>NC_040905.2:98016754-99332446 GCF_004126475.2 Phyllostomus discolor | reverse complement strand
TAGAGAGAGAGACATTGACTTGTTGTTCCACTTATTTATGTGACTGACCCTTTGCCCTGACTGGGATCTAACTCACAATCCTGGTGTATTGAAACAACACTCAAACAAACAGAGCCACCCGACCAGGGCCTTTTCGCCACTTTTCTTACCATGCATAGTAACATTTACCTATGATTTTTTTATTTTTACCTAGTAGGTTTATTTTAAAAGGAAACTGATGTCATTATTGTAAATGGGGAACTTGTACCACTGGCTTATAAACGTAGGTGACTATGTATTTATATGCACACATACATATAGGGAAAATCAAACCATGTCATTAAATTTTAGCTAGATTATGTTGTGTGAAAGAAGCTACATTCTGTGCAATTCCACTTATATGACATTTTGGAAAAAGCAAAACTGTAGGATCAGTGATGGGCAAAGAATGAGAGGAGGGGTTGATTATAGAGGGGTGGCACAAGGCAGTTTGGGGTAAGAGAACTGCTCTGTACCCTAATTGGGGTAGTAGTTATGCATGTGTTCAAACTCATAGAACTATGCACCAGAATATTTTATTGTATGTTAATTTAAAAACAAAATAGTAAAATTCTAGTATAAGTTGTGGCTTCATGAAGTTTCTGAGCTTGGAGCTTTGCTCTATCTTTGGGAAATTCAGAGAGGTGTTTAAGATTTATTAGCACCAATGGAGACTTTACCTAGTTATTAATTAAAAATATTAAATGAGAATTGAAAAGGAAAGAACTGCTGAGAAGTTCCTTGTTATTTTCCACCAGGAAAATGATCCTTTCAAGAATCCTTGAACTTATCTGAAACCCTCAATTTATAAATGGGATGTGTTTGGCCAAATATGGACCCATGCATGAGAACTACAACGCCCCCCTCCCCACCCAACCCTGCCCCTGACAGTGCAGCTGTTGCCAGTGTAGGTTTAGTTCCCTTCTCACTGGCTGAGGATGGCCACCACCAAGATGGACTCCAGGTGGTGGGTAAGATGAATGAGAACTTTGTGGAACAACATTCATTCATTCATTCAACAATATTAATTGAGTGCCTTCTACATGTCAAGCATAGTGTTAGATGTTGGGGACAAAGTGAGCAACCTAGAATAACTCCTACCCTTACAGAGCTGTCAGTCTAGTGGTGGGCAAATATTGAACAATACTAGCAAAAGTTAGTGTGTAATTATAAACCATACTTCCCATGGGAACATCCTATGGGGCAGGATGCTACAAGGACTTTCAAGGAGAACTATTTGGATGTGGAGGGGGAAATGATGCTTCTTTGTAAGACAAGAGTTAGTGACACCAATAGTGAAGAGAAAAGCATCCTAGGCAGAAGGAACAGCATGTGCAAAGACCACGGCCCAGGAAAACAGCCCAGTGTGTTTAGTGCAGGGGCCGACAAACTACACCATGCACCTCATATATAGCTGATGAACTAAGAATGATTTTTATGTTTTTAAATTGTAAACAAAAGAATAATAACTCGTGACACATGAAAGCTATGACATTCAATTTTTGGTGTCCATAAGCTGGAACACAGACACACCCATTCCATTATGTTTCCTAGGGCTGTCAGCTGTCTGTGTCAAGTGTGGGTGAGGTTGGAAATGTGTTCGGGGTTGTTGGCTTTTAAATTTCCTTTTACTGCTGTGATGGATGTTATGTTTAACATTTCACTGGTGGTTTTATTGTGCTTGTTTTGAGGCTTTAAGTAAATTATACAGTTGAAAAACTCAATACATTTTGATTACAGCTAATTTTGATTTATTTTAAAGCCTCCACAGCCTTTTTGGAGATTGGGCATAGAAGCATTCACACAGTCAGCGCATTCCAGCCTTTTCTCTCCCCAATGACCCCACAGTGCTTTAGTGTTATACTCTTTTTAAAAATTGTTTTTTATTTTATTTTTTTAAATTGTGTTTTAGAGAGAGGGGAAGGGAAAGAGAAAGAGAAGGAGAGAAACATCCATGTGTGGTTGCCCCTCATGTGCCCCCAACTGGGGACCTGGCCTGCAACCCAGGCATGTGCCCTGACTAGAAATCAAACCGGTGACCCTTTTGTTTACAGGCCTGTTCTCAATCCACTGAGCTACACCAGCCAGGGCTGGTTTTCACTTTAAATTGACCCTGACTTGGAAAAATTCTTGTCTCATTTTTTGTCTTTACTATTCTTTTTTTTTTAATTGTGGTAACACATAACATTGAATTTATTGTCTTAACCATTTTTAAGTCTGTAGTTCAATACTGTTAAGTACATTCACATTATTATGTAATCAATCTCTAAAAATTTTTCGTCTTGCAAAATTGAAACTAACAGCCATTAAACAACTAACAACTCCCTGTTTTTTTATTTCTGTGGGTTTGACTACACTAGATAATTCACACAACTGGGCTCACACAGTATTTGTCTTTTTTAAAATTTTTATTTATTTATTTTTAGAGAGGGAAGGGAGGGAGATAGAGAGAGAGAGAGAAAGAAACATCAATGTGCAGTTGCTGGGGGTCATGGCCTGCAACCCAGGCATGTACCCTGACTGGGAATCGAACCTGAGACACTTTAGTTCGCAGCCCGCGCTCAATCCACTGAGCTACTCCAGCCAGGGCTCAGTATTTGTCTTTAACTGACTGAGCCATGCTGGCCAGGGCTCAAATTTTGATATAGTCCAGTAGAAACTTGTGCTACCTGTGCTTTTCTACACATCCAAGAAATCATTGCCAAATCCAATGTCATGAATCTTTTCTCCTATTTTCTTCTAAGAGAGTTACAGTTTTAGGTCTTACTTTTTTAGGTCTTTGATCCATTTTGAATTAAATTTTGTATATAGTACAAGGTAAGAGACCAACTCCATTCTTCTGCACATGGGTATGCAGTTTTCCCAACACCATATGTTGAAAAGGCTGTTCTTTCCCCATTGAATAGTTTGGATACCCTTGTAGAAAATCATTTGACCCTAGAGAAGAGAGTTTATTTCCGGGATCTCATTCTATTCCATTGGTCTATGTGTCTATCTTTATGCCAATTCTTGCCTCTTTTTATTCAACTTTGTTTTCCTTTCTGCAAAGAAGCCTTTTTTTCTCCTAGATCAAAATTGTGTTGTTTCTATTATCTATTTTTAATAGGGGCAAAATCTCTGCCTTATTTTCCCTTTTCCTTGAGTAATCTTCATTGGTTATTTAAAAGAAGTAATTTAAAAAATATTTTATTAATTCATTTTCAGAGATCATAAGGGAGGAAGAAAGAGGGAGAGAAACATCAATGTGTGGTTGACTCTCGCATGTCCCCCCACACTGGGGACCTGGCCTGCAACCCAAGCATGTGCCCTGACTGGGAATCGAACCAGCTACCTTTCAGTTCACAGGTTGGCACTCAATCCACTGAGGCACACCAGCCAGGGTGATGTAATTAAATAAGTAAATTAAAAAGTGAGGAAGTTACTTTTTACTTGTGTTGGAGATGGTTAATTGTAGTTAAGAAACTTACATTAAAATCCTTGCCTCTGCTTAGTATCTTTGAGAACTCAGAGAAGTTTCCAAGTCCCTCTAAGCCTCCATTTCCTCATTCATATAATGGGAACATGAAGAGTCCCTCACGCTGAACTGAGTGAAGATTCTGGGAGAGTATGTTTGTGTGTTGTTCTGCTCTATGCCTGGTTCAGAGTAATCAGTAAAATTTATGCCTCAGAAGTATGGATTTTCTTATTTTGTCTATTTCACCTCCTAACTTAGATTTCACTTTCATCTAAAATATCTATCCTTTTCTCTTTAAGGAGAAAATCTCCCTTCTGCTTCCTTTGCTCTTTTTTTCCTATAAATTTTTCTTTACATCATTGATTTGGAGAGTTGGAAAAGCCCTTTTCGGTCTCCAATGTTAATCCTAGTTTAACTTAGTCATTCTCAAATGCCAGGGTGAGTGGGGGATGGAAGGAGTGGTGATTTTGTCACCTGAAGACATTTGGCAATGTCTGGACATATCTGGTTGTCACAACCTTAGGAAGAGGCTATTGGCACCCAGAGGCAGAGGCCAGGGCTGCTGCTGAACATCCTACGAGGCACAGGACAGCCCCCACAGCAAACAATTACCCAGCCCCAAATGTCAATAGTGCTAAGGGGAAAACCTAGTTTAACTGAGACAAATCATGCCAGTCTTGTTTTCTATATTAGTGTTTTGAACTCACCTTTTTTGCAAGCTGCACTTGGTACTGACTGGATATTTCTAGAGAAAAGGAAAAAGATCAATTTTGTGAATATTCCTGGTTGTCCTTCTGGGGTGAAAATGTGAAAATGAATATGCTACTTATCTGTAGCTGTTAGGAATTAGTACATCTACTTGAGACCTACCTCCATTAGGAACTGCAAATGCTGACGTTGAAAACAATGAAACCAAACAACCTGGCCAATCCACTTCCAGGTCTCTTCCTTGGAGAATGTTTTTCATGAACACAAGGGGACGCAGCTGGGATGCACACTGATCATTTTAGTAGTGAAAAATGGGAAACAGCCTAAATGCCCATCAGTAGGAGAAGGAATGAATACAGTGTAGTTGATCATATAATGGAACAGTATACAGCCATTAAGATGAACAAACATCTAGACTGAAGTAACTAGAACTTCTAGCTGTAGTTACTAGAACTACTAACATGGACAGGTCTCAAAACCAATTTTGTGCTAAAAAAGGCAAGATGCAGAAAATATGTAGGGTGTGAGATAGATAGCTATAGACACAACTTTTATGTGTATTGTGACTTTGACATATATGTGTGGCTTCACTAGTTTCCTAGGGCTGCTGTAACAAGGCACCATAGGCTGGGTGGCTTAATGAACCAAAGCTCATTGTCTCACAGTTCTGGAGGCTGAGAGCCTGAACACGAGGTGCTGACAGGGTGACGATCCCTCTGACACTTGTAGGGAAGGATCCTTACTTGCCTCTTCCAAGCTGTAGAAGCCCCAGACTTTCCTTATCTTGTGGCAGGATGACTCCAATCTTCACATGGTGTCTCCCAGTGTTTCTTCTCTGTGCATGTCTGCATCCAAATGCCCCTTTTTGATTAGGACGTCAGTCATATTGGATTTGGGCTCACCCTAATAACCTCATTTAACTTCATTACCTCTGTAGAGACTTTATTTCTAAGTCAGGTCACATCGTGAGATACCAGGAGTCAGGACTTCAGTGTATCTTTTCATGGGGTCACAGTTCAACCCCTATCAATGATGAAAGTATAAACAATATGACCTGGACAGTTGCACACCAAATTCACGATAGTGCTGGTTTCTGACAGCGAAGAAGGGTGAAGAGGGTGGGAAACTGGCTGGGGGAGAGGCTTAAAGCGCTTCCGCTTTACCAACAATGTTTTATTTCCTTGGCAAAATACACACAAATCTTGAATTCATATGAAAAAGATTAGTATTTGCTAATATTTGTTGTTTTATTCTCTATACTTTACTCTAGTTTAATTTTTTCAATGTTACCAGGAGAAAAGAAAACTAGGAGGCATGTGAGCCAGCATTTCTCACTTCCGGGTGCACCTGACTGTGCTGCACAGTGTGACATGGATTTTTATAGATGTCAAAGTTCTCCGTTTTTCAGGATAGACAGCTCTGCCTGTAATCTGCAATCTGGAAAAATCGGACTTTAGACCCGTGTCAGAGATTATAACCTTTCATAAATCGTCTGTGTCCACTCCTATCAACAGCCAGCCTGAGAGAACCTCCAGCCACAGCTGACGCCGGGGTTCCCAACAATATCTACAGACCAAGTTGGTTTGCACAGCTTTCATCTGTTTGGGGCAAAGTGAAAAAAATAAGGAGAGAGAAGTAACTTTTTATGAAGCTAAATCTATTCAATTAAATGGTTTCCCTTCCTTTTGAGACTGGAGCCCTCTCTTAAAAAAAAAAAAAAGTCCATAAACTGTTTTATGAAATAACAGTGATAGTAGGTTGTTAGCTGTCATTGCTTTTTTTAAAAATATATTTTATTGATTATGCTATTACAGTTGTCCCATTTCCCCCCTTCACTCCCCTCCACCCTGTACCCCCCTCCCACCCACGTTTCCCCCCTTTAGTTCATGTCCATGTGTCATACTTAAGAGTTCTTTAGCTTCTACATTTCCCGTACTATTCTTGCCCTCCCCCTATCTATTTTCAACCTACATTCTATGCTACTTATTCTCTATACCTTTTCCGCCTCTCTCCTCCTCCCACCCCCCTGCTGCTAACCCTCCATGTGCCCTCCATTTCTGTGGTTCTGTTCCTGTTCTAATTGTTTACTTAGTTTCTTTCGGTTTTGCTTTAGGTGTGGTTGTTAATATTTGTGAGTTTGCTGTCCTTTTACTATACGTGTCTTTTCTTTATCTTCTTTTCTTAGATAAGTCCCTTTAGCATTTCATAAAATAAGGGCTTGGTGATGATGAACTCCTTTAACTTGACCTTATCTGAGAAGCACTTTATCTGCCCTTCCATTCTAAATGAGAGCTTTGCTGGATAGAGTAATCTGGGATATAGGTCCTTGTCTTTCATGACTTGGAATACTTCTTTCCAGCCCCTTCTTGCCTGTAAGGTCTCTTTTGAGAAATCAGCTGACAGTCTGATGGGAACTCCTTTGTAGGTTACTGTCCCCTTATCTCTTGCTGCTTCTAGGATTCTCTCCTTCCTTTTTACCTTGGCTAATGTAATTATGATGTGCCTTGGTGTGTTTCTTCTTGGGTCCAACTTCTTTGGGGCTCTCTGAGCTTCTTGGATTTCTTGGAAGACTGTTCCCTTTGCCAAATTGGGGAAGTTCTCCTTTATTATTTGTTCAAATACATACTCAATTTGTTGCTTTTCCCCTTCCGATTCTGGTACCCCTATAATTCGGATATTGGAACGTTTAAAGGTGTCTTGGATGCTCTTAAGCTTTTCCTCGATTTTCTGAATTCTTATTTCATCATGCTTTCCTGCTTGGTTGATTCTATCTTCCTTCTGGTCCACTGTATTGTTTTGAGACTCAGATTCCTTCCTTTCACTATTGGCTCTCCTCCGTATATCTTCCTTCATCTCTTTTATGGTAACCTGCATCCTTTCATCTAAATTGCGCCCAAAATCAACCAATTCCGTGAGCTTTCTGATCACCAGTGTTTTGAACTGCGCATTTGATAGATTGGCTATTTCTTGGTCGCTCAAAAGGATGAGTCCTGGGGAACTGATCTGCTCTGTTGAAAACATATTTTTCCCCTGTCTCTCCTTTTTTTTTTTTTTCCGGTCTGGTTGCTCTTGTTACGGTGGGGGGCAGAGCCTTAGGTGTTCACCGGGGCTGGGCGCCCCAGTCGCTAGATTGTGATGTTATATGTGGGGGCGGGAGAAAACAATGGCGGTACTTCCGTTCTCCTGGGCTCAGACCCTTCTCTGGCCTCCCCAGCTGCGAGTTCTGCCCTGGTCCACAATCGCTACCCCTCTGGGTCTGCCAGCCGCAGCTTGCGTACTCAGGGATCACCACTGCGTTCTTGCACCCTGGATGGCTGTCGCGCCGATTTTGCGCCAAACTTTCCCTGACCTCCACGCGCCGCTGACCCACACCAGCCCAGCGCCCGCCCGGCTCGCCTTCTCCCACCAGTCCGGATGAACGCATCTACTTCAACTTCTTGGCTGCCTGACTTCCATTCAGATAAATCCTCTGCCGGATCTGGGCGTTATTCTATCTGTAAATTATTGTTGTAAATTATTGTTGTTCTAATCTTGGTTGTGCGAGGAGGTACGGTGCATCCACCTATTCCTCCATCTTGCCGGAATTCCTGTCTTTGCTTTTTTAATGTCTTTATTTAGCAAAATAAAGTGTTTCTTCCCTTCTCCCATTTTTAAAAAATTTGGTTAGTCTTTTAAATCAAACGAATGGTGGCTTGTTGGAACTAGTTAATAATTTCTATAGAATCACTTTGATAATTTTGACTGTGGGTTTTAAATATGTGTGTATCTTATATCATTTATAGGACTGTAGCTAGCATAAGCAATGTTGATTTCATTTAGGTTGAAAGGTTCACCTTGCCACCTGTCAGCATGACAAAGTTCACCTGTTTAGATAAAATAAAAAGTATAGCTGATACTAGAATTTGTGGTTTGGCTTTGCTTCTTACAGGGTGTTGTCTCACACTCGTGATCAGGTTTGTTGCTACACAAGCCCCTGCTTTCTCTTTCCTTGATTTTCAGGTAATAAATGGCCTCAGTTAGCAAAACTAATCTTTGCACAGTTCACAACTGCGTGGCTGTGATATGGTTGGCCAGGGCCTGCAGCAGGAGAGAGAAAAAGGAAACTTGAGAAAAGAACCAGGACCAGCCATCTTCTACGTGTAGATCTAAAGCATTGTTTTTTTTTGATAACGACATATTTCATTATGCAGATATGCTGACAGATTTGGCCCATCCCCTGTGGGTGGACTTTAGACTGTTTCAGTTTTTTTGTTATTATATACAAAGCTTTACCTGACAATACTTAATGACTCTGTGTCCCTGTATTTTGTGAGGTCACTTTGGCAGCTGCAGGAAAGAGTTTGTGAGTGGCTTGCCTTGGCTTATGTTGGTGAAAGATTGGCAAAGCCAAGAGGCAGCAGACATCCAGATAAATATCCTTAATGTGACCTCATTTTGGTTATAAAATGTAGAGTGAGTCAGTATTTAGTATTATCAATAGGTTCTGCAACTTTAAGTGAAATGATGTATAACAAAGCCAATTTTACACAAGCTAATTGATATAAACAAGTTAAGTTTATACATCATCTCATCCATGTTATGAAATGACATTGAACAAAGCAATGTTATTCGAAGACCTGCTGTAATTTAATCTTGAGTATTCCTGGACTAGCTGAATGACAAATGCAAGGTTGTTATGATCACCCACTCAAACCAGGAGCCTTGCAAGATCAAATAGGGAGTCCACAATGAACAGACTTAGAAAGTATTTAATTGCTTGAAAGTGTGACTAAGAACCTTCCAAACAGTGAAGTGGGAAACCCTAAATGGATGACAAAAGGAGGACTCAGAATAGAGGTGCATTGGCCCTTTTAGGAAAGTGCTGGAGCAGTAAAATTTGGAGGAAAAAAAGTATAGTATCCCCTTTGTGCTTTTCCCAAGGCACAAAGAAGAATTATTCCTTTGAAAGGACAGGATATTTGTTCCTCTAACAGTGAATAGGAATCTATGAGTAAGGTTCTTAGGAGACCACGCCCACTTCATTTGACCATTAATACAAAACTATTTCCTTGTAGTTACTTCCTCCTTCCTCTTCTTTCCTAATGCTTTTCTGTGGGCTCAGCTTTTTCATTTGTTTAGGAATTTGTTCCAGTGCAGGTGGCAGTGGTTAGAGCACCATTTAGGCTTGGACTGTGAAAAAGACACATAGTACACAAGCTCCTGCCTAATGACACTAGTAGAATAGGGAACTGTATCAATAAACTTGGAACTAATTACTGGCTGATCACATATGACATCTATTTACCTATCTGTCCATCCATCCACCTACTTCCTACCTATCTATCATTTATCTATCTATCTATCTATCTATCTAATCTATCTACCTCTCATCTGTCTTTGTATCTATGTGTGTTTTTGTGTACTATATGAATATACTTGTATATGTGAATAAATATATATATATAAATAGATTTGTCAAAGATTCTAAACAAAGATGACCTTGTATTGGTCAGGCTAAGCTAAGCTCTGGCACATCAAGAAAAATTCAAAATCTCAATGGCTTAACACATAAAAGTTTATTTCTTGCTCATAAAAACAATTTGGGTTCGTGGAGGCAGGGGTGGGCTGTGCTCCATGTAGTCATGCAGGAACCCAGGCTGACGATTGAAACCCACCAGAAATGTCACTGGTTGTCTTGGCAGGGAAAATGGGTGTCAGAGGGTTGTGTTTGGCTTTTAGATGCTTTGGCTTGGAAGTGTCACAGTCACTTAAGCTCCTAGCCATTGGCCAGAAATAGCCGTATGCCACTGCCTTACTGCAAGGTGGAAGCATATCTCCTCGCAGTCACCTGCATAGTGGTGGGGGGACTCCAGAGTCTCCTCCCCACTCTACTCCTGGTTTTATTATGTGGTTATCTGATCCCTTTGGAAGGGTCCTTATGATATATTCTTTTCAAAAATTTATCCTGAGAAGAGGTGTGGCCCTCTCAAAAACTGATATACTTCCTCTTTTTCACAAGTGGTGAGTATCAGATAACCTTCATGATTATTTTCAGACTGGACTAACAAGCTCACAGCAAAATTTAGTTAGAGTCCCTATGACAAGCTAGGAATTTTGCAGAATTGCTCCTTCCTTTACATCATTATAAAACATTTCCTATTTCTTTCATCATGGCCTGGTTGAGTGCATGACTTTTATTGACTACCAACCCTCTATCTCTTTTGGAAGTTTCCATGGTTTATATTACACATAAAATAAAACAATGGTAAAAAAATAACTTTCATTCAGTGAATGCTTTCTTGGTGCCAGCTGCATTATGTGCCTTTTCTCAGTCATCCCCCACGACAACCCTATGAGATATTATTGTCAGCACTGGATGGGTAAGGAAACAGACTCAGAGAGGCCAAGTGTCTTGTCCAGGTCCACACAGCCAGCAGAGGGAAACTAAATCCAGTTCTACCTGATGTCAAGAGCTGAGTTCCTAACGGCTTTCATTTCCCGGCATCACATAGCCAAATGATTTAATTCAGGTGATGGGTCCTGTTCTCACCTAGCTTTTGCTTTCATTAATTCAGATTTTTAAAATATATACATATATTTGGAAAATTGGAAATTTGGAAATGTTTGTGAGCCAGAATCTTTAATTTTTAAAAACTGGTATAGTGGCCTCCTGGGGAAATAGAAGGCTCTGTATTATAGCTTCTAGTTTAGGTCTTTTTACTTTTCTTTTAAAAATTAAGAAGTAATATATTTACGTAGATGTGTACAACTCTATAGTGCACTTGATGAATTTACACACACCCGTAACCACCACCTAGATCAAGATATAGAACATTTTCAGCACCCTAGAGTTTTCCTTGCATCACTTTTTGTCTCCTCCCTTTCCCAAGCTAATTCTGACTTATATCACCATTTACTGATTTGTCTGTTCTTAACCTCTGCATAAATATTACACAGTATGTACTCTTTCATTCTTTGTATCTGACTTTTCCACTCCTCATTACATCTGTAAGATGCATCCATGTTTTTGCGTGTAGCAGAAGTTCGGTCTTGGTTTCTGTGGTATGGTATTTCATTTTAGGATTATACCACAATTTATTTGTTCATTCTGCTGTTGAATGACATCTGGGCAGTTTTCAGTTTCTGGCACTTACAAAAAATGCTGCTGTGAACACTCTCACTGCCTTTTGGTGGACGTATTGATTTGTTACATTTAATAGCTCAGGTTTTTGTAAGGACATGGAAGTCAGAGACCATAAATGTGTTAATATCTGTTCTTGCAACACCAGGAAATGAAGGGGTTTAATTTCTCTCTTATGAAATGTAGCAACAAAGCATAGTATTTAGACTTCTGAGCACTCACAGTTTGTGTACATGTTTCTGTTTGCAAAACTTGGCATATTCATCAGAATTCTTCTCTTTCACTTGCAAATTATAGAAACCCAACTCAAAATAACTTAAGTCAAAAAAGAGAGTATAATGAATCAAGTATTCAGTGGTCATTGGACTTCAGGCATGGCTGGATTCAGGTGTTTAAATGATGTCATCAGCATTTGATTTCTATTTCTATTTATTTCTTGGCTCTGTTCTCTCTCCTGTTGGCATCAGAGAGCTTCTCTCTTCCCAACAGGTCTGACCAAACTCCCAGAATTGAATCTTATTGGTTATGACTGGGTTATATACCCTGACCCAATCACTGTGTTCAGAAAGAAAATAACCCTGATTGGTTTAAACATCCACAACTGGATTGAGAGTGGGGGTGTTACTCAAAGAAAAGTTGTTACCACAAATGAGAGAAATGGATACCGGGCAGAAAAAAAATCTTTAAAACCGGACTTCCACAGTTCTGAGAAGTATCGAACTGAGATGGCCAGTGAACGTTCCCTGATTATAGGTGATGGCAGATGGTTAATTGTTTTTAGCCCTGATCACTCAACAGAAAGTCTAACTGTTTCTGTTTGCATAGAGATTAATTTGTCAACATTAGCTGAACTTTTAAAACAGTCTACTTTCATTTTTCAAAAGCTTCACCATTCATCTAATGTTTGCTTGCCTGGAGATACTTTTGTCTTTCATTTTTCTTCCTCCTCACCCTTCCCATATCAGTTCAGTACACAAATCCTATTGATTCTTCTTTTAAATTTTCTCCTCTACTTACTGTTTTTTTCACTGTTCCTACTGACACTTCATCGGCAGTTCCAGGCTTACAGCCTATCACCAGAGCAACCCTAATGACACAAGAACACGCCTTGCCCAGTGATTCTAGTCAAAGTCTTAGAAGACTGACTTGGGTTAGGTGCCCATTCCTGAGCCAGACCCTGGGCTCAGGGCACGGTGGACACTGATTGGCCAGGCCTGGTTCATGTGACCAAGAGTGGGAGAGGGGCAGGTGCCCAGAGGAAAATCAGGGCATTGATGCCAAAAGAAGGGGAAATGGGTAATAGGCAAGTAAAAGCAACAGATATCTAGCACACTTAGAAATTAAAACTTCAACACTTCTGATTTGAAAGTATGCCATTTCTATAGATTAGAGCTCATGAAACTCATAAAATCATATTTTCAACTGGAAGAGATAATACCAGTTGTCTCCTTACCCACATCCTCTAGTTACCATTAACCATTCTTCCTTCAGGCGCTCACAATAACTTGTGTTTTGAACCCTAGAACCACCAGTGCAATCAGAGTGCTTAAAAAGTCCTAGTTCCTTCAATCTTTTGGTTCATTTTACCTTTCCTTCTCAACTGAGAGATTATATTGGTCAGGATATAAATTTGGCTACATGTATCAGAGACCCCCAAAACAGTGGTTTACATGAGATAAACTTTTTTTCCCTTTACATAAAAGCCCAAGCTGATATATTAGCACTGATCTGTGACATCATCAGCAACCCAGCCTTCTTCCCTCTGTTGTGCTGCTATTCCTGGGGTGGTGCTGCCTTTTTGTGCATGCCCACCATCACATACCACCATTTCCACATTCCAGCCCACAGGAAGCGAGGACAGAGAATGGGAGGAATACCCCTTCCCTTTAACCACACCACCTGCAAGTTGTATATATGGCTTTCACTCACACCTCATTGACCATGCTGATGGCCACACCTAGGAGCACAGGAAGCTGGGAAACATAGACTTTATTATGGGAAGCTGTGTATCCAACTATGAAATAAAGGAGGACAAACACTTGAAAATAAGCAGCAATCCCTGTAGGGAAGAAAGGAAAATATTTGACCTTTTCCTTCCTTTTGTTTTTCAGATTAAAAGAAAAAAGATCCCTGAGCAACGCAAATGCAGGAACATTTGAACATTCCAGGGTAAAAGATCTGTACCAGCATGTCTGCCTACTACAGGAATAACGGATATGAGGAAGAGCCAGATTACCCTTACTATTCAGGGTCACCGAACCACACACAGGAGTATTTGAAAACTCAGGATTATCCAGATTCTCTAGGTCCTCTGAACAGCTCAGATAACTCCAAAACCAGGAGCACCCCATACTCTGAAGACTCCAGAACAAGTCCAGACTATCCCAGGTCTCTAGCAGAACCAGATTATCCTGGATCTCTGAGTAATCCAGACTATCCTAGCACCAGAAACAATCTGTACTCTGCAGGCTCCAGAAGAAATCCAAACTATCCCAGGTCTCTAGCAGAGCCAGATTATCCTGGGTCTCAAAGTTATTCAGACTACCCTGGCACCAGGAACAATCCATACTCTGCAGGCTCCAGAAGAAGTTCAGACTATCCCACATCTCTGGCAGAGCCAGATTATCCTGGATCTCAGAATAATCCATACCATCCAGACTCATTCAAAGAGCCAGACTACTCTGAGTCTCATCGAAATCCTGAATTTGCAGGTTCCAGAAGCAGTGGAAACTATGCAGGCTCCAGAACAAATCCTGATTACCTTAGCTCCTGGGGAGAACCAGACTACCCTGGGGCTCAGGGAAATGCTAACCATCCTGGCCCCAGAACCAATTCTAATTACTATCCAGACTCTAGAAGAAATCAAGAATATGCTGGTTCCAGAATCAAACCATACATGGACACGCAGGCTGAGCCTGATTATCCAGGTGCTGAGAATCAGCCTAACTCTCCAGACTTTTTAGACAAACCAGACTATCCTGGTGCTGAGGACTATCAGAATTCTTCAAAATTTTGGGTGGAGCCTGATTACCCAGATGCTGAGGATGGTTGTGATTATGGCTCTTCCAAGACTGCAGAAATGACCACGGAGTAAGTGCAGGTGTCTCCCTCCACTGAGGGTGGGGGCTGAGTCACTGAAACTAGGTTGGCATTGTTTGGGTTAGGGACATGCATGATGGTTTTCGTAAACTGAAGTTATGGTGAAACTTTCACTCTTACCTGTAGATCTCACCTGGGCCATGAACTCTCAGCCTGAGGCTTCAAGCCTTTACCCGAATAACCTTTCATCACCTCTTGCTTGGATAACATTTTCCCCAGTCCCCACTCAGTATCCATTCTCTGCAAAACACTTACTAGATCCCCACCATTTTGACCTGCTACTTTGCAGATCAAAGACTTGATAGGATTAAGACTTGATAGTTATGATTCCAAACATTTTAACTAGAAGTATATCAACTGGAATGTATTGAAATAAAAAAATGCTTCAAAGATCTAATTCCATGAACTCAATTTAATTATTTAATTGGTTATCTTTATGGCTGAGCCATTAAAAAAAAACTTTAATCTTCTGCAAGTTTTGGTCATTGGCAAATTTTTCTAGGTGCAGTTCTGGACACCACAGTGCTAGTGTGGGTGACTTAGTTCTACCAACTCTAATCTTTCCTGGTTTAAATTTTTCAGTATTCATCCTACCAACAAAATATGATTCTTTAGTTGGGATTTTTAAAATTTAAATTTTACCATGTGAAATTTTAACCAATGTGAATCTCATTTTGTGTGTGCTGTTTCTACTAGTAATATTTATGAAATCAACAAAAACTAATGGCTTGTATTTATCTCAAGGAACAAGGCTATGGGATTTGGTGTGCAGCAGAGTCAAAATGTGTTGAGGTCTTAAATAGTAGGGTTAACAGGACCAGGTCAAAATATCCTCCTGGTCTTGTCCCCCCTGCCTGATTTATCATTCTGAAATACACATTGACCCTGTCACTCCTTTGCTTCTCATCTTCCATAAGTCCCCATAACCTTTGGGGAAAGGCCACGCCTGTGAGAACATTTAAGCATAAGAATGCACCATGTTAATTGTAAGATGCCAACCAAAGACCAGCCTGACCTGACCTCCTTTCTCTTCTCATATCACTTCTCTACCTTAAGTTTATATTCGACATCAGTCGCTCTTTGACCTTGACTTATCCTTACAATTACCCCATCACCTGGGGAACTTTAAACACAATACAGATGCCTAGGCCCAACTTTCAGAGCTTCCGATTTCATTGTCTGTGTGGGGCCTGGGAATTGGTATATACATAAAATTGAGAACTGTTATTCCAGGTTGATTGATTTTCAACCATTCCCTTTATATATTTAGCACTTTCTCGTCTCACACTTTTATTTATGCTGTTCTTCATCCTGGGAACGTCATCCTCCTCCTAACTATGTATGAATTTATCCTTCCAATCCCAGCTTAGATGTAGATTCCTCCCCCAAACTCAAGGCCAGAATTCTTCTCTCCTTCCTCTGAACTACTTGGGCCTGTTTCCTGATACTGATCAGTTGCTGCTTATATAAGAATGGCTTGTGGTTGTTTCTAAGACACTCTACCAGCTTGTATTGGAAATTCCTTGAGGGTAGATGCCCCATGTCTTTATCTTTGTGCTCTCAGCCTATGACTAACATGTGGTTGGCATTCAGCTGGCATTTGTAGGATGGATGGATGGATGGATGGATGGATGGATAACTGTCCTTACCACACTACTGAGTGGATATTGATCCATCATTTTTGGATTTCAGCGTGCTGAGCAGGACATCTTCAATCCAGCCCTCAATTCATCATGGGGGTGACAGTTCCTTGGGCTTGATTGCAAGAGAGAATGAAGATTACCCTGAAAACATTGAAATGCAATCCATGAGGATGGTGAATCCATATGGCTACTCTGACAATGGCTATGGTAAGCATTTTTTAAGATGAGAATCATATCCTGGGAAGGAACTAAAGTTCAGTGGACTTAGGGCAGCAATCACTAAAGATTTGCAGTAATAGAAGAATTGGTTTATCCCTTCCCACTCAAACACCCACCTTACAAGGACTGAGAATTCGATGTCTAGAGAAGGAGCAGTATCATCAGTTATCAGAGCAGGCCAGGTAGCGGTTGTGTGTACATGAGGTGACCACCATTCAGGTTCAATGCATTGTGGTTTTGTGGAAATGGGGGTTCTGTGTGGCCAGATCTTCAGATTTTTCTAAAAAAGTGAGGAATTTTTTTTTATGTGAAACCTCCTGATTTTTACATGTGCCCAAATAATAATAAAAAAGTAAAAACACTGAGCTGGGCAAACAAAATCACCTATGGGCTAAATTGAGTTTGTGTGCTGCCCATGGTCAGTTTTAGTTTAGCACTTACTGAAGGTGTTCAGACAGTCAGCACCTGTGTATAATAAAACCTACTGTGAGGCAAAGGGAGTAACAGGCTGTTCTGCCCTCAAGTTCCTTAAGTGGGTAGGTGACACTGGCACATTAAGACTGAAGAAAATTAGCAAGCAGACATTAATATGAGAAAAATCATGTCATCTTCACAATCTGCTGTTTATGAAGGTTTAAATCTGGGAGGCAAAGGAAATTCTACCAATTCTTATCTTGTCAGAAGAAAATAGGGTCTTATTACTGGTAGAGGAAGCCAGTTTATTACACATAAGTCAATGTTATAGGAATTTAGAGGCCACAGGGGCCAGAAAAGGGAGGAGGTGTTCAGCCAAGAACAGAATAAGGGACCCAAGTGTTGGTTGGTGCACTTTTCAGCCCTGAGGGAAGATAGGGAAGAGTTTGAAGCAGGCAGAGAGGAGGGGATGAGAGGCATTGCCTTCACTAATGAAGAACACCAACTCCTACACATTTGCATAGAAAACTTTCATTTGGGCTATTCCAGACCTTATGCCATGCACTAGCAATGGGGCAAAATGAATCCCATGGGATGAAAATTTATTTTTAAAAGGACAGAAAAAACTTAACTCTTTTTTATATATAAAGCACAGATTCACATACTGTATATGAACAGATATGTAGTTCAATGTACAGCCTACCTGTGGTATTAACATTTCATGGGGGAGGGAAGTAAGGAAGAAATGCCTAAAAAGATACCATATGGGGCTATTAATGAAAAAAGATACTGTCTTTCTTCAAGAGACTAAGATATGGAAGCTCAGAGAGCTTAAGTAACATACACAAGGGCACACACTGCACACAGCTAATAAGTAGCTAACCTGGGAATTGGTTTTTGGCAAGGAGTTTCAGAACCTCCTGCAGCGTCATTGTGTGTATGTCACCATCAAAATGTGCTCATTTCCTCTGTTCAGAAGTTGAACCTTTAATGTTTACCATGCATTGACTAAAAAGATGCTGAAATGTGACACTGTCAGTTAGACAGCAAGACTGGACTCTGTCCCTAAGAAAATCATGTCTTATTTGCAATTTATTTATGCAGCATCATAAAATGTTAGGAAGGAATCTCTACAAACATCTAGACTTTTTTTTGCTTAATCTTTTTAAAATTAAGACTATTCTTTTAGGCTCACAGTAAAATAAGGGGAAGGTAACAGAACTTTCCACATAGCCCCAGGCCCCACACATAGAGCCTCCCCCATTATCGGTATCTCCCCCACAGTAATACATTTGCTACAGCGAGTGGACCTACACCGACACATCATCACCATCCAAAGTCCATACTTCCCATCAGCGCCCACTGTTGGTGTTATACATTCTGTGGGGTTGGAAAAATGTATAACGACATGTGTCCATCATGGATCATAAAGAATAATTTCGTGACCCTAAGACCTCTTGGTGCTCCACCTATTCCTCCTTCCCTCACAGACAAGTATTTTTCAAACTCTGAGCTGTAACCCATTAACAAGTCATGAAATCAATTTTAAAAAATGGAATAGAAAAAATGGAAAAGAATAAGAATATATCAGACTGCTGTTTATGTAGTCAAGCAAAGTATTGTTTTGTGAAACTTGTTTTTTAGTTACACATGTGTAGGCATGTCCTGGATCTCAGTATAACAATTATTTTTAACTATGGTTTGTAGTCAAATGAAAGCCATCGATCAAGGCTCTTTGTACTTAACAGCAATTGTTTTTGTATTTGTGTCTATTAAAACCTCGAGGTCGAGGTCGAGGTCTTACTGACCATTACATGCTCAGTAAAATCAGGTGTGGTGGATTAATGGCGATATCTCCTGCCTCTTCATTCCAGTGAACCCTGCTTATATGGATGAAAGTAGCCATGGCTCAGCGTATAGAAACCCACTGTCTGGGGGTGATTGGCACAAGTCACCCCAAGGTAAGGCTTAAATGACCAACAATTCAATGCTAGAGAAGGAACATTAAAAAAATGCAGACATTGCCATTTCCTCTTAGCCTCTGGTGTGGTAACTAAGCTGTACTTGCTAAATTTATCATAAATATACATTTTCTTTTAGATGTGCAGAATTTTTTCCTCTTCTAGATATCAAAGTGGCTTTCATTAGGACTCTTCTAGTAGCAAGTGACAGAGACCCAAGTCACACTGGCCCAAAGTGAATTTAGTACAGTACTAAATTTTAGTACTTCCCCCGCCTTGTGTCGGGGGAAGGAAGTGGGGGAAACAAAGAATTGAAGGTAGAATTACCTTCCAGCACCTGCACAGTGCCTGGCACATGGCTGGTGCTCAGAGGTATTTGTTGAATGGGTTATAGGAACCAGAGTCTCTGAGTCTGAAGCCGCCTGGACTCTCTTTTCCTCCCTCTGTGTCTCGTCTGTGCTTGACTCAGCCTGTCTTTAAGCTTCACCTCATAGTCGGGCATTCTCCACAGGCCAGGGAGCATGACTAATAGAAGGCCTGGATGCACACCCTCAGCTCAGCAACCCCATTAGGATGTCCTTTTTTCTCCCTGGGTCTGTCAGTTAATGCTGTCCCGCACTCTTCGGGGCCACAGGCCTACACATGGACTAGTCATCTTTCCCATGAGAAAGGAGATTGGGTCACATGTTCATCCTGTAGCTAACACATCTGTTGGTGAGGTGACCGTGCTTTGGTCAATTTTTTTTCTGAACTATCATATACTTATTAATGATGGTGGAGTATAGAAGCAGTGGACTAATGGAAGACAGGAGACTTTGAAATCAGTCAGGAAGCTTTATAATGATCAGTGTGTGTGATGATGAAAGTTTGATCAGAGGCAGGAGCTAAGAAATAAAAAAATGAAGCAACAGAGGCTAGAGATCAGGGAATGCTGGAACCTAGGGACAAATCTGTGAACAGGAAATAAACCCATCGTGTCCTCTATATAATAATGCAAATTGAGGAATCCCATGACTTAAAATTACAGTATCTCTCACTTTCAGATGCCCTGGCCTATATGATAAAATTTGGCCTCATTCTTAAGAGACTTCTCAAGGAGGTATGTTTCTTTCACAAGGGCTTTTCCATAGAGGGAAATCCATGGGGACATAAACAATCTCCATTTGGTTCCCACTGGAGCAGAGACTGATTTAACTACTGGGGAAAAGAAATATCTTTAAGCTCCATCAGTCTGCTCTGTCTAGCCAGCATGAGGTTTGGGGCCTCTGGTAAAGGAGGAGCCCCCCAGAAAGCAGAGACAAGTGAAGAAATGGAGGATCCAAAGATGAACCTGGCTTTCTTTACTATTTTGCTTTGAGTTGGTTCTGATTGTAAAACCATGTGCAGTTCATTGGAAAACAGCCTCCTGATAAAGGGTCACTTTGATGGATTATGCTGTGCACCTAAGAAAGCACCCGGCACATAATAGATGCACACAAATATTCATTCTTTTGTGAATGAATGAGTGATACAACAACATCTTACAACAGGATGGGGCCAGGGTGAAGTGATTAAGAGGCCCTGCTTTGGACCAGACAGACCAGGGTTTGCTCTGCTACTGCTTATGTAACCTCAGTTTTCTGAGCTGTAAAGTGGGATTTATTATACTACCTACTTCATAGGGTGATGATAACAATTAAATGATATACTCTATTGAAAGTACTTGTCTTAACATAATGGCAGGTATTGTTGCTGTTAATTATCATTGGTGGGGAGGAGTAGAGTTCTAGTCCAATCCTGCCATTTAATGAGTGTGATGAGGAGGAGGCTCAGTTCATTTCCCTGCACCTTAGTTTCTCCAATTATTAAATAAACAGCTTGGCTGGGGTGATTTCCAAATCAGGCCAGTAGGATAGGAATTGTGTTCAGGTGCCTGGCACTGAAGTAGGAAATTGGCTTAGCAACAAAAGGATTAATTTTTCTCATGTAACAAGAAACTTGTTACATGAAATTTTATAAAGGCATATAAAATTATGAATATAAAATATAATTTTTAAGCCAGAGGCACTAAATTAAAAAGAAAATCTTACCCAGTGATTATGAGTCATTTAGAAGACTCTCTGACTTCTGTTTCTAGAATCCCATTGTCTTTAATGAAGGATTCTGTTTCCAGTTTCTTACCTAGCTACTGAGACACAACTCTCTTCAGGAGAACACACCTTCTAGGAGATGCCTATATTGTAGATGTGGGGAGTTATGTTATGATTTGTCATCTGGCTTTAGCAATCTCATTCTGGCATTTTGAAAAATGTGAATGGAGCATCCCTCTGTGCTGTCATTACTTTTTTTGGTGGTTCTCGCCAATGCCCTGTGACAGCTGTGTGAGGTCTGTGGAAGCCCACCCCAGTGCAGAACTAGGCTTGGAGGAGGCAAGAGATGCTGTCTGATGACCAAGTGAATGAAATCATCATTGACATTGAGAATGTTCCATCTGGGGTCCAAAGCCATCTATCCTCAAATCTGAATCTTGCAGCAAAGATGCTGAAGAACTCGAGCTTCAGCGTGGTCTCATCTATATCTGACAACGATGTGACAGACTCTCAAATTATCAGCCACCAGAATAACAAAAAAGCCAAGCAGTTGTTACGGTTTTCAGCGTCTTTGAATGAATCATTCGCTCAGACCCTTCACTGCCCAGAGCATGTGGACATAGACACTCCTTGTACCTCACATGAAAACATTCAAGGTAGTAAGACACTGGGGCAAAGGAGCAAAGACAGCTTCCAAGTGATCCCCAGTGTTTTTTAGTTTTAAGACATCAAGTAGGTTGGCAGTTTGGTAGATGACCCAAAGATGCTAGGGACTGAGAAAGGGGTCACTTTGAGAACATCTAACACCTAAAAATGAATTGATCTTGATCAATTTGATTTTGTGTGCCTGGCTCTCTGCTGAGCCCTTCCTTTTTGTTATCCATTGAATTTAGTTTTATTTTCTCCCCATACTCTCTAGTCTACACCTTTAAGGCAGGCATGTGTGTCATTTCCATCTGCTTGATGAGGAAACTGAGGCTCAAGGATATTAAGTGATCTGGCAGATCTGGGACACAAATGCAGGTCTGTCTGATTCCCAAGCCTGACACCTCAACCATCATCCAATCCTGCTTTGGTCCAACTCCTTCCCACCTTGGATTTGGCAACACAGGATGCCTGTTATTGCCAAGTCCACAGTGAAACCAAGTCTTACCTGAGAGCTCCCTGCCTCTCTGCTCGGGAGGACAAACACAGTTTAGTCTTTTAGATGCTGTTTCTGTTTCATTCCATAATACTCCAGGCTTAAAGCCCAGCCACTCTCAATGGTTTCTAAGAGAAAAAAATCTACTTACACCAAAGCGTTTTGTGGATTTAGCACCTTAACATACTTCTGTCTCTTCTAACCTTTTTTGGTTTCTCCTTCTTCCTTCTCTTTTCTTTCTCTTTGGGAAAGAAGCAAATTCCTCATCTTCAGTCAAGTGATTTGGTGGCCCTTTCCTGGGCACTCTCACTCCCATTTCAACTACAGAATGTCATTAAAATGAGAGATTCTGGCACAATAGCTTGACCCAGGAGCCAGCCTGTGCTTCCTCACTGTTACAAGATGATGGCAGCACCTCCAAGTGGCACATGTGGATACAACATCCAAAAGGAGAAGAATCTATCTTTCCCCTGTGTTTTGAACTTTGCTTTTTTGAGAAGGAAGAAACCTTTGCAAAGAAGCTCCTCTGCAGACCACCCCTCACAGAACATTGGCCAACATCTTGTCACATGCCTGTACCTAAATTGGTCACCTACAAGGGTCCAAGGGACCTTCAATATTGGCTTGGAATCATCAGGACCTGTCCTCTATGCCTGGAGAGAGGTCCCACCCTGCAGAAGTTCGAGGACATGGGGGTGGGGTGGGCATAGATTTCTAAAAACTTTGGGATTCTATTAAAAAGGAGTGATGACTTTGTAGCAGGCTACGAACAGTACCTGCCACAGTGACCCAAAATGTGATTATGAATTATTGGGAGAAGAGGTGGGGAAGTTACTCCAGGTGGAAGAGCACCTGCCAACAGTTGAGCAGTGTAAGAAGATGCCTGGGCCTGGAGTCCAGGGGGCAAGAGACAGTGATGTAGGATATCAAAGTGAGGGATATTAATGTGCAGGCTGTTGTCAAGGAAAAGGAAAACATTGAATTGGAACTGCATGTGAATTATCAATTTCTTTGGCTTTGAGGTTTAATACAGATGCATGATGTCATCTTGTTTTTATTTGTGACTTTTAGGATCACTGAGTCCATACATTCTTCTTTCCTTGTGCTCTTATGAAAACGTGTTCTAACAAACTCCATGTATTTTCTTCCACAGAACAGAAGTTAATCGCATCTCTGATACCCATGACATCTAGAGAGAGAATTAAAGCCATAAGGAATCAGCCGAGGACCATGGAAGAGAAAAGGAACCTTAGGTATGGACCAAAAGCTTTTCTTTCTTCCCAGATGTTATACCAATTTCAATCTTTTACCTTTGCCCTGTCTCAGAAAGATGAGAAATAAGTAAATGCAGGAGAAGAGACCATCTTCCTAAAGAAAAATTCCATATAATCTATCACCCAGAATCTGGGCTGTGTGTGCTCAGTGAACACCATCCAAAGAGTAGAGTGTGGAAATGAGGGAAGGTAACTTTCCAGACGTGAAGTTCACCTAACACTATTAACTCAGCCAGGTGATCGAGGTTGACATCCTCAGAGATAAGTCATGTGATTAGAAGAACATAGCCCTTGTGTGGCACTCTCTCCTAAAACCTGTAACCCTAGTCTAACCAGAGGAAAAAGTCAGGTCAGGCAAACCCCAATTGGGGGACACTCTAAAAAAACCCAACCAGTACTGCACAAAACTGTAAGGTCACCATAAATGAGGAAGGTGTGAGAAACTGTTACAGACATAGGGATTCTAAAGAGAAATGACAATGAATTGCAATGTGGAATGGGATTCTGGAATAGAAAATTCCAGTGATCTTGGTCTCCTTGGGGCTTTGAGTGTCCCTATGCATGAGACAGTCCCTTAACCATATAACAAACCCCTCCCCTCTTTCCAGACTTCATTCAAATGTTGTGCTATTTCAGACTGTAACTCGGTCCCCACCCCAGCATCCCCCATCTCCTTACCCTGCCCTGTTTTCACTTTTCTTACCCATACTACAAATCACCTTCTAATACACCTTATAGTTTACACATTTATTCTTATATTTATTGTTTACTGTCTTTCTCTTCCAACTAAGATGTCAACTCCATGAGGGAGAGAAATTTGTTCCTCTCTTTTTTTTTTTTTGACTTGTTTTAGTATTTAATATAGTAGTACCATATTTTTGGACTATAAGATGCACCCCCTCCCCCCACAATTTGGGAGGAATAATGGTTGTTTTTTGTTTTTTTTTAAGATTTTATTTATTTATTTTTAGAGAGAGAAGGGAGGGAGAAAGAGAGAGAGAAACATCAATGTGTGGTTTCTGGGGACCATGGCCTACAACCCAGGCATGTGCCCTGACTGGGAATCAAACCTGTGATGCTTTGGTTCACAGTCCGAGCTCAATCCACTGAGCTACGCCAGCCAGGGCTGGAATAATGGTTGTTAATGCTGCTGTTGAGTTCTGTTTACATTTACATTGATGAAATATTATGTTATTTATGTTATCAAATATTTTAACATATTTTTTGCTTCAAAAATTTTTTTACTATTTTCCTTCTCTAAAACCTAGGTGTGTCTTATGGTCCAAAAATACATTGATTGATTTTCTTTTATATTTTTGAAATCGGTCTCTATTTCCAGCTGGGACTGTGCCTGGCACATAGTAGGTGCTCAGTAGATATTTGGGGAATTAATGTATTACAGCACCTGTATCTCTCACTTTCTTCTGCTATTCCCCATAGGAAAATGGTTGACAAAGAGAAAAGTAAACAGTCCCATCGTATCCTTGAGCTCAACTGCTGCACTCAATGTCTGAACTCCATTTCCCTGGTAAGTGAGCCTTCACTACAGTGAAGTGCAAGAGGGTGAAAATGGGGAGGTGGGAATGAAAAGAGACCCACAAGGAAGAGGAACCAATTTCAGGGCTATTTCAATGAAAGCCATAAAAATTGTGTCAGTATAGGTATGGGGAAGCCACATGGGTGTGCAAAGGTCTGAGTTATTTGGGCAGTTTAGCCATTGTGAATTTCACCTTCAACAGCAAACATGGGAAAATAATAGCACGCTCACTTAAGGGGGTGGTCCTGCAGAGTGAATGAAATGACATTTGCAAATGCCTAGTGAGATGCCTGGTGGCTGTTTTTGCTGCTGTGGGACACCCTCGGTAGGTATTTGTTGAGGGAATGTCAAGCCTCATCCTAATGCCAGGCATACCGGAGATCCAAGAACTGCCTGTCGGAGCTGCTCGATTCCATCAGCCTGTGGCAGAAGACACTCAAGGTCATCGGAGGCAAGTTTGGAACCAGTGTTCTGTCCTACTTCAACTTTCTGAGGTGGCTTTTGAAGTTCAACATTTTCTCATTCATTGTGACCTTCAGCTTCATCATAATCCCTCAGTTTACTGTGGCCGAAAGGAACACTCTCCAGTTCACAGGACTGGAATTTTTCACTGGGGCGGTAAGTCCTCCTTTTCTCTCACCTGGAGTTCACCACCTTGGCAACCCAGAGACACACCTTGCAGGTCACCTTTCCAGACCTCTCACTTTTTCCTGGGAGTCAACTGATGGGGAAAGTTGGTATTTAAATACTGTTTTTCTTATTCCCCCCAAAAGTGACATAAATACAACATGGAATTTCCGTCTCTAGAGGTAACAGTTTGTGTTGTTCAGAGTCCTCTTCTCTGAGTACACAACATGCATGTACACGTGCCTCCTTTTCTCTTTTTAACAAAAGATGAATTGTTCATAGTACTGCCTATGATTTGCTTTCTTCACCTAATATATGGTGGATGCATCATGTTGGTTCATAGAACTAGCTTTTCTTTGTCATTTTCTTTCTACAAAATATAATGCTCCATTTGAAAAATTCCTACTACAGAGGAGAACAAACTAAGAGAAGTCCATTTTACCCTTCACCCCTTATCTGACTTCCCAGTTCACAGGGTATCTTTGTCCACTGTTTTTCTTCCTTTACAAGCATTGAGACATACATAGCTAGCTAGCTAGGTAGATAGATAGATAGACAAACAGGCATTTTTTAAAACATGAAAAGAGAGCCCTGACCATTGTGGCTTAGTTGGTTGGGTATCGTCCTATAAACTGAAAGGTCATGATTTTGAACCCAATTGGAGCACATACCTAAGTTGTGGGTTTGGTCCCTGGTCTGGGCATGTGCAAGAGGCAAACCAATCAATGTTTCTCTCCCTCTCTCTCTCCCTCCCTTCCCCTCTCTCTAAAATCAATAGTCATGTCAAGTGAGGATAAAAACAAAACAAAATAAAATAAAATAATAAAAACAATAGGATATAAAACCTTGTTTTGCAACATTTTTGCTTTACTGTGTATCTTGGATATCTTACAGGTCCACATTATTCTATTTAATAGCAACCATAATTTATTTACCCAGCTCTTTACTGAGACACACAACCCCTACCTTGTGTGTTCACCTTCTAGGAGACAGTTCTGCCACTGAGTTTCTGTAGACCAGGGATCAACATACTACAGCCTCAGAGCTAAATCTGGCCGACCATCTGTTTTTGCACAGCTTGTGAACTAAGATTGGTTTCTATACTTTTATATACTTGAAAAAAATCAAAAGAAGGATAACATTTAGAGAAGCATGAAAATGACATGAAAGTTATATTTCAGTGGCCATAAATAAAGTTCTTTTGGAATGCAGCCATGCTCATTTGTTTGCACATCTGTGCTGATTTTCTGCTATGTCGGCAGAGTTTTCTGCTATTGCTTTGTCTGTCATACTGGCCTGACTCTGCAGTGGAATGTTCAAAGTAAGGTCCTTCCATTTGTCCTTTTTTCTCTTTCCCTGTTAAAACATTTTCCTTGGGATAGATGCATTCAAGTGGAATTATTGTGTAATTTTTGCTCATTACCATGCACCACATTTTTTAACTATAAGACACACCCCCTCCCCCCAAATTTGGGAGGAAAATGCAGCAGTGACCCTTCTCCTGCTTCCTGTGACCCCACTTCAACCGCCAGCCCCCCGCCCCACACAGAGAACCAGGTAAGCTGCATTTGGACTGTAAGATGCACCCCCTTTTTCCTCCCGAATTTGGGGGGGGTGCATCTTGTAGTCCAAAAAATACATTATATTTTATAGACTTGTATATATGAAACATTTTATTGTGAAAAATTTCAAACATACAAAAATAAAGAGTGGTATAATAAGCATCCAAATACACACTATGTAAATTTAAAGTTGTTAACATTTTACCATATTTATTTTATCTTATTTTTAAATGATTTTTAGAGAGAGAGGGAGAGAGAGAGACATTGATTTGTTGTTCCACTTATTTTATGCATTCATTGCTGGATTTCTGTGTGTGCCCTGACTGGAGAGTGAACACACAACCTTGGCATATCAAGATGACACTCTCACCAGCAGAGTTACCTGGCCAGAGCTTCTATCTTATCATTTTGGGAGGCATTTTACAGTAGATTATAGACATGAGGATAGTTCACTCTGAATTTCTTCAATGAGCATCCTGCTTTTAGCCTAATTCACTTGGTCAGTGGGTCCTGGTGGTAATATAGCTGGGTCCTTCTGTTGTAAAGCGATATTGGTTCAGGATTCCTTTTCAACTCTGAAGGCCTAGTGATAAAATGTCTAAGTTCTCAGTGGCCTTGGGTGCTACTTTCCTGGCAAACAAAACCTCTAAATTGACTGGTTCAAGCTTCTAGAAGACCAAAGAGGTAAACTGTGTTGACCATAGGCATTCATCGTTTTCTCAAGAGACCCACCTGACCTATGGCTTATTGTCCTTTCCAGGGTTATTTTCATGACACAGTGATGTACTATGGCTTTTACACCAATTCTACAATCCAGCACAGGAACAGTGGGGTGTTCTACAACATGCAGCTGGCCTACCTCTTCACAATCGCAGCCTGTTTGATCATCTGTTTGTTCAGTTTGCTGTTCAGGTGTGAAGTGTCGTCATTTCCTGATTCTAATCTCTTTTTAGATTTAAGCAACATCCAAGGGACTCAAAAGTTATCCAGCAAATAGTTTCTCTATAATCTGTCTGATCATTCCTTGTCCTGCAACATAAATAGGGATTTGGACAGAGAAGAGAGGTTTTGTGTACTTTAAAAGAAATTGGTCAGTCTGAACACAAGGATGAGGTCACTCAAGTAGTTATATGGACAGAAGGGTATGGATGAATAATTGTCAAATGATAAAATTGTCAAAGAGGAAGGGCAGATGTTCAGCCTCTGAATTAGTTTGCTAGGTCTGGGTGGCTTAAGCAATGGGAATTTATTTTCTCAAATTCTACAGGCCGGAAGTCCAAGATCAAGGTGTTGGCAGTGTTGGTTTCTTCCAAGGCCTCTGTTCTTGGCTTGCAAATGGCCATCTTCTCTCTGTGTCCTCACATGGTCTTTCCCTCTGTCCATGTCTGAGGCCTAATTTTCTCTTCATATAAGATATCGGTCATATTGGATTAGGGTCCACCCTTAGTGACATCATTTTAAATTATTTACATCTGTAAAGATCCCATCTCTACATATAGTTAGTATTTTAGGTACTGAGTGTTAGACCCTCAACACATGAAATTTGGAGGGAACACAACTCAGTCCGTAACAACCTCATTGCCAGCACAATAATCCAAAGTAAAATGAGATTTCTTTTTGCCCTATCAAACTAAGAAATGCTTCCTAAGCTGCTGTTACTCAGTGATAGCACATTTTGGAAAAGAAGTGTCCATTTTACTCAGCATTTGTTTATCCTGAGCCTGATTTCACTGAGCCTTCCTGACATTTCAGTGATAACAGCTGCCTTTATTGAGTGCTTATTGCTCTGTGTACTACGTTGACTCTTGTGATCAGCTGAATAATGCCCCTCACCTCCCAAAGATGCCCACGCTCTAATCCTCAGAACCTGTGACTATGTTGCCTTGCCTGATAAAAGGGACTTTGCAGGTGTGATTAAATTAAGGATCTTAAATGGGAAGATTACTATGGATTATTCAGGTGGGACCAATGTAATCCCAAGGTTCCTTATAAGTGGGAGGCAGGAGGGTAAAAGGCAGAGAGCGAGTATAACATGTTACTCTGTTGGCTTCGAAGGCAGAGGAAGGGCCCACAAGCCAAGGAATGCAGGCAGCCCCCAGAAGCTGGAAAAGACAAGGCAACAGTTCCTCCACTACAGCCTCCAGAAGGAATACAGCCCTGCTGACTCCTTGATTTTAGATCCATTTTCTGATTTCTGACTTACAATAAGAGAATAAATCTGTGTTGTTTTAAGCCACTAAGTTTGGGGCAATTTGTTAACAGCAGCAATAGGAAACTAACACATCTCTCATAATAACTCTATGAGGGGAGCACTATTATTATCCCCATTACTTAGATGTGGAAACTAAGGCTTAGAGCAGTTAAAATGACTACAGTTCCCCAGATGACAACTTAAGATTATAAGTCAGGCCTGGCAGACCCTGAGGCCAGAGCATTTGACCATCATGTTTGTGATCACACTGTTCCAGAAGAACTTGGGGCTAACTTTTCTGTGTTACCTTTTTCTGTTAGAGATAGGACTTTCTTCTATTTTAATCCATGTACCCCCCGATGCTCGTGCTAATAACCCTCGGGTATTTCGGTTTTTGATTTCCCTAGCATGGCCACGTATTTCCGGAACAACTTCATTAACCCCCATATTTACTCCAGAGGGATTACTAAACTTATCTTTTGCTGGGACTTCACAATCACTCATGAAAGAGCTGTGAAGCTGAAACAGAAGAATCTTAGCACTGAGATAAAGGTAAGGTGGGCTTGCTTTTTACAGCACCTTCCCTAGCTGGTTTTCTCTCTTCAGTATGTCTGTAACTTTTCTTAAAATAAATTTTTTTCTGTACTTGAACAATGATTGAAATAAAAAATAATAATAATAATAAATAAATAAATAATTTTTTTTATTGCCCATGAGATTGACAAAAAAAAAGAAAAAAAAAAGAAAACACCCCCAAAATCCAGAAAATATATTCATAATGCCTGGTGCTTGTGATGGCTTAGGGAAATGGACATTTTCATATGACACAGTGGCTTAATGATTGGTACAAGCTTACTGGAGGGCAATTTAGCAATTTACAAAATGTTAAATGTAAATAATTCTTGACCTCATAGTTCCAGATTGAAAATTTTATACAGTGGTTTTCAGCCCAGAACAATTTTGCCCCTCAGGAAATATATGGCAATGCCTGGAGACTTTTTTGGTTTTTACCCCATTGGGAAGGGAGGGCCTTTGGCATCTGTTGGGTAGATCTAGCTAACCACCCTGCAGTGAGTGCACAGGACAGCTGCCACGACACAGAACTATCTGGCTTCAGACGTCATTGCTGCCAAGGTTGAGAAACCCTGGTCTGTTAGAGAAACTTATTAAAAAGAAAGAGCAAGCAGAATGTATGAACAAAGGGGCTTTGTCAAGAGGATTGCAAATATTAACTACTTATTCTTCAAGAGTTGCATGGCCTCAGTGTACTTTCCTTGAGAGCACTGTCCCGATCTACTAGTCCTATCTGTTCCTCTAAAACAAAAATGTAAAGGCATTTGTTGCAATGATGGGGGTGCTTGCCCATTTCAGATTTTCCCATGGGGTCTCCCATAATCAGTGTTCAGCATGAACTTTTCCTGTCTCTCACCTCTGGATCTGGGGTGAATTTGTGCCTCCAGAAGTGAAGAGTTTTCACTGGGGGTGGAAAGGAGGTTGTCTGTGGGTCAATGTGACTTCCTTGTGTTTATAGGAGAACCTGTCAGAAATCCGTCAGGAGAATATCAAGTTAACACTCAATCAGCAGCTGACCCGCTTGTCTGTCCACCTGGCAGCCTGGGTTGTCTCTACCGGAGTGGCCATTGCTTGCTGTGTAGCTGTTTATTACCTGGCTGAGAACAACTTAGAGGTAACCAGAATGCCAGAGGCACCAGGGGCCAGAACACAGAGGGGAGAGTAAAGTAGACCCTGCTGCCCAAAATAGGTCCGTTGGTATCAGCTGGAAACTTGCTTAAAAATGCAGGATCTTGGGTCCCTCCTGTAGCCCATGGACTAAGAATCACATGTTAACAATGTCCCCAGGTGATATGTGTGCATGACTTAGAGTGAGAAGCTCTGGGCTAGTGGAGAGTTGGGAACTTTGACTACAGATCTGGGACCAAGTTCTGGTTTCTTCCTTTATTGTTACATCCCTGAGGCTTCCCACAGCCCCTGGCACAGTGTAAAATGCTCACTAGGTATTATGATCTGATGGACTCTGGCAAGTGATTTAACTTTCGTGAGCCCTGGATTCCTTACCTATAAAATAGGAGTGATCATACCTAGCTGTGTAGGTGTGTGGTCAGGACTAGAGAAAAGGTATGTGGAGAATCTACCAAGTGCCTGGTACTGTGAGTGATGAAGGAATGTCAGTTTTGTTTTGTTTTTAAATAATATGAACTCTGAGGTTAATTTACTGTATGTCCTGGTTGATGTATTATTTTTCTGTAGATTTCAGCCTTTTCCTCTGGGGCTAAATGTAGACGGTTTGTTGACCTCTAGAATCATGGTCACAGCTTGTTCACTTTTTTCAATTGGCTTCCCATTACCCTCAATATAAAATCTATCCTCTGTGGCATAATCAATAGATCTTTTATGATCTGACCCCTGCCCACATCTCTAGCCTCATCACCCCGCAAGCACCCATATCCCACACCAGCAGTACTAAATGGTGTGTTCATTGTTCTCTGAACACACCATGCGTTCCCTCATCTCTAGATGGGAAACATATATTCTACGCTACATGCCCCTCTCACTTCCCTTCATATGGTAAACTCCTTTCCCTCCTCTGGACCTCAGCATGGGTGTCACTTCCTCCAGCAAGCCTTCTCTCACCACCACTACACTCACTAGGTTGAGTTAGGTGCTTCTTAACCTGCAGGCTTTCCTCATGCATTTGTCACACACAGCATTAAAAATACCTGTCAATGCATCTGTTTCTTCAAAAGACTGTAGGCAGAAACTTGGCCTAATATGTGATATGTAGTAGGTACTCAATCAAATGGATGAGTAAGTGAAGGAGAAGCCAGCAAAAAATAGGGGTGTGGGATTGTACAACCCTACGGGCTTGCCGTTAACTATATCAAGGCATGTCCTGAAAGAGGGGAAGTTGAGTCACAGTCCTCAGGGGCCTGGTATCACCTAGCTAAGGCGGAAGCTGAGACAGGGCAGCTATAGATATAAAGACTTCTGTGTTTCTTCTCCTCTGGGAGGTTTCCTCCATGTCCACCTGAATTGAAGGAGGGCAGCAGAGGAGGGGAGGAAGCAGAAGTGGCCTCATCCCCATTGTTTGAACATCTGTTCTATGACAGGCAGGATCAGCTCTTCTCACAGCGCCAGGAAACTACAATTTCATGTAAATGGTACCCAGGTTGTGTCATTTAGGAGCCAGACCTTGCCTTACTGGTCTCATCTAGTTCTTGCATGTCACTGTGGGTTATGTGAGAATTTCCCCATTATACAGATGATGAAACAAAGGCTCAGAGAAGCTATTTATCTGGGCCTGGACCTTGCAGTTTATAAATATGGGGAGGGGGAAAGAATTTGTTATGCTGGTTCCCCAATACTGCCCAAAATTGGAGTGGTGCTTCAAAACCACCTAGAGGTGGATGGAGGCAGGGTCAAGCCTGAGGCTGAGGAAGGAGGTTGTGAGACATCAGATAAATCCACTGGGATCCTTTATTCCAAGGATGTGTGGCAGAAGGGCATCCCAGGCTTCAGTCTGAGCCAAATGCCAGGGTGTTATGTTCATGTGAAGGAAGGGGGACCCTCTCCCAACCTCACACAAAGTTGTGGCATGGACTAGCAGGTGCTGCCCTCCCCTAATTCAGCACCCAAGGACAGGTGAAGCCTGGGGAAAATGAACCAGGCCACACAGGAGCAGGGAGGAGACATTCCAGAGGGATGGAAACCCTCATGCTTTATCAGTAGGCTCAAACTTTTGCTCCAACAGCCAGGAAGCATATTCTCATTTCAAGAAAGTCACAGAATGACTTTTTGAGGTCAGGCTCCTGATTCAGAAAGACCTGGGTTCAAATCTCACTTCCTAGCTGGGTGACACTGAACAAGCATCTTCACCTCTCTGAGTCTCCTTTTGCCCATCAGTTAAGTCAGAGTTAACGCCCTGGGCTGCAGTGAGGATTAATGCAATCATGTGGGTAATGAATGTTTGGCACAGGGGAAGTGCTCAATAAGCAGTAACTTAATAGCTAACCCCAGAGGAACTACTTCTGGGATTTTTTCATAGGCACGGGGGTCTTCTGAGTGAGGCAGAGAGGGGTCCAGTGCACAGCTGGCATCTGGATTTTCTCCTCCCTCTCCACAGTTCCTGCAGAGCCACAGGAACCCTGGGGCGGTGCTGTTACTGCCTTTCATGGTGTCCTGTATCAACCTGGCAGTGCCTCGCTTTTACTCTGTGTTCAAGCTGGTGGAGCACTATGATGTGCCGAGGCAGGAAGTTTACGTCGTCCTGATCCGGTAAGTGTGTCTGTCACTGCCAACGCCAGCCTCCATTTTAATGGAGGGAAGTGGAGTGGGAGCTAGTAAGGGTTATTATAGTCAAGTATTGAAGTTCTGTTTTCCAGAAAAAATTTCAAGAGTATAGTGTGTTTGTATGGTATGGGTTAATAGCCATAAAACCCAAAGAGCCCAGAGAAAATACAGGTTTTTAGTTACATCTGCCTTTTGCACAAAGTAGTGGCTTATCTTTCCCAGTTGCTACCAGCCAAAGGATGAACATTATTCTCAGTTTTAAGATGTACAGACTGGGCAAGCTGTGCACTGCACAAAGGCTCCTGGCTGAGGCGCTGTATGGGGACTGACATCATCCAGTGTGTCCATGAGTCAAAGTGTGAGCCCTGGTACCAGCTGCACCAGTCAGGAAGAAGAGGCACATTTGTATAACTCAGTCACCCAAATGAAGGTGGAGGGAGTGCTTCTGGCAATTCATTGGCTGGGATTGGTGGTGCCTTCTTTTGATTCCTACAAAAGCACTGTATGTGCTAGAGGTGACCCTAGGGTTTTGGTAAAGAAAGCATAAAACCATCCAAATTGTGTTCTTATTGCTTCTTCTTGGCTAATTCCCTACCAGTTCTTTGTGATGATGGTGTTTACAACAATAAGGCTGGACAATGCAGCTTGAGTTTATTTAGTGACCAATTCCAGAGACCATGGCTCTGGAGTCTGGTTCCAGGCCAGCTCTCCAACCTCATTTCCTCCGCTTCTCCCCCTTCCTCAGTGCACACCCAACATCACTGGCAACCTGTTTATTCACAAACATGCCAAACTGTACGCCCACCTCTGGCCCTTTGTACTGGCCATTCCTTCTTTTTGGCATGCTCCCTCTGCAGGTAGCGAGTCTATACTTACATCAGTGTTTATAGTTTTTTCATACAGAACTTACACATTTTTGTTGCCTTCAAAATTCTAACAAAGATATGTAAAAAAAAACCATATATATATGGCCAGCCTCCTATTTTTATAAATAAAGTTTTATTAGAACACAACCATGCCATTGGTCTGTGGCTGCTTTTCTGCTACAATTGCAGAATTGAGTAGTTGCAACACAGACTGTATGGGCACAAAGCCAAAAATATGTAGTCTATGGATCTTCACAGAAAAAAAGTTTGTTGACCCCTCTTCTTGGTCAGTGTTTAGAGTTAATCTATATCTGTATTATTCTCCTAAAGAAAAGTCTTAGCAAGCTTTCACTTCTGTGCACCCCACTTCACTTGATGCCTCCTCTTTGTGGTTAGAAACAATTGGGGCTTTTTAAAAATTGTGGTATATATCATAAAATTTGCCATTTAAACCATTTTTAGGTGTACAATTCAGTGACATTAAGTAGTTTGTTTTAACATATGCATTAATAATAGTTTCACTGGCTTCTTTGCTTGCTGGTATTTATTTAATGTATCCTACTTACAACATCCTCTTTTTGTATTGTAAGGAGAAAAACTAGTTTACAGTGGGTCTGGAGGTGATCAACTTTCTATGTATTTCTAGGTCCTAACATATCTTTATTTTGCCTTTCTACTTGCATGTGGGTTTGGATGGGCTGGGGACTCTGTATTCTAACTAACCTCTTCCCAGGGTCTATAGGTGCTGCTCTGAAATTTTCTGACATCTAGTGCGGTCAAATACTCACCCAGCCTCTCTTCCCACACCCTTCTTGTTGACTGTCTCTAAGCTCCAGACACCCCAGGACCACTGCCACCTCTGAGACCGTCCTCTGACGAGCTTGTTTTAAGCTGCAGTTTCCTCCACTAACCCCCTTTCATCTCCTTGTCTTTCTATCCTTTATATCTGCTTTCTATATTCTATAAATCCCTCTGTATTTCTGGTATATTCATGATGACTTTTCTTGTTCTTTTTGCTTTATGAATCTTTTAGCTTCTAACTTTTCTATCATTTCAATACAATTTGAATGGATGGCTGGTAGACATATATACTCAGTATGCCAGTTTGATCCAATGGCTTTGCTATTTAATTTGCATTTTTGATCACTAGAGAGATTCATTGTCTCTTAATATGCATTAACCATTTTTAGTGTTTCATAAAATATTCAAAATCTCTTTTACATGAAGAGAAAATGGGAAAGCTCAGAAATGCACTATTTTTCCATCTATGGTAAGATTTATCTTTGCTGAGGAAGAGTGTGTTTTCACATGTAGCCTGGAACTATACTGCAGTGTGTGAGTGTATAAAGTTCTGGCACCAGTTCTAGTGGGCGGGGCCAGGGGGAGGGGGGCGTGGTCCTCACACCACCACGCAGTTCTCTGACGCCAGTTAGGTGTCTGATAATTCAGCTCAATTCTGACACTACTTACATGGAAATTAAACTGGTTAAGGACACAGTCCTACAAGACTGCCCCACCCCTTGCCACCTCCAGATGCCAATTGGAAGTCTAGGTTGTTACCTGTGATTCTAGGTTGTTACCTGATTTACTAGCTACAGATTGGTGGTTCCCATGCCTCTCTCCTCAGGTTAGATTAATTTGCTAGAGTGGTTCACAGAACTCAGAGAAACATTTTACTTACTAGCACACTGGTTAATTCTAAAAGGATAACTCAGGAACAGCCAGGTGAAGAGATGCCCAGGGCACGGTGTGGGGAAAGGGGGCGGAGCTTCCATGCCCTCCCTCTCCAGGCCCATTGTTCTCCCAGCAACTCCATGGTCACCAATCCAGACACTCCAGACCCTGTCCTTTTCAGTTTTTATGGAGGCTCCATTACACAGGCATGACTGATTCGGTCACTGGACATTGATTCAGCTTCCGGCCCCTCTCCCCTCCCCAGAGGTCAGTAGGTAGGGCTGAAAGTTCTAGCCTCCTAGGTGCTTCCCAAAGTCCCTCCTTCACATGATGAAAGGCATCTTTATTGCTTTCCTCACTTAAAATATTCCAAGAGTTTTAGGAGCTCTGTGCTAGAAACAGGGCCAAAGACCAAATATATATTTCTTGTAACTCAATATCACAGTATATTAAGGCACTAATCTAGTAAAATATTGAGGGCCATAGTAGGGCTAGGCAATGGGCAAGAGGTTGGGGATCTGGCATTAAAAGAGACAGATCTAGTTCCCTTCCTACACAACGGAGCCTAGCACAATAGCTCTCAACCTTCAGTATGCACCAGAATTACCTGGAGGGATTGCTAGGTCCCACTCCCAGAGTTTCTGATTCCATAGGTCTAAGGTGAGGCCTGAACATTTATCCTTCTAACAAGTTTACAGGTGCTGCTGCTGCTGGTGGTCTGGGGCCCACACTTTGAGAACTACTGGTCTAGTGACACATGATTCTTGGCACACCAATCCTGAAGCCCCATTAAAACCACAAGGTATTGATTTAAATACCTGGTTTAAGAACTGAGGCTGTGAAAGCAGATGGTGCTCACTTTGAACCTTTGTCTTGCCCTTAACAAGCTATGAGACCTTTTGACAAGTTATTTTATCCCCCTGAGTTTCAGTTTCCTCACTGGTAAGGTAGGCATGAAATACTATCTACTTGATTACAGAGCTGTAAAGATGAAGAGGGATGATTTAATAAAGTACTTAACACAGTGTACTGTCTATTGTAGCACCCCCCAAAAATATGTTACTATTATTGTAATAAAAAGTAAAATCAGATAATTTTGAGATGCATTGAAAGAGGATGCATCAGTCAGAATTAATTAGGTTATGCTGCTACAGTAACAAACTTCTCCCCTCATCCAAATCTCAGTGACTTAAAAACCACAAAGGTTTATTTCTTGCTCATGCTACAGGGCCATTGTGAATTGGCAGGGAGATTTGCTCATGTTAGTCATGCAGGGATCTAGGCTGAGAGAGCAGCAGTCACCTGAAATGTTGCTGATGGCCATTCCAGAGGGAAGACAATAAGTGCTGGGGTGAGGGAGGTGTCTCACTGGCATTTAAATGCTCCAGCCTAGCAGTGACACAAAGTGACACACATCACTTCTGCTCACAACTCATTTGCCAGAACTAGCTAAATGGCCCACTCAACCACAGTAGGGCAGGAATTTCCTTCCTACCATGTGCTCAAAAGGGAATATTGGCAAACACACTAATGACTGCCACAGACAGTAATGGCAGTTGTCTTCTCTTCTGTTTTTCAGAAACATCTTTTTGAAAATATCAATCATTGGCATTCTGTGTTACTATTGGCTCAACATTGTGGCCCTGGCTGGTGAACAGGTGAGATTTCCATGCTGTTTTGCCTTAACTTTGGTTTCTTAGCCTTTGGCCACCAGGGAGGAACTGAATTTCTCAAAAGTTTCTGTTCTTGATATTGAAGCCAATATCTGTCCATTCATTTATCCATTTCCCCATCCATTCAGCCAGCCAGCCCGCCAACCAGCCCCCCCCACCCATTCTTGAGCTGTGCATATAAAACTTCTCTCTCCTTATTCAGCCAAATCTAAAAGCTCTCACTCAGTCCATTAGCTCATACTACCTCCTACAGAGGTAACTGACTGCCAGTTGCATAAACTGACCAATTCAACCTTCTAGTTTATGCTAGCTTGCTACACCTCTAGGCCACTTTCTTAGTTAAGCAGATATTAATTGATGATTTTTCATAAGGTTAATAAGCAAAAGTAGTGGAGGCATTATTAGCTATTGATGACACCTGCTCTCCCTGAAGAAACGGATTATCTCCAGCTGAGAAATAGGACCCAGAGGGTCTAGGAGAGAGATGGCAAGCATTGAAAAGAGGTAGAATGAGAAGGGAAAGTTTGCGTGCAAGTGGAGAACAAGACTTCACGGAGGAAGAAGCGTCACAGACAATGGATAAACACCCTAAAAACAAAGTAGGCCTAACGATGCATTTCTGCCAAGAGTGAGTCCACTTTTCTGGGTACCCGAGAACTCTGTCAGAACGAACCACCAGCCATGCCTGAGAACAGGGTGCCAGGAACAGATAAGAAATGAGGGGAGGCAACAGCCCCTACCCATTGCCTGACTCTTGTTTGCCTTCCAGTGTTGGGAAACCCTCATTGGCCAGGAAATCTACAGGCTCCTCCTGATGGATTTTGTGTTTTCTTTAACTGATTCCTTCCTGGGGGAGTTCCTGAGGAGGTAAATATTTGTCTTAAGTGATTAGTACCTAAGGTTGTAACTGGACCCATGGTCTTGACTGAGCAGGAAGTATGGGTCCCTAATGTTCTTTAAGGGTGCATTGTTCTAAATCTGCCTGTTGTCCTTTGGAATATTGCTTTCTTCTGAATCAAATGAAGTTTCACTTTGACCTGACAGTCCTGTTGTCAAAGTTCTTTTGGTTCAGTTGTCCCTTTCTAACCTTCTCTTTCTATAAGAGCAAATGTTCCAGAATAAAACAAAAACTGAGAGCCATTTCAGATCTTATTCACCATAGATAATTTTAATATTCCAGTGTATATTCTTCCAGGTTTTTCTACTGCTTGTAGATACTATGTGTGTACTAAGTACACATTGCTTGTGTGTGTACTGTGTAATTGTCAAAGACAAAAATGGGGTCACACTGTAAAATCGTTGTGCAGTTTGCTTTTTATTAATCCAATCACAATGCTTTGGCACTTTTCCACGCCAGTACATATAGATTTACCTCATGATTCATTTAATTGAATTTAGTTAATGTACTAGTTTTAGTTTAGAACCCAGGTGTACAGAATCGAGCCAGTGTTATCATTAGCCCACCTGTAGTCCTCTTTTATTCATTCGTTTTTTAACGATATGTGAGCATGTCATTCCTTATCCACATTTACATATTTCTGCAAGCAGCCGCAGTGATAAGATGGCATGACACAATGCTGATTCTTTTCTCAGCGGGCAGGTTGAATGACAAAATTTCTCACTCTGTCTGCCCAAACTCACTTATTCCAGCCTCTGTCTGGGGTGTGGACATAAAGATGAGAAGTTTGGGGGCGGGGTGGTGACAGCAATTTTTTTTGGCAGTTCTTCTGTATGAAGAAAAAAACTGGTCTCACATTTTCTCAGAGTAAGTGGGGAACTTGTTTTCTCCCCCGTGAATTTGGAAACAGGAAAAACACCATTAATTTGATAGCAGTAACCCCCCCCCAAATTGAAAATTTTTCAGTTTATTTGATTCAGAGAGATTGAGTTTATTTAGTCATGAAAAAAGGCTTAAGAAGCCAACAGTTGTGTGAACAAGATAATAGGTGGGAAAACAAATAATAAGGTAACAAATGTTCTCTAGAATATTAAAAAGACATTTTAGCTGTATCTCTCAGCCCCAACTGTATGCATTGTGTCAATTCCATTTCCCTTCATTTCTCTCACTTTTTGTTTAAAAACATGCTTTATACTAGGAACTTCTCAAAAATTTGCAAGAGAACTTACGACTTTATTCCAAACAGGCGAGGGTCTCCTTTGCTGATTGTGGGGAATCTTTTCAAGTAAGTTGAGGGTTTGGGTGCTAAACTCTGTATGTTTTCACAGAATCGTTGGGACGCATTTCATCACAAGTCTTAGCTTACAGGAGTTTGACATTGCCAGGAACGTCCTGGAACTGATCTATGCACAAACTCTGGTGTGGTAAGTCGAGAACCTTCTGGTTCCTGCTTGACTGTGGACTGAGTTCAGTGGCGAGTCCCAGAATCTGTTGTTATTAAAGCTGCATGGGCTACTCCAAATCCAGCCAGCCTGAGAACCATGAATTTACATCCCCTTTCCTTTACGAAGACTTCGGGCAAGAATCAAAGTAGAGCAGGAACCCCAACCTGGATGCCCCCAGGCCACATCTAGACTGCAAGTGTGTCTTGCTTATCTCACAGTGCTTTTCCTAAAAGTTTGAATTAGCCACCAATATTTTAAAATCCAGAGATCTTACATACAGTTTTAAATGCCTGACTTCTCTCCGAAAAAGGAGAGATCTAGACCATCTCCCATTCTAGTTATAATTGGCTGGGTCTTCAGCTGTGCTAATGCCTCCAGTTTATCATAGTCCCCAGCTCGAACTATTATCTTCCCAACATAGATTTGCTGTTTCTTGTTGCCCTTATGGTAGAAGATTTTACTTTTCATTGATGTTTCAACAGAAGAAAGGCAGAAGGGCTGTCTATTTCTTACTCCTGGCCTGCTTCACTCACTGATGTAATACCTGATGGGGCCAGTGTGGCCTTTGGGGTTTGCGACCTGTTTTGGCAGCTCTGCATGTGCATGTGTGTGTGCCCGTGTGCCTGTGTATGGAGACTAGCCAGCTAGTTGCATCAAAGTTTTGACAAGCTCACTTAGAAACTCAAACCAATAACCAGTCATTATTTTTATTTATTTTACATGACATCATTAAGGCCCAAGTTCTGTGTCGTGTATCAAGGTCCCAGATTCTGTCTGCTGAGGCATTGCTAATTTGAAAGTAGGGGATTTAGAGGTAGGAGCAATCTTCCCCTGTATTAGTTTATTAGGCTGCCATAGCAAAGAAACTTAGATTCTGGGGCTAGCTGTGCTCCTCACTGAAGTCACTGAGTTTCCCTGAGCCTCAGTATCTTTATCTGTAAAATGCAAATAATACTGACTTTGAATTGTGTTGAGGATTAAGTCAAATGGTATATGAAAACCACTTTGCAATCTTCAATATGCCATGCAACTGTAAAATGTTTTATTTTCTAACTCTTTAAAGTTGCTCTGAGTGATTTAGCTATCTGCAAGGAACTCACTAATATCAATGAGTTTATTTTTAAAGGTTGTGAGGACTCTTTCTTCGAGTGGTTCAGGTGATGCATTTGCATACAGCCAGGTTACCCCTGGCAACTAGGCAGAGTATAAAAGCCGTTCACCTACTTTGTGTCAACTAAGCAGATGCCTTTGGGGCAAATTACTTAAACTCTCTCTAAACAGTTTTCTAATCTGTTAATGGGGGAAGTATTAGTACCTACTTCACAGGTTTAGGTGAAGAACTGGAACTAAGTGCTTAGTGAGTACCTGACTCAGAAGTGTTTTATAAGTGGGGGAAAAGTTATAATCAGAGATGGCCATTATTACTTCTGGGCCTTTAAGGTTTTTGTTATAAGTCACAAATAAGCACAATTGAAAACACATATCTTTTTCTTCCTCAGTGGCAATTACAGATTTAACCTCTGTGGGTTTAGGAGAATATAGCCTGTGATGATCTGTAAAAGAAGATAACAGAATAACAGAAGTTGAGTGATGCTAGGGATGACGGTAGAGACAAGGTGAGGGAAGTGTCTCCCAACCACAGACGTTTGTGCACCAGCCCGCCTATTGTTGGCATGTCTACACATCACCTGCACTGGTTTTTACTTAATATTATTTTTAAAAATATGTGCTGTTTTAGCTTAAGCACACTTTAAAGGAGTCTTTATTTTATAATTATAAATAGAAAACCAGTGTCATCTGACAGAAATTGCAAGTAACTTGAAAAATAAAATCAGTCTCATCACAAGTAGTCATTAAATTCCAGCTAAATGCTGCTCTCCGCTCAGTCTCTCAGTCTACAGCCTGCTCCTTCTTTCAGCAAAATGGGAGATTGGCAAGTGTTTAGGAGTCAAAGAAATTCTAGCACCAATCTGAGCTCTTCTTTTGAGGTCAGGAGCACTGAGAATTGAAGAGGGAATGCCTTCTCATTTATAACTCGATGCAGTTCAATGTCTATCCTTGCAGACCTTCTGGAATGCATGGGGTGGGGTTGGGGAGGGAACATGTTCCGCATTTAGAACACCTAGGTTACACTCGGCTTGCTGATGGACCTCTGGTGGTTTAATGGCTGTGTGGGTGGGGTTCTGTGCAATATCTCTTTTCCATAGCTGGGAAGAGAGTAGCTGCAGATACTGGGAATGGTGTGAATTTTCCTGGTTTGCAGGGGTGGGAGCAGTATCCCTCTGTATTAGTTCATTAGTCTGTCATAACAAAGAAACGCAGACCAGAGGGCATAAACAATGCAAATTTATTTTCTCACAGTTCTGGAGGCTAGAAGCCCAAGCTCAAGGTTTCTGCAGGGTTGGTTTCTTCTGAAGCCAGAAGACCATCTTTGCCCTGTGTATTCCCATAGTCTTCCCTCTGTGTGTCTGTGTCCTAATCTCTTCTTTTAGAGGATTGGATTAGTACCCACGCTAGTGACCTTATTTTACTTTTATTACCTCTTTAAAGGCCCTATCTCCAAATACAGTTGAATTCTGAAATATTGCAGTTAGAGCTTGAATATATGAATTTTTGAGGGACATGGTGCAGCCCATAACACCCTTTTCCCCTTCCCTCCACACCCCATATCGGCCCCACTCCTTATGTCTCCTCTGATCTCTGACACTCACCCTCTCTTCCTCATAGGATTGGGACCTTCTTCTGCCCACTGCTGCCCTTTATCCAAATGATTACTCTTTTCATCATGTTTTACGTCAAAAATGTGAGTCAATCTGAAGTTGGAACCAATCAGCTTGACTCAGTCACATGTGACCCTGTAGTGGTTGGAGTTGGGTGAGGGGGTGTGGTTGGGGGCACTGGGAAGGGTATCAGGAAGCCTCTGTCTTGCTGGGGTCCCTCTGACAGCTCCCAGATGGTAGGTGGGTACTTCTTTCTCTCCAGATCAGCCTGATGATGAATTTCCAGCCTCCAAGCAAAGCCTGGCGGGCCTCACAGATGATGACCTTCTTCATCTTCTTGCTCTTCTTCCCATCCTTCACTGGGGTCCTGTGCACCCTGGCCATCACCATCTGGAGGTAGGATATAACCACTTTAGAATGAGGCCTTAGAGCTGGGGTGGGTGAGTGCTTTAAAATGCATATTTTATTATTAGTCAGGTGTGGTGAGGCTAGCAAATCAGGAGATAACTGCCCCTGAAAAGATAATTTTTTTATGCTCACAGATTCCCCAAAAAAGGGGGGATGCCGCACCACAAAGGGTGGGGGAGCATGTGGGAAGGCACCATTGTAATTCTGGAGGCAGAAAGAGCAATGGGAAAGGTGGGCAGAGCCTTCATTGTGTTTTCCATGGGAAGGAACAGGCCAGGCAGGATAAGCAGGTTTAGGACTGGCTAGTTTGAATAATTTCAGCAGGCCCTGGGGCACTGGGGCTGTCTGGAGTTGCTGGGTACCTGGCCATCTGATGATTATGGCAGCATAATAGCAGCCCAAGGTGTGCAAGCTTGATAAAGGAGCTGGGGCGTGAGAAGTGGGCTCTGGATTGGTTGGTTTGCATATGAAAGACTTGCTTTGTAGGTTAGCCCTGGAAATGGCGGTCTCTCCAGGGTCAGTAAGGCCCCAGATACCAAAACATCAGTAAAAAGACATGCTTAATACAGTGTTTTAATCCCAGGTTCCCTTGCTAACCAACAGACACTAGGAAGGGACTATGGCTGGGTTAGGTGCCCACCATCGTGCCTGGCACAGCTTCCTCACTTTCCCCAGAATGGGGAAAAGATAGTTCCTCCCCCTGGAGAACAGAACTGCATCTAAATAAACTGAAAGGCCCTGTCTGACCAGGCTGTCTCCTACTTCTCCAACCTGATGTCCATTGGCTTCATCTTCCTCTGGCTCCACAGCTCTCCGTCCCTTACTGGGACTCTGAAAACCATTCTCCACACAGGGCAGGGTCTTCTATTTGAAGAGCTCTCCCCATTCATTCCCTTTGCTTGGGAGCCTTCTTCCCACCCTCTGGCTCTTGGCTCAAAATTCATCTCTGAGGTCTGACCTTCCTGACCATCCTTATCTCTACCAGTTCCACCTCTACCTTCTCTCAGATGAGTTTTTTCTTCATTCCATAGTTCACAATCAGAAATGCCTTTGTTTGAATCTTTGTTTAATTGTTTACTCATTAGTTGCCCATCTTCCCCACTAGAATATAAATTTGAGAGGGCAGGTACTGTGTCTGTCTTGTTTACTATGGATTCTCCAGGGCTTAGTATCTAGCACAGTGCCTGGTATGAGTGCAATAAACCTAGAACAAATTAATGAATGAGGGAATAAACAAACAAAGAAGTTAATTTTTAGGATACATGTGGAACTGGAACCACTGGCAATTTAAGTAGCTTCAGGGCAGGCTACTCTGTTTTGTCTCTTCCTAACAAGTTCCTTATCGTCCTCTAGTTTTTGCTTGTTCATAACAACAAACTGCACGTGGCCATCATTGCCACAACTTCAGGTTCCATAGATTGGAGGGTCGCTTCTTCATATTTCTTGGTACAAGTTCCCAGTAAGGAGAATCTGGTTGCCCCAGTTCATTTCTTTGAGCCAAGGTACCACAGAGGCTGCTGCCTGGTCTCTGGATTGACTGCCATTGGATCAGGTGACACTCCTGTCCAAGAGCTGGTCCTCAGAGTGTGAGTCATGAGTATAAAACAGACCAGCTGAGGCTGGGAGAAGGAGAGTTTCCTTTGGAATGAGGGTGTGGGTAGAGCAGGCAAGGATTACGGGTTTCAGAGCCCAGAAAGGAACCCCTGATTGTAGAACCAACTAGACCGAGTCAAACACTAGAGATATTTTTCTGTTCTTTGTTTTACCAGATTGAAACCATCAGCTGATTGTGGCCCATTTCGAGGTCTGCCCTTCTTCATTCACTCCATTTACAGCTGGATTGACACCCTGAGTAAAAGGCCCAGCTACCTGTGGGTCGTTTGGATCTACCAGAACCTCATCGGCAGTGTGCACTTCTTTTTCATCCTCACCCTTATCGTATTGTAAGTGGGACACCTTGGGAAACACTCCACTGTGTGGACAGCCACAGGGATGTTTGGTAGGAAAGCAAGGGGCTGCAGGAGAGCTCAGTGTTTGGGATGATCCTGGCTCTGCCCTTGAGTTTTTAAAACATATAGTTCATATTTTCCTACCTTAGTTTTTTTTGCCTGTTTTATGAAGAAAGCAATACCTGTTCTGTCCCTCGTAAGAGATAACATGAAATTAAAATGAAAAAAAAATGGATATGAGAATGCTTAAGATAATTACATGTGTGATTCTTTCTGAGATAGTGACATTAAAACGGGTTGGTCATTATTGATACATAGGATAGTGTGTTTTCATTTTCAAATAGAAAAAGATCAGTTTCTGACTTCTTGTGAAAAAAGTAGATTTGCCAAGACTGCACCTGTTTTCCTGCATGAACACCTGGGTCTGCTGGTATTGGAGATTGCGGTTCCTCACGTAGAGGGGCGCTGGCTCTCAGTCGGGCCCTCCTCCCCCAGCACTGTGTTACCACTGGCCTCTTCAAAATGGAGAGTCTTCCTAGAGTCTTGCTCCTTCAAACTTCTAATTCACTGGGGAGCTTGTTAGAAATGCAGAATCTTAGGCCCTATCCCAGACGTACAGAATCAGCATCTCCATTTTAACAAATTCCCAGGAAATTTGTATCACACTGAAGTTTGAATAGAACTGCCCAGATTCATAAATGCTGGTGCACATTAGAATCATGTATTTTAAAAATTACTGATTGGCCCCATGCCCAGAAAAGCTCAACTGATCGATCTGAGAAGGGGCCATGGCATGAGTCCTTTTACTGCCTCTCAGGTGATTCCGTGTGTGGAATGGTGAGAAGCGTTGCTATGATGTATTCAACCTATAACTCAATCTGGCTAAAAAGTTGGATCTGGACCTACTCAGGTCTCTAAATATCACCACCAGTTTATAGGAAATAAAAAGTGAAAAGAAACATGTCCCTTTCAGGGACACAGTTGGGCCAAAATCCATTTTTGAGCAAATAATACGGGTCCTTTGCACTCAGTTATAATCCAGAGCCTGCCAAACACTGGCAAACATGTCTGCCATTCTTTCTCTTCTTCTCTTCTAGAATCATCACCTACCTTTACTGGCAGATCACAGAGGGAAGGAAGATTATGATCAGACTGCTCCATGAACAGATCATTAATGTAAGTTCTGTTGGACCCCTCTGCTATCCTTCCCCCTTTCCAACATTTTATAATGGAAATTTTCACACATATTCCAAAACACAACTAGTACAATGAATCCCTACCTGCCTACCACCCACCCCTACAACCATCAACAATTGTATACTCTCATTACATCTAGTCACTACCCTTTCACTGAAAATCGCTGCATTATTTTAAAGAAAACCCTGAGCTTGTTAGTTGCCTGGGGTGCCTCAAAAATTACCACAAACTTAGTGGCTTAAAACAACAGAAATTTATCATCTCACAGTTCTGGAGGCCAGAAATCCAAAATTAAGGTGTCAGCAGGATTGGTTCCCCCTGAAGCTCTGAGGGAGTTTCTGTTCCGTGTGCTTTTCCTCTCTTCTGATGGCAGCTGCCTAATCTTGGTGTTTCTCAGTTTGGGCCTTTGTAACTCCTATCTCTGTCTCCACCTTAACAAGTCCTTTCTCTCTGTGAGTCTGTTTGTCCTTGTCTTTGATGGACTTGCCATTGGATTTAGGGTTTACCTTCATCCAGGATGATCTCATCCCCAAGTTCTTGATTTAATTATATCTGCTAAGACCCTTTTCCAAACAGAGCCATGTTCATAGGTATTGGGGTTAGGATAACTTGGACATATTTATTCAACTCACTATGTGCAATGACCTTCCAAATGTTGCCAATGAGGATTTTTAAATTATCATGATGAACTCCTGACTTTAAGTATATTTTGACATCTTTTAGTTACAGTCACTTGTTTATGCATAAATAGCCTCATCCTTTGCTAGTGGAAATCCTTTTGAATTAGCTCCTGGGTTCTTTCAGCATGACTCCAGAGGTCGTTGATAGTTGCTTGCTCTCTGGAAGAGTAAGCTTTCCAGATTCATCTTGTTCATTTCCTGTCTCAGAACAGGAATCAGACATTATTTTCAATTTATTCAGGGAGCCCTAGTGAAATGGTATTTAGAGACCACAGTCTGGGCAAAGGGATACTCATTGCTACTGGGCAGGTTCTTTTCTAAATACCAGCATAATCATGACATGAGCTCTTATGTCTAAGAACATGGGAAAGAAGCAGGACTCCCCAGGGTTCTCTCTGCTTGAATCATTGGGGTTTCAGATCATTTGAGTTGGTCCTTTCTAGAGTATAACAAAAGGGCATGGATTAGTTATACTTTTTTCCCTGCCTGTCCCCTGAAGTATCACCTGTATTTTTCTGATGCAGCACTCTGAACAGTTTGGGCAAGTCTTATGAAGATCTCAACATGGGAGGGATTTGATTCTAAAACCTCCAGTTGTTAAGGTAGTGCCAGGCACGTGTTTGGATGGCATCATTTCAGGGAAGCGCCATGAGCATCACCACAGGTCTGCCTGCTTGGGAGTCTTGACCAGAGGATGACCACAAAGACTGGAACATTGTCTCCAAAAGATTCAGACAAAGAGACTGGGAATAGGCATGGCAATGACCTTTCCCAATATGATCACCTGCATCAAAACTCCTGAATGCTTCTTAAAAGTGCAAATTTCCTTCCCTTTTCCATCCAATAATAGCAACAGATAACATTTATTGAGGACCTAGATAATGTCTGGCATTGTGGTAAATGATAAAAAATTCTACTAAATTTTTATTCCTCTTTCTGAGCACAAACATTTCCTGAAACCACTATTTAAAATTAAGGTAATCAAGACTTACAAAGTGAAGTGATTTGCCCAAAGTCATAGGACTAGTAAATAGTGGGATTTGAACCAGGTGACTCCAAAATTTGTGCTCTTTTACTACACTGCAGTTTTGCCCCCGAGTCAAAATCTATTGCGGAAAGGCTGAGAGTCTGCATTTTTTCAAGCTCTCCAGGTAGTTCTAATTTGCTCCAGAATAAGGAAACAGCTGCTGCATGTGAGAGATTTCTGAAAATGGTGGCTACATCCAAGACTGCTGGGGGAGCTTGTTAAAAATAAGAATTCCCAAGTTCAGTTCTTTCCTAGAGAATAATTCCAATTAATAAATGTAGAAGGAACACAGGGAACAGAAAATCATGACGAAGTAAATAGCACAGTAATAATTGTTGCAAGCAAGATCCACTAGTGGATGCTATCATTAGTGGGTGAAAGTTTAAGGAAAATGAAGGCATGGGAACTGGGCTGATCTAGACTGGACAGACCATTGAAGGTGCTTGCTAGCCCACCTCAGCACAGGTGGAACATACCACTCTCATCTGCGACAGATTCACAGGAAAGTGACTCATCTCCTGGGGAAGGCATGTCCACTTCCTATCTTCCCCATCCCAACTAGGGATTTATTTAACTGGGTCTATTCCATTAACACAGGTCACATTGACAAATGAAATATATTTGATGTCCTTAGATGCAGAGCTACAAGGTTTGACATTCTCAGTGGGAGGACAGGGAAGACCCAGATAATGTGGGTTCCCAGACAGGGTTCTGGGGCAGAGGGAATGCCAAGAAGGGGGATGAAGTAAATCATTTGTCCTGGGCCTTCAGCCAGTGTCATATAAGCTGCTTCTAGCAACTAGGCTGGAAAAGGCTGCTACCCAAGCCTGCTAGGAGAATTGCTTTAGAGGAGAATATTCCAATTCACGAAGATGTGAAATGTCTCTTTTCTTTCATCACGAGAAAACATGGCAGCAATAGCTATTTACTGGACCCTACTCGCCTAGACATAAACCTTCCCAACATTTGCTTCTCCACCCCACACCATCATTCGTCCTCCATGTTTTTATCTTCATTTTTCTTCTTGGCAGGAGGGCAAAGATAAAATGTTCCTGATAGAAAAGTTGACTAAGCTGCAGGATGCAGAGAAGAGAGCAAACCCCAGCTCATCCACACTGGAAAGGAGAGACATGGAGGTGAGGCTGGAGGCCTCCTCGGGACCCCCGTGACACACACTTGCCTCCCGTGTAAATGGCATCAGGAAACCAGTGTCACATAAGGACACTTCGCTTTCTATGTTGAGACATTTCTGTATTTTTTTTAATTTAAAAAATAGTGCTCATTCATTTAGCACTTTCCCTGCCCAGCCTTGTTCTAGGTGCTGGGGTTATTGTAGTGTTGCTTTTTCACAGAAGTGGGGCTATACTATGCACGTCTATCATAATCCCCCCTTAATACTGTGAACTTGTTGCAGTCCGTACATATTTGTACATTGGATTGTTTCCATGTTTTCTTAAGTACTAAGAACAGTGTGCAATGAACCACTTTTGTTATAATTATTTTATGTGAGTATATCAGCCACAGGCCATCCAAATGATGATGTTAGTAGATATTGCCATGTCTACTGTTCCAGAGCCCATGATGGCTTCCTTGGTGTTCCAGAAAATATAGCTAAACAGTAAATGAACCTTAATTCAAATGCCACTAGTTTTGAAAGTTATGATCTTGTCCGAAGAGACTGCTGTGTCATTTTCTATCTTGTGTAATTAATACTACCGGCACCACTCAGGGATCTAGAGGCTCAACTCTAAATCCTAGGAAGGTAGGAACCATGTCTATGACCTTGCAGCCCCAGGTCCTAAGCTATTACCCAACAAATTGTAAATACTTTGTGAAATGAATGAGAAAAATAAATGGAATCACAGTCCCTAAAAGACACAACAAAACATGTTTGATGTTTTTATGGTTGAGCCTTGTTCTTAATCTGTCACTTCTTAGTTTTAAAATTGTGGAGGCTCACAAATCTCAGTGACTCTGCAACAGGACCTGGAGTCTACATTACTTTCCACTGAGGAGGCTGCCTGTTTTCTTCTTTTCAGGAGCCAGGCCCTTTGCATGGCTGGGAACATGAAGCTGCTTCTGGTGAGTAACCCAACTGGCACTGAAGAATATCTAATTTGTCTAGATGACATACCCCAAGACAGAGTATCAGACTTGCTCGTGTATCAGTTACTCGTTCAATTGCAAGAATCAACCTAAAGTAACTAGCTAAAACCCAAGCAGAATTCTTGCTTTAAAAGCTGGGGCTCACAGTGTACCACAAGAACCTGGTTTCTTTCTGTTCAATTCTTGTCTGTGTTAGTTCCTTTCTCAAGTAGCCTTTCCTAATAATTGCAAGACAGCTTTATCATCTTCTTCTATCCATGGGCCAGACCTGAGCTGCAGGCCTCATCTGTAGATACAGTGGAACAATCATAGAGGCCACAGGGGAAGAGGGACTTCCCCAAGAAAACCTGTGGTTAATGCCAGAAGGGAATGAATGCTGGGGAGGAAACAAACAAACAAATTCATCTTTTTCGGGATAGCACTTACTGGCAGCCTGCAATGATGGGAGTTCAAGGGACAGAACTGAAGGAACTTAAAAGGAGGAGGGAAGGAAGGCAGGAGAAGCTGAGCTATCCTGAAGGCAGTTTGGAGAGATGGGGCAATGTGTGTCTGTGCTAACTTCTCCTTTCCTGTGTCAAACCTAGACCTGCGATTTAGGCGGTCAGTTCAAGAAGGTAATTCAAACGCCTGAGACTATTGTAGACAGACACTAATCAAATAAGGAAAGAAGATAAAAGTGGAACAACTTCTTCCATGACACCTGGGCGTTTTGGAGTTTTTCAGAAAAGAATTCAAGCCATTTGCCAGGAGTGGAAACTGACCACAATGCAAATACTGAAGTAAAATTGTCCATTCCCTGTCAGTATTTTACACTTGAGTTGCTGATTTTTAACATAAAATATTTGGGATTTTGTAATAAAGACTGTTGTAATATTTTAACTAGTTTGCAAAAACCTGGGAAGAGATTACCTGGGAATGATGTATTTTGCTTTAAGAGATGTGCATATGAATTATTGGTCCTCAAAAATTTCTCTTCCCAGATCTCCCAGACCTAGCAAAGGTTTGGAAGGTGATGCTAAGGCAAGTGGTCCAGTCTGAATAAAACTGTGATCCTCTGTCAGGGATGTGATGCCTCTGAATTGTGGAACCTGCATTTGTTCATGACTTTGAACTAAAAATATCCCTATGTTACCCAAAGATAAAATACAACCAGAGGTCTCAGCTGTGAACTTAATTGCATATCAAGTACATGTGTCTTGGGCGTTGGATGGGCATAGGAGGTGTGTGGACTCTGATCTGTGAGGTTTTATACATGACCATCAAAGTGTTATGTTGAACCAATTGTGGAACCAGTGGTATGGAATACATATATATATATGTATTTGTGTGTGAAATGAATATAAATGAACATATGTGGGTGTATATGTATATATACTCATATGTGCACACACACATAGATATGTAGCATTCTTTTGCAGATTTGCCAAATGATTCACAAGGCATGTGACTGTACTTAAAACTGAAGTTTCCAGCAGAAAGGTACAATTACTGAACTACTTGATGTGGAGGGAGTCTCCTCTTGAGTAATCACTGTCATGAAGTCTAATTGGAAATGAATTTAGAAGACATTTAAGATACATTTAATACACAAACATCCAACCAGTGTTCAGTCATGGATTCACTTTTTCATCCACTTATTTATTCATTAATTGATTTCATCAACTGAATTAATTCCTTTTGGTTTCATCTTTGCTAGTGGTTGCTAGTAATGTTCATTCATTCATTCATTCATTCATTTCATAAATATGTGCCAAATGGTGAACAAGATAGTGAATAAATCAAGATACAGTCTCTGCCCTCATACACTTACTGTAGCAGATTAATTTAGACAGGAACTTAATCATTTAACAATAATTGTAATTGTGATAGGTGCTCTGAAGGCTTCCCAGGGACAACTGGGACACAGCTTGTCTGTGGGGTCAGTGAAGGCAGCCCGTGGTACTGCTGTTTGAAATGACTTTCTCCCCTCAGTGTCATTGTGATCCTGCTTGTGTTTCTCTGGCGTCTACATCGAACATGAACTGTCTGAAAGTGTCTTTTTGCTGACTCACCACATGCTAAGAGTTTCTATCTCCATTTACCTCCATCTGGCCTCCACTTCTGTAAAGCCCCTGCTTAGCCTGGAGGAATAAACACAATGAAAAGACCTAGTCTGTAGGTCTCACACTCACGTTTGGTAGAGAATGCTTTTAACACTTGGTTTTCAGATAAGGGGACGTATTAACCAAATACCATGGGCCGGGTGGCTTAAACAACACAAATTTATTTTCCTACAGTTCTGGAGGCTAGAAGTTCAAGATCAAAGTGTTGGTGTCCACAGTTTTGTTTTCATTCTGAGGCCTTTCACTTTGGCTTGCAGATGGCCACATTCCTACTGTGTTCTCACATGCTTTATTCCCTCGGTGTGTGCACATTCTGGTGTACCTTTATGTGTCCCGGTGTTCTCTTGTAAGAGGACACCAGGCAGATTGGAATAGGACTCACTTTATTGGCTTCCTTTTAATTCATTCACCTGCCTAAAGGCCCATCTCCAAATATGGCTATATTCTGAGGTACTGGGGGTTCAGATTTCAGCATGTGATCTTCTAAGTCAACAGTTCAGCCCATAACAGGGGCCAGCTCTCCCCCAGTCCCTTTAGGCACCCAGGTTCTCAATACTGACTGCCCTCAGAGTCACAGGGGAAGCTGTCCCGCAACAGCCAGGCCCAGGCCCCATTCTAGACCTAAATCAGGCATCCGTACATTTTCTTTAAAGCTTCCTGAATGATGTCAGTAAAAAGCCAGGGTTGAGAACTACCGAGCTAGGATCTAGAGTTCTTCCCAAAGTTGCCTGACCATAAAAGCTACCCAAAGCACTTAACTAAACATGCAAAGAGTGAGCTCATAAAATGGCATCAAAATCTTCAGGTGACATTCCCCCATCCTCCTCTTCCAATCTTTAATTAGTTCAAAATGATAAAAGTAACACATGCTTTCCAGCTGTCACTTGAAAGCTGGATAACCTCTGCAATTTTAAGTATAAAAGAAGGATTGCCTGTTTTGAATTTCTGCAGGTCTGATCTTTCCAGTGACCTCAGCAAATGGCCCAGTTCATTTCTTACGATGCTATTAGAGGATTTTGTGTGAAGTTCAATTATAAAAGGAGTGACTAAAAATAACACAGACTGGCATATGTTTTTATAATCTTTGAACTGAGGACAGATGGTAAGAATTCAGCTCATTAATAGGAATTGTCTCAGTATGGTAACCAGCACTTCACAGTACTCTACTCCTCCAAGTTGAAACTATTTGACAGCATTTCCATGTCTGATCAACTGAGGGACTAACCATTGAGAGGAGCTCCACTTTGCACATGAGTGCACCTGCCTGATACAAGTAGTGCCTTATACTTGAGTGGTGTTACTTTCTGCTCAGTGCCTTTCCCACTTTAATCACCAGAGCTCTTATTACAAAGCAGCTTCTAGCCCTGGCTGGTGTGATTCTAATTTGTGAGGTTGGGGAAAGGGCCTGAGAGTCTTTCTGTCTAGTATTATGGGTCTGAGGTCCACACCCTGAGTAGTAGTACTGTTTTACAGCACCCACATTTTTTCTTATTTTATAACAATAGTATTACACTGTTAACATATTGTTCAAAAATACTTGCAGCCCTGGCTGGCATAGCTCAGTGGATTGAGCTCAGGCTGTGAACCAAAGGGTCGCTGGTTTGATTCCCAGTCAGGGCACATGCCTGGGTTGTGGGCCAGGTCCCCAGCTGGGGCCACATGAGAGGCAACCACACATTGACGTTTCTCTCCCTCTTTCTTCCTCTCTTACCCTCTCTAAAAATAAATAAAATCTTTTAAGAAAAAGCACTTCCACTTTTATCGTTTGAACCTAACATTATTGCCGTCGGATAATTAGTGCAAATATATTTGACAGATGATGAAAACTTAGGCACACAGGTTAAGTGATTTGTCTAAGGTCTCATAGCTAGTTAGCAGCAGAATCAAGGACTTCAGGTTTTCTCTAGCTCAGTGGTTCTGACTTGTGCAGGTATCAGAACTGCCCAGGCTTATTAAAACAGATCCTGAGCCCCGCCCAGTTTCAGTAGTTCTGGGATGGGCTCTTGAGAATTTGCATTTCCAACTTCCCCCCATAATTGATGATGAATAAATGTCTCAAAGGACAGCACCCACTGTCCCTGATATCCAGCCTCTTCTTAATATCTGGTATTCTGCAAATATTTTGAGTATAAAGTTTAATGATAGACGAAGTCATTAATCTTCAGTATTTTTGATCAAAGAAATCAAATAACCTTACTGTACAGTAATTATCACTCCATGCTAAAGGTCTGAGTGGATGTTGGTAATATTTCATTAACTCACACATTTGCTATCTTCAAAGCTGTGGTTTACTGTCCTATTGAAGCACTATTTCCACTTTAGAAAATGGTATGTGTAATTTTATTTAGAAATCTGCATCTAATAAAAAAAGTTTGTCTTGCTGACATTATTGTCAAAACAGGATTTTAGACACCAGTCTCCAAATAAGAAAAACCAGTGTTTAAGTAAGTAGTTGATTTTTTTTAAGTCTTTCGAGGTAGCTCTTCATTGTTACCTGTCTCCAGCATCCTGAGAGCAGAGGTGCAGTCTAATAAACAGCAGCAGATGTGATTTTAATCTGTATTCACATTCTCAGAATGGTATCTATTGGGATTTTGGATGGCTCCTTGATGCTGCTGAATCCTGAGTCCTTTATCTAAGATAAACACCTAAATTTTCTTCTCACTGTTATCTCTAGTTTCCTCAAGGAAGTTTCCACTGATATCCCAATTCACTCCTTCAACATTTATTGAACACCTACTACATGACAAGTGTTGTTATAGTTATGGACCGGACATGATAAGCAGAGTTTTAGGGTGTGGGCTCTGGAATTACATTACCTGGGCCTGAACCCTTATCCTATTACTGTTGTGTGACTTTAGACAAGCTACTTACCCTCCTGGTGCTTTACTTTCTTTCCTTCAGTATATAATGGTACCTACCCTCATGGTGTTGCAGAGTAAACACATTGAAGGCATTTGAAACAGTATCTAGTACATGGTAGGTTGTCAGTAAATGTTAGCTACTAACAAGACTTGCACTCACTTTCGTTTAATCTCAGCCACCCTCTGGAGTGGTGCTAACACTGCCCTTATTTTATAAATGAATTAAGTAACTTTACTTGCCTTAAGATCATACAGCTGGTAAGTTGCTGATCAGGAAATCAGTTTCACTTTTCCCCCATCCCAAGTCCTGTTTTTAGCCCCTATACCAAGCCTTCCAAGTACTTAATAGTAGTACTTGTTAACATCTTTCTCCACCCAAGTTCTCCATTCTTCAAGGCCCTAACCACCTTGACATGGGATATAAATCCTTAATTGGATGTAGAGGAGTCAACAGCAAGATGGATTTGGGACAGAGGCAGCAAACTGTCTCTCGAAAGGTCTTGACACAACAGAAAAGATGTTAACTATATGTCCCAAAGAGAATTCCTTCCCTGTCAGTTGTGCAGTTTCCAGCGGCATGTCAAAGGAGGAATTCAGTCCACAGAATTTTTTAGTCATTTTCCCATTGCCACTCTGGTCATAACATGGCATGGAAACACATGCAGTTTAGATATCTGTTCCATTTATTGAATAGATTCTTTGTCCTATTGTTTTTAACTTCAAGAAAAATCTTTGTAAATGTTGATTGAAAATGTCCCAAGCCCCATCTACATTCCGCTGCCAACACCAACTGCAGCAAAAAATCAGTTTGCTTCTCACTGCCATCGAGCTGTGTGGACTGCTGGCCTGCCTGCTGCAAGTGTGAGGCTGGTGACCCACTGGGACTCAGGAGGGAAATCATGACTAACTTGTGGGGCCTGTGATTAAAGCTATGTACAGGTGGGGCTGTAAGGTGGGAGATGGGGTGACTAAAAGAGAAAGACAGCTTTGCAATTTTTTAAAGACTCAACTTCATCTTACATATTGCTGTTGAAGTCCACAATAAGATCCTCTGGAAACCCATGTGGGAAGGAGCTGGGAATCAAGAGCTTTATAAAGGTAGACAGTGGGGTGTGAGGGCAGGGGGTGTTCCAAGCAGGAGCTCCAAATCAGACCAACCTGAACTTGAATCCCAACTGCACCAAGAAATTTGAGACTTGAGTAACTTTGCGGTGGCTCAGCTTCCTCATCAGTAAAAAGTGAATACCTCTAAGATTTTTGTGAGACAATTAAGATAATGTGTTAAACACCACATAGTTGTTCATTGTTGGTACCCTGCTCCCCACCATGTCTGCTAAATAAGACCAGGCTGTGCTAGTCAACAGCTGTGTCATATCTGAGGAAGACCCTTCCCTTGCACAGGTTTTAGTTTTCTTGTGTCAAGTAAGACTAAATGTCCTTGAATTGTCTAATCAGTTGCAGAGCAATCCGAAGAGTGCAACTCTGCTCCCTAGTGGTCTATAGTTATTTCAAGACACGTACCATAAACTTTTCCTCAGGCTGATGTCAATACTTAATTTCCTTCCCTACACAGCACACTGAGGCTGTTGTCCCTGGTCACTGGGTGACTGACAGCAACTTCAGTTCCTTTATGATATGATACTTGATACTCAGTTTTCCCTTAGTGTTCCTTTTAATGATTTTAATAGTATGATCACAAGTTTGATGTCTACAGTACATTGATAATGTATCCGAATGCAAATATTTTAAATAAGTAAATTATCTAATTGTGTCAAGTTTTAAAATGTCAACTTTGAATGGTCATGCATTTCCCATGCATCCGCATTTGCAACCCAAACTGCACAACTCAATTTGTGCTTATCCTCACTGGGTCTTGGTGTATGCCTCAGCTAGATCTGGGCAGGAGCTGTTGTGCCTTTTTGCAGACCCAGATTTTCAAGAGCAACATTATTTAACTCAGGTAGGTATTCCATGGAGCACAGTGGCAACACCAGGTTTTGCTTTGGTTCAGGTAAAAATGCGATTACCAACTACTGCTTGGCTGGCTGCCTGATCCCCCATGGCTTGGCCTAGCACAAAAGGTTTTTCAATATTCCTGCATGAGGCCAGCAGGCAATCTCTGTACCCATGGTTTCCTCCCTGGGGAACAGTCTAGAAATGAGGTTCGCAGTCTTCTAACATGCTGTCAGTGATATAGCTGGAACCAAGATAGGATTCGTAGTAACTTTTTTCATCAAAGGTATTAACAGTCCATGCAACAACCTGAATGCCTTTAGCTGACCATTTCTTTAAGTAGTTCCTGGAGAAAGAGAAAAAAACAAGTATGTTAGAACAATAACCACTTGGCCTGGAAATCTATAATGGTCACTAACTATGGTACTCACTGAGTACTAACAGTGCTCAGAAAGAGCCTCTTAACTGGCCTCTGCACTGAAATCAGAGGGAGTGTTCCAAAACCCAGCATGAGAATTTCCTCCACAATGTTCCATTCCAGCTTAAAACACTTCAGTGCCTTGCTAAAGAACCCCCAAGTCATACTGGAGGCCATACCTGGCTTAGCCCCACCTGTCTCTTTGACCTCATCTTAAACCACACTCCCCCTTTCTTTTCTGTGCTGCAGAATATTGTTTTTCTTTTAGTTCCCTGAAAGAACCAGGCTCTTTCCTCCCCTAACATTTTTGCATGTTTCTTCCTCTGACTTGATCTCCATACCCACCTCCCTCAATTCCTACTCACCCTTCAGACTTCAGCTTAGTTGTCAGTTCCTTGGGGATGTTTTCCCTTACTCCCCCACTAGGTCACATTATACGTGTACACTGTTCTCTCCTACAAAGCATTTATCTTAGTTGTAATTTACTGAAGTTTTATATGATTAGCATCTGTTTCTTCCACTTGACTATAAGCTCCAGGAGGACAGACCATGGTTTGGTTTCTTTACCACAGTATCTTCAGATTCTTAGTATAGTACTACCTGAACTACTAGTAGTTACATGCCAAATATTTATTGAATTAAATGCATACACATACCTGAAATAATGTGAAACAAATTATAATCAGTTGAAATACACAGCTATAAAATTGCTAAAAGAAAGATTCAGAGATTGCCAGCGCATTAGGGTACAAAAAGTTTCTTGGAAACGACAGAGCAAAGCATGTAATGTATAGTAGAGCAGGAGGAAAGATGGGAGAGATGAGTTAGGCACTCACAGGACATTTTCACTGTGGTTCTGACCTGGATCCTATGTTGGTTTTCAAAGGGAGCCAATCACAAGGAAATGTGATCAATCTCCCATCAGTTTGGCAAATTTATTTTTTCCTTAAAATGCACTTAAAACCAAGAATATTTGATCAACTTGTTTTGGAAATAAAATATGCCTGAACTCTTCCCACCTAAGAAGCTAGTGGCATTCTAATTTAATAAAGGCATAGTGGGCTTTGAGGGTGGGAACCAAACCAGGATGTCCACCATTAATCCTTCCTTTCTAAGAGTATTCATGAAATGTGTCAGGACAAGATAAAAGAGCCCCAACTTACGGAGATACAGAATCTTTTTGTATGAGGAAAGCTGAAATTCCACACAGGTACCACAAGATATTATGCATGCTCCAATCGAGCAAAATATCTAGGACCACGAACAAAGACTGTTCCCAGAAAGCATCATAGCGTGGTTTCCCATCTCCTGTATGGCTAAGGCTCCAAGGTCTGTGCGTTAAAGCCGTTACTACATTCTGATCTGTTTGTCTCATCTGAAAAGGAATTTTGGAAAATGAAATAATTATAAATCCAATACCTGCCTCTTGTTATTTATTTACTTACTAACTTTTATTAGTATTTATTTTATGCTGAATTTACTCCCAGGCCATGAGCTTTTGTTTCTTCAGTTTATACTGGGATATCTTTTTCTTCTGTGCAACTTCCTCCTCTGGTTTAGGAACAATCTGCTCTTTTTCAGTGAGGATCATCTCAATGTGGCAGGGAGAGCTCCTGTACAGGTTAATCTTCCCATGGGCTCTGTAAGTTCTGCGCAGCATCTTGGGAGCTTCATTCGCCTGGATGTGCTCAATGACCAGAGAATCCACATCTAAACCCTTAAGTTCAGCATTACTCTCTGCATTTTTAAGCACGTGCAGCAAAAACACAGAACTCTTTTTGGGCCACCGACCCTGTGTCCAGCGCCACTGTTTGGCCTGAGCACACCTACCAGCCCCACCATTGTATCGATAGAATGGGACACACTGCTTCTTTAAAGTGACATCTTTCAGATACTTGGTGGCTTTTCAAATATGCATACCCTTGATGGCCTGGGCAGTTTCATGAGTGTTCTTAAAGTGAACATGAAGATTTGAACCTCTTGATTTACATGATTTTGTGAGGTTCTCTGGGTCAAGTGAATAGCGAACTATCTTCAGAGATCACCTCTGGTCACTTTTGGAAAGAGTGCCTCTTGTTATTTAAATTTAGCCAATGTACTCATTCTGAAAGGTGGTCATAGGTGGTACCCCCCCCCCACCCGCCGCCGCCGCCCCCCCCCGGTCTGCTAAATAAGTACCCTATCATAAACCCTTTGAGAAAATAATGTGATGGATGTAAAACATTTAATATAAATATAAATAAGAACTCTTGCTTCACAATCCTAAATGAACTGCAATTCTATCTTTAAAATGAGAAAATCATAATCTCAGGGTCAAGTTTTAATCATATTGCAAGAAAAAAAACTTTCAACTGGACATCAATTTAAATTCCAGCCAGAGATAATTAGAACTCAATGAGGATGAAACTAAGATCATTTCAAGATGGGCTGATTAGCTTTTAATCCTTTCCAGAGTAAATAGCTGAAAAGAGTGGTTGGGATGGGGCAGTAGGATGAGAAGAATGTGAGAAGAGAGGATCAAAGTTGGGGTAGGGGATAGGAAGAAGGCAAAGGAGAAATGGGGAGATGTGAATAGAATCCTTTTAGTTTGTGTTCTATGCTCCTCTAGAGAATATAATACATTTCAAAGGCCTCTGTGGCCAAGTAAGTTTGGAAAACACTGATCCAAATATCTGAAAGCCCTATGACATTATTCATCTCAATGGCAGTTTATATGTGGACAGGCTACACTCTTACTATAAAGTTTTAAATGTACCTGGTTGGCATAGCTCAGTAGATTGAGTGTGGGCTGCAAACCAAAGTGTCACAGGTTCGATTCCCAGTCAGGGCACATGCCTGGGTTGCAGACCACAGCCCCCAGCAACCGCACATTGATGTTTCTCTCTCTCTCTTTCTCCCTCCCTTCCCTCTCTAAAAATACATAAATAAAATCTAAAAAAAATACTTTAAAAAAATGTTAAATGTATGCTCTGTTGGTCACTGTTGAAGAGTGCTACAGAAGCAATTCATTGCTTTGGAAGCTGGTAAATTCAGGGAAAGAGTAAGCATTTTTTTCTTATTGGGTAACTAAATAATAGGTGAGACTTTCTATAGAAGTATTTAGCTAATACATGAAATGATAGAATTCAAATATTAACATTTTGCAACCCCTAGTAAACTGAGAGCTAGCCATTGGCATCACTAGCAGCTACTAACAAGAGGTGGCCAGACGTTATGTGCCTTCCAATGGAAAAATACCCTAACCTATGAAGGTATCTTGCCAGGAACAACTGAACCTAATTTGATCAAGCCTATACTCTCACTACCAATTATTTATAGGGAATATATAGAGAGGAATGTGCCGAACTGTATCGTGGCATAATTAGTAAAATGAAAATGTATACACTGACTGGATATTTGATGATCTTATTGTTAATGATTTTAGATGAAATAATGGTATTAATGCTATCTTTTTAAAGGAATCACTTTTTAAAGATACTTAAAGGAATTTTTATGGATGAAGTGATATCTGGGATTTGCTTCACAATAGCACTGGTGAAGAAGAATGGGGGTACAAATGAAACAAGCTGGACCATGGTTAAAGGGGCTCACTCTACTATCATCGACTTTTGTGCATATTTTAAATTCTCTGAAATTAAGAGTTATTTTTCAAAAGATATTTTGCTGTTAATGAGATGCAGGGCTGCATAATTCTTTCTGTTCTGAGAACATTTATTAAAGTAATCTGAATGAGCCTATAAACATAAATAAAGGAGCCAAAAAGGAATTATGTTATTTAAAATGGGGTATGAGTACAATCCCCTTCCTGAATTCCTCTTGTTAATTTAAAAGAGTTTCTTAACCCATTCAGTTCAATTTAACAGGCATCTGCCTTATGTTTACTTAGCCCATTGTTATGATCATCATTAACTAATATAATATTATGTACAACAAAAATCCAGAATTTTTACCTTATAAATAACTTCTGGCAAGAAAGAGCAGACCACACTATTATTGTATAGTTGAGGGAACTCCATGTACATTTTCTTTAGAGCATCAGTAGCCTGTAAAACAGAAGAGATTTGCCCTGACTAGTGTGGGTCAGCCAGTTGGGCATTGTACCACAAAGTGAAAGGTCACTGGTTCAATTCCTATTCAGGAGCACATGCCTGAGTTATGGGTTCAGTCCCTGGTCAGGGTGCTTATGAGAGGCAACCGATCAATGTTTCTATCTCACATAGATGTTTCTCTCCCTCTCTTTCTCCCTATCTTCCCTTCTAAAAAACCAGAAGAGATCATGTATTTAAAATCTATTAAAATGTAATAGTCTTAGGAAATAACTATTTTATATTAAGTACAACCCTATCAAATAAATCAGAAGTTCAATAATATATAGGGAGATTGAAAGGAGTATTAGTAGAATCTACTATCCATTGGGATCCATTTTAAACTCACATCTGCAGCAGATAAAGAAGTTGGGATACTGCTGCTTTACTATCTTCCTACAGGCCTGTTCCCTTGGTCATATTTTTGGAAAGTATAGCAGACTGTAGGCCAATGGAGATTGGAAGCAAAATTTTAAAACCTTTTCCCTAGTTTAGCCACTAGGAAAAGTCCTTTTATACCGACAACTCTATCACCCTCTGCTTTTCCTAGCTGAAGCATGAGCCATCAGCCTGGGAATTACAAAGGGTAGATTTTCTCAGTCTAGGTGGTTGAGAGGAAAGATCAACCATTATCAACATGAAGGAAGAAGCGATGAGACAGGGAGGAAATGGGAACAGTTAGAAGTCTCTCAACTTTTCCCAAGATGAGCAGAAATTTCTTTTTGTAGTCCACCTAATGAAGAATAATAGAATTAAGATATTGACATTTTGTAAGCTCTAGTGAATTAATAGATTGCCCATTGAATATACTGCTGCTACATCAAAATTCTTGAAATACTACTAATTTTTGGAAAGTCACATATAACCAAATATCAGTAACAAAATGCATTCCCAGAAAAATAACATAGGAATTATTCATGTTATGCTTCCCCTTCACTAATGTGATAGAGCTACAGAGTCAAAGTTATTTTCTTGCTGTTTCAACTATCATATGTACCGTGGGTAATAACTTTTCACCTACATCATTTATTTAATTCTCACGATAACCCTATGTGGTAATTTTATTATTCCCATTTTTCCCATGAGGAAACTGAAACTTATCAAGGTTGAGGTAGTAAGTCCATGATCTTGGCTCCTGTGCTGTACTATCTCCAATTAGCTGCCAACACTTGTTTCTTTAGACTACGTGAGAGTGAGATCACTACATTATACCTAGTCTTGCCCAAAACACCTGCTGAACACCCAACCAGCAAGCTTAAATAGCTGGATTTTTTAAGTAATTGTTTTCTTCTTCTCTCCCCAACTTCCCTCTTATTTGAAAAGAATAAGCATGAAGGGTTGGTATACCATGGGTGAAATGCAGGACCATCAGAGTTCTCCAACATCAACAAAACCTGAAGTGAGCATTAAAAATACATGTCCTGATACTTCCAGCCAAGATGGAGGTGTAGGTAGACACACTGTGCCTCCTCACACAACCAACATACACAAAACAACAATTTAGAAACAAAATAACAACTAGAACTGACAGAAATTGAACTGTATGGAAGTCCAACAACCAAGGAGTTAAAATAGACACATTTATCCAGACAGGTAGGAGGGGCGAAGTCCAGCTGCCAAGTAGAGAGAGGTCGAGGCAAAAAAAAAAAACAAAAAACAGTGGCACTGGGCGTGCACGGCAGCAGCTGGCAAACCCTGGGCGCATAAGACAGCAGCAGGCAGACCCTGGATGCAGGGTGGCAACAGGCAGACCCCAGCATGGCGGTGATTGTGAAGTGGGGCACGGTGTGGAAGGTGACTGGCTGACCAGGCAGTCCCACATTCGTGCACACAGATAACCCAGGTGACACTGGGGAGCAAGACAGACCACACAACCCAGGGCTCCAGCGCAGGGAAATAAAGCCTCAAAACACCTATTGAAAACATCTGTGGGGGTTGAGGAGCCAGGAGAGACTTCCAGTCTCACAGGAGAGTCCATTGGAGACACCCACAGGTTCCTAGAATGTACACAAGCCCACCCACACAGGAATCAGCATCAGAAAGGCCCAGTTAGCTTGGGGGAAGCTGCGGAAGGGACTGAAATCTGACAGAGAGTGGAGCAAGTGCCATTGTTCCCTCTCAGACCCGGCCCCCACAGCAAATACAACTAAGCAACCAAGAGATAGCCAACCTGTCAGATGCACAGTTCAAAGCACTGGTAATCAGGATGCTCACAGAATTGGTTGAATTTGGTCGCAAATTAGATGAAAAAATGAAGGCTATGCTTAGTGAAATGAAGGAAAATGCACAGGGAAACCAATAGTGATGGGAAGAAAACTGGGACTCAAATCAATAGAGTGGACCAGAAGGAAGAAACCACCACAGAGAAAAGAATGAAAAAACAAGACTTTAAAAAAATGAGGAGAGGCTTAGGAACCTCCAGGACATCTTTAAACATTCCAATATCCAAGTTATAGGGGTACCATGACAGGAAGAGGAGGAGCAACAAGTGAAAAACTTATTTGAACAAATAATAAAGGAGAACTTCCCCAATCTGGCAAAGGAAATACACTTCTAGGAAGTCCAGGAAGCTCAGAGAGTCCCAAAGAAGCTGGATCCAAGGAGGAACACACCAAGGCACATCATAATTACATCAGCCAAGATGAAAATGAAGGAGAGAATCCTAGAAGCAGCAAGAGATAAGGAGACAGTAACCTACAAAGGAGTTCCCATAAGACTGTCAGCTGATTTCTCAAAAGAGACCTTGCAGGCAAGAAGGGGCTGGAAAGAAGTATTTCAAGTCATGAAAGGCAAGGACCTACATCCAAGATTGCTCTATCCAGCAAAGCTTTCATTTAGAATGGAAGGGCAAATAAAGTACTTCTCAGATAAGGTCAAGTTGAAGGAGTTCATCATCACCAAACCCTTATTATATGAAATGTTAAAGGGACTTATCTAAGAAAAAGAAGATAAAAAACTTGTATAGTAAAATGGCAACAAACTCACAATTATTAACAACCACACCTAAAACAAAAACAAAAATGAAAACAAACTAAGCAAACAACTGGAACAGGAACAGAACCACAGAAATGGAGATCACATGGAGAGTTAGCAACAGGGGAGTGGGAGGAAAAGAGAGGAGAAAAGGTATAGAGAATAAGTAGCATAGATGGTAGGTAGAAAATAGACAGGGGGAAGGCAAGAATAATATGGGAAATGTAGAAGCTAAAGAACTTATGACACATGGACATGAACTAAAGAGGGGGGAATGTGGGTGGGAGAGGGTGGAGGGGAATGAAGGGGGAAAATGGGACAACTGTAATAGTATAATCAATAAAATATATTTTAAAAAAAGAAAAAAAATACATGCTCCTTGATCCCACCATCCTAGGCATTTTCGGAATTTCTTCACTAGGTGGTATGGCTCAGAAATCCATATATTTATAATAATAGGCATTCCTGGTGATGCTGATGCAGACCACCTGGAAAACCTAGAACTACCAATTTAGCAAAATAATAAATTAACCAGAGCACCATTCTCCTTTTTCTTCAAAAATAGGAGTTTATTAAAGTTAGAATATATACTGAGGCTTTTATTTCAGATTTTAACAGCTGGTTTCAACTATATCCTGGGTTAATTTAAAAAACTGACATCATCAGAATTCTAAACTAGTAGACAGTCATTACTGATTATAACTATTGTTAGGGATAAATACACAAATTGTCCAAACATGGAAAAGAGTATTTGTACTTGAAAAGCTGGTTGTAAGAGAACCAATGTAATCTGACCCATATTTTCCCATTGCTTTCCTTTGCAATATGGTTTTATGAGTAAAAGTATATGTCATAAAATATAAGCAAAATTTTATTTAGGAATGTCATACATATTTGAAAAAAAATTAATTTTCTGATAAAAGTATTACTGCTGAAATCACAGAATAGGAAGATTACACAGAAGGGACAGAAATCATACAGAAGGGATAAACCTGTATAAAAAGTAAATATGCTATGAGCTATCAGAAGCTTTAAATTTCATCCTTAGTTGTCCATCTAAGACCTTTAACAGACAGAGGAAAATGATGGTGTCCAACTCCTGAACTCCTTTTATGAGGTTACTTGAGCAGTCTGTTCAAGAAGTACCTCTTCACTATTTATTTAATATCTTTGGCAAATAATGCAAGTAAGAGAAACCTGACTCTTCTATTTTGTGCTAGTTGTAGAATATCAGGAGTTGTTAAAAAGTTCCATCAAAGGTTAAAAAGTTTGAAAGATTCTATAATTTAACATTTTCCTTACAGATGTGGATTTTTGCATTGTATACTTCCATTAAGCAAATATAATTTATAAAAATAATCTAAGAAGAAGAGCCCTGGCTGGCATAGCTCAGTGGATTGAGCGCGGGCTGGGAACCAAAGTGTCCCAGGTTTGATTCCCAGCCAGGGTACATTCCTGGGTTGCAGGCCATAACCCCCAGCAACCGCACATTGATGTTTCTCTCTCTCTGTTTCTCTCTCTCTCTCCCTCTCCCTCCCTCTCTCTCTCCCTCTCTCTCTCTCTCTCTCTCCCTCCCTCCCTTCTCTCTCTAAAAATAAATAAATAAAATCTTTAAAAAAATAATCTAAGAAGAATAACAAATATATAGTTTTGGAAATGACTAGCAATTAAAAATGTCTTTTTAAAAAAGTGAAATCTATGGTATTAACTGTACCTTGTTGGCATGGCCCTTGACATCAAAGAAGATTGTAAGGTTATGATTTAAGCACTCTGCAACCGCTTCTCTCAGGGTAGGGATTTTTTCATCAGGGAAATCATTCCTGTCAGGGAGGGAAAAGGTATAGCATATTACAGGTAAAAGAAAAAAATATATATATAAAGTTTAGTGGAATAGACATTTGACAAATATCTCCCAAACAAGAGGAAAGAGTATTTTCCCCAACTTCCTTTCTTCAACCTCACTGAAGCCTAAGAATAATTTACTATACAGATTTAAACTAAAGTAGAGATATTCCTGACCAAAGAACAGCAACAACAAAAAAAATCATTTAATTTTTAGGAAATCACTGGATTTCCACTGAATTAATAATATAATTAGTAACTCTACTCACCAAAGGGTAGAGTGTATGACACCTTTGGAAACTCACAGACTTAATTTGAAGATTGTAATTGCCATAACAGAACCTTTGCAGGAAAAATTTTTAGAAATACATAAATCTATGGACTGTACTATTGTTCATTTAAGTGTCAATATTTAAAATAAATAAATTTCTAATACATAGTTTTCTGATAAAAAAGGAAAATTAAGTGCCTAATATATTAAGAAATCAGTTTTTCTCACATAAAAAGTTTCACTGTACGAGATTTAACTTACGTAACTCAACTGTATTATTTCAACTGTAAGATCTTGGCTTTAAATAAAAGAAGTATTTGAGCTCTTGCTCCCTAACATATGTCATCAGTTTGACTCAAATAATACCGTGTAGGACTAGCTCTGGTGTATATATATGTACATATATACGCATGCATACATAATTTATATGACAGTACAAAGTGACTAGACAGAGTATTATCTTGAGAATAATTCTGAGGCCAAATTTGGGCTCAGTGGGAAAAGATGAAAAAATCCATGCCATATTTCTGTTCTTCCTGGCACCTGCTTATTACCTGGGAAACCTGTATACAGTTCAAAATAAAACACAACACAACAACCCTCCTAGAGCAGATGTAACTTGAAGGTTCCAGTGTCTGTGATTTACAACAAAAGCTGAAGATATGTTTAAGCAACAATCAACCACTTACCTTAATCTGTGATTTGCTGCAGGATTAAGCTTCCTAATTTGTTCAAATGTCAAGTCACACAATCGACCAGTGCCATCTGTTGTCCTATCTACTGTGTTATCGTGCATTAAAATAGGAATCCCATCAGAAGTAAACTCAAGGTCCAACTCCACGCCTGTTGCTCCATTCTTAGCTGCCTTAACAAAACCATCAACAATATTATTGTCAAGTGTTATATTGCAATATAAACACTCAACAGGGCTAAGCAGACAGCTACTCTTACTGATTCCTTTCACATTTAATTTATCCATTCCTTAGCTGATGGACATTTTTGTTGTTCCCACTTTTTTACAATTATGAATAATATTATGAATATTCATATGCAAGTCTTTATGTTTCAGTTCTTTTGGGTATTTACCTAGGAATAGAAATGCTGGATCATATGGTAACTCTGTTTCACCTTTTGAGGAACTGCTGGACTGTTTTCCCACCAGTAGTATAAAGGTTCCAATTTCTCCACATCCTCACCAACACTTGTTTTTGATTATAGACATCCTAATGGGTATGAAGCAGTATCTCATTGTGATTTTTATTCGCATTTTCCAGATAGGTGATAATGTTGAGTATCTTTTCTTGTGGTTATTGGCTATTTGTACATCACAATCCTTCCAACAAATACTTATCAAGTGCCTACTATGTATCAGCAGTGAGGGGAGAGTGCTGAGCAAGAAAGAAAAGAATCATGGATCTCACATTTTAGTGGAGAGAAATAGGCTACGAACATGTTACATGTAAATTATGACAGTGATAAGTATTTTTAAAAAAGAAAATAGAGAGTAATGTGAAGGCCAAAGCAGGTTAAAGGTCACTAGACAAGGCAACCAGGGCAAAGTTTCTCTAAAAAGATGACATTTGAGCTGAGACCATAATGATAAAAGGGAGTCAACTATACGAAAATCCGGGGGAAAAATTTCCCAAGCATAAGAATTGGCAAGTATAATTCGAAGGCTACAAGGTAGGAAGGAGTCACAAAGTGTTGACCTAATCTATAGATCCTTGGCTTAAAGAGCTTACATTTGGGGAGGTCTTATCAGTCATTCCTTATCCCATTACCCTATTTTTTCATTACACTTTTCGCTCTCTTAAAAGTGTCTCATTTATGTATTTACTTGTTTAAGGCCTGTGTCCTTAACTCCAATGCAAGCTCCGTGAAAGCTGGGAACCTTTCTGTTGCGTTCATGACAGTATTCTCGGTGCCTGGCACACAGCAAATATGTAGTACTTGTGTTCTATAAATACTTGAAGTCGGGAGCCTTGCCAGATTTCAAAGGGATCGAAGGCCACTTCAGAGTCTTCCTGGACGAACAGGCTACTGGGAAGACTATCGTGAGGGGACTGGGTAACCTCCGGAAGGACAAGCGTAAGACCAAGCTCTCAGGAGGGGTCCGAGGCGAGGGCGGGGGGACTCACCTGTCGAATAGCAGCCAGCGTGTTCTCCGGCGCGTCGTGGCTGCCGCCGCGGTGGGCGATGGCGGAAACGCGGTCCCTTGGCTTGAGCACCTGCAAGGCCCTACGGGAGGGCAAAGGCTCAAAGCTGAAGAGGCGCAGCAGGAGGTAGAGGCTGCCGGTGAAGAGGCAGGCATTGAAGGGGCTGCGTGTCACCAGCAGTAGCAGCAGTAATATGAAGGAGAAGGGACCCAGAAGGCCATCCTGTTCCTCCCACAGCCACATGCCGGCGCCCGCACCGGCACGGACGGGAGTCCCGGACCCGCCGGGATTCCCGAACCAGACAGCGAGAAGCAAGGGCAACAGCCCCAGGTACTCGCCTAAGAAGCACCCTTCGAGGGGTACAGCGCCGCACAATGGCGGCGGCGGTCACGTCCGGAGAGAGAGAGACAGACAGACAGACAGACAGCAGTCCAGCCAATCAGAGCCCGGGATCTCCAGAGATCGGGGGCGGAGCCACTGGATGACGGTGGAGGCGGGCTCGGGTTCTAGGCTCAAGTCCCAAAAGTGGCTTTTGGGTTACTCTGAGTCTTGACTTCTACCGGCTTTCATATTCCAGAAGGGCAGACGGGCAAGAGCTGTTGTACGGTTGTACGATTGCAACGGATCTTAGTGACTTCTTCATTCTGCCCTCGAGGACGGTTCTCCGGGAGCCTTGAAGGGGCAGGACTCTTCTGACTATTTATTCAATTCAGTGCAAAGTGTGCCAGAAACCCTTCCTGGCGCTCAGGACGCAGCAATGAACAGGACCTATGGGGTCCTTGCACTCTTGGGGCTTATGTTCTCGTGGGAGAACATAATAGTGGTAGGGAGTAAACTAACATTTATAGAACACTTAGCATGTTCCTGATTCTGTGTGAGCAAATGCTTCTGTGCATTATCTCATATATTTTCATAACAGCCTCAGTGGGTAGGTATTATCTCAGGAGGTTGAATCCTGTCGACTTTAGAAGGATTTTTCAGATTCTGAGGGAATAAAAGAGTATGGCAAAAGGAAGTATAATCGGATTATACAGATGGAAGAGATTTTAATGATTCCCTCATTCCATAGATGAGGACACTGAGGCCAAGAGAGGTGAAGTTAATGGCAGAGTACGAGGTGACATCAAGCCACCCCAGTTTTAGGCCAGTGACTTTTCCACCACTACTTCTCCTAACCTTCTCCACCTTCTAAGGGCCAGTAGTGGGGTTTCTGTACCAGGTACTGTGCAAGAATCATGTTGTTCCTCATAACTAACCTTGTGACAGTCGCTTTTAAAACTCTCGTTTTACATGTGTAAAAATATGCATGGGAAGTAGGCAGAAGGTAAAACCGAGTTAGAAGATCAAAGCGGACACTACATCATATTTCGGAAAGCTGGTAACATATTTAAATAAAGAACTTCGGCCAAACATTTGGGGCTTTTCCTGCCGTCTTGAACCTGCTACCTTTCTCGCATGTTATTTTCCCACTGGTTTGCAGAGGGTAAGGCATGTCTTAAATTTTACAGTTGGCATATAGGATTCCGCAGTTTTTTATTTACAGAAAAAATTGGTGAATGTCGTTTGTTTTTCCAACGATCACAGAAAATGGGAGCGTTTCCATTCTAATTGTAATGAGAAAGGGGTTGCTTGCAGTGGGGACTACATTTCCCATCGTGAACCGCGCTTCTCGTGAGCACTACGCCCTCCTGCTCTGGCCCAGGACGCTAACGCACCTCTGGGATAGTAGTTTTCTGGTGGCCCAACCGTTTCGGCTGCCCGGGAAGCAACCACCGGAAGTGCCTGCCCAGAGAGGTGGAGTCCCGGCGGCGGCGGCCGTTGCCAGGATCCCGCGTTGCCGCCTGAGACCGGTAATATGGCCGGGAGGAGAAGGAGAAGGCGGTGGAGGACTGAGCTGCTCTCTGTCACTACCAGTTGAGCCGTTTGCTTCCTGACAAGGCTTGTGGGGAGGGAACGCAGGGTAACCGTGCCGTGGGAGATCAGGTGTGTATATGCCTAAAGGGCTTGACTCAGAGGGTCCCTGCAGCGAGGCCATCCGGGAAAGCGGAATTGGCGCTCTGAGGAGCTGAAGGCGGGCTTCTTACGAAACCGGAGAGTCGGGGCCCGGATCCCGGACCTAGAGCCCTGGAAAGGCGCTGGCGTGGGGAGGCGGGTTCCCGGGCGCCCGCGGCCTTGGGCTTGCAGGTGATGCTCGGATGCTGACACTGCCTGGTAGGCTCTGGGGATGGAGCCTCGTCGGGGGCGCCCGGGAATGTAGACGTGAGGCGCTGGGATGAGAGCGGAGGGTCTGGGTAAATAAACTCTGGCCGGAGCTGAAGAACCGCCTCCTATTGATAAGACTGTTTGGGCGTTTTTCCTGCTCCTGCGATGCTGGTGAGGGCGGCGTCTCCAGTGTGTGCACTGGCCATTTCTGAACGCCGGTTACCACGACCAGACGCTCTCGGAGTGCTGTTTACTCTGCCTTTGCAACTCTCTGGGGCATAAGCGTGAGGCTAATTAAGCAAATTCTCTGGATTGCCCCTGATGCTACGAGGTAGTTCCCACTCTTTGCTTCTGTGAGTTTTTAATCCCATTTCCCTACTCCTAATTTAGGCAAATGGCAGGTGCTGGAGATTGATTTCATGGGGAAGGGTCTGGAAGCAGTGAAATGAGGAAGCCGTTGTCCTCCTCTCCACGTTTTTAAGTTACGTTTGAATCTTACTAAGAACCAAGCACTGTCACTGCCCTCCAGGAGTTCATAAAATATTGATAAAAACCATCATCATCGTCATCATCATCATCTGCATAATAAAAGCAGTCCCCATTTACCGATGCTTTCTGCATATCTTGCAATATAGTAGTTGCCATACATGTATTAGTTCATCGAATCTTCACAGAATCTCTTTGAGACAGATGAGATTACCCCTATTTTGCAGATGAGGAGACTGAGGCATAGAGATGGTAAGTGCATTGCCAAGAACATACAGCTAGTATATGCCTGGCTAAGAAACCTTCCCCCTGGATTGCCTCCATAAGCAATGTACGTCTTTGGGAGGATTGATGGGTAAACAACCAGGTAGCAAACAAAGCAAGATCTGTTCTGTGTTACTTTTACCATCCCCTTCAGTGACGTTTCTGGTAGCGCACTGGTGAGGAGTCTGTGGGGTTTGCAAAGAGGCTTATTTGGGGAAGGGTCGTGGATTGGCGATGGGGAAGACAAGGCATGTCTGGACTTGATGCAGCCGACAAATTATTAATTCAAGTGGGCCAGTAATGCCAGGTAGCAAAGTATAGGGGAGTAGATTTGTGGTTGGAGTGGCCTTGTAGTAAGGGTTCCCTTAAAATAAAACCCTGCTCACAGAGGTAATTGTGTTGTGAGAAAGGAAGTGCCCTCTTGCTTAATTATATAGGATACAGATGCTCACTTTTTAAATGGTTGCCTTCGCAGTTCAGAGGTGCCAGTTTCTTGGAGGATAGGATCATCCATGAATCTATTATTCTCTAAGTTCCATTCTTCCTTGCTAGCTTTTTTCTGGTTTAGCGTACATTATTGTTTGAGCTAATTGCCCTATTTTATTTATTCGATACTTTTTTTCAAGTGCTACTGTGTGCTGACGCTGTTCTATGTAATGGGGATTTAGTGGTGAGCAAGACTCAGAAAGTACCTGTGCTTATGGAGCTTACGTTTTGGTGGAGGAAGACAGACAAAAACAAAGGAAATAAACAAGATAATTTCAGATAGTGGTAAGTGCCATGAAAATTGGGAAGCAGCACTGTAATGTGGTAGTGACTGACAGGGTTAATTTAAAGGGACAGCCTTTCAAATTCAAAGGCTGGGACAAACAAACTAAGACTGAAGGATAAGAAGGATCCAGTCATGTTCTTGGGGATCATTTGGTGATTTCTGTAATCATATTAGCACTTGTATTGGGACCTTTAATGTATTACCGTATAATGTAAGTTATACATAATAATAATAATGTTATTGTACATCTGAAATGTATGTGACATACATGTACCGTTTAAAGGATGTGAATTTGACTTTCTGAAATAATGAGGCATCTATATGATGTTTTAGAAAGAAAAATAAAACTATTGCCATAAAGCTATTTTAGCAATATTTCCTTCAGTTTCCCAGACCTTTAAAATAGAATTTCATGCTTTACATGTGTATTTATAGGAAATATATTATATTAACTATATGAGTAATCAATTTGTGTTCTCTGTAATCCTGGATGTATGGGTTGTGTTAAAAAATATTTTGAAGTATTTTAGTAGAAATGGGGTCATTTGAATTCCTCTTACATCTTACCTTTTGTGTATTTTGGTTGTTAAGATATCATAATATGGGTTGAAATCTAGACTAAAAATTGAGGTCTTGCTATGGTTATGCAGTAAGGTATTTTTTTACTTTTGTTTTATGAATATGTTTGGAAAACAATCTCATTCACACTCTAGAGAACCATTTCTTTGAAACTAAACTCTCACTTAGCGTAGGTCAAATATAGAAATAATTAGAATTGATGGGGTGGTAGAAAGAAGTTCATTAAGAGTAGCAACATACCTTATTTTTTAATAATCTAACCATAATCTGAATATGCTTTTTCTTCATTTCTAATTGCTCTGTAGTTGGTCCCAACACTTGAGTATACTGAATTTTTAAGTAACTTGAGGTTTAGGGCACTATCATATTCTATCTTATTTCATCTTTGCATATCTTAAATCACAAATTGAATTTACCTACTATCTTTCTTTTTTCATTAATGAATTATTTTAAAATGAACACTTATTAAAGGAACATTATTGTATTAGTTTTTCTGTTTTCACAGTTCATTCCCTTGTTGGTTATGAATCTGATGTCTTATTTTTTATTATATGTTTATTTTTATTTGAAAATCCACAATTAATATATTTTTCTTTATTTAAAGGAAACGGTGTTGGACATAATGCTGTAGAAACAGGCAATCAAATATTTAACCCTTGCAGGATGATAGAATATGGTGGCTAATCCTTCACAGTTACTTTCTATTTCCATAGCCACCATCACACTTTCCAGTGGTGAAGCTACTGGGCTGATTATTTTAAGTAGTTTGGTAATGGTTTCAATTTTTAATAATAAAATAGAATTATTATGAGAGTCAATAGGTTTTCTGTTTTCTTCTGCTGACTGATTTGGCTAGTGATGATGGAGTCACAATTTATTTTTAAGATATGCAAGTAATAGCCTTTGAACTCCATGATAGGAAAAAAAAATTTAAAGTGGATCTTCTTTTATTTAAATAGCACTTCTGTCTTCTTTTTCTTATTTTCTTTTTGGCTACAAAAGCCCTTCTGTATTTTTTTTGTTGGGGGGAGGCCACCTTTGTATAATTTAGTTTTTCTTTTGCTGTGTAGCTAAATCTTGCTAAAAAAATATATTCTATTTTATAACCTAAAGTTAGTAAGGTGGTATAGAATTTTATGTCCTTTTAAGTAGATTTCACTGGTAAGGTCTCAGTACTTTTCTAAATTTGATTGCATACACATGTTCAAAAATATTTACTATATGAAGCAAGCCACCTTATACTCAAGAGTTAGCTCCTGATCAGTGAAAAAAATTTGAAAAGGCCAGTTCTAGGAATTTATGAATTCTAAGAATATCTCAGTGCCCTATAAAATTTGCTGAATAATTAAGATCTATTTTTATCAGCACATTGAAAATGACATTTTTTTCTTTTGTAGTGTGGTTGTGGGAAGATGGAGGAATATGAGAAATTCTGTGAGAAAAGTCTTGCCAGAATCCAAAAAGCATCACTATCCACAGAGAGCTTTCTACCTGTCCAGTTTGAAAGCATTTCACTTATTCGCTTCCATGGAATGGCTGTGCTTTCTCCTCTGGTAAACGTTCTTTGATTTTAAGTAACCTTTTTTTCTATAGTGAACCACTAAGGCAGTTCACAGGAAAAATAAAAGAAAGACTTTAAACATCAAAAAGATGTCTAACTTATTTATAATTAAAGAAATACAAATGAGTTAGCATTCTTTTACCTGTTAGATTGGCAAAGATCTGATAGGACCCAGTTAGTGTTCCTTAGGATGTGGGGAAAAGGCACTTTTGCTAAGAAAATCAATTGACTTTATTTTTTGGTGAGCCATTTGGTAGTGTTTATCAGAATTTGAAAGTGTACATAACCTTAAACTCAGCAATTCCATTTTGGGGAATATCTTACAAGTATATTCTCATCTAAGTGCCCAAAGAAATAGCCATAAGGTTATAATACCATTGTTCAAAATAGTCCATCAGTAGTGGACTAGTTTAACTGTAGTCTGTTTTATAGAATCTCCTACTACATGCCATTGAAATAAGTATAGTAGACCTAAATCTATGGGCATGGAAGGATCTGCATGAGCTGCCATAAATCACAGCACACAGCATACTCTTGGAGGCAGTGTAAGCAGTGGTTAAAAACCCAGCTCTGGTGCATTCTGGTCTGGGCTCAAATCATTGCTCTGCCACTTACCTGCTATGTGAACTTGTGGGTCCATTTCCTTTATTTGTTAATTAGGATAAAAATAATGCCTGCTACACAGGGCTGTTTTGAGGACTATCTGAACTAATATATTTGGATTTTTACTTTATTTTAATTTGTTTAACTATTTGGGTTTTAAATAAGGATATTGTATTCTTTCTCTGGGGAGAGGTAAGGAATTGTAGGATGAGGGTGGAGACACATCTTTCATCATAAACCTTTTAGTACTGATTGAATGTTTTTAAAATAATTTTATTTCAAATCAAAGTTAATACCATTGAAAGAAAGTGAGTTAAAATTTTTTTGTATAACAGGAGTTAAAAGACCAGTATTTTCAGCCAATTTTTTGAAATGAAATTTTCAAACATACAGGAAAAGTTGAAAGGATAGTACAGTGATTATCCATATATCTACTAGTTAGATTCAACAATTTTTAACATTTTTGCCCTGTTTGTTTTATCACAATTGTGATTTTCTATATGTGTATGTGTATGTATATTTACCTACCCTTTTGCTTTACTGCTGAGCCATTTGAATATTGCAGTTACATGACACTTCTCCCCTAAATACAAAGTGGGGCAAAAGTAGGTATACAGTTGTTCATATGAAAAATAATATAATAATTAATAAGTAGTAATATAAGAATAAACTGTTTCACATACAACTGTAAAACTATTTTTTGCCCCACCATGTATTCGATGCACATATTCTGAAAATAAGTATATAAAACCTCAGTACCATTATCACACCTAACAATAATAATTTTAACAATTTTAATAGCATCTAATATTCTGTCATATTCATATTTCTCAATTTGTGCTCAAAATGTCAGTTGTAACTATTTTTTTCAACCTGGATCCAGTCAAAATCTCTTGATCCAAAACAGTTCCTCTACCTCTTAAAAAAATTTGTCTTATGGAGGGGTAGGGAAAACATACAGACAACTGTAATTGAACAACAATAAAATAATTTAAATTTTAAAAATTGTCTTATGATAGTGAATTTTTAAAGTTATTTTGTAGAATGCCTTACAGTTTGGATTTGTCTGGTTGTTTCTTTCATGGTGATGTTTAACTTGTCCCCTAGTTCCTGTAGTTCTTATAAACTGGAAATTAAGTCTAAGAGTTTTATTAGTCATGTTAAACATTTTGGGCAAGAATTATTTGGAGATGATGCCAGGTACTTTGTAGTAAATTAAATCAGAAATTATATAATGTCTAGTTCTTCTATTTTGATGTTTCTTTTGAATACTTTTATAGTGGTTACTACCAGGTAACTCTTTAAAGGTATACATTTTTTTTATTATTAGTCTCTTTTTTATTAGCAAATAAACTATGGAATCATTCTTTGGTACCAGGCAAATAAGAGAAAATTTTAAAACAACATTTTTATCAGCTCCTTGGTGACATATTTGCTTGATTAGTTTCATATGGACCAAAATGTCTGCATCTTATAGCTTAGGATCTATGACTCCATCAGTTACTTATGTATAAGCAATATCTGATGTTTATGGATATTAATCCATGTTTTTATGTTATTATCTAATGGATGACTTTTGGTAACTTTGGAATAATTTTTTATGACATTTTCATTTGCATAAGTCTAAAATAAGTCGACTCCTTAACAGTGACAAAACTTCTCAGGACTTAATAATTAAAATTTAAGTCCACTTTAAAAAGCTAAAATGCCTAGAAGCCTTCAGTTTTTTTGGTACATTATATTTTTAGTGGCGGTTATACAATAAAGTGGAACCAAATATGTGTTTTAATTTTGTAGGCCAATAGAATGTCATCTATTTCTCTTTGGACATTTTCTTGAGGTAGCAAAGAGGCAAATTGTAGTTTTATTAGAAGGTTAGAAATTGAAGAATCTAACTGACCTAGTTAAGTAAGACATTGTCAAGTGAAAAGCTCAGCATTGGCCAAAAGGGCTGATTTTACACCTCATTTTAGAGCATTTAATAAGGTTTCTTTCTTTTAACTTTTTTTATTGAGAATAATTTACATACAGTAAAATACACAGATCTTAAGCACTAAAGTTCCATGAATTTTCATATATGGATGCATTTGTATAACTCACACCCACACAGAACATTTTCATCACCAGTGAAAGATCTTGGATATTCCATCCTAGTTATTACCCCTAGCCACTTCAGATTTTTTCACTGTAGTTCTAATCACTATGATTCAAAACTGATTTTATGCTTTTTTATGTTTCTGAAACATATTTGTGATGTTTTACAGCTTAACATTGAGAAAAGAAAGGAAATGCAATATGAAAAACAAAAAGCACTTGATGTAGAAGCAAGAAGGCAGGTTAATAAGAAGAAAGCTTTACTGACTCGTGTCCAGGAGATTCTTGAAAATGTTCAGGTATGTAATTTAAACTCTTTTCAGTTATAATTTCAGAAATATGTTTGCCCTCGATAACTAATTACAAATATACTTTGCTGTTTCTTTTTTGGGAAGCATTATAATTTGTGATATTCCATTTCAGTTACTCCAAGACAAATTCACTTGATTGTTAGTGATGCCTAGTACTTGAATCAGAGGGTACTTAGACAATGGAGCCATACACAGAATATAATTGCTTCTTGTCTGGGTCTTATGACTCTAAAAACATTGAATTCTCAGTGACAAAATGATAGAATTGACCATTGTAGTTTACCTCTGAGCTAATCAAGACGATTGACTCAATGACCTTATTCTCTTTCTCTGCTAAAATAAATAACTGCCCCCCCCCCCAATTTTTTTGGTGAAAATTCTGCTCTTAGATACACAAATGCAATTTAGATTAGATAAATAGAATTGCCAGATGCATCTTATATCCAAATTAAAACCATTTTAAACAAGAGGTCCATGCTTTCTGTAACTATTTTTATTTAGTTTAATTTAAATTTGTATAAGCAATTTGTTTTAAGGTCTGGATCTCATTGCATACTAAAAAACAAATGAATTTGATTGAACAAATAATTTCTGCCATATATAGCACTGTTTTGCTGGTTACATCTTTTTGTTTTTTCATATCTTTAGGGGTTTGTGGTTTGTGTAATTCATACTAGATGAGACATGTACAATGAATCTTGGATTATTTCCCATTAGCAGCTACCTTCATTTCTCTGTGGGTAGTAGATTTTAATTTGCAGATTATAATTCTCATACTAAGTTTAAAAATATAATATGTAGCTCAATAAGGGTGGTTTTTTAATTACTAGACTTTTTAAAATATTGAAACAAAAATGGTATATCATTCTTGGTCCATCGAGGAAACATATCAAATATATTACTGAAGAGATTGTTGTTGAATCTGAAAACTTTCTCTGTTTAATAGCGCATATACAGTGTTGAAATGTAATTAATTATGCAAGTAGAAAACTTTTATATATTAAAACTAGATCTCTAAGGCCTGTTTCATCTGTAAAACCTATGATTCTATTACAGATTTTTTTATTACAGATTTTTAAAAAACTTAAAGCATATAACCAAACACTCATGTTAATGGTATACAAAAAACATTAAACCTATGAAGATATTCATGAATTTCATTTCATGAATATACATTTGTTTTGTTTTATTTTGGTCCTGAGGTTGTGACTGAGTATACCTTGTTGTGCTGTGTATTGCATAGTACCTGGAAACCGTTACATGTCTTGGGATTTGTAAGGTAAAACAGGAGTGCCATATGGTCTAGGAAAAAACACATGCAAAACAACCTGAAAACCTTTCAATAATCAGGATTCTGGAGTCTGTATCACATAATATGACAGTGATTTCTGCTAGTTTAATACATGCTTGTATAATCTTTATTTTTTATTTATTAACTTTTAGAGAGAGGGGAAGGGAAGAAGAAAGAGAGGGAGAGAAACATCAGTGTGTGAGAGATACATCAATTGGTTGCCTCTCACATACCCCTAACTGGGGACCTGGCCTGTAACCCAGGCATGTGCCGTGACTGGAAATCAAACCTGTGACCTATTCGGTTCAAAGGCTAGCACTCAATCCAGAGCCACACCAGTCAGGGGTACTTGTATAATCTTTAGAAACCATCTAGTTCACTTTTAATGTTTTTGCACAGTTGAATTATTTAGATGCAAAATGTAATTTTATTTTTTCTTTTGGATCTTTTGTGTATATAATTGTTCTCATCTTAATTTATCAATTTTTTTTTTTTACTTATTTCGCTTGTAAAACCCATTAACAGATTCCTGTTTTATTCTTTTTCTTTTGTTATCCTCACTGGAGGACATTTTTTGTGTGTGTGCTTTTTTCACTGCTTTTAAAGAGACAAGGAAGCAGGGAGGGAGGAAGGAAGAGACAGAGAGACAGAAAGAAACATCGATGTAACAGAAACATCACTTGGTTGCCTCTTATAAGCTCCCTAACTGAGAACCAAACTCACAATCTAGGGATGTGCCCTGACTGGGATTCAAACCCACAACCTTTCAGTGTATGAGATGACATTCTAACCAACTGAGCCACAATGGCTAGGGCAACAGGTTCCTGTTTTAAATAGCTATCAGTTAATCAAATTGAAATTTGCTTTAATAAATTGGGTTTTAAGTGGGAATTTTTGTTATTTTTAAGTAATTTAAATTATATGACTGAGCCATCATTTACTACAAAATAATCTCATCATATTGAAAGGTTTTAGCTAATATTTGGAGTATGTGGGAGGCAGGAGTCTTATTACTAAAGTCTTTTTCTTAACCAATATCCAGGGCAAGTTAATCTTTGTTAAGGAGGGAATCACTTATGTAAGAAATATAATTACTTGCTATTTATCTTATACATTGTTATGCCTAAGTAATAGCTCTTGTCGGTGGAATGGTTGGTGACATTAACAACATAACCAGAAGAAAGTTAAGGAAAATGTTTCTATTTTAAGATTAAATTATACATGGATATATGATTGTGTGTGTATCTACACATGCACATTATGTTCATATTTGTTATCAGAATAGGCAATTTCCTTTTAAAAAACTCTTAAATAGACAGGGATGACTAATAGATGTTATTTATAGTAATTTGAGCTCCATGTGATATAGGATACTATAGAAAATGGTAACCTTAGTTTTTTATTGTGTTTTCAAATATTAGAACTCTGCATCTTCAATTTCAGTTTTGTTTTAGAAAACAATGAAATCAAAGGGTTTTTTGTGCAGTGAGGAAATATTAATTTTTAAATGAACTTTTTCAGGTTAGAAAAGCACCTAATGCCAGTGATTTTGATCAGTGGGAGACTGAAACAGTTTACTCTAGTTCGGAAGTTGGAAACTTGAATGTACCTGCTACCTTTGCAAATAACTTGCCAAGCCCTACTGAACACTCTACTTTAGCAATGTTTGAAAAGACAACTGCAATTTTGTCATCAAATAATGAGGACCAATTTAAATCTAATGGGATAGACTTAGCTAGGGATTCAGAAGAATTTAATTCCCTGAATCAATGTGGTAGTTCAAATATTAGCCACATGGAAAATGAAGCTTCTCTAAAGACCTCAGCAACCCCACAAGAGACTCTTATCTCTGATGGTCTCTTCCCAACAAATGAAGAAGAACAGAATTCATCACTTTTGGAAGAAGTTACTCCAGATCCCTACATAATGAGTCTTCAGAACCTGATGAAAAAGTCAAAGGAATATATAGAAAGAGAACAATTTAGACGCAGTTTGAGAAGAAGTGCAAAGGGAAGCATTAATGAGAGTCATTCAGACAAAGAAAATGATGCTGTTAAAGTGACTGACTGTGTAAAAGAGAAGGCCCCGTTGATGGGCAAACACTGTGGGTCAGTGATTCCCGATAAACCAAGCCTTAATAAATCAAATGTTCTTCTCCAAGGTGCTTCCACTCAAGCAAGCAGCATGAATACATCAGTTTTAGGTAGCTTTTATAAAGTGGACACACTTGTGGGAACTGGCCATCCCACTGTTTCAGATCCTGATTCTGATTTTAAAGTCATTCCCACTTTTGTTACTGAAAATAATGTTATCAAAAGTCTTACTGGTTCATATGCCAAATTACCTAGCCCAGAGCCAAGCCTGAGTCCTAAAATGCATCGAAGACATTCTAGGCCATCATCGGCATGTCATATACTTATAAATAACCCAGTAAATGCCTGTGAACTAAGTCCTAAAGGAAAAGAACAGGCAGTAGACTTAACTGTTCAAGATACTGGTGAACAAACAAACATACCTGAAACTGTGCCAAATTTACCAACTGATTTAACAGGAGTTTGTTCAAGCAAGGTTTATGTCAGCAAAAACACATCTGAAGCCATACAGGAAATGGTGTTAGGTAATTCGAATCAGGTGTGTCAATCTTCAGGAAATCAGTCAGGAAATAAAGTTATTCATGGACTTGTTATTGTGGAAGGTCAGTTAACATCTGATGGGAGAGGACCACACAAAATGGACAGTACATGCACTGCCATGCCAAGATCAAATGAGCCGTATGCCACCCGTCCATGTATAGCAAATCAAAATGATGGAACCATGAGTGGACTCAAGTCAGCCAGTGTGTTAGAGAAAAGTTGCAATTCACAAATGGAGCTGAATAAGTCTTATGATGTAAAAAACCCATCTCCTTTACTGATGCAAAACCAAAATACCAGACTGCATATGGACACCCCTACTTTGTCCTATGGAAATGAACAATTTTTGGATAACAGTTTTGAGAAAGTTAAACGGAGGCTTGATTTAGATATGGATAGTTTACAAAAAGAAAACTGCTCATCTGTCATAACAACTGGAATCACTGACCAGGAAAGGGAGCACGTACCAGAAAAAAGATATCCTAAGGGATCTGTCTACATCAATAAGAATAAAATGTTGGAAAGTATTTCTAAAGGTAAGAAACTTAGAAGGGTTTGATAGCTGTCAAGTAGATGGCACCTTTATTTAATATTTTTAATTGACATTTTACAAAATAATATTGGTAATCATCTTTATTTGTACATTAGTGTACTTAATTTCATTTATCAGAGAGCATATAATTAGCTACAGCTTATTGCCATTTGATAGGCTTTTGTTACAGGATTTTAAAATTTAAATTACGAATCTTTCACAGTTCACTTCGTATTACAGAAAATACTGTTAGTAGCTGAAGGAAAAAGTTCTTGTGTGAGACATCACTCATAGCTTTAATCCAGTGTATTGCTATGATGTCTTCTTGGATTGTGGTTTCTAATATTTTCATCAGCCCTCTCATTTATGATGAGATCTTCCTATAATTGGCCCTTCAGTAAACACTTTAATATCAAATTATTAGAGAAAAATATCACAAATAAGGCTCTGTGAGTAGTGTTTCAGGAATAGTATCTTTATTAATAGAAATTATTTCAAATTTCTGTTGCATCTAGTGTGGTATTAACAATTGTTAAAACATGTCTTCTTTGTTGCTCCTTACTTTGTTGTCATGGTTCACAGATTCTTCATTGCTGATATGGGAGACATACAAATCAAGCAAATGAAGTTCTTAGACATAGACATTTCAGCTTTAATGTGATATTTGTCTTCCTGGAAAAAACTTCACATTCTATAAAGTAACATCCTAAAAATTAAGTAGAGAATATAAGAAAAATCGGGTTGGAGCAGACCATTTAAAACTTATGCAACTGTGTAACACGGTTAAAACACTTCATAACCTGGGAAGCTAACCTGGATTATCCATGTAAACAACATACCATGGCTAGAGGCTGTCTCAGTGAATCCCAAAAGTACACAAAGACAACAGGTGGCAATTCTAGCATTGAAGCCATCCAGGTTGCTTTCAAAGTAAGCAAGGGAGGCAGTGCCCTTCTCTAGCAAGGGAGCCCCATTTCTTGTAGCACTGGGCAGCACTTGGTGAGGACAGAACCTCCCATATCATCATCATGTCATCATCATCATTACTATTATTACAATACTTTTATTTGAAAGCTTTGTTAAAAATACAACCTCTCGTATGGGGTACTTTGAGAAGGGAGAGGCAGAAAGGAGGAGCATGGAAAAAAGCTCACTTGTCTGCCCACTAGCACATGTTCAGCAGGACCTTTTTTTCACATTCATTTAAATGACATACTTGAAGCTGAAAGTGCTATCACAGGATAGGCATTTGCCTTAGCATCTCCCACACAAATCTTGATGATGGTGGGCATAAAGCAGTCCTTAATAAATTGACAATCAGCTTAACTCAGAACATTTTTAATAATACACATTTAAAATTTTATAAATTGTTCTATAATCTAATTATATAATAGCTTGGAAAATATTTAGAAAACAAAAGCTAATGTAAAAAGACAGACTGAAACAACTAGATCTGTACAAGTTCAATATGGCTCTGATTTTACAGTTTTCTACTGTATCATCAGTATCAGAAATTTGTTCCTTTGCCTGGCTTCCTTGCTCAGGATTTAAAGAAATACCTCTTCTTCCTGGTTTCATTTCATCTTCCAGATCCATCCAATATTCTCTAATATCAATTAGGAACCCCTTCTAGGGGAGAACTCTCAAGGGAGGGAGCCCCTCCCTAGGGACCTGTTGAATTGAGCAGGTAAGGTGGGTGAGATGCAGGCCTTTATTCGATGGCATAAAATAAGGATCTCAAAGAAAATGTGGTTCAAACAGAGGACCCAGCTATGTCTTGATTGTGTTATGTCAGATCCAGGAATACTCTTGTCAGAAGCATAATTTAAATAGGTGATATAAAATATCAGATACTAGATTTGTAAATTTTCTAAATCTGAGGGGATGTGTTTCTTTTCAGAAGGTGAGATACTAAAAAGCAAGATGTTAGCTTTTGAAGAAATGCGAAGGAGACTAGAAGAACAGCACGCACAGCAGTTATCACTACTCATAGCTGAGCAGGAAAGGGAACAGGAAAGATTGCAAAAGGTAAGGAATTAAAACATAGAACTATAGGGCTGATAAGTGGAATTTAGTTGGGGCTATCTAAAATTTTAGTCATGGATAGGATACTTGTAATTTTCTCCCAGAATATCTTAATTTAAGGGAGTCATTGATTTTGATATATGGATAATATTTTTATTACCAGAATGTGAGGTTTAATGTTTAGAGTCTTATCTAAAAATAATGTAGAATTTATCAGAAGGGTACTTTATTGAATCCTTAATTCAAAACTTAATATTTTTAAAAGTATTTTTAAAATATATGCTGAAATAAGCATCTTGTAAGAGTATATTGTAAGAGGAGGACATTTGTTTTAAGATTATTATTGTTAGTGTCCCAGGTTTGATTCCCAGCCAGGGTACGTTCCTGGGTTGCAGGCCATAACCCCCAGCAACCGCACATTGATGTTTCTCTCCCTCTCTCTATCTCCCTCCCTTCCCTCCCTAAAAATAAAATAAATAAATAAAATCTTTTTTAAAAAGATTATTATTGTTAATAATGTCACATTTTAAAATCAAGTAAATTGTCGATTTTATTTGAAGGATGAAAACAAAGTAGATAACAATTTGCTGATAATTATACATACTTTTAGCTAAGTCTAAAAATGATACTATTTGGGATATAATTTAACAAAATATCTACCATGTTATAATAAACTCTTATAGGAAATAGAAGAACAGGAGAAAATGTTCAAAGAGCAGAAAGTGATTACAACAGAAGCCTCTGAGTTGGATGTTAACAATGCAGTGGACTTAGAATGGAGAAAAATAAGTGACTCTGGTTTGTTAGAAACAATGCTATCTCAAGTGGACTCCCTCCATACTTCAAATTCTAGTAATTCTGGTAAATATTTAAAATCCTTTTCCATTTGAAAAAAAATATAGCAAGATATTTTATTTGGCACACTTTAAGATTGTAGCTTTTTTTCTTCAAGTATTATATTCCATGTCCAACCTACTGCTGTTTGCCACCTGCTTAGTAACCGGTGAAAAATTAAGTGATAGCAGCAGATCAAAGACCAGCAAGCAGGTGTTTGTGAGGAAATCCACCCTAGCAAGGAAAATACTGGGAAATTTGACTCAGAGCCCAGTCTTTGTTCATTCATGCAGCAGGTGATATGCTTCAAGTGAAAACACAGTTTGTTATCTCCAGGGCGATCTTGAATTACGGCACCTAATTCCTGTCCTGGTAAGAGTTTATCTTCGCATCTTCAATTATCCTGAGATGCTGTTTGTGTTGAAAAGGTCCATCTGGTACATAAGGTTAAAGTCCATAAATACTTTAAGTGGATCACTTTCAGAGGCAGTTGTCATTCTTTTTTGTTGGTGGTGGTGTTCTTAATGAGTGTCATGTTTATGTGGGTGTTTTACATATTCTGATTATTTGACATCAAGTATAATACTATATATTCCTCTAGGTTTCACAAATTCTGCCCTACAACATAGCTTTGGTTCTGTAAATGAAGCACCATTCTACCTCTGGGGATCATCAACTAGCGGCTTGACGAAACTCTCTGTAACAAGGCCTTTTGGAAGGGTCACAACTAAATGGTCTCAGGTGGGCAAACTTAATGATACATGTATGCTTATCTACTATTTATCTTTCTATATTTTTTGAAGAGCTACCTTATCTTAGGTTATACAAATGAGCCATGATATTTTCATCATACATCCACTAATTAAGCTTTTATTAGAGTTGAAACTAACACAAAGCATACATATATAGAAGAATTTAGTTCATTGTAGTAGATGAAGAAAAACGATCTTGAGTGTAATGCTCAGATTATTAAAACATTTTGTCTTTCTTATTTCTTCTAGGTTATCAGTCCAGAAGTACAAGCAAAATTTAATAGAATAACTGCTGTGGCAAAAGGATTTCTTACTCGTAGGCTCATGCAGACAGATAAATTGAAGCAACTTCAACAAACTGTAAAAGTAAAGATTGTTGTAAATTTGTATTTCACTTCTGTGTCAGTTTCTATCAGTCTTGCAATAGCCAAGTTGACAAATTAGTTCAGAACTTTGGCAGATCAAACTTTTTTAGCTACATAAAATATAGGCAATTGTAGAAATCTGATTATTAATCTCATTCAGATAATTTCTAAAAATAGTCTGTATATTTTTTAGTCTCTTTTTTAAATTTATTGATTTTAGAGAGAAGGAGGGAGGGGGGTAGAGAGATAAACATTGATTTTTTTTTTTTTTGTTCCATTTATTTATGCATTCACTGGTTGATTCTTGTCTGTGCCCTGACTGGGGATCAAACCTGCAACCTTAGTATATCAGGATGATGCTCGAACCAACTGAGCTACCTGGCCAGGGTAGTTAGTGTATTTTCACCCCACTTTAAAGTGAATGCTGTTTTGACTTATGATAAGGAATAGGTTTTGTGTTCTTAGTAATTTTGGATTTGAGAAAGAACAAAAGGAACCGTAGTGATCATGAATCCTTCCAGAAAAAATGGTTTTCAAAGGAGCATTTCATTTTTCAGGACACTATGGAATTCATGAAAAGTTTTCAGTCAGAAGCACCATTAAAGAGAGGAATTGTTTCAGCACAGGATGCTTCTCTTCAGGAAAGAGTGCTGGCTCAGGTAAATGTATAGGTCCTGAAGGCTTGGGGAAATGGAAATGCTTTATTTCTCTTCTTTCACTTAACCACTAAAGATACATTTCATTTAAAACTTTAACCTTTTTCTCTAAATAAAAATGTATGTAATGTTACTGAATCCTAACTTCATCTTTTTAAGTGGATACAATATTTTCTTTTTTGAAACTAGTTGCGAGCTGCCCTGTTTGGTATTCATGATATATTCTTTGTAATGGATGCAGCTGAGAGAATGTCTATTCTGCATCATGACCGAGAAGCCCGCAAAGAGAAAATGCTCAGGCAAATGGTATGTTATCTGATTTTGTAATGAATGAATGAAAAAGAAAAACTCTGTTTCTTCTATGGTCATGAAATACTTCCAATACCACATGTGTGGGTTTTCCCCCAACACCGACCAACCCTTTGACATGCGGAGTGTCTCACCATTCAATTCAGTTCTGACAATATCTACCTGGAGTTAAACTAGGTACCACAAGTCAAGAAAGCAGTTAAGATTGCCCCCAGTTCAGACTCCATTAGAAATTCCCAGGTTATCACTTGAACTTCAGACTGATGGCTATAAATTGGGGTTCCCATCACCTTCTCCTTCAGGTGACTAATTTTCTGGAATGGCTCACAGAACTCAGGGAAACATTTAACTTACACACTTACTGATTTATTATATAATAAAAGATATAATAAATATTACAGATGAAGAGACTCATAGGGTGAGGTCCCAAGGATCCTGAGAGCTCTGTTCCCACAGAGTTGGGACCATCCTTCTAGCACATGTATCTGTTTACTGGCCTGGAAGCTCTCTGAACTTTAGGGATTTTTATGAGGCTTCCTCATGTAGACACGATCAGTTATTAACTCCATCTCTAGCTCCTCCCCTGTTTCCAGAGAATAGGGTATGAGTCTGAAAGTTCCAAACTTCTAATCATTCTTGGTCTTTCTGATGACCAGTCCCCTTGTAGGAATCCACCCAGAGTCATCTCATTAGCACAGAAGATGAAAATTCCAGTGGGTTTAGGAGGCCTGTGTTAGGATCTGAGGTCAAAGACCAGATATTAGGAAAAAAGATGTTTCTACCACCCATTATCAATAGATTACAAGGGCCTTAGGAGCTTAGCTGTTAGGAACTTGGGTCAAAGACCAAATATTAGCAGGAGCCAAAGGCAGAAACATATGGTATATATGTTCTTCTAGGTTTGGAATGATTGATACTAAATATTATTTTCTGTTGACTTGAGCACCCTTCCCACAATTCTTAAGCACATGTAATTCCCAGGATTACCCAGCAACTTTTAAATATGCAGACAGATGTAAAAGAAGTTGGTGAAAGAATTGTATATTGTTGTATGATTAGAAGCTTTGAATGTTGTCTGTATGCCTGATAAACTATCATCTGCTCCTAATGGAATTTACTTGAAACTATCATGTGGCTTTGGCCTTTTTTGGAAATCAGAGTTAGAAAGAGGCTCCCAAGTTAATTTGAAATACATCATAGTATTGGAGATTTGTGGTTTGAATCATTGATCTTAGTATGTTGGCAAAAGAAAAACAAGCAAATTTTTTATTTCATTGGGAAAAAATAATTTTAATTATTTTTTAAAATTAGACTGCTTCAGTTATAAATACTAAGTTAAAATTCAAAATGTTAGTAAGAGACACTTGTCCATGCAATTAAGATCATCGTATACTGTAATTTAGTGGTATTACTGGTACTGCTAGAGCTTCGTTACTTTTGTATTTTAAAGGATAAAATGAAAAGTCCACGAGTGGCTCTTTCTGCAGCAACACAGAAGTCTCTTGATAGGAAGAAGTACATGAAGTAAGATTTTCTCATGTCATGTCACATTAATTTAATTATTATCAAACCAATTAACTTTAGTCATCTGTTGGTCTGTTTGTATATTTATACTGGAAGTAAAGAACAGTTCACTCTTCTACAGCTGAACTGAAAGAAATCCTTTTTTTTTTCATATATAAAGAGTTTTATTAAAATTTGATGGCAAAATCTGATTTCATCTTTAGGTAAATATATTTATTAACTACTAAATTTGTCAGTGTTCAACTTGTGTAATTGGTAGTCAATCAGATCTTAAAAGTCTAGTTCATCCTTATATGAAGTGTTAATTTTAAATACATTATTTTTCTAATATCCTAAAGACTTCATGGGAGGAAAAATTTAATGCAAGGAAAATCCAAATAATTATCTTATTAGAACTCTTTTTTTTTAAGTAGTCTTTAATATGTTTAATAGAAGTCTTCTCGTGGTACACCAATTTTTAAATGATGATTTGTTTACGCCACCCTGTATAAACATGTTTCTCCCCCTTTCTAAACATACTGCTTGTGTGTCCTTATTTTTATATTGTGTTAGAGCTGCTGAAATGGGAATGCCAAATAAGAAATTCCTGGTTAAACAAAATCCTCCTGAAACAAGGTGAGAAAAATCACTTAGTCTCAATGAGAGGCTATTTTTTATTTTTAAAGAAAAGAAAATGTTATAAATTTCAAGCGTGCTTTTTGTTGGCTTTTCTCCACTTTACCTCAGTAGAACATTCCCTGCTGAGTTGGAGGATCTCAGGGTCAAAATTCATATTAACACTTGGCCATACACCTGCTCACATGTCAAGCCTGGAGCTTTCTGTGGACATGCTCTCTCTGGTGGAAATTTGAGTCCATGTGTCCTGAGTGCAGTCCATAGTCCAGGGGGACTTTGATATTTATTTAAAAACCTTAGAAAGCTAGCTTACTATTTCTGACCTGTTTTTTACCCTTGTAAGTGTGAAGTTTCTTCTCTCAGATGTTTGAAAGGAAAAGTTGGCTTTTATAAAGTAAATAAATAAATTATCTTAAAATAGAAGGATTAATATTTATGTTGGATATCTTTACTGACAAAAACTAAGGTTTGGGCTCTTGGTGATCAAAATATAAGTACTATATTAATTTGATTTAATCAGTTTGCTTTGCTTTGTCATAATATATTGGCCATATCATCACATAGATGACTTCCACCACACTGTCATCATCATTTATTTATTGAAAGAAAATAGGAGGTGGGTAATGGCATTTATCCTGTTTAATTAACTTTTTATTTACTTTGTTAACAGAGTCCTACAGCCAAACCAAGGACAGAATGCTCCTGTTCATAGGCTACTTAGTAGACAAGGGTAAGAATGCAGCACATAAGGGTATTAAAAAATATTCAAATCAAGATTAGCTTTGAGAGAGAGAATAATTTAGTATTCTTTAAATAAAGGATAACTATTTTTTCAAGTGTGATTTTTTTTAATAGCATTAGAAAGATCTTGTAAAGTTCTGTGTTCAAAGATAACCCTTTGGTATACCTATTATGTATTATATTTTAATTATCATCCTGTGTTGCCATGTTTTTACTTTTCATTTCATACCATTTTGCTCATTAAATATTGTAAATATCTATATAGTAAGTTCAGCATCACCAAAGTGATTCTCCAACAAAGTACGTTGTAGTCTCCTGCTGAAACAAAGTCTAGCTTCCTTAATGAGCATGCATGAGACTTAAATTCTTTTCAAGCTTATTTGTGCTAAGAATAGTTATGCAGTATGGTTGCTTTCTTTGAATGTTGAACATCTAGACCTTAATGCAAGTGACTTATTAATTTTTTTATATTCAATTAGAACCCCTAAGACATCAGTGAAGGGGGTTGTGCAAAATAGACAGAAGTCTTCACAGAGCAGAGTGCCTAACAGAGCGCCTGTTTCAGGTGTGTAGCAATGAGTTCCCGAAGCCCATGCAAAAGAAAGAAGTGTACAAGCTGCCCCGTAATGCAGGCCTCACACATTCTGTCCTTGCCACCATAATTCTGGCATATTCACAGACATTTTTACTAGTGATCATTTGCGTTAGTATTTTGTGGCAGTCAGGAGATCTTAGTAAACCTGGTTTCAATTTTAATTTCTGTAACAATTCCACAGAAACACTTTTTTTTAATCTGAAAAATTTGTAGAATTATACATGCTTAATTTAGAGACCTTTTTATGAATGAGTGAAATGTATTGATGACAATGATTTCATTCCTAAGTCTATGCATGTTGAGTTTTAGAGAAGTGTAGCTATTACCCAGGAATATTTTATCTGCATAGAAAGGAAAGAATTTCTCCCTCTGACCACAAGATCACATGTGAATATGCCAGTTGGGAGGGGGTAAGGTTTTTTGTTTTTGTTTTTGTTTTTCTTAATCTTGTGCTCAATAGGAAACTTCAGTTAAATCTCTGTGTTCATTATTTCAGGATTCTTTAAGGGCTAAACTAAATACTGTATTTTTAAATTCTATGTATGGTGGCAAGAAGACAAATTCAGTGTTGAGCCAATGCAAAAGGCTTAAGCTAATGTTTTAATACTTTTTAGGTATATTTGTTGAGACATTTTGATAAGCTCACCAAAAATTTACCTTATCCATTAAAATTACTTTCAAAATGCTTTTCTTTAACTATACTGCTTTTTACGCATTTAAAAGAAATTGATATTGATCACCAGAACAAAGGTTAAGTTTCAAGCAATTCTAATGTCATTAATATACAATTACAATATTTTAGAGCTTTTACTATTAAGTGATTTTCTCCAAAAGGAGGGAACAAGCAGCATATGAATTTTTTTATGTTATCACCACTTGTTCACAGAAGTTCAAAGAGGGAACAAGATATTGATCATAACTTGGAAATGATGGCTGACTTTTTTGCATGTAGAGAGTGAATTTATTTGTAATGTGTATATAGATGATAATTCAAAATGTCATCTTTTGGAAGTCATCGTGAGTGAAGTGGGTTTTTTTAAAGGGGATTAAACAAGTGAAGATCCAGCTTATGCCGGAGGTAGTCAGAATCAGCTGATTCAAAAGGTAACCTTTTGAAAGAACTCAGACCAAACACCAGATCTGTTGCTTGTGAAGTTATAAGGAATTTTAAGACATTTTCAGTTCTTTTTCCCATGTTAGTGATATGCATTGTGATAAATCCTCACTAGTTGGCAAATCATTGAGAAATTAGTATTGCTTTGCCTCATATTATCTGTCACAGTGACTACTCTCCATGTTCTTTTCTCATGCATTTCATCTCCACTGTTTGTCACTTATGAACCTATAAGCAAAATAGCAACTACTGTTTTTATTCAGTAATCCTCAAGAGTGTAAAGGCTGAATAGGAAGTCAATGCAGTTATTGAATTTCAGTATTGAGAATTATTATGGTTTAATTGCATTGCAACAGAATTGTTAATACAAATGAACTTAACTCTTGAATTAACATGTATAATTAACATTTATCTAAACAAATACAGAAATTCATTCCTGTTTTTCTCAAGATTTATTTACATTGGGTTGTCCAAAAAGTCTGTTTAGTTTTTTACATAAAATAAGACATTTTTCATTTTCACCAGTAACTTTATTGATACAGATATTTTTAGTATGTCAAGTATCTCCCAGGTGGTATAATATTGATTGTTCTCAATGTCTCGATTTGATCACTGTCAACTTCAGCTGGTCGACCCAACAGTGGAGCATCGTCCAGCGAGAAATCCTGCATGAAACTTCGCAAACCACTTTTGACACATTGGATCAGTCACAACACCTTCTTCATACACTACACAGTTTTTTGTGTGTGTGTTTCTGTTGTGCTTTTACCTTTATTGAAATAATAAAGCATAATATGCCAAAAATGTTACATATTTTTGCATCTTCAATATTAAAGTGGCTATACAAAAATTCACCAATTTTTATAAGTTTTTAAAAACTGCACACTGATATGACAGCTGTCAAAATACAATCTAACATTGTTTTGAATGAAGTTAGACAACTAAGCATTACTAGAGCCATCTTATAAACCAAATGAACTTTTTGGCCAATCCAATATACAAGTGCATATTTAAATGATTTAAAAAAGTCTAGAGAACTTTATCCTTTTACATTAAAATGAAAATTTGGGATATGACTGATTAAAATTCTAACTATGAATCTCAACACAGGGATCCATAGTTGTTCTTGATAAGATTATTCTTTCCTGTTCAGATTTTTAATGGCCTGCATTGTTTCAAACAAATTTGAAATTGTGCTTTGATGTGAACAAACCATTTATTAAGCAATTTTAGAAAACTCATTTTTGTTAAGATGATAGAATAACATACTGTTAGACTGAAATAGAATGCTAAGATGTTAAAATTTGCTGCAAAGCACTTAATGTTTATAGTTTTTACAAACTAAATTGCAGTTCTCGATTTCGTGTATTTTAACACGTATTTGCTCATTTTATGATTTGTGCTTAACTCAAGTGTTAGTGAAATTCAGAAACCACTAATTAAAGCAGTTTAGAAACCAGTAACACAACATGATTAAGAAATATAACAAATCAGGTTGAATTCAGTTCTCAGAATCTCTACTTCTAGCTCTGTTATTTAGGCAGATTACTTATTCTCCTGTGTCTCAGTTTTATTATCCTTAGGATGAATAGACATTAACAGTTTCTACCTCAGTTTATGTAAGGATTAAATATGATAATGTATATTGCTTAACATAGTGCCTGGTATATAATAAACACTCATTAAATTGTATCATTATAGAAAAACTAACATTGAGAAATAATAATAGTTTTGCTCTATTTTTAGGAGTATATGCAGGAAAAATCCAAAGAAAGCGGCCAAATGTTGCGACAATTTAAGAAGACAACACTCATTAGGATAAAAGTGGGGAGGGTTTCACCTATATCATTGTCCCTGCCCAAAACTTTTCACGTAACCCTGGACTCTGTTTACACAGACACAGTGACGTCAAAGGGCTGAGTAATTATGTAGATAATATGGTCAGTCTGGCTCATTCCTTCCCATACCATTTTCCTCTTAATATTAGGTTTGGGTGAAAACAAATTAGTTTAATTGATTCTGTTCTTAACTTGTACAAACATAAGTTTGTTTTATGTATGCATATGTCTCTTGAGAACCTTTTTGTAAACTTAAAAGGGCATTTGGGTTTATTTCTATAAAATACTGAAAAGGTATGATAAAATGCAAGTTGTGAAATACAAATTTCATTCATCTCTAGATACTGATTGCTGAATTTGATAAATTAGATACTGGGGAAATTATTGCAGAAAAATGTTTTCCCCTGGTTTTGTAAAAACTGATTAATCTCTCAGTCTTCATATTTTTGGACTTAATAGGATTACCACGTAGAATAAAACGCTTGCCTGCTGATTGTGGTCCACCTAACATTTACCACAGAAGCACCTGGGGTCACTATTTGGATCATAAGCACATGTGTCTCTCAACAGCTAGTCGTCTTACAGATATGTTAGGTTTAATGTATGTTACCCTAGTACTCTTTAGAAACATTTCTGCTAAACTATAAAATCTTTCTGTGGTGGGTGGCAACTTTGGTGAAGACAGCACAATCTTCCTGAATGTAGTGGCATGCATTATTGCATTCATTTCTGTAACATAGAATGTGGCATGCAGTGTTATTTTCTATTTAGTCTGTATATTTTGTGTCTTCATAGTCTGCTTTTTCTAGCATGCTTGATTTAGGAGAGAATAAAGAGGTATATAATAATGCAGACTTCCAAATGGGATAGTAATATTGTCTAGTTGGAATTTTGCATTATTTAAGAGGCACTGCTTTTTAAAGTTTTTATCACTAACGTATTCATTTAAAATATAAACCAAAAAATGTTATGAAGGGAATATGATTTTATGAAAAAGAATGCCATTGATGATTTATGATAGCATTTCCAAAAAGGGCTTTGTGCTTCTCACACAAAATTGGGACTGTGTACATTTAATCTTTCTGAATTTTTAAAAAATACTGGTATTTTGAAAATGGAGACTATATATATTCCTAATATTCTTTAAGAATGGAGATAAAGATTGTTTTCTTTGATTTTCTGTTCTGTTTAAAATGTAACTTTTTCTAACTATACGTAGAAAGTAATAACATACTCTGTGTAAACTTGATTTTCTTTATTGAGATGTATCATTTATTGACTGAGTGAACAATGAAATTAGAAGACAGTCAAAAATGTGTCACCAATTTTTTTATTTGTAGGCAAGTATATCAGATTATCTTCTTAATATGATAAATTGTGCTTTATCACTCCGAAGACTCAGGAGACAGCTTATTCATATCATTGTGGGTTTCCAGCAAGAAAGATAGATACTAAAAGTTTTCTGTACACTAATGCAAATTAGCTAAAATAAATAGTATGTTTTGGAGAAAGTTAAAACTAGTTTTAGGTTAAGGATGAGAAACTTGAGTTTTTTTAAAGATAAGAGCTTGTGTGTTTTACACATTTTTTTAATGTTCACAGCTTTTCTCATAAAAGTGCCAGCCATTGTTTTGTGCTTTCAATGGATTTTTATTTATATACATTATTTTTTTAATATTTACTTTGAAGTGGAATGTCCATTAATGTAAATTGTATTTATTTTTATACTTTAATTTTCAGTAGTTTTGCTTCTAGGTAAAAGGAAAAATAAACTTTTTATTTTAAAGAAAATCTAGTTTGATCTCTTTTATTTACCAGGGAAAGGACTATTAAGGGATAGATATTAAAAAGTATCTGGTCAAAACATTGATACTGTAATGTGATCGCTTTTTACAATTAAAAGTCTCATGAAAAGTATATCCTTTATTTAATAGGTGACCTATACCAGTGCTTATTCCAGCAGTTAATTTTGCATGAGTTGGACTTCTCAGAAGACAAAAAGTTCACTAGAAGTGGAAATGTCTTAGCTTATTAAGAGCTGGAAGCCTGCTTAAGAGCGAATGGGAGAGAACACTAAGGTTGAGCTCATATAAAAGCTGCAAATTTGCAGTTTTAAGGATCCAGCTCTTGTTACTGCCTATTGTCTAATGTGAGCCCGGTGAAACTCCTCATTTTCACCTCTTACTGAGATTCTGCATTTGATAATCTGCAAGGCAGTGTGAGAACAGCCCCTCACTTTTCCCACAGCTACCCTTTAACTATTTATCGTTCATTTCATATATTGGGAATAATGGGAATGACAGAAAACTCCTTATCATTCATACTGCAGGGAAAGCAAGGACCCATTCTGGAGATGAAAATCTTTGTTTCCTGTCAGGTGTCGCTTTTTCATGAACAACCACAATCTCCACCTCTTCCCCATGAAAAGTAAGAGTTACAAAAAACAATAAGCAAGTAGAGTTGGAATGCTACCATACTAGGCATATGTATATATTGGTTATAAAAAGAGAAAAACAAAGACTGAGTTGATAAATACAGCAAATCAAACTGGAAAATGGTGCTGTGGAGTCAGATCCTTGATCAGGTTTTAAAGACAGCTCTGAGGGCAAAAATGTTGTCTAACCAAGGTTGTACTTGACTATAAGATACTACCTTTTCCTTTATTTCATGTTTTCTTGCTTTTTCAGTTAGTCCCTCCATGGCTTTCAATTCTTCACTTTCTGGAGGTGATGGACAAAGTTGCCCTCTGGATGGTGGCTTTTTCTCAGCCTGCGGTAGGTAAAATCCCTTATTTACAGTTTCCATGGGTTTCCATAAATAACCTGTTTCCTGATGACTTGCATTATCTGTTGAGTGCCCATCGGGGTCCCATGGAACTCTTCCAGAGCAAGGGCCATGAGAATAGGCCAAGGAACCTATCCTGGGCCAGGACTCTTCAGGTGAAGCCAGATCTCTTCGGGCTCTCCGAGGGGAATAGAAACTGCCAGGTGGCAAGCACTGATGTTTGCACAGTGACTTCTTCACCCAGAAGCCAGAAGTTACTGGAACACTGAAGGCTTGATAGGTGACCAGTTTGTCATGGAATGGGAGACACCTGGGAGTCTTGCCTAATGGAAAGGCCCAGAGTCCCACAGCAGAACAACATGGGGACAGACGATTGCCACATTCAGCACCAGTTTTAGATCACATTGTGGGCGAGGAATGAATCCTCCACATAGGGAAGTATTTAGGTGGTGTGGGTGAACCATGGTGCCACAGGCCTGGGGAGCCCTGAATCCCTAAGTCTGCTGAAGGGTTGCATTCTCCCCTGAGTGCAGTGTGGTTCAGGGTAGCCAGAGATAGTAAGGGGCCAAATCACAGGCACGAGTTCATTCAGGACAGAAGGCTTGTGCTGAAATTCTAATCCCTGTCTTACCAATGTCACTTACTCCCCCTGAAGGCAGAACAGGGTATAACTCAAAAGTCTTTCCATGGAGAGGTGGGGAAAGACCTCCTGTGGAGTCTTCCAATAAGGGACACGTTGGAGTCCTGGTTGCTGGGTGGGTCACAACTGCTGAAGGCCTGGGCTCAAGAGTGAACTGCACATGTGGATCCTGTATACATGAGCTCCAGAGCAAGGGGGATAAGACTTGGCCTGGGTCCTGGTCTTGATGCAGGAACCAGTTCAGGAGTGACCAGGCCACACTCGGGGGCTCGAGAAAAACCAGGCACCTGCCAATGTTCCTGACTCTACCAGCATATAGGATGCTACTTTACAGGAAGACAAATACTATAAGAACTATGAAGCCTTAATTGGTGAGACTGGGCAATCTGGAATAGGAGACACCTAAGAGTCCTAAGTCCTGGAAAGGACAGGGACCCCATCTGTAACACAATCAACTGGGGACTAACTATTGCCACCCGTGAAGCCCCAGTGTCATATATAACAGGGGAAACCCCTCCAACAAGGATAATACCCAGAAGGCCTGAGGAGCCCTGGAGACCAAGGCCTGCTGAAGGAATGGCAACTGCCCATGCACACGCAGTGCCGTCCATGGTAATCAGGGAACAGGAAGAGTTCAAAACTTGTAAAGGGCCATTCACTATAGTGGGTTCATGGGGGACCCAACCCATCTACCTAATTTCAATCCCTATCCTACCTAAGAGTCACCTATACCCTCCTAAGACAGTTCTTGGGAGAACTCAAAAGTCTTACCAAATAGGTGTGGGTACAGATTGGCTGGGGAACCCTCCATTTATGCACACCTTGAAAACCTGGTTGCTGGGTTGGTGGCGGCTTCTGGAGGCTTGGGGCCCTTGAGAAAATGCAAATGTGTGTACTGGGCAGTTCTCTAGAGCAAGGGGAAGTGAGACCCTCCCTGATATCAGTCCTAGGCCATGACACAGTTCAGAAGAGATAGCACCTCTCTTGGGAGCAGCTGGGGGAAACCAGGCATCTGCAAATACTCACAACCATTATTACACAGAGGTTCCTAGTCACCTAGAGGCTAAGTATCATGGTAACTTTAAATCCTTGACTGGCAACGCCTGGGAGATCTGGACTGGGAGGCACCCAGGAAGGTGGGTTCTAAAGAATCAATAAGGAATCACTATCACAACCTTTGCATCCACAGCTTGAGATTGTGTGGCTGGGGTGGGGGGGAACCCTCCATCCAGGATAATATCCAGGTGGTTTGGTCAGGCTGTGACTCTAGAGGCCTGTATGTCCTGTGACCTAAAAGGCCTAAGTGAGAGGCAAGCATTTGTTTGAGATAAAAAAAACTATAGCTAGTTTGGAAGCACTGATTCAGGCAGAAACCCAAATAGTGTTTCCATTAGGAGGTAAAGGCAAGGAGTATTTCAGGGAAAGGGAACAATTATGTTAGTAGAAGGAAGGAATTTCTATAGGCTCAAATAAGCTAACATGGTGATACTAATTCTGAAGAATGTTTTTAATATTTAGTCCAGTATAGTCATCAGTCTGGTAGTTTTAATACCTGTTTTCTTGTTCTCTTTGCAGTCATTTGGGGTACAATGCTGCTTTAGGTCCAGTCCAAAGGTTATTGTGCCCAGTTTTAACATTACAAAGGCTTGAGGCCTAAGAAGTGCAACGCAGTTTCTCTGGGATGGCAGCTCTGACTCCATTTTAAAGTTGCTCTGTTTATATTATTTTCTACATTTCCCCCTTTGGATGAAAATCCTTCCTTGAAAGCATCACTGATCAATCATCAGGGAGCAACACAGAGCAGTTACCAAAAGCATCATTGGTCCCCTATTGTCAGGAAGGCTCATTTTGGTATGTCATGCCATCTTTGGTCCTTCATTGCCAGGAAGGCTCGTTCCTGGTATATCATGCCCAATGTAGGAGGGAAAGTGGTTTTATTAGGATCCTTAGGCCGTAGTTGAGTAATAAGAGCACTAGAAGAGCAGAAGGCTTTAACATCATGTTCTTTTAAGGGCAAACATCTGCAGTTGCTTCCTCTTTCTCGTATGAAGTCTCCTAGGCCTTAGTGATCACCTTAAAACATTGAGCAACCCCTGTCAGAGTGGTGACTTAATAACATTGAGGTACGTAAAACATAGGTCTGTGTAACAGCAATTTTTTTATAATAAACAAAATGCTAAGTTCAGTTTCAAGTATAGATCTGAACCAGGGGGCAATACCTGAGTGCAGTCAGCTGAAGGTATTGAAGCATCATGAGGTGTCAGTGGGCCTTGCATTTAGTGATTTGGCTTGGGCCCAGATTACATCTGGTTTCATCTTTATTTTATCAAAGGTGTTTTATCCAAGTACAACAATAGGTATTAACAACAAAATTGTTCAGCTAGGATATGGTTAAGAGCAATCCTATTGTCTAATGTAACTCCCACAAGGGAATTTGAATATTTTTCCTGATTGAGTATTGCTTTGGCAATAGCTCTAGCAATTTTCTCTAAGGTTTTCTTAAGTTTCTAATTGTGTATTTATCAAGGTAACAATAACTATTATAGTGAATTCTTGGCCTCTCACATAATTTGTGAAACAGGAAGGAACCAAAGTAAGAAAAGGAAGGAAAATTGAGACTGTAGATTATGCAGGTTTAGTACAGATCTTGGATTAGCTACCACAGCAGATGCCACCTGTGTTGCCACCCTTCAAGGCCAGGCAGGTTCATGGTATTCATGCAGACGGAAAAATATTCACGCAGCCATTGGGATGTCTGGCACGCCTTTATTCACGGGTGGGTGAGCCACGCACGCTGCAAGCTGCGTGCCTATCTGCATGTCTCATGTCGTGGCCCCTGCTCCCCAGCGTGGTGCCCATCGTGGCACCTGTCCCCTTGTATATCTCTCATTATTATCGCCCCCAGCAGGGAGTCCCTACCTGTTTAAATACTAGAGGGGAACAAAGCTGGAAAACTGCCAAAACGTTATATAACATAATTCTGTGCATGCGAGCTCACTTCACGTTGTGGGAACAGTTTATCAGACCCAGTCTCAAGGCTGTGAGAACACTGCTTCCCTCAGCTACCCAGACACCTGGGTGAGAAAGCCAGTCTGCCTCCACTTACCCTACAGTCTACCCCTTCTGGGTTGCTCACCTTACAATCTACACAAAGATGTCTTCCGCAAGGTTCCCTTGGTGAGGAGGGCAGAGCCCTGCACCCATAACCCACAACAGCAGTACAGACTACAGCAACAAGCAAGCAAAACACAAGTGCTTCTACAACAATACAAGCTTCAATAGCATTCAGCCAAAACATGGGTAATCAGGCCACCCCCAGGTACAACAGCAGTCCAGTTCCCAAGCAAGTGAAGCCACTCATGTGGGCCATCCACCCAGACGGTCCTAGTGGGAACAGCAGCCCGTGCACCATTCCACGCCTCCCAGCCATGTCCAAGAATACCGGTCTGACACAGACCAATTCGAGTCCAGCCCATCTGGGCATGACCTTCATAGTTCTCAATGCAAAGGGGAGCTGGTCCAGCCAGCTCCACAGCCTCAGCTGTGAGCCACCATGAGCCATCCCATATGTAGTGGCCGCTTAACAGCCTGGGCTGGTCGTACCACTTGGCCCCAGCAGAGATGTCAGTCCAGGTAGCATTCCACAAGGGACATTCACTGTTCCACTGGTTCTGAAGCCAAGTCCAATTTGAGACAGGAGCAGGAGAGATGTGCCATGGGAGGCTGAATGACATGCTCAGGGGGAGTTCAATGCTGACCCAACATGCTGATTGGTCAGCCACTAAGGCATAAGTATGAACCCAGTCCACTAAGGTGTTACTTTGCACACTAAGGGTGAAAAGACAGAGCAGTTATAGGCACCAGTAAAGGCAAGTCATGACCCTCTGGCAATATACAAGCAAGCTTCTGATCAGCTGATAAGACAGTGGCTGGCAGAGGGGTCTTCCTGGGTGTAAATATCAGACCTTTCGTGCCTCAGCTGGGGGCTCAGCATCTATTTGCAACAACAGTGGAGAACTCATAATGGGCCATAGGGAAATCACACAGGTGCCACGAAGAAGCTTTTCATGGTCTGCTGGCCCTGGATATGTCAACTTTAAGACTGGGGACCAGGTCCCAATCACCCAGGACACTATTTGTAAATCTTTCTCCACCCCTTGACCCTAAGGGGCAACAAGAGCCACCCAGCGCAAGTCGGGGGCTTTGATTTCCCAGGGTCATGTCCAAGTAACTGTTTGCCCTCCCTCCAGGTCCTCTGGAGCAGGCAGGAGAATATTCCCCTGTTTTTCCGTGCCTGGTTTCAGCAAAGTATCCTTAGTCTGTACCTGTGGCTAAATTGGAACAGCAGTCTGGTGGAGCAGTGCTTCCACCGAAGCTGCCCCACCCCCCAACTCCTCTCATTTAGAGTCCAGAGGACAATCCACAAGCCTTTTGTCCAACCCCTCAGCATAGGGGTGGCAGCTGCAGCTCACAGGCTCTGCTTTAAGAGACCATTGTACCATTCAGTCATTCCAGCAGCTTGGAGATAATAGGCCACATGGAACTTCCAGTCAATCTGTAAGTCCAGAACCCACTATTGTACCAAGGCCCCAGTAAAACACATCCCTTGATCACTTCCAATGATTAAGGGTTGCCCATAAGCAGCAAATAACTGCTCCAGTGCAGCAATCTCTGCTTTCTGATCTGGGTGCTATGCGGGATAAGCAGCTATAAGTCCTGTGGCTGTGTCCACACCTGTAATAGCATGCTTATATCCCTTTGAACTAGGTAGGAGCCTGATTACATCCACCTGCCACTAGGTCAGTGGTACCCGTCTGTCCCCACACTACCTGTCCAGAAGTTCCCACAGGCCTTCAGAGACGCTCTCACGAGCAGAACACAAGTTTCACAAGCTTCTTGTGCCTCTGCTAAGGTGACAGGTAACCCTCAAGTTTTGATAGTGGAACACATGGTTGTCTGCCCATCATGTAAGAGGTGACAGTGTAGCCACTGGGCTACTTCCCTTCCGGGGGGACTGGCAGGTACCATTTTTAGCTACCGTACCTTGGCTAGAGTATCAGCCTCATCATTCCCAGGGGAGGCAAGAAGTTCATGTCCAGTAGCATGATATACAGTAATTTGTTTCTGGTGACATAACTCCCATAAGTCTTGCCACAAAACCTGTTCCCACGATGGTCTATGCATAACCATCCATGTATTTGTATGCCATGTAGAGACCGATAATGTCAGTTACCAGTACACTGCCCAACTGTCTGTGCAAATAGTCAGTCAGGGCTTCATTGACTGCCACCAGCCGAACAGTGAGGAGTTCAGCCCATTGACTGCTTTGCCCCATACCTGTGTCAAACCAGATTGTCTCTGTCTCTGGTTGGATGGCTACAGCAGTCCACACAACAGGTTGGCCTCTGCTGGACCCATCAGTGTATCATGTATCTGAGGGAATAGGTACCTGCCCCTCCTAGGAGGGGCTAGCTTCCATCTCTTCTATAGTGATGGGAACAGATTTCTCATCTACATAAATAACTGGACCTAACACTTCTGTAGCTCAGCCCACAAAGGGCTAGTGGACAGAGTACTCCTTTGCTGCAGATGAGCCCCCCACTTAGCCAGCATGGGCATCTGAGCCATCCTACTACGAAGCTTGGCCATCCAGCCCCAGACCCCCTCTGCAATGGGATGGGTGGTCCTAACTGTCACAGAGGCAGTTCCTGTTATGGCCTCAGTGGCCAACAGGGCAGCATATACAGTAATCTCTTATTAAGAGCATACCAATAAATAATACAAGAAAACTTTGTCCTTTTAACAGAGAGAAAGAACCAAGCTCTAATTTTGCATCAGATTACTTCTAATATTTAAATTAATTAATTTAGTTAAATTTATTTGATTCAATTTAGCTGTCATCCTTACCTACATCTTTTTATCATATTTGTTCTCAATAATTATGTTTAGGTTACTCACAAAATACTTTATGATATATTACACCAAGTCAGCTATAATTTTAAGTTATTTTCGCTGATAAATTTGTAAGCCTAGAGAGAATAAAAGTATGCTTAATACTGATAATTTAAAAGACAGGTCTATCTTAATTAGTTTAGTTTAATACCAAATATTTTTCTAGACCTTGAAAAAATTTGGATTAATTTCTGTAATATTTCTTGAATTAGTAAATGACTCCTTTAAGTCAATTAAGCAGAGCTCTTTATAAACCAATGTTATTAATCCTCCAGAGGTAGTTACACATGCATATGTACAGACGGATGCAACCAGGGGCCTGATATTTCATTTAAAAAGAATTTCAGCCATGATATAAGTACAATAGCATGAAAACCCACTAATTTAAAACAATTGAAATAAGCTAAGTTTAATTGTTCAGATGGCTAAAACTTTTGTTATTTTTAAAGGAGAATTCTAAAACTTGTATTTGTTCTTGATAAACAATATTTGAGAAAACTAGGGGTGCTACTTAAGCAAGGGAAACTTCAGCCACTTGTGTTTTTAAAAGGCTTTTCTTTCTCATTGTTTTTCTTTGGTTTGCTTAGTCTCAAGCAGTTGTGGGCTGTGTTTATATTTCTAATTAGTTGCTGGAGAGACTCAGGAAATGCTGAGGGGGCTTTAAAAAGTCTATTAGACTTTTAATTCTGCCAAATTTCTGATCATATAAACATTTAACTCTTTGAAATATCTTGTCAGGTTCTGGCAGACAAACAGTAAGAAATTTTAAAGCACCCACTCAGATGGTCAAAGTTTGTGTGTGTTTGTGTGTGTGTGTGTGTGTGTGTTTAGGATGCTTCTAGAGAAGTCACTGTGTTTTTTAGAAACTTCTGCATATTGATCAAAGAACACATTCCATTTTCCCTGAGAGGTTTGGAATCCTTTCCTTTTGGAGAGGGGGAGGGGGAAGGGGAGGGAGAGACCTGGCCCAGAAGACAGAATTTATGTTGGTATTCTCCACTATGAAATCTCTTTCTTATGACAAACAACATAGCAGAGACAAGAAAAGGAAACACAGTGTTGCACAATTATGCAAGTACTCACCCACTAGGGAAAAATCCTTGAGAGCGGCTCACCCCACAGTGCACCCTTCATGAGCACGGGAAGTCCCAAGAGGAAAAAAGGTGCTCACGTGGCAGCAAGCTCCATGTTGCTTACCTTCCAGGAAACCTTGCATAGGTGACAAGATCTTCTGAGGGAAAAACCTCTCATCCAGTAGCAAACTCCCAAAGCATCCCATTGCATGCCAGTACTGGGACAATTGTCCCAGGGACAATTGCATCCCTTGAAGGAAAACCCCTCCTGATCTCAAGTAAAGACACTTGATCTCAACCAAAAGAAGGGACATCTGAACCCAGGGGACTTCACAGTTGGGAAAGCAATGGACCATGGAAGCAGTGAGAACAAAAGACCCTATGTAGGTACCATACCCAGTTCCTGGGGATACCAGCCCGTGAAGGTGAGGCCTCTTTAGGTCCCAATTTTGACACCAAATATGTTAACCTAAAAATAAAAGCTCAAAGTGAGAGGCAGCAAGCTTTATTTGAGATCTAAAAAGAAGCTATTTGGGGAGCTCAGATTCAGGCAGCAAGCCAAGTAGGAAGCAAAGGCAAAGGGTATTTATAAGAGTGGGAAGGGAAACAACCACATCAATGAAAGGGAACAATTACATCGATGGAAGCAAGACATTGCTTTCTTTTCTTTTTAAAATTATTTTATTGTTCTTCAATTACAGTTGTCTGCATCTACTCCCTCATTCCCCCAACCCCAGCCATCCCAACCTCCTTCCCCTGATTCCAGTCCTCCCTTAGTTTTATCCATGTGTCCTTTATAGTTGTTCCTGAAAACCCTTCCTCCCATTATCCCCTCCCACCTCCCCTCTGGTTACTGTCAGATTGTTCTTAATTTCTTTTTTAAGTGTACTTTATTGATTATGCTATTACAGTTTTCCCAATTTTATTCCCTTTATCTCCCTTCTATGCTGCACCCCTCAACCCTCTAGCATTCTTCCCCTTAGTTCATGTCCATGGGTTGTACATATAAGTTCTTTGAGTTCTCTGTTTCCTATACCATTTTTGACATCTCACCATCAATTTTATGCCTACCAATTATGCTTCTTTTCTGTACCTTTTCCCCCCAATTCCTCCCTTCCCCCTCCCCACTGAAAACCCTCCATGTGATGTCCATTTCTCTGATTCTGTTCCTGTTCTATTGGTTTGCTTAGTTTTTTTCATTGTTCTTTTTTTTTTAAGGTTCATTTGTTGATAGTTGTGAATTTGTTGTCATTTTACTGTTTTTATTTTTTATCTTCTTTTTCTTAGATAAGTCCTTTAACATTTCATATAATAAGGGCTTGGTGATGATGAACTCCTTTAACTTGACCTTATTTGGGAACCACTTTATCTACCCTTCCATTCTAAATGATAGCTTTGCTGGATAGAGCAATCTTGGATGTAGGTCCTTTGCTTTCATGACTTTGAATACTTTTTTCCAGCCCCTTCTTACCTGCAAGGCTTCTTTTGATAAATCAGCTGATAGTCTTATGGGAACTCATTTGTAGGTAATTGTTCCCTTTCCTCTTGCTGGTTTTAAGATTCTCTACTTGTCTTTCATCTTCAATAATGTAACTATGATATGCCTTGGTGTGGGCTTCCTTGGGTCCAGCTTCTTTGGGACTCTCTGGGCTTCCTGGAAGTCTATTTCTTTTGTCAGATTGGGGAAGTTCTCCTTCACTATTTGCTCAATTAAGTTTTCAATTTCTTGCTGTTGTTTTTCTCCTTCTGGCACTCCTATAATTCAGATATTGGAATGTTTCAAGTTGTTCCAAAGGTTCCTAAGTCTCTCTTCATTTTTTTTTTGAATTCTTGTTTCTTCATTCTGTTCCAGTTGGATATTTATTTCTTCCTTTTGTTCCAAATTGTTGATTTAAGTCCTGGTTTCCTTCCTGTCACTGTTGGTTCCCTGAATAGTTTGCTTAATTTCATTGTGGGCATCTTTCATTTGTTCTTTCATTTTTTGACCAAGCTCAATCAGATCTGTGAGCATTTTGATTACCAGGGCTTTAAATTCTCCATCAGATAGTATGGCTATCTACTCATCTCTTTCTGAAGTTTTGCTCTGTTCTTTCATTTGGGCCTTATTTCTTTTTCTCAGAGCACCTGTTAAGTTGTAAGTGGGTGGGGCCTTAGGTATTCACCAGGATCTGGTTCTCTCCATCCACTGCCTTACCAGTCTGGTTGTTCTGGTTGATTGTTTCAGTTCCTTGGTTGTCAGAGTTCCATGTAGTATGATTTTCTGGCACTTCTGGTTGTTTATTGATTTTAGATTGGTTGTTATCCTCCAAAAAAACATTTATTTGAACAAATAATGGAGACCTTCCCTAATCTAGCAAAGGATATAGAATTCCAGGAAGCTCAGAGAGTCCCAAAAAAGTTGGATCCAAGAAGAAGCACATCAAGGCACATCATAATTAAGTTACCCAAGATTAAAGATAAGAAGAGAATCTTAAAACCAGCAAGAGAAAAGGAGACAATTACCTACAAATGAGTTCCCATCAGACTGTCAGCTGATTTATCAAAAGAAACCTTGCAGGCAAGAAGGGGCTAGAAAAAAGTATTCAAAGTCATGAAAGCAAAGGACCTACATCCAAGATTACTCTATCCAGCAAAGCTATCATTTAGAATGGAAGGGTAGATAAAGTGGTTCCCAGATAAGGTCAAGTCAAAGGAGTTCATTATTATCAAGCCCTTATTATATGAAACGTTAAAAGGACTTATCTAAGAAAAAGCAGATCAAAAATACAAACAGTAAAGTGACAACAAAATCACAACTATCAACAACCAAACCTAAAAATCTACAACAAAAACAAACTAAGCAAACAAATAGAACAGGAACAGATTCACAGAAATAGAGATCCCATGGAGGGTTATCAGTGGGGGAGGGAGGAGAATGGGGAAAAAGGTGCAGGGAATAAGAAGCATAAATTATAGGTATGAAATAGACAGGGAGAGGTTAAGAATAGTATGGGAAATGGAGAATTCAAAGAAATTATATGTACGATCCATGGACATGAACTAAAGTGGGGGAATGCTGGAGGGAGGGGAGTTCAGGGTAAAGGGCAATAAAAGGGAGAAAAAAATAGGACAACTATAATAGCATAATCAATAAAATATATTTTAAAAACTTTCTTGATACAACATTTACTGATACAACTAGTCTAAATTTTAACATATAAAACTTAAAATTTATGTTTTCACTGTTCTTAGATATATATATATTCGAAGAGATCATAATTACTTCACTGTATTCATTACAGAATGAGTGTCCCTGGCATTCTTGATGGTAACACTGTCCTCAAACTGTTTGTATGTAGCATTCTTAGAAACATATTTAAAACAAGTGTTCTTAAACACTATGAATTTCAGAATGTGTGTTGCTTTCATTTACTGAAATAACAGTAATCAAAATGCAGCGTGCAAGTTGTGTTATTAGAAACATCATTAGTACAACTATTCATAAGCATTTTACTATATGCCTTACAGGGAGGGGATCATTTTTATTCTCCCATATTCTCAAACACTGGTTTGAACGAAGCTTAAAAGCAGCATTTTACAAGTGTGTCTAATAGGATTATTTGTCATAACATCACCACTATCTTCATTACTCAATGGGGATCACATCCATACACTGATGAACTGGTTTGAATGCAGCTTACAATGGGCTTTCTTAGAAACATCTTTATTAGAAGTATTCTTTATCACCACCACATTCATTAGAGTGTGTTTCTTCTTTTTTTAAAAAATATTTTATTCATTTATTTTTAGAGAGAAGGGAAAGGAGAAAGAGAAGGAGAGAAACATCAATGTGTGGTTGCCCCTCACATGCCCCATACTGGGGACCTGGCCCACAACCCAGGCATGTACCCTGACTGGGAATCGAATCAGCAATACTTGGGTTTGCAGGCCAGTGTTCAGTCCACCGAGCCACAGCAGCCAGGGCTAGAGTGTGTTTCTATTACTGATATAAAATGCATCATAGCACGGTGATCTAATCCTAGCTGGTGAGTGGCATTTGTAGAACCATTTTACTAAAGTACACTTAAACACTTCAATACTTGCATATAGAATGAGGGAGTCACCTACATTGACTGACACCACATGGGTCTGAATGCAGTTTGCAAGTAGCATTCGCTATAAACATCTTCATTACAAGTGTGTAAACTACTACATATAGGCGAGTATGAGGATTATTTCCCTTCACTGATAAAATATGAGAACAGCAGAGCCTACAAGCTGTGCTTGTAGAAATATGCTTATTACAAATATTCTGAATCACTACCCTACCTACAGTATACAAAGGAGATTACTTACATTCATTGATATAAAGCTGGTTTGAATGCAGTATGCAAATACCAAAATTAGAACATCTTTACTACAAGCGTTCTTAAACAAGTTACTACCAGAATGAGGATCAATTCCTTTTATTGATAGAACCCTATGTGAATGCAGCATGCAAGTAACATTTTAAGAAACATTTTTATTACAAATGTTATCAAATTTCCTATATACATTAGAGACTGGGATCACTTCTGTTCACTTTCATAACACTGGTCTGAAATCAGCTTCCCAATAACAGTCTCAAGAAACATATTCATACAATGCAATGTGGACTGAATTACATCACTGCACTTATTATTGCAGTGACTTCCAGTCACTGATATAGCACAATTCTCAATGCATCTTGCAAGTGGCAGTCTCACAAACATCATTACTACAAATGTGCTTAATTACTTCATACATTACATAATAGAGCCCATTCCCATTCACTTGTTTAAAACTGTTCTGAATGTACTTTGCACTAAAGTTTTTAGAAACAGCTTTGCTACAATCATTCTTAAACACTTCATTATGTTCACTAAAAAATAGGAATTACTTTTATTCAGTAATATAACTGGTTTGAACACAACCTGCAAGTAGTGCTTATAGAAATACATGTATCTTCATTACAAATGTTTTTAAACACTAAACACTTTACTACACGCTTTACAAAGTAAGGATCACTTTCATTCAGTGCTATTAACAATCAACTGAAAGCAGATAGCAAGTGGTATTCTTAGTAACAACTTTATGATAATTCTTCTTAAACACCTCACTAAATGAATATTCATAATGACTATCACTTCCATCCATGGATATAAAACTATACAGTATGAATGCAGCATAGAGAAGTGCACTTAGAAATATCTTTATTATATGTGAACATAATATCACTTCCAGTCATTGAAACAACACTGTGCTCAATGCAGCCTGCAAGTGTGTTTTTAGTAACATGTTATTTACAAGTGTTCACAACACTACACTATATGTATTATAGAACTGGTATGGTTTTGATGCTGGAAGGAAATTTTTTAAATTACAAAGAAATTATCTTATTTTCTAATACTTTGCTAACTTGTGTTTTAACACATTTCCAAAATCTATAAGGCACAATGTCATCAAAATGTTAGTTATGGTTTCTCATTGTTCTCTGGCTCTAACTTCTGCATATTGTGGTTTTATAAGGACTGACATCAAAGTATAGTTCTAATCAAAAACTTAATCTTTTATTATAATAAAAACTATCAAGAAATAATTATCAGTAGATTTTGATAAGGAGAATGATCCCTAAGAAGCATCTTTTTATAAAAATATTTTATGCCTATGACCCCCCCCTACAAATCTTCTACTTAGATTAACAAAAAAATCATTGTACTTGTATATGTGAGCCACAGGCAATGCTATGCTAAAATAATTTTTATGCTAATCAACAGTTTTTACACTGTGCCATATATTTCTTTGATTCGATTTCATTTAGCATATTGAACATTACTGAGTGCCAACTCTGTGGTAACCTTTGTTCTAATAAGATGCTGATGATACAGCAGATAACAAGGCACCTGCTCTTGAGAGCTGGAGAAAATGCACAATAAGCAAATTTTAAAAATTGGTAGAACTTTCATCAGAGCTACGAAAACAATCTCAGGAAGATAAGGTAAAGGGCGACAGGGCTCTACAACAGAGAATGGTTAAGAGAGAGCTATTTCTTACGATCTTTGTCCTTTTTTATATTGGTGTAACCCTGAGTCTGCAGCGTTTCAGAGCCAGCCTTCATCTTATAAAAATTCATCATTTCTTCTTCCAATTGTCTTTTCTCCTCCTCAAGTTTTATTGTCTCCTCGTGCTGGATTCTTTTAAGATGCTCAAACTTGTCCTGTAGCTGTGAAACAAAGATGCAGCTATGACTCAAAGCACAACTTGCAGCATATCCCCAGGAACACGGTCACCTTTTTTCTGGTTATCAAACATACATTAATCATCAAAGTAGAGCTTGATCTGAATAACTAACTCAAACATTATGTTTAAAATAAACACTCAGGTATACAATTTTTCATCAATTAAATTTTAAAAGTGTCCCCATTGAACCAAATGTAAAAAAACCCTACAGCTATAAACAACACTCAATTTTTAAAATATCTTGTTTTTCCAAATGAGGTATTTTCTCACTCTACAGTTACCCACAAATCTGTTCAAATAAAATTGGATAAATTAATGCTCACTAAAAATATATACATTAAAATATAGCATGTATTATGAAACAACTCTTGAGACTTTAATTGATAAAGACCTTTTGAAAGAAAGTCATAATTTTCTTGTTAAGCGAAATCAGCATACTTATAGAAAGAAAAGAAAGTCTTCAAGGACCTCATTCAATTACTTTTTATTTACTTGTGAGGTCTCATTTGATCTGTGGGATTTAAAATAAATGAAATTAGCCATCTGAAAAAGATATCACCTTGGATTCCATTAGAGATGGGCCGAGGTCTTTAACACAACTTTATTCAACAACATAAGGATTGTTTGTGTGCATCAGAGGAGGTGTGCATTTTAAAGCTATGGCTTGTAAGGCATAAAACTATAAAAGACAAGTTTATTTGCGGTTTAACTTTTTGAAAAACAGATAAGCCAAGGGATTCTACTGCCACAATATTAATTATTTGGTGTACGCGGCTGTGAAGAACACAAACACAGAGCTGACACCAGTGGTTTTCAACCCTATTTGTCCGTTAGAATTGTTCACTGATCTTAACAATCAGTGTTCAGGCTGCACACAGATCAATTACATCAGACTATGTGGAGCGGAGCCTAGGCATCAGTGGTTTAAAAAATTCCCCAGGTGATTTTAGTATGCAGCTAAGGTTAAGATCCATGGTTGTAAATAAAGATTATATTTTCCTTTCCTGGAATCAGATGTCTCTTGGAATTACATCTTCAGCTGTGACAAGTAAATGAGTATCTAAATGCCATGGCAAAGAATGACTGGAAATGCTGGGGATGTGAGGGTGTGATATCTGTAAGTGATGGCAAAAGTCACTGAGAAATTGTTTCTCTTAAAGATGGGAGGGTGAGAGTAGAAATCAGAGAAAGTTAAACTTCATCCTAGCGTATAAATATTTCAAATATTAACTACCCTGGTGAAAAGCCTGAAGTTTTCCCACAAAACAGATACAAAACAAGGCTATCCCCTCTCATCACTCCCTTTCAACACTGTACTGGAAGTCCTTGCTAATGCAGTAAGACAACAGAAGGAGATAAAATATATATAGATTAGGAAGGAGGACATAAAACTGTCACTTTCACAGGTAACATGATCATCAATATAGAAAATCCAAAAGAGTTGACCAGAAAAACCCTCCTGGGACTAATGAGATCACAACAAGGTTGCAGGACACAAGGTCAATCCTCAAAGGTTAACTGCTTTCCTACATATCAGCATTGAACAAGGAGAATTTGACATTAAAACACAATACCACCTGCATGAGTAGCTCTCCAAAACAAAATACTTCAGTATAAATCTATCAAAATATACACAAGACCCATAGGAGGAAAACTACAAAACTCTGATTTTAAAAATCAGAGAACATTTTGTTCTCTGATTTGAAAATGGAGAGATATTCCACGTTCAAGAACAGAAAGACTACATACTGTCAAGATATCAATTCTTCCCACATAACTAAAGATTCAAAGCAATCCCCATCTAAATCCCAGCAAGTTATTTTGTGGATATTGATAAACTGATTCTAAAGTTTATATGGTAAAATAAAAGGGCCAGAATAGCCAACACAATATTGAAGAAGAACAGAGGTGGAGGATTGATACTACTCAACTTCAAGACTGGCTATAGTAATCTGACTAAAGCTACAATAATCAAAAATGTAGTATTGGTGAAAGAATTAAAAATAGGTCAATGCAACACAATAGCTTAGAAATAGATAATATACACATAGCCAACTGGTCTTTGACAAGAAGCAAAAGTGATCACTGGAGGAAAAATAGTCTCTTCAACAAGTGGCACTGGAACAAGAGAACATCCACATGCAAAAATAAGAATCCCTTTCTACCTAAGCTAATGGAATTTCTATTACTTACAGTTCACTTGCCCTTGACTGAGACATCTGGTATACAGCACCTAATCACTGCTTTGTCTCTACTGAAAAAGAAGTTCATATTCTAATATACCTAATAAAACCAAATACTCTTAAGCTGAAACCACACTCACTTAAGAGAAAAATATTTATGATTCCTTTGCCAAAATCTATCAGTGGCAAATAATAAAAATATATTAGTAAACCCTTTTTCCATTTCCTTGGAAACATAATGGAATGAAATTAAAAAGTAACCCACAAAGTTCACCAGCTAAAAGTTCTTCAATCAATCAAGACTTGCATTAACATTTATCTGCTTACTTTTAAAAATGTAGGAAATTTTCTAATGCAGTAGTAATATTAGAAAGTACATGACTTCACAGAAATCAATAGCTTAAATTTGTTATAAATTAAACCTTATGCATGAAAATTTAAATTATAAATAAAATAAAGATAAATAGGTTTTGCCCTGACTGGTGCAGCTCAGTTGGTTGGGTGTCAGCCCACAGAGCAAAAAGTTACAGGTTTGATTCCTGGTCAGGGCACATGCCAAGGTTGCAGGTTCAGTCCCCAGTCAGGGCATGTGCTAGAGGCAACTGATCGATGCTTTTCTCTCACGTAGATGTTTCTCTCCTCTTTCTCTCTCCCTTCCTCAATTCCCAAGAATAAATAAACAAAATATTTTTAAAAGAGATAAGTAAGTTTACATATTTATTTTAGGGCTTATTAAAAAGAAAATTCTCAACTAAGGGCCAAGATGGAGGCGTAGATAGACACACTTTGCTTCCTCACATAACCAAAAGAAGGATAACAACCAGTTTAAAAACAGAAACAACCAGAATTGCCAGAAAATCAAACTGTAAGTCCAGATGGAAGTCAAATGCCAGAAAATCCAAACTGTAAGTCAAAATGGAAGTCCAGAAACTGAGGAGTTAAAGAAAAAATATTCATCCAGACTAATGCACTGAGACAAAGAAATAAGGCCCAAATGAAAGAACTGATCAAAACTCCAGAAAAAGAACTAAGTGATGAGGAAATAGACAATCTATCAGATGCAAAGTTCAAAACAGTGGTAATCAGGATGCTCACAGAAAAAATTGCATATGGTTGTAAAATAAAGGAAGAAACGAAGGCTACATAAAGTGAAATAAAGGAAAATATACAGGGAACCAACAGTGAAGGGAAGGAATCCAGGATTCAAATCAATGATTTAGAACAAAAGGAAGAAGTAAATACCCAATGGAACAGAATGAAGAAGCAAGAATTCAAAAAAATGGGAAAACTCTAGGACAACCTTAATGTTCCAACATCCAAATCATAGGGGTGCCAGAAGGAGAAGAGGAAGAGCAAGAAATTGAAAACTTATTTGAAAAAATAATGAAGGAGAACATACCCAATCTGGCAAAGGAAATAGACTTCCAGGAAGTTCAGGGAGCTCAGAGAGTCCCAAAGAAATTGGATCTGAGAAGAAGCACACCAAAACACATCATCATTAAGTTACTCAAGATTAAAGATAAGGAGAGAATCTTAGAAGCAGGAAGAGAAAAGCAGACAGTTACCTACAAAGGAGTTCCCATAAAACTATCGGCTGATGTCTTGAAAGAAATCTTACAGGCAAGAAGAGGCTGGAAAGAAGTATTCCAAGTCATGAAAGCCAAGGACCTACATCCAAGATTGCTCTACCCAGCAGAGCTATACTTTAAAATGGGAGGGCAGATAAAGCGCTTCCCAGATAAGGCCAAGTTAAAGGAGTTTATCATTACCAAGCCCTTATTACATGAAACGTTAAAGGGACTTACGTAAGAAAAAGAAGATAAAAAATACAAACAGTAAAATGACAACAAACTCACAACTATCAACAACTAAACCTAAAAAACCAAAACAAACTAAGCAAACAACTAGAGCAGGAACAGAATTATAGAAATGGAGATCAAATGGAGGGTTGTCAGTGGGGAGGGGGAGGGCGAGAGTGGAGTAAAAAGGTACAGGGAATAAGAAGCATAATTTGTAGGCACAAAATAGACAGAGGGAAGTTAAGAATAGTATAGGAAATGGAGAAGCCAAATAACTTTTATGTACAACCAATGGACATGAACTAAGGCAGGGGAATGCTGGAGGGAGGGTGGGTGCATGCGGTGGAGGGGGATAAAGAGGAGAAAAATTGAACAACTATAATAGCATAATCAATAAAATTACTTAAAAAAAGAAAATTATCCAAATGATCTAAAAATATAACCTATAATTTTTAAAGGCTGCATTCAAAACCTATATGGTTAATAGCTACTTTTTGAAAAATAGTAAGTATTCTTCAAAAACATCAAATAATTTGAGACTAAATACCCCAAATTAATAGGATACCTAAAAATTAATATAAATTATATGAAATTAGAAATACTTGCTTCTTTTTCAGCTTCTTTAAATGCTATTTCTCTCTCCTTTACTCTCTGCATAAACTTCTTTTTCAATTCCTCTTCTTCCCTCTGGCATTGATCATAAAACTCCTGTCTTTTAGCTTCATAGATCTCTTGAAAACTAAAAAGGAGTTTTTATTATTTCATAATGAAATGAAAATATAAATAAACATGTAATATACATATTATATATTCAGTCCCATGTAAGAACATGTACTAATATTCTCCATGCACAGAAATGGAAATTTCCACATCATGAGATGTAAAAATGAGATAGGTGCAATATTGAATGTAAGAGTATACAGAGAGTATACATAAAGAGTACTAGGATTTTGAAAACAGTTATGTCAGTGATTTATTGCTCCCACCACTTTTTATTATATCACACTTCTTCACATCTTTTCACAATAAAATTTGGAGGAAGCTCTGATTTATGAGGTTCTCAAAATAATTAAAATAAAACCAGGTATCTTTCAAACTCTGATTCATTTAAGATAACCAGTTCGATTTTGCTTGTCCTCAAAGTACCAAAACTAATACAACTGTCATTCTTGTGCAGCACAAATCCTATTCCTCTTCAATATGGCTAAACACATGTGCTGTCCAACTATTTTCACTTGACTTCCATGATATTACACTGCTGCTTTTCCTCTTTCCTCCATCCAGCCCTCAATATTCTTTTCATCCTTCTCAAAATCCTTTGCCAACCTTTGTCAGTCTTTGCTAATATTTGTCAATTTACTTCCTGAACTTCTCTTTTGGGTATACACTTTAATATATACACATATTGTATATACATATTTTAGCATATAAACAAGCCCTTGCATTATGTTACTCTTACAAATGTTCTCTAAGTCTGAAGATGATTTGAAAACAATGTTCAGAATAAAGCAGGATATGAAACATACAGTTATTCTCGTTCCCAGCTAGTTGTATCTCATGACCGTGGGGGCTTTGTAAATCACCCATTAGCAAGATCTCTACTCACCTAACTGGCTGGTTGTCTGGACCCACATCAGTAAAGCCGATTTTTTGCAGTTTGAAGCACCTATAACGTTCATAGTGCTGGGTGTGGGTTTGTTCTTTCAGGTCTTCCGTATTTGTACAAAGGAGCATATCCCGGAGCTTAACGAAGTCACAGTGATTTTCATTGTCCACTAGACAGAGAAATAATAAAGCCACAACACATTATCAATCCCTGGCACTCAGTAAGTTTTATTGAATAAGTATATGCATGAAAAACATTTAAATTAACAGCTAAGAGATCATTCTGATTAATAACTACAATTGTTTTAACCATCTAACTATGATTATACAGTACATTCCAATTATAGATAGGCTTTATTTATAAACCAGAAAATTTGCTTTAAATTTATAAGCCAAAGAATAAATATGAAACAGTTAAATAACATGTGCTATTAATATATGGTGTAAGTTTTCATTGATAATTATATTAGTATTTTACAAACTACCCTCAAATTATTTTACAAAGTACTAACAAAGAATTAATATAATTTCACTAAATAATTTCATTAAATTAAATTTTGCTAACATAAAGATTATTATAACTGTATATGCATAAGTTATCATATTCTATTTATACAAGACATTTATGGGACTGAATTAGTCAATATTCAAAATAAATCAATACACCACATGGCTCTCTCCTCTGTTTGTCACATCCAGAAACTGAGCACACCATACTGTGTACTGTGTTTGATATTGTACCCAAATTTAATATTCATTAAAATATGTTCTTTTTAACTATGTTTCATAAATTAAAAAATTTCTAGTATGTTAATTTAAAAACAACATTCAGAAACTATTACAGGTATAGATAATCCAATCCCCAATAACTAGTATTACAAGCATATTAACTAGACAATAAATAACTGGCTATTATAATACTCTGACTCATCATGATATTAGATAGCTAATATGAATGTCTAGGTATAATCCAAAGGTAAATTATGTTTCTTTACTTTTAAAATAGTTTGCCATTCTTTTTTCTTGTGACCACTTTTAAATGTGTTATAAATTGGTTAGTGTTTAATTCATGTAATATGTTTTAAAGACCAATATTTAGGTTTCATTATGACCAAAGTTCTTTTGTTCAAAGCACTTTCCAGCATAAGGAGTAAATATGCAGCTGGAAAACTGGGATAAATGAGGAGGTTCTGTCCAGCCTCTGTGGATTTTTGCCTAAAGCACCATCCAACAAACTCCTATGAGAAAAAATCATAATCAAAGTAAGCATGAGCCTAAATGAAACAGAATTTGTGCTCTTTATTAGTAACTGTTAATTTACTCTGTAGCAACAGGTACCAATATTGGCTCAAATTAAAATGACATTTTGAGACTATGATAATGTACATATACTATATATACTGTATACACAACATATGTATACAGACAGACATATATATACATATACACACAGATAACCAGTTCACAGCAAGCCTACTTGCTATCATAATATTTACCTTGTAAAACTCCCCAAGGGTACTGTCGGCCTCTGACCATCCTTTTTCCAACTTTCACCTCATCTATACACCCCACTACAGCAAAAGGTAAGTGTTTCTATAAAGGAAGAACAATTTTAATCATGTTCCCTTATACCAACATGACATATGCTGTTATGGAAATAACACAGACAGGAATAATAAATTAAGCTTATTCAAACAAGGGATATACCCTGCCTCAGATTTTATGACTTGGCAGTAAATATGTGCAAATTGATTTCTGCAAGCATTAGTGTCAAGTCCTGAAAACTATCTGCTGAGTAGAATCTGAACCAAGGCATTATGCTGTGGGAAATATTTACAAAGAGAAAAGATTTTTAGTAGACATATCATTTTTTCTCACATTATCTTTATCCTGAAACACAAATATGAAAAAATAACGTACAAATCACATTTAACTCTAGTACAAAGTTAAAATACAAAAGTATTAAGCCTAACTATAACTATAATAATTAGTTAATGTACATACAATATAAAGTATGTGAATAAATAGTGCTTCATATATACATACACATATTCATAGATGTACATATAGGAATTCTAAATATAATTAAAGGGTCATATTAATTACTTGATGATGAGAGTTAGGGGAAGTATCACAACACTGTACAATTCCAATTGGTTGAGAGGGTAAATTCATGTTAAGTCTTCTTACCACAAAACAGGTGGGGACACAAGGAGTCTTTGGGAAGTTTTGTCTTTGTTTAAACCAATATTGTGGTGATGGGTTACAGGTATTTGTATATATCCACTCACCAAACTGTATATATTAAATATGTACAGTGTTTTGCATATCAATTATATCTTTAAAAGCTGTTAAAATTGTTTATAGGTGAAATAATTCTATTTTTTCATTCTTAATCATTAAAAAAGAAATTGAAAAATGAGATCAGGGTGGGCAGTGTGTGGAGGTGGAAGACAGTGTGGGGGATAAATGAAAATGGAAAAATATAATAAAAATGAACTATTAATAAGAAAATGAGATTTTGTGACTTCCAACCAAGATGGAGGTATAGGTAGATACACTTTGCCTCTTCTCACAACCAAAAGAAGGAAAACAAGACATTAAAAAAAAAACAAAACCAGAATTTCCTGAAATTGTACTGTATGGAAGTCCAACAACCAAGGAGTTAAAGAAAAAACATTCATCCAGACTGGTAGGAGGGACAGAGATGGGCAGATGAGATGGAAAGGACTCTAGCAAGGTGATGGCTGGTGGACTGGGTGGTCCAACATTTCTGTGTGGATAAACCGAGAGGAACACCTAAGGAGCGAGACAAACCGAGCAACTTAGGGTTCTGGTGCGGGGAAATAAAGCCTCAAAACCTCTGACTGAAAAAACCTGCAGGGGTTGCAGTGGTGAGAAAAACTCCCAGCCTCACAGGAGAGTTCATTGGAGAGACCCGCACATACACAAACCCCCCTACCTTGGATTTAGCATCAGTAGGGCCCAATTCACTGTGGGTAGTGGAAGAAGTGACTGAAAGCTGGCAGAGAGCTGAGCAAGTGCCATTGTTCCCTCTGATCCCTCCACCACATAGAGCACCACAATGCAGCAATGTGCATTGCCCTACTGAATACCTAAGGCTCTGCCCCTTACTATGTAACAAGTATGCTGAGACAAAAAAAATATGGCCAAAATGAAAGAACAGATCAAGGCTCTAGAAAAAATACAACGAAGCAATGATGAGATAGCCAACCTACAAGCTGCACAGTTCAAAACACTGGTAATCAGGATGCTCACAGAAATGGTTGAGTATGTCACAAAATAGAGGAAAAAGTGAAGGCTGTACAAAGTGAAATAAAGGAAAATGTATAAGGAACCAACAGTGAAGGGAAGGAAGCCAGGACTCAAATCAACTATTTGGAACAAAGGGAAGAAATAAACATCCAAGAGAAAAAGAATGAAGAAACAAGAATTCAAAAAAAAAAAAATGAAGAGAGGTTTAGGAACCTCCAGGACAACTTTAAACATTTCAACATCCAAATGATATGGGTGCCAGAAGGAGAAGAGGAAGAGCAAGGAATTGAAAACTTATTTGAAAAAAATAATGAAGGAGAACATACCCAATCTGGCAAAAGAAATAGATATACCCAATCTAGCCAAAAAAAAAAAAAAATAGAGAGTCCCAAAGAAGTTGAACCCAAGGAAGCACACACAAAGGCACATCATAATTTCATTACCCAAGATTAAAAATAAAGAGAGAATCTTAAAAGCAGTGAGAGAAAAAGAGACAGTTATGTACAAAGGAGTTCCCATAAGACTATCAGCTGATTTCTCAAAAGAAATGTTGCAAGCAAGAAGGGACTGGAAAGAAACATTCAAAGTGACAAAAGGCAAGGACCTACACTCAAGATTACTCTATCCACCAAAGCTATCATTTAGAATGGAAGGGCAGATAAAGTGCTTCCCAGATAAGATGAAGTTAAAGGAGTTCATCATCATCAAGCCCTTATTATATGAAATGTTAAAGGGACTGACTTAACTAAGAAAATGGTGATAGAAAATATGAACAATAAAATGACAACAAACTCACAACTATCAACAATTGAACCTAAAAAACAAAAACTAAGCAAACAACTAGAACAGGAACAGAGTCACAGAAATGGAGATCACATGGAGGGCTATTAGTAGGAGGGGTAAGGGGAGAATAGGGGAAAACATACCAGGAATAAGAAGCATAAATGGTAGGTACAAAACGACAGGGGGAGGTTAAGAATAGTATAGGAAATGGAGAAGCCAAAAAACTATGTACAACCCATGGATACGAACTAAGGTGGGTGGTGCAGAATGCTGGTGGGAGGGGTTGCAGGGCAGAAGGGAATAAAGGAGAGAAAAAATGGGAAACAACAAAAAAAATACTACAGAGAAGTTTATAGCAATGAACTCACATAAAAAAGAAGAAAAATCTCAAATGGACAAGCTAACTTTACACTTCAAGGAACTGGAGGCAAGGGTGGAGCTCAGGCTAAAACTAACGTTAGCATACGGAGGGAAATAAAAATGATTATAGCATAGATAAATTATAAAGAGTAGAAAAACAATTATAAAAACTTAGAGGTGGTTTTTGGACAAGATCTTCAAAATCAAAGCCTTAGCTTGATTTATTAAGAAAAAGGAGAGAACACGTTTGGAAGTGTCAAATAAGTTTATATGAGTCATAGGTGTGATGGTTGCACTGATACATATGTATCACCAAAAGCATAAAGTTGTGAATATTAAATATCAGAAGTTGTTTTTAGTTTAAAAAGTTGAATGATTACAATAAATACATGTGTATATATACTTAAGGATAAAAACAAGTAGAGGAAAGTATGACAACAATGTTGCATGTAACAGAAAATATTAATAAAGAAATGGAAATTATTAAAAAGAAGCAAATTGTAATTCTGCATTTAAAAAGTACAATGATGGAAAATAAAAAAAAATTAGTAGTGTGGCTCCAAAGTTTATCTGATCTGGCAGAGGAAAAAATAAACATAAAGATAGAGATTATGCAAGAAAAGGATGAAGCAAGAAAAAAATGAAGAGTCTTAGAGAAATGTGGGCACCATTAGGCACATCAACATGCAGGTAATAGCAATATCAGAAGAAGAGGAAAGAGAAAAGAGAAGAAAAAATACTCAAAGGAATGTTGGCTGAAAACTTCCAGTATTTATTGAAAAACAATAACTTGCACATCCAAAATTACAACAAACACCAAGATAAATGCAAACAGATTCGCCAACAGAGACATCATTGTAAACATACAGATCATCAACAAAAGAAAAATCTCATTAATACTAGGAAACCCCAATAAAATGAACAGCTGACTTCTCAACAGAAACATGAAAGCCAGAAAGTCATGGGATAATATGTTTAAAGTGTTCAAGTGTAGGGGGGGAAAAAAACCACACTTGTTCACCGGGAATCCTAGATATAGAGTTTCAGTTTTGTAAGATGAAAATGATCGCTGCACAACAATGTGACTGTATAATGCCACTCAACTGTACACTTTAAAATGTCTAAGATGATAAACTTCATATTATATGGATTTTACCACAATTTAAAAAACCCTTAGAAAAAGAAACGTAAGTAAATTTGTGAAAAATTTTTTTATTAATTTGAGAAAGAAACATTGATTTATTGTTCTATCCATTCATGCACCCATTAGTTGATTCTTTAAGTGCTTTGACTGGGGATCGAGCTCCCAATCTTGTGTATCAGGACAATGTTCTAACCAACTGAATTACCTGGCCAGGGTGACATATAAGTAAATCTTTATTATCATGGATTTGGCAAAATATTCTTAGATATGACATCAAAAGCACAAGCAACAAAAAAGATAAATTAGGCTTCATAAAAATTTTAAAACTTTGTGTTTCAGTGGACACCAAAAAATGAAAAATGACTAATAGATTGGGAAAAAATGTTTGCAATCTTTTATCTCATAAGGAACTTGTATCTGGAATATATCAAGAACTCTTACAACTCAACAATAATTAGATTAAAGCACTATTGAAAAAAGAGAGAAAGATCTGAGCAAACATATATTCTACAAAGATACACTAATAGCCAACAAGCATATGAAAAGACCAAATATCATACAATTCCATTCATATTAGATGTCCAGATCAGAGAAACCTACAGAGAAAGAACTTGTTTAGTAGGTGCCTAGGGTTGGTGGACAGGAGGGCTCACAGGCAGTAGGGGACAGGGGCTGAAAATATAGGGTTTATTTTTGAGATGATAATAATGTTCTAAAATTGATTGTGGTGATGCACACATCTCTAAGTAAACTAAAAATTATTGAATTGTATATTTTAATGGGTGAAATATAGGTATGTAACATATCTAAAAAATGCTGTCAAAACCCAGAATTGATTCTCAGTGAACACTTTTCAAAATCAAAAACATTTTCTACATTGGATTTGGGGGAGAACCATATTTATAGTCGCTTGGTCAGATACAAGTGACAGTATATTACTAATATTGTGACTTATAAAATTATATTTGATTCCCACATGTAAAACAGAATTAATATTCAGTGGAAGCTTACATTCATTGAGGAGTTCATTTGAGCAGTACTTTCATCATTTGTTGGGAACTGATATATCTGGATGTCATTATTGACCAATTCACTCATTATCTTATACTTAAATTTCTGTAAATCATTTTTAGAAATTGCATCAGCTTTGGCAATCAGTGGTATAATGTTCACCTATTAAGAAAGAAGGAAACAAAATCTCACCATTGAGGGCTTGTTGTTGATCCCGAGATTTTTATAGTCAAAACCTCACTGTTGGGAACCACCCTGACTGGTATCAGAAGCTGAAACCCCCGCCTAGGCTAAGGCTAAGGGAACGCCCTTGGAACCGTAAGCCAGCAAGGAGACAAAAGCTTATCTCCCTGGCAGGAATGCTGCTTCTGCTGCTTTATTCATAACTGAACCCCAAAAAGCTTGGTCGATTAGCCAAAGACGGGTAAGATTCCCCAAGGGGAGAACGACCTAAGACAGGCATGATCACTTGGGAGGCCCCCCAAAAGAAGGACTTTGGGGGCTGCAGCAAAAGGGGTGATGGACCCTCGCTCCTCAGCTTTGACAGAGCCTGAGTTCTCACCGTCTGGGAGAAAATCTCCTTATCTCTTGGTTGCCTTAGTTCCCTTGCTCCACCTAAGCCTGAAACAATGACAGGGTGGTGCAGCTCTGTGCTGAAAAGGGCGGATTCCCCGAGTGATCGGGCCTAAGAAAGAACATGTAAATTACTGTGAAATCTTCTTTGTTTAGAATGCTCTCAGTTGAATGAGAAGGGTCCAAGGAGGAAGTTAGTTTGTTCCTCAAAGTCTTACAGCCCTTTGACCCTGACTCAAAATAGACCGGCAGAGTTCCTTGTTTTCCACGCTTCCTTACTTCCCCTAATGAGTACTGTACTTGAATTATTATGCAAAACGAGCCCAATAAAAGCAGGTATGGATGGTAAATCGGGCGCGCTCCCCACTAGAGGGGGTGGCCATTCCGTCCCTACTTCTCCACAGAAACTAGTCTGTCTCTGTGCATGTTTTTTCTCGCGTGTTTTTGTCGAGCCATCCGCAGCGTTCCATGATCACTGCTGGCCAGTGACACACGCACCACCTCACAATGTTTAACAATAAATATTTGTTTCTAGATAATCACTCACTATCATGCCTTCCTCATAAAACTGCTTTCCAAAATACTCAGTACTTTTGAAGATAAATTTTTATGAGAGTTCAGGTTTAGAAGTCTTAATTTTTTTCCTTTCTCAAACTTTCTGATATTTCTTTTTTGTTTTCAGAACACAAGAGGAATTGATCAAATGTACTCAATGACACTTATTTTGCTATGCTTTCTTTTTACTATGTAAAGTTAAACCAATTGTGTAGGTAAGATCAGTCCTCAGCTCTATGACCAACTCATAAATCCTTGTTATACTTCACTAAAATCCGTCATTTGCTCTTGTTCTTGTATTCACCTCAGAAGTCATACTAGTAGGGCAAAGGTATAAGCTGAAGATAAAAACTCAAATTCATATTAAATTACATATTCATGCCTAGATGCTATTCCCTGTAATTTTTAGAGGACGAGTATATAAAGTCACCCACTAAAAAACTGTAGGGGTTATCTATAAGGAAATTTATATAAGACACTGTTCTCATGTGGTTGTATTTGAGTATTAGGCAATACACACTACTTTCAATAAATTGCTTAGCTGTTAATAAAAAGGAAAAAACTAATTAGTAAACATTTGCACTGCACTCTCATAGAAAGGATAAGTTATTAATAAAAACCTATAGGAAAACATAAAGGTATGGGAATGTACTAATCAGGTTTTCTTGTCATTATAGGAAAAACACTCATTCTAAAAGGTTCATCTAAGTTTGTGGCATACAACCTAAACAACAGCATCATTTTAACCTTACTTGTAGGATTGAATTAGAATTAGATCTGTACACACCCTTCAAAATTCACAGCTTCAAACAATCCCACTGAGACAGCCAAAGAAGATAGAATGTAGCTTATTCCATACCAAATGGAACTTTCAATTCTGATTTCATCATGTAGGAACCCTTTGAGGTACTAATGTATTTTTTATTGTTGTTCAGTTACAGTTGTCCCTATTTTCCTCCACTACTCTCCCCTGCCCTACCCACTCCCCACATCCTACATTCAATTCTCCCACCTGCTGTCTTTGCTCTTGGGTCCCTTATACATGTTCCTTCACTTGATCCTTTTCACTGTTATTCTGCCCCCCACCCAATACATTTACACAATGTAATACTACACAGCAGAAAGAAAAAAGGAGCTCTGACCCTTTGTGACAGCATGGATGGAACTGGAGAGTATTATGCTAAGTGAAATAAGGCAGGCAGTGAAAGACAAGTATCACATGATCTCACCTATAAGTGGAACCTAATCAATAAAACAAACGAGCAAGCAAAATAGAAGCAGACACAGAAATAAAGAACAAACTGACACTAAGCTTTCTTATATTTCTAACACATCAGGAATTAGTAAAACAGAAGTAGTCAGATGATGTAGTCTATTTAATTCATTAACAATTAGATTTCTTACTTAACTGAGTTCTAAAAAAGGAGAAGAGAACTTTCATCAAAACTATAAAACAACTTGTTCTCTACCTGTCATTCACTTTCATCACCTTCTTCATAAATTCATCTTAATGTTGCAGTTGAATAGATCCTTGCTCTACCTTTATGTCTTTGCAGATAGATTTGCTTGTGTTTTCCAAAGACCACCTAAAAATACTAGACTTTTTTGTTACCTTACTCTAAATGTTGAATGTGGTTAGGCAAGTATATGGCACCTTTGTAAAAAGGAATTATTTTCATAAAGCAGAGCTAAGGTTGAAATTTATTTCTTAATACTTTAATAGTTTTAAAAAATATTTTATTTATTTATTTTTAGAGAGGGGAAGAGAGGGAGAGAGGGAAACCCATGTGTAGTTGCCTCTCACACCCTGCCCCCAACTGGGGACCTGGCCTGCAACCCAGGCATGTGTCCTGACTGGGAATCGAACTGGTGACCCTTTGGTTCACAGACCAGCACTCAGTCCACTGAGCCCCACCAGTCAGGGCTGAAATTTATTAATAATATTTTCTTCCTAGTTTTAAATATAATTCTTCCTGTCTCCTTGTTTTTACATCTTAATGATTAAACTCTGTAGAAAATAACAACATATAAAATTCTGAAATGTGAAAATGCAGACAACTGTAATTGAACAATAAGGTAATTTATAAAAATGTCTAAAGTGCTTTATTACAATTACAGTAAGATACTTTGTTAAAGCATAACTATACAATGTCAAGTTCTGTGATATAGTAGGAATGTGTAAAAGTCACTTTTGAATATATTGCTTTAATTGTAGATTCTTCGAAGTACATTTTTTAAAAAAAAAATCCTTGTTCAAATCTAGGGTTTCAATGTTATAATATAGATATTCAAAATTTTGTCTAATTTAATAATTTTAAACAATAGCTTCCACAGTAAAAAGCCAACAGCTGCTAAGATAGCTGTACTGGGTTTTATTGTTGACAAAGCTAAGAAAAGATTTCCTCTAGTGATAGTATATCATTAAACATAAAAATTAAAAAATTTTCTATGTTAATAATTCCTTAGCTGTTCCTTTTGAGGAACAAAAGTCACTTAGTGCAAGGAGAGCTGGTCGGCCTGGAAGAGAGGACAACAGACACACACACACACTCGCCCGTCCCTTTATGCAATGGTCTTTGCAAAAGTGAGCTGTTTCCTGCATCTGGAAATAGCTTGATGATTACAGATGCCCTTAAAATTAAAAATAAAACTGTGTGTTCCTGCTTATTGAATATACTACAAATTGAGAAATTAAGGTAACTTCCAATTTTAACTAAAAATATAACTTCTTTAAACTACTTGGTGATATATGAGATTACAAAATTTCTTTCTAGTTTGAACAATGCATAGCAAAAGTCAGGACTTTTTATTAAAAAAACAATTTTAGAACTCTTTCTCTCTTCAACTAAATAAAGTTGAAAACATTAGTTTAATCAGGGTTGAGTGCAGAAGATGATCTCATGATACAGTTTCTTTCATTAATAATTTGACCCTCTGTTGGAAAAAAGTACATGTTGCATTATGCATCCTGTCTGATAGGACTGGTAGCCAGGAGTGTTTTAAAACATCAGTGATGCCAGATAAATGTTAATTAAATAACTTTATAATAACATAGAGTAATTTTAATTTCAAAAATATGGACAAATAACCACAATCTGAATTATCATTTAATTACAAGAAAAACTAAATTTTTATTTTTATTTTTTTACCCGAATCTCATTATCCCTATGCATTTTCTAATTAAATTTCTCTAGCAAGCAAGGTAAGGTTGAAATTTATCAAATGTTGTTATGGGATGAATATGTTTCTCCCCTATCCCCATGCATATGCTGAAGCCCTAACACCCTCAATATCTCAAAATGTGACTGTATTTGGAAATATAATCTTTAAGGTAGTAATTATGTTAAAATAAGGCCATTAGGATGGGCCCTAATCTTATCCTACTGGTGTCCTTATAAGAAGGGGAAACTTGGACACAAAAAGAAACATCAGATGTGTCTGTAAAGGAAAGATTATGTGAGAACACAGAGAGAAGGCAGCCATCTGCCACCCAAGGGGAAAGGTTTCAAGAGAAACAAAATTTGGCAACACCTTAACCTTGAACTTCTAGCCTTGAGAACTATGAGAAATTTAATTTCTATTGTTTAAAACCCTTAAGTCTGTGGTGTTTTGCAGTGGTATTCTTAGGAAACTAATAGAAATGCTTTAAAAATTAACACAATAAATATGACATATACTATACACATATTACAAAATAAGTTATTGTATGAGAATGCCTTCAAGATATGCATTATTTCAAAACAACTATCTAATCTTGATAGGTTAATGGATTTACCAAACACACCTTATTGTCAATGCTCTTCAAGGTTAATAGATCGAGGGACTTCAGAGAATGTCCTGTAGGTGAAATGAAGTAAAGGCACACGTGGACACGAGAATCATGGTAGTCAACAAAGGAACGTTGAATTTTCAATTCTTCTTGAAAATAGGACTCAAACTGAGCATCTAAGTAGCCAACTATTGGTTGGTAGCTGGAAAACATTCAGCATAACATAGTAAAAACATCTGAAGTCTACATTTTTACCATTTAATGAATAGTTAATACATGTATGTATAATTTGTCATATAAAAAAGTACATAACATGTTCTTACAAAGATAACAATTACAAAGCAATAAAGGGCCATGGTTTACATTGTTTATAGAAATGGCAAAATGATCTTTCAACTCAATGTAATCGTAATCAGAAACCAAATTTTAATATGTACATGTGTATATATATAGAAGTGCAAAGGACCAAGAATGCCCAAGGCATATGAAGAAAACCAAGAAGATATATCCTTCACACGTCATGTCTCATTATGAAGGTAAAATAATACAGTGTGGTACCAGCACAAGAAGAGATAGACTAAAGCACAAGAGAATTCTTGAATGTGATAGAACTTTTCTATGTCACAACTGAGATGGTAGATATACAACTCTATGCAACTTAAAAACCTACACTTGAAACCCATATGGTTTTATTAACAAATGTCACCTAAATGAGTTCAATTTTTTTAAAAACCTACAGAAATATACACCATAAAAGTAAGTTTTATAGTATGAAAAATTTCAGAAGAGTGACATCATAATCGTGGCAATGAATACTTGTCTGCTTTTCAACAACTGTAATCTGATCTCTCTACTAATAAAGGTACCTCTGTGGGATCTGCAGAACCTACAGAGGTAGGGAACTGGGAGGAGTTTTGCTCAACTGCACATCTGGTAATAGGCAGACACACCTCCCTGCAAGCTGTGGAACCAGAAGAAGCCAGCAAACCTGCCCAACCCCTCTTTCACGCAGTCAGAGAAAAACTAGAGAGTGTTTTCTTGAACATACACCAACAGATAAAAGACATTTGCAGAAGTTCAGTATCAAGATGGCAAATTCCATTGGAACACGGAAAAAAGAACAAATGTGGATGCACTGGAGAAGGTAGGAGGAACTTTGCTGGCATCTGCCTTCCTTTAAGGCAGCACAGCCTGGAGCTAAAATAGCTGGCAGCAACCTCTCCACAGGGGAAGGGAGTAAGTGCTCAGCAAACCACAAAGAAAATACCTATAGAAGATACATAAAAGAAAAAGACAAAGGAATAAAGACATTACTACAAAGAAGTCAAAAAATACAAAAGAATGAAAAGAGAAAGGCAAATAGGAAGAGAACTACGTGATAGAAAACATTTAACAAAATAACAATAGTAAGTCATTCCTTATTAATAACTACTTATATGTATTATGACATTTTATATGTTATATGCCACATATAATAAGTACTTTAATGGATTAAACTGTCCGATCAAAAGACATAGAGTGGCTAAATGAATTTAAAATGTGTGTGTGTGTGTGTGTGTATCCAACTACATGCTGTCTACAATATACCCACTTTAGAATCAAGACCACATAGGAAGAGAGTCAAGGAATGAAAAAGATAATCCACGCCAATGGTAAGATCAGGAGAGTAGGGGTGGTTATACTTATACCAGTCAAAATAGAATTTAAATCAAAATTGTCACAAGAGACTAGGGTATTTGATAATGATGAAAGGATCAGTTCATTAGCAAGACAAATATATACATACACAAACACACACTCAACAATGGTATATCTAAATACAAAAAAGCAAAAATTCACAGAACTGAGGAGAATAGTACACAGCAACATGAAAACAGTAAGAGATTTCAATACCTTTCAACAATAGGTAAAACATCCAGACAAAAAATCAGTAAGGAAATAGCTGAATTGAGTAATATTATATTAAAAATGAACCTAACAGATATATACAGAATATTACACCCAACAGCAGCAGAATATGTAAGCCCACAGCCTTAACAAATTTAAGAAGACTGAAATTATACCCTGTATTATTTCTGATTACAATGGAATAAAACTAGAAGTCAAGAACAGAAGGAAAATTAGAAAATTCACAAACTGGGAAAATTTAAAAACACACTCGGGTCAAAGAAGTAGTCAAAACAGACATTAGAAAATATCTCCACACAAAACAACAACAAAAACTCATAACATACCAAAACACTGGGAACAGCATAAGTAGTAATTAGAGGGAATTTTATAGTGAAAAAATGCCTAGATTTTTTAAAAAGAAAGATCTCAATTAAACATTCTAACTTTTAACTTCAAAGAACTAGAAAAAGAACAGCCACCTAAGCCCAAATTTGGAGAAAGAAGGAAATAAAGATTACAGCAGACATAAATGAGACAGAATGGTAAAACAATAGGAAGCATCAACAAGTAAGAGTTGGTTTGATAAACAAAGTTGACAAACCATTAGCTAGACAAATAAAATTATAAAAGGTGGAAACCTTAAAACTGATGCCACAAAAATAAAAAGCATCATAAGACACTCTTATGAATAATTATATGATGCCAACAAATTAGATCATCTACAAGAAAGAAATATCAGTAAACACACAACCTACCAAGACTGACTTATGAAAAAAATAGAAAGTCTGGGTAGATCAATAATGAATAAGATTAAGTCAGTAACAACAACAACAAAAACTAAAGTCTACCAGTAACAAAAACCTGAGGACAGGAGAGCTACAGTACTGAATTTTAACAAACATTTAAAGAATTAACACCAATATTTCTTAAACTCGTCCAAAAACTAAAGAAAAGGGAACCTTTCCAAACTCATTTTGAGTGGTTGGAACTACCCTGATACCAAAGAGAGATAAAGACACCACAAGAGAAAAACTACAGGCCAATATTCCTGATGAACTTAGATGCAAAAATCTTCAACAAAATAATAGCAAACTGAATTCAACAGCATATTAACAGGGTCATACACCATGAGCAGGTGGAATTTATCCCCTTAATGCAAGGAGGGTTCAAAATAATCAAGTAAAATAATGTGGCATACCACATTAACAGATTAAGAATATAAAAATCATATGACCATCTCAATATATGCAGAAAAAGCATTTGACAAAATGTACTGCCATTTCATGATAAAAATTCTTGAAACTAGTTATAGAAGAAATTTATCACAACACAATAAAGACCATATACGAAAAGTCCATGGCTAGCATCTAAATTGTTATATTTATAAGCATTAAAGTGTTTGTAGTACTTGTCTTATCCTTTTAATAGTTATAAGAGCAGTAATAATATCTTTTATTCCTGATATTTGTGGTGTTTGCCTTCTCACTAATTTTGCTTGCTGAGTCTTGCAAACAAAATAGATTTTTTATTTTATTGATCCTTTCAAATAATAGGCTTTCGGTTTTATTGATTTTCTGACCTTTTTCTCTTTTCATCAATTTCTGCTCTACCATAATTTTTCTTTTCATTTTCCTGCTTTAAGTTCAATTTTTTCTTATTTGTCTCATAGCTTAATATGGAACTTTACATTATCAATTTTAGATTTTTCTTTTTTCTAATATAAGGATTTTATGTTATAAATTTCCCACTAAGCAATACTTTTGCAGCATTTTATAATTTTTTAAATTGTGGTAAGAACAGTTAACACGAGATCTACCCTCATAACAAGTATTTAAATTCAAAATGAAGTGCCGTTAAATATAGGCACTGTCTTCTATAGAAGACCTCTAGAACTTAGTAATTTTGCACAACAGAAAATTTATACTCATTGAGCAGCAACTCCCCATTTCTCCTTCTTCCAACCGCTGGCAACAATTTGCACTCTGCATCTATGGGTTGCTTCAAAAAAGAGAAATGCCCAAAGGCAGTGGGGAGCAGATCATAACCTGAACAGGAAGGCGTTGTTGTATTAACTTGCCCATAAACATTTTATGCATTTTGACTATGTATAATGTATTTTAAAGAAATGTGTTCTGTAGTATTACAAATGCATTTCAATTATTATAAAATGTAATAATGGCATAAAGGATGATTTCTGAGAGGACACCTACTAAACTCATAATAAATGGTTATTTTTGGAAAAATAAATGGTGCAAAGTTCTTAAGTTTGTCTAAGGGGGGTTTCATTTCATCTGGGTTATTTGAAATTTTCACAGAAATAAATTCATTTATGACTGGGATAATTAATGGAAAACAAAGAATCCAACAAGTAAGTAAATGGGGAACATCAATTTTAAAAATATTTAAGAAACTGCCCTGACTGGTGTGGTCGGGCATCATCTCGCAAAGTGAAAGGTTGCTGGTTCAATTCCTGGTCAGGGCACATGCTCAGGTTGTGGGTCCATTCCCAGGTTGAGGTACATAAGAGAGGCAACCAATTGATGTTTCTCTCTCACATCGATGTGTCTCTCCTCTTTAAACCTCCCTTCCCCTCTCTCTAAAAATAAATAAATAACATTTTAAAAATAATGATCCCCAAAGGATATGTCTGCATTCTAATCCCTGTAATTAGTAAATGTAGTCTTATTTGAAAAAGAAAAAGAAGAGAGTCTTTATAGACATAACGAAGTTAAGAGACTCAGTGTGAGATTACCCTGGATTACCTGGGTTCACCTTAAATCCAACAACAAATGTCCTTAAAACAGATGCATGAAAAGCAGAGAAGAAGGCCACATGAAGATGGAGCCAGATATTGGGGTTGATGTAGCCATAGAAAGTGCCAATAGCCAACAGAAGTTTAAAAAAGCAAGAAAGTATTCTCCCCTAGGGCCTCCTGATAGAGTGTAGCCTCCTCAACTACTGCTGTTACTCTAAACCACCCAGTTTATGGTAATTTGGTATGGTAAATGCAGGAAATTAATACAGGAAGCACCACCTATTATGGGTCTTATTCCACAACACAACATAATATATATAATACATTAAGCATTTGACCCTAAGCTTAATCTTATATTTAAAAATACTTTCAGAAGTAGTGACTATTAGTACTATGGTGATATTCCTTTTCTACTGTCTATTCTTTTTATAAATTTCACACAAATTATTTTCATGTTTAAATTAGAACCTGAGTATTTGTTTAAAAGTGTGTCTTTATCAAGTGGTATTCTGGTGAATGTTTAAAGTGTGGTTTTCTGGCAGGAAAAAATGATTTGTAGCACTGACTGATTTTTGTGGTGTAAATACTCCCACCTGGCCTATTTCAAGTTACCTGAATGATGTTATTGAATGTACAACTGACAAAAGATTAATAGAATACACTCTTACAAACTTGTGTGAGCCAGCTTGAGCACACTAATGCATGTAACTAAGTCATACAAGACAAATCAATGTATGAAAAATATATTCACTCTTATGTAACTAACTTTAACTAACTAGAACTGCAACATATAATACTGAATGTGCATCTATTCCAAAAAAGAGAAAACCCTAGAGCTATTGCTTTGTCTAATTTATTTACCTTTTACACAGATTAAATTTGATACAGGAACTATGAAATGTCATCATAATACCAGAGGAGAAATAAGGAAATAAGCTAGAACTCATAGAAACTGCATCGACAAATTCTGCTATAATTTTAAAATATTGTAAGGAAATCAGACAACTGGATACAAAATATCAATTTCATAATAAGAAGAGAACGTTAGTTAATTAGAAAATTAAAATCCAAGAGGAAAGTTTTTAATTTCCTTAGAAGACCATAATTCAGTGCATAGAGAAAGGAGGCAAATTCCTTGAAAAAGAAGAACTCTTAATTAAAATACTAACACTAGTGTTTAATTACAGCACTAACCTTCCTTCTTTGTTCATTTGATCACCATATCCCACCGTTTTCACAACAGTTAACTTCAACTGCACATTACTTTCCTGGAGTTCATATGTCCGAATTTTAAGTTCAACATTTGAGTTAAAATGTGAAGATTTTTTTTCTTTCAAATTCGTATTAAACAATGAGTCAATCAGTGTTGATTTTCCAAGTCCAGTTTCCCCTGTAATAAACACAGATACATCATACAGAGGCTTCAGATGGTGGAGAAGAAGTAACACTCTAACCCCTAGAGTGGTTTCAAGGGTCCCAAACACTTCAAAGACAGCGACATCCTTGAAAATATACATGCTACCCCTGACACCTTTAGGCATTAACATAATGTAGAAAGAAAATATACACAAAGCTGTATCAGATTTTGAAGAATGCTGAAACATTTAAAGAAAAAATGTTTAAGTAATATGGCTAAGAAGATGGAAACCAATATAAACGTGGAGATATGTTTTTGAATTAACAGTGCCAGTTTTTACTGCTGAAGATAAGTTGAAATGAGCATTTGGAAAAATTAAGTAGTAATTCAGAGAAGTTTGACACTTACCCACACAGAGAATATTAAAAGAAAATCCTTTTTGAATAGCTCTGTTCACCAACTGATGAGGCAAACATTCAAAACCAAAATGACCAAGCATAGTTAAACCACGGACATTATTTTCTCTTTGCTTAAAGAAAACACAAGTTAAAAGATTTTGTTTAGAACAGGAAATATCATTTGAAAACATAATTATACTGTTTCTAAGAAATTGAAATTATTATCATACCTCACTCAGGCAAGCCGCAAATGAAATAAATTTGGGAGCAAAGAAACCTATGTCCAGATACATAGATTTTGCTCTCATTTTTATAAATAATGAATCTATTTGTGACCATATTCAAACAGATTGTATTTTGAAGTTAAAAAATAGAAAATTGAAAAATACCACAAGAAAGTCCAGTGTATTACTTGAAAATAATAATTTTTTTCATGGAGAAAAAAGGAAAAATTAGCATCCTTTTATTCTGTTTCAGTGTGTTAATATATTTAATAAACTCAATATATGTTAATATGTCTAAGAAAACCAAAGTCAATTTGAAATTTTTAAAAAGGCAACAAAAACTTTGACTTTTAATTCGCCATATGCCCTCTGAGAACCTGTGTTCTATCAAATTGTTAAAGGCAGCCACTGCTAATAATACCAACCTAGGAGACTAGAAATCCATAAATATTATACATAAATTTACCAACTGATTATTTTTAAATGGTGAAAAAAATTCAAAGGCTTAACAATCTATATTACTTTAACCCTTGTAAACCTCTCCCAAATAACTAGAAAATGTCACAAATGTTTATATGGAAAAGTGTTTATTGTAGCTCTCTATTTAACATTCAAATGTATGACTCCCTGAAATAACAGAATATACAAGTAAATGATGATTATTCACACATTAGGGCATTCTTAAGTTATTAGAGATACATTCCTAGCTCATGGTAACACCAGAGTAACTTGTAGCCCCTCTTCTCACACTAACAATTAAAACAACTGTTTGAAAGCACTGGAGGGGAGAGAAAAGCAGACAAAACAGGAAGAAATAGAACCCTGGAAAGAAGGGCAGCATAATAGATAAAATTGCATATATGCACAGATTATCTTGAATCTACTGCCTAGTAAATGAGGTGCTTAGGAAGTAAAGAACAAGCTGAGAGTGATGATCTTGGGCTTCGAAGGCTAAGAGATTGGAGTTGGCAAAATACTAGAATATTGAGAAAGAAATCCTGGAAGAGCAAGCCACAGCGGGGAGAGTTCCAAACCTGCAAATTTTAAAATGCTTAGCTTGCATGTGCAAGCAAGATAACAAAGAGACCAGTGGCAACTGAAAGAAGAGTTGTCATTCTGAAAGTTCTGAGCTGATATTTCAGAAGTGGTCCAGTGAAGACCGAAGGGGACAGAGTTTGGAGTTCAGGTTTTTCCCAAGTTACATGAGTTTCATCCATATTGGGAATGAAGAAGTCAAATTGTCACTTCCTGCAGATGACATGATTCTTTATACAGAAAATCCTAAAGACTCTATCAAATAACCATTAGAAACACTAAACAAATATAGTAAAGTAGGATACAAAATCAATGCACAAAAATCCATTGTGTTCCTGGATACTGACAATGTAATTTCAGAAATAGAAATAGAAATAAAAGAATTCCATTTAAAGTCCAATAAAAAGAATAAAATGCCTAGGAATTAACTTAACCAAGAGTCTGAATGACCTATACACTGTAAACTACAAGACACTATTTTTTAAAAATTGAAGAAATGAAGATATTCCAACTTCATGGATTGAAAGAGTCAACATAGATAAAATGGTGATATTACCCAAAGCAGTACACAGCTTTAATGCAATTTCTATCAAAATCCCAACAGCATTTTTCAAAGAAGTAGAAAAAAATATATCAAATTTGTATGGAAGTGCAAAAGACCCAGAACAGCCAAAGCAATTCTAAGGAAAAAAATGAAGAAAGCCAGAGGTACACACTCTTGGACTTCAAACAATACTATAAAGCTACAATCAAACAACATATCAAAACAATATGTTGTTGGCAAAAAAAAAAAAAAAAAAAAAAAAAAACCCAGACACATAGAACAATGGAAAATTGAGAGCCAGAAATAAACCCACATGTATACGGGCAAATGATTTTCTACAAAAGAGCCAAAAACATACAATGAAGAAAAGAAATACTCTTTGCCCTGGCCCGTGTGACTCAGTTGATTGGAGTGTCATCCCATAAAGCAAAAAGGTCACAGGTTTGATTCTTGGTCAGGGCACATACCTAGGTGGTAAGTTCAGTCCCCCATTGGAGTGCATATGGAAGGCAACTGATGTTTCTCTCTCTCATCAATGTTTCTCTCCATCAAATTCTCCTTCCCTTCCACTCTCTCCCTAAAGTCATTGAGCATGTCTTCAGGTGAAGATTTTTTAAAAAGAAAGAAAGAAAATAAACCCTCTTCAATAAATGGTGCTGGGAAAACTGGAAAGCTGTATGCAAAAGAATGAAACCAGACTGCTCTTTGACATCATACACACAAATTAACTCAAAATGGATCTAAATGTGAGCTAAATATAAGACCTGAAACAATAAAATACATAAGAGAAAACATAGGTACTAAAGTTATAGACCTTGATCTTAGAGAGGACTTGATGGATTTAAGCTCAAAGGCAAGGGAAGTAAAAGCAAAAATAAATGAATGGGACTATGTCAAACTAAAAATCTCCTGCACAGAAAAAAACCCCCATCAAAACAAAAAGGCAACCAACCTAATGGGAGCAGATATTTGCAAAAAATACCTTTGGTTAGGGGCTAATATCCAAAATATATAAAGAACTCATACAATTCTACATCAAAAAATCCAATTAGAAAATGGGCATAGGATCTGAACAGACACTTTTTCCAAGAAGACATACAAATGGTCAACAGATATATGAAAAGATGCTCAACTTCACTAGCAATAAGGGAAACCCAAACAAAACCACAATGAGATACCACCTCAAACCTGTTAGAATGACTATATCAACAAGACAGAAAATAACAAGTGTTAGAAAAGACGGAGAAAAAGGAACTCTCATAGACTGCTGGTGGAAATGTAAATTGGTACAGCCACTATGGAAAACAATATGGAGGTTCCTAAAAAAAAACTAAAAATAGAACTACCAAATGACTCAGCACTCCCTCTTGTTGGTTTCTACTTGAAAAATTTGAAAACATTCATTAATTTTTAAAAGATTGTATTTATTTCTTTTTAGAGAGAGGTGAGGGGAGGGAGAAAGAGAGGGAGAAATCATCTATGTAAAAGAGAAACATCAATTAATTGCCTTTCATATGTGCCCTGACAGGGGACCAAACCTGCAACCCAGGCATATGCCTGACCAGGAATTGAACCCATGACCTTTTGCTTTGTGGGATGACATCCAACCAATTAAGCTGCACCTGTCAGGGCAAAAACATTTATTCACAGAGATATATGTACCCCTATATTCACAGTAGCATCATTCACAATAGCCAAGACATGGAAATAGCCTGTGTCCTTTGATGGATGATTGAATAAAGAAGACGTAGTCCTTATTATAATGGAATACTACTCAGCCATAAGAAATGATGGAATATTGCCATATGTTACAATATGGATGGATCTTCAGAGTATCCTGATAAGTGAAAAAGTCAGAGAGAAGAGGACAAGAACCATATGATTTCACTCATATGTGGTATATAAAACAGAAAGCAACAAAGAAATAAAAGAAACAAAATCCCAGAGACAAAGACAACAGTATCATGGTTACTAGAGGGGAAGGAGGGTGGGGAGCCTTGAAGGGAATAAAGAGGTTCAAATATATGGTAATGGAAGGAGACTTGACTTTAAGTGGTGAGCACACAATGCAATATACAGATAATGTATTAAAGACTTAAATATTTGAAAGTTATATATTATTATTAACCAATGTCGCCTGAATAACTTAATGAAATAATAAAATGCCAAAGGTTAAAGAAAAAGACAGAATTTTTAAATTAGCAGGAAAAAAGCAGTTAGTTACATACATAGAAGTTCCTATAAGACTATCGGCTGATTTCTGATCAGAAACATTGCGAGCTAAAAGGGCCTGGCATGAAATATTCAAAATGATATCAAGCAAGGCTGTCATTTGGATTGAGAATAGTGCCCCAGACAAGAACAAGTTCAAGGAGTTCATCACCACTAACCCATTTTTACAATACATGTTCAAGGGACTTCTTTCAGAAAGAAAAAGAATAGATTAAAAATATGAATAAATATAGGGAAAAAAATTCTCACTGACAAAGGCAAACACTTAGAAAAGTTGTGGATCAACCAACTAACCATACAGTAGTATAATGATTAAAAGGCAAAAGTAGGAAGACCATGTATAATTACAATAAACTAGGGGATACACACAAACACACACATACACACATATGAAGTAAAAAAAGAATGACAAAACAACCATGGAGGTGGTGAGTAAAAACTGTAATGATTTTAGAATGTGTTTTGAATTAAGCAACCATCAAGTTAAAATAGACTGTATAAACATAGGTTGGTATATATGATGTGTATCTATCAGACATATACAAGAAAATCTACCAGACATATAAAAGGAATAAAGAAATACAAACACAACACTATAGAAGTCATCAACAACAAGAGAATAATAAAAAAAGAACTACAAAACCAACCAGAAAACAATTAATAAAATGGCAATAACTACATACCTACCAACAATTAAATGTCAATACAGTAAATGCTTCAATTAAAAGACATAGTTTAGCTGAATGGATTTTTTAAAATACCCATTCATTTGCTGTTTGCAAGAGACCAGCTAACATCAATAGACTCACACAGACTAAAAGTAAAGAAATAAAAAGATATTTCATGCAAATGGAAATAAAAGAAAATCCGGAATAGCAGTACTCACATCAGACAAAATAGGCATTAAAACAAAGGCTGCAGTAATAGACAAAGAAGGTAATTTCATACTAGTAAAGGGCTCAATCTAAGAAGAGGATATTAACTCTTGTAGACCTGTATGCATCCAACATAGTAGCACCTAAATATATGAGGCAAATATTGACAGACATAATACAATATACTATAACATAATATAATGGATATAACAGATATAAGGAGAACATTTGTATTAACTTAGTAATATCACTGTGATTAGTATCAGAATTAACTATTCTTCTCTTGTCAAAATAAGGGGTTAAGATCCCAAGAGGTTCTCAATAGTTGCTGGTTGAATAAACAGTAAATAATAGGGAGAGGACTTGAGCCCTAAATACCAGGAATCAACCAAAGATTAACTGATAGAAATTCCACTGGGATTTCATATTTACAGAGAGTGTATTTAACAATACCAAACTGAAATATAATCAAATAAGAAATAAAAAATTTTAATTCCTCACTATTCTCTTAGAAGATAGAATTTTGTCTATGTGGTAAATTCTGAGTTCTTCTCTGTTTATAAAGGGAACACCTTGATCCACGGCATCTGAAGATTGTTTTAATGTAACAAGAATAGATTTGGACACTCCACTGTCCTCTCTGCCCTACACTCCCTTATAACAGAGCTTTCTCATTTTTAACTCTGTAGCTCAGGGAGATGTGTGTCAACAGAACAAAATACAGTCCATTGTCTCATGAAAAAAGAACCTGAAACCTTGGCCTCATTAGCACCAAGTTCTTACCACAGAGCAAATAGAGCAAGCAGACATTCCCATAGCCTCACCACTATTACTTAACAAATGTCTTCTGATGGGCCACAAGTTCTTTTTTATACTGTTTATTTTTATAAAATGCCAATAGCTATGTAGAAAACAAGTATTTCAGATTCTAGTAATTTGGAATTTGTGATCATTCAAGTCTTGTTCTTGAATTCGCCTTTGCACCATACACAAGTAAAAGAAGTAAGAAGTAAACAAAGTGGGTGCATAAAAATGTAAGGTTTAACCTACTATTAAAAGAATTATTTCCTGTGTATTCACATGAAACTGAGGTGCAAAACATAGATTATTTTAATCCCTGATAACAAGTGTACACAGATTACGTGTAGAAAATGGGTAAGGTACATCAATTCATAGTCTGTAAACTATAAAAGTGCATACAAGTCCTGACAAGCCCTGACGCTTAAACTGTACTCACTGAACTTTGTTTCTCTGTGGCACTGGGAAGAGCTGGCTGAATAAGAAAATTCACGAGTCATTGTGAGCCTTTCAGACAGTCACTTTTGCCTCTGTTCTCTCTGTAAATTGAGAACATTTAACTAGGTAAGTTTAAAATTCTTTCACACCCTAATATTCCAAGACTCTTATTTATGAAGAGTTTACAAATTTAATGAGAATGAAATCCATGCAGAAAAGGTTAAAATATTTGTTAATGTCACCCAGTGCCAAATTTATAGAGAAGTCAATAAATAATGTAAGAACTTGGAACAAGGATAGATGACTGTGTCATGAAGTAGTTAAAGATAAGTCATTAAGAGTGCAGATAGCAGATTGCCTCTTGAAGACAGGATAATATTTATGGAGGAGGTAAGTATTATGAACAGGAGACAAGACTGCAAAGGGCTTAAAGGCAGAATTATGGACTATGTGCCCTTGCACAGTAAGGAATTCACACATAAAGGGAAAGACTTAACTTAGGAAACTGAGGAAGAGAAAATTCAAAAGACAAAAATGACCCTAACAATACAGAGTTTTGAGTATGAATGTAAGAAATATGGATTTTATCTAAATGGTAATGAGCATTGTATAGACCTTTTGAGTAAGGGAATGGTAGAAGAAGGAAGCATTTAAAAAGATGAATAAGGCACTGCTATGCAAAATGTCCTGGAGGGAAAATCAAAGTTGTGGGGCCAATCTCCTAATAAAAGTTGTGGTGATAAAATTACTGGTATGAGTGAAAAAAGAGAATGTTTGAGAGAAATGTTGTGAAATAAAGAATCAGAAGATCTTGATAACTAATCAGATACTATGATAAGCAATAAAAAAGCAAAAAGAAAGCTAGTATTGTTTTGTGGGAGAGAAAAATAAGTTTCTTTTAAAATTTTAATTTTAAGAAAAGTATAGAAATGGCCTGAAGGCAACTGGATACATTTGAGAACAGTAGAGACTTGGATGCAGATAAAGAAGAACAAAAGGTTCAAGAATGAGACGTGGGAAATGTCCACTCTCAGGAGGTGAAGAGGTGAACCTAAAGAGGAGATGAGGAATGGCCAGGCAGGGAGAAAGAAAAAAATCAACACAGTGTCAATTTTGAAAATATTGTGCTAGGTGAGAAAACTAGGTGCAACCCAAAAATAAATAAATAAACATACTTATGTTGCATGTACAGCCCAAGGCTGAATGGCAAATTAAGTTTAACAAAAGCATAGAGGGAGAGAGAAACAAGAAATGTAGCTCATTATAAATGTAAAGATTTAATATTGTAATGTAGTTTCAGGGAAAAAAACCTATGAGGATCAGTGTATCCAGATAAAAGATGGGCAGTCTGAACTTATCTCTGGTGGTCAAACCTTTCTTGGAGATTCATCTTTAACTCTAAAAGGGACATTAGAACACTGTACATCAGTCCACATTTTGCCTAGATCCTGGTACAGTGTTGGTGCTCATTTAATAGCCTGGAAGGAAAGGGGGAAGATAGGAAGGAATAGAGGAAGGGAGAACGAAAGGAAGACAAAGAGGAGATGAGAACAACAAAGGAAGGAACACAAAAGGAAACTAATAACAGAACTTAAGTTAAAACATTACAAGAGAAGAGAGTAGACCTCAAAAGTTCTCATCACAACATAAATAATTGTAACCACATGTGGTGGTGGATGTTAATTAAACTTATTGTGGTGATCATTTTGCAATATATACATATATTCAATCATTAAGTTGTATACCTAAAACTTATACAATATTATATGTCAATTATATCTCAATTTTAAAGACCTTATGTGAGAAAACTGAATATTTTAAGTGTGAGGAAATAAGCATAAAGATTCATTTGAAAAAGATGTTGCACTTATTTTGTGGTGCTCAATGGAATTGCAAGAGGAGGAAGAGTTCCAAGGGTCTAATTTTATATAACATATGAGAAGGATTTTCTTATAATGAAAGTTATCCCAAAATTAAATGGAACTACTTAAGCCTTGAATTCTAATACAGGAGAGAGATAAAGGAAAAAACAAAATAGGCATCATCACATATTGATGGTTTGAGTATAAATTAGCATATCTTTATAGAATAATTTAATTACCATCAAATAAAACAGTTGCATATCTTCTTTAACCCAGCAATTTCATTTCTAGGAAGATACTCTAACATGTACATGAAAAACTAGATATGAGGATATTCAATGCAGTGTTGTACAGAATAGCAAAAAGAAAAAGACAGAAAGTACCTTATAGCCACCAAAAGGCAACTGATTATTGAAAAAAAGTACTTTCATAAGAGCAAAAGTAAAGAGCTGTTTTTTTAAAAGGTATATATCTGGATGTGCTCACATGAAAAGTTGTCCAAAGATTAGTCGTTGGTGGTTAAAAAAAGAGAAAGAAACCTAGCTTGAAAGGAGTGTTTTCTCTTTTGTATTATTTAAATTTTTCTTTTAATAATGTGAGAATGTCATTTTTAATATCTTAAAAAGAAATCAAACTAAGTTGCCAATTGTACTAGAGTTCAAAAAAAGGGTGGAAGATTACTTTCTAAAGGGTCTGTAACAAGCATTTATGTATCAGATTAAAATTTGATGAACTGGCCTTTGAGGTCTCTTCTAATTCTAAAACTTGACGATTTTAATGTCACATAAACAAAGAAGCATTCACTGTGATTTAATGCAGAAGAGGGGCCAAAAACTGTATGGAATGGGCACGAGCCAGTGGTTTGGTCACTGAGACATGACTGATAGTAGTGTCACTAAAGCAGTGACGATGAAAGGCAGGTCAAGTGTGATTTGAAAGGCATGATTGCCAGAAAAAAACAGTTGAATGATCCATGCACTCCAGAGGAGTAACAATGAGAAGGAAAAGAGAAAAAATAAGATAATTTGGTCATTAAAACTAAAATAGAGAAACACACATGTTTGAGAAAAGAGAGAACACCAGGAAGAGAACCTTTAGTTATTAAGACATAAATGAACACTATTTAACATAGCTCAATATTTATGTATATATTTGACATTTTGGTCAAAAGGATTCTAAAACCAAGTTTTCACCCATTCAGACATACTATTTTCTCTTTTAGTATAAATTTTTACATCAATTACTATATGCTTTCCCTAGAACAGAAGCTCATCTTAATATGGAACTTGATCCGATCTCCTGCTCAGTGTGAAGTAATAAACAAACAGCCACCCAACTACTTCCTAAAGTAAACTTCATTTAAAAGTTATTTATTATCAGTACATGAAGTTCCATAAACATATACTTCAAAATAGCACTATTCTTGTTACCTAAGGGGAGGTCCTGGAGTTTTAATTTATTATTCTTTGGTATTAAATAGGAATGATCCCTTGCACTATGAAAAAAGTCTTCAGACTAAAAAACACACACAATAATTATTTAAACCTTCATAATACTTAACTCTAATTAGTATGAAAGTTAGTTCATGTCCAAGCATAAGCCTTTATCATCTAGGTTTATCTCAGTTTACTGAGCCAATATTTTGAAACTACACAATCCTGTTCAAGCACAGAATGAAGAGTTCTATTTGAAAGATGTACTCAACTATATCTTCATCGTCGGGTATTTGTGTGGACATGCACATTGCTTTTTCTGCCATGCCAAACTGAAAGAGCTGAAAACAGAAAAACAAAACCCTTTTAAAAATCAATGTAAAAGGCAATATTCCTACAACATAGTTTCATCAATAAGGGAGTCTAATATAGACATTATCCCAGGTTTGGCTTTCAGTCCACACTATTATTGTTTTAAATTGTGGCTGTTTTGAATCATAGATACAGAGATGGTTGCCAGGTGGGAGAGGGATCAGAGAGAAGGGTGAAAAAGGTAAAGGGAATAAGAAGTACAAACTGGTAGTTACAGAATAGTCATGGGAATGTAAAGTACAGCACAGGGAATAGAGTAGCCAAAAAACATTCGCATGACCCATGTACAGGGACAACGGTAGGGGGATTGCCTGAGGGAGGGGGGGTTGCTGGGTGGAGAGGGGCAAAGAGGGCAAAATTACTACAATTGCATTAACATAAACAGTAAAATATAATTTAAAAATAAAAAGACTGTGAGCAAAGGTAAATTATTCATTCAGTGTGGCTATTTTGCTAGACAGGCTTCTATATAGCAAATATAGCTTCTATATTTAACTTACAATGTACAATATTACATTTAACCATAAACATGCAAAAAGCATCTAAAGAAAGGTTAACTCCCTTCTGAAATCAAAAGGACAAAGAACACTCTTCTTTGAAGGGCTCTCTGGGCATGAAAGGGAAATAGAGAATTTTGCTTTAAAAACCAGAAAGACACTTAATAAGTACTTACCTTTCCAGAGTAGATTACCAGAAGAAGCTGGAGGATTAGAGTGTACTTACTGAAGGAGAATGGGGAAAGCAGAATTTATAACATTTAAACAAGTCTGTTAAACACCAAACTAAATGAATGATAACTGTCATTTCTGAAGTATTTATTACATACCTAGTACTGTGCTGACTGTTTATGTACTCTACCTCCTTTAGTCCTCACGACTATGCATCAATGAGATACATGTATTTTCATTGTCATATGCCAGAACAAAAAATTCAGATTCAGAGAAATTAAATAACTTACCTGCCCAAGATTTCAGCTATGCAGCAGACACAGGTCTGTACTGACTCCAAAGCTGGTGCTCTTGATATTTGTAGACCAAATATTCACTGGGTTTGAAACTGTTTGGAACAAGGGAGGAGAGATACAAGAGAACATGTTGTGCTGATTTATAAGCAGAACTCCCTTTGAAGGACATGCTATCCTACTTTTGAGTATGGCACAAAGATACAGAGGAAATGAGGCACACTTTAAAAGAAAATATTACAGATGGCTATGGCAAAGAGAAAAGCAAACAGAATTGAAGAATGGTTCTGTGCACAATGGTTTCTTCATTTGATATATCCTGAGGATTATCCCACTATATACTTTATCTCACTTTTCCGTAATGGTAAATAGTGTTTTCTCATACAGATAGTGTTCTGCTGTATGGTATGGTTTATTCTAGTCTAGTATATATAGAGGTTCTGAATTACTTAGCAGAATGTTAACAGTGAGTATTGCAGTGATTTTCAGTCTTTAACTGCAATCAACAATAAACATTTAAACCACTGAAAAAGTGTTGCTTCTTGACTCCTTATACTTATCTTTTCTCAGAATTGAAAATAAGTTACTATAAATTCAAGAGTATTGAGTTTCAGCTATGCAGATTCCAAAGTTCTAGAGATCTAATGTACAACATGATGATTATAGTTAATAATAATGTATTGCATACTTAAAATTTTCTACAAGAGTAGATATTAAGTGTTCCCCCACCCCCCCCACACACACACAAAATGGTAAATATACGGTGATGGATATGTGAATTAACCTGCTTTGCCTTAAGCAAAGTGCCATCCATTATTTCTATGCATCTAGACTTAAAGTCTTAAAATAAGACTTTTTAAAAAATTTTTGTTCAAGTACAGTTGTCTCCATTTTCCCCACCACTCTCCCCTGCCCTACCTACCCCGATCTCCCACCCTCAATTCTATCTCCTTTTGGCTTTGTCCATGGGTCCTTTATTCATGTTCCGTGATGACCCTAACCCTTCTTCCCCTCATTAGCCCCCTCCCTCCTCACCTCTGGTTACTGTCAGTTTGTTCTTTAATTCAATGTCTCTGGTTATATTTTGCTCACTTGTTTGTTTTGTTGATTAGAATCCACTTATAGGTGAGATCATACAGTATATGTCTTTCATCACCTGGTTTATTGCACTTAACATAATGCTCTCCAAGACTTTGAAATAAGCTGTAACTACCCTCAAGAGAGCACATAATCTTGTTAACTACACTGTAGTCCCAGTCCCACATTGCTTCCTTCCACCTCCATGTAATCTTCCTTAGCTCCCTGCCCTTTATTTCAAATGCACAAAAGAAGATGCAAAATTGTTTTTAAACAACTCAACTACAACAGGAGGGCACACACAACTCACATGAAGGACATTCCTAGAGCTCCTGGCTCAAGTTACCAGAGACTGTGCCACTGGGCACCACAGGACACCTACTCTATAGGGCAACTCTGCCAAGACCAGGGGATGTAGCAGATCTACCTAATATATAGAAACAAACACAGAAATGCATCCAAAATGAGAAGACAAAGAAACATACCCCAAATGAAGAACCAGACAAAACTCCAGAAAAATAACTAAATGAAATGAGACAAGGAATCTGACTTCAAAACACTGGTTATACAAATGTTCGGTGAATTTAGGGAAAGAATAGATGGACTCAGCTTGAACTTCAGCAAATACATAGGAAAATAAAATGGCAGGAGACTTAGCTTTGGGCTCCAGGTCTCCCACCTGGGGACTCTGTGCCTGTACCCGCCAGGCCACTGCCTGCTCTCCTAGTGCAGCATGGCCCTGGCTGGAGTGTGCTGCCTGGGCCTCTGGACAATCAACGGGCAGTGGCAAGGGCTGCAATGACAGATTATGGTGAGGAGCAGCACAATGAGCTGGAGGCTCTGGAATCAATCTACCTTGACTCCTTTACAGTATTACCAGAGAATCCTCCCAGATTCACCATCACCGTGACATCTGAGGCTGGAGAAAATTTTGAAATCATCTAGGCTATCCTCAAGTTTACATACACTGAGAAATACCCCAATGAAGCTCCTCTTTATAAATATATAAATATATAAATTTCCTGGGAGAGGATTTCTCCCAGGAAAATATGAAAGGATGTCTCAGGCATTTAAAAGTTATTAGCATTAACAAAAAAGAAAATATGGTATGGTGATGATCATTAATGACAGCTGTGCCAGAAAAAAATAAATGAAATAATGGATCAAATAAAAACTAGAAGAGAAGAAGAAAAGAAACAAAAGGAAAAAGAACAGAAGAAGCTGAAAAGCAATTATTTCATGGCACTCTTGTTACAATTGAGAATTTCTTAAGTTAGAAAGCCAAATTTGATGCAGAACTCTTGGAAACTAAAAAGAAACTAATAAAAATAAAAGAACAAGCAGGAAAAAAATGAGTGGGAAACAACTATTTGAAACAGATTATAATCTTGGCACATCTGACACCCAGTTCTCGAAGGATGTTGGAAACAATGTAGAGGTAAATGAGTCTTTGTTCCAGAAAATGGATGACTTGGAGCTAGAAGATGATGAGGATGATCCAGACTATAATTCTGCTGACCCAGAGAGTGACTTGACCAATCGATTGACCATCCTCGTCTGTAGAGAGGCTTAACTGACACAGCATCTTTGGCTTTACGGAGAGAATGTTGATTTTCCATTTTTTTCTAAGAAAAAATAATTTTCAGAATATTCTTCTGAAGCTTTCATCAATGAACTTAATAAACTCACCTTTAAGCTTAAAAAATAAAATAAAATAAAACTGGCAGGAAAGGGATACCGACAAAGTCTAGGAGTAAAGACTGGCTCCCGCTGACAGGCAAGAGGAAAGGGATACCCCAGTCCTACAACCACAAGGAGCTAAATTCAACCAACAATCTGAGTAAGATGAGAAGTATATTTTTCCCCAGAGCCTCCAGAATGGAGCATGGCCCTGTTGACATCTTAACTTTGGCCTTGCAAGACTCTAAGAGGGCCCAGCTGAATGAAACTATACCTGAAGTTTTGCCTTAAAGAACTACTAGTGTGTTAATTGTAAAAGACAAAAAACCTGCCAAACCATCTATTCACTTTGCATCTTACAGGCAAGGGGAATACAGGCCAGATATTACCATAGTAATTGTGTCAGAAAGCAATGGTCAGAATAATTAGAAAGTTCAAAAGAAAATATCTCATCACACCAGAATTTCTTCACAAAGATAAAAAATAAGGATAAGGTTTCAACCAAAGTAAGTTTGCTTGGCTCATGATGAGTCAACATATTATGGATACTGTTCAGTGTGTGTTTGTTTTTTTTATTCAAGAGTCAATGCCAATTTTGGAGTGACTGAAAAATTAGCATTTGTGAATAGTCTATGTACAACTTCAAGAGCGGATATTTTCAAACAAGTTGAGAAAACCCTAATTCAGTACTCATTGAGTGGAATTTGCTAAGTAGGTACTTTATGGAAAATATTTGAATCTACCATGGATTATTAAAATAGTAATGGCAATGGTGAACTTTATTTCTTCTCATGGATTTAACCATTGTTAGTTTCATAAATTTTCACCAAAAATATAGAAATTAAGTATCCTGATGTACCCTACTACATAGCCAGAAGTTTGATGGATTAAAAGCAGTAAGGTTGTGTGTGTGTGTGTGTGTGTGTGTGTGTTAAAATTTTATTAAGATTTGACTTCAGCACCAAGGTCTAAATTTTTCTAAATGAGACCTGTCCTCAGGCACTTATCAAATACTGAATGGATTTGGAAATAAGCTTTTTCTGCAAACTTGATCATGTTTCTTAATGAAGTCAACCTAAAATTACAAGGTAAAACAGCTATAGCATATAACTTGTACTACAGTAAAGTCATTTCGATGACAACTAATATTGTTTGAATCACAAGTGATGCTAAGCTGCTTTATATACTTGTAGTGCTGTCAAAAGGTAAAACAAGAGGTGAGAGCCCTATCCCCTCACAAAATTAGCAGAGGATGTATTTTTTCAAGTGCAAACTATTGTTCCAATAGCATTTTCAGACCTCTGTGCAAGTGCAAAGGGCATTTCCGCATTTCAAAATCCATTTAACTATGCAGCTGCAGAGCTGCTACTTAACCTTTATTTACAATAGGAGTGATTAATCTGACGTTTAAGGACATGCTATCAAGACAATATAATGTAGTTTTATAAATGCCTTCCAAGCAATGAATATGTTCAATGTAAATCATGTGCTTATGAACATCAGTACTTGAAGTATCTATATATTTGAAAAGTTTTCAACGATGGAAATATATAAGATTTCATTACAAGACTACCATTAACAGATGAACTTTCGCAGTCCATGTTGGTGCTGGAGAGCTAACTTTGAACCCCAATTAAGTAAAATCTTATCCCTGTTAAAAGAATTCCATTCTTCTCATCAGTAGACCTGTGTTGCCAAAAAGTTGTATTCAATCATTATTATTATATTTACAGTTTCGTCGGTATAAAAAGGCAGGGGTTGGGGGCGATATTCCGGAACCCAGAAGGGCGGGGTCTCGTCCAGTCGCCTAGGGGTCGGAGCAGCGACACCGCGCGGAGCCTGACAGTGGAACATTTCTAATTGACAGGGATTATGGAAGGGTCCTCGCCACCGCCTCTTCCCTCTCAGTACGCGAAATTCTGTGAGGGTCGCGGGCCAAGTCCCAGGACTCCCGGGTTGCGGGCCCTGGTGAAGAGCAGACCTGGGAAAACAGGTGGCAGGTCCGAGCCAGCAGGTGGGAAGCTGTCCGCCCCGGACGCCGCTGGCGCATGCGTATTGGAGAGCCGAAGCCAGCACGGCGCAGTCGCCATTGCAGGGTTTTCCCAACAGAGTCTACCTGGCTCTGGGGGCTGGTCCAGCCCCAGGGGCCCAGTCACTGGGAGTCATTGGTTCAAGCATCAGGGCACTCACACCTTCTCCCGCCCGGGTTTGGGCGGGAGGCGGAGGCAGCGCGGAGGCGGTGTCAGGGGGCGGAGCAATCCGAAAGGCCCTTTGTCTGGTGAGTGCTGCCGGCCGGAACCCAACGGCGGGCTCTGGGAAGGGCTGGCGGGGTCCGAGGGCACCCTGGACGCGGAAGCCGCCACTACGCTTCGACGCGGATCCCCTCAGCGGCGCCCCAGCCTTCTCCGATACCCTGTGTCCCTTGTTCGATAGGAAGGCCTTCCCCAACTAAAGATTTTAAATGTGTTTTCCTTTAATATCTTCTGCAATTTAGTTTTATGTAGGCGTGGGTGGGTATCATGTTTTGGAGTTTCCCCCCAAGTCAAGATTATTAAAACAATCACCATTATTTTCTTCAAATACTTATAAAGGGTTAAAAAACCACCTTTTTTACATTTTTACTTATGTTTTATTGGGCATTATTTAAGGGTCTTAGACTTTGCAACTGGAAACACAGCTAGCCAAAAATCCAGAACTGTTCCAAAAAAGAAAGAAAAGTTTAAAGTTCTTATAGAAAAAAAGGACATTCGTGAGAATTTTTCAACTCTGCATTCTTAACCCTAGGATTGGTCCAGGACAGTTATCAGTCAGATGACAGGCAGGATAAGGATGCCTGGTGATCAGGAAGGTGGGGGTCAGGAGGTCTGGTTATGTCACGTGGTCTGGATAATAGATGTCAGGTGGATGCATATGTGAGTCCTTCAGAAAATAATTAGGTGATCTGAATAATTATTTCGGGGATAAAGGGTTATCTGGAGGTCCAGATGTACTGTAGTTTGGCCTGTATAACACGCACCCATGTTTTTGGCCCCAACTCCCAAGAAATAAATCTTTTGTTTTAATTTTTAATTCAATTTTTATTTATATTTACTTGCTTTTTGTATTATAAAGGAATTCTAGCATTTATTTTTTTAACGTATTATGGTACAAGAAATGGTATGTAACAAATAATTACAAAACACAAGAGTAGATACAAGGTATTTCAGGCACTGCCCATGTATAATGCACACCCTTATTTTTCCCTCAAAAGTTTGCACAAAAAAGTGCCCAGTATACACAGCAAAATACAGGTGTATCTAGGCATTGATGCAGGACTGGACAGTTCAAAAGCTCTTAAGTTCTCAGGCTAGTTAGAACAAGAATAGCTTTACCTCATGCCTAAAAGCTTGTAATGTTAACAATTTTAGGAGCTTAGTTAAAGTGACCCTATCTTGTATATTCCTTATCGTCACACCTTCCTTAGTGTCATCTATTGTTATTTTCCCACTGAATTGAAATGACATTATATTCTGTAGGTAGGTATATACTCAGGCTTGTTTGTAAATACATACTAATTTAATCCTCACCCAAGAATATTTTTTATTATTCATTTTAGAGAGACAGAAAGCATTGACCAGTTTCCTCTGGTATCTACCCCACGATCAGGCGTCAAGCCCACGACGTAGGTATGTGTCCTGACCGGGAATCAAACCCCGCAACCTTTTGGTGATCAGACGACCCTCCAACCAACTGAGCCACCCGGCCAGAGCCGGACCTGTTTTAAGACTGTTTCTTTCACTGCTCTGACAATTTCTGCACTGATACCATTTTGTTTTAATTTAAAATATTTTTAATAATGTAGTATAGCAAACTCCCCTTAACTATACCCTTTGACATATAATCTATGTTTAACTTTTAAATTGTGTGAAATGTAAAACATACAAAAATTATATTTTTCTAAGAGACAGATTTGATGATGGCGCTTAGCAGGTAGCTGGTTATGTTTGTTGAAAATCTTTCTATTGTTGAAAACTTACATGGTTCCCTGTTGCCTTCAGTATAATGTTTTAGTTTCTTAGCAGTGCTTTCAAAGCCCTTTATAATTTTAATATTGCATACTGCTTTGCCTTCTACCCTTGCACTCTATGCTCTAGCCATCCCAAGCTACTCAAACAGGACAGAAAACATTCTGGGAAAACTCATTAACTTGATTATATCAAAATTTTAAGTTTCACTATTTTAAAAGAACAAAGACCTAAAAATAAGACATGCAGAAAATATTTGCAACATATGTAAGACATAAAGGATTAATGTTTATAATATGTAAAGAACATCTGTTAACAACAAAAAAAGAAAGTAGGCAAAGGATATACACAGCATTTTATAGACGAAGTACAGCTAATGAATGAACAAAAATAAAGTTTAACCTCATAAGTAACCATGGAATACAAATGAAGACAAAGATATTTTTCACCCACTAGACTGACAAAATATAAATAATTATATTAATGATACAAAGTATTGAGGAAAATGTGGGGGGAGGGAATAAGAAGGGCACCAGCTGTAAAGTTGAAGAAGATCATTTTGAGTGGGAATTTGACTATATCTATGAAAATGTTAAGTGAATTTAGTCTGTGGCTGAAAAATTCCACTGTAGTATCTATTATGCAGAAATACTTGCACAGGTACACAAGGATATATGTACAAAGATGTTTATTGCAGTATTGTTTCTAATTGTGAGAAATTGCTGGAGGCCAAATGTTGCCTAGGGACATAGTTACTTATGGTAGATCCATACAGTGGAATACTATGCTGCTATATAATACAGTAAGGCAGTTTATTATCAAGTTAACAGACAGGGAAAGAGCTCTAAGACGTTTAGTGAGTAAAGGATGTTGCACAACAATGCATATAGTCTGGTGTGTGTTATGTTAAATATGTATGTGGTTATATGTGTTTGTAAATGCACAGAACAGCATGTATACAAAGTGATAGACAGTGAATTACCTTCAGGGAGGGAAGTAGAAGAGTTGAAGGGCACTAACATTTTACTCTGTATATTCCCATGTTTTGTGTACTCATGTTTACATGTAGAATATGTAAAACACTTGTTAACATGTATAACTGTGTAAGAAAGCAAAACAAAAGAAAAACCCTCTCACATGTTAAGGGACTAAAACCTGGATTTTATAATGCAGAAATTTTTTAAATTAACTCTTTTTAAAAAGCAGCAAAAATAAAATGCAAATGATAAAATGGAAGCTATAATTGTTATGTATGCTATGATGAGGGAGTTTTTGGTTACTATTCATGTTCAAGGGTACCCAAGACAACCTTTCAAGTTCAATGATTTGCTGGAAAAACTCACACAACTCAGGAAAACTGTTATAGTTACAATAACAAGTATTACAGTGAAAGGATACAGATTAAAATCAGCAACAAAAATAGGGTGGGGTCCAGCAGAGACCAGGTGCAAGCTTTCAGTTGTCCTCTGTCAAATAGAGTTGTACAGATAGGGCTTAACCCTGCTGAGGTCGAGGTCCAAAAATTATAGTGTAGGTCACATGTATCTGAGAGATATAGTCATTGTTAGTATGTGCTTAAATGTGAAAAATAAAATAAAAAACACTGCAAATTTACATTTATTTACATAATAAAATACATGATTTTTAACTTATTTTCAGCTACAATCTAGAAATTGTTAAAGAAATATAAAAACATAAAGAATAAAAAATTTCCTTTTCAAAAAATGGAGACATGGATATGCTGAAAAATACAACCAAAAAAAGTCTTTAACATGAATTAATCAGAATCTTCAATAATTGGCCTTGCAAAATGTTTGTAACAGTCATCACAGACAATATTGCTGTGCTTCAAGGCATAAATATACTCTTTACAACACTTGCAAAAATATTTTCATAAGTGATTTGTTTTGGATGCAAAACACCTAACACATCTTTTTCTTTTCCTGCTTGTTGAGGAAGCCATATTTCTGTTGTCATTAGAATTTCCTTCAATTTGTGTTAGTATGTACAAATGTGCATGTACAAATGTGTATGTACAAATGTTCAGCTAGTCATGACCTTGAACCTATGCACCCAATATATGCAACAATACTTAAGAAAAGAGTCTGTATCTCTCAGATCAGCCACGACCTCCACAGGGTTAATTCTCCCAGCAATGATGTGACAATGTGTATGCAGTATTGCCTATCAGGGAAGCTCATCCAAATCATGGCATCCAGAATATTTACTGGAAGTTGGTCATGTGAGCATGGCTGACCACCCATGCATGTTAGCTCCTTCAGAGGGCAAGCTGATACCACATGGCCCAAGGTTTCCACCATAAATCCTATTATTAGAATAAACTTTCTGTCCTGTCCTAAAACCTCAAGTAAACAGAAACACTCTTAACAGGCAGGATGTTCCAAGAGCTTAATAGGTTATCTGCCAGGAGCGAGGCCAGGGTCAAACCTTTCCTTGAAATGTGCAGAATTTGGACCTGCTCAGTTAATCCATCATGGCATAATAAACTCTTACAAATCAATAAGAAAAAGAGAGTATGGTAGAAAAGTAGACAAATGGCATGGAAGGGTAATTTATAAAAGAAAAAATATAAAAGCTAAAAATATAAAAAGCTCTGCCTCACATGTTATCTAAGAATTGCATGTTAAAGCAGCAGTTAAATACTATTTATATAGTAGATGTTTTAAATCCTTACTCAAAGACATGCTTATTGATTTTAGAGAGGGGGGAAGGGAGGAAGAGAAACATTGATGTGAAAGAGAAACATTGATCTCATACTTGCCCTGACTAGGGACCAAACCTGCAACCCAGGCATGTGCCTTGACTGAGAATTGACCTGTAACCCTTCAGTCCACAGACAATGTTCCAACCAACTGAGCCACACTGGCCAAGGCTATTTATTACATTTTAAAGAATTTAACACTGCCTAACACTGGCGAATGGTCACTCTCATATACTGTTGATGCAGGTCTATCAACAGTGTATGAGATATACTGGCCCAGCAGTTTCTAGCCAGTAGTTTCACTTCTAAAAATTTATCATAAGGAAAAAACAAAATTTTACTAAAACTGTGGGAGGAAGGGAGCAAGCAAGCAAGCAAGACCCGGCCAGTATGGCTCAGTTGGTTGAGCATCCTTCTGCAAACTGAAAGATTGCCTGTTTCATTCCTGGTTGAGACTCATGCCTGGGTTGCTGGTTTGATCCTGAGTCAGGGTGCACATACAGTGCCACCCACCAATGTGTCTCTCACATCGATGTATCTCTCCCTCTCTCTCTCCCTCCCTTCACTTCTCTCTAAAATCAAAAATAAAATTAAAAAATTTAAAAGAAAAAAAACCCCTAAATGTCTTAATGAATTTGTTTTTAAAATTTGGGTATTTCATGCAATGGAATATACTGTGAATCTATTTTTAATGAATATTTAGATTTGGTTTTCTGTCATGAAGTGATAGACACAATTTAATCAATTAAAATCAGGTTTCAAAAAGAAAATTATGCATATAATAATGACATATGCCATATAATAATGTGTGCGTGTATGCATAGTAAAGCCTGAAAGGATATACTCCCCAAATGTAACCGTTTATCTACAAGTAATGACATTACAGTTTATTTTCTCTGTGTTTTTCTGTATTTAGTAAAACTTTTGTTCGAACATTTGTCAGAAAATAAAATGAAGGTGTTTCTGTGGTAGAGAAGGAGTGTGGAGAAAGATCACTCTGACAGCTGTGTGAAAAAAATTTTGGACTAACATCAGGACCAGTTAGTTGGGTGTGGCACTAATTTCACTGAGAGGTGATAGTGGCGTGAATCAAGGTAATGGAAGTGAAGATGGAACTTTCACTGCATATTTAAGAGGGTAGATTCATAAGGATTTGACTTTTGATTGGGGAGAGAAAATGAGGGAAAGAATGGGAAGTCAAGGATGACATTCAGGTTTCAGGTTTGGTGGTACTATTTATTGAGATAGAGACAATGATAGACGAGTAAGAATAATATGTTATATATAAATACAGCTAACTATGCAGTATGTTCTAAATATTTATAGATATTTACTTTCTTAACCTTTACAACCACAAAGTAGGTACTGTTATTCCCAGTTTTACAGGTGAGGAAATTGAAGCATAAAGTTGAGTAACCCAACCAAACTCACGTAGCTAGCAAGTTGTGGAGTCAAGAATCAAACCCGATCAGTCTGGATACTTTATGGTGAATAGCTGGCAAGAGACTTAAGAGAGAATGAGTTTTGAACATGTTCAGCTTAAGAAATCTGAGAGACCTCTACATGGGGATGTCCAGTAAGGTGGTTAAGTATGCATATGGTTATGTAGCTCAGAAAAGGTGATCAGTGAAGCTATGGCAATGGGTAAAGCCACCTGAGAGTAGATAGAATAAAAATGGAACAAATGCAAACACAAATGGTCTTTATAATGGTCTAACTATTTATGAATGAATGACATAACCATACTGAAGGAAATGGGAAAAAACCCTAACTTCAGGAAATATATTGACTGGATATTGTAAGTCTAAATATAAAGAGAACTCTACATAAATATAATCAAGTGAGTAAATATGTTTCTCAAAGGTGTATGAGTTAGAAATTTTGGAGCTGCTTAAATATATACCAACATTGACTAAAGAAGCAACTATATTGTAGATAATAACAGACAACAGTTCTTCACTGTTGATGAAAGAAGTTACCAATAAGGAAAAAAGGAAGACTAAAATGATCATGTGTAGCTTTGTGCATAAGTACCTTTGATAAAACCAAAAAGTAAAATATTTATTTTGAAAAAGTAAAAAATTAATAAAATAAAATGGAAGAAAAGATTAAGAGCTTCCCAGACAAGAAAAAGATAAGGAGTTCATCACCATCAAACCAGTATCAAAATAAATATTAAAGAGACTTCTTTAAGAAGAAGGGGAAAAAAGAACATAAATGTAAATAACAAAATGGCAACAACTTTGTACCTATCAGTGATCACTTTATTTTTTATATATTTTTAAAGATTTTACTTATTTACATTTAGAGAGAGGGGAACGGAGGTAGAAAGAGAAGGAGAAAAACATTGATCAGTTGCCTTTTGCACACCCCCAATTGAGGACCTGACCTGCAACCCAGATATGTGCCCTGACTGGGAATCGAACCTGCAACTTCTCAATCAGCAGGCCAGCACTCAATCCACTGAGCCACACCAGTCAGAGCAGTAATCATTTTAATGTAAATGTATTAAATGTTCCAGTCAAAAGACATAGAGTGACTGGACAAATAATAAAACAAGACCCATACATATCCTGCCTACCAAAGACAAACTTCAGATCAAAAGTCATACAGAGATTGAAAGTAAAGGGATGGAAGAAGATTTTTATGCAAATGGGAACTAAAAGCTGGGGTATTAATACTTACATCAGACTAAAGAGACTTTAAAACAAAGATTATAAAAAGAGACAAAGAAGGAAATTTTAAACACTTATGGGGCAAATGTACAAGCACCTGAATATATAAAGCAAATGTTGATGAACATAAAGTGAGAGATTGACAGTAATACAGTAATTTTAGGGGACTCTAATACCCCATTGACATCAGTGTATCTTCCAGACAGAAAATCAACAAAGAAACAGAGGACATAAATGATACCTTAGATGGATATAATTGTTGTTTATAGAACATCTCATGCCTAAAGAGTAGAATATACATTTTTTTAAGCACATATGGACATTATCCAGAATAGACCACATGTTAGGCCATAAAACTAGTTTCAATAAGTTTAGGAAGATCAAGCATCTCTCTGATCACAATGATATGAAACTAGAAATCAATTACAAGGGGAAAAAAAAAAGAAAAGCACACAAACACAAGGAGGCTAAATGAAATCCTAAACAATGAATGGTTTGACAATGAGATAAAGGAAGAGATCAAAAGATATCTTGAGACACAACAACCCAAAATGTATGAGACACAGTGAAAGCAGTCCTAAGAGGGAAATTCATAGCAATACAGGCCTACCACAATAAACAAGAAAAATCTCAAATAAACAATTTAATCTTATACCTAAAGGAGCTAGACAAAGGACAACAGAGTCCAAAGTGAACAGAGGAATAAAATAAAAATTACATAAAAAAATAAATGAAATGAAGTCTATAAAAACAATACGAGAGATTGATGAAACCAAGAACTAGTTCTTTCAAAATATAAACAGGATTGGTAAATCTTTAACTAGATTCATCAAGGAAAAAGAGAAGGGACCCAAATAAATAAAATTAGAAATGAGAGGGAAGTGACAACTGACATCACAGAAATACAAAGGAGTATAAGAAACTACTACAAACATGCCATCAAATTGGGCAATCTAGAAGAATGGATAAATCCCTAGAAACATGCAATCTTCCAAGACTGAATCAAGAAGAAAGAAAATCTGAACATACCAACTACTATTTACGAAATTGAATAAATAATTAAAAAAAAAAACTCACAACAAACCAAAGTACTGGACCAGATGGTTTCACAGGTGAATTTTACCAAGCTATTTTTAAAAATACAATTGGAGGGATAGCTCCCAAGCTCATTTTATGAAACCAGCAATACTCTGATTTCAAAACCAGACAAATATATTTCAAAAAAGAAAAGTATAGGCTAGTGTCTTTGATGAACATAGATGCAAAAATCCTCAATAAAATATTAGCAAAATGAATTCAGGAATATATTAAAAAGATCATACAGCAGACCCAAGATGGTGACAGAGTAGGTAGAAGCTACACTCATTTCCTCCCAGGACCAAACTGGAATTAAAACTAAAATGTAGAATAATCACCCTTAATATCAACTGAAGACTAGCTGAGGTCTTATAACCAAGGATTTACAAAAGAAGCCTCATCGAGACAAGTAGGAAGGACAGAGACATAAAAAGGACTGGCCTTGCTCCCAAGTGCAGAAGCTGAGATTCTGGAGCTGCAGAATGTCAGCTGCAGATGTTCCCTCTATGAAAAGTTGGGTCTCAACCCCAAGCCAAGATCCCCAGACCAGACCACCAGAGCTGGGGACAGGTACCCACATAACACCTGGCTGTGCATATCAGCAGGGAATCTGTTTGCCAGGAAGAGATAAGGGTCTGGTAAAGACACAGACACACTCTTAAAGGGCCACTGCACAAAATCTAATTGACAGCCACTCACCCTGCATTCTGGCAGAGGAAAGGTGAAGTGGACTAGAGGGTGGCATGAGGAGAGATTTGAAGTGACAGCTGCCAGAATTCTTGTCACTCTCCCATACCACAGACACTGTCTTTCTTGGGTGGAGCACTCCCTATGGTGTAAGCCTGAAGGAATGCAATAGCCCCACCCTCTCGACCCTGCATAACTGGCACCCTGCTGAGGAGTCAGCTGTCTGGGCTGGGGTGTAGAGGTCAGGGTAGACTCTGGGGCTACCAGTGACTGAGTTGTGTGGTTTGGGGGTGGGGCCATTCCTCCCACCTTCCTGTGAACCTGACTGGCAGCTCCCCCTCATAGGAGATCCACTAGCCCCACTCTCAGGGCTCCCAGCGGCTTCACCCTCCTGACTCCTGGAGAGTGTGTACTGAGGAGGTCTGGGCAGAATCTGAACAGACTGAGTTGTGTGGCTCTGGGCCAGGGGCCACTACCCCAAACTTCCCCCAAGCATGACCAACATATCCCCCTTGTGGGAGATCCACTAGCCCCATCCTCCTGATTCCCAGAAGCCCTGCCCTGCTGAGATTGGTCTCCCCAGAAGAATCTGGGACAGAGTGAGTTGCGTGGCTCTAGTATAGGGAACAATTTTTCTTTGCACACCCAACCATGCAGAACCATCCCTTCACACAGACAAAGCTTGGTTGGTTTAGGCCTGATAAACTATACTGGCCTCACACTAATGACTCCCTGAAACCCAAGCCCAACACAATGGTGTGCGAGCAACCAGAGGGTGGCAGCTAGACTTGGTATACCCTGGGACATTTGCCAAGTTACCTCAGACCCAGCACTGGCATGAGATTGGACCTGCATTAATCTGGTGAACACCACTCACCCCTAACTATTGACTCACTGAGAACCTACCTCATGCAACTCCAGTATCACCAGTGGCTAGTTTAGTGACTGAGACTAACAGGCAAGTGGAGGAGGAGGTGGTGGAAGAGGAGGTGGAGGAGGAGGTGGATCTCAAGGTATCTTGGGACTTTCACTAAACTGTTCCTGGGCCTGGTGTAGGTAAAAGCCAGCATTGGTGTGCAGTGTGATCCTTCCCACACACACTCAAGTCCAGCAGAGGAGGCCACAATCTGTATATTTCTTTGTAGCTTCAGGTTGCCCAGGGCCAGTCATAGGCAACATGTGACATTGGTCTGAACTTAAGTCCCTCACAAGAAGCCCCAGAACCAGCACATCCAGTGGTCAGCTTCAGACAGCATCAAAACAGGATCCAATTAGGTTCACAAGTGGCATATCAAAAGAGAGATCTTGACAGGCACCAGATGCTGCTGAAGCAAAATTCTCTTCATGTGGTCAGCACCTGCACAGCACCTCATACACTGTGGTTAGGGTTGATTCTCACAGTTAGCCAGCCTGAGGGTCAACCTCATGCACAAGTGGACCAGTAGCAATCAAGACTCAATTACAGCAGGAGAGCCCACATAACCCACACAAGGGACATTCCTGGAACACCCAGCTAAGGGATCAAGAAGACAGTACCACTGGATTCTGCAGGACATTTACTACAAAACATCACTCTACCAAGACAGGAGTCATAGCAGATCTACCTAATACATAAAAACAAATACAAAGAGGCAACCAAGTGGGGAGACAAAGAAACATGCCCCAAATGAAAGAACAGGAGAAATCTCCAGAAAAAAAAAAGAGCTAAATGAAATGGAGGTAAGAAATTTATTAGATGTAGAGTTCAAAAAAATGGTGATAAGAATGCTCAGGGAATTTAGTGAGAACTACCACAACATGAAAAAGGACATAGAAACTGTATTAATAAACTAGTCAGAAATGAAGAATATAATATTTGAAATGAAAAATACACTAGGAGGAATAAACAGTAGGTTGGATGAAGCAGAGGATTGAATCAGTGATTTGGAAGACAAGATAGCAGAAAACACCCAGTAAGAGCAGCAAAAAGGTAGAAACAATTGCTAAAAATGAGGATAGTTTGAGGTATCTTTGGGACAACATGTAGTATAACAACACGGCATCATGAGGATACCAGAAGGAAAAGAGAGAGAACAAGGGATTGAGAACTTATTTGAAGAAATAATGACTGAAAACTTTCCTAACCTGGTAAAGGAAAAAGACACACAAGTCAAGAAAGTGTAGAGAGTCCCAAACAACATGAACTCAAAGAGGCCCACCCCAAGACAAATCATAATTAAAATGGCTAAGGTTAAAGACAAAGAGAGAACCTTAAAAGCAGCAAGAGAAAGACAACTACCTACAAGGGAGCTCCTATAAGACTGACAGCTAATTTTTTTAAAGATTTTATTTATTTTTAGAGAGAGGGGAAAGGAAGGAGAAAGAGAGGGGGAGAAACATCAATGTGTGGTTGCCTCTCACACACCCCATACTGGGGACCTGGCCCGCAATCCAGGCATGTATCCTGACTGGTAATCGAACTCACAACCCTTTGATTTGCAGGCTGGCAGTCAATCCACCGAGCCACACCAGCTAGGGCCTGACAGCTGATTTTAAAAACAAATATTTCAGACCAGAAAGGACTGGCACAAAATATACAAAGTGATGGAAAGAAAGGACCTGTAACCTAGACTACATTACCCTACGAGGCTATTATTTAAAATTGAAGGAGTAATAAAAAGCTTCCAAGATAAGTAAAAGCTAGAGGAATTCTTTACCACCAAACCATTATTACAAGAAATATTAAAGAGTTGTCTATAAGAAGAAGGATAAATAGAAAAATAAAAGAGAAACAAAGTCATAAAGAATAAAATAACAATAAATGCATACTTAAAATAATCACTTTAAAAGTAAATGGCTTAAGTGCTCCAATCAAAAGATATACGGTAGCTGAATGGATAAGAAAACAAAACTATATATATGCTCTCTACAACTGGTCCACCTCAGAACAAAAGATACACAAAAATTAAAAGTAAAGGGATGGAAAAAGATATTTCATGCAAATGGTACTGAACCCAACATCAGAGCACCTAAATATGTAAAGCAAATCTTGATAGACCTGAGGGAAAGACTGTCAGAAATACAGTCAATGTAGACAATTTTAACACCACATTGATATCAATGGATAGATATATCACACAGAAAATTAACAAGGAGATGATGGCCATATATGACACACTAGATCATATGCATTTAATTGATATCTTAGGAGCACTTCACTCCAAAGCAGCAGAATATGCATTCTTTTCAAGTGCACATAGAATACTTTCTAGAATAGTCCACATGTTAGGACACACAACAAGTCTTAAATATAAGAAGAGTGAAATACCAAGCATCTTCTCTGACCATAATGCTATGCAACTAGAAATCAATCACTGGAAAAGAAACTGAAAAACACATGAACACACAGAGTCTAAGTAACATGTTCCTAAACAATGAATGGCTTAACAATGAGATCAAAGAAAAAATCAAAATATACCTTGAAACACATGAAAGTGAGGCAACCCAAAATGTATGGGACACAGCATAAGCAATCCTAAGAGAGAAACTCATAGCATTACAGGACTACTTCAAGAAACAAGAAAAATCTTTAATACACAATCTAACAATATACTTAAAGTAACTAGAAATAGAACAACAAAGCCCAACATAAGTAGAAGGAAGAACATAATAAAAATGAGAACAAAAATAATGAAATTGAGTTTTAAAAAAAAGAAACAATCGATGAAACCAAGAGATAGTTCTTTTAAAAGATAAGCAAGATTGAAAAAACTTTAATTTGACTCATCAAAAAAAAGGAAGACCCAAATAAAATCAGAAATGAAACAAAGGTAACAAATGACACCAAAGTAATACAAAGGATTGTAAGAAAATATTATGAACAAATATATACCAATAAGTTGGAAATCTAGGTGAAATGGATAAATTCCTAGAAACATGCAATCCCAGCAAAATCATAAAGTCCAAATAGACAGATTAAAACTAGCAAAATTGAGCAGTAATTAAAAAACTCCCAACAAACAAAAGTCCTGGACTGGATGGCTTCACAGGTGATTTTAACCAAACAAAGGATAAGTGGCTCTAGGGTAGAGATTTAGCAAAACAGAAAAAAAGAGAAAGAACTCATGGATGTGGACAACAGTGTGGAGATTTTGGGGGATAGGTGGTGGGTGGAGGTCAAGGAGGGTATAGGGGTATAAATTGTAACATAAAAATGCAGTAAAATATATATGCCATAAAAATAGAAAGGAGAAGCATTCAAAGAAGAATGAACACCTATCTTCTCAAACTCTTCCCAAAAATTCAAGAGGAAGTTAAACTGCCAAGCTCATTTTACAAGACCAGCATTATCCTAATTCTAAAACCAGATAAAGAGACTACAAACAAAGAAAGTTATAGGCCAATATTCCTGATGAACATACATGCTAAAATCCTGAAAAAAAAATTTATAAACTGGATTCAGCAATACATTAAAAAGATAATACAAGATGATAAATTGGAATTTATTTTGAGGAGGCAAGCTTGGTACAATATCTGCAAATCAATAAACATGATACACGACATAAAATGAAGTTTACAAACCACATGATCATATCAATAGATAAAGAAAAAGCATTTGATAAGACCCAGCACCCATTTATGATAAAAAAAAAACAACACTTAGCCTAGTGGAATATACCCTAGAGGGATATACTTCAACATAATAAAGGCCACATGTGACAAACCAGAGCCAACATCATACCCAATGGGCAAAAACTAAAACCATTTCTTTTTAGATCAGGAACAACATAGGGATGTCCACTCACCACTCTCATTTAGCATAGCAGTAGAAATCCTAGCCACAGCAATCAGACAAGAAAAAAAATAAAACCCTTACTATTTGCAGATGACATGATCATTGTATGTAGTGAACCCTAAAGATTCCACAAAAACAGATAAATGAACAGATATCTATTAGAACAGATAAATGAATTCAGTAAAGTAGCAGGTTACAAAATTAATATCCAGTAATCAGTTGCATTTTTATACACCAATGATGAAATATAAGAAAGGGAAATTAAGAAAACAATCCCATTCACAATGGCTACAAAAAGAGAAAAAATACCTAGAAATAAATTTAACCAAGGATGTAAAAAACCTGTACTTGGAAAATTATAAGACATGAAGAAAGAAACTAAAGAAGATACAAATAAGTGGGAACACATACCATGTTCATGGATAGGAAGAATTAACACCATTAAAATGCCCATATTACCCAAAGCAGTATATAGATTCAGAGCAATTCCTATCAAGATACTAATTACATATTTCACAGAACTAGAACAAATATTCCAAACATTTATATGTAATCACAAAAGATCCTGAATAGCAACAGCAATCTTGAGAAAGAGCAAAGTTGGAGGAATCATGCTACCTAAAACTATACTCTAAAGCCATAGTAATCAAAACAGCATGGTGCTGGCATAAAAACAGACACATAGATGAATGGAGCAGCAGAACAGAGTGCCCAGAAATAAACCCATCCCTCCATAGTCAATTAATATTTGACAGAGGTGGCAAAAACATACTTTGGGTTAAAGACAGTTTATTCAGTAAATTCTGTTGGGAAAATTGGACAGATAAATGCAGAAAAATGAAACTAGACCACCTCATACCACACACAAAGAAACATAGGCAGTAAAATGTAGTGATAATCTAATGGGGTTTTCTTTATAGATTACTGTCTTCTTTACCCTGATGGCCTTGAGAATTCTTTCTTTGTTACTAATTATTGACAGTCCTAACATAATGTGTCTTAGAGAAGGTCTTTTTCCATTTAGAAAATTAGGTGTTCTGAAAGCCTCTTGAATGCAAAGATCCAGCTCTTTCCCTAGGTTTTGTAGGTTCTCATCAATTATTTGTTTGAGTAGACTTTCTCCTCCTTTCTCCTATCTTCTCCTTCTGGTTTATCCATTATTCTCATATTGCTTTCTCTAATGGAATCAGATAGTTCTCATAGAGTTTTTCCATTTTTTTAAACTCTCAGTGTTCTGTCTTCTTCCACCTGAGTCATTTCTAGATTTCTATATTAAGGCTCACTAATTCTCTCTTCTATCTTTTATCTGGTCCTCTCTGTTTCTCATGCTCTATAATTCATTTTACTCTCATCTGTTGAGTTCTTCAGCCCCAGTATTTCTGTTTGATTCATTTTATAATTTCAATCTGTTTGGTAAAATACTTCTTTTATTCATTTGTTTTATACCAGAGTTCATTGAACTACTATTCTAAGTTTTCTTGTATCTCAATGAGGTTTTTCAAAACTGCAATCTGGAGTTCTCTGTCATTTAAGTTATAGTCTTCTGTGTTTTTGAGTTTGGTCTGGAGAGTTTTTATTTTCTTCCTATGTTAATTTATTACCAGGGTTTTTCATGTACCTGATCATTTTTCTCTACCCTTGAGAAAGTGAACTTGAGGAAGTGAACTCTTCTTTTTAGGTGTGGTTTATATCTTTTAAAGATTCCTTTCCTTCAGCTGTGAAGGGGACAAGAATAGATTTTGGAAAATTTTAAAGAACAACAATACATAAATGGTAGGCAGAGGAAAAGGGATTAGATTAAAGCCCATTGAGAGAGACCATGAGAGTAAAGCAAGACACAGCTGTCAGCAGCAATATCAGATACCTTCAGCACTGAAGAAGTAATGAAGTACATTGCAAGAACAACATAAAGGCTTTCTATATTACCAACCAGAGAAATTTCAATGGAGTCCTTACTGTAGAACAGAAGCAAAATTATAGAGAATTGAAAAATTAGTGGGGAGCACACTTTCCCTTCCACAAAATACTGAAGACTGTGTCTTCCTGACTGAGCTGAACACTGAAGATGTCTCACTGGAGCAGAGAAGAGCTGCCCAGCTGAAGAGAGGTCTAGCCCTGGGGAAGCTTCACAGCCATACTCTTCACAAGCTCACTGTATCAAATTGAGCTCTTCCATGGTGATGCTGTTGTCATAGTTATGCTGTATCATTGTTGAGCTGATTGAACTGAATAAAGTTTCCTTTTTCACCACACCTCCCCCAAAAAATAGAAAAAAGAAAAATCAGTAGGTAGTAAGGAAGAGAAACAAGTTGGCTCTGAAAAAGAAAGGATGGTAGTTGCAAAGGGGTGTATAGCCAGTGAAGGTTTTTAATGTTGAGAGAGACATTAAATGATTTTAAGTGATCATAGGAAGGAGTCAATAAAAGTGAAAGATACAGTTGATGATATAGGAATAAGAAGATATGTGCTAGATTCAGGCCTGTAGGGAGGCTGGGGAGAATGGACTGATTCCGGGGAAGAAATACCTTTTAAATGCAAATCCTGAGCTGATACACCCCTCTAGACATATTATTTCATTACGTCTGGGATCAAGATATTTCAAGAAATATCATGATTCAAGTGATCTTTAGGCCACAATATGAGAAACACTTCTCTTTTTTCTATTTTCTCCCATCTATTAAGCCACTCCTATCTTCTTTTCTTTTCCATACAGTCTAGAATCTGGGTCTTGTGATTCATGGTCTAGTGTTTATAAGGTAAGAAAGATATTAGAAGTGATGTGGCTCTAGAAGTGGGGGACTAAAGTAGAATGATGGTGAAATTCAATTGGGATGGAGGAAGTAAAGGAAATGAGAAGTTCTAATAGCTGTTTGTATACTTGCCTGCATAAAAAAAAACTTGTAGGTCATTTTAAAATATGTAGATGCCAGACATTACCTCAACAGATTCTGATTTAGTAGTTCTTGAGTGGATCCTGGACATGTATATATTTACATCTATATATTTTTTTAATGTAGGCTGAGTCTAATGCACAGCCCAGATTCATAACCACTACATGGGATTTTTATGTGGTCAGTAAAGATCACTCAGCTTTTTTGAAGACCTTGGAGTGAAAAAGAAAACTAGTAAGCCTGAAGTCATTTGTCATCTGAATTTATTATAATTATAGTTTTCCTTAGGCAATCAAGTGAATTAGTTACTTTCCAAACATCATGGTTGCTTTCTTGAAAAAGATTATGGCAATCCCAAAGGCTACTATGGAAAAGTCCACATGGGTATTATATGAAAAAAGCCACATAGTTTGGGTGGGGATTGGTTTTCTTCTTATTGTTGTTCTTTCCAATACAGGAATAAAGGGATATTATGAGAAGGGGGATAAGTTTTTTTAAAGGGTATAGAACAACTACTAAGAAGGACTTTAGGGTATATTAGAAGAAACCAAGACTGTGCATCAGGAGACCTGGGTTCTAGAACCAGCTCCCTCTTGCTTAGCTCTGTGATCTTCAACTTGCCATAAAATTTCTCAAATTAACTATATTTGCATACAATACATAATATATTTGACATGCTCTTCATTCTCTTGGTTTTGCACATAGAAGGAGAAACCCTGTTCTGCCTAACTTGGTAATTGTGGTTTTTGTTGTTGTAAATAAATAGTTTTGAGATGAGTGGGTTTGAAACATCAAGGCATTTTGGCAAATTCTGTCTTGTTCTTCAGATAGTATGACCTTTATAGAGCATGGTGAAATAATGAAGTGGTTCTTATTACTTTTATTTTTATTATTATTTTTAAAAGATTTTATTTATTTTTAGAGAGAAGGGAAGGAGGAGGAGAGGAAAAGAAACATCAATCAGTTGTCTCTCACCCCCCCAACCAGGGACATAGTCCATAACCCAGACATGTGCTCTGACCAGGAATCGAACCAGTGACCTTTGGGTTTGCAGGATGACACCCAACCCACTGAGCCATACCAGTCAGGGCCTGATGCCTTTTTAGTTAGGACTCCCACAAAGCTTGCCACTTGCTGGTGTCTTATACAACTCTGGGAAAATGATTTGCAAATGCATCGAAGTATACAAAGCATTATTAGAATCAATAATCAACTGGCAGCTCCAAAAGCCTACATTCTAAGGTTAAGTCCATCAAACCAATTTTTTGGATTTAGCCAGACAAGATTATCATGGAGGGTTTGGAAAACCTCCTGCTACAAACCGTGACCCAATCCTGTTCTGGAAGGTCAATCTGGTAGCAACATCCCAAGACACCTTTAGGGTCACAACCAATTTTTATATACAGATGCTTCCTAGTAATAAAAGGTAAGCCCATTTTCCAAGAGTTATAATGCCATGGGCTAATGTGGTTAGGAGAAACAATTCTGATAATAGGTGCCCCAGTGCTGGGCCCCTCCCACCACATTTTAGTATTTAGTTGTTGAGGCTGAGCCAGAACTATTGTTGTGTCAGGCTTAGCTAATATTTCCAGTTAGCTTCCCAATTCTCTACTACAAAAGGACTTTTGGTGAGAAAAGTGATGGTGGCATTTGGTCCTTGGCATAAAAACAAGAAGACTGAGTCCTTACGACTAGTGTCTAAGGTACAAGGAGGAACCGGAGGGGGATTGGAAGTATAGTAGACCCCTCATGGGTACACAGACCAACTGTGGCTACCATGGAAAGCTGATAGTAATCACTGTGTTGCTCTTTGTTTGCAGCATAAAGTTGCTCTTTTAAAGGAAAGCACAAAATGTTAAGGACAGAAAAACAAACTGGTAAATGTTCAGCAACATAAACAGTTTTGGGCACTAGTAACCAGTGTTTGTTTTCTTCTAGTGGGCCATCAGGGGGCATCCACACTCCTCCAGTCCACTGAGTATCGTTAGTGGAAAAGGGAGGCTCAACATTCCACCAGGTATGCAACTAAAATACTGGTGGATCAATAATGTGGCCCCAGTAGATATAAGAGGAATTTACCTTAGTAGCTAGACCCTGCCCCTCTTGGAAAAGTATAATGGCAATTAAAAGCAAAGTTTTAGCCGAACTGGCTGACAGCAGTGCTCGGTAAGCGGTAAACCTGTTTTCTGGGGTGTCTTCTATCCTTGTTTCCACAAGAATTTCTTTGGCTCAAGCATTAAGAGCTTTGATGTTCCCCCATGTAGTGGGGACACACCTGAAGGGAACATTATGGGCCATTGGGAGGTTGTTGCCCTCTGCAGGAGGCATCTGAGCCTCGGCCCCTGTCAGTGGGGCAGGCCCCATCCTCCTCTGTTGGCGGACTCAGACCCGTGTGATGCCGTGGGTGTCCACTTTCTTTCTGGTTATTCAGTGTCAGCTGGGCCATCTGATCTGTCAGTTGATTAATTCTCGCCTCCCGATAACAGAGCTTGACATATATCCCACTCATGATAAGGCTTTACTTTTACAGGACCTGTAGTAATGGAAACACATGCATACCCTCTTCCCTATGTTAAGAGATCTACAGTGCCCTGCCAATTGCCATCTCCTAGTGAGTCTCTATATAAAACCTGAGGGTAAGGCAGTTTTGACTCTTTTGTCTGAAAATGTTTTTCAATTGGAGTACAGAGCAATTGATCACAATTTAGAAAATTATGGGTAAACATGGATAACACAGTCAAAATTTGGGGGGAGGACTCTTGATACTCCCTTTTTTTTGTTTTTTAAGATTTTTAAAAGTATGATGAGCCCATTCTACAATTGCCTGACCAGTTGGATTGTAAGGTGTTCCTGTTTTATGTTGGATACTCGAATGCTGAAGAAAAACCTAAGTAGAATGGGCAAGGTATCTGGGGCCACTATCAGTTTTAACTTGCTGAGGCCATCCTAAATGACTAAAGGCCTCAAGCCAATGGGCTTGTATATTTTTTGCAGATTCTCCTGTCAAAGCAGATGTATGTAAGGCACCAGAATAAGTATTAATAGAAATATAAATGTATTTGAATTTTCTAAAGGGAGGGTAATGAGTGACATCTGTTTGCCAAATTATTTGAGAACTTAGTCCTCAAGGATTAACTGCTGTTGATGGAAGTGCCTTGGTAAAGGCTTGGCAGTCAGGACATTCTTTAATAATTTGCCTAGCTTGGGTGTGAGGAATATTAAATTGCTTTCAGAGTGTCTGGCTGTTTTGATGAAAAAACTGATGAGAAGCTGCTGCCTGCTAGAAGGCAGTAAGGACACTAAGGCATCTGCCTTATTGTTACCATCCACCAGGGGGCCAGGCAGTCCTGAATGGGATTCAATATGAGTAATGAAGAGGGGGTGTTCCCGCTTGTCAAGAAGGAACTGCAGAGTCAAAAATAGGTTAAGTAGATTGGGGTCAATAGAAGTCTTAATTAATGCCTGATCTAGATGTAGAATAGTATAAACAGTATATCCTGAGTCACAGACTATATTCAGAGCTTCCTGGGGCCATTGCTGTAGGGCCATGATTACAGCAAAACGCTCGGCCCTTTGAGTAGAGGAATGTCTTGAGGATACAAAATTTCTCCAGTTTCTCCCTTCTTGCCAGGCAATAGCAGCCCATCTGGTTTTTCCAGCCCTGGCTGGTGTGGCTCAGTGGATTGAGACCTGGCCTAGAAACCAAAAGGTTGTGGGTTCAATTCCCAGTCAGGGCACATGCCTGGGTTTCAGGCCAATGTTTCTCTCCTTCTTTCTCCCTCCCTTCCCTTCTCTCTAAAAATAAATAAACAAAATCTGAAGAAAAAAAAAACAACAAAAAGAAACGCAGTTTTCGCCCCAGGTACTGGTGTTGGGCTGACTTTTTCTGCTAGCCTTATTTGAAGGAATGGAATGTTTTGAAGCAATCTGTCTGAGGGAAGATGGATTTTTAGCCCTCCTACAAAGTCAGCTATAGCACACTGAAATTCTAAAGATTGAGCTGTTAATTGTTGTAAATAAATCTGAGTTAAAGGGACATGAATAAAGGCAGGATAATATCCAAATAACTACTGTGTCTGCTCACACCCTTTTATAATAAGATGGCACCACGCAGTTATATAGGTGGTAATAGTGCACTGTGGCTGATGAGACAGGAAAAGCCTCTCTATCATAGCTAAGTGGGGTGACAGCTGTACTCTAAGGCCCACTAGGGTGCCTAAGGTTGGGAAGCAAAAAAGCTGGACAGGAAACTGGATCAGTTTTAGTTAGTTGCCACTGCTGCATATGTTGATTTACTATAGTTAATTCTTGTAGAGCCTCAGGGGATAATTTTCTGGGAGAATTAAGATCAGGGTCCCCTTTAAGGGTGTTAAATAAATGAGTTAATTGTTGGGTAGGTATTCCAAGACTGGGTCATACTTAGATGATTACTCTCAGGAGTTGTTGGAGGCAATTAAGAGTTAAATCCTTGGGTGGATTAATTTGAAGGACTTGAGGCTGAATTGTCCTATTAAAAAGGATATAACTTAAATATTTCCAAGGCTCTGAATGATGGATTTTTTCTGGGGTAATTACTAGTCCAGCAGAGGCCACAAAGTTTTTAAAGAAGGTAGTTTTTGCTAGAATATCCTGTTGAGGGAGCTGTGATCAGGATGTCATCCATATAATGATAGATAATACTGTGGGAAAATAAATTTCTTACTGGCTGAACGGCCTGATGAATAAAATGCTGACAAATATTGGGACTATTTAACATCCCTTGAGGTAAAACCTTCCAATGAAATCTCTGTAAAAGTTGTGAATTATTAAACACAGGGACTGAAAAAGTAAATCTCTCATGATCCCTTTTAGCTAAGGGAATGCTAAAGAAACAATCCTTTAACTTTTTCCTATTACTTTTCTTGTTTAGCCCAGAGGGCCTGATTTTTGCCCTCTTGGGAGGGCTCCTCTTGGCTTTAAGCCCTTAACCTTTGGCTTCCTGGTTGGCTACAGGCAGGGAGCAATGAGAATGAGGCTCCAGATGGCAGCTGAAAAATGGCCTCAGTTTTTAAAGTGCCATTTTTTTTCTCTGCTTGAAAAGACAGGCCCCCTGCTGTTTCTGCAAGCTGCAATGAGTTTGAGCAGCAAGTCAATTGTCCTGTTGTTCTCAGGACCTGGTAGTTCCTAGGTTCGGAGTTTGCAAGAAAAGTGGGAAGGATGGGAGGTGCTCTGCTTGAATATATTTTAGACAAAAGTGGTTATGCACCAAGGGCCTTTTGTGACTCAACTGACTAACCATTCCCTCTGGGAGAATAGCCAGTTCTTCCCCAAGGAAATGATCAGTGTTTACAGGTACTGGGTTTAAAATGGTGCTTAATCTTCCATGGAGAAGGGCTATCCCTCCCCAGGAGGCAGTATACTTTCATTCTTACAATAAAAGGTCATGGCTCTGGAATAAACAAGGAGGATTCTTAATATCTCTTTAACTCGTCACACCTCCCATCCCAACTTATAGCATACTTTAGATCGACAAATTTATGAATACATTCACAACATTCAGAAACAGTTTTTTCTCCACTGGCAAATACATTTACACAGTTTTTTTTCCTGTGCAGAAAAAGAGACAGCACGGCCACTCTCTGAGAGAGAAAGTGCCTCAACCCTTGCCTGGACAGGTTTTTATTACTTTTTAATAGCATATATCAATGAAAGTTTTCATTCCTTATGTTCAGGTTTGCTTTAGGTAATTACTTTTTACAGATAACAAAGGAAAGGATGTTACTGATTACTTCTTACAGATTAACAAGAAACAATAAGAGTGATTAGTCTGGATACACTCCATCCTTGGGAGAATTACTGCAGACTTCAGGAAGTTACCTTAAAGATATGCAGTAAACATTTGCTGCTTCAGCTCAGGGTGAGGGAGTTTTAGCAAGAGCAAGCCTCAAAGCAGCCTAGGTATAATGCAGGCCTGGTTTTCCCATAGGAAAGATGATCCATGGGTTTGGCTCCTGTGTGCTGACAGGTGCCTGCTGGTTTTCCAATAGGGCTGGGTTACATTTGCCATTGCCAAGCAGACTGGTTCCCTATACTGTTACATTGTAAGAGGCAGAGCCTTAGGTATTCTCCAAGTTGGGGCAACCACTTCACCACTTTGTGGTGCTGTGTGTGGATGAGGGGTCAGAGAGGAAGCAATGCCACTTGCTTGGCTCTCACCCCATTTTTAGTCACTTCTCCTACTTCCTCTATGCAACTGGCACCCTTCTAGCTGTGGCCATGGTTCTGAATCCCAGGGTGGGTGGGTTTATATACATTCTAGGACTGTGTAGGTCCTTTAAATGGACACTCCTGAGATACTGGTGATTCTTCCACTTTCCAACCCTCCACTGGTTTTTACAGTCAAAAGTTATGAGGCTTTATTTTCCTGATGCTGGACTCCTGGGGTGTGTGGCGTGGCCTGGGGCTGGGATCGCTCACTCCCCAGGTGTTCCTCCGGGTTTTTATCCACCACACACTTGGATGTGGGACCATCCATTCTGCCAGCTGCCTCCGCCACAGCCTTGCTGCTGCCACACCGCACCCTCTTTGCCTCTCCTACCTGTTAGGATGAATATTCCTTCCTTAAATCCTTGATTGTCAGACTTCCATATAGTTAGATTATCTGGCAGTTCTGGTTGTTTTTACTTTGAGATTAGTTATAATCCTTTCTGTGGTTGTGCAAGGAGGTGAAGCATGTCTGCCTGCACCTCCATCTTGGCTGGAAGTCTATCAAGTGCTTTTTCTGCATCTATTGACATGATCATGTATTTTTTTATCCTTTATTTTGTTTATGTACTATATCACATTTATTGATTTGCAGATGTGTACTACCTTGTATCCCTGGAGTAAATCCCACTTGATCATGGTGTGTGACCTTTGTGATGTATTGCTGTATTCTGTTTGCTAATGTTTTGTTGAGGGTTTTAGAGTCTATGTTCATCAGGGTTATTGGCCTGTAATTTTCTTTCTTTGTAGTGCCTTTATCCAGTTTTGGAATTAGGATAATGCTGGCCTAATAAAATGAGCTAGGGAGCTTTTCTTTCTCTTGAATTTTTTGGAATAATTTGAGAAGCAGAAGTGTTAGTTCTTCTCAGAAAGTTTGGTAAAATTCACTTGTGAAGCCATATAGCCCAGGACTTTTGTGTGTTAGGAGTTTTGTTTATTACTGCTTCAGTTTCGCTAGTTGTGATCTGTCTATTCAGATTCTCTGATTCTTCCTGAAGTTTTTGGAACATAGTATGTTTTTAGAAATTTATCAACTTCGTCTGGATTGTCCAATTTGGGGGCATATGGTTGTTCATAATACTTTCTTACAATCCTTTTTATTTCTTTGGCATCAGTTGTTACCTCTTCTATTTCATTTGTGACGTTTTCTTGTCCATTCAGTTACCCTTTGACTGTAGCATTAAAGCCATATACATTTAAAGTGATCAATGATAGGTATATATTTGTTGCTATTTTATTTTTAAGTATTTTCTTCTGTTTTTTCTTTTTCTCCTATTTTTTTAAAGGTTGTATTTATTTACTTTTAGAGGGAAGGGAGAGGGAAAGATAGGGAGAGATACATCAATATGTAAGAGATACATCAATTGGTTGCCTCTCGCATGCCCCCGAGTGGGGACCCGGCCCACAACCTACAACCCACGTATGCCACAAGCCACTGAGCCACACCAGCCAGGGCTCTTCTTCTTAAAAGGTTTAAAGAAAACCTTTTAACATTTGTTGCAGTACGGTTTGGTGGTAACAAATTCCTGTAGCTGTGTTTTGTCTAGGAAGCTCATTATTTCTGCTTTGATTTTAAATGATGGCCTTGCTGGGTAAAGCCTTGCTTTTTATCACTTTGAATATTTCATAACATTCTCTTCTGGCCTGAAATATTTCTGTTGAGAAATCAGATAACAGTCTAATCAGAGTTTCCTTGTACATAACTACTTGGTTTTCTCTTACACTTTTAAGAGTCTCTCATTGTTTTATCTTTGCCATTTTAATTATGATGTGTCTTGGTGTGGGCCTCTTTGAGTCCATCTTGTTTGGGACCCTCTGTGCTTCCTGGACTTGTGTGTCTTTTTTCTTCACCAGGTTAGGGAATTTTTCTGTCATTATTTCTTCAAATGGGTTCTTGAACCCTTGCTCTCTCTCTTCTTCTAGTATTGCTATGATGTAGATGTTGTTATGCTTTTTATTGTCCCAAAAGTTCCTTAAACTATCCTTATTTTTTAAAATTATTTTTACTGCTCTGATAAGGTATTTTTTCTACCTTATCTTCCAAATTTCTAATTTGATCCTTTGCTTCATCTAACCTACTGTTTATTCCTTCCATTGTATTATTTATTTCAGATATTGTATTATTTCTGACTGGTCCTTTTTTATGTTTTCTATGTCTTTTTTCATGCTGTTGAGCATCCTTATAATTTTTACTTTGAACCCTATGCCTGATAAATTGCTTGCCTCCATTTCATTTAGCTCTTCTTCTGGAGAAATCTCTTGTTCTTTCATTTGGTGCCTGTTTCTTTGTCTTCCCATTTGGGCTGCCTCCTTGTGTTTGTTTCTATGTTTTAGGTAGATCTGCACAGACTCTTGTACAGACCTCTGTCAGACACTTTCTGCAATTGGCCCTGGGTAACCTGTTTGGAGCTTTCAGTGATCCACAGCTTGTGGCTCACTCTGTTGGGCCTGGGTGCATGCAGAAAGAACCAAACTGTTCACCCAGGCCAGCTTTTGCCAGCACTGTGCCTGGGGGTAGTGGTCAGCTAATATTTCAAAGGACCCAGAGATCCACCTCTGCCTGCAGGCTGTCTGTTAGGCATAATCACTGAAAGAATCTCTGGCTGCACTCCTCAGCAGGACTTAAGCTTCACAGGGTGGGGTAAGAGACATGCCTCTTGATGGGGCTATTGCTTTCCCCACCCTAGTCTGGTGCTGCATGGATGGGAGTGTGTTGCCTGAGAGAGATGAATTCTGTAGTATGGGCGGATGACTGAGCACAGGGATCCTGGTGGCTGACCCTTCAGTTCTCTCCCCAGAGCCAGCAACCCCAGACTGTCTTTGTGTAGCTGTAGTCTGCTTTTGTCCTCTCTCCACCAGAACAACTTTTCAGGCCAACTTTTATGAACAGAAAAAGAATGTATTCTTTCATGATTATTAGCAAATCAATACATTTCACTCTGTTGTTGGTGTTGCTGAAACTCACTGGGGAAGGACCACATGTTTTCTATCCTAAGAAGAGAATAGGAAAGGATTGTGTTAAAGTTTGTTGTAGTTGATGCATCTATACATCTCTGCTTTTTGTAATCTGTGAATCTGAGAAATTCTAAAAGTGCTTTTTGATTCTTTTAAAGAATTCCACACTGCCTTTCAATCCAATGATCCCACTGCTGGGATTATACCCTAAGAATCCTGAATCCCCAATTCAAAAGAACCTATGTACCCCAATGTTCATAGCAGCATTATTTACAATAGCCAAGTGCTGGAAACAGCCTAAGTGCCCATCAGTAAATGAGTGGATCAAAAAACTGTAGTACATTTATACAGTTGGATACTACACAGAAGAAAGAAAGAAGAAAATCCTACCTTTCATGGCAGCATATGGATGGATCTGGAGAGCATTATGCTAAGTGAAATAATCCAGGGGTGAAAGACAAATACCATATGATCTCACCTATAAGTGGAACCTAATCAATAAAACAAACAAATGAGCAAAATAGAACCAGAGACTTGGAAATAAAGAGCAAACTGACAGTGACCAGATGGAAGCGGGGAGGAGATAATAGGGGAGAGAACAGGAAGGGTTGCCCAGAACATGTTACAAAGGAACATGAATAGAGGTAAGCAATGGGGGGAAAGGTGGGACAATTATAACTGAAGAACAATATTCTTTTTAAAAAGAGTTCTATATCCTACTGTGCTCTCTCTTCATGAATAAATAATTTATATGTTTATTTACAAACTATAGATCCCCAGGTGACTGAAACAGCTGGATTTTTTCTGCTTATTCTGGTGCATGTCATTATAGGTGCTCAACTTGAAATTGTATCTTACAAGATTCCTGCCAGGAGACAGATTTGAAGTCATAGTGAAATATGTAGATGATGGAAGGGTTCTTTTTGTTAAAAAAAAAAGTAACAGCCAACTTGAACAAAGCAATTTTCTGAGAGTGGCTGGCTGCCTCATGGAAGCAGAAATCATTCTTGTTGCTATCCATTGGTTCCTGGGGCTCTCATCAGAGATGAGGCACCTTTAATACTTGGGAGTGACTGCTCCCCATAAGGCACTGAAAAAAACAGCTTTCAGAGACTGACGTGAATACTGAAGCTATTAGTACTGGTATATTTCCTGATTGTCCTGCTGGAAGTGAACAAAGCTTTGGTGACATTACAACTTAAGAACTGCAAAGTGTAGTGATCCTAGTGGAGGACTTCATACAGGTACTCAAAAAATGAACATTCTCAAAAAATGAAAACAGTAAAATCTCCTTTGTATATTAGAAGGGTCATCTTTTTTAAAATTTTTAACTTTATTTTAATTATTGTTCAAGTACAATTTTCTATCTTTTACTCCCATCCCGGCTCACCACCCAGCCCTCCCCACCTCCCTCCCATTTCCACCCCCTCCTAGTTTTTGTCCATGTGTCCTTTATACTTGTTCCTGTAAACCCTTCCCCTTTTCCCCTGAAACTCCCCTGAAATTCCCTCCCCTCTTCCCTCTGAACACTGTCAGCCTGTTCCCTATTTCAGTGTCTTTGGTTATATTTTGCTTGTTTGTTTTGTTGATTAGGTTCCTGTTAAAGGTGAGATCATATGGTATTTGTCTTTCACCACTTGGCTTATTTCGCTTAGCATAATGCTTTCCAGTTCCATCCATGCTGTTGCAAAGGATAAGAGCTCCTTCTTTCTTTCTGCTGCATAGAATTCCATTGTGTAAATGTACCATAATTTTTTGATTCATTCATTTACTGATGGGCACCTAGATTGCTTCCAACACTTGGCTATTGTAAATTGTGCTGCTATGAACATTGGGGTGCATAGGTTCTTTTGGATTGGTGTTTCAGGGTTCTTAGGATATAGTCCAGGCAGTGGAATTGCTGGGTCAAAAGGCAGATCCATTTTTAGCTTTCTGAGAAAATTCCGTACTATTTTCCATAGTGGTTGTACCAGTCTGCAATCCCATCAACAGTGCACTAGGGTCCCCTTTTCTCCACAACCTCTCCAACACTTGTTATTTGTTGCTTTGTTTATGATGGCCATTCTGACTGGTGTAAAGTGGTATTGGATAAAAGATTGAAATATAAACTGCGACACCATTGAAGTCCTAGAGGAGAACATAGGCAGGAAAATCTCAGATATTTCACGCAGCAATGTTTTTACTGACATGTCCCCTAGAGGAAGGGACACAAAGGAAAGAATAAACAAATGGGATCTCATCAAAATAAAAAGCTTCTGCATGGCTAAAGAAAACAGTATTAAAATAAAAAAAGAACTAACTGTATGGGAAAACAGATTTGCCAATGATACCTCAGACAAGGGTTTAATCTCCAAAATATACAAAGAACTTACACGACTCCATTCTAAGAAGACAAGCAAGCCAATTAAAAAATGGGCCAGGGACTTGAACAGACACTTCTCCAAGGTAGACATACAGAGGATCCAGAGGCACATGAAAAGATGCTCAATATCACTAGCTATCAGAGAGATGCAAATTAAAACCACAATGAGATACCACTTTACACCAGTCAGAAGGGTCATCTTAAAGAGAGCAGAGGAGAGATCTCCGGAGTTTGAGCTTGGGGCTGAATTTATCCCCTTAAAGAGTAAGAATAAGCCCTCAACAGAGGTTCTCTGCGTCACTTCATCTCAGTGGTTCTCATCTCCCTCTCAGAATAATTTGAAGACTTTAGCATTTAAAATGCTGTTGCCCATACCATTTAAAATTTTATTGATTGATTTTTAGAGAGAGAGAGAGAGAAAAGAAGGGAGGAGAAAGAGAGAGAGAGAAAGAGAGGAAGGGAGAGAGAGAAACATTGATTTCTTGTTCCACTTATTCATTCATTCACTGGTTACTTCTTGTATGTGGGTTCCCATATGAACCCACAACCTTGGTGTATGGGAACAACACTCCAACCAACTGAGCTACCTGGCCAAGGCCTTACACCAATTTCAATAACATTGAATTTAACCAAATCTCTGGGACTTGGAGCTGAACATTGGCATCTTTTTAAATATCCCCAAGTATGAAGCTAGGGCTAAAAATCACTGAGCTCTCTTGAACTTGATATATACCACAATAAGTGGAGTTGTACCACAGAAGAGAGAAGTCCTGCATTAAATTCCTCAATGTAATAGAATAAGGATGTCACAATTAAGTCATCCAACCTTTAAAACTTATGTCTTTGAAGACTTCTCTCTAAACTGCCATCCTAACCCAAAGCAAAAGTTCCAAGTTTTGAGTTCAACCTTAATACCATGCATTGACAAGATTCTTTTTTTCTTCTTTTCCTCAGTTATGCCTTCCCAGAATGCTATACTTTTTAAGGAAGGGAACATGGAAAAGAAGGAAATGAATGATGGATCACACATAGTCAAGTCCCAGGTAAGTTTAGCTATACTCTTCTCTAAAATGCTATTATAGTTCTCAGAATGTGAGTACTGTTATTTTTCAATTCTCAGAAGTGCTAAACCCCAAAATGCCAAAGCCCTTGAAACTCTTGTGACAGATGATAATCTCAATTGGATGTTTCCCATTCACCTTCTATAGCCCTTTATAGCTCTTTTCCTCTCCAGCATTTTTACCAGTCAAATACTCACATTGGTGCTAGATATTGTAAAGGAAAGAAAAAAAAGCCATAAACTGTCTTATAATCACCCTTCACTTACACAGCTCACCAGAATTCAAACCACACTGTAAGCAGTGAATGATGCCCAGGTCACTGTGACTGCTTGGAACTAATGGCATTACTAAGTATGCCTGAGGACATCTGCTGCCACAAGTTAATTTTTATCCAGAACCTACTATATCTTTTCCAAAACCTGTTTAAGCCTGTTGGTACAACTTGGTAATTTGAGTGTTATGTAAACTGAAAAGATGTAACTTTGTTTCTATGAAAACTAGTTGGATATTTTTGAAAGATTCAGTAAATGCTATTTTTAAAAAATTGCTATCAAATTAAGTGTGAGCAAAATTGCAAAACACTGATGGGAAAATCATAAAAATCTCAGAGGATTCTACACCTACATTACTTCCTAAGTATCATTTGCTTGTTCCACTTTAATAAAACAGAAACTGATGTATTATGGATATGGACACTCAGTCATTAAAATCACTCTCATAGAAAAAGCTTAGCTTTACATCAAAAGATGAGCCAATGAGTATACATCTACATATTTTAAATTAAAATAAAATGTTTGATATCTTTTATGGATCTCTAACCAGAGTTTTGCATAACACACTAGACATCAGTCTTAGTTGCTTCATGTAGGAAGACTTCTATTATTCCAAATTCTATGAGGTAATCATTATCTGTACATAGCAAATAAACTCACTGGGGGAGATTTTTTAAAGTCTATATAACATGATATTCAAAAAGTATAAGTATAATGTTGGATGTTGCTATGCATGTGAAAGACAACAAATACAAGAGGTACTCAGCCCTCTGAGTGGTGTGGCTGGTGTGGCTCAGTGGATTGAGCATGGCCTGCAAACCAAAGGGTCACTGGTTTAATTCCCAGTCTAGGACACATGCCTGGGTTGCAGGCCAGGTCCCCAGTAGGGGACATGTGAGAGGCAACCACACATTGAGGTTTCTCTCCCTCTCTTTCTCCTTCCTTTTCCCTCTTTTTAAAAATAAAGAAATAAAATCTTTTAAAAAATTATTTTAAAAAAAGATGTACTTAGAAAAGGGATAAATCTGATTGAGCCTGGAGGGATGAAGGAAGACTTCACAAAGAAGGTAGTTTGAATTTGTGCTGATATCAGGTAGGGTTTGGATTTGAGAGAAAACTAAACCATTGCCAACAGGAAATAATACTTGAGTAAGAGCTGAGACAATAAGGAGATCGTCAGCTAGAGCTGAGCATTTATTTGGTACATTAGTTTTTTGGGATCCATGGTCTGCAAGGAATAGATTCATTCAGTTTACTCTTTTTTTTAATTGATCTTTTAGAGAGAGAGATGTTTTAGAGCAAAACATTGATTTGTTGTTCTACTTATTTATGCATTCATTGGTTGACTCTTATGTGTACCCTGACCAGGAATTGAACCCACAACCTTGGTGTATCAGAATGATGTTCTAATCAACTGAGCTACCTGGCCAGGGAATCTTTCAGTTAACTCTTAATTGTAGGCTCCCACAGACAGGAGTAAAAAGACACTGAGAACTAATTTGGCACATGTGCCTCTTGGCATTCTAGCCAGAGGAGTTTGTTTTAATTTTCCAGAACCATTTATTGTATTAAGAAAGAAGACAGTTCATTCATTCAACAAATATTTTTTGAGCAGCTACTGTGTATCAGAAATTATGCTTGGCACTAGATATATATCCATGAGCAAAACCGACATGGTCCTAAACCCAAAACACTTACAGTCTAATAGAGACAGACATTCATCAAATATACTAATAAAATTGATATGTGTATTATACAAAATAAAGACTAAGGTGCTGTGAATGTGCACTAAGGAATCAGGGAAGAATTCTCTGGGGAAGCAAAATTTAACATGAGACGTGAAGAGCATGTAGAATTTATAAAAGGAAGTGGAAGAGAGCACATTAGGCATGTGGGAAATAAACATCAAGTGTAAAAACCATTTGAGAAATTAAAAGAAGGCCAGTGTGATTACAGTGGAAGGACTCTTACCACTAGAGGTAACCTTAGAGAACATATAAGGACCAAGTATGCAGTACCTTTGACCATGAGAAGTTTGGGTTTTATTCTAACTTCAGTGACAAGCCTTTGAAGGAATTTAAGCAAGATGTAACATAATAAGTGACTGAATTCCACTTAAAAAAAAATCACCCTGGGGTGTAGTATGTAATAAATGGACTTGTGAGAGGCAAGAATGGAAAGGGGACAGAACTACCTAGGAAGTTATCACACTTCTGTATTCTAGAAGACAGAAATGATAGCATAAAACTAGAAGATGGAGAGAAATACATGGGTTTGAGAGCTTTGCTTTGGGAAATAGGTATTAGCAAGAAGTGTAAAGGCAAAGGAAGAAAAAAGATGAATTCAAAAAAATGTATCCCAGGAAATGGCAGGGTAATGATAAATCAGATTATGTCACTCCTGCTCAAAATGGGTAGATCCCATTTCACTCAGAGTAAAACCTGAAGTCGTTATGATGGCCCAAGTAAGTCCTACAGACTGCCGAATCTGGACCTTTCTGACTTTACCATTTCCTTTCCCCCTTGCTCACTACACTCTAGCCACCCTGGCCTCATTCTTCTTCCCTGAATGCTGGTGGGAGGAGGGGTACAGGGTAGAGGGGAATACCACACACACTATTGCTTTAGGACCTTTTTAAGTCTTTCCTCAAATGTCACCTCTTCAGTGACATCTATTCAATATTGTTTTTTAATTATTTAAGTGATATGAGAGTCTTTCCCATTACAAATTGTAAAAAGGTGAAAAGCAAGCATTATATTATGCACATTTGTACCATGTTTTACCGTGTATAATGCATAACCACATTTTTGTGTACATTATACATAGGATTATTATGCCCATGTATAATGCACATCCTTATATTTTCCGCAAAAATTTGGGCAAAAAAGTATGCATTACACTTGGCAAAATACAGAATGTCTGTCTTGAAAGATGATAGAAAGACAGGTACCAATTGTTGTTTCAAAACTTTCTAATATATTTTATTGATTGTGCTATTACAGTTGTCCCATTTTTTCTTCCCTTTATTCCCCTCTACCCTGTACCCCTCCTCCCACCAGCATTCCCCCAACTTAGTTCATGCCCATGGGCCATACATGTAAGTTCTTTGGCTTCTCCATTTCCTATACTATTCTGAACCTCCCCCTCTCTAATTTGAACCTACCATTTCTGCTTCTTATTCCCTGTATGTTTCCCTCCAATCTTTTCCACCCCCTCTCTGCTGATTACCCTCTTGTGATCTCTATTTCTGTGAATCTGTTCCTGTTTTGGTTGTTTGCCTAGTTTGTTTTTGTTACTGTTTTTTTAGGTTTGGTTGTTGATAGTTGTAATGTTGTCATTTTACTGTTCATATTTTTTAATCTTCTTTTTCATAGATAAGCCCCTTTAACATTTCATATAATAAGGGCTTGGTGATGATGAACTCCTTTAACTTGACTTTATCTGGGAAGCACTTTATCTGCCCTTCCATTCTAAATGATAGCTTTGCTGGATAGAATAATCTTGCATATAGGTCCTTGTCTTTCATTACTTGGAATGCTTCTTTCCAGCCCCTTCATACCTGCAAGGATTTTTGAGAAAGCTGATAGTCATGGGAACTCCTTTGTAGGTAACTGTCTCCTTTTCTCTTCCTGCTTCTAAGATTCTCTCCTTATCTTTAATCTTGGGTAACTTAATGATGATGTGCTTTGGTGTGTTCCTCTTTGGGTCCAACTTCTTTGGGACTCTCTGAGATTCCTGGATTCCCTGGAAGTCTATTTCCATTGCCAGCTTGGGGAATTCCTCCTTCATTATTTGTTCAAATAAATTTTCAATTTCCTGCTCTTCCTCTTCTTCTGGCACCCCTATGATTCAGATGTTGGAATGTTTAAAGTTGTCCCAGAGGTTCCTCAGCCTGTCTTCATTTTTTTGAATTGTGTTTCTTCATTCTTTTCTGGTTGGATGTTTATTTCTTCCTTCTGCTCCAAACCATGGATTTGAGTCTGGTTTCCTTCCCATCACTGTTAGTTCCCTGTACATTTTCCTTTTTCTCACTTTGCATAGCCTTCACTTTTTTCTCCATTTTGTGACCATACTCAACCATTTCTGTGAGCATCCTGATTACCAGTGTTTTGAACTCTGCATCTGATAGGTTGGCTATCTCTTCATCACTTAGTCATATTTTTTCTGGAGCTTTGATCTGTTCTTTCATTTGGGCCATATTTCTCTGTCTCAGCACACCTGTTACATTCTAAGGAGTGGAGCTTTAGGTATTTGTCTGGGCAGGGCAACCCACATTGTTGCGTTGTGGTGCTCTATATAGGGGAATGATCAGAAAGAGAATAATGCTGCCTGCTCAGCTCTTGGACAAATTTCAGCCACTTCCCCCACTACCCACAACCAAATTGGGACTGATTCCTGGGTGGGTAGTTTTGTGTACATTCTAGGACTCTGTGGGTCTCTCCAACAAACTCTCCTGTGAGGCTGGGAGTTTTTCCCACTGCTGCAACCCCCACAGGTTTTTTTCAGTTAGGGGTTTTGAGGCTTTATTTTCCCATCCTGCAACCCTGGGTTTCCCAGTTTGCCTCACTCCCCAGTTGTTCCTCCCAGTTTATCAGCACATAAATGTGGGTCCACCTGGTCTGCCAGCCACCACCTCTCCCAGTCCACCAGCTGCCCCCTTGCCCCGAGTCCTCTCCACCTGGCTGCCAGTTCTGCCCCTGCTACTGGTCTGGATGAATGTTTCTTCTTTAACTTCTTGGTTGTTGGACTTCCATACAGTTCAATTTTCTGACAGATATGGTTATTTTTTGTTTTTAATGTGTTGTTGTCCTTCTTTTGGGTGTGTGAGGAGGCAAAGTATATCTACCTATGCCTCCATCTTGGCTGGAAGTTATGTTGTTTCAAACTTTTGACTTGGATTTCTCAGAGCTCTGAAGACTGTTAGCACAACAGCTTAGACAGCCTAACATCCACACAGTATTAATACATATAGTTACATTTAGAAATGGATATGGAGGGGGTTTTTTTGTGTGTGTATGTGTGTTCATATATATATGTATATATTTATATATGTATACATATTATGTGTGTGTGTGTGTGTGTGTGTGTGTGTGTGTATATATATATATATATATATATATATATATATATATATACAACCACTGAGAGGGCCTAGAAATAATAATGATACTCCAGTAGCATTAAACACACCATTCTAAGTGTCATTCTAAATTAAAAGAGAGCAGACATAGCCACTCAGAATTTGACCAGCAGAGCAGAACATGACATATTGCAACCCTGTAGATACTCTGGTTGGAAGAAGAACCACTCAGTATTTGACCATTAAAAGGAATCAAGGACCCTTGGAGAAGTGGCTGGCTCCAACCTTGGGGCCAAAAAGCACAAGATGAACTTTTAAAGAATACTTTTTTCTCTCCCAAAAGTAAAAGAAATGCTAAAAAATGATAGGGACATGTCAAAAGGACACAGAAGTAACTTTTAAGGGGTTCCTACTGGCTAAACCTAGGATAATCTGAGCATTAAAAGAAATAGTGAAGCCCTGGCTGGCGTAGTTCAGTGGATTGAGTGTGGGCTGCAAATCAAAGTGTCGCAGGTTCGATTCCCAGTCAGGGCACATTCCTGGGTTGCAGGCCACAGCCCCCAGCAACTGCATGTTGATGTTAAAAAATTAAAAAAAATAAAAATAAATGTAAAAGAATAGTGATAATAAATGTTTATAATTTATTGAATAAAAAAGTATATAAATCCATCTGATATAAATTAATGAATTAACGAGAAGTAAAATGTCTTCAGCACAGTAGAAAGCCAACTAAAATGATACAAAGAATAATGGAAATCAAACTAAGCACTATTTAGCAGCCATCATAATTATCATTGATTCAGGCAAGAATTATCAGTGGATGTTAAAACTAGTGGATGAAAGTTGGAGGAGGAGCAAAATATTTACAGAGTCTCAAAGTATCTCCTATACAAGATACTTACTACTTATAGGAGGAAGTAGTAATTTTCCAGTGGAAATTACTGGTAGATAACCACCTTAACCAAATTATCAAAGTTAACATTGCCACACTCTCACGCCACACTCTACTCATTCTGAAGAACTGAGGAGTTATTGTACCCATGAAGTATGGGAGGGTGTTAGGTAGTAAAAGTGGAGAAAGAGGTGTATATATTGGTTGTACGTCTGTGTCTATAAGTCTGCATCTCTTAAAGCAAAACAGTTTTTAAGTAATGGAACTAGTCAACACTGTGTGCCTCCTATATGATTCATTGGGAACCCAGCATCCCCTTGCATACTCTTCCTGCTAGCAGTACATAGCGTGAATGTATTCAGAAGGAGACATTAGACAAGCCCAAATTAAGGTTTATTCTCTAGGGAACCAGCCTTTACTTTTCAAAATCTCAGTGTTGTGAAATACAAAGAAAGGCACAGAAACTGTTGCAGACTAAAGGAGACAAATGATACAAAACAACCAAATGGAGTGTATGACCTTGAATATTCTTCTGTTATAAAGACCTTATCAGAACATTTAGTGGAATTTGAATAATTGTATAGTTTTGACAACAGTACTGTACCAGTGTTAATTTTCTGATTTTCATTGTTGTACTGTTATTATAAGAGAATTCCTTGTTTTTTCAGAAATAAATACCAAATTTTTTAGGTATAAAGGCGTATCATGTCTGCAACTTACTGTTGAATGGTCCAGAAAAGTTATAGAAAGAGAGAAGAAGGGAGAGGAGAGGGAAGAATTTCTTTCATTATTCTTGCAACATTTCTTGAAGTCTGAAATTATGTCTAAATTTTACGTTTAAAAAACAGTAATGAAGTAGCTCTCTCTGTCCTAACAAGTCTGAGATGGAAAAATTTCCAGCATTAATTGTTAAGTTAAAAAACAGTGTATAGTCCTGGCTGGTGTGGCTTAGTGGATTGAGCACTGGCCTGCAAACCAAAAGGTTGCTGATTTGATTCCTGGTCAGGGCACATGCCTGGGTTGTGGGCCAGGTCCCTAGTTGTGGGTGCATGTAAGGCAATCACACATTGATGTTTCTCTCCCTCTCTTTCTCCCTTCCTTTCTCTAAAAATAAATAAATAAAATCATTTTTTAAAAATAGTATATAAAATATTACCTTTGAGATGAAAATAAAAAGTGACAGATAATAATCCATATTCATATTTGCAGAAAGAATAATTCTGGAAAAATACAAAAACTCTAAGTAGTGATTATCCATTGGTTGTAGGAGCTGGACAGAGATAAAAGAAGCCTGAGAGACATGACTTTTACTAAATCTTTTTAATATGTTTTTGTTTCTACACCATATTAATATATTATCTACCTTAAAATAGAATTCAAATAAGTATATGAAAATATAGAAAAAAGAATAGAATAAATAGAGAACAAGTGAAAGATCATTAGAAAGAATAGAAGGAAGGAGAAACTATAGGCAAGGTACTGATTAAACCAGCCAAAAAGAATTACAGATGTGGATATTAAAGAATATAAACTGTAATTCATAATTTTCCTCACCCTGGTGCTTAAGAAGCATGGGGAAAATTGAGTGGAAATTAGAAATAAAAATCACAGAAGGAAAAATATTACAGAAGTAGAGAAGACATCTCTGTGGTATAATGGAAAGAGCTTGGGCTTTAGAATAAGATCTAAGATGAAATTCTGTTCCTGCCATTTACTAGCTGTATGTCCTTGGATAATCTTCCAGCCTCAGTGACTCATCTCTAAATTGCCCACATCATTGAATTATAATATATTTTAGAAAGATATGTTATCAAAGCATGAAAATTAATTTAAATGAAATGTCAATATTGTACTTAAATATTGAATCTTAAATTATGGGAAAGAGCACTTACTTAGAACACCACAATCTACTCATTCTGGAGAACCGAGGAGTTGTTGTACCCATGAAGTATGGGAGGGTGTTAGGTAGTAAAGGTGGAGAAAGAGGTGTATATATTGGTTGTACGTCTACGTCTATAAGTCTGCATCTCTTAAAGCAAAACAGTTTTTAAGAAGCACTGATAATGGAGGAAATGTAGCAGTTACCTTTTTTTATTTGATGTTCTTATCTGTTTCAAGGCAGTTTCTTTTACTGACCTCAACATGTATCATGTACCTTCTACTCTTAACCTGTTTGCCCTTGTTGCTTTCATTTTTTTAATTGAATTTATTGGGTATAACCCACTGAAATATTCTCTCTCCTCTTCTGTACAAAGCTTAAAATTTTTTAAGGACCACACAATATCTACCAGCTCCATACCTTTCACTGTTTTAGTATATCCTGAATTCTATCATTTCTGAAATCATATAGCATGAATTTCCCATTGCTGTTTTTAATTGTTTGGATGATATGAGATTCTTTTCCCTGCAACAGATTATGAAAAACTTAAAAGCAAGCATTATTTCATTCGTGTTTTTATATGTTTTGAAAGATGTTAGCAAGACAGGCACTGATTGTTGTTTCAAAAATTTTAACCTACATTACTCAGAGCCCTGAATACTCTCAGCACAACAGCTGCTTAGACATCCTAACCTTTGTCTACTGCTGTACCTGTGCTCCTTCCCCTAAGGGCTCCAGTTTTAAAAAAATTCTCTGGCTGAGCAGACATGGACTTGATGTTTCAGGAGTCACTGACATTCCAGGATGTGGCTGTGGACTTCACCAGAGAGGAGTGGGACCAGCTGTACCCTGCTCAGAAGAACCTCTACCGAGATGTGATGCTGGAGAACTATAGGAATCTGGTCGCACTTGGTATGGGTTGTTGTGTCCTTCTAAAACTGGAGATCATTCTGATGGGTTTATAGTAGTCCCCCCTTATCTGCAGGAGATGCCTGAAACCATGGATAGTACTGAACCCTTTATGTACTATGCTTTTTCCTGTTCATACATACTTGTGATAAAATTTAATGCCTTTTCCATCTTAACTAAGTACTTACCACAAAATCCAGCCATAACTTTTGTGGTTTGAGGTACAATAGCAAAACTAGCATGAATTTCATTTTTCTTCACAATTTCATGGATAGAAGATGCGTTCTTACCATACATCTAAACAACCTCGGCATATAACTTTTTTCTCTCCTTATTAGAGAAACTAAGAACTCTGAACTTTGAACTTTTTACTTAAAGGAAGCATTTCATGCCTTCTATTTGGCATATCTGAATTGCCAGCATCACTACTCTTGTGCTCTAGGGTCATTATAATGTAATATAAATGTTGCCTGAACACAAGCACTTAGATACTAAGACAGTTGATCTGATAACCAGGACGGCTACTGTGTGACTGACTTAGAGCTTCTGCACTACAGTATTGATATGCTGGACTGAGGGGTGATTCCCTTCATGGACGGAACAGAACGAGATAGAATGGGATTTGCACCATTATTCTACACACAGATCAGAAAAGTGTATGGGACTCAAGCTGACCTTCTTTCCTAATACCAAATGATGACTACTGTATACTAATCTTTTGTCTCTTTGGTTAGGGCAGGAGATGGCTTAAATAAATAACTTAGGTTGGTTGTGAAAAAAAAAAGACTAAAAATGTTTGGAAATGAGTTCTGAGAGAAATTTTTTTGTTTCCAGTATAAACTTCTTAAATACATTTTTCCCCATGAATAGGGCATCAACTTCATAAGCCAGAGGTGATCATTCAATTGGAAGAAGAAGAGCAGTGGATGATGGAAAGAGACGGCCCACTGGACACTCATCCAGGTGAGAAGCAAGCACTCTAGTATTTGCTGCTGGGTGAAAGGAAACAGTCACTTTTGAAATACTCAACTGGGTGTACTCCTAAGATCTCTATCTGGGATTTAAAGAATACTGAAGACTTTTTAAAAATCTGGTCCATATTTGACTTTTTCCCAAAGAGGAAATGGCATTCTTATTTTTCTGATTAAACAAGTAATATATACTTATTATTTTAAAATTTACATAATACAAAAGTTATTTTGAAGATATTAGTTTGATGTCCATAAATATCTTGATGTTGCAGATCTCCTGATAGCACTTTCTATTTTTTATTCACACATTCTCTCTTGGTATTCTTTAAGTCTTTCTTTTCCATATCAAAAATCCTCTGTCATTTTTACCTACTTTTCATTTTTTCTTTTTCCCTTCATTATCAAACTCTTCAAACTTGTCTGAAAGCCATGGCCTTGGTTGTTGTTCTCATGCTCACCTTTGTGATATACCTTACTTGGTACTAAAATTGTTTTCTCGGAGATTACCACTGATTTCCTTCCAGTCATATCCAGTGACTAAAAAACCATAGTTATTGTCTCCTATGACCTTGTACCAACTGTGTTGACTTTACTTTTTTGAAATTTTATTCTACCCTGGCTTGTGATACACACTGTACTTGCCTCTTTCAGCTTTTCTCCTGTATCTTTACTTGCTCCTGTACTCTTTCTCTCCATCTTTAGTCTTCTAAAGGTGTGTATTTCTATGGACTTAGAGTTCCATTCTGTTGTACTATGATTTTAAATAGCCTTATACATCAGTTTCCCCAATTTCTAGTCTAAGTATTTCACCCACATTTTCTTTCCAGATTTTAGATTATATTTTTATTTATGAATAACATACTCTTATTTAATTAAGTACTGCATTTTAGTGCCTGGATCTGTTGGCTTTATACTCTCTCCTTTAAAACATTTCACTAAATATGAGACTTCTTAACCCAAAGAAACCCTCCATAGTTCTTTGTTATTAGCATAACACCTACAATGCTCTGCCTGGGTTATATCAGCAAATAGTTGACTGCTACTTGTATTCTGTATTACACTCTGGTTGATTAAGCCTGACCTGCCCCATCTCTGTCTAATTTTCCACTCTGATTCTTTGTCCTGGCACTTTGCTTCATCATTTGGACTTGGTTTTGTTTTGTTCAAACTTCTGCTTTTTCAATTTTACTTGGACTTGGCTGTCCTTCTTGCTTTTAGTGCTCTAGATTATCTTAGGCAGGAAACTTTATTCCTATTTCAGCTTCTTTGAACCTAAACTTTGGCCTGACCAGCGCTGGCATGCCATGGGTAGAGGCTAATAATAAAAGCATTTTGTCAGGAACCCCTAACACTTCCCTTGACAAGAGTGGGTGACATTATTTCTATGAACCTACACACCCTGAATCCCAGTAAGTAGGAGACTAAAGAAAAGAAATTAAAAGCTCCCTTTTCAGGTGAATTGTCAGGGTAGGCACCTACAGCAGAAGTCAGAGCTATTCTATCCAGTGGGTACATATGCCGGTCCACAGACAGTCCACACCGTCTCCCATTATGGCCCTACAGATAATTGAACCATATAGAAGTCCCACAACCAAGGAGTTAAAGAAGAAACACTCACACAGACTGGTAGGAGGGCAGAGAGGGGAAGCCAGGCAGAGAGGACTCACAGCAACGTGGTGGCTGGTGGAGCAGGTGGTCCCACATCTGCATGTGGATAACCAGGAGGAACAACTCGGAGTAAGACAGACCACACTACCCAGGGTCCCAGGGTGGGAAAATAAAGCTTCAAAACCTCTGACTGAAAAAACCTGTGAGGGTTGTGGCATCAGGAAAAACTCCCAGCCTCACAGGAGAGTTTGTTGGAGAGACCCACAGGGTCCTAGAATGTACACAAGCCCACCCACCCGGGGAATCAGCACCAGAAGGGCCCAATTTGCTTGTGGGTAGTGGGAGAAGTGACTGAAAGTTGGCAGAGAGTGGAGCAAGTATCACTGTTCCCTCTCTGACCCCTCCCCCACATACAGCATCACAACACAGTGATGTGTGTTGCCCTGCCCTGGTGAACACCTAAGGCCCCACCCCTTACTAATAACAGGCACACCAAGACAAAAAAAAAGAAAAATGGCCTAAATGAAAGAACATATCAAAGCTCCAGAAAAAAATACAACTAAGAGATGAAGAGATAGTCAACCTATCAGATGCACAGTTCAAAACACTGGTAATCAGGAAGCTCACAGAATTGGTTGAGAATGGTCACAAAATGGAGAAAAAAATGAAGGCTATGAAAAGTGAAACAAAGGAAAATGTACAGGGAGCCAACAGTGACAGGAAGGCAACCAGGACTCAAATCCATGGTTTGGAGCAGAAGGAAGAAAGAAATATGCAACCAGAACACAATGAAGAAACAACAATTTTAAAAAAATGAGGAAAGGCTGAGGAACCTCCAGGACATCTTTAAACGTTCCAACATCCGAATCATAGGAGTGCCAGAAGGAGAAGGGAAAGAGCAAGAAATTGAAAACTTATTTGAAAAAATAATGAAGAACTTCCCCAATCTGGCAAAGAAAATACACTTTCAGGAATCTCAAAGAATGCCAAAGAAGTTGGACCCAAGGAAGCACACACAAAGGCACATCATAATTATATTACCTGAGATTAATGATAAGGAGAGAATCTTAAAAGCAGCCAGAGGAAAGGAGACAGTTACCTACAAAGGAGTTCCCATCAGACTATCAGCTGATTTCTCAAAAGAGACCTTACAGACAAGAAGGGGCTGGAAAGAAGTATTCGAAGCCATGAAAGGCAAGAACCTACATCCAAGATTACTCTATCCAGAAAAGCTATCATTTAGAATGGGAGAGCAGATAAAGTGCTTCCCAGATAAAGTCAAGTTAAAGGAGTTCATCATCACCAAGCCATTATTACACAAAATGTTAAAGGGACTTATCTATGAAAAAGAAGATTAAAAAATATGAACAGTAAAATGACAACTCACAACTATTAACAACCGAACCTCAAAACAAAAAACAGTAACAAAAACAAACTAACCAAACAACTAGATCAGGAACAGAATCACAGAAATGGAGATCACATGGAAGGTTATCAGTGGGGGAGTGGGAGAGGGATAGAAGGGGGAAAGGTACAGGGAATAAGTATCATAAATGGTAGGTAGAAAATAGACAGGGGGAGGTTAAGAATAGTATAGGAAATATAGAAACCAAGGAACTTATATTTATGACCCATGGACATGAACTAAAGGGGGGAATGTGGGTGGGAGGGGGTGTGCAGGGGAGTAAAGGGGGTAAATGGGACAACTGTATTAGCATAATCAATCAAATATATTATTTTTAAAAAGGACACATAGAATGATCTGGCTTTTCTGAACTAATTCTGATGTATTTTCTGGGGTATTACCTACCTCATTATGGTTGACTTCTGCTGATATTTATTTATTTAGAAATCTCTTCCTAGCTAAGATAAGACCTAGAAAGTGTCCAGTGGATTTATCAACAAAGAGGTTAATAATTACATTAAGAGAAATGACAGGGGACTGATTAGAAGAACAATCAATTTGTACATTGTCAAGTGAACAGAGGTAAAAAAAAAATGTAGAGCTAGTATGTGTACAGTCCTCTCACAAGAAGCTAGAATGAGAAAGGACAATAAAGAGGATATTTGCTAGAATAAGATGGTAGCGTCAAAAGAAGATTGTTCTAAGCAGGAATGATTTTAGCGTGTTTATAATGCTGAAGGGAAGGAGGCAGTAGAAAGAGTAAGGAGAAATAGATACAAAAGATGGATCACAGTTCTAGAAGACATGGGAGTGGGATTGGAGATAAAGAGATTAGGGTGATTTTGTGCAGAAATAAGTTTGTGGCAAATTTGGGTGAGTTCACACATGGTGATTTTTATTTCCTTGGCAAAGTGGAAGACAAGGTCCTCTATTGAATGTAAAGGAATTGGGAGGCCAAGGAGAGATCTTGAGGAGTACTTGTTGTAGCTCACTTAGGTCAATGGAAGCTGGTCAAAGAATAGTAAAGGGATTACTGAGCAGCTTAAGGGACCCAAATGAGTTTTTTCTATATATATGTGGTTTCTAATTTCCATGTGTATGCCATTTCTCCTGTTATATTCATCATTGGAATAGGTTTGCAGAGCCTAAATTGAGGGCATGTTTGACTAGTGGAACTAAAGGAGGAAAACTGAGAGTTAGTTAATTCAAGTGGTTTGACCTAGAACCCAGGAAGTGGCAAGGAGTAAAATAAAGTCTGAAGAGGACTGAAAACTGAAAGACAACAAAAGAGCCAAAGAAATAGAGGTCTAGATGAGGTCAGAAAGCAAGTAGAATGTGAATAGGGCATGGTCCACTCACTGGGCAGGAAGGTGTGACACTGAGTTTGAGACTTCTTAAATGGAGCAAAGTTAGAATATAACTATGGAGCCAGGTAAGTAGATTGTTGAAGAAGAGTGAAGGTAAATGCACAAACAACTACCAGTTAGAAAAATAAAACGGAAAAGAAGAGCCTCATTCAATAACAATGAAAAAGACAAGACATCTAGAAATAAACATTCAGCAAGAAATGTGCAATACATCCATGCTGTAGCAAAGGTAGGAGCTCCTTCTTTCTTTTTGCTGCATCCTATTCTGGAGAGCATTATGCTAAGTGAAATAAGCCAGGTGGTGAAAGACAAATAACCATATGATTTCACCTATAAGTGGAACCTAATCAACAAAACAAACAAGCAAGCAAAATATAACCAGAGACATTGAAATTGGGAACAAACTGACAATAACCAGAGGGGAGGTGGGAGAGGATAATGGAGGGAACAAGGAAGGGGTTCTCAGGAACAACTATAAAGGACACATGGACAAAACCAAAGAGGGATAGGATCAGGGGTGGAGAGTATGGATGGCTATGGAGGGGGGGCATAGAAAATGGAGACAATTGTACTTGAACAACAATAAAAAAAGTGTGCAATACACATGAGGAAAACCTTAAGACACCCTGACTGACACATAAATGAACTTGACTAAATGGACATACCAAGATGTCAGTGGCTCTACTTTACATGTAATGTAACCTCATAAAAAGAACCTACAAGGTTTTGGAAGGATCTAGGTAAGTTCATTCTAAAGTCACATGAAAAAAAAATAAAACTAAAAAATAATCAGAAAAATTCTGAAAGGAAGAACAATAAGGGGGGATTATCCCTAGAGATAATATGCAGTAAAAGTTCATGAATTAAAACAAAGCAGACCTACTGAACAGAATAGAAAATCCAGAAATAGGCTCATATACATGCAGGAATTTAGTTTTTGACATATGATGTGAGGTGATATAAAACATGATATATGATATATGACATGACAAATGTAATTATTTCAAATTAGGATAGAAAGGCAGAGATCTTAATAAATGGTATTGAGACAACTGATATTAAAAATGTAGACCTTTTAATTAATAGTGGGTAGCCTTCTGGAAAGAGATAAAATTGTATCCATAGCTTACCCCTTAAACCAAGATAAATTCCAGAGGTGTCAGAGACTTTAAATGTAAATATGAAACCATAGGAGACCTGGAAGAAAACACAAGAGAAATCTTTTGTAACCTTAAAATGGGGACATCTTTTCTGACTGTGATTCAAAATTTAGAAGTCATTAAAAAAGATTTATACATTCAATACACACAAATCCCAAAGTCTGCATGATACACAGTAATAAGCAAAGCAAAAAACTAAATAGAAATGGGGGAACTATTTGAGTAGCATCTCCACATGCTCCCATATGTGTGGCGTGATCAGTGCCTACCCTCCTTTAAGGGCAGCTGCAGTCATGTCTACTACATGAGGGCTTAGGTTAGGTGAGAACCTGGGCAAACGGACTAGAGTTTATTTTTCAAAACTGCCTTGAAGCCCAAGATAATCATGGTCTCAGTCTGGAGTCTAGGCCCTGTCCCCTGGCATCCAACCAGAGTGTAGATAGGTAGCCTGTGGCTGAAGATCTGATGTGTCTTAAGGGGTCCCACAGCAGGGAGCAATCCCTGCGCAGTCCATGCACAGTCAGTCCTCCTGGGTCAGCAGGTGGCAAGTCTGTAACCAGCAGTAGGAGTTTTCACTTCATAAATTACGTAAATGTCTAACCAGTATGCTGTGCACCTGAAATGCTAAGTTGGAAAGAAGATCTAAGGACATGGACAATATTTCAGGTATGATGTCAATGGAAAAATCTGCTTGGCAAGTAAATTTGCTTTTGTAAAATATATGAATATGTTAATACATACATAGAAAGACTAGCAGATTATCATAATTTTAAAAAGGGAGTTTTTCCCTTTCCCTCAAAGAGGCAAGCCACCGAAAAAATGAAATCAACAAAAGCAGCCATGAGCATGTTGGTCAGGCTGCCATGTTTCCAGAGATAAACAAATGTTCTGGAGGCTAGGCCTTAGGGAATGGGTACCCTGACATCTGCTCCCCAAGCAGTAGGAGCCTAGACCACCATACTTACTGTCAGTTCCAGAAGCTAGCTCTGCAGCCTATAGATACTGGTGCTAAGAGAACAGGGTAGACAATCCTCAGAGCCAGCCAATCATTCCAAACATTTTAGAGCCAAAGTTCCTGGGCAGATAAAAGCTTTTACCAAAAAGAAAGTGGTCCAGTTGATCATTTGGTTCAAGTAATAAATTGGTTTAAAATGAATATTCTAAATCACTATTTTTAGTCATTTTTCGACCAGAGAAATTTCTTTTTATCTTTTTCTATGTCTTTGAGCATATTGATCTGTTTTTCACAGTTTTTTGACTTGGACTTTTTTCTTTTTTATTTCATATTCAGTCAACAAACTATTCTGCTTCTATGTTTTTAATAATAGTAAGTTCAATATAACCTAAGTGGGAATTGATTAAAAATACATTGGTATAGTACATGCATAAAATTAGATATTTTACAGTGCCTCAAAAATTATATAGAAACGTATTTGTTGACATGGAAATGCGTTCATGATGTGCAGTGATATAAAAAAAGCAACATATAAAGCAGTGTTATGGTATAATTTCTACATTATTTTTCCAGAACAGTTCCTGGCATAACTATTGATGGTACCCTCTTCTACTGTCAAGTGACCTATTGAGGACACTACTCAAGCACACCATCCCTAGAGCTTTGATATGCAGGCATCCCTCCGAGTCATTGCTGGCTCAGCTCCAGAGCACCACAGTAAAGCAAGTCTCACTAAATTTATGATTTCCCAGTGCATATGAAGGTTATGTTTACACTATACTGCAGTCTACTAAGTATGCAAAGCATTGTCTAAAAAATAATGTATGTACTAAATTTAAAAATATTTATCATATTTTTCAGACCATAAGACACACCTAGGTTTTAGAGGAATAGGAGAAAAATTTTTGAAGCAAAAAATGTGGTAAAATATTTAATAACATAAATAATATAATATTTCACCAACATAAATGTAAACAACTCAACGGCAGCATTAACAACCATTATTCCTCCCAAATTGGTGTGAGGGCGTGCATCTTATAGTCCCAAAAATATGGTAATTACTAAAAAATGCTAACCATCATCTGGGATTTTAGCAAGTTGTAATCTTTTGCTGACAGAGCGTTTTTCCTAGATTTTGATGGCTGCTGACTAATCAGGGTGGTGGTTGCTGAAGGTAGGGGTGGCTGTGACCATTTCTTAAATTAAGACAACAATGAAGTTTGTGGCACCAATTGACTGTTCCTTTCACAAACAATTTCTCTGTAGCACACAGTGCTCTTTGATGGCATTTTACCCAATATAGAGCTTCTTCCAAAATTGAAGTCAGTCCTTTGAAACTCCACTACTGCTTCATCAACAAAGTCTATGTAACATTTTAAATCGTTTGTTGTCGTTTCAACAATCTTCACAGCATCTTCACCAGGAGTAGATTCATCTCAGAAAACCACTTTCATTGTTTATCTGTAAGAAGCAACTCTTCATTAAAGTTTTCATGAGATGCGGCAATTCACTCACATCTTTAGGCTGTACTTCTAACTCCAATTGTCTTTCAGTTTTTCACCACATCTGCAGTTATTTCCTCCAGTGCAGTCTTGAACTCCTCAAAATCATCCACGAGGGTTGGAATCAACTTTGTCCAAACTCCTGTTGATGTTGATACTTAGAACTCTTCCCATGAATCATGAATGTTCATAATAGCATCTATAATGGTGAATCCTTTTCCGAAGGTTTTCAACCTACTTTGCCCAGATCCATCAGAGGAATCACCATGTATGACAGCTTTTAGCCTTACGAGATATACTTAAATAATAAGACCTGAGGGTTAAAATTACTCCTTGATCCATGTGCTGCAGAATGGATGCTGTGTTAGCAGGCATGAAAATAACATTAATCTCACAGTATATTTTCATCAGAGCTCTTGAGTGACCAGGTGCATTGTCAATGAGCAGTAATATTTTGAAAAGAATCATTTTATCTGAGCAGTAGGCTCAAAATATTTAGTAAACCATATTGTAAACAACTGTGCTGCCATCCAAGCTTTGTTGTTCTATTTATAGAGCACAGGTGAGTAGATTTAGCATCATCCTTAAGGCCCCTAAAGTTTTTGGAATGGTAAGTGAGCACTAGCTTCATGTTAAATTCACTAACTACATTAGCCTTGAACAAGAGAGGCTGTCTTTTGAAGATCTGAAGCCAGGCATTAACTTCTCCTCTAGCTATGAAAGTTCTAGGTGACATCTTCTTCCAATGAAAGGTTGTTTCATTTACACTGAAAATCTGCTTAGTGTGATCACCTTTATTAATTATCTTAGCTAGATCTTCTGGATATTTGCTGCAGCTTCTATGTCAGCACTTGCTGCTTCACCTTGCACATTTATGTTATGGAAATGGTCTCTTTTCTTAAACCTCAGAAACCAAGCTCTGACAGCTTCATACTTTTTTCCTGGAGTTTCCTCACCTCTCTTAGACTTCAGTAAAATTGAAGAGAGTTAAGACTTTGCTCTGGGTAAAGCTGTGGTTTAGGCAATCTTGTGACTGATTTGATGTTCTATCCAAACCACTAAAACTTTCTCAGTATCAGCAAGAAGGCTGTTTCTCTTTCTCATTCATGTGTTCACTGGAGTGGCACTTTCATTTCCTTTGAGAACTTTTCCTTTGCATTCATAACTTAGCTAACTGGCACAAGGAGCCTAGCTTTTGCCCCATTTCATCTTTCAACATGCCTTCTTCACTAAGCTTAATCTTTTCTAACTTTTGATTTAAAGTGAGAGATGTGCAACTCCTCCCTCCACGTAAACACCTAGATGCCATTTTAGAGTTGTTAATTGGCCTAATTTTAAGATTCACATGTCTCAGGGAGTAGGGAGGCCCAAGGGGAGAGAGACGGGGGAAAGGCCAGTCGGTGCAGCAGTCGGAAACACATTTGTAGATTAAGTTCACTGTCTTCCATCGGTACAGTTTATGGCACCCCAAAACAGTTACAATGGTAACATCAAAGAAAACTGATCACAGATCACCATACCAAATATAATAATAATGGAGAAGGTTGAAAAATGGTGAGAATTACCAAAATGTGACACAGAAACACAAGGTGAGCAAGGGCTGTTGGAAAAATGCTGGTAGACATGCTCTGTGTAAGGTTGCCATAGACCTTCAATTTGTAAAAACCATAATATCTGCAAAGTGCAATAAAGTATAGTACAATAAAATGAGGTATGCTTGTACATTACCTGAGGTCAGAAGACCAAGACTAGTGCATGACTCACCTTTGAGAAAGCTAAAGCAGTCCAAGGCCCAAAAGTGCTAATGAAACAGCTTTGGTGGATGAGCCAGAAGCTGTTGAATTAGGATTGGTATGCAGTACTACACAAGTGTGTTGGGACAGGGTATCAGGGGTGTTTTTCTTGAGTTAGCCAGCATGATCTTGGACCTTGTCCAACAGGGCTAATGCCCTAGGGCGTCTCCCAAGGGACAACTGAATATAGAGATGTATCTATCTAGATCATGGAAATGGCAGGAGAGAGAGCCTCCCAAGAGTCACAGGAGTTCCCAAAAGGGAGTCTGTTCAACCATCAGCTAGGCTGAGAATATGAAGCCACCCAGTTACACAAAAATTGTCCTATCTCCTAATCCCTCCTCCCGACACACAGCTTCTGCCCTCCAACTCTTGTGAGAATGGAACTAAACAACAATAGTGAGTGAAGGAAGAAGTAAGCAGGGAACTAGTGAAGTGAGAAAAGAGAATAGAGTCAGAGAAAAGACGAGCATAGAGAGAGTAGAGTTGGGAGAGGGGTCACCAGGAAGAGAGTAGAGTGGGAGAAGAGGCAGGCAGGGAGAGAGCAGAAATATGACTCTAACAGACCCAGAGGAGGTGAAAGAGATTAATTTTGGAGTCTTGACTATTACATGTGACTGAACATTTAATTAGTGAGTAGAGACTTTGTTTGTAACAATGTAACAGGCATACCTATTACATAAGAATTAGGAGGAAAGTCCTGGGACCTGCTCAAATCTTCATCTGGAAGCAGAGGAATAATTCCCCAACTAAATAAATTTTAAAGTGGTAGGAGATTGAAATGAAATTTTGTTTTTATCACATCCATTAGTCATACTTGTTCAAAATATGGTTTACATTTATATTTGTGTGAACATAGGAAAAATGGCAAGATAGATCCAAACTATTAACAATGATTGTCTCTAAGGTATGGAATTCTTACTTTATGTATTTCCACATTATTTGAATATATTACTATAAGCAAGTATTAGTTTTATCATTTTAAACAAAAGATTAAAATAGGAAGAAATACTTTTAAATACACAAGTAGCTGTCCTTATAGTAGAATAATCCACAGGTGAAACCTATCTTCTCTAAATACAATTTTTCCTCTAATATCTCCCACCTCTGAGCACAGACCTTTCTCAGATATTGCTTATTCTCCTTCCCATTTCCTTTCAACTGCAGATACTCCTGGGTGACCTCTTCTTTTCACGGTCACCACACATGCTTTAAAATTTCCCCCCAGCTCACTGCTTCTTGTCATCTTTTTATAGTCTTCCACTTGTTTTGTGGCCACATTTTAAAACTTTCCAGTGCCACAAATGTCTTGTTTGCATTATTGTCAGTTTCATTTGGTAATTCATTATTCAACTACAGTTTCAAAACATAGAATATGTTGCAAAGTATTTGTATGTTCTCAATTTCTTTTGTTTTATGTTATTAGACATAAATACTATGCTGTAAACCCCCAGTTACTGTTTTTTTTATAAGTCTAGTACCTGGTACCATACATAGTTATTATAATATTACTGACTATATTCCCTATGCTGTACTTTATATCCCCATGACTATTTTTTAACTACCAATGTGTACTTCTTAATTTGTTCTGCATTTCTTTTAGATGGGGAAAATAGACCTGAAGTCAAAAAATTAACTCCAACCCAGAATTTTTCTGATGAAAATCAAACCCATGACATGATAATGGAGAGGCTAACTGGAGACAATTTCTGGTACTCCATTCTAGGAGGACTCTGGGATTTCGATTACCAGTTAGAGTTTTGCCAAGAAAACCAGCAGAGACATTTAGATCAAGTATCTTTCACCCAAAAAAAGATTACAAAGGAGAGAAGCCTTGAATGTACTAGATTTGGGGAAAACTATAAAATGAACTCAAATCTTATTATGCATCAGCAAATTTCTTCAATTGAAATCCCCCTTACTTCAGACACACAAGGAAATAACACCAAACATAATTCAGAATTGATTTACTATCAGGGAAACTATATAAGAAACAATACTTATGAATATAATGAGTGTGGGAAAATCTTCAATCAGCATGTTCTTTGTACTAGTCATATTCATACTGAAGAGAGACCCAGTGAATGTAGGAAGGCCTTCAACCACAACTCATCATTTACCCAACCTCAGATCATCCTTACGGGAGAGAAGCCCTATAAGTGTGATGAATGTGGGAAAAGATTCAGCCAGAGGATACATCTTATTCAACATCAGCGAATTCATACAGGAGAAAAACCTTTTATATGCAATGAATGTGGGAAAGCCTTTCGTCAGCATTCATCCTTTACTCAGCATCTAAGGATTCATACTGGAGAGAAGCCCTACAAATGTAATCAATGTGGCAAAGCCTTTAGCCGTATCACATCCCTTACTGAACATCATAGACGTCATACTGGAGAGAAACCTTATGCATGTAGTTTTTGTGAAAAAGCCTTTAGCCAGAGGACACATCTTAATCAGCACGAGAGGACTCATACAGGAGAGAAGCCCTATAAATGTAATGAATGTGAGAAAGCCTTTAGCCAGAGTGCACACCTTAATCAACATAGGAAAATCCATACTCGGGAGAAATTATATGAATATAATAAATGTGATAATGTTTTAAGCCACAGTCCTTCACTTAGTCAGCAGCATATAACTCATGGGGGGGAAATCATATGAATATATAAATGTAGGAAATTTTTTGTCATGTCTTTCCATCCAATTCAATATCAAATTATTCATAGTGGAAAGTTTATTAACAGACATTTAATGCATAGAAACCAAATAGATTTAGACCTTGATGTAGTAGCATATTACATTCCCAAAAGAGGTTATAAAAGTGAAAATAATTTATTTTATAAACAAGACTTTATAGGAGTCATGTTAAAATCTGATACAAAACTTTTTAAAAAATTTATTGATGACTTTAGAGAGAGGAAGGGAGAAAGACAGAGAAACATCAATTTTGTTGTTCCACCCATTATGCATTCACTGGGTGATTCTTGTATGTGCCCTGACCTGGGATTGAATCCACAACCTTGGCTTACTGAGACAATGGTCTAACCAACTGAGCTACTTGGCCAGGGCAAAACTTTTTTAATGACCAGAAATTTTGTAGGCAATAACCTGTGATTATTTACCTGTTAGTTTTATGATGTGAAGTTTTTTAATTATGTAAACAACGTTTAATCAAGATAATAATATAGTGTAACCAGTCACATAAACTTGAAATATGCCAAAAAGAGCAATGGTTTCCAAATGGTTTCAGTCATTTGTATGCTTCCTTTGTAGTTTTTACCATATTTAGTGTTTCCTTAATAAAGGGACTCAAGTTTTAGCCTTCTTCTAGGAAGTGTTATTTATGAAAACTGAGTTTTATATGCTAATTATATTCTTTCTAATTTCCATCAAAGTAAATATATAACTTTGAATTTTTTTAATAAAGTTGTTTTTTTAATTATTTATTTATTTATTCATTTTTAGAGAGGGGAAGGGAGGGAAAAAGAGAGGGAGAAAAACATCAATGTGTGGTTGCCTCTTATGTGGCCCCCACTAGGGACCTGGCCCACAACCCAGGCATGTGCCCTGACTGGGAATCGAACAACCCATGACCCTTTGGTTCGCAGCCCATGTTCAATCCACTGAGCTACACCAGCCAGGGCTGTAACTTTGAATTTTAAAATATTCATTGATGTATCACCTAGATCTTCTGTTCCATTATTTGAGAAACAATGTGATAGAATGTGACAATATTCTATTTTTGTAAGCAATCCTTTCATTATTCTCATCAAATGAATCCTAGGATCACTTTTAAAAATCTCAGAGGAGACTGAAGATTATGTTGATAAAATTTGAAAAGTGATTCAGAGAACTGTACTTTTCTATCATGTTGTTCTAATTTTAAATTTCCCTATGGCAAAGATAAACTTTTAAATTAAAATTGTTTTTGCTATATTCAAAGATTTGAATAGAGAGAAATCTTCTTTTTTAATAATGACCAGGGGCTATGATTCCCTATGCCTTCCAGCACCACTGTGGAAGACCAGAAGTAGCAGATTATACCAGAGAGTGAGCTGTGTTGCAAAGTTGAGGCTAAGAACCAGGACAGATTCTTAGTGTCTTATATAAGCAACTAAGGAAGTGCTACAAATTGGCTTAATCACTTTACTTTTTGAGATATATTTATATAATAGCTTTTTCCTAAAAGAATTTAGGTGACTTAATTTAATGTTTATGATTACTACCTTGTTTGACAAAAATCACATTTTGATGTTACAAAGCATTGTAAACTGTCATAAGCCATAAACAGCTGGTAACTATGAGGCTGCTTGAGTTTCTTAGCTTTTCATTTTTCCCTCAGTCTTCTCAAGCATGGCTAAATAGGCCATGAGGATGAGGTAGGAATGAAGCATCCTTGGTTTCCCACCTTTCTTCTAATATATCTCCCAGTTCAAGACTTCCCTGGTGCTCTTTCCTGTGAAGGGCTAGATTTTATAGTTTTTAAGCCAAAGCTAAAATGATTTAAAGACTTTTAAAAATTAAAACACTGAAAGCCAAGAAATCAATAAAGTGAACTCATTTCATCATGGAAGTTAAACTGTATGTCCCACATGTTGGTAGATGTGAAATATTTAATAAAACCCTGAGTTACAGTAGTCATGGAGGATGTCTAATAGTATTTTTGTGTTCAAATATCATTGTAGCGAAGATCTATTTTCAGTGTGAATCAGTTCTGGAAGTATCTTTTCACCAAAAGGAACTACATTAAACATTCATTTACCATAAGAAGGCAGCGTATAGGACACTAGATTTCAGGAAGAGAGTAAGCCAAGGTGGAGTCTGACAGCCAAGGTGGAGTCTGACAGCAAAGGTATGTATTAAATAAAAGATGATTAATTACAACTGGTAAAGACTTTGATCAAAGTTTAGTTTTGCAATCAGAATAAAAAACCTAAATATTCCCAAAAGAGTACTAAGGGGTCCATAGGATGCAGTTTGTCTCAGGATGGGCAAAAAACATAACAATATGGGATTTTTAGAAGAGGATCAGCACAATTTGGACAATCTCAGAAAAGAACTGTCTGAACTAAATCAGACCACAGTTGGCCAAGGATTTTTACCAATTCTTCATAAATAGGAATGTAAATTAGGAGTCTATTATGTATTCTTTAGGTCATAAGTGATTATGCTAATGTTAATTGTACAGTAAACCATGTTATTATAGTGTGAATTTATCCTCATGTTGTCTTTTGTTCTCTTCAAAATGTACAAGTTAAGGAGTGAACCCTAAATATATGTTAATTACATCAAAATACTGCTGCTTGGAATAGGGGAGCCAAGGGAATAGTACTCATTCAGAAACCTTTTGTTATGACTTACTTCTGTCTAGGAGGGCAAAACATAACCATTTTACACATGGTAATTTGATTCATTTGGTCCATCCAACCAGGTGTTATTGCCATACCTTTGTGAAAAGAGATTCTTAAGCCTAGGCATAATAATAAATTATTTATTTTTAAGGGTTTCTCAGACTGAAATGTCACTCAATCATGGGTCATCTTACTCCTAATCCAGTAGATACAGACAGTGCCTAAAAGAGTGTTTCATAACACTCTGAAAATATTTGATAAACATTAAAGTTAATAAAATGAAAGATTGTTGCTCAACACTAAAATAATCTGTGGGACTATTTCTCAGAACCTCAGAGTATTAAAGGAGCATTGTGTTGATAGACTCTCTTACATCCAAAGGGCTTGTGTGCTTGGAGAAAAACACTATTATTTGTATTTGATTAATGTTCAACTTACTAATTTAAGGAACCAGCTGATATTCTTTAAGTAGCCAACATCCTTTTCCCAGGGTTCCAATTTTTCACATGTTCCTAGGGTTAGGTTGTTCTACCATGCATCATTTGTATACCTACCTTGGGTTTTAGTAATCTTATCAGACCCAAAATAAAACTAATGTATTAGACACATTAAGTTGCAATCTATGGATTTTCAACTGGCCAATCCTTAGGTCATTTATAAAACCTAGTTGCATGGATCAAATAACTTCTTTGGTCTCCTATTATAACAAAATATCACATCATGGGGCATTTTTAGACCTTCCTTTTGTATAGATTTTAAGTTTTTGACACTTTAGCTTTCCTAAAACCATCAGGCCTATTGTCCTCCCATTTTGGTGATCTTCTTGGCTAGTATTATTTAAACCTTATATATGCTTCATTAGTATAATTAACAAGGTAATCTAGCTCCTTCCAGAAGAATGCAGTTTTGTTATTTTCCTCTATAGAACATTTAGCTACTTCTTCATTTTGCAACACACTTTTGAATCCTTTTTCTACTTGGTTATTGTAGGTGACTGTTAGAGCTGATTAACTGTTGACCCAACTTTCTACTTTGTCTAAGGGACTATCCAGTTCTTTCTATTTCTTGATATGGCTCAATATTTTGCAGGATTATTTGGCCTGCCCAGCACACTATGTTTATTCTACACTTGATCTTAGCCAAAAGGCCAAGAAGCGATACTATGGTTATTCTAATCTGATTAAACAGAAATGTGCATATTCACATATATATGCACTTATGCACTTAACAAGAAAGACAATATATAGTACCTTTTGAGATCAATAATGAATCATACCCGGGCTTCCAGTCAAGATGGCAGAGTCAGTAAACGCTGTGCTTGCCTTCTCCCACAACCACATGAAAATTACAACTAAATTACAGAACAATCTGAAAACTAGCTGAACAGAATTCCCATGATTAAGGACATTACATAGCCACGATGAGAGATAGGAGGGGTGGGTATGCAGAATGAGCAGATCCCACACCCACAGAGTGCTGGTAAAGAATTTGGAGGGATATCTCAGTTGTGGAGGTCCCCATAGAGAGGTGAGGGGTCCCAGCCCAGGACACCAGTGTTGGAAAGAGGAATCCCCCTAATCTGGTTGTAGAAACCAGCAGGGATTACATTTGAGTGAAACAGCTCCCTGAGTCCCAGGCATTCTTCTTGAGGGGGCTGCATGTGGACTCACTTCCTCACAAACACTCACTCTGGGCTCCAGTGCAGGGGTAGCAGCTCAAAAAGCACCAGTGACATATAGGGGAGAATTAAATTAACAACCTTCAGGATGAGGGCTGGAGGGGCATGGGTCAGGGCAGCTCTCTCTAGGTCAGAACTGCCTGGTAGGCATTACTGTTCCTTTGTTTAGCACTCTTCCCACCCAACCACCAGGTGCAGCTGGATGCAAAATCTGCGCTCTTCATTAACCTCACTTAACACCATTCACACCACCCTTGTGATTCTCTGATCCCAACTCATGTAACTCATGCATCAGACCAAACCTCTTCACAGCAGCTTTTACACACAGGGAACCTGCTTCACCTAATGCTGCACACTTTACTAAAATATCCCAAAAATCCACAACTGCAAATAAGCAGTGACTGGCCTTGGCATGTTCTGTACCTCTTGCTAAGTAGCCAGAAGGCTGGCACAGATGGTCATTTGTTACCACTTGCATTGTAGTGACCATCAAGTAGCCCAAACCTGTCATAAGGTGTGGCCAGTATTGACTTGGAATACATCTTCAACTAAGTAAGCAGAGCCCAGCATAAGTGGTGACTAGCCTCATCTTACATTGTGATGCCCCAAAGTGTCCCAATCCTGGCACTAGTGGCAGCTTGTCTCAGTAAACACCATAGCCTCTCCCAAGTCCAGCACAAGCAGAAACCTACATAAATCACTTTGTAGCTCCACTATGGCCCCAATCTGGGCACAAGTGGCAGCTGATATTGGCCTGAACCCCTTCCTAAGAGGCTCCAGAAACAACATACCTGGTGACTGGCTTCAGACAACACCCAAGCACCACCAACCAGCTCCACAAATGACACACCCAAAGGGCAGACTCAGCCATCATCAAAACCCCACTAAATTGACTCCCAATCCATGGGGTCAGCACCCACACAACAGCTTGTCGGCAGTAGTCACGGCCACCTAGCAGCATCATGGGTAAGTCCACTCACTGACATGCCTAAATAATCAAGGCTAAGCTACAACAGGAGGGCATACACAATACACACAGGGATACCCTAAAGCACCTGGCTCAGGTGACCAGGAAGACTGTACCACAAGCTCTGCAGGACACCTACTACATAAGGCCACACTGCCAAGACTATGAGACATAGCAGATCTAACTAATGCATACAAACACAGGAATCAACTAAAAGGAAGAGACAAATAAACATGTCTTAAATTAAAAAACAGGCCAAAATCAGAAAAATAACAGTGAAATGGAGACACTACCAGATACATACATAGTTCAAGACACTGATTATATTGGTGCCCAACGAATATAGGGAAAGAATACATGAACTCAGTAAGAACTTCAACAGAGATAGAAATTATAAAAAACAACCAGTTAGAAATGAAGAATACAATAACTAAAATGAATACAGTAGATGTCAAGAACACAAATTAGACTAAACAGAGGATCAAATGATGATCTGGAAGACAAGGTAACAAAAAACATCAAATTGCTACAGTCAGAATAAAAATGAATTAATAAATGAGAATAGTTTTAGGAACCTCTGGGACAACATCAAGTGTACCAATATTCACATCACAGCGATACCAAAAGGACAAAAGAAAGAGCAAGAAATTTGAAATCAACTTGAAGAAATAATAATGGAAAACTTCCCTAACCCAGTGAAGGAAATAGACCTACAAGTCCAGGAAGCACAGGAAGTCACAAACAAGATGAACTCAAAGAGCCTCACACCAAGACACATTATATATAAATGCCAAAAATTAAAGACAAAGTCTTAAAAGTAGCAAGAGAAAAGTATTTGGTTACATACATGGGAGCTCCCATAGAATACTAACTGATTTCTTAATAGAAACATTGCAGGCCAGAAGAGATTCGCACAAAACATTGAAAGTGATATATTTTTTTAAATCTACAACCAAGACTGCTCTACCCAGCAAGGCTATCATTTAGAACCAAAGGACAGATAGCTTCCCAGACAAGAAAAGGCTAAAGGAGTTCATTATAACAAACCAGTATTACAAGAAATGTTAAAGGGACTCCTTTAAGAAGAAAAGAAGGTAAAGGGACTAGCCAAAGGACACACATGCATAACCCATAGACACAGACAACAGTGTCGTGATGGCCAGAGGGAAGGGGAGAGCAGGAACTTGGTGAAGGTGGGCAAAGGGGGCAAGGAGCAATGGGGACACCTGTACATTGTCAACAATAAAAATACAGTAAAAAAGGAAGACATAGGAAATGAAAAAAATCTCATTGACAAAAGCAAACAGTAAAAGCAGTGGCTCAACCAACTATAAAGCTAGCACAAATGTTAAAAGGCAAAAGTAGGAAGTCTATGTGTGATTACAACAATAATCTGAGTCAGGGGTCCCCAATTCCTGAGCCATTGGAGCCTGATAGGAACTGAGCCTCAGGACAAGATGAGTTTCACTTGCTCACCCAGCAGGAGATGAGCTGTGGGTGAGCAAACGAAGCTTCATCTGTATGTACAGCTTCTCACCATCACTGGCATTACTGCCTGAGCTCTGCCTCCTGTCAGATCAGTGGTGGCATTAAATTTTCAGAGGAGTGCAAACCCTACTGTGAACTGCACATGCAAGGGATCTAGGTTGCATGCTCCTTATGAGAATCTACTGCCTGATGATCTGAGGTGGAGCTGGGTGGTGACGCTAGCACTGGGGAGCGGCTGCAAATACAGATTATCATTAGCAGAGAGGTTTGACTGCACAGAGACCATAATAAATCAACTGCTTGCAGACTCATATCAAAACCCTGTCAGTGAGTGGCAAGTGACAATTAGCTGCATCAGATAGCAGGCCTTATAGTGGCAAGTGAGTTGATATACTTCAATTATACAGCTGCATCTGGTGACAGACTTTAAGTCAGAATCTGACACTTACTTTAGCCTGCATATGTCCTGCCCATTATTTTATTTTCCACTTCCATCCATGCCTCTTGCGTGCACTTGTCTCAGTCACAGTTTGGTAAGCAAGCCCACAATCTAACCCTAGCTAAAACAAGTAAAAATCAAACATCACTGGAGAGCTTCTTTGAAAAGGGGGGGAGGACCCAATGATGAGACAGCAGAAGACTCTAAGGCTGCCAACAAAAAGAAAGCTGAATTTAAAAGAAAATACCAAGAGTTCTACTTAAATTATAGGTTCATTGCAACAGGCAATTCACATTGTTCAAGCCCAACTTTGTATAATATGTGGTGACTGGCTATCCAAGGAAGCTGTGAAACCTTCGAAACTGCTTCACCACATGGAGACCAAGCACCTTGCGTTAAAAGACAAGCCTTTGGAGTTTTTCAAAAGAAAAAAATATGAACATGAAGAACAGAAGCAATTATTGAAGGCCACCTCTCCATCAAATGTGTCTGTACTGACAACATTATTCTTAGTAGCTAACCGTATTGCTGAAGCTAAGAAGCCCTTTACTATTGGTTAAGGGTTGATCCTGCCTGCTGCTAAGGACTGTTGTTGTGAACTTTTAGGAGAGGCTGCAGTTCAAATGGTGGCACATGTTCCTCTTTCAGCTAGCACCATAACTAGATGAACTGATGGAATAGCAGAAGATATTGAGGCATAATTGTTAGAGAGGATTAATGAGTGAGTCACCATGGTATGTTTCCAGGTTAACAAGTCTACCGATGTTGACAACAAGGCAACAATGCTTGTTTTTGTGTGATATATTTTTCAGGAGGATGTGTTATGTGCACTTTTGCTGCCAACCAATACCACATCTGCAGAACTATTCAAGTCTTTGAATGATTACATATCAGGAAAATTGAATTGGTCATTTTGTGTCAGTATACGCACGGGTGGGGTGGCTGCCATGACTGGATGGCTCTCTGGTTTCACTGCTCGGGTCAAAGAGCTCGCTTCTGAATGTGACTCTCTGCACGGTGTCATCCATGGAGGAATACTGGCTAGCCGAAAAATGTCACCTGAACTTAACAGCGTTTTGCAGGATGTGATTAAAATTATCAACCACATTAAAGTGCATGATGCCTTTAACTGAAGCCTGTTCACGCGGGTCTGTGAGGAGATGGATGCAGAGCACACATGTCTTCTTTTATACACAGAAGTGAGATGGTTTTCTAAAGGTAGGTCACTGGCCAGAGTTTTTGAGTAATGAGAGCCACTCCAGAGACTTCTTTTAGAAAAACTTCACCACTGGCAGCACATCTCAGTGACACAGAATGGGTCACAAAACTTGCTTACTTGTGTGATATATTCAACCTGCTCAATGGGCTCCATCTGTCACTTCAGGGGAGAATGACAACTGTGTTCAAGTCAGCAGATAAAGTGACTACATTCAAAGCCAAACTGGAATTACGGGGGCAATGAGTGAACATTGGGATTTTTGACATGTTTCAAACATTAGCAGAGATTTTGAAAGAGATTGAGCCAGGGCCTTCTTTCTCCCAGCTTTTGCATATCAGCTATCTTGGCTTTCAAAAGAGTTTGAGGATTACTTCCCAACCACAAAAGAGCCCCAAACTGGGAAGCAATGGATCCATGACCCATTTGTGAATGGGCCAGGTGAATTGACTTTGTCTGTGCTAGAAGAAGATAAACTGCCCTGGCTGGTACAGCTCAGTGGATTGAGTGTGGGCCTGCAAACCAAAGGGTTGCCGGTTTGATTCCCAGTCAGGGCACATGCCAGGGTTGCAGGCCACATCCCAGTTGGGGGCACATGAGGAGTAACCACACATTGACGTTTCCCTCCCTCTCTCCTTCACTTCCCCTCTCTCTAAAAAATAAATAAATAAAATCTTTTAAAAAAAAGAAGATAAACTGCTGAGGTCGTAAATGACAGTGGCCTTAAAAATATGTTTGAGACAACTTCAAATCTCCATACAGTGTGGATTAAAGACAAGGCAGAATATCCTGAGATTGTCACAGAAGCACTGAAAAGCCTGCTTCTGTTTCCAACATCCTGTCTTTTCGAAGAAGGGTTTTTTGCAGTGACAGCAACCAAAACAAGATTACGGAGTAGACTGGACACAAGCAACACACTTCAGGTGTCACTGTCTCCCATGACCCCCAGGTGGGACTGACTGTCTAGTTGCAGGAAAACAAGCTCAGGGCTCCCACTGATTCTGCATTATGGTGAGTTGTATTATTATTTCATTATATATTACAACATAATAATAACAAATATAAATGCACAATAAATGTAATGCACTTGAATCATTCCAAAACCATGTCCCTCCCACCATGGTCCATAGAAAAATTGTCTTCCACAAAACCAGTCCCTGGGTCAAAGTGGTCAAAGAGTTGGGGGCTGCTGATCTAAGACATACACACAAACACACACACAAGAAGTAAAAACTGACAAAACAAATGTGGAAAGTATGAGTAAAAATGTAGTTATTTTACAATGTGTTTGAACTTGTATGACCATCCACTTAAAATAGACTACTATAAACATAGATTTGTATATATGAAGCACACAGCAAAAATTTATAACAGATTTCAAAGAAATAAAGGGTAAGGAATCCAAATACAACACTACAGAAAGTCATCAATATACAAGAGAGCAAGAGAATAAGAAAGGGACAGAGAAGAATTACAAAAACAATCAGAAAACAATAACATGACAACTACATAACAAAACTTATTTTAAATTTTAATTAACTAAATGCTCCAATCAAAAGACATAGGGTAACTGAATGTATTTTTTTTAAAAGTTGTATATACACAGTGGAACAAAGTGTGTTTATAGTTGTATGTGAAACACAAAGTTTATTTTTGTATAAAGTTTATTAATTCTTGTATTATTTTTCATGTGAACAACTGTAAACTTACCTTTGCCCCACCCTGTATATGCTGCCTACAAGAGACTCACCTCAGATCAAGACACAGACAGACTGAAAGTAATGGATGGAAAGAGATATTTCATGCAATGAAAATTTTTAAAAACCTGGGGTAGTAATACTTATATCAGACAGAAACAGACTTTAAAACAAAAGCTGTAACAAGAGAGAAAGAAGGTCATTTTGTTATTTCATAATGATAAGACAGTCAGTCAAGCCCTGGCCTGGTACCTCAGCTGGTTAGAGTCATCCAGATATGCCAGGGTTGCACACTTGACCCCCAGCCAGGGCCCATACAAAAAGCAACCAATAAATGTATAACTAAGTGGAACAACAAATCAATGTTTCTTTATCTCTTCCTCTCTCTATCTTTAGCTCTCTCTCTCCTTCCTCTTTCTCTCAAAAATCAATGATTTAAAAAAATTTTAAAGATCAATTCAACAAGAGGATATAACTCTTGTAAACATCTAGACATCCAACTTAGGAGCACCAAGTATATAAAGCAAATATTGACAGACATAAATGGATCAACAGTAAAACAGTAATGACAGGGGACATTAACACCATATTGATACCAATGGATAGATAATCCAGACAGAAAATCAACAAGGAAATAGTGGCCTTCAATGACACATTAGACCAGATGGACTTAATTGATATTTTTAGATCATTCATCAAAAAAAGTAGAATATGCATTCTTTTTGAATGCACATAGAACATTTTTCAGGATAGACCACAAGTTAGACCACAAAAAAAGGCTCAATAAATTTACGACTCATATTATATCAAGCACCTTCCATTATGAAATTCACAGTGGTACAAAACTAGAAATCAATCACAAGAAGAAAACTAAAAAACACGCTAACACATAAAGGCTAAATAACATGCCACTAAACAATGAATGGGTTAACAAAGATATCAAGGCAGATAAGAAAAGATACCTTGAAACAAATGAAAAAAAAAAGAAAAAACCACCACAATGACCCTACAGGACACAACCAAAGGAGCTGTAACAGGATAATGCATAGCAACACAGATGTACCTCAAGAAACAAGAATAACTTCAAATAAACAATCTAACCTTAAACCTAGTGTAACTTAAAAAATCCCAAAGTGACTATAAGGACAGAAATCATAATGATCAGAACATAAATAAATGAAATAGAATCTAAACAATAGAAAACATCAATGAAATTAGAAGCTGGTTCTTCAAAAAGATAAACATAATTGATAAACTTTTAGCCAGACTAATGAAGTAAAAGAGAGAGCAGGCCAAAATAAAATCAGAAAAGAAAGAGAAGTGACAACTGACACCACGGAAACACAGAGGATTATAAGGAAATCCTATGAAGAATTATATACCAATAAAGTGAACAACATGGAAAAAATAGGTGAATTCATAGAAACATAAAATCTTCCAGGGCTGAATCAGGAAGAAACAGAATATCTAAACAGACTGATGACTACTTATGAAATTGAATCAATAATCAAAAAACTTCCAGCTCTGGCTGAGTGGCTAAATCTAGTTGAAACATCATTCTATGTATTAAAACATTGCAGGTTTGATTGCCAGTCAGAGCACATACCTAGGTTGCAGGTTCAGTTCCTAGTTGGGGCATATACAGAAGGCAAGTGATCCACGTTTCTCTCTCACATCTCTCTCTGTATCTCCCTGTCTCTCTCTGTCTCTGTCTCTCTCACTCTCTCTCTCTCTCTCTGTCTCCCCCCTTCCTCTCTCTCTAATATCAATATACATATCCTTGGGTAAGTGTTTTTTAAAAACTTCCAATACGCAAAATTTCCTATTTATTTGTAAACTTGATAGTTATTTTCTACAAGATCTAAAAGACAAATGTAAAAAAGCAATATTTTTGGTACACAAGATATAAATAAAGCAATTTGTGACATAAAGTGGGAAGAGATCAGTAAGGAATAATTTAATATGTGATTAAAGGTAAGTATCATTTCAAATTACATTTTTAATTTTTAAAGATATTTTATGTAATTACCAGTATAACCACAAAGAAAATCTCTGTAGAATATGCACAAAAGAAATGAGAGGAAAATCAAAAGATGTCACTACAAAAAAAAATCAACTAAACGAGAAGCAAAAAGTGTAAGATATACAGAAAAAAAAACCAAAATGGCAAAATATACTCTTTTATCACTAATTACTCTAAATATAAGTGGATTAGATACCCCATCAAAATACATAGATTAGGTACAACACAAAACAAGTTTTAATAAATTTAAGAAGATTGAAATCAGCCCTGGCTGGTGTGGCTCAGTGGATTGAGCACCAGCCTGCAAACCTGATGCAAACTCTGTCCAGTGGGGTTCGTATGTTGTGGATGAGATGAACAAATTCACATGAACTGCATTAAGTCCTGTGGAGAAAAGGGGACAGCATAGCCGCTCTTTGAGTGAGAGAGTGCCCGAGCCTTGCCTGGACAGGCTTTTATCGCTTTCTAATAGCATACATCAAAGAAGGTTCTCATTCATTATGCTCAGGTTTGCTTTAGATGATTACTTTTTACAACTAACAAAGGAAAGGATGTTGCTGATTACTTCTTACTGATTAACAAAGAAAAAATGTTGCAAATGTAAGGGAACGATAAGAGTTATTGGTCTGATTGCAATCTGTCCTTGGGAGAATTAGCACAGACTTTAGGAAGTTACTTTAAAGATATACAGTAAACATTTGCTGCTTCAATTCAGGGTGAAGGAGTTTTAGCAAAAGCAAGCCTCAAAGCTGCCTAGGTATAATGCAGGCCTGGTTTCCTACAGGAAAGCCAATCTGTGGGTCTGGCTCCTGTATGTCAACTTGCACCTGTTGGTTTTCCAGTAGGGCTGGGCTACATTTGCCATTGCCAAGTGGACCAGTTCCCTATATGAACCAAAGGGTCGCTGGTTCAATTCAGGGCACATGCTTGGGCTGCAGGACAGGTCCCCAGTGAGGGCAACCACACATTGATGTTTGTCTCCCTCTCTACCTTCCCCTCTGTTAAAAATAAGTATATAAAAATCTTTTTTAAAAATCACATCAAGTATCTTCTCTGATCATACTGCCATAAAACTAGAAAATAAACACAAGGAGAAAACTTAAAAATACACAAAGACATGGAAATTAAATAGCAATTTATTAAACAATAAATGGGTTAACAATGAGATCAGGGAAGAAATCAAAAGATACCTTGAAACAAATAAATATGAGAACACACAAACCAAAATTTGTGGAATGCAGGGAAAGAAGTCCTACGAGAGAAATTCATAGCATTACAGGCATATCTGAAGAAACAAGAAAAATTCAAATAAACAATCTAAATTTACTCTTAAAGAAACTTGAAAAAGAACAACAAGCAAAGCCCAAAGTGAGTAGAAGGAAGGAAATAATAAAGATCAGAGCAGGAATAAATGAAATAGAGTCTCAAAAAAATACAAAATGTCAGTGAATCCAAGAGCTGGTTCTTTGAAAAGACAAACCAGATTGACAAACCTTTAACAAGACTCGTCTAGAAAAAAAAAAGGACCCAAATAAATAACATCAGAAATGAAATAGGAGAAGTAACAACTGACACCAACGAAATACAAAGTATTGTAACAATTATATGCCAACAAATTGGACAACCTGAACAAAATGGATAAATTCCTGAAACATACAATCTTCCAAAACTAACTCAGGAATAATCAGAGAATCTCAATAGCCAGATTACACTTAGTGAAATTGAAGCAGTAATAAAAAAAACTACCCCCCTCCTAAAAAACACCCTGGACCAGATGGCTTTACAGGTGAATTTTACCAAACATTCCGTGAAGAACTAACACCTCTCCTCAAATATTCCAAAAATATCAAGAGGGGGAAAGACTCCCAAGCTCAATGTTTAAGGCCAGAATTATCCTCATTCGAAAACCAGATAAAGACACTACAAAGAAAGAAAATTACAGGCCTATATCCCTGATTAACATAGGTGCTAAAGTCCTCAACAAAATATTAGCAAACTAAACACAGCAATATATCAAAAAGGTCATACACCATGATCAAATGGGATGTACTCTGGGGATGCAAGGTTGGTACAACATTCACAAATCAATAAACATCATACATCACATAAACAAAGTGAAGGATAAAAACCTCATGATCATATCAACAGATACACAAAAAGCATTTGATAAAATCCAGCACCAATTTATGATAAACTCTCAGCAAAGTGGGATTAGAGGGGACATACTTCAATGTAATAAAGGCCATATATGACAAACCCACTGCCAACATCATACTCATTGTACAAAAATTATAAGTATTCCCTTTAGAATTGGGAACAAGACAGGGGTGTCCACCTACACTTCTCTTATTCAACATACTACTGAAAGTCCTAGCTACAGAAATCAGACAAGAAGAAGAAATACAAAGCATCCAAATTGGAAAGGAAGAAGTAAAATTGTCTTATTTCCAGATAACAAGATACTATAGGTAGAGAACCTGAAAGATTCCACCAAAAACTACTCGAATTTATAAATAAATTCAGTAAAGGAGCAGGGTACAAAATTAATATTCAGAAATCAGTTGCATTTTATATGGCAATAATTAACTATCAGAAAGGGACATTAAGAAAACAATCCCATTCGCAATGGCTACAAAAAGATTAAAATACCTAGGAATAACTTTAACTAAGGACGTAAAAAACCTGTACTCAGAAAATTATAAAACATAAAGAAAGAAACTAAAGAAGATACAGATAAGTGGGAGCATATAACATGTTTATGAATAAGAAGAATTAACATCATTAAAATGTCCATACTACCCAGAGCAATTGATAGATCCAGAGCAATTCCAATCAAGATATCAATGACATATTTCACAGAACTAGAACAAATATCCCAAAAATTTATATGGAATCACAAAAGACCCTGAATAGCAATAGCAATCTTGAGAAAGAAAAACAAAGTTAGAGGAATCATGCTACCTAACACCAAACTATACTATAAGGCCATATAATTCAAACATCGTACTGGCATAAAAACAGACACATAGACCAATGGAACAGAATAAAGAGCCCTGAAATAAACCCACACCTTAAAAGTCTATTAATATTCAAAAGAGAAGACAAGCACATACAATGGGCTAAAGATATTCTAGTCAACAAAAAGTGTTGGGACAGTACTTTTAATAAAAAAGTGATTAAAAGTAATGAATAAATTCAAAACGGGTTAAAGACTTAAATGTTAGATCTGAAACCATAAAAGTCATAGAAGAAAATATAGGCAGCAAAATCTTAGACATTGCAAAGATGCTCAATGTCACTAATCATTGGAGAAATGCAAATTAAAACCACAATAAGATGTCATCTCACAGCTGTCAAAATGGCGATCGTCAATAACTCAACAAACAACAAGTGCTGGTGAGGACGTGGAGAAAAGGGAACCCTTTTACACTGTTGGTGGGAATGCAGATTGTTGCAGCCACTGTGGAAAGCAGTATGGAGTTACCTCAAAAAATTAAAAATGGAACTGCCTTATGACCCAGCAATTCCACTTCTGGGACTTTATCTGAAGAAACCTGAAACACTAATCTGAAAGAATATAAGCACCGCTATGTTCATTGCAGCATTACTCACAGTCAAGATTTAGAAGCAGCCCAAGTGTCTTCAGCAGATGAGTGGATAAAACAGCTATGGTACATTTGTTCAATGAAATACTGCTTGGCTATAAAAAAGAAGAAAATCTTCCCCTTTGCGATGTAATGGATAGACCCGGAGAACATTATGCTAAGTGAAATAAGCCAGTCAGAGAAAGACAAACACCATATTATTTCACTCATATATGGAATCTAATAAACACACTAAACTAAAAAGCAAAATAGCCCTGGCTGGCGTGACTCAGTGGATTGAGTGCCAGCTTGTGAACCAAAGGGTCGCTGGTTTGATTCCCAGTCAGGGCACATGCCTGGGTTGCAGACTGGGTCCCCAGTGGAGGGTATGCAAGAGGCAACCACACATTGATGTTTATCTCCCTCTCTTTCTCCCTCCCTTCTCTCTCTAAGAATAAATAAATAAAAATTAAAAAAACATAAAGCAAAGTAGAGACAGACTCGTAGATAGCAGGCTGACAGCTCTGGGAGGGAGGGGTCAGAGTGGAAAGATTGATTAAAAAAGAAAAGAATTCATGGACACAGACAACACTGTAGGGTAAGCAGATGGGAGGAGTGGTTGGAGGTAGAGGAGGTTATAACGGAGATAAGTGGTAATGGAAAAAATACAATAAAAATAAACTATTGGAAAAATACAGATTGGTAAATGGATTGAAGTAATAATAATAATCTAATAAAATAATATCTACAAGAGATTCACTTTATACAGGCATACTTCAAAGTATTATAGGGTTGGTTCCAAACAACTGTAATAACAGTTTACAAATATCCCAATAAAATGTGTCACAATTTCTTTTGCTTTCCCACCAAAACAAAAATTCTAGACAAGATGACCATAACATGAATTTTACAAACATTTCAAGAATTAAAACTGATCCTTCTCAAACTATTCCCCCCAAAAATGATAAAGGAAAGCTCCTAAACTTATTTTTAGATGCCAGTATTACCCTGATAGCAAACACCAAAAAAAGCATTGATCATACCTCATGATCAAGTGGGATTTATTGCTGTAATGCAAAGTTGGTTCTGTGCCCCCAAATCAATTAATGTGATACACCACATAAACAAAATGAATAATAAAAATCATATGATAATATCAATAGATGCATAAAAGGCAATAGATTCAGAAAATCCAACACCCATTTATGATAAAAATTCTCAGCAAAACAGGGATAAAGGGAACATACCTCAACATAATAAAGGCAATGTATGATGAACTGACAGCTAACATCAACTCAGAGGTGGGAAGGTGAAAACTTTTTCTTTAAGTTGGGAACAGGACAAGAAACCACTCTCACCAGTTCTATTTAACATAATGTTGGAAGTTCTAGCCACAGCAATCAGACAAGGAGAGAAATAAAGGGCACTCCAGAAGGAAAAGAAACAAGTAAAACAGTCATTATTTGCTGATGACATGATGGTGTATATAGAAAATCCTAAAGATTCTACCAAAAAAAACTATTAGGATTAATAAATAAATTCAGTAAATTAGCAGGGTACAAAATTAATATTCAGAAATAAGTTGCTTTCTTATATACCAATAATAAAATATCAGAGAGAGAAATTAAGAAAATAATCCTATTTAAAATTGTATCAAAGCATAAAATGCCTAAGAATAAAGTTAACCAAAGAAGTAAAAGACCTGTACTCAGAAAAGTATGATACATTGAAGAAAGATAATGAAGAAGATAAAAATAAACAAAAGCATATATCATGCTCATGGATAGGAAAAACTAACATCATTAAAATGTCCATACTATCCAAAGTGGTATCAGTCTATACCTGTGCATTCAACACAATCCTTATCAAAATACCATTGGCATTTTTCACAGAACTGGAACAAATAATCCTAAAATTTATGTGGAACCACAAAACACCCTGAATAGCAACAGCAATCTTGAGAAAGAAGAACAAAGTTGGAGGTATAATGCTACCTGATATCAAACTCTACTCCAAGGCTATAGTAATCAAAATATCATAGTAGTGGCAAACAAAAACAAAAACAAAAACAAAAAACAGGTAGATCAATGGAAAGGAATAGAGAGCTCAGAAATAAATTTATGCCTATATGCTCAGTTAATCTACAACAAGAAGGCAAGAATATAAAACAGGGTAAAGACAGTCTCTTCAACTAGAGGGGAAGCTACACAGATATTTTTTAAAAACTAGGCCACTTTCTTATACCACATACAAAAATAAATGAAATGGATTAAACAATTAAGTGAGACCTGATGCCATAAAATTCCTGAAAGAAAATATAGGCAATAAACTCTTTCATACCACTCTTAGAGATTTTGATGTCTCCTTTTACAAAGGAATCAAAATAAAAAATAAACACACAGGACTACATCAAATTAAAATCTAAAGTTTTTGCATAACAAAGAAAATCATCAACAAAACAAAAAGACAACCTACTAATGAGAGAAGATATATACCAGTGATACATCCAATACTGGGTTAATAACCAAAATATACCAGGAATTCATACACCACCACCAAAAAAACAAACAATCCCATTAAAATTGGACAGATGACCTGAATAGACATTTCTCCAAAGAGGATGTACAGATGGCCAATGACCATATGAAAATCATAAGGGAAGTGCAAATTAAAACCACAATGGCATATCACCAGATACCCGTCAGAATGGCTATCATCAATAAATCAACAAACAAGTGTTGGCAAGGATATGGAGAAAAAGGAACCCTTGTATATTTTGGGGGGATTACAAATTGGTGCAGCCACTATGGAAAACATTATAAAAACCCTCAGAAAACTAAAAATAGAACTACCTTATCATCTAGCAATTTCACTTCTGGGTATTTATCCAAAGAAATAAAAAACACTAAATTGATAAGATGTATGCACCCCCATCTTCACTGAAGCATTATTTACAATAACCAGGGTATGGAAGCAACCTGAGTGCCCATCAACAGATGACTGGATAAAGAAGAGGTGGTATGTATATATAACAGAATATTACTTGGTCATAAAAAATAATGAAATCTTTAGGGTACCATGCTAAATGAAATATGTCAGATGCAGAAAGACAAATACCATATAATGTCACTTTTATGTTGAATATAAAGAACAAATAAAAGAACGAACAAAATAGAAACAGACTCATAGACACAGAGAACAAACTGGTGGTGAGCAGATGGGAGTGGGCTTGGGGGCTGTGAGAAAAGGTGAAGATATTAAGGAGTACAAACTGATAGTTACAAAATAGTCATAGGGATACAAAGTGCAGCATAGGGAATACAGTCAATAATAGTGTCATAACTAAGTATGGTGCCAGGTGAGTACCAGGTGGGAGATCATGTCACAGTTATGTAAATGTCTAACCACTGTGACGTACACCTGAAACTAATATAAAATAGTACTAAATGTCAACTGTAAGTGACAAATAAAAAATAAAAATAAATGTAATTTTTCAGAATTCAGTTTAAAAAAGAGTATGTGACATATATGTATGAAATTTACTCTGCAACAAAAAAGAATGAAGTCTCATCATTTGCAACAGCATGGATGAAGCCATAGTGAATGTGTTATGCTAAGTAAAATAAGTCTGAGGGAGACAAATACCATATAATTTTGCTTAAAATTGGAATCTGAAAAACAAGACAGAACCAGACCCACAGATACAGAGAACAAGTTGATGCTTGCCAAATGGGATGAGCCCTGACCAGATAGCTCAGTTGGTTAGGGGGCTCTTTGTCCAGCTTCAATTCCTGCCACTCTTTCCTTCACCCTATATCCAAGGCTCCTTTCAACCGTGAGTGCCCTCTCTCAATCACATGTCCCTCTCCCTTCAAGCTCTGGTCCCCTGTCCAGAAGCTATGTATTGATCAAGTCTCCTCTCTCTGCAAAATCTGGCAATCCTTTCTCAAGGCTCTCATTACCCCTGCTTGTTTTATAATTGTTTCTTTACTCACCTGTCCCTACTAGACTGTGGGCGTTTTGAGAGTGGGGAAGGCCTCCTTTGATTCATCTTTTTGTCCCCGGTGTCTAGCACAGTCTAAGTTTTCCATAAACGTTTGCTAAGAAAGAAATGGGTGTCAGACAGACTAACATATGGATGAATACTTTTCCCAGCCTTCCCTCAACAGCTGCTAAATGTTTCAGTGATCAAAGACAACTGACCACGTCCATATTTTGGTCCTCAAACTCTTGTTTTCAGTTGCTATTTGCAATTCCCAAACAAGAGTTTAATACAGTCCTCGATTTCCCTCTATCTTGAGAAGGTAGCATCAAGCACCCTGTTCATGGCCCATCTAACTCCTTCATAATTTACATATATATGTACCCACACCAGACTTCTTACCATCTCCCAGATACTGAGAAATAACACCTAAAATCATAAAAAGCTACAGAAGTGTGTCTTAAAAGCCGCTGTGGGTAGAATTGCTTAAGTATTTAAGTCTCAGCATTTGTCTCAGCATTTAGCTGCGTCCAATGTTTCACTAGTTGATGAATTAAGGAAGTTCCTTTGATTTGGAAGGCCTTGTCCAGTGCCTGAGAGGTCAACGGAAGAAGAAAGCAAAACGAAAAAGAAAACGAAAGGCCGAAAGACCCCACACACCCCAGGTGTCTCAGGGTCCACGGCACTCTTAAGAGGGAGTGGGCAGGGTCCTGCCTTTAACCCCGCCCAGGGTTTAAGGGACCTGCGGCCAATGAGAGGGGCGCTCCTGGGCGGAGCGACTTGCGTACGGCTTGACGCAACCACGCCGGGACCGGCACTCCGGGAGTCAAGCGGTAGGATTTCGCTGTCCGGGGTAAGTGTGGGCCTGCACACTTCTTTTGCAGTGGGTGGGTTCGGGGGTCCTGTCGTCTTCCCGTAAAAGTCCCCCGGGCGACTCGAGTCGCCTGACCTCCGGTTGTCAACCGAAGAGGAGGGTTCGATCACCCCCAATCTTCCCCAGACCGAATGGGATGTACTCAGTATTAATTAACTGTTCTCGAAAGTAGCCCTAAGTCAAGGTCTCCTTCATTAAGAGGACATCCCTGCTGCTCCGCCTAGGCCTTGCGCCCCGCTGGAATAGCCAGCGGGCTGGAAAAGAATAAGGGACACCAGTAAAGGCCAGGGTTTATTCGCATTATTAAGCTCCTCAGAACAATTCTGTGAGTAGGCCCTGTTGAAGTACCCATTTTGTAGAGGGCAAACAGGCTTAAAAGGGTTAAATTTACAGCTTTGTGAATTGTGAAAATGGGAGGTTGGTTAATTACAGAAATAGGGAATCGGGTAAGCATCTCTAAATGGGTGATTCCAGAAAGCCAACAAAAGCCATTTCTAAACATGGACAGTTCTAGTGACAAAATTCATTTACCAAATTATAAACACTAAAATATTAAGCTTTGAAATTTTTTTTTAGGTGACCTAAGCCACCTGAAATGTCAATACCTCGTTCGTCTGTCCATGCCAAATGGATCGTGGGGAAAGTGATTGGGACAGCAATGCAAAAAACTGCTAAAGTGAGAGTAACTAGGCTTGTTCTGGATCCCTATTTACTAAAGGTGGGTAACATCCCTGGTTTCAGTTGGCCTTGATGAATCACCAACACGTTCTGGTTCTGAGCTTAAAAGCGCTTCTCTATCAGTAAAAATGCATTGAGCATCTGCTGCAAACCAGGTATTGGGCTGATTCTTTGGTCTAACAAAGTGAGTTATTCAGGGTTTTGTACTCACATTCTCAGGTTCATTTCAGTTCAGTCTGGTAAGTGTTGTAGTCCTACATGCAATATATTGTGGGAGCAGAGAGCAGAACACCTCATTCCTCCTTCCCAGGTTGCTGAAGAGGCATTATCCTCATAAAGAGGCATTTGAGCTGAATCTCAAAAAGGATTTTGTCCAGACCACCAGATTGGGGAAGTCATTCTGGCCATGATGAGCAGTGTGTGGAAGTTCTTTTAGCCATGAGAGGGTATGACATTGAACAGCAGGTATTTTTGCAAGGGTGAGCCCAGAGTTTGGCACTAAGTGGGCACTGTCGAATGAGGTCAAGCACAATATGAACAGGACCGTGAAGGGCCTTTTGAGTTGTATTTTGGATTTCATCCTATAAGCAAAGGAAAGACAGACTCAGAGATGGGATGGGATGAGGGTTGGAGGTGAGGAAATGGGTAGGGTAGGGAGGCTATTGCAAAAGCCTAGGGTAGAAAATAAGGATGGACCTGAATATCCTTGGAACAATGGAGATGTAATGGGAAAAGTAGATTTCAGAAAGGACAGAGTCCTTGATTTGTTAGATGTGTAAAGAGGGAGGGGGAAGTACCAAGGATGCTTTTACATTCAAGATTGGGCACACAGGTTGGTAGAAATGCCAGTCATCTGGGATCAAAAACATAGGAGTAAGCTGAGCAGTGATGGCATGATCATTGACCTTAAGATCAGACTTTAGTTTCAATACTGACTGTAGTTTACTAGCTGTGCACAATACTTAACCTCCTTGAGCCTGTTTTTTTTTTTTTTTCAAATGTAAGTGGGAATACCTGCTGTGGCGGGGTTGTCTTGAGGAATAGATGATTCTAGTTACCTGGGGCTTGTTTGCAATACTTTGAGCCAGGCATGGAGTAAGTGCTTTATGTACATTATAACATTTAATTCTCTTAGTATCTTTAGAGATACAGTTATTAGAGACTCATTTTATGTTGGGGGGAAAAAAACTGAGCTTGGAATTAAGTGATCTGTCCTAAATCACACAGAGCTAGTGTGATGTAGTATGTTTATGTGCTGGAGAGAAGGTGCCTCTGGAAGGAAGAATTTAAATAGTGTAAAGAAGGATGGTGACTGATAGAACAAGGCTACTTAATGGGGAAAAATACAATAAAGATTACATTTTTAAAAATAGAAAAAAGAACAAGGCTACTGAAGGTAATAATCTGGAGAGCTTGGGGATAGGATCATCTCTGGAAAAATCATTGCTGTTTTCCAGAAAATAACAGGGATTTTCTGTATTAGAAGCTTTCTTAAGTGTGTTATCTATTTTTCCCCCAAGTCCCAGCTTGCTTTCTGTGAATTATTTTTTCATATTCTGTACTACATTGTCAGAAAACAGATAGGAACTGCTGATTTGTTCCTCCTTCTCTCAACAGTATTTTAATAAGCGGAAAACCTACTTTGCTCACGATGCTCTTCAGCAGTGCACAGTTGGGGATATTGTGCTTCTCAAAGCTTTACCTGTTCCACGAACGAAACATGTGAAACACGAGCTGGCTGAGATCATTTTCAAAGTTGGACAAGTCATAGATCCAGTCACCGGAAAACCCTGTGCAGGAACTACCTACCTGGAGAGTCCAGTTGGTTTGGAAACCACGCATCTAACCAAAAATCTGGAAGAACTCAGTGTCTCTTCAGAACAGTGAAGGAATATTAGAAAATGGGCCAAAGGGAAAGGTTTATAAGTTTGCTCTCTGGAAAAAGAAATTGTATAAGTTTCATCACAAACTGATCAGTTTCTCTTCTGGTGTTTATGAAATAGCTAAAAGTAAATAAATAAAGGGTTTGTTATAATTTTCTTAAAAGGTTTATGGCCATGTGTCAAATTTCCTGTTCAGTGAACATACTTTCTTGTTATACTAAATGTGCCTAGCAATCTGCTGCATTATTTTTTAAACTCACTGTTTTAGATGTGTTTTTCTTTTCATTCAAAGGAATCTTGAATTTATTTTTGGAAACTTTATTTTGGGAGCAGAAACCCTTTTGATACCATAAACAGATAAGATCACATTGAGTGAATGTTTTCGATGGTGTATATTCAAAATTAATTTGATTTTTTTTCTCTGATTTAACCAGTTCCAAACAGAAATAACCAACATGCTTGGGGGTCAGACTCTTATCAGATGAAGTTTTAATTAATTAGAATGTTGACACGTAGAAAATAAAACTTTAAAATTCTGTGTTACGTTTTTTAATCCTGTATCCTAGGCTACATTAAATAGGATTAAGTTCTTAAAATCTAATACAATTGATGAAGTAGAACTTCCCACATGCATATTAGAATTGGAGCATTTCAGAGTTTTGTTGCTGTCCATACATTTCGATTATTTAAATTTTGACCTGAAGGAACATTGAGCAATATATTTCGGTTTTCTAGCTCCTAGAAAGAGATTTGGAGCATTGTTCAACCTCAACTGATACAGGTATTATTATACAAGCACAGGGTTTCAACAGTGACTACAGTCACTGCCCACCCTCTCAGGGCTCATGCACAGGTGCCTTCATGATAAACAAAAGAAGTACATGGGTGGGGAGAAATTAGAGTAATTCCCCAGAGAGATAAGATGGTGCTCAAACTGAATCCTAAGGGAAAAGTCTCCAGGCTGGTAGATGAGGCGTGTAGAAAGGGCATTCCAGGCAGGTGGAACAGAGTGTAAAGTCCTCAAAGTATGAGAGAAAGGAGATTCTGGAAGTTGATGAGAATTGCTGGAACATTTTGAACAAGGGTAGAAGTCAGGTAGAGAAATAGTAAATGTACTCTCAGTGGAGGTGGGTTATTTAACATTTTTTAAAAGTGATATAGTTAGATTCACATTTCAATAAAAGTAATAGCATCAGTGTAGAGAATAGACAGGGGAAGATTAGAGGTAGAGGGAGAGTGATCTCTTCAAAAACTGGTCTGAAGACATAAACTGAGTTGGACAGCGAAGATAAAAAGAGATTGTACAGATGATGTTCCAAAGTAGAACTCAGGACTTGGTACCAGGAGGGTGAGTGAGTAAAAGGGAAGCATTTAAGACTGTCTAGGTCTTTGCAGGTAGGGGTATGTGGTAACAATTATCTTGGAAGAGAAGGACACCTGTCTAGGCCATCTCTAAAAGCTCAAATACTGCCCTGGCTGGTGTGGTTTGGTGGATTGATCGCAGGACTATGAACCAAAGAGTCTCAGTTCAGTTCCCAGTTGGAGCACATGTCTGGGGCCAGGTCCCCTGTGGGGGGCGTGTGGAGACAACCACACATGAATGTTTCTCTCCCTTTCATTCTCCCCCTCTCTAAAGATAAATGAATAAAATCTTTAAATAATTAAAAGCTCAAATACTTTGAAGGTTTACATATACTCTAAGGTATCACTCTTTTAAGATTTTTTAAAATCGTGGTGCAAAAGTTATGCTCTGGGAAGATGCCTCAGATTTATAGTATTGAGTAACTGAAGCCAGACACATGTGAAATAAGAGTACCTCTCCCAGTAAAAAGCGTTGAGTTAATGGAACTCCAAAACAAAATAATAGTGGAGAAAAAATGCAGAATGAGTGGCCTAATACTAAACACAAAAGCAAGGTCAGCAAAGAATTGTCTACCAAGTTTACATTTCAGGAAAACAGATTTGAAAGTATTTGTCTCCTGACAGAACTGAGATATTGGGTGAATGTGTGAGAAAGTCACAAGGGCATATTGATATTATTGCCTTGAAGAAGCCCTGCCTCCTGCTACGCAGGACTGGGACTTTGTCAGTTCTGCCCTGGGGATAGCTCACTTCAGCCTCTGAGTCTCTTCAGCCCATACAGCTGCACAGAGCATAAGCCAGTTGAGATCAGGAACTCAGCCATACAGCCTCTAGCTTCCTGTCCATGTGTCCCTTGGTCTTCTTCCCTGGCCTTCAAGAGACAGATGCTTCTCCCCAGATGCATTGTCTGGGGCAAATCCTTGTTCCCACTCCTCCAACCACGAGACCTATTTCTGTCCTCTCTGGTGGCTCCTTGCCATATTAAGGTGTTCAAACATTGCTCCAGAAAACTCCTGCGCCACTTAAGCCCCAATGCTCCCTTTGCCTCCAAGATTACCAGCTTCAGAAAACCCCTCAGTCCATAAACCCAGTTCCTACCCCTACCCCTCCTACAGAGCTCTGCCTGGATGTTACTGGGGAGACCGAAATTAGGGGGCTCCCCTCCTCAGTTATTTTCTTGTGAGAGAAATTCAGGCAAGAGACAACACATGTAGTGGAGATGAGATAGTAAGTTTACTTATGAAATACACTTGACCACGGAGCTGCAAGTGGGCACCCAGCTAGTCTGAGTGCCTATTAGTATTTTTGGGATTTCATGCTTATAACCAGCTTCTAAATTCCCCCTCCTCCTCCCTTCTCTAGACTTTGGGATTAATTTAGTTTCATAGGCTTTCTTTCCTAAATAGTGGAAATAATACACAGAATTTCAAAGGCTGCCCTCTTGCACTATTCATGGTTCTCTTGTGATTTTCAGAACAACTGGAAACCAATCTGGGCTCAGGGCTGCTAAATTAATGAGTGAAACTGGTCTCCCTTCCACTCCCAGCGTTCGTTTGCTATCTGTTCTATCTAACATGGATACAGAGACCTCCCAGCTACCTGGTCCTGGGGCATTTTCCCCTTGGCCTCTGCAGTTTCCCGTTGGCCTTGAAATGCTCCCTTTAATGGATGGGGCCTCTGCGGCTCCCTGTTTCTCCCGCTTCTCTCTCTCTGGCTCCCTTTCTGCCCATCTTGTCTTGGTGGCAGTTTTCATGGTTACATTTGTGGCTTCTTTTTTTTTTTTTTTTTTTTTATCTTACGGCTGGTGCACTTTCCTCAAACAGTGTCATCCTGACCCACGCCTTTGTTTAAATTGTTTCCTCTGCTAATTGGAAATGACCTCCTGGTTAACTCGTCTTCCACGGGACAGCACTGTTGTGTCCGCAATCCTGTGTGTGTCTGTGCTGTACAGCCACTGCTGGTTAAAGGCTCTCCAGTCCATGCTCCCTTCCCATCTTGTGAACCTCTCCTTTCAACACTTTACACACTTGATCCAATCATTTCACACCCTGGGATGGCCTGAGGGCAGGAATGGAGCTAGAGCCCGCCCACCGCTGGTTAAATGAACAGGAATAGCAAAGTTTTGAACCTATGAGAACTTGAGTATGCTACCATCCAGAATGCTTTTATTAAAGCTGTATGTATGTGTTTATTTTTTTGTTTATTTATTTTTGTTGAAAAGACTATATACACATGGTACAAAATTTCAAAGGTATTCGGGAGAAGAGAAGCCCGTTTCCCAGCTTTGTGCCCCAGGCCTTGGAGTCCCCTAGCAACATTGTTACTCTTTTGTTTCAGGCCTTGCCTGTGCTCTTTTTGCACACCTTGTTCTGGGCACCAGCTCCTTTCGCTGGAAGTTACAGATTCTTTTCTGACTCCTACATCGCAGCTCCCTGGTGCCCTGTGCAGGGTCTTCCCTCCAGCTCCCTGCTCCCCGTGGCGGCCCTCCCTGCTCCCCCTGGTGGCCGTGCCCCTCGCTGCAGCGGCCGTGCGCCCCGCCCCGCCCCGCCCCGGCCTCAGCGGGCACAGCCGAGGGAGGGGTCGCGGAGGCGGCGCCGTCAGCGCCGGTCCAGACGGTGGGAGCCCAGGCTCCGGAGCAACATGGCGGTGCGAGTGCTGCACACCCGCGGAGCGGCCTCGGCCGGCGGCCTCCTACAGCATGCGGCCCCCTGCAGCCTCCTGCCTGGGCTCCGGTGAGCAGCGCCGCCCTTTCGGGGAGGGGCCGCTACGGGGCGGAGGGCACGGGGTCCCTGGCGTGGATCTCCGCCCCAGCCTGGCCTCGCTCCCACGGGGCAGGGCGGCGGGTCTGCGGGGCACCGAGGGCCGAGGCCACGGTCAGCGGTGGCCTCGAGGTGGACCGACGCCTCGCCTCGGCGGGGTCCAAGCACCTTCTCCCCAGGCTCAAGGTCACGGCGGGGACTGTGTTCGGCACCAAGGCCAAGTACGCCTGCTGTGCCTGCGGGGCCTGCAGGACCTTCACCCTGCGCGACCTGGAGAGGTGGCCGAGCGGTGCGCGTGCGACTGGGGCCGCAGGCCCTGCTGTCGGCCTGCCGGGTTCCCGCCGGGCATCCTGACAAGGCTGCGTGCCCGGGCAGAGCCTCTGTGTCTGCATCTGCAATTATCAGTAGAGGTACAATTTACCTCTTAGGTGGTTGTGAGGGAAGAAATAACACATCTTCCCGGGTGAGCCCCATTGAAGGGGCGGGAGTAAGGAGTTCTCACTACTAGGAACAGTCTTTGACTTACATATAAAAGTAAGTAGTGGATCAAAAAGTATTTACAATTATCAGCAATAGGTAGGCGTTGGGTTCATGTTTTAACTTTTCTTCTAACTTCAGATTATGTTCGGTTTTCTGAATCCATCACTTTGACATAGTCATGTCCCATTTTTCACATTCAGAAAGCAAACCAAACCCCCAAAGCCTGTGCTGTTATAACTTGTACGTAGGTTTGCGTTCTCGTTTTCTTCACATTGGGTAGTTTAAATGCTATCTTTTTGTTTGTTTTTAATTAAATAATGAGCCTCTAGAAAATACAGTTGGCACCTAAAAATGAAAAAGCAAAGAAACTACCTGTTGTTTGTTAAACTCTTACTATGGGCTGGGGAGCTTTATGAAATACGACTTATTTAATTAAATCCTAGAAAAAAATAATAACTCCTAGTAGTAATCTTAAGTAATAGGATCTGCATTTTAGATATCAAATGGAACCTCAAAAGTTATGAGATGCATAGCTAGAAAAGGCTTTTTCTAGCCTGAGTCCCAGTTTGTCAGGCTTCAGGCCCAGCACCCCTCCTAGGACTGATGGTCAACTTGTATTTCCAAATTCAGTGTTTCTGTTTCTAAATTGACTAACAAATCAACATCCTTTTATTTTTATTCTGTTATTGAGCATCTCCTGTGTGTCATCTTACTTTTTTCACACAGGTGATATGAGCCCATGAACTTCATGTTTTCTTCTTTCAGCTGAGACTGAAGGTATTCACTCAACATGTTTACCTACAATGCCCAGGGTCACAAAGCTAGGAAACTGAAGAATGTGACATGGGTATGCCCAGTACCCTCACTTCCTGCTGGGACCAAATGCTCTTAACCTTGGAGTCCTTATCTCTATCCAGCTTATTGACTCTTTGATTGCTCTCTCAGATCCCCTGTACCTTTTGACTATTCCTTCCTGGGCTCTAGTCTGCCTTAACTGTAGGTATTCTGTAGGACTCAGTCTAGACCCAGTTATTTATCTGAGTCTGTCAGATATTGTATGTATATGATGCCTTTGAAGCTCTATGAAACTGAGCATAATAGCCTTAGTCACTATCCTCAGGAAGCCATGGCCAAAGTAAAAACCCATATAGACATACAGATTGAGGTAGGTGCTATGAGAGAAGATCGGGGAACCTACCCCTTGAGATCACAGAAGGCCTCTCCAAGAAGATGACTTTAAGCTGAGACCAGGAGGGTCAGTGCACGTGAAAGTCCTGAGTGGGAAGGAGCCGTACATGCTGAAAAACCCCAGGAAAGTCTAGGAGGCTGGAGCACAGGGGTGAAGGGAAGACTGGCTAGAGGACAGGTGACAAGGAGCAGGGACCAAATAATCCCAGGCCTTGCAAATTGTCTCTTAGAGAGTTTGGATTTTATTCTGGGAACTGTGGAAAACATTTGAAGTATAACTTCTAGCATGACATGATCAGATCTTCAGTTTTCAAAGGTTGATCTGACTTTAGAAAGGGGACAGAATCAAGGGTGATGACAAACTGGGTGGAAGCTTATGCCATTTACTGAGAGTAATTTGTCATATAGGCATATGAGTGCCCACCATATGCTGGGTGCTATTGGAAACAGTGAATAAGGCACGCAGGATCCTCGCCATCTTGCTAATAGTCTAGAGAAGGAGCAACAGGTGTGGGGTGAGGCGCAGTTTTGGACCTGGCAAAGTTTGAGATGGATGTGAACTACTCAGATGAAAAGGCCAAGGAAGCAGCTGGCCTGCTTAACCCACATAACTCTACAAAGGAGATGTCGGCTACAGAAAATCTTCGGGAGTTGTCAGCATATAGGAATGCTAAATATTGATAGATGTGTGGGTTTCAGTATACTGTTTTGCATTCAATTGGAAGTTTTTATAATAAAACTTTTTTTTAAACCGTAGGAATCAATGAGATTGCTGGAGAGATTGTGAATAGAGAAAGGGCTGAGAAACAGACCATGGGATGTGTCAACATTTATAGGCTGGATAGGAAAAAGAGGCTGGCAAGGGAGACAGAAGGGGCAGCCAGTGAGGTCATTGTTATATGACAGTGACCAGGAGGAGGTATTTAAAGGAGGAATGGGTCACCTGTGCTAGATGCTGCTAAAAGGTTAAAGTGACAGAAGAAAACTATTTGCCAACAGGGGTATTATGGGTGATCTGCAGGAGTGATTTCAAAGGGAAAGGAGGAAGTCTTCCTAGAACACTTATTTACCAGCACTTCTTCCTCAGCTCTGCTCAGTGCCAGGCCCAGAGTTCCAGCTACTTAGTACATATTGCACTATTGCCCAACTAGTGTTTAAGATGCTTATATGTGCAGAATTTAACTCATCTTCCTCCTACAGAGCCTGCTTGCTTCTCCTGGGTTTTCTGTCCCCAGTTAAGGAACATCTCCCAATTAGTGGCTCAGGCCAGAAACCAGAAGGTCTTCTCCAAGCCCATCTCCTCCTGCTCCCTCCCATTACCTCCAGCGCATTTTCAATCTGCCTTCTCTATTGCCACTCCCCTAGCTCAACTCTCAGAAACATGCTCTCTGCCTTATTGCTCTAGTCCATCTGCCATAATACCACCCAGGCTGCTTTTTACACCTAGAATTTTTTTTGAAAACTTGCTAGCATCACACCACGTACAGAGTAGCATTCAGCTGACGGACATGCGTGGTGCATAAGAGCCTAACCACCTTGTCCCCTTGCCCTACTCCTATCTCAGTTGCCACCCTCCTGTACCCTGTTCTGCCTTACTGAACTCTTTGCTGTTCCAGACACATGCCATACAGTTTCATGAGTCCATGCCCCTGGACATGTTGTTCCTTTTGGAATTATCACCTGTCTTGTTCTCCAAGACAGAGCCAGAATGTCTCCACTTGGAGTCCCTCTTGCTCCTCACTAGCCAAGCTAATGTTTCATTCCCTTGAGCTCCTGGGGTGTGTGTGTGTGTGTGTGTGTGTGTGTGTGTGAGTGTGAGAATAAGCCTACAGTATCTGTCCATGACCACTCTGGCTGTTGACAGGTCGGTTTTTCCCATGAGACTGAACAGGCTAGGCATCTGGTTCATCTTTATATCCACAGAGCCTGGCACATGATGCTTGTTCTATTTAAAATCTAGTGCTCCCATCTAAGTACTAACCAGTCCCAACCTTGCTTAGCTTCTGAGATCAGATGAGACTGGGTGGGTTCAGAGTGCTATAGCTGTAGACTTTTGTAGAATGTGCTGCTCCCTACCCTACCCTCTGTGAAGTGCTGCACAGCATATATATGATCTTATAAAGACAACTGGTGGTGATGTTTGTCACTATCATTAACCCCAGCTGAAACCGGATCTTACCACCCTGACAGCTTTTGACATCACTGCTTCTACCCCTTTCCATGATTCAGTTTGGACAGCTGGGGGACCCAGGCACATTAGGCAGCTGTGGTCACCTGGCACTCAAAAGATTTCAGAGCTTCACAGTCAGATGGGGATAATGCTGGCCAGCCTATTTTTCATTTGTCCAGACAGTTGCTACCCAAGTTCACGAGCAAACAACATTCCAGTTCTTGCGTGTGTCCTGTGATAGCATTTCTCAGATATACCTTTAGTTTACAAAACATTTATATCTGACTTCATTTTACTCATTCTATAATATATCCCTTTGGTATTATTAAAATCTGGAGCAAATGCTCAGTTGGGGAGATTTGTGTTTGGGAGGTATCCCTTAATAGTAAAAATATTTTGAACTTCATAGATCTACGTTTATACTTTTATTTTGCCACTTTTAGCTCAGGTCATTTAACCTCTCTGAGCCAATCTTTAAAGTTCATTGTTACATACTTTGCTAGATTGTTCTGAGGACTAAGAACTAAATGAGAGGACATAGACAAACTACCTAGTCCAGTACCTAACAGGAAATATGTACACATTAACTTTTAATCCCCCTAAGTTCTAAGGAGAAGGAGGAGATAAATTACTTTGGGATTTTTTCTGTTCCAGATTTAGTCTGCCAATAATTGTTTATTATGCTCTTTTATTTTATAAAGTATTAAATGCTGCCCTGGCCAGTGTGGCTCTGTTGGCTGGAGCATTGTCCCGTGAACTGAAAGTTCATGGGTTCAATTCCTGGTGAGGGCACATGCCCACCTTGTGGATTGGGTCCCAAGTTGGGCCACATGGAAGGGGCAACTGATCAATGTTTCTCCCCCCCCCCCTCTAAAATCAATAAGCATGTCCTCAGGTGAGGATTTAAAAAAAATATATTAAATGCCATAGAAATTAAATGTCAACATGTGTATGCTTGTATATACATTTCTGGAAGGATACAGTAAAAGCTGTTAGTAGTAGTTGCTGTGATGAGTATTTTATGTTTCAAATGAAATTTCCTACTGCTAATATTTTTTGAAACTTCTGCGAAATCTCTTAATTGTTCATAATTGTTATTCCTAGGTTCTTACAATGTATGTAACCAAGAAAAATTAAGCACAATTTCTGTTTAGTGGACTTAAAATCTAAATTAAAGAAAAAACAAGAATTGTACAAAGTCCCATTAATCATAAAACTTTATACACCATATACAAAAATAAATTCAAGGTGGATAAAAGACTTAAATATAAAATGTGACACCATTAAAGTCCTAGAGGAGAACGTAGGTAGGAAAATCTCAGATATCTCACGCAGAAACTTTTTACTGACTTGTCTCCTAGAGCAAGGGACATAAAGGAAAGAATAAACAAATGGGACCTCATCAAAATTAAAAGCTTCTGCACAGCTAAAGAAAACAGTATCAAAATTAAAAGAGAACCAACTGTATGGGAAAACATATTTGCCAATGATACCTCAGACAAGGGTTTGATCTCCAAAATATATAAAGAACTTACAAGACTGCACTCTAAGAAGACAAGGAATCCAATTAAAAAGTGGGCAAAGGACTTGAACAGACACATCTCCAAGGAGGACATACAGAAAATCCAAAGACACATGAAACGATGTTCAATATCGCTAGCTATCAGAGAGATGCAAATTAAAACCACAATGAGATACCACTTCACACCAGTCAGAATGGCCATCATAAACAAAGCAACAAACAACAAGTGTTGGAGAGGTTGTAGAGAAAAGGGATCCCTAGTGCACTGCTGGTGGGACTGCAGACTGGTACAACCACTATGGAAAGCAGTATGGAACTTCTTCAGAAAACTAAAAATGGATCTGCCTTTTGACCCTGCAATTCCACTGCTGGGACTCTATCTTAAGAATACTAAAACACCAATTCAAAAGAACCTATGCATCCCAATGTTCATAGCAGCACAATTTACAATAGCTAGATGCTGGAAGCAACCAAGATGCCCATCAGTAAATGAATGGATCAAAAAACTATGGTACATTTACACAATGGAATTCTATGCAGCAGAAAGAAAGAAGGAGCTCCTACCCTTTGCAACAGCGTGGATGGAGCTGGAAAACATTATGCTAAGCGAAACAAGCCAGTCAGTGAAAGACAAATACCATATGATCTCACCTTTAACAGGAACCTAAACAACAAAACAAAGAAACAAGCAAAATATAACCAAAGACACTGAAATAAAGTCCAGGCTGACAGTGCCCACAGAAGAGAGTAGAGGGAATTTAAGGGGACAGTGGGAAGGGTTCACAGGAACAAACTTAAAGGACACATGGTCATAAACTAAGGGGAGGGTGGTAATGGGAGGGAAGTGGGGAGGGATGGGAGGGGGGACTGGATTGGGAGTAAAAAGGAGAAAACTGTATTTGAACAATGATTAAAATAAAAAAAAACTTAAAAAAATCATAAAACTTTATATTTTGTAAATCATTAATTTTGTATACTTGACATATTGCTTGATAATATAATGCAAATATCCTAAAATGTGTTGTGTTTAAAACAAATTGACAAAATGTTTTTATTTTTATTGAAATAAATTTTAACATAATTCATTTGAAGAATTGCCTTCTTCAGAACGAGTTTATTTGTATAATCAACCAGTGAATTGAAAACAGAAATAAATACTGTATGTTTTGGTTTGGAGTAAAAGGCTAATAGTTTTTATATGTTATTTATTTAACATTTTAAAATTTGTTTTTAGAGAGAGGGGAAGGGAGAGAGAAAGAGAGGAAGAGAGGCACTGATGTGACAGAGAAACATTGATCAGTTGCCTCTTGCACGTGCCTGACCAGCGACTGAATCCACAGCCCAGGCGGCCCCAACCAGGGATCACACTGGCAAGCTTTAGCTTTGAGGGCTGACATCCAACCAACTGAGCCACACGGGTCAGGGCTATTTTTTTTATTTAAAAGTTTGTTTTATTGAAAAAAAAAGGTTTTAAAAACTTAATTTTTTTAACTGTCCCTCTCTCAGAGATACCACCATTAACACGTTCTTAATTCTATCAAATTTTAACATGGTAAAAGCAAAATAGAAGAATGGTAAGATTATGTATTTTTCTCCTTTGCGCTTATAAGAAAAATTGCATGACTGGTATTGACTTATTTTGCTTGTTTACTGTACACTTGCAGCTATGTAATTTTTAAAGGATTTGAAAAAGTACTTTTATATTTCTTGATAATTTATATAAAACATTGTTAATTTTATATTTGTGTTTTATGTTTCTGTATTTGTAACCTTATATCATTGAAAGGTCTTTTTATCTGGTTCTTAGCTGTTTGTGATAATATCTCATGAGTTAGTTTTAAATTAAAAGATATTCTTAAAGCCAAAAAAGGAAAAGGTAGCCATCATCACTATTAGCAGTTCACTTTGTGTGTGTATTTATGGTACTATTCTGTGCCTGCTTTTTTCCCATAATTTCTTTTACATATATGCATGTAGATCTATCATTCTTTTTAATGATTACTTTTCTGATTTTGGATATTCCCTAATTCATTTCACCAGTCCCATTAATGGGCATCCAAATTTCCTGTCCCAGGAACAAACTGGAAACAAGGCAGTTATGAACGTTTTTGTGCATTTGACTCTGTGCACTTATCTAAACATAGCTGCAAGTGCAATTATTTGGGCCATAGTTTTACAGTTTTAATTTCGATATAGATAGTGTCGCACTGCCCTCTAGTCAAGTTACATAGATTGGTAATTCCACTTGCAAGCTGTGGAAGTACATGCACTTAAAAATAAACTCACAGCCCTGGCCGGGTGGCTCAGTTAGTTAGAGCATTGTACAGTACACAGAAAAGGTGCTAGTTCAATTCCTGGCCAGGACACACATCTAGGTTGTAGGTTCAATCCCTCATCGAGGTGCATACAGGAGACAACCAGTCGATGTTTTTGTCTCACATTGTTGTTTCTCTCTCTCTCTCTCTCTCTTCCTCTCTGTCTCTCTAAATAAATAAATAAAACTCACAGACACAGACAACAAAATGAATGGTTGTGACCAGACGGGAAGCAGGATGGGAGGCAGGGTGAAGAGAGTAAAGGGGGTCAAATATATGGTGACAGAAAGAAACTAGTCTTCATGCAGTGAACACACAATAGAGTATACAAATGTCAAATTATAATCTTGTACACCTGAAAACTATGTAATGGTGTTGACCAGTGTTCCCCCAATAAGTTTAATTAAAAAGAAAAAGAAAAATTTTATGGTTAAAGTATAGTTTGTTATTCCAATCAAACATCCTCACTTTCTGACAGCATGTATAGTAGAAATTGTTGTAAGATGAAAATTAGCAAATTATGTATTAGTGAAGTTTGTATTTTTAGGTTTTGGTGACATTTAATCTTTTTTTAAATTTTAATTATTGTTCAAGTACATACAATTTTCTATCTTTTACTCCCACACCAGCTCACCCACCCAGACCTCCCCATTTCCCTCCCATTTCCACCTGCCCCTAGTTTTTGTCCATGTGTCCTTTATACTTGTTCCTAGGTGACAGTTAATCTTGATTCTAAGGCTAATTGAGGGCTTGGTTGGAGTGTTATCCCATAGCCAGAAGGTTGCAGGTTTGGTTCCCTGTTCAGACACATACCTAGGTTGCAGCTTCAATCTCTGGTCTAGGACCATGTGATCCCTACTCCAGGTGCATATGGGGTGCAAATGATCAATGCTTCTCTTTCACATCAATGTTTCTCTCCCTGTATATTCAAGAAGCAATGAAAAGAGTGTCCTCAAGCCCTGACTGATGTGGCTCAGTGGACTGAGTGCCAGCCTGTGAACCAAAGAGTCACTGGTTCGATTCCCAGTCAGGTCACATGCCTGGGTTGCAGGCCAGGTCCCCAGTAGGGGACGTGCAAAAGGCAACCACGCATGAATGTTTCTCTCCCTCTCTTTCTCCCTCCCTTCCCCTCTTTCTAAAAATAAATAAATCTTTTTAAAAAATGTCCTCAGGTAAGGATAAAAATTAAAAATTAAATAATTCATTGTCCTGTATATTTTCACATTTTTTTATTCTTGGAAAATATAGGTAACATAAAATTTGCAATTTTGATCATTTTTAAACATATAGTTCAGTGGTGGCATTATGCATTCACATTATTGTGCAGCCATCTCCAGAACTCTTTCACCTTCCCAAACTGAAATTCTCTACCCATTCTCCCCTCAGCCCCTGACAACCACCTTACTTTTTTTCCTCTGTGAATTTGACTACTCTAGGTTTTCATGTTTATTTTTTCTAGATCAAAAATTGCTTTGCAAGAGGGAAAAATACATAGTGGAAATTGCAGATAAGCATGAGAACTGTGTTAGGAGAGTGACAAGTTACTTCTTAATACTTTATTCCTGCTGTTCAGAGTGTGCATAATGGAAAGCAGACCTTTGGTGGTAGCCCGGGTTCTAGTGAAGTGCTTAGAGCAGGTGCCCAAGGCACGTTTGCTGAATGGATGATGGATTTATGAAAACAGTGTATTATGTGATACTACCTGAGGACACTAACATTTTTGTACTTCTGATGAAACTCACATTTTTTGTTTGTTACTCCGTAGGAGGTTGACATCTTCCAGTAACAGACTTCGAGAAGACAGCTGGTTGAAATCCTTATTTGTCCGGAAAGTTGATCCAAGAAAAGATGCTCACTCCAATCTCCTAGCCAAAAAAGAAACAAGCAGCCTATACAAATTACAGTGTGAGTGATGGGTCTGCTGTCTTCCTATTTGACTTTTTTCCCCTTTGTTCATAAGTTCATTGTTGAATTTTCTTTTGTTTCAGTTCACAATGTTAAACCGGAATGCCTAGAAGCATACAACAAAATTTGGTATGTATACCAAACTATCCTTTACTTGGGGAAAAATAATGATTTTAATAACTTGTTGGTTCAGCTAACACTTGATAGCAGAATGAAATCTTTGTTTCATTTTCTTAAAGCTAAATGTTCAGAGACCCTTAAGTTGAGCTCTATATGGGATTACCAGAGGGATTTAGATTTTAGTCACTCATACACTACATTATCACATAAGCTATCAAACCTTAGAATGTTACCAGTCTCTTAAGGTTAGAAGGACCCTTGCAAAGCTGTATAGTCCATCAGCTCATCCAGTGCTTATGTTCTTCTGCAAACCTTCCTGACTGCTTGTGCTTAAATACATTCATACATCCCATCATCTCTGGACAGCTATGATGGTTAGGAATTAGAACTCATGTCCTTATGACCTCCATTGTTTCCAGTTTTACTTCTAAGTAAAACTACCACATGAAAGTCCTGTGTGTATTAGAATGTAGTTGCCATTTCTTCCCAAATCTTCCATTTGCCAGAATTCAAGTTCCTTCAGCAGATTCTCATTATTTGAGCTCTATTCTCATGATCTGAGTTCTATATGCTCCTATAGAATTTATAAACTTTTAGACTAAAGAGAAAATTACATCAGTTCTTTTTTTAATTTAATTTATTGATTATGCTAATACAGTTGTCCTGATTTTTCCTCCCTTTGCCCCCTTCCACCCAGCACCCCCCCACCCTTCCTCAAGCAATGTCCACACCATTGTTCATGTCCATGGTCATGGGTATAAGTTCTTTAGCTACTCCATTTCCTATGCTGTACTTACCATCCCATGGCTATTCTGTAACTACCTATTTGTACTTCTTACTCCCCTTACTTCTTCACCCATTCCCCTACATCCCATCCCATTCAGCAACCATCAAAACTCTCTCCCTATCCATGATTCTGTCTCTGTTCTTGTTTGCTTAGGTTGTTTTTTAGATTCCATTGTTGACAGATACGTATTTTTGCCATCGTAGTATTCCTAGTTGTGATCTTCTTTTTCTTAAATAAGTCCCTTTACCATTTCATATAATAATGGTTTGGTGATGAATTCCTTTAGTTTTTGTCTGGGAAGCTCTTTACCTGCTCTTCGATTCTAAATGATAGCTTTGCTGGGTAAAGCAATCTTGGCTATAGGCCCCTACTTTTCATGAGTTCGAGTATTTCTGGCCAGCAAAGTTTCTTTAAAGAAATCAGCTGACAGTCTTATGGGAACTCCCCTGTAGGTAACTAACTGCTTTCCTCTTGTTGCTTTTAATATTGTCTCTTTATCTTTAACCTTTGGCATTTTAATTATGTGTCTTGGAGTAGGCCTCTTTGCATCCATCTTATTTGGGACTCTATGCTTCCTGGACTTGTATGTCTATTTCCTTCAACAAATTAGGGACGTTTTCTTTCACAATTTTTTTCAGATAGATTTCCAATTACTTGCTCTTTCTCTTTTTCTGCTACCCCTATGATACAAATGTTGGACCTCTTGAAGTTTTGCTCCAGAGGCTGCATATACTGTCCTCATTTTTTTTGGATTCTTTTTTCTTCTTGTTGTTCTGATTGGTTGTTTTTTTTTTCCCTTATGTTCCAAATCATTGATTTGATTCTCAGCTTCATCCACTTTACTGTTGTTTCCCTGTAAACTGTTTATTTCAAATAGTATATCATTCATTTCTGACTGGATCTTTTTTATGCTGTCAAGGTCCTCACTAAGTTCCTTGAGCATTCTTATAACTAGTATTTTGAACTCTGCATCTGATAGATTGCTTATCTCCATTTCGTTTAGCTCTTTTTCTGGAATTTTGATCTGTTCTTTCATTTGGACCATGTTTCTTTGTCTCCTCATTTTGGCTGCCTCCCTGTGTTTGTTTCTGTGTATTAGAGCTGCTTTGACTCCCTGTCTCGGTAGTGTGCCCTAATGTACTAGGTGTACTATAGGGTCCAGTGGCACAGCCTCCCCTATCACCCAAGCTGGGTACTCGAGGTGCATCCTTTGTGTGGACTGAGTACACCCTCATCTTGTAGTTGAGTCTTGGTTGCTGTTGGCAGATCAGTGGGAGGGATTTACCCAGGCCAGTCAGCTGCAAGGACTGGCTGTGACCACTGACCACTAATCTCTGCCCTCCATGAAGGATCAGCTGTGCAGGGGCAGGGTGGTGGTGCTCTGGCATGGTCTGTAGCTGTCCAATGGGTGCAGTGGCCCTGGGGTTTCCCAGGTGGTACAGGTCAGGGTCAGTCCCCCCCTATGTTTTGCCCAGGGCCACCTTGCCTGAAGTATAAATTAGTCTTAGATGGCTGCCACTTGTGCTGGTCTGGGAGATTCCCAGGGGAAGCCAAGCTGTGAATGTGGGCTGGCTACTGCTAGTGCTGTCCCTGGGGCTCACTGAGGTCACTCTTTGTTTGTTTGATAGGGTTTAGGAAGTAGTGAAGCATGAGCAAAGACCGGCCATTCATATGGAAAAGCAGCTTTTGTAGGCCCATACCTTGGGTGGGTTAGAGTCTCTGGGGATCTCCAAGGGTGGTCAAACAGTGTTAACCAGGTTGATGGATTCTCAGTTATGGCACCAGCTTGCTGGCTCTGTTGGGTTTAGAAAAGGGACAATGTCCTCTGCTTGCCTTGATGCCATACACTTCAGTTCCTCCATTTATGCCACTGGTGTGTTCCAAACTGCCACCTCAGTGCCAGAGCTCAGATGGAGTGATTCTGAGTAGGTTAGTGTGGGTTCTTTAAGAGGAACTGCTTGGGGCTCCACCAGTTTCTTCCACAGACTCAATCCCCTCTGGTTTTTGTGGCCAGAAGTTGTGGGGACTTACCTTCCTGACACTGGAACCCTGGGATGGGGGAGTCTACTGTGGGGGTAGGCATCCTCACTCCTGAGATATCCTTCCCGAATTTTATCCACCATGCATGGATATGGGACAAGCCCATTCCGCATCTACACCCCTCCTACCAGTCTGGATGGATGTGGTTTCTGACAACAATTCCATAGTTATCAGACATCCATTTAACTCAATTTCTGATGGTTCCGAGTGATGGTTGTTCTGTATTTTAGTTGTAATTTTGATGTGTTGTGCAAAGAGGTGATCTGTGTCTGCCTACACTGCCATCTTGCCTGGAAGTCCTATGTCATTTCTTAATTAAATTAATAGAAATAGTATTTTAATGGTCAATTTTGAGCAATTGTAATTAAAAAGCATTTTTTACCTTTAATATCTGCTACTTTCATGAGAAAACAAATGATTCTGTCATCATAATCAGTATAATTTTCAGAAGCAAAAGTCTTATTTTTGTACATGGCTTATGAAATAAAACATTAGTATAGAATTTCTTACCATGGCACAGTTTTCTTTATTTAAAAAATTGCCCTAAAATAAAGCAGATACTAATTTCTAAATCTTTTCTCATAAAACAAAATTATCTCTCTATGCTGATGTTTCCTTGGGTTATCTCTCCTGTCCTGTTTTTATTACTTCATCTCCTGTCTCAGATACATCTGTTCATATTCCTGTTGGATGTCTTGCTCTTCCTTCAGACTCAGCAGGTAGGATTACCTTGCTTTCAACATCCCTGTGTGTGTCACTCACAGAGGTTTTATTTAACCCTTTCCTACGTGTTCATGATTAGTCACTAAGGGCTCTCCATTCTTCATCTAACACGTATTTTGGTTCTCTTTGCTCGTCGTCTTATCCATCTCCCTTTCCCAGCCCGCTGAGCCCTGTTTCCAAGGAGCCTTCTTTCTGACTCCTTCCTGGACTCGTAGCTGTACCTGTATTTCCGCCCCAGCCTGCAGTCCCAAAAGTTTATCAAGTTGATCTGCTTGAGTTCTTTTTTCTCCTTCATGATGTTTTTTTTCTTTTCTCTGAAACTTCAGCAACTCCTTGTTCTCAGCAATGTCAATACTTAACTCCTGCCTGGTTTGTCAGGGCCCCAATAATGAGGTTCTTCCCAACCCACCCGGTCCTGGGCACAGATATTGCCTGCCTTTGAACCTCCAGTCAGGTAAAGCCAGGGCTTCCAAGAGCAGGTTTAGGGCTTTCAACAAAGAGGATTGGCTGCAAACCCATATATGATTTTGTATTGAAAACCTGCGCCCATGTCAGTCCTCAGCCCCTTCGTGGACCCCACCTGGGTCATTAGTACAGGTTTCCTTCTTCCACATCGGCTCCAGTTCAGGGCTGTTTACTTCTTGCTCGTGTCATATGACAAAAAGGAGGCCTAATCCCTTTTCCCTAATGGTCTTTCCCCAACCCCAATTTCCACTAATCTCCTCTTAGTTCCGAACGTAAGTCTGTATGAGCCAGTATAAGACCACACCATGTGTATTTTTTGAAGGATAGCATTTGCTTTTATGGGTTTTTAGTTAGACATAAGACCATTCTGACCTCTCCTCTGTTAACAGTTAAAACACACCCATTCCAAGTACCCCAGCCTCTAGTGGTGATTGCTGGTTTCATATTGCTCAGCATCAGCAAACAACTTGAACAGGTTCCATTTCTTGATGTCTTTTTGCATCTATTGTTGAATCTATATTGTACTTTTTCATCATAATTTTTCTATTCAAAAAGTATACCGGCTTTAGCTTTTCTCTTGGCATGGCATAGCTATGTCTCTTTCCCTTGCCTTTCCCTGTACATTAGAATCTGTGCTATAGAAAGGTTTCCATATAACCAAGCTCCGATACCTCTGTTCAGTTAATACCGTGCCCTGCCTGTCAGGGCCTTGCCTTTGCCGCTGTACGATCGGTGGTCACCAAATGGGTGGTGTGTCCGATATGTAATTGTGTGCTACCTCTCAAATCCCCTCACTTGAATTCAGTCGAACCTAATTATTGCTTTATGCTGTATCTTTCATTGGATTCTTCTATCACGTTCATGCCCTTTGGAACTGTCGGAGTTGCGCTGTGTTCTACCTGTGTCTTCTTCCTCCTTACTTAAGGCCAGCTTTTCTCTGCCCCGTTACCTCTGCCTGATTGTGCCACTTCCATTGTCTCCTCACCTTGAACATTACTTTCTTCCCTTTCTTATTTTTTCCATTGTTCTCTATTCCCATTTCCCTTGTTTTTCCTATCTTTTAAATCAGCAAAACTTAGCTTTTATAAACGTCACCATTCTCAAATAGTTTCTGGAATGGCAAATAGAAGACTCATCATTCCTGGAATCTTGGAACCTTTGGCTCTTCTTTATCATTTTTATCACTATTCTTGAGTTGCTGTCCAATGTTCTAGATACATCTCGAGGTATCAGAAGCCTAAGCTTCTGATAAGTGAGATACCAATAGAACAGAGTTCGGGTAAAAGGTTAATTTTGCATGTGGTTTTATCATAAATATATTCTGAGGTCAGTTGTCAGAACATGGGGTAGATGGCCTTTTTCCTGTTACTGATCACGTGTTGTACACCTGGTGAATTTTTGTTGGTTGTTTAATTAGTGTTGCTATTTCTTCTCTTTAAGTCAAGAGGTGTTGCTGAAGATCCACGAAGACAAACATTACCCTTGCACTTTGGTGGGGACTTGGAACACGTGGTATGGCGAGCAGGATCAAGCTGGTAGGAAGTAGAAGTCTTTGGGATACACACTGTTCCTTAAGCCTTTAAATAATATTTAATTTAGTGCTTATTTTTAGTAATCAAAGCTTTCCAAGTTTCGGTCTGGTTGTATAGTTAAAATCATTTCTCCAGTAATTCATTGCAGGCATTTTTTTATTGTTTCATTGTTTAAATCTATTATTGTAACTTTATAGTGTAACTCATAGGCCAACCTGTGGCACATTACAGATTTGTACCATGTTAATACTATGCATATCTAGAATATTTTCAAGGCAGGAGTATCATGAAACGCTAAATGTGTGTTATCTTTTAAAATATATTCCAGTCCACCTCTGGAGGTATGAAGGAGGCTATCCTGCCCTCACGGAGGTCATGAGTAAACTCAGAGAAAATCAGGTAATAATTTTGAAAACTGTCTACTTGTTTACATTAATAATATAGTAGATGCTAGTACAGAATTAAATAACTCTTCTGTCATCAGTTTTTTTACCATTGGTAAACTACTTTCTGTAATATAAATTTTATTATTTGGACACTCTGAAGATGTATTCAAACATGAAGTAACCCATGGTAATACTATTAAAATAACAGTTCTTATTGTGAAAGTCAGTTGTACTTAGAAAATGATAAGCTGGATCTTTGAAACCAGTAAGTCAGCATGGTAGACAGAATCAGCCTGGGTTAGCTAACACACGTCTGCTTCGGGAGTGTCCAACCACATATGCTTGACCTTGAGCTGACTTTGCTATCCTGTCCCTCCCTTCACTAATAGTCTCATGTTAGTGGAGAGAATTTTAACAGCTACACGTTATTAGGAAAGAAAACCTTTTGTATAGCTTCCTAGTCCAAACAAAAATGGCTTTTGGATTCTTTGAAGTTTTTTGTGTCTTTGTTTTTGAACTTTTAGTAGTTTATCTGAGCAAAACTGATGACATGACAGGAAGCAAGATCTCAGGTGCTCCTGGATTATTTGACATTTTTGTAGTCTCCATGTCACCTCTATTATGCTTCTGTCCAACACTATCAGGAGAACCTAGAATGTGAGTGATTACATTTGTTTATGTTGTCATTTAAATAACTAGGATGACCATGTAGCTTGTCTCCTGAACCTGGACACTTGCTGGTGAAAGGGAATACTGATAGGGACAACTGAGACACTATTTATAACAGTGTTCTATTATAGGAGGAACATAACTGTTACTAACGTAGGCTAATATGTAAATACGAGAAGAGTTCATGAGCACCCTTTTTTCACTCAAAGGAATTTTTGGAATTCCGGAAGGCAAGAAGCAACATGCTTCTCTCTAGGAAGAATCAGCTGCTATTAGAATTCAGTTTCTGGAATGAGCCTGTTCCACGGCCAGGACCTAATATATATGAACTCAGATCTTACCAGCTTCGAGTAAGTACTGAAATATGAGTTAACTGTCCCTCATTCTTCTGCAAAGAAGCATGAGTACCCTTAATGCTGACCAGAAACAGTTGAATGTACATTCTGTGATGTGTTTGGCAGTGTATTTTGATTGGCTGGTTTTCTCGCCTGTCTAGTCCTTCTCTTACTACCTTTTAAAAAAACTCTTCTTCTTAATTTCTCATCCCTTCTCTTCTGCTAGACTCTTTTGTCTTTATAATTTTAAACATAAAAGTTATTATTTGGTATATGTAGCAATTCTATTTTTAAAAGGAAAGACCTCAGATGCAGGACGAGGTACAATATATAGCATTTATTGTAATTGAAATAGAACAACTAATAAGCATGTGGCTGTTGAATAAATTGTACACCACTATAAGATTAAAAGGAATAAATAATGTTTTGTAAGACTTTCTAGATATTTGCCCACTGAGTCACTACTAGCAAGAAAGGCACAGATAGCAACATTGCTCAAAGGAATACATATCGGTCGATCTCGGGGTCTAACAGTCACCATTCTACTGGAAAAAATAAAGTGATATCCTTACTAAGTTTACTTAAATTGAATTTTTTAAAAAGTCACAATAAAGTCTGAATGGGTGCCAGCAGTTTAATACTTAAGTGCATCTGGAGGATGGGCCTAACTATGGTTGTGATAACCGTTGATAACTGGCTGACTTAAGATAGGGCAAAAGTAGGTTTACAGTTGTTCCTATGGAAAATAATACAATAATTAAAAAATAATAATGCACAAATCAATACTGGGTTTCGTGTACTCATTACTGTAAACCTACTATTACCCCACACTGTATGTTGTCTTATTATATGAAACCATAGAACATTATTTCCACCAGAGGATAGGTATGAACACAGTGAATAATGTTATTTTGTACATTTTTATTTGTTACACCTCACATTATTAAATGTTAATTTTTTAGTTAGTTTTATCATTTGTTATTGTTTACATTTCCATATCTCTTCACAAAAAAACTAACAAACCAAAATCCAAATCTCTTTTCAGCCAGGAACTATGATTGAATGGGGCAATTACTGGTGAGTATATTACTAGATGGTGAGTTTGTAAGTCTTTTTTGTTTTTAAAGATTTTATTTATTTGTTTTTAGAGAGAGGTGGAGGGAGGGAGGGAGAAATAGAGGGAGGGAAACACCAATGTGTGTTTGCCTCTAACATGTCCCCCACCGGGGACGTGGCCCGCAACCCAGGCATGTGCCCTGACTGGGAATCAAACCAGTAACCCTTTGGTTTGCAGGCCAGCGCTCAATCCACTGAGCCACACCAGCTGGGACTGTAAGTCTTATTAATAGATTATCTGAGGCCATCGTGTTAATTTTAGTAATAAATTCCAGGGATAATGCTGTGATTTGATGTGTATTGTTTGACATTTTTATTGTGAAATTTTTCAAATATACACAAACTAGAAAGAATAATACCACAGATCCCCCCTTCCATACCCATTACTTAGCTTCAGTAATTATCGACACATGGCCAATCTTGCTTAGGTCTAACTCCCCCAGCCCAGATTATTGGGAAGTAAATCCCAGACAACATACCATTTTGTCCATAAATATTTTAGTGTATCTCTCTAAGACATAAGGACTCCTTTTTACTTTCCCAAACAAAACCCCAATGTTGCATGAGTTTATTTTATATTCTGTTTGGACATTATCTTTTCTGAAATGTTGCTTTTTGTCACATAAACAAAGCACCAAGATGATAGGATTGCTACTTTTTTCTTCTTTGTTTAACTAGTAGAATACCAGTTTTTTCCTCAAACTGATCTATAAATTCAACACAGTCTTGATCAAAATCTCCCAGCAGGCTTTGGAAATGCAAAGGACCCAAAATAGGTAAAAACAACCTTGAAAAAGAAGCACAAAGTTGGAGGACTCACACTTCTCTGTTTCAAAACTGACACAGAGCTAGAGCAATCAGGACAATATGGTACTCACATAAGGACCGGTGGACAGATCACTGGAATATAATTGAATGTCCAGAAATAAACACTCACAGATATTAATAATTAGTTTTTGATAAATGCAGTCCAATGGGGACAAATAGTCTTTTCAACAAAAGATGCTAAGACAACTGGATATCTTAGCAAAATGATGAATTTAGACTCCTACCTTACTTTATATATAAAAATTAATCAAAAATGAATTATAGACCTAAATATAAACTTTCTGAGAAAACCATAGGAGAAGTTCTTTGTGATCTAGGATTAGGCAATGAGTTCTTAGATAACACCAAAATCACAATCCACAAAAGAAAAAAATTGATAAAATACAATTCATCAGGATTTAAAACCTTTGTAGTTAAAAGGATATCATTTTAAAAATTAAAGGACAAGTCACAGATTGGAGAAAATTTTGCAAATCATATATCTCATAAAGGACTTGTGTGCAGAAGATATAAAAATATCCTTCAACTCAATAAGACAACCCCATTTAAAAAATGGGCAAGGAACTTGAGTAGGTAATTCTCCAAAGATATACATGTAGCCAAAAAGTATATGAAAAGATGCTCAACGTCACTAATCATAAGAGAAATGCAAATCAAAACCACTATGAAATATAGTGTACTCTAAGATGACTATTATTAAAAGAACAGAAAATAATAAGTATTGGCAAAGTTCCCGAGAGTTAGAAACCTTGTGCACTGTTCATAGGAATTAAAATGGTGCAGCCATGACAGAAAACAGTACATAAGTTCTTCAGATATTAAAAAGAGAATTATCATATGATCCAATGATCCCAGTACTGAGTATACAAAAGAATTCAAAGCAGCATCTGAAAAAGACATTTGCACACCCATGTTCAATGCAGTACTATTCACAGTAGCTAAAAGGGGAAGAGAACCCAAATATCCATTGACAGATGAAGGGATAAAGGAAATGCTGTATATACATACAGTTGAGTATTATGAAGCCTTTCAAAAGGAAATCCTGCCATGTTCTACAATAGGGATAAATCCTGATGACATTAAGCTAAATGAAATAAGCCCGTTACAAAGGACAAACACGGTATGATTCCACTAATACAAAGTATCTAAAGTACTCAAAATCACAGAAAATGAAAATGTGGTTCCAGGGACTGGGAGGAGGGGTACTGTGTTTAGTGGGTATAAAGTTTTGATTTTATCAAATGAAAAGGTTTTGGTGATCTGTTGCACAACACGGTGAATAGATTTGGTGCAACTGAACTATACAGTTGAAAACCATTGAGGTAAATTTAATGTATGTGTTTTTTACCATAATAAAAGTAAATAAGGAAAACGATAAATTTAAAAAAATATTTTAAATGGGCAAAGGATTTGAATAACCATTTTACCAAAGGAAATATGTGAATGCCTAATAAGCACATGAAAAGGTGCTAAGCACCATTAGTTGTTATGGAAATGCAAAGTGAAACAGTGAGATACACCTTCACACCCAGTAGGATGGCTGTAAGTAAAAAGGCAGATAATACCGGATTGGTAAAGTTGTGGATAAATTGGGAGCCTCATAAGTTACTGGTGAGAAAAATAAAATGGTACAACCACTTTGGAAAATAGTCTGGCAGTTCCTCAAAATATTGAACATGGAGTTACCATAGGACCCAGGGCACCACTATGCGTTCCTAGGTAAATACCTAAGAAATCAAGAATATATCCATACAAACTTACACACAGTGATCATAGATAGCATTTTTCATAATAGCCAAAAAATAGAAACAAGCTAAACACTCATCAGCAAAAAAATAAAGAAATATGGTATATGTATATAATTGAATACTATTCAATAAAAAGGAATGAACTACTGATACATGCCACAAATGTAGATGAACCTCAAAAATATGCAATATGAAAGAGTCCAGTACAAAGGAGAGCAGAGTCTGTGATTCCATTGGTATGAAATGTCCAGAAAAGCAGATCTAGACACAGAAAGATTAGTGGTTGCCTAGGGCTGGGGGTGGGAACAGAAAGATTGCAGGTGGGCACAAGGGATCTTTTAGCACAGTTAGATTGTGATGGCTGCACAAGCCTGTAAGTTTACTTTAAAAGCATGGAATTGCCCACTTAGGTGAATTTTATGATATGTAAGAAATGCCTTGGTAAAGATGCTAATGACATACCTCACCAAAGAGAATTTATTCATGAATCCAAGGATGACTCAAAGTGAGGAAATCAATTAATGTAACACATACAGTCGAGGCTGGAATAGGTCCCCAGCACACGTGCTCCGGCCTCTGGGCCCCCGACACATCACTGCCATGCCCGTGTCAGAGCAGTCACACTGCCCAGCAACGCTCCAGTTTCAGGTCTGCGGCTGTCTGCAAAGGCCGGCAGGTCCTGGTCATGAGTAAATGTTGGATGGATGGCAGAAACTAGCGGTCACATAAAAAAGTCAGTTGCAGTTGCCAGAAGTGTAAAGCTGTATGCCATAGTGGAAAGATTATAGTATATTCATGCGGTGGAATTTTATCCAGTGGTCAAAGTAAACCTGATTAGTACCTGTTAACGATCCATCTCAGAAGCAACTTGTTGAGGAGAATATGTATTACATGTTGTCTTTTATGTAAATAAAAGATAAAAGAATTACATAAATAAGATATTTAACAAGAGCTGTATAAAAAGATATAACTATTCATAGATACATTCATATGAATTAGAGACATAAAACCATGGACAAGAAGACTTGTATTCAAAAAAGATCACTACTTCCCAAGAGTAACTGGTAAGGAGGAAAGACGGGGGTGGGGATGAGGAATAAAAGGGAGCTGCAGTGTTCATGTCTTTTTGAAAAGATCTGAAGCAAATACAAAGTGTGCATGTTTTTTAAAAACCTAGGTGACTGGGATGGTTGAAATATTTCATAATTTAAAAAACAATTAAAATACATCTTAATTCATGTTCAGAAGGCATTTGGTCAGATTTGACACATTTTATTAGAGACACCACTTCCTAATTTTAAAATTAGGAATGGAGAATATTCTACCTAAATCACGGGTTGGCACAGACTTTTCTGTAAAGGACCAGGTAGTAAATACTGCAGGCTTTGTGGGCCGTGCTGGGTCGCAGTCACTGAGCTCTGCTGTGGTCATGGGAACGCAAACATGGGCGAGTAGGAAAGGAGTAAGTGTGACTGTGTTCCAGCAAAACTTTTATTTATGGATGCTGAAATTTGAGTTTCGTTATTTTCATGTGTCATGAAATAAAATTTTAATTTGAATTGTTCAAGCACTTAAAAATGTGAAAACCATTCCTAGCCCCTGGGCCATAAAAACAAGCTTCGGTGGGTGGGCTTCCTCCCAGTGATTTGCCTGTGATTTGCTGGCCCTGGTTTACATGATAAAACCACCCGTTTCTCCATTTTAACAGCTTCGTTAAACTTAATGGTGAAGCACAAGAAGCATGCCTATTACCATTAAAACAAAATACTACCAGCTTTCACCATTGTATTTTATGTTGTTTTCTATAGCCCTGACTATTATAATAGTAAGAGAAAAGACAAGTCAAAGATAAAATAATACAAAGTCTCAATGATTACGAGGGATACAAGAATAGATTATTAGCCATTGGTCAGCTATTGAGCCTTGGTTCATCTTTACCTTTAAAAGAGGACCTGTGACTTTTACTTACTCTCAACTTACATATGGTCTTGTTTCCATTATGGAATTTCTTGCACTGGACTAGATAACTTTTAAGATCTCTTCCAGCTCCAGAGAATGGTTCTGTGATGTTCCTTTCTAATGAATCTTCCTCTTAGGTCATCAAAGGTTAAAGAATGCAAGTTGGAGTTTCTTTTAATTTGAAAACTAAGAAATATTTTATTGTAAATATGGGGGAGGAAAGACAATTTTCTTCCTATTCTTTTAAGTTGTGGCTGGACAAATAATCAAACTAATGTGAGACAGATGAACAGGCAAAAATGTCCAGATTTATTATGTATGTACACATGGAGGTTCCAGAGGAATGTGAGACCCCAGGATAGATCTGGCAGTGAAGGCTTCTATGCCATCTTGAGCCAAAAAGAAGGGAGTTGTGATTTGGGACTTCAAAAGGCAGGAAGGCAATTCACATGGAGATGGAAAGGCAAACACTTGGTAAATAAATGTTCGCTGGACCTTCTTTAACATTGGGATGCAGAGGACTTTGATCAGACGGGCCTTGCTGGGCCCTGGCCCTCCCTGCCTGTTGCCCTGGCTTCATGTTACACTGGAGTCAGCTGTGATCCTAGCTCCCTCCCTGGGGCAGCGGGCAGCGCCTCTGAGTTCTTGTAGGCAGTTAGGGGGAAGGTCAAAGGCTTTTCCTGAGTCTTCCATTTCTTAAAAATAATCAGCTTAAAATAGTGTCCCAAAAGGCATATTTTAGAGTGGGAAATTCTGCTTTCCCTCAAATACCACTATTATAGGCATCACTTTTTTAAGGTGCTTAAAGGGGGCTTTATATATAATAATTCAGTTGTCCATAGAGCAGGATTACTCAACAGTTCTGTTTTTTGTATGTTACTGATTAAATCTCGCCCACCATGGAATCCACAAGGAAGTTCTGAGGTTATTCTTCAGTTACGTTAAAAATTATTTATAAAGTCAGTTCAGCGTTCAATTTATATTTTGGCACATAGGTGGCTATTTTAAGATGGTGATCTCCTCTTCAGTACATGCTTCTGATTATTACCAGGCTGAGGCAAGTATGTCTTCTTTGCCTACTGTAACTAAATTGTAAAAGTTCAAAATGAAATGAATAATCCTGAATATCACTATTAATGAAAGAGTAGTTTTTCCTTCTGAGTTAGAATGCACATTAATGTGATTTGATTAATCTCAATAATTTACCAATCAGATTTGTAATTTTTGTGAAGATACTGATCAATTAATTTTAAATGTAAAAGTTAAAATTTAATATCATTTGTGGGTAGCCCTTGGGGGCAATAGCAAGAGATCCCTCCGTCGCCTGAAAGCTTGGATCGCCCTCATGGAGTTGAGCACATGGCGGATGAGAGCCGAGGATCCCCAAGTGGCCTTGAGGAGCACCCGGCTTCACACCCCCGCCGCAGGCTGCCCCGCGCTGGTCCCACACTCCCCTGGCCCCTTTGAAATGATGTTGCTATGATGTTTGCCTCCAAGAACAGAATGCACTAATCAAGCCAACTCAAATCTTGTCCCTGGAGACTGATGTATCTCCCCGTACACACCCGTAGGTTGGAATGCTTGTTCACGTGCCTCCGGCTCTGTAAAATGAGTTAGAACCAGCGCATCTTCCCCTGTCCCATCAGCTCAGGACCATAATGTCACTGAGACTGCAGGTCAAAGCCTGGGCAGTGCTGACACAAATTTTTTTAACTTTAATTCTAAAAACTGCTTTTGGGAAAATACATATATTTTAAAAACTTTTTTAGGGTTTCAGATGCATCACTAAATATAAAAATAAAGTACCTGGAACAAACGTGGAAAAGTGTTTGAAGAGCTGATACCTTTTGCAAGAGGAAATCTTAAGGGAAGTTGAAGACGTGCCAACTTTTAACCAATTTAATCACAATTTCATCTTACACACACAGTCACAACATACCTACACCCTTTCCTTCACACATAGTGTATCATGAATGCCGTTTGGTACTCATTTTCCTAATGGTCTGCACCGGTAAGAAGAAAAACCGAGAGGTATCTTCAGTTTTGATTGTGATGGTGTATAGCCAAGAAGCTCCACTTTCATGGCCCCATATGCTTCCCAAGAGGTGGCAGATCACCTTTACAGTTCAGAGAGCTCACACCTTTCTCAGATGTCACTATCTCCAGCTGCTTTGAAGGTGTGGTTCCTTCATCTCTTATTAAACCCCATTCTGGAGAGGCGGTCCCTGTCTTCCTCTGACATCTTAGATGTTTTCGTATCCAGGTTTCCCTCAGTTTCTCAGTGAAATCTTGAACAAGCAATCTTCTGTTTACTGGTCCTGTCCTCTGCCAACTTTCTTGACTCGTGAAGAATCAGCAGTGCGACCACATATCCTCACACTTTTCTTTTCATAGTCATTTAACTGCTCACAAAAATGGCTAGTGTAGCTATAGAAAGATACATTTTACATAATTAAAAACTTGATTGTATCTGATAAACAATTAGTGTTCATTCTGAAAAGCTTGCTCAGAGTATGGAGGAAATCAACTGATTCTTTTTAACATACTAATTCAGTCTCTGAACATTGTTTTCTTTTTTACAGGGCTCGTGCAATTCGCTTCAGACAGGACGGCAATGAAGCTGTAGGAGGATTCTTCTCTCAGATTGGGCAGTTGTATATGGTGCATCATCTTTGGGGTATTTATTTTTCCTTCATTTTTGCATTACTTGGATTTCACAGTTCATTACTAAATAAATTGAAATAGGCCGTAAAGTGTATCTCAAGTCAGTAAGCGTAAACATTGTAGCAAATTCAGACATCACAGGTGGAAGGGAAGTACAGGGCTGTCTAGAACAAGAGGTCAAGAGCAAAAGTGTCCATAGACTTTTGGTAAACTGATAGTCCAAAGGGAATAATAGTGAAAGGAGTGAGAGAGGTGAAGTCAGCAAACATGGCAGAGGCAGATGATAAAGCCCCGAGTGCCTTGCACAGAGTGGCCCCACCACCCTTTCTAGACACGCTCCATTGCTGCCTCAGAGACAGCCCTGCATTGTACTCTGACAGACAGCTCCCTGTACGTGAACTCACTGCCTGCCATGGGTCTTGTTCCATCGTCCCAAAGGCCTTTTCCTCCAGCTTTTCCATCTTTGGTGTCTTTCAGGCCTGACTCATGTTCCCTTCCCTGCCCCCCAAGTGAATGTCCCGGTGCTCCTGAGCCACAGCAGTCACAGCTGTGACCTTTGTATCCACCTCCCTGCTAGAACGGGAACTGGGTCTCAGTAACAGCTTGTATAAATACTGCCAGATGTTCTGGGCACGTTTGTAAATGGTTATTAAAGTTTAAAAAAGGAAAAGCAGCCCTGGCTGGTGTGGGTCAGTTGGAGCATCATCGCATGAACGAAAGGTCACAGGTTCAGTTCTTGGTCAGGACACGAACAGGAGGGAACCGATCGATGTTTTTCTCTCACATAAATGTTTTTCTCTGCCTCTTCCTCTCTTCCTCTCTCTCTAAAGTCAATAAGCATGTCCTTGGGTGAGAATAAAACAAAGAAAGAAAAAAGCATAACTTATTTCCAGACCATATCAATGAAGTGAGGTGTTAGCTTCACCTGTTTAGTCCCACCAAGTGCCACACCCTGTCTGCCTGCTGTGTTAGCATGTCAGGCTTACAAAGATACGGTGAATTTGGTGACCTGTCTAATGAAGGTAAAGCAAACACGGGTGACACACCACGAGGCAGTGTGTGATCAGGGTACTCCTAACTCTTAAAGGGATATGAAGTTACCATATGTGGCAAAAGTTAATAAGAGGTGGGATATTAGCTGGACTTCAGGATCTAGATGAGACAGACAAGTAAAGAGGGGAAGGAAAGGCTAGGACAGTGATGGGGACATGGGAAATTACAAAAAGAGCTCAGAAAACTGCAGATAATTCAGACTGGCTAAATGGTAGAATATCTGCCAGGGACCTAAGTCTGAATGGGTAAGTTAAGGCAAGAAAAGTAGTTTTTACATTGTGTTCCTAGAAACTGCACCCACCCCCACTCCCCCTTTCCTGGGCCTGAGCCTTCAAGGTCTGGAGAGGACACCCCCACCCTTGCCCCTACCAATCACTGCTTCAACCAGGCCATCACCTCAGCTTGGTGTTTAAGAGGCTGAAAACCCCTAACCAAATGACAGATGCTGCAGATACCCTCAGCTGCAGAATGGCAGGGGCAGCGTTGTCCTGGCTGAGAGTTTACCTAAGCATCAGAGTTTTCAACTGTAGTAGGTTTCAGAACAGGTCTTTAATAAAGGTGCTGTGTCTCTGCCTTCTACGAATATGCTAAATCTAGTTTAACTGTTATGGACTTGAGTTAGGGGTGAAGTGGTTTTTATTTTTTAAATAGCATACAGTCTGTCCAGAGGCTATAAAACGAAAAGGCAGGCCTCTACCCTTCCCTCCCCTTCCTCTGAGCCTGGAGAGGCCTCTGAGGGTGGCTCCTGCTCACCCTCCCACACGCAGTCCGTACCTGTGTGAGCACAGGGACTTGAAGGGTCAGGATCAGCTTGTGCTTTGGCTCCCAGGAGGAGGTCAAGCCACGCACACTCTCTGTTCACATCAGTGCCTGCAGCATGTCTGGATAGGGACTCCCAGCTGAAGGAGTCTGGGATTACAAACCAGCAGGCACTGGGGCGTGAGTGGCACAGCTCTGACAGGCTGTGGTGAAACGGGGGAGAGCCCTTCACTCTGCCCGTGGGAAGACTCAAGGCTTCACAGGGCGACAGCAAGATGAGAAGTCCCCCAAGGTCCTGCTCCACGCAGAGGTGCAGAAGCCAGGAACGGCATGGTATTTTAGCCTCTGAGGGTGGCCAGGTTGCAGCACCTGTATCTGTTATTAGGCCCTTCTGCGCCTTCCTTCGTAGTCCCAGTCAGGGTCCCGAGTGTTCACTCCCCACTTCCTATTTTACACAAAAAAGTATTGAGATAGGCAGAGGCAAATTCTCAATCACCAGTTTCTAAAACATACCCTCACTTTTCCACATTTTTTAAGATGAAAAAAAAAACAGTATTTATCAAGCACATCTAGTATGTTGGTTATTTTATGCATCATTTCCTTTAACCCTTACAACCACCCACCACAGATGAGATACTTGTAATTCATTTGTGGTCCCATAAAGAATCAAGCAGAACCCACAACAATTCTGTAGCTGAGCCAGGCTCAGACCTCGCTGTGTCTGCTTCAGAGCACTCGGTGCCACACCCCCCTCCCCTCCTCAAGGCCCAGCTTCGTCCAGCTGCTCCACCACCTCCCTGTCTGTGGCCTCCTCCCCTCAGTGTGTGAACATACTCAGCTGCCCACCATCTTTCTCTTCGAACCCAAATGTCTGTCAGCAGATGAACAGAAAAGTGTGGTATGTACATGTAATAGAACAGTAATCGACCATAAAAAAGGAACAAAATTCTAGTAGATACTACATCATGGATGAACCTTGAAAACATACTAAGTGTGATGAGCCAGGCACACAAGGACAAACATCATGTGACTGCACCCGTGTGAGGCACCTGGAACAGGCAAGGTCGTGGAGACGGAGTGCAGACTAGAGGTCAGAGTGGTGGGAGGGGGAGTTACGGTTTGGCTTACATTTGGAATTGATTAGAGGTGTGTGGTAATGATGGTGGCACAATGTGAGTATACTTAATGCCACTAAATTATGCATTTAAAATGGTTAAAATAGTAAATTTTATGTATATTATACAATAGAAAAATTCTTAATTAAGAAAGCAAAAAGGGCCTCCCCAACCCTGCTTCCCTACGAGGGTCAGCCTGACCTCAGTGAGAATGCTGCTGCTTCTCACGTGAGTGTTATCCGTGTTTTCCTCTGGGTGGTAAGATGTCAGAGGTTTCTTTTTCCTTTTATTTATCAGCATCTTCAAAACTTTAAATTTATACTTGATTACTAGTAAAGGGAAATTTTGTCTTTACAGTTTAACTGGCAGACCTACAGAGAGTAGATCTTTCTCGTAGGGAGAAGGAAGCCCCGAGGGGAAAATGGGTAGTCCCAAAACAAACTAGAACTCAAGCAGGCAGCCCTGAGTGGTCGTCCAGTCTGACTGATACCCACACACTGTCGAGATGCCCAGGAGAAGTAGCTGGAAGGTTGGGATTCAGAAACCAAGGAACCCAGATGAGATATCTGTGGATTCTACCACATGACTCCAAGAACATGGATGCCTTTGACCGTGTTCTCCCTTTCACCTCGAGCACCTTTCTCCTCCATTCCTGTATATTGATGCTTCCTCTTCAGTCTTCAAGGTCCACCTGGTCCAATCACACCTTCCAGGCAGCTTTCCCAGTCTCCTCTCTTATGCTTGGCTCTCAGGGATACCACAGTGCTCAGTGGGGATTGACCTTCCTTTTACTTGTCTGTGTTTTCCGCTGCATTGAACACAGTCTCACCCAGATCTTTGTAGCATTTTATAAGTATTGAGCAGAATCAAATCTAACATTGCTTATCTATAGTCTGACAGTTTCTGGTTATGAGTTTGACATGTTATTGAAGAACTTCGCTAGGTCTCTAATATATGTCTTGGACCCACTGGAGTGTAAAACTTAAGGGCAGATTATTTTTAAGAGTGCATTGTTTTGCTTCTCCTACAAGGCCTAACATAATGTTGCTCAGAATAACCAGCTCACAGTTATCCCAGCTTTCTACTAAATTCCCAAAGTAGTCTCTGAGAAAGGTGAGCAGTTGAATCCATATTTAATGGGTGTACTAGTAGAATGTAGGGCATTATGTTCAGTTTAAGTCAGGGATGTCCAACCTTTTGGCGTCTTGGGCCACACATTAAATGCACAAACACTAACGAAAACTGGTGAGCAAAAAAAGGTCCATGCATAATTTTCATGATATCCGCCACTGCAGATAAGCAAAAAAGTCCTCACATAATAACCCTAATTATGCAGCAGCCCTTTTGATAATCTTTTAGAATCGTCAAGCAGGTCCCAAGTTTGTGATCACTAATATAGAAAATGTACATATCTAAGTAATAAAATATCATTGATTTAAAAAAAAATTATTGTAAAAGCAAAAGAAAACTGGGCAACATAATACTAGTGGGATGTTTGACATAGTTGAGAAACTGGTGCATCAATATCTGGTTTGGTAGAAGTAGTTGCAGTCCTCAGTGAGTTCCTAAGGTGTCATCAGATATTTTGGTTCTGATTTTACTCTAACATGTTCATTCTTGAAAATAGTTGCTCGCAAATGTAGGGGCTGCCACATGATGGTGACATGAATAAGGCATGATTATGAAGCAAGGGGTATTTGTCTCTGGGAAGACAGGACCTATAAAGTCCAGTAAAGAGACACAGTCAAATTTTTCTTTAAGTCAGATTGCAGCTCTGTGCATTCCGTTTGAAAATTGACAGGTAACATATTTATGTCAACTGGAAATGGAGTCACAGATGTAGTAAAATATTATTTTCCCAGAAATCTTGAAATCTGTTTTCAAATTCTTGTATCAAATAAAAAAGCAAGGCTGCATATTTTTTGCTGTTCACAGGACTGTGCTTAGCAGCCAGCATGCTGAAATGCATAAAATTGTTTGCCTTAATTTGAGCTTGTCATAATTTCAGTTTCATTTAGAGTGCTGTTATGGTTTGAAACATGGCCTTGTTCAACTCATTTAAATGAGAGGTTAAATCCATTATAAATGCTAAATCTGTAAGCCAGTTTTCATCATGAAGTTCCAGTACAAATTTGTTTCTTGATACCATAAGCAACTTCACGACATGTCACAAATCATAAAATCTTTTAAATGTTTGGCCTCCACTTAGCCATCTTACTTCTGAAAGGTAAATGTTGTCTCCATAGTCACCATCAATGCTTTTAAGGAATTCCTGGAATTGGCGATGATTTAATCCCTTGGCCTCTATGAAATTCACAGTCTTCATGATGATTTGCATGATGTTATCCATTTTAAAGCTTTCATACATACATTTTCTTTTTTTTTAAGATTTTATTTATTTATTTTTAGAGAGGGAAGTGGGGGGAGAGAGAGAGAGAGAGAGAGAGAGGGAGAAAGGGAGAGAGAGAGGGAGAGAGAGAGAGAGGGAGAGAAACGTCAATGTGCAGTTGCTGGGGGTCATGGCCTGCAACCTAGGCATGTGCCCTGACTGCGAATCGAACCTGCAATGCCTGATTCGCAGCCCATGCTCAATCCACTGAACTACATCAGCCAGGGCATTTTCTTGATGTTCTATGCAAAGATACTTCACCAAATGGGAATTTTGGGCAGCAATTGCATCATCTTCTATTAATCTTACAAGTCCCTCTCTTTTACCTACATTGCCTGGGGACCATCAGTCACTATACCAGGTATGTGGACAAGGGACAAAGAAAATCTCTTTATTTTTTACGGCTTCATATAAATCTCTTGATTTAGTTGTGTCTTTCAGTGGCACTAAAGAAGCCACTTCTTCAGTGACATTATATTCATCATCTAAACCTCTAACAAAAATGACAAGTTGAGCTGTATCTGTAGCATCAGTGCTATCACCCATCACCAAAGCACAAAATTTAAAATTAGCAGCTTTGCTCTCCAAACTTCTTTCAATAGATTTTCCAGTTTCTTCAATTTGCCTGGCTATACTCTGGTGAGACAAACTAAATTTAGAAATATCCCCCTTTTTTTCAGGGCAAATTATATCTGCCACACTTTCTATGCATTGCTTGATAAACTTACCATCAGTAAATGGTTTTGATTTTTTTTGCTATTAAATGTGCTACCACATGACTAGCTTTTACAGTGTTGCAACTTTTTGAAAAAAAATTTTGTTGAGATTTAACTTTTTGAAAACATTTTGTTGAGAAGACAGACTTTTTTTTCAGTTCTGCTATTTTGTCCTTATGACACAGTCCTTCCTATGCATTGAATCTGGCAGCATGCTTTTGTATACAATGCCTTTTCAAATTATAGTCTTTGAAAACTTGCACAAATTCCCCACAAATTAAGCAGAGTGCCTTACTATTTGTCTCGACAAAAAAAGTAGTCATCTGTCCACTTTTCATTGAACAATCTTCCTTCATCAGTAATTTTTCTTTAGGGGGGTTCTTTTTTCTTTTGCAACACTGTAAAAGCCATGCTGGGATTTAAAAAATAATAATAGATAAGGGTCTTTATTTACTTTTATTATGAAAATTAATTGACAGAAAAATAGAAAGCAAGGTTTGGGCACCTCCACAGGCCTCTAGGCTGCTGATGCAGGGCGAGGTGGAAGGCCAATTCTAAAGTGTGGCAGGCAGTGTGTGAGGCGCCACTGAGGTGTGGAAGTACCTTTTAATAGTCAAATAAGAAAGCTTACCTGACTTCTAAATAACATTAAACACCTAACGTTGCAATGGCAGGATGAAATATTATTGATAATTGCTGCCTCGCTAAGTCACCATGAGCACATGTAACATCTAATGGTGTCAATTCTACTCTGTGCGCTTGGAAGATAACATGCTTAGAAGCTGCGCATCACTGTAAAACTTAAGCCATGCATGCGTACAAATAGCAAGAGCATATGTATGTTTATTTCACCTGACATTGCAACACATAATCACAAAAAATCTCATTTCTTTTAAAATATATTTTATTGATTATGCTATTACAGTTGTCCCATTTCCCCCCCTTCATTCCCCTCCACCCTGCACACCCTCTCCCACCCACATTCCCCCCTTTAGTTCATGTCCATGTGTCATACTTACAAGTTCTTTAGCTTCTACATTTCCCATACTATTCTTGCCTTCCCCCTATTTTCTACCTACCATCTATGCTACTTATTCTCCGTACCTTTTCCCCCTCTCCTTCTCCCACTCCCCTGTTGCTAACCCTCCATGTGATCTCTATTTCTGTAGTTCTGTTCCTGTTCTAGTTGTTTGCTTAGTTTGTTTTTGTTTTTGTTTTAGGTGTGGTTGTTAATAATTGTGAGTCTGCTGTCATTCTACTGTACATGTATATTATCTTCTTTTTCTTAGATAAGTCCCCTTAACATTTCATATAATAAGGGCTTGGTGATGATGAACTCCTTTAACTTGACTTATCTGAGAAGTACTTTTCTTAAGTAAATTGCCATTTTGTGTTGGGCTACATGGGCTGTAGGTTGGACATTCCTGGTTCAAGTCTTATTTCTTCTGTGTGGTTATTTTTAGCTTACAAAGATCTTCAGACAAGGGAAGACATACGGAATGCAGCATGGCATAAACACGGCTGGGAAGAATTGGTGTATTATACAGGTAATATTTTAACAGGCATAGATGTTTTATTTTTCTCACCTTACTGTTTTGTGATCTTTCATCTTGAAGCTAATATGTATTTTTTAAAAATAGTATGTTGCTCTTGATGGTGAATGATAAGGTTGGGGGGAAGAGAGAGAGTATAGATTCTCCTTTAATAATTATATGACTCTTTCCAATAAAAAATACTCATTCTTTTATGTATATTGCCTGGTACAGTGTTCAAACCCTTCCATGTGTGATTTTACATCGTTACTTTTTTTTGACATTTCTACATTCTCTGAAAATTTGTAACAAATCTTTTCTAAGCTGTCCCTTTCACATCAAAATTGTTCATTCACCAAAAAAAAGTATAAAACAGCAATTAAATAGTAATTTTGAAAATTAATTTGATATTTAGACTTTCTACACGTGTGTTTACATATACATGTATACCTGTACATGCATGTATGTGCGTGCACATATATACTATGAAATCATGGATGCTTGATTATTATAAGAAAACCAATAGTGCTGATACAACCCAGCGACACTGGTGCAGGTAATAAGTGCCAGCATGTTGCATGTCCACTATATTTAAGTACATGTACTACCAAGAATATCAAAGACTGATTTGTTCTAGAAAATAAGTATTTTTAGTTCAAAAAGTCAAATAACTGTATGTGACTTCACTGCTTATTCTTACACTTTCATCAGCTTTCGGAGGCATGTTTTACTCTGCAGTGAGTTTTACGGTGCTGTGTGGGAATAAAGTCAAATGCAATCTTACTTAGTTTTATATAAATCTATTTTACTTCAAAGAACCTTTTGAGAAAGCACTATCCTTCTCATAATATGGACTTGCCTAATTTCCTGCAAATGAAACACATCTCCAGACAGAATCTGTTATAATTTTAAAGTAACGTCTTACAGGGTGCTAGCTGATCTGTCATCATCTTTTATATTCCTGACACTGAGATCAGTCCTGTACTTTCCAACATTCCGTGATTTCAAGCAGCACAACTTCCAACTATGCTCAGCAACCTATTTATTAATGTGTATTGACCGTCACCTGTTTAGAAAAGAACACGCACAGTAATCTTGCTCCTGTTTTCAGTTCCGCTTATTCAGGAAATGGAATCCAGAATCATGATCCCCCTGAAGACCTCACCCCTCCAGTAAAGCAACCGACTTTAGATGTGCCTACAGGAATCTCTGTGACAAGTATTTGTCATGAATTAATTTTAATTGTATATCAAGTGAAAAACGCTGAAATGTAAACTGCTGTATATAGCTTATGAGAGACCTCTTTTCTTTAAAATTTACATAATTACAAGAAAGGAAACTATTACAGTTTGATTGTAACAGCGCTCTGCAGTCCTCTTTGAAACATCCCTGTGCGTGTTGAATATCCTCACAGTACTGAACCCCCCTTCCCAGCCTCCAGGAAAAGAGAGCCCAAACTAAAATTCGAATCATCTCTAAATAAGAATCTAATCATGGGAAAAAAAAAGTCATTTCTTTTAAAAAAGCAAATCTGTCTTATAACTACAGATTTTTAGACAAATTTCTTGTATCAGGAAGAAATACAAATTTTGTCATGTTTCTCTGGCAGTGTTTTTGAGTCTCAGACTAGGAACAAATTATGAGTGAACCTCATACCTAAGTACATTTTAATGCACTCTCATTTTTAATCATTCGGCATAGTAAACGTGTCGTTGCTAAGCTGGTCGTGGCTGCCAAGATGATTTAATCAGTGATTCAGCCCTCACATGGGGTGTTGCGGTGTCTCCGTATGAGAGGGGGAAGAATGGCTTGAACCTGTGTATCATATGTGATTTTAAAATGAACACCTTGAATAGCACTAATTTTTATTTGTAGTATTTTTCTATAACAAAACAAGCACTAGAAAAAGGTTTTATTTTGTAAACAATCATTCATGATCTCAGGCATTCTCTATTAATATTCTGATAAGCTCACAGCAGATACTTCCATGATCATGCATGAGGGGTGTGTGTGTTGACATTTAAATTGGCATAAAGCTGTATACTTGTCTAGCTCTGTTTGATTTTGTTTTTTAATATAGTGTGCCAATTTTGTGAATGTAATCATGTAGAAGTCCTCTTGAAATGAAAAATTATCTTGCTTTCAAATTAAATAATTTATGTGTAACAAAGTGTGAATAAATCTCATATCAAATTTCAAACTTTTACATGTGAATGGTTTTCTCCAAGAACATATAAAAGTCAATAAAATTCTCTGACTTTTCACATATTACATGTTTGTGATCTTTTTTATGAACTTGTGCTGAGAATGACCCTCTCACTCTTGAAAAAGACCTCGTCCCAGTTGAGTGGGCTTATATGAGTCTATAGAGTAAAATACTGAATCAGCTTGTCAGCAGCTCCCTTTGGCCGCTGGGTGGGGTGTCCTGGGGAACAAGCATTCGTGTCCCAGAGCCAGCAGCATGGTGTCTGCGGGCTTGGGGCTGCCCGCAGAAGAACAGGCTTTTTCAGGTCCAGACTCTGCTCCTTGACAAAGTGTTTACTCTCTCTGAGTTCCTTAATCTGTAAAATGAGGAGGTTGAACACCAGATTTAAGATTCCTTTGGCTCAGAATTTCTGTAACTGGCTCTTGGTGCCATGGGAGGCAGTAGGAGAGGAGGAACCAGGAAGGGAGAGTGAGAAACCACCAGGGAGACAGGAAGAGACTGAAGAAGGTAGGATGTTATGAAAGCCAAGTTTAGAAAGTCCATCAAGGATGAGGTCACCCATGTCAAATGCTGCTGCAAGGTTGGGTTGGATGAAGTTTGAAAACTGGTCATTAATTTAGCAACATGCCGACTTTTGACAAAAACATTCTATTAAGCTAATTTATAAAATTATCACTTTATTTTAGCACTTTCTGCCCACTTGGGGGAGTCTTTTTATTAAACCCCTGAAGTAAAATAAATTGTATTATTTGCCCCACTATTAATTTTCATTGGCAATATTTAAAATGTCCAATCTCATTTTCCATTCATTGGGTATAAGTCTGATGAATATTACTTATATAAATCAACACATTTTTTATTATCATTCATGTGATATCAGCCCTACTGCTTTTTTTTTTAAGGTTTCATTTATTTTCAGAGAGAGAAGGGAAGCAGAGAAGGAGAGAAACACTGATTGGTTGCCTCTCACACGCCCCCAACTGGGGAACTGGCCTGCAACCCAGGCAGGTGCCCTGGCTGGGAATTGAACAGGCAATCTTTTGGTTCGCACACTGGAACTCAGTCCACTAAGCCACACCCCCCAGGGCATACCTACTACTTTTAAAAAGCCCTCAGAGAACCACACTTTGCTCCAAACTACCACTCGACAGAACCTGCTTCTTGTCTCCTATTCTCACAAGTGCCCGAGAGAGATTGTTTTTCAGTTCTACATACTTTTTTCCTAAATGTGTATTTTAGGTTTCTGGCTGGGACACAGATGTTCAATGATATGTTTGATGAATCAATAGAAAGAATGAGGGAGGATGTGAAAGGAGAGAGGGAGAGAGGGGAGAAAGGGATAGAAAGCATGCAGACTGTCAGTTCTAGTCGGAAAACAGCCCTGACCAGCTTGCAGGTTTGATTCCTGGTCAGGGCACACAGCTAGGCTGCGAGTTTGATTCTCAGCCGGGTGTGTGTGGGAGGCAACCGATCAATGTTTCTCTCTCACTGTTTCTCTCTCAATGTTTCTCTTAAATATTCATTTATTCCTCGGATAAGGATTAAACAAGTAAAATTTAACCACTAAAACAATTTTTGTAATCAAAAGTAAGACAATAAACATAAAATTACATTCTGAATTGGAAATGGGTCAGCAAATTACTGAACCATCGTCTAACTAGTACTAAAACTTACTTTTTCCAGTGTTCAGTGACCATTAAAAAAAAATTTAAACTTTTTGCAATAAAGGCCTGCCATCCTAGGAAGGAAAACGTTATCTTACTAATATATATTACACCAGTGATCAGAATGTTAATAAGTACTAACTTAGGGTGAAACCTCCTGGCTCTAGTAAATTGTTAACTCTCTAGTAACGCAGATAATGAAGGCTGTGGCCTGTGTCCCAGCTCTGAATGTGACTCCACAGCACTCATTAACTTTTGTGAGCTTGGTCCCCATTTGTTAAAAAGGACAGTGGTATCTATTCTGCTGACCTCGGGGTTGTGAGGATCATGAGGAAACAGAAAACACCTTGGAAAATGTGAAAATCTGCAGTGTGACTTGTGGTCAGTTCATACCCTGGGTTTTCTGAACCTGATCACAAAGATCCTGAGGGTCACACAGGCAGAAGTCATCATGCCTGTGCCACCACTGAGGCCAACCACCTGAATCCCTGGCCACAGCCCTGCCCCAGACCTAGAATCCTGCGCCCTGCACTGGAGGTGGCAGCCGGGTGGGACTCCCTGTGCGTCATGGAGAAACATTTGTCTCCAATTAGGAGAGCAACAGAAGAATCATAGCAGCAGTCAAACCTAGAGATGGGGGTGGGAGTAGGGGATGAAGGCCATGGAGTTGCCTTGTTGTTTGAGCACATGAAAGTTTCAAGGGACTTGTTTCAACTGAATTTCCATTCTCTGCACCCCCTACTCTTACCCTTTTTTGTTTACATAAGCAGTGCTGATAGCAGCAGGAAAGATGGCCTCAAGCATAGGAAGCCATGTAACACCGCCACCTCTTTCTGAGTCCCTTTCCCGGGTGGAACCACGTCCATGACTCCCAGGAGAGCCACCCTGTAGCTTTCCCAGGAGTCCAGAATTGGAAAAGCATGAAAGAGGTGAGTGCAGCTGTTGGCCCACTTCAAACTGACCCCTCCAACACAACAAAGAAGGAATTGTGAGTGCTTTTGTGCAGCTTGCTGAGAGCTGGGGAGACTGTGGGCCAGAGGAGGGGGTGTGTAGTTGGCATAAAAGGTTTATTTTGGTATCACAACTTCTCAGTAGATCAAACTCCTTGGAGCCAAGTTCCACGTACACTTCCTGTTCAGGCCGCTGCCCTGTGGATGGCAGGCTCTGACAGGCCAACAGCTTCTCAGGCCCCCCGCTCCAGGGGAAGGCTTGCTTCAGCTCATGCACAGTGTGTGGTGGCAAAGGCCCAGGCTGCTCGCAGCACCCTTCGAAGACCTGGCCTGCCTGGTCCTGCCCAGAACACAGCACTGCCTGAAGTGCAAATGCACAAAACTGCATCTAGGAGAGCTGCCAGGAAACATTCACAGTCAGGGAACAACTGCCTCCTTGTTGGTGATCTCATTTAAATGTTGCCAAACCTATTTCACATCTCTCCCACAGAAATTCTGGTTGTGTTTTTAAAAGATTTCATTTATTTTTAGAGAGAGGGGAAGGGAGGGAGACAGGGAGAGACACATCAATGTGTGGTTGCCTCTCACGTGGCACCCCCTTCTAGGGACCTGGCCCACAACCCAGGCATGTGCCCTGACTGGGAATCGAACCAGTGACCCTTTGGTTTGTAGGCTGGTGCTCAGTCCACTGAGCCGTACCAGCCAGGGCAGAAATTCCGGTTTCAAGGGAAATTTGATTCATCTGATTTGATTATTTGGCCAAGTTAGATTAGGTTAAATTATGAATTTTTCAAATAATGTCCAATATTAAACAGTTTGGCCTTTTCTACTTAATTATCCAGCGATATCCACTACATGCCTCTACCTAAACCTGTGTCTTTATCCTCCTCAATTTTTCCATGAGGTAGGGTATATAATCTCATACTTTTAAAGCCAATGTTCTGAAATCTCTCTTTCTTGGCACCACTCAGAATGAACCATGAACCTGGCATCCAAGTCTTTCCAGGTCACCTGTAAGAGAGAAATGGTTCATATGTGCTCTTAGGAGTTATTTCTTCACTCACTGGGGGAAGGGCTACTTTTCTTTGGGATGAATAAAATTTGTTTTTAGTTCTTTTCTTTCTTGTCATTATCAAATATCCACTTTCATTTAAGACTCCATTGTTCTTTTTTTAAAGCTTTTGTAACAATTCCATATATGACAAATTCCAACCTTCGCTCCGTGTGGGGGCTGGTGGGGGCTGAGTGGTGGGGGCGGCTGGGGGGCTGCGCTCAGAGGGCTCTCCACTTTGTTCCTCGGTCCTTTGCCTCCAGGTTGTTTCTACTCAAACACCTACAGTACTTGAAATACTGCATATTGAAATACATGACAGGCAGAAATAAAAATTCCCCTAATTCTTTCTAATATACGGATAAACTTTTATTTGTATACCAAAGGGAAAACTAATATTCACCGCCTAATCATGTTTTCAATAGGGAAGGTGTTTATGGTAATTTACTCTCCACCTTTAAAAAAGCTTCAAATAAAATAAAGATAGGAAAATACATAATGAATTCAGATTATAAAACTCTCCAGGTAATTGATGGTCATAATACTGGAACTATAGTTCTGTTTTGTTTTGTTTTTTTTAAAGCAACTTTCTAAAAGCCCTAATCATAGTTTATTTGGAAGTACAGATAATCGGTACCAAATTTATCCATTAAGTTGTAATAGGCAATTTTAAGCAAACGGTACAAAACTGCATAACTTTTAAAAATACAAAGTTGTGAACTATATAAAAATTGATTATTCTTCCAGTTCTCCCAAAAGCTCTACAAAATCAGTGATGTACCATTCTGCGTTGTCCTTTACTTGTTGTCTGATCACATTTCCTCCAAATCCAATGAAAGCATCCTAAGAAGGAAGAAAGGGGTAGGGGATAGTTTTATTTAAAAAAGAAAAACATGCAGTAGCAACCTAGGGCAAGAAGTGTTGTTTGGAAGAATAAACCAAGCAAAGAGGTGAGGCCAACTCCAGTCCAGTGCCTCCAGAGCAACCTGTGAGCCTCCCACCTGCGGAATGAGTGGAATGAACGACCCCACTGCATACCCATTCCCTGGACACTGCTGGCTTCTGGAGAATAGAAGCTCTCTTACCACCAAGACAACTGCTTACAGAGGTAAAATCACAGCAGGTGGTAAATGTCTGACTTCAGCAATCACACCCGGTCCAGGAAATTTCAAAGAGGGAAGATCAAAGAGAAGCCTGTGGTGCAGGGGAACTCACCCAGTGCCTCAGATCTGGACCACAGCAGGCCTCTCCCCACTGTGCCCTGCAGGAACCTGAGATGCTGGCCCCTCCCTCCCTCCTCCCTCTTCTGCCCTTCCTGGCAGGTGTGTCAGTCTTGGCCTGAGGGAGATGACAGCCCCAGAATCTGCTGGAAGCACTCTACTTTCATCATTTAAAATTGTTTAAAGTTACAGTGTTTCCTCAATTCCTATTAAGTCATACCTTCTGTTATTCAATGGTCTTTTTCTTTTCTTTTTCTTTTCTTTTTTTTTTTTGCTTATAGACCACAGAAATTTATTTCTCACAGATTGGGAGCCTGGAAGCCTGAGATCAGGGCACCACCATGGTCAGGTGAGGGCCCTTTTCCAACTCTTTTAAAATGGTATTTTTCTTCATTTCTGGCAGGATATAGACACAATATACACTAAATGGTAAGTACAAAATTCTCTTACTTTCCCTTTCTCTTAGTTTTAATTTTCATGCCACAGTAGCGGGGGGGAAAGTCACTATTGTAGATTTGTACCCTTCCAGTTAAACAGCCTCCTAACTGAGCATCCTGCCACAGGCAGCTTTTTCCACTTGCCAGCACCAGCTCAGCCAGGCCAGCACAGGGACTCATTCCTCCTCTCTCCAAAAGCTTTCTAGGGCTTCCCAGGCACCCCAAGTGCCTGGTAAAACGTAAGGTCTTCACTGGTTTGGTGATGAGAAACCCACTCCTGCTGGTCCTTACCCACTGACCAGCCCAGAACTATGCCTCATACATCCCACTCTGCTTTGCGGCCTCCTGTCCCTCCAGAAACTTCCTCCCCTGAGCCCTGCCAGGGTGCCTGCGAACCTTCCTTTAGATCACCGATTCCTCTGACCACCCCCCAAGGGCTACACACCTCACGCATGCCACTTTCTCTTGGTTCAGTCACGCTATTTATAATTTTGGAATATAATTATAAATTACTAGAATGTATAGAATGTATAATTTGTCCTATCTCAACACGGATCGGGAGCTTCCAGAGAGAACTCTGCACTTATGTCTGTGTACACCTCATTCAACTAGCCCAGTGCTCATTACTTCATCTGCCCCAGTGTCGGTTGTAAATTATCTAAGAATGCATTACCTTTAACTGATTCGAGTAATGTTAACAGGTTCCAAAAAGATGTTTAATCACTTTTGATGAATCATTTACAAAGGCAATTACGATTTTCAGATCTCAGGAAATTAGGTAGTAAAAAAATTCACCACTATATTTTTTAGTTCAGTTTTCCTTCATAGAAGGAGATGAGATGAGAAAGGCAAAGGCCTATGTGAAATGGACACTTTCGATACTTAGTACACTTGCTACATAGCACCTGTCTCCTGCCAGTCTCAGAAAACAGCATTCACTGAGAAGAACAGAATCACTCACATAGACTCATTATCGAGCCTCCACGAGCCTCAGTTCTCCAACCAGTGAAAAGGCGATGACACTTCTCCTGACAGGGTTGTTATGAGGGTTAAATGAGACAATGTGTAAGGAGACAGTCTATCAAATATACAGTGACATAAAAACTTTGGTTATAGTTGCAGGAGCTGTATTATTTGTGGTGTTATTTGAGGAAATGAAGCCAAACCTTGATGAGCACACTCTGGGGCTGAGAGGCGCAGACAAGAGGTTGCTGAAAGATGAAAAGATTTTCAGTTCCTTATTTGCAACCTTTCTTGGGTTTGCAAAAAATAAATTGACATAGTAAAATTAAATTTGCTTTACTTATTGTTTTTTATCTTACCATGATATGTAGGTTCTTTTGTTTAACTCTCATAAATCTTACTGAATTCTACATCAGCCATCTAAAACAGAAGTACAACCAGGAAAAGATATGTATGCTTAATACATACGGCAGGGGGACAGGCTTCCATGTCTGTGGCTCCATCTCCAATCATGATTATTTTCTTAAAATGAAACTTTTCCTTTAAAAGTTTAATAACTTTGCCTTTCCCACCAGATTCAGCTGTTGGCTGCATCTCATCAAAACCTGCATATTCACCTTAAAAGAGCAGTTAAAACAGGGTTAAAGATAGAAAGAATTATATCAGTAGGGTCAGCTTTTTGCATAGATAGTAGCCTTACGTAATGTCACCAAGAAAGCTAAGAGTGGTCCTCAGAAAAGGGACACAGCCTGGACTCCCACACCTGTTCCTCAGCGTAAACCAGCTTCGCTTTTAAACCGCAAATGCTCCTTTACACCATAAACACCTTGGGGTAAATTCATTTTATCCTCTAAGCTTCCAGTGTAGTAGTTCTCAAACCTTGTGAAGGTAGCAGAACACCATGAAATGGTAATATAGTAAATTTAAAATAAGTTAATATATAACTTCATGTCAGAGGAGATCCCAACTTACATTCAATCAGTTATTTCCACTCATACAGTAACTACTACACTCATTCTCCACTTTTTTTAATGACCTCTAGCTATTGACCATTTGAAAGTGTTCTATTAGCACATTTTAGATTGTTAAATTAATATTTTTTCTTTATTTTTATTGCCAACACCATTCAGATGTCCCCATTGTATTATTTGGCTTTATTGATGTCAGCTACCATTGACCTTAGATGTGGAGACATCTAAAACCACAGCTGGGCCTCTGTGATGGCCCTTAAAGGGGCCGGAGGCACCTCCAGAGGCAGCTGCAGCCCTGTGACTTGCTAATGAACTGAGTCTCCTTCCTGAGTCTAAATACAAGAGAGCTCTCATAACACTGAACTATAACGCATGACAAAATAAATCATGTGAGTTACACAGAAATGAACATTGTACTCAGTACAGGTATTTACATACTAATGATGACCCAACACTATTTTACTGAGCAAAGGATACCAAGGAGCAAAAGATATCAGTCAAGAGAAGTCTTTATCTTAGTATTTAACCCTGATGCCTCCTTGCTGATATTGCATTCCAACAGACATTGCCTAGGATAGTGAAAACTAAAACTGATAAGAAAGGGAAAATGTTACTATCAAAGTCTTACCATTAAAGTAGAATTTCAGCCTATTGGCAAATACATTGGTCAATGGGATATTAAGTTTTGAAGCGACATGTTCTACAATGCTCCGAAAGCCACCAGATATTAGGAAAACCTGAACATTTCTCTCTTGTAGGTGACTTACTAGTTCCCTGTAAAAAAGAAATATAAAATACCAAACACTGTGTAATACAAAAGAGAAAACATAAAAAAGAAATCAAAACATAAATATATTTTTCCTCTTGAATGCATTTGCCCAAGATATGTCGGATAAAGTATACATTGCCTGGTGCATTAATGTTTTATATATGCTTTTCTAAATGCACTTATTAGTTAAAGGATGGGGCTCGGCTGTTTTAGGAAACCATTCCACAGCTGTAATCTGTCCTTTGACCTAGAAACGCAAGATAAAGAGGAGGCTGTGCTCCCCCTGGGGCGAAAGGGAAGGCAGACATGGGCAGGGTCACTTATGTAAGTGCCGAAAGAACCACACAGAAGGGAGCTCTAAAGTAATGGTGATGCCCTGGCTGGTGTGGCTCAGTGGATTGAGCGCCAGCCTGTAAACCAAAGGGCTGCCAGTTTGATTCCTGGTCAGGGCACATGCCTGGGTTGTGGGCCAGGTCCCCAGTGCGGGGTGTGCAAGAGGCAACCACACATTGCTGTTTCTCCCTCTGTTGCTCCCGTCCTTCCTCTCTCTCTAAAAAGAAATAAATAAAATCTTATAAATAAATAAATAAAGTAATGGTGAGATGCCCTCAGGAGCACGTGCCCCAAAATGCAGGTGCTAATAGGAAGACAATATACCCAGACTAGGTATATCCTCTTACCTTATGCCAGGTGTCAGGTGTGGAGGGTGCTCTGTGATGAGCCTCTGTACCTGTTCCCTGGAGGGCTGGATCAGCGCTAGGCGCTCTGTGAGGGCAGCCTTGAAAGGCACCGCCCCACCCATGGCTCGCTTTGTCCTAGGAGGAACACCCAACAATCAGGCCCGCCAAGTCAGCTGTTCTCAAAGTTTATATGCCTAACCCCCCAGCTCCTCACAACACCCACCCACGAGGAAGGGGCTGCCTGGCCCCTGTATAACAGACAAGCTATGACGCTATGAGAACAAACCACTGAAGGTGTGCTTGAAAATCACATAAATATTTTAAAGCCATGTCCTGTATCAAACGCAGCTGAACATGAAATGGTTCAGGACCTGGTGACTACAGAGAGCACAAGGAGGGCGGGAGGGGTCATCCAGGTATCCAGTGACAGACTCTGAACCTAAACTAGCTTTCCAGCAAACCACCACGGCCACGCTTCCAACCATGCCACAAAGCACCGGACACTTGGAGGACCCACCCAAGTCATCCTGTTTGGTAGGTGATGGTCACCGTGCCCCTGCCCAGACTAAGAGAGCGTCTTACCCACATTCATGTAAATGGATGACTAGGTGATGAGCATCACCAGATTCAGCCGTCAGTGGTGGAAGAAAAGCCTAGAGCCCATGTTTCATAACAAGGGACTATAATCAGGGAATTGTGGCTCTGATCCTGCCTGTCATCCAAAGTTAATCTCTTTTACAATTCTTTGTCATTTCCCACAGTGAATAAACACTGTTCCTACATTTCTGACACAGCGTCCTCAACTCCACAGATCTTGGCCAGCTCATCGATGCCTTCTTCTCTGATGACCGTGCTGTCGACATCAAAGCAGACTGCATCCGCCGAGCAGAAGACTTTCCTCAGCTCTGAGTGGGAGACCATCCTTAGGAGAATATTCCTCCTACAACAAAAAGTGATAAATATACTTCAAGACATAAAATATAAGTATAAATAGTCCAATTTTGCCTACTAATGCCAAAGTGCTTGATTTGTATCAAACTCAATATAGCCCAAAAAAGCATGCCACTCATTATTTTAACACAAATTAAGTACCTTCTAAAGGTCAGCCTCGGGTTACAAAGATGAGCAGACCCAAAGGTCTGTTCCCAGCAACTCAGCCTAGGGAAGGCAGCAGCGCATTTGACGTTCAACCAGTATGCAACTGTTTCTGACCTAGTAATAAATGCAATAAGGCAAGTACTAAAATAGAAATGTACATAAGGTACTATGGACTCACAAAGAAAATGTTTAATCTGGTCTATGAAACAGGGCTTCCATGAGGCATGGGCATATGAGCTGAATCTTAAATGGCAAGTAGCCCTCTGAGTGGCTTCTTAAAAGGCAAGGTATCAATTTGGTGTGTGCTGGGAGCAGGAAGGAGGGAGATGGAGGCAAGGAGAGAGGGCAGGGATGGCAGAGCGGGGAAAGGCCTGGCCAAAGGCATGGAGGAAGAATAATGGATAACATGCTGGAAGCTGCCAACTGGTGCAGTCCAGCTGCCAGGCAATGCACAAGGAATTCAGACCAAGAGAGGCCTTGGGCCTGGCTAAGCAGTTTGGATTTTTACTTCTAGGTAATGGGAAACCTTGAAAGGCTGTAAGTATGCATCAGAAGAGAGTCACTAGTGTAGAGTCAGTAACTGAAAGCATGGACTGATGAAAGTCACCACAGGGGAGAAGAGGGAGAAAAGGAGAAGGCAGGGACAGAGCCCACAGGGATGAAACATCTGAGTCAGAAGCCTGGGAAATAAAATGAAAAGGAAAGGTCACACGAAGAAACTCTGAGAGACCACGGTGCTGCAGAAGCGATGAGAGACAGTTTCAAAATGAATTCTGAGGTTTTTTAATTTAAACATTTTTTAAAGATTTTATTTATTTATAGAGAGAGGGGAAGGGAGGGAGAAAGACAGAGAGAGAAACATAAGTGCGTGGTTGCCTCTCACATACCCCCTGCTGGGGACCTGGCCCACAACCTAGGCATGTGCGCTGACTGGGAATTAAACCAGCAACCCTTCGGTTCATGGGCCAGTGCTTAATCCACTGAGCCACACCAGCCAGGGCAGGTTTTTTATTTAAGAAAATCAATGGGCTAGAATCATCAGGGTGAACAGTATCCCAGAGATTGTCTAGATCTAGACCAGTTTCCCATCAGAGACGCTAATATGTTGTGAACAGGCCACATGAAAGATGGAAATAATCTATATTTAGAATAGGCCAAAAACAGACTCGCAGAAGCTGGACGAATCACTTTGTAACTGATTTCTAACCAACGCATCTGGCAGAATGACCCAGTTCAAAGTTGAGATGAGGAACTTTTAAGCCAGGGCAGGGGTTGGCAAACTACAGCAGTAGGCCAAATCCAGGCCACCATCTGTTTTTGTTTGGCTTATGAAGGATGATTTTTACATTTTAAATAGTTGAAAAAATAAATAGAAGAATAATATGTTGTGATGTGTCACCTAAAGGTAAAAGGCCAGAGTAAAAGCAACAAGCATTTGAGACCCAAAAGCACAGGTATTTGGGAAGCAGTGATTCAAAAGGAAACCCAGTGTTCTGATTAGAAGCCAAGAAGCACTTGTGAGAAAGGGAAGGGGAACAACTGCATCAATGGAAGGAAGGAATTTCTATAGGTGCAGATAGACTAATAAATGGCTCTAATTCTAAAGAATGGTTTTTGATTTTCAGCCCAGCCAGTCCCTGGAGTCACAGTATCTACTCTCTTGCTCTCTTTGCAAACAATTGTTTTGGGTACAATGCTGCTTTAGGTCCAGTCCAAAGGTTATTTGGCCCAGTTTTAACATTACAAAGCCTCCAGACACGCTGGGCAAGGCAGTCCCTCTGGAATGACAGCTCCAACCCTATTTTAAAGTGGCTCCAATTGGCCCTGACCCCCCGGGGCTCAGTTGATTGGGTGCCGTCCAACAAAGCAGAAGGTCTCCAGTTAAACTGCTGGTCCGGACACATGCCTGGGTTGTGGGTTCCGTCCCTGGCTGGGCCAATCAGTGTTTCCCCCTCACATTGATGTTTCTCTCCCTCTCTCCCTCCCCTCCCATCTTTCTAAATAAATAAAATCTTTTAAAGAAATAAATTCATTAAAATAAAATGACTCCAACTATATTTTTTTCACAGACACGTGAAGCTACAGAAAATTCAAAATTTAGTGTCCATAAACAAAGTTTTATTGGAATATAGACATGTTCACTCATTTACGTGACCACAGCTGCTCACAACAGATGAGCTGAGCAGCTGCAACAGACACAGTGAGGCCTGTGAAGCCCAAGCCCGAAGTGTTTGTAGCACTGAGTGAATGAGTAAAGGTCAATGCCATCTTCATTCTATCTCCCCAGAACTTCCACAGTACCTTATCTAGACCTGTTTCTAATATATGGAACTCACAATATTCGGACTTATCTTAAACTTATTTACGTACATGTCACCTCCACCCCTGGTTTACAAGCTCTTTATACTAAAATCCAAAATTTTCCAAAACACCAATTTCAGCCTTTTTTTAATAGACTCTCAATTATTTTCTGAGGGACAAATGGATTACATTGCCATAACTAGCCCATTTTTTAAACTTTTTATTGTGGAAAATTTTAAATGCATACAAAAGTATGCTTCCACAATCATAAAAAATCTGGCTTCATCAACAACCCTACTAAAAAGGGTTCTGCACCCAGTCTCAACATAGGAGAGGGTTTCCCACACATCCAAGCAATTCTCGAACACCATCAGGGTGTCCTACAGTTCAACCCAACTCTGACGATACCTACCCAAGGAGAGCATCAGATTTCACACGCTTAGGGTTCAGTCCCACAAGACTGACCACATACACACTTCAGATGCCCATCACAAGTCCAGCCATAGATTGGAGGTTCCCTCACCTCTCCTCCTCAGGTTAGATTGATTTGCTAGAGTGGCTTGCAGAACTCAGAGAAACATTTTACTGTATTATGCCATGTATAAAGCACACTATTTGCCCAAATTTTTGAGGAGAAAAAATAAGGATGCACATTATACATGGGTATAATGATTACACACTGTGAGAGCAAGAATCTCATGTATAATGCACATAAAACCTGGGTGTGCATTAAGCACAGCAAAATATGGTACTTAGTAGATCATTGGTTGATTATAAAAGGATCACTTGGGAACAGCCAGGTGGAAGAGATGCCCTCCCTCTCCAGCCCCATGATTCTCCCAGCAACTCCCAGTGTTCACCAATCCGCAAGCTCCAGACCCTCTCCCTTCCTAGGAATGGGGTGGGGGTGGGTGTGGGAATGAAAGTTTCAACCCTCTAATCACATAGTTTGCTCTCTTGGCAAATAACCCCTGTCCTAAGGTATAGTCCCAAAGTCACTGCATTAACATAACAAGAGGCACCTTTATCACCGGTCGCAAGGAATTCTGACAAAGACCAAACATTTGTTTCTTGCTACAAATGTAAATCACAATATCACACCCTCACACAACCACCTTCCCTCATTATCTCAAAGTAAATCATATCTCATACAAAAATATTTCAGTCTATATTTCTAAAAGGTAAAGACTTTTTTAACATGGGCATTTGCATTATAATACTACTATACCTGCCTGTATTCAGGTTTGGCTGCTGAAGATTTTGGAATCAAATCAGCTTAAGACATCACAAAAGACGTAGTGATGCTCTTGCTAATCCATTCCCCACCATTAAAATATAAGTTAATTAAAAGTCTTTGTTATTCAGTTCATTTATGCCCTTCGTGATTTGGAATCTATCCATTTCACCAATCTATTCCCCATTGCTCTTCACCCCTCCCCCCAATGCACACAACCCATGTTCAAGAATTCAAAAGGCTTCCTGTTCCTTAAATATGTCATGGTTTATTAGTCCTCTACGCCTTTGCAAGTGGTGTTCCCTCTGCCTGAAATCACCCAATCCCTCAAGTCTAATGGGCAAATTCCTACTTATTCTTCAAAGTGCAGATTAAATGACCTTCCCTATACTGTACCCTTTCTCCCCCTTTCCTGTCCAAAATTAATTAATTAATCACTCCCATTTCTCTCCTACTTTCTTCAGAATAGGGACCTTGACTGAATAATCTATTTTTGTTTCTAGTAGCCAGGTGTTATGTAAATGTTTTGTGAATTAGACAGACTCAAATCTAAGCAGTTATTGAGAACTCGACACAGAACTGAATATTATTCTCAATAAAACAATTCCAATGTAGTGTGCTATCATAGCCTATAATTAAAGCCCTTATGTCCTGGCTGATGTGGCTCAGTGGATTGAGCACCAGCCTGAAAACCTAAAGGTTGCTGGCTCGGTTCCCATTCAGGGCACATGCCTGGGTTGCAGGCCAGGTCCCCAGTAGGGGGCATGCAAGAGGCAACCACACGTTGATGTTTCTCTCCCTCCCTTCCCCTCTCTCTCAAGATAAAGAAATAAAATCCTTAAAGAGCAATACTGACTACACAGAATCAATATCATCATTTGCTGAAGTTGGAAGAAACCTTAGAGCCATCATCTGGGCCGGGTCCCATGCCTTTCTGCAGGAATAATATTAATGTGTCCATTTCAGAGATTAACTAATAGAGGTATAAGGAAGTTAAATGCTTTATCTGAAGTCACACAGCTCCTAAGTGATGGCTAAAAAACTAAACCCTGGAGCTCAAATGCACAGAGACAACATGAAAGAGGTAGGTAAATTAAGCAGAGCTAAATAAGGCTAAACATCAATAAGAACCTTAGGTGAACCCAGGAAATAGCAAAATTTTCATCAAGAATTCAGACCAAAGTTCTGCTAGCTATACAACACAGTGAGTGATGATTCACTCACAGTGAAAGAAGAAGGTCTCCACAGTCTTTAGGAGACCAGCAAACAGACAGGATTCATAAGCTGTCAAATTCTCCCCAAGCCAGGAAATCCAAGGGGCTCCACATTCCCCCCTCTCCACAGCCCATAGACTGCCCTTCTGGCTCTGGTCTGCTTTCAACCCACACTGTCAAGTGCTCTGCCTCCTTGTTCACTTCTGGGTCCCTCTTCTTTCATTATTTCCACCAGGAGTGACTCATAATTCATACCTATTGAAAATTCTCATAGCTTTGCGGGGGGTGGGGGGGGGTCTGCTGAGTTAAATTCAGTTGCTTCAAAGAAAATTGTCTATACTAGAATTTCACACCAAGAAAATTATTTCTGGAGAATGAACTCTGAATCCCTCATAGATGGCCCTTCAGGGGAGACAGGACAGGAATAGGGGTGAAAGAAATCCTGGTGGGTGGGTCTGAGCTCAGCCGTGGCAGCTTCCAGGCCCAGTCTGACCACTGGACCACTCACTGCCTTCTGTGGCTCAGAATAGGACCCCAGCCCCGCTGGAGCTTCTGGGCCCCAGGTGGTCATCCAGGGAAAGCAGAGGGCCAACTGATAAAAAAAAGCCACCACTGACAACTCCTTCTCTCCCCCAGCTCAAAAAGTACAAAAGCAAGTTTCTCTTCAGGGCCAGCCTTAGGAGGCCCAATTTCAAAGAAGGGGAAAACTCCTCACCCAAGAAATCTCTCTTCCAACTTCTCCATCTATGCATTTTACAAGCGGCATCTGGAAAACTTGCACCAACTTCCCCTCTTGTTAGGAGAGACCCCTCACCTTGACCCGTATGAGAACAAACACAAGCTGGTACAGAGATTGTGGAGGTCAAGCACAGCTGAGAGAACAAAGCTTTCTCAGCTTAGATGGGCTCCACCTGGGCAGCCTTGGCAGCAGACGCTGCTCTGTTTCAGGCCCTCCGGGCAGCTGAAACAATGAGCAAATGCAGTCTGAGAGCTTCTGGATCAGAATCCAAACTACTCCCTGTAACTAGGATTAGGGTTACAACTTATACTATATTTTAGGATAAAAGAAAAAAGAACAACTATTCTTTGGGGAACCTGAGATTTTATGCATACCACATCAGTTAGAGCAGATAACGTTTAAAATTTAGGTAAAGAGTAGACTGCTAACTGATGGACAAACATAAAACAAACACAAAATAAGACAAATCCGACTCATGGGTCTCCAGTGCTGGATTCCCAGGAGACACTTCTCTTCCTGCTTCGTTCCTCAATAGAAATGCAGCACAAAGTTCTGACGACAAATTCCTTTGAGAGAGATCTCATGAATTCTGCAACAGCAAGAAGAGCCTAGAAACTAAGTACCAGGAAGTGAACCTCCAGGTCCAGACCCGTGATTAGAAAGACGGAGACTGGCTTCACTCTCCCTCCTCCTAGGACTGGCACAAAGAGTCCAATGCAGCGTTTCCAGAGGCTGCTTCCTTTGGGACGCACTTGACTTCTGCCTCCTTCTACCACTAAAGAGGAGTTAAACATTCTGTTCTGTAGCTTTGACTCTGCAAAAGCTTCAGGTCTGACAGGAAATTACCTACACCTGATTAGCAGGGTACAAAGGCGAGGAGAAGGGAAAGAGGGTCCACCGGGAGAACAAAACGCAGACACAGAGAAGCAAGTGGACAGGGGTACTTGCAGGCTGCCAAACAGCCCCTGCTGTCTTCCAAATGAGGAGACAAAGTCTACAGCATTCCAAGAACAGTCAGACAAGAGTCCTGCTGCCAGAAAACAAGGGAACAAAGGCAACCACTTGAATTACAGTCCTCATAATTAAAACTGTCAATAGACATGGATAAAAGTGCAAAATCTATGAAGAAAAACAAAGGATAACAAGAAATGGTTAACAACACCAGGGAAAGGTGAGGTTGAGAAGGAAGGGAGACAGAATGGACATAAATAATTCATAAGGTTCAAATGTAGAACTCAAAAAGGGTCCAGTGTACCCCTCCCCTCACCCAAGTCACATGGGGTAGTACTCTTTCTTCTGAAGGGGAAGAGCCCAGTAGCTGGGGGGGCAAGTCTAGCATCTCTTCTCCCATTCCACTAAGTGTGACTGGCCTCTCTGGGTGTTCCAAATCCTACTCCCCTACTGCAGGGGAGAGCTGCAGCCTAGGGAAGCCTCCCAGAGAGCTGCTAAGCCTAAGAGAAGACCCCCTGCCTGGAATGGCTGGGCAACCAAAGTCGTATTTCAAATTTGCTTTTTTAGTATAGTTTACTCATTCTTTGATACCATTTACATCTAAAAGACAATAGTTCAGGGGTGTCAAACTCATTTTCACCGGGGGCCACATCAGCCTCGTGGTTGCCTTCAAAGGGCCGAATGTAATTTAGGACTGTATACATGTAACTACTCCTTAACAGTAGAAACAAGGTGCCAGGCCAGATAAAACAAGGTGGAGGGCCAGATTTGGCCTGTGGGCCTTGTGTTTGCCACCTGTGCCATAGTTAACTACAAAGGCCTGCCATATTTCCCTTCTAATTTGGAATTCATACATTGCTACTTGACTTTTGTTTTAATTGGGCATGTATTAAATCATTTGAAAATTTAAAAAATCCCTTCTATTTTGTTTCACAAGCATGAAAATAACAGGACTATAATCATTATTATATTGAAATCCTACCTGGTAGCTGTAATAAAATATAGAAATCTTTGAATTCATAGATTTCCAATGTCAAAAATTAACTCGAAATAAAACAAGGCAAAGTAAAATAAAAGCTACAACATAAGTTGTATACAAAGCTACAAAGAAGTTTTTATAAAACTTCTAAAACGTAGGAGAAAAATTTCGTGAATGTGGTAGGCAGCCTCCACAATGGCTCCTTGAATTCGGACCCTTCTGTAACCCCCTGCCCTCAATTATGAATGGATTTAGTGGCTCTTTTCCAGTGACTAGAATGAGGTGGCAGTGACAGGATATTGCTTGCTAGATCAGACTGTGACATAAGTGAGTGCATATATAACTGTGATATCTGAAGTTCTATGGATTGTCCCAATGTCAGTTACTTGAGATACTGGCCTCAGGGGAAGGGACATCGGGGAAAGAGGAGTGTGTGAGACTTCCCTGTATATTTCTCTGTAAACTCCTGTGAATCCATAACCACTTCAAATTATTTTTAAAGAAAAGTTGTTTGTTTGTTTGTTTGTTTGTTTTCTAAGTGAGCTAATCTCAAAAACAAAGCAAAACATAGTGGCTTCTATTTGGCCTCTGCCCCTCCTCCCACTTTGCTCTGAGGGAAGGCAGATGCCTTCTAGGCAGCTGCCCTAAGGACAGGCACCTGTGACAGAACTGAGGGACCTCTAGCAAACAACCAGTCAGGAACCAAGGCCTCAGTCCAACAACCCTCAAGGAACTGAATCCTGCCAATGACATGTGAGTGGGCTAGGAAGCCAATCCTCCCCTAATAAAGCTTTCAAATAAGTTGATCTTGACTAACTACACCCTCTTAACAGACCCTAAGCCAGAACCACCCAGCTAAGCTGCTTCCAGATGTTTGACCCACAGAAACTGTGAGAAAATGAATGTCTGTTGATAGCTTCTGACCAAAGTGGCAGAGTAGGTTAATGCTATGCTCACCTTCTCCTGCAACATCAAAATTACAACTAAATTATAGAGAAGTCATCACTGAGAACCACTTGAAGGCTAGCTGAACAGAATTTCTATAATTAAGGCTATAAAGAAGAAGCCTCATTCATACTGGTAGGAAAAGCAGAGACAGGAAATGAGCGGCTCTCACACCCATGGTTAAGAATCAGGAGGGATATTAACACTGTGAGGAGGAAGCAGAGGTCCCAACGCCCACACAGGGCTCTCCAGCTCAGAGCTCTGTCCCCATAACAGCTGGCTGTGAAAACCAGCAGGAATTGTGGCTGAGGAATACAAAGGGCTGCTGGAGACCTAGGCATTGCAGATCTTAAAGGGACCACACACAAACCCACTCACAGGCTCACTCACTCTGGGCTCCAAATGCTGGGCCAGCAGCTCAAAAAGCACCAGGGACATAAAGGGAGGAGCTGAATTAACAAACTTCAGAAACAATGGTCAGGGCAGCTCTCTCCTGTGATAGAAGTGCTGGCAGGTGCAATTGTTTTTTGATTGATTGATTGATTGATTGATTTTAGAGATAGAAAGGAAAAAAAACATCAATCTGTTGTTTCGTTTATTTATGCATTCATTGGTTGACTCCTGCATGTGCCCTGCCTGACCAGGGATCAAACCCACAACCTTGACATATCAGGGCAATGTTCTAACCAACTGAGTTACCCAACCAGGACAGGTGCCATTGCTATTTGGTGAACCCTCTGCCAACCCAGCCCTGGAACAAAGACTTCACAGATGAATTTTACCAAAAATTCAAAGAAGAGTTGATATCTATCCCTCTCAAACTAGTCCAAAATATTGAAGAGGATAGAACACTCTCAAAATCATTTTACAAGGCCAACATTACCACCTACCAATACCAGAAAAAGACACTACAAAAAAATTAGCATGCCAGATTAACACAAAAACAAAAATCTTCAACAAAATATTAGCAAATTAAATCCAGCAATACATTAAAAAAATCATACACCATGATCAAGTGGAATTTATTCCCAAATGCAAAGTTAGTTAAATATCAATTAAATATCAATTGCAAATCAATTAACATGATAAACCACATAAACAAAATGAATAATGAAATATCATATGATCATATCAATAGATGCAAAATAACACTTAAAAAATCGAACATCCGCCCTGGCTGGCATAGGTCAGTGGATTGAGTGCGGGCCTGTGAACCAAAGGGCTGCCAGTTCAATTCCCAGTTGGGGCACATGCCTGGGTTTCAGGCCAGGTCCCCAGTAGGGTGCACATGAGAGGCAGCCACACATTGGTGTTTCTCTCCCTCTCTTTCTCCTTCCTTTCCCATCTCCCTAAAAATAAATAAATAAAATCTTTTTAAAAATCCAACATCCATTTATGATAAAAAAGTCTCAGCAAAGTGGGAATAGAAGGAACACATTTCAACACAATAAAAGCCACATGACAAACCTACAGCTAACATTATACTGGTGAAAAGCTAAAAGCTTTTTCTTTAAGATCAGGTACAGGGCAAGGATTCCACTTTCACCACTTTTACTCAACATAGTATTGTAAGTCCTAGCCATAGCAATAAGACAAGTAAAAGGAAAAAAAAAGCATCCATAGTGGGAAGAAAGAAGTAAAATTGTCATTATTTGTAGATGACATGGTATTGTATATAGAGAACCCTAAAGATTCCACCAACTATTAAAACTATAAATGCAGTTTAGTAAAGTAGCAGGATACAAAACTAATATTCAAAAATTGGTTGCATTTCTATACACTAAAAACAAACAGAAAAAAACTTAGCCCTGACCAGTGAGGCTCAGTTGATTGGGCATCATACTGCAAAGCAAAAGGTCCCAGGTTCAATTCCTAGTCAGGGCATATGCTTGGGTCACATGACCAGTCCCTGGTTGGCGCATGTGTGAGAGGCAGCCAATCAATGTTTCTCTCGCACATCCATGTTTCTCCCCCTCTCTTTCTCCTTTCCTTCCCTTCTCTATAATGATAAATAAATGGGATCTTTAAAATAAGAAATAAAGGCTGAGCCACACCATCTGGGCCAGCTGGTGTGGCTCAGTGGTTGAGTGCCAGCCTGCAAAGCAGAGGGTCACTGGTTCAATTCCCAGTCTAGGACACATGCCTAGGTTGCAGGCCAGGACCCTGGTAAGGGGTGCACACAAGGCAACCACACATTGATGTTTCTGTCCCTCTCTCCCTCTCCTCCCTTCTCTAAGTTGGTTACTCTGCCCTGGCTCCACCCCTTATGATGTAACAGGTGCACTGGGCAAAGAAATATGGCCCAAATGAAAGAACAGATCAAAATTCCAGAAAAAGAACTAAGTAACAAGGATATAGGCAACCTATGAGATATGGAGTTCAAAACACTGGTAATCGGGATGCTCGCTGAAATGATTGAGTATGGTCACAAAACAGAGGACAAAGTGAAGGCTATGCAAAGTGAAATAAAGAAAAATATACAGGGAACCAACAGCAAAGGGAAGGAAACTGAGACTCAAGTCAACTGTTTGGAGCAGAAGGAAGAAATGTTCGACCAGAGCAGAATGAAGAACAAAGAATTCAAAAAAATGAGGAGAGGCTTAGAAATTGCTGGGACAACTTTCAACATTCCAACATCCAAATCATAGGGGTGCCAGAAGGAGAAGAGGAAGAGCAAGAAACTGAAAACTGATTTGAAAACATAATGAAGGAGAGTTTCCCCAATCTGGCAAAGGAAATAGACTTTCAGGAAGTCCAGGAAGCTCAGAGAGTCCCAAAAAAGTTGTACCCAAGGAAGCACACACCAAAGCACATCATACTTACATTACCCAAGATTAAAAATGAAGAGAGAATCTTAAAAGCAGCCAGAGAAAAGGAGACAGTTACCTACAAAGGAGTTTCATGAGATTATCAGCTAATTTCTCAAAAGAAACCTTACAGGCAAGAAGGGCCTGGAAAGAAGTATTCAAAGTCATGAAAGACAAGGACCTACGTCCAAGATTACTCTATCCAACAAAGCTATCATTTAGAATAGAAGGGCAGATAAAGTGCTTCCCAGATAAGGTCAAGTTAAAAGGGTTCATCATCACCAAGCTATATTATATGAAATGTTAAAGGGACTTATCTAAGAAAAAGAAGATAAAAAATATGAACAGTAAAATGACAACATACAACTATCAATAGCTGAACCTAAAAAAAAAAAAAACAGAAACAAAAGCAAACTAAGCAAACAACTAGAATGGAGAAATCACAGAAATGGAGATCACGTGGAGGGTTATCAGCAGGAGGAGTGGGGAGAATGGGGAAAAAGGCACAGGGAATAAGAAGCATAATTGGTAGGTACAAAATAGACAAGGGGAGGTTAAGAATAGTATAGGAAATTGAGAAGCCAAAGAACCTATATGCACAACCGATGGACATGAACTAAGGTGGCGGGGGGAGTTGGGAATAATGGTGAGAGGTGTGCAGAGGGAAGGGCAATAAAGAAGAGGGGAAAAAGTGAGACAATCGTAATAGCACAATCAATAAAATATACTTTAAAAAAGAAAAATTGAATAGACATTGCTCCAAAGAGGAAATAAGATGGCCAAGAGACATATGAAAAGATACTCAATGTCACTAATTATCAGAGAAATGCAAATGAAAGCCACAGTGAGACCACCTCACACCTGCCAGAATGGCTATCATCAATAAATCAACAAACAACTGTTGGCGAGGCTGTGGAGAAAAGGGAACTCTTATACACTGTTGGTGGGATTGTAAACTGGTGTAGCCAGTATGGAAGTTCTTCAAAAAATTAAAAATAGAACTACCACATGACCCAGTAATTCCACTTCCAGGTATTTATCCAAAGAAATCCAAAATACTGATTTAAAAAGACATATGCACCTCTGTGTCAGTGCACCATTATTTACAATAGCCAAGATATATAAGCAACCTCGGTAACCATGTATAAATGAATGGTTAAAGTAGTGGTGTGTATATATAATGGAATATTACTCAACCATAAAAAAGGCAGAAATGTTGCCATTTGCAACCATATGGATGGACCTAGAAGGTATTATGCTAACTGAAATAAGTCAAACAGAGAAATACAAATATCATATGATTTTACTTATATGTAGAATCTAAAAAACAAAATAAACCAACAAACAAAACAGAAACAAATACATAGATACAGAGAACAAATTGACGGTTGCCAGTTGGGAGAAGGGTTGGCAGGATGGGTGAGAGAGGAGAAGGAATTAATATGTACAAATTGCCAGGTACAAAAACAGTCACAGTTGCCCTGGCTGGTGTGGCTCAGTGGATTGAGTGCCAGCCTGCAAACCAAAGGGTCACTGGTTCAATGCCCAGTCAGGGCACATGCTTGGGTTTGGGCCAGATCCCCAGTAGGGGGCAGGTGAGAGGCAACCACACGTTGATGATTCTCTCCCTCTCTTTCTCCCTGTCTTCCCCTCTATCTAAAAATAAATAAAATCTTAAAATAAAAAACCAGTCACAGAAATGTAAAGTACAGCACAGGGAATATAGTCAATAATATTGTAATAACTATGTATGGTATCAGATGGGTACTAGACTTACTGGGGTGATTACTTTGTAAGTCAGTATGTTGTACGCCCAAAACTAATATAATACTGTATGTCAAGTGTAATATTTAAAAAAATTTTTTTAAAACAAAAGGCTGGCAAATCCATATAGGGCAGCATCGTGGCCCAAGAACTACTTCGTCTCTGGGCAGAAGGGAAGTATACACATATGAAATGCCGAGAGATTTGTGAAAATATCTATGATGTAAAGCATCTGTTTCATTTTCTGGTAGGGGTAAAACCGAACCTAAACTTAAAACAAAAATAAAAATAACAGCTAATATAGCAACCTTGAGATAGGCAAAATTTTCTTAAACAAAACCCTAAAAGCATGAATAATAAAAGGAAAAAGTGATAGGACTTCATCAAAATGAAAAGCTTCTGCCCTTCAAAAGATATCATTATGGAAAAGAAAGAAAAGGCAACCCACAGAATGGGAAAAACAAGTACTCACAATACATATATTTAGCAATGAGCTTGTCCAGAACAAAGAAGCCATACAACTCAATAATAAGACAAAAAAAAAACATTAAAAACTGGGCAAAAGATTTGAATAAACATTTCTTATTTATTTATTTTTAGAGAGAGGGGAAGGGAAGGAGAAAGAGAGGGAGAGAAACATTAATGTGTGGTTGCCTCTCGACGTTCCCTTACTGGGGACCTGGCCTGCAACCCAGGCATGTGCTCTGGCTGGGAATCGAACCCATGACCCTTTGGTTCACAGGCCAGCACTCAATCCACTGACCCACACCAACCAGGGCTAAATAGACATTTCTAAAAAGAAGATAGATAATGCAAATAAACTCAAAAGAAAAATGATTAAAATAAAAAAGACTGACAATACCAGGTATTGGTGAGGACATGGAACAATTAGAACTCTTATACATTGCTGGTGGGGATGAAAAATGGTAAAAACATTTTGGCAGTGTCTTACAAAGTTAAACATACAATTACCATAAGACTTAGCAACCTCACTCCAGGAGATTTACCAAAGAGAAATGAAAACATATTCATAGCAGCTTTATCTGTGATAGGAGCTAGAATGTCCATCAGTAGATAACTGTATACACAAATTGTGGTATATCCCCACAAGGGAACACTACTCAGCAATAAAAAGGAATTAACTGCTGATACATGCTATAAAATAGATATCAAAAAATATGATTCCAGTCTTGGCCTGTGTGGCTCAGTTGGTCAGCCTTCCTCCCATAAACTGAAAGGTCATAAGTTTGATTACAGGTCAGGGCACACACCTGGTTGCAGGCTCGGTCCCCTGGGGCAAGTGCAGAAGGCAGCCAGTCGGATGTCTCTTAACCTCTCTTTCTCCCTCTTTTCCCCTCTCTCTAAATCAAAAATAAAAAATAGCCCTGGCTGGCGTAGCTCAGTGGATTGAGCAGGGGCTGGGAACCAAAGTGTCGCAGGTTTGATTCCCAGTCAGGGCACATGCCTGGGTTGCAGGCCATCACCCCCAGCAACCGCACATTGATGTTTCTCTCTCTCTCTCTTTCTCCCTCTCTTCCCTCTCTAAAAATAAATAAATAAAATCTTTAAAAAAGATTAATCTTTAAAAAAATAAATAAAATAAAATAAAATTTTTAAAGGTAAATAGAAATATATTCCATTTATATGAAAACTTAGAAAATGCAAACAAATGCATTATACAAAAGACAAAAATCAGGTCAGTGGAGCTAGCGATGGCGGGACCAGAGCACAAAGAGGCCCTGGGAAAAATGGAAGTAGTCTACTGTGGTGGCGACTAAGTGTGTATAAAATTGTCAAAATTAATGAAAATGTACACTTAAAATGTATACGTATTATTGCCTGAATTTATACATCAATTAAATGTTAGCTTTAAAAAGTTATTAGGCCCTGGAAGGTGTGGCTCATTTGGTTGGGCATGGTCCGGCAAAGTGAAAGGTCTCTGGGTTCGATTCCTAATCAGGGCACATACCTGGGTTGTGGGTTCATCCCTGACAGGGCTTGGAGGAAAGGCAACCCATAGATGTTTCTCTCTCACATGGATGTGTCTCCCTCTCTTTCTCCCTCCCTTCCCTTCTCTCTAAAAAAATAAATATATATACTTTTTTAAAAGTTATCAGGCATGTATCAAATTATTTAAAACCTTAAAACATACCGACTACTTTGTTTCAACAATGAAAGTGACAGGACCATGATCATTATTATAATGAAAACCTAGCAGGCAGTTGTAATAAATATAGAAACCTTGGATTTCATTATTTTCTTTCCTGATCCTCATTCCAATACCGGTCAGATATTTAAAGAGTAACCATAATGTGCAAGTCACATAAGGAAAATAGAGTAAATAAGTTTATGAATAAAAAATTTAACTCTCGTTCTGAAGCTGTATTTCTACAAATACAACAATGTATCTGGTAAGCACTTATTTAAACTTCTAATTCTAATGGGGAAGAAGATGACAAAGTCAGACACCACAACTCTAAATTTTGGAGATTTTCCTAGTCTTGTATTGATGATTCCCCCATGCAGGATTGCATCATTCATTCATGCAGTTTGTTAACAGGCAGAGGTAGGATAAAAGAAGCCAAAAGTACATAAAAGTAAATTGATGAAAAGAAAACCTTGAAATCCCACGAAATATTTTACCTATCCCGATTAAGAAAAATAAATGTAGAATCATAGAGGCCCTGGATGTGGAAGAGGCAGACGGGTAAATCAGAAAGCTGGGCACACCAAGTGATAAACACATGCCCGGGCTCACCCTGGTGCTGCTGCTGCTGCTGCTGCTTCCTGGGCCGCCGCCGCCGCCTCCAGGACTCCCGCGGCTGGAACCTTCCGACTGTTGCAGGGGCTGAGGGCTGGCTCTGACGTTCAGTCGCGTTCAGGCTCGCAGTTCCGAGGGAGGTGACCTAGGCAGACCGGCAAAGCCTTTCTGTATCAAACAACCATTTGAGATCTGCTGCTAAGTGTGGTGATTTCTGGTCTGCTTTGCAAGTGCTTACCTAAACTGAGAACTGCAGAGCCGGGCTGGGAAGAAGCCCGTGGCCCCGCCCCCAAGGAGGGGCTCCCGGAGCCCGCCCCTCCTCCTTCTCTGGGCTCAGCCCCTCTGACCAAGACCTGCACTCCAAGGCGGCGGACGCTTTGCTAAAAAGGAGCATCACCTCCACTTTACAGAGGTGGCGCGAAAGAGCACCCGACTTTCAGAAGCGCTCCCCACGGTCATCACCACTTGGGGATAAGGGTACGTGAGAGAAACGAGGGACCTCTGAACTGACTGCCATTAACCAAAGCCTCTAAGGGGCCTGTTTTGACATTATGCTCTTGTAAGAACATAAGTCCCAAGAGAATGTTTGAAATCATTTATATTCTCAACTAAAATGCAGAAAACCATGAGTGGCAAAGTGAGTCTTTGCGCCCCTTTTTCTTTCTTCCTTTTTTTTTTTTTTTGTCATCCTATTTTCTTCTAGCTGCCACTTGCCCAGCTACTTCTATGTTGATACTACAATAAGTAAAACTGCCCCCAAACATTTACCTTTGAGTACAGCTGTCTGGAACTAGGCAGTGAAATCCCACCCTAAACACACCTCGAAACCTCAGATGCTGACAGTCAGCTCTGTACGCTCTCCTCAAGATGGTCACTCAGGCAGAGGGCATGCAATTGCTAGAGCAAAACGCTTGGTCACCTGTTTATTCCCTGCCCTTTGCTACGGAACCCCTCAAAAACCACAGTTCTATTCATATGTACCTTTTAAGTACCATATTCTCAGATTTCACTAATAAGAAAACGGTTGTAGGTTTGGGGCACACCCGGTTTGATTTCTCCCAGATATGCCTGAAATGGTTCTGAGGAAAGATGCAGAGGACTTTTGATGTTTTGAAATATGAGGTAAATGATTATAGAATTACTGAGGGTGGGCAAAATAAAGGGTGTTTACAATAACAATCTAGTCAAGAACCCATTTATGTTTTGTGGTAATTTAGAAACAAGTCTAATAAAGCAAACAAGAAGTTAAACACCACATATTTGTATGTAAATACAAATGGTAAATGAGAATTTATTTAAAGGGGAAAAGAAACCCAAGTACAATAAATGTGAAAGAGTAAAGGAGTTCATTTCTGCAATTATTTATATTTTATAGATGATTAATATTAAATAGGTTTCAAATAAATATTTACAATGAATAAAATAAGTCAACTGCTCATAGGCCCTACCTCACGTTCACACCTGTATTAACATTTTCGGACAGGAGATGGCAGTGTTGTAGGCACTGTTAGCTAGAGCATATAGTACATTAGTGACCCACGGACTTGGGGGGAATGACTGTGGGAGGGGGCTGGTCTGGGCAGAGGAGGGAAAAGGGGGGAAATTTGGGACAACTGTAATAGAATAACAATAAAATATTTTTAAAAATAAAATACAGCCCTGGCTGGTGTGGCTCAGTGGATTGAGTGTGGGACTGTGAACCAAAGGGTGGAAGATTCTATTCCTGGTCAGGGCACATGCCTGGGTTGCAAACCAGCTCCCCAGTAGGGGGTGCATGAGGGGCAACCACATACTGAAGTTTTCATCCCTCTCCTTCCCCCTCCCTTCCCCTCTCTCTAAAAATAAATAAATAAAATCTTAATAAAATAAAATAAAATTTTAAAAGACATATTTCTAAAGTAAAAAAAAAAGGGTGGCCATGGGTACATGTAAAAATGAGGAAGTAATCTTGCCAGACAAGGGATAAAATATAAACAGATCATAATGTGCTTCATTTGTTGTTCTTCTGGAATACTGTTAAGGAGCAAATATGAACCAAGTACAATACAGTATAATTAAGTCATAATAAAAACATTAACAAAATCTTTTGCAAAGCTTTAATCATAATTAGTCATTAAAAAGTAGTGCAGGTTATACAACTGTTCCTGAAAGGTTTTCCATAGATCATATTTTTATAAGCTAACAAGTTTTCTAATGATTAACTATGTTAGAATCAAGTACTGTTTTTCTTTAAAAAGTAATTCAGTACTAATAAAATAGCCTTCTAAAATATAGTAGTTAATTGCCCTGGCTAGTGCGGCTCAGTGGATTGAGTGCTAGCCTGCAAACTAAAGGGTCGCTGGTTTGATTTCTGGTCAGGTCACATGCCTGGGTGGTGGGCCAGGTCCCCAGTTGGAGGCATGTGAGAGGCAAGCAATTGATGTTTCTCTCCCACATTGATGTTTCTTTCCCTCAAAAATAAATAAAATATTTTTTAAAAACTACCCATTTCCAATAATTACTTTAGAAAACACACTTAACACTGAACATGCATGTTTTCTATAACACAGAAATTCCACCACAGAAATGCATTCAAAAGAAACTTGTACATGAGTACCAGGAGTTACACATAGAATGTACACATATAGAAATGACCACTGACCAAAAACTTAAAAAAGAGAGTATCACCCTGACATGTGTGACTCAGTTTGGTTGGGCATTGTCCCGCAAATCGAAAAGGTTGCCAGTTTGATTCCCCATCAGGGCACATGCCTGGGTTGCATGTTCCATCCCCATCAGGGTGCATATGAGAGGTAACTGATCGATGTTTCTCTCCCTCTCTTTTTCCCTCCCTTCCCCTCTCTAAAAATAAATAAATAAAATCTTTTTTAAAAAAGAGCATTTAAACCCTGGCTGGCGTAGCTCAGTGGATTGAGCGCGGGCTGGGAACCAAAGTGTCCCAGGTTCGATTCCCAGCCAGGGTACATGCCTGGGTTGCAGGCCATAACCCCCAGCAACCACACATTGATGTTTCTCTCTCTCTCTCTCTCTCTCTCTCTCTCTCTCTCTCTCTCTCTATCTCCCTCCCTTCCCTCTCTAAAAATAAATAAATAAAAATTTTTTTAAAAAAAGAGAGAATTTAATATCATAAGTGATAACTCACAACATAAAATTCAGGATGGTAGTGAGCTTCTGGGGACAGGAGAGGAAATGAGGCTGGGACAAGGTTATGTAAAGAGCTTTCTCATGATGTTGATGACATTCCTTTGTTTGAAGGCAGTAGGTATTGAGATTTCTTTTTGTATCTGTGTGTAGTATATAGAATATGTTCTAACACCTGTAATTGTTTACATCAATATATTCAATACTGATACAATAAAATGTCAAATGTTTTAGAAGAATATAGTTAAAGAAAAAATACAATTTAATATAAACAATGACATTCAACATGAGCCACACCATGGAAATGTGTCCATGATATGTGAATAAAGCAGGCTGCAGAATGATATATAGAGTTTGATTTCCATTTATGAACAAAGAAAACTGTGTATGTCTATATACATGTGCAGTATATGGTTATACATCTATGTCTAGATATGTTTATAAAAGGGTATATACCAGACTCAATAGTAGTTAATTCTGGGGAGTAAATGGAGTGAAGAATTTGCTTTTTTAAAAAAAGACAGAAATGTCTGTTCTTTATTTTTATTTTCTAGATTTTGTTTATTTATTTTAAGAGAGAGGGGAAGGGAGGGAGAAGGAGAGGGAGAGAAGCATCGATGTGTGAGAGAAACATCAGTTGGTTTGCCTCTCACAGACCCCCGACCAGGGACCTGGCCTACAACCTGGGCATGCACCCTGACTGGGAATCAAACCCATAACCTTTTGGTTCAAAGGCCAGCATTCAATCCACTGAGCCACACCCATCAGGGCAAAAATTTGCCTTTCTACTTTCTTTGGTTTCATATTGATTGAAGTTAGTTTAAAAACATATATTACTTTTGTCAAGATTTACAAATCAATTAAAATAAATGCCTCAGGGATTGAGGGGTGGACAAAATAGATGAAGGTAATTGAATGTACAGATTGCCAGTTATAAGATCAATAAGTTATGGGAATGTGATTACCATAGAAAAAAACTCAACTTTTTCCTTCCTATGTAGGGAAAAACCCAATTCTTCTCCTGTGTCATCTTTACTACTCACACAAAACACTTCTAGTCACCAAACATGTGGAGGTTTTTCCCCACATCAGACAATTCACTGCTCCACCAGCTGGGTATCATATAATTTAACTCAATTCTGACACTATCTGCCTGCAGCATCAGATCCCTCAGGTTAAGGACCTAGTTTCACAAGAGTACTCATGCACAGGTGAGGTCGGGGAGGGTTCCAAGCACAGGAGTTTCTGTCTCTGTGGATTTGGGGTCCATCACCCTCTCGGTGTGGATGTGTTCACCAATCTGTGAGTTCTCCAAAGCCTGCACTTTAGGGATTTTATGGAATCTTTATCACAGAGGCATGATTGATCATTATCTCCATTTTCATCCCTTCTCCCTTCACATGAGAATGACAAGTGGCTGAAAATTCCAAGTTTCGAATCTCGGCTTGGTCTTTAATACTCCTATCACCCAGAAAACTACAAGGGTTTCAGGAGCTCTCTGTCAGGAACAGAGGTTAAAAACCAACACTAGAAGAAGAGATGTTGCTAGTGCTCTTTTTTAACAAATTTCATTTATTGATGTTTTAGAGAAAGAGAAGGGAAGGAAGAGAGACAGAGAGAGAGAAAAACACTGACTTGTTTTTCCACTTATTTATGCATTCATTGGTTGATTCTTGTACGTGCCCCACTGGGATCGAATCCACAGCCTTGGTATATAGGATGGCGGATGCTCTAGCCAACTGAGACACCCAGCCAGGGCTCTAGTGTTCTTATCACTTAGTAAGTTACAATGGTTTTAGGAGCTCTGTGCCAGGAATCAGAGGTAGAGACTAATATATATTTTCTATTATCTTACAGTAATGGGCATTAAAGTGACTATAGTTAATACTGTGTTGCATATTTGAAAGTTGCTAAAAAAAAGTAGATCTTCAAAGTTCTCATACAAGAAAAAATTGTAACTGTGTAGTGACAGGTGTTTGCTCTGGTGATCATTTTGCAATATGTACAAATACCAAATCATTAAGTTGTACACCTGAAACTAATGTAATACTCATATGTCAGTTATAGAATAAAAGTATAGTAAATAACAAAATAAAATCCAAAAAGGTAAAAAAATAAAAATAAAGAAATGGCTCAGACAGCTAAGTCAAATGATTGGTTATCCATAAAAGTTGTCTAAAGCTGCTAGCTGGTCTCAGCCAATTATGAAATCCTGTTCACCACTTCCCCAGCTTCCCTTCTACTTAGGGTGATGGTGCATTTCTGATTTGACTATTGAGATTTGGACAGAAAAAAAAACATGTTGAGGAGGTTGGGAAAGCCTTTGCTTTCCCAATATGAGGAGAATAACATAGCTGGCTGTGCTACACAAGTCTAAAGCAGTCTGTATAGCCCTTTTAGCCTCCTCAAAGGCCACGGCCTCTTTCTCCTCCCATTCAAATTCATATTTTTTTCTGGTCACCTTATACAAAGGTTAGAGAATTGCCCCTAAGTGTGGAATGTGGGTCCTCCAATATCCAAAGAGACCTCCAAAATTCTGAGCTTCCTTTTTACTGCATAGGAGAGGAAAATCAAGAATTTTTTGTCTGGCCTTGGTTAGTATTTCTTGGTTCCAATGGATTCCTAAAAACTTGACTTGCTGCATCAGCCCCTGTACTTTGGCAGAGTTGATCTCCCAACCCTTCCCCTTCGTTTACTGAATTGGGGCCTATAAAATTTGATCTGCTATCTCTTGAGATTCTGCTTGAATCATAATGTCATCAATGTAGTGAGAAATCTGGGCCCCAGGAAGGCAAAGGAAAGTTATACAGGTGCTCAGCCACAATTCGATGACAAATAGTAGGGCTCTGCAGGTAACCCTGGGGCAACCAAATAAATGTGTACCATCTCCCCTGACACGTAAAGGTGAACTGTACAGAGTCAACAGGGGTCATGAAAAAAAATTTGCTAAATCAATGACAGCACACCATTGTCCAGGGAACTTTTGTACCCTCTCAATTAAAACTGTAGTATCGGGTACTGCCTGGAGGCATTCTACCAACTGGGGCAGTTGCCCAGTATTCACCTTGCATCCCCAACCCTCACAGTGGCCATTCCCTAGCCCATTCTTGCACGACCTAGGAGCACGGCAAGTCCTCCCAGCCCGGCAATTCACAAACCACACACTTCACTTCGGGCTTATGGAAAAAGGGCATATTGTCCTTGAATCCTGTTTGTGATGCCAATTTTGTGCTGTTAAGGGGCACATATGAGACCATAGCCATTTAATCTGGAGATTCAGATTCTTAGACAATAAAAACCCCAAGTCAAATGTGAATAACTAAGCACTTCATTAAGTGAGAGCAAAGGGAAAGCAAGAATCAAGATCATACATCACCAGACAGGAGTTCACCAACACCCGAACATAGATGCTAGGGAATCCCAGACACAGCATTAGGGTCAACTGGGAACATCTCAAGCAAAGCGTCCTTCCCTCCAGTGAGATTCCCAAGTCCCACTATGGGGGTTATGCTGAAACATGTTTTAGACAAAAGTGGCTACGCGCCAAGGGCCTTGTGTGACTTAGTTAACCAACAAGTCCCTCTGGAAGAAGGGCCAGTTCTCCCCAAAGGAACAGTTAAATATTAAAAATACTAATCCTCCAGGGAGAAGGGACAGTTCTCCCTGGGAGAGAGCATGCCTATATTTCATTCTAACAATAAAGGTCAAGCCTTAGGCATAAACAAGGAGGATTCTCAATGTCCCTTTAACCCATCACTGGCTTAAGTCCCTTCTTATTTCTTGTTGTTTTAAATATTAATGAGGTGACTGAAGAAGGCACAGAGGTCATGTTGCAATCATGAAGAAAAATTAAGAGTGCTAGCAACCTAGCTATGAAATGATTGCACCATTGCTCCCAACACCAACAGCAACCCATCTCTAGATTTCTAATTTTTAAAAAAGATTTTGTTTATTTACTTTTGAAGAGAGGGGAAGGGAGGGAGAAAGAAAAGGAGAGAAGCATCATTATGTGAGAAATAAATCAATCAGTTGCCTCTCACGTGCCCCCAAATGGGGAGCCTGGCCCACAACCCAGGTACCTGCCCTGACTGGGAATTGAACCGGTGACCTTTTGGTTCACAGGCCAGCCCTCAATCCATTGAGCTACACCAGCCAGGACATGTCACCAATTTTTTAATTATTTTCCTTCCAAGTACCTGACCATTCAGCCAAATCATTGGCCACAGCCCATGAATTGGTATATGATCACTTACTTACTAGGCCATTTCTCCTTCCAAGCAAATAAATAACTTGATGCACTGCTTGACGTTCTGTCCACTGGGAGGATTTCCTTTTACCATTGTCCTTTAGAGATGTCCCAGAAAGGGGCTGTAAAACAGCAGCTGTCCACTTTTTGGTGGTGCCTGCATAACCCTCTGTAAATCAGACCTAAGTTTTCTCTTCCTCTGTCAACTGATCACAACAAACTTTCTATGAGGCCGTAGGTGCAGGCTGGGAGAAAGGAGGTAGGATAGCAGGAGTTGGCATTACAGATATTTGGGCCAATCCTCCATGTAATTTATATGTGCCTCCATGGCCTGCTGGGACTTAGTCTACTTATGGTTCTAGAAGCAAAGAGGAGTGGAGGGCATGAGTCCTGAAGAGAATCAGTGTTTTGCAGGGGAACGGCCTCAAGGAGGCCATTACAGTTTCATAGGGCAATGCAGGGTAAATCTTCTCAAACAGGGATAAAGAGGCTACTTCTGGCAAAGAAGCTTCAACAGGGTTTAGGAAGTCAATGTCCTTAACTTCATCAGGGTGTTCTCACATGTCCCAATCCAAATTTCAGGATCCCATTCCTTCCTCATGAATACCCTCACTTTTCAATTTGCATTGCAATTTAGCCACTCATGGGATGGGATTCTGGGTTTGGTTTTCAGGAATCTGAGCTCTGCAGCTACAGAAGCTAAAAGTCTCTTTCAGGATGGATAAACTCAGAAGCTTTCAGGTCATTTATACAGTGCTTGAACTGGGAATTTGAATCCTTGATCTCATTCTTTTCTTTCTCCCACTTCATCCAGATAAATTCCAAATGAATCAAAGATTAAAATAAAAAACAGAACCTTTAAAATACAAAAGAAAACATGGGGGAACTTTTTAAATACTTTTTAAGTGTGTAAGGCCTGTTTTACATAAAATACAAATATCCAACATTTGCATCATGGAGGTGCTGGAAGGAGAAGAGCGAGAAATTAAAAATCTATTTGAAAAAATAATTACAACTTCTTTAACCTGGTGAAAGAAATAAACATACCTCAGTGGACTGAGCATGGGCTGCGAACCAAAGCATTGCAGGTTCGATTTCCAGTCAGGGCACATGCCTGGGTTGCAGGCCACGGCCCCAGCAACCACACATTGATGTTTCTCTCTCTTTCTTTCTTCCTCCCTTCCCTCTCTAAAAATAAATAAATAAAATCTTTTTAAAAATCCTAACCTTTCGCCCTGGCTGGTGTAGCTCAGAGGATTGAGTGAGGGCTGCGAACCAAAGTGTCACAGGTTCGAGTCCCAATTAGGGTACATGCAAGAGTTGCAGGCCATGACCCCCAGCAAACGCACATTGATGTTTCTCTCTCTCTCTCTCTCTCTCTCCCTCCCTTCCCTCTCTAAAGATAAATAAATAAAATCTTTAAAAAACCCCTAAACTTTCTTTAAAATAAATAAATAAACTGATTACATACTTAAAAAAAAAGAAATAAACATACAAGTCCAGAAAACACAGACTCCCAAACAAGATGGACCCAAACAGGCCCACATCAAGACACATCATAATTAAAATGCCAAAGGTCAAAGACAAAGAGAGGATCTTAAGTGCAGCCAGTGAAAAGCAGTTAGTTGACTGCAAGGGTGCTCCCATAAGACTGTCAGCTGATTTTTCAACAGAAACTGTGCAGGCCAGAAGGGATTGGCAAGAAGAATTAAAAGTGATGCAAAGAAAGGATCTACATTCAATAAGATTACTCTACCCAGCAAAGCTTTCATTTAGATTTGAAGGACAGGTAAAGAGCTTCCTAGACAAGAAAGAGCTAAAGGAGTTCCTCACCACCAAACCACTATCACAAAAAATGTTAAAGGGCTTTTTTAAGAAGCAAAAAATATAAAAACATGAATAATAAACAGCCATAAAAAAGAACAATATTCTACCATTTGCAAGATGATGGACCCAGATGGTATTATGCTAAGTGAAATAAGTCAGTCAGAGGAAGACAGATCCCATATGATCTCACTTATATGTGGAATCTAAAGAACAATATAAATGAACAAACAAAACAAACAGACTCATAGATCTGGGGAATAGACTGATGATTGGCAGATGTGAGGGTGGTTGGGGGACTGTGTGAAAAAGGTAAAGGGATTGAGAAGTACAGATTGGTAGTTACAGAATAGTTGTGGGGATGTAAACTACAGTACAGGGAATATAGTCAATAATATTGTAATAACTACATATGGTACCTCTTGGGTACTGGAAGTACCAGGAGGAACACTTTGTAAAAGTACATAATTGTCTAATCACTATGCTGTACACCTGCTACTAATACAAAATAATACTGAATGTAAACTGTAAGTGAAAAAAATTTTTTTAATGTATAAAGGTATATTACCACTAGGTTCTTGGTAAATATTGTTACACAGCAAGAAATGATCGATATGTAATCTTTATTCATTCTTAGGTTCTTTGTCTTTTAGTTTACTAGTTTAGAAGAAACTTTGATATTAGAGAGGGATGCTAGTTAATAATAAAATTTCAGTAACATAAAAGTTAAAAAAAAAGATGTTTAGATTTCAGCCTAATTTCTCGGGGACAACTGAAGGACTAGAAGCAGAGCTGTGGCTTTTAGATTTACTTTTGATAGATTGCTCCAATAGCATCACAGGAAATAAAGGCAGAGCAACAATTAATTTGGGCACTATGGATAGTTATCCAAGAAAGAAATAATCACAGCCCAAACCTGAGTGGTGGAAATGGGGGCAGAAAAAAGTTGATGGAGTGGAGAGAGGTGGTAATGAGAAAGTAAACATGAAAACATTCAGGGAGTACGTGGATATGGGGACCCAAGAAAAGGAATTAGTCAAAGATGAAACCTGGGATTTTGGCTCTACCCTAATACAGTGTGACCTTGAGTTGGTCATTAAACCTCTGTGTTGATGTAATCATCTGTGAAACTAGTACATGACCTTTCCGCTTCAAAGGATCCATATTAGGATCAAATGAGACACTGCATGTGAAGGTGTTATGAAAATAAAATAGTTAATTACACTGTATGAATGCAATAATAACAATTGACTTAACACCTTCCACGTCTGGCACAATATTACACATTACAGATGCATTTTAATTTTCTCTAAGATGTCACTAACTCTATAAGTTAGAAAATTGAGTCAAAAATTAAGTAATTTAGGCACTTCCGGCAAGATGGAGGAATAGGTGGACGCACTGTACCTCCTCACACAACCAAGATTAGAACAACAATAATTTACGACAATAATTTACAGATAGAATAACACCCAGAACCGACAGAGGATTTATCTGAGTGGAAGTCGGACAGCCAAGAAGTTGAAGTAGACCCGTACATCCAGACTGGTAGGAGAAGACCAACCGGGCGGGCGCGGGGCTGGCGCAGGTCGGAGGCGCATGGAGGTTGGGGGAAATTTGGCGCGAAATCGGCGCGACAGCCATCTGGGGCGCAAGAACGCAGGGGTGATCCCTGAGTACGCAAGCTGCGGCTGGCAGACCCAGTGAGGCAGCGATTGTGGACCAGGGCAGAGCTCGCAGCCCAGGATCCCTGAGAAGGGTCTGAGCCCAGGAGACCAGAACTACCGCCATTGTTCCCTCCCGTCCCCGCTCCTGCCCCCGCCCCCACATATAATGTCACAATCTAGCCACTGGGGTGCCCAGCCCCAGTGAACAACTAAGGCTCCGCCCCCCACCGTAACAAGAGTGACCAGACCAGGAAAAAAAAAAAAAGGAGAGACAGGGAAAGATATGTTTCCAACAGAGCAGATCAGTCCCCCAGAACTCATCCTTTTGAGCGACTAAGAAATAGCCAGCCCAGCAGATGCACAGTTCAAAACATTGGTGATCAGAAAGCTCACGGAATTGATTGATTTTGGGCGCAATTTAAATGAAAGGATGCAGGTTACCATAAAAGAGATGCAGGAAGATACGCGGAGGAGAGCCAATAGTGAAAGGAAGGAATCTGAGTCTCAAAACAATACAGTGGACCAGAAGGAAGATAGAATCAACCAAGCAGGAAAGCATGATGAAATAAGAATTCAAAAAATCGAGGAAAAGCTTAAGAGCATCCAGGACACCTTTAAACGTTCCCACATCTGAATTATAGGGGTACCAGAATGGGAAGGGGGAAAGCAACAAATTGAGCACATATTTGAACAAATAGTAAAGGAGAACTTCCCCAATCTGGCAAAGGGAACAGTCTTCCAAGAAATCCAAGAAGCTCAGAGAGCCCCAAAGAAGTTGGACCCAAGAAGAAACACACCAAGGCACATCATCATTACATTAGCCAAGGTAAAAACGAAGGAGAGAATCCTAGAAGCAGCAAGAGATAAGGGGACAGTAACCTACAAAGGAGTTCCCATCAGACTGTCAGCTGATTTCTCCAAAGAGACCTTACAGGCAAGAAGGGGCTGGAAAGAACTATTCCAAGTCATGAAAGACAAGGACCTACATCCCAGATTGCTCTATCCAGCAAAGCTCTCATTTAGAATGGAAGGGCAGATAAAGTGCTTTTCAGATAAGGTCAAGTTAAAGGAGTTCATCATCACCAAGCTCTTATTTTATGAAATGTTAAAGGGACTTATCTAAGAAGATTTTTAAAAAACATGTATAGTAAAAGGACAGTAACTCACAATTAACAACCACACCTAAAGCAAAACCAAAAGAAACCAAGTAACAATTAGAACAGGAACAGAACCTCAGAAATGGAGGGCACATGGAAGGTTAGCAGCAGGGGGGTGGGAGGAGGAGAGAGGGGGAAAAGGTATAGAGAATAAATAGCATAGAATGTAGGTTGAAAATAGATAGGGGGAGGGTAAGAATAGTACGGGAAATGTAGAAGCTAAAGAACTCATAAGTATGACACATGGACATGAACTAAAGGGGGGAAACGTGGGTGGGAGAGGGGGTACAGGGTGGAGGGGAGAGAAGGGGGGAAATGGGACAACTGTAATAGCATAATCAATAAAATATATTAAAAAAATAAATAAATAAAAATTAAGTAATTTAGCCCTGGCCAGGTAGCTCAGTAGGTTAGAGATTCATCCAATATGACAAGGTTGTGGGTTCAATCCCTGGTCAGAATACATATAAAAATCAACCAATGCATATATAAATAATTGGAACAACAAACCAATCTCTCTTTCTCTTTCTCTCTCTCTCCCCCGCTTCTCTCTCTCTAAAAATCAATAAATGAAATTTTTAAAAAAATATTTTATTTTTAGAGTGGGGGGAGGGGAGGGAGAGAAACATCAGTGTGTGGTGCATCTCGAGTGGCCCCCACTGGAGACCTGGCCCACAACCTAGGCATGTGCCCTGACTGGGAATCGAACCAGTGACCCTTTGGTTCGCAGCCCACGCTCAATCCACCGAGCCACACCAGCCAGGGCCAATAAGTGAAATTTTTTTTAAAAAAGTTAAGTAACTTGTCCAGGGTCACCTAGTGGTAAACACTGCAAAATTAGAATTCAAATTCCAATTGTTTGACTCTGGAATTCTAACACACTACTCTGCCTCATTAGGGTTCTTTCCTTACAATGTTCTCCTTTACTGACACCCCTCCTGAATCAAACAGCTAAACACCTGCTGCCACCTTAATTTTTTCAATCATGAACTAAAATGGATCTGCTCCCAAAATGTAACATTTTGTTTAAAACTCTTCAAAAGCCATTCTAAAGTTCTCCTATTCTATACATACAGTAGCACACAGATGACACTCCCTTGCTACTCTATTTTATATCATATAATGAAAAATAATTTGCTTGAAAGTGTGATAACCAAGACTAGTAAAATGATATATGCAAATAGATTGCTTCTAGAGGAATCATGAGGATACTTCTCTTTTGCTGACTTTGTCTAATGCCTGATATGTTAGTGGAGATGCCTAATTTCAAATTGCGATATTTATTCACTGGATTTTTGCATGCATTTTGATTTTTTAAAAATACTGCATTAAAATATTACTGATCTCCACTACTGAGTTTTTAGTGCCCCTTAAATTTTGCACCTCAGGAGAGTGAAAGTCCATATCCTCTTTCCCTACCTGTAAGCAGATGCCTAAAGTTCTACATACTTCATCTCTGTTATGTCTTCCCATACATACTGTCTCTAACAGTAGTTAAATAAATCTGCATGCATAGCAAGTAACATCATGAGTCTCCTTCTATTGTTTTATGCTATTACTCAAACTTACATAGATTCTCTTGTGATTCTCAAATATACACAACCGCATAAAAGCATTATATATCAGGATATTTGCTGCAGCCTTAAGAGCAGAAGATTGAGAACAACCTACACATCAACCAGTAGATGCTTAATTATGTCATTCTTACAAAAAAGTATTATTCTGCTGTTAATAAGAATGAGGAATTCTGTTTGTATTGATATGGTACAATCTCAAGATACTTTTATGATACACCCAACAGCGTGTATTACAAATTGCCATTTTGTGTGGAGAAAAATATCTTTATTTATACCTATATATTTATTTATACATTCAGAAAGCATCTGGGAGAATTTGGAGCATCTAAATGTAATTGTGCTTGTCTGGAGAAAGTTGCACCCGAGGAGGAAAACTTAACTTTTTATTGTTATACCCTTTGGCACCTTTTGAATTCTGAACAATTTTCATGATTACTTATAAAAATAAAATATAAAACTTTACTATTTGGGAGGATACTAGATAACTAGAAAACAACTGTGGACATCTTTCAGAATGTTTCTGTCTTAAACAGAAAAAGTTCTTTCAAAAGCTGGACACCACCCTGGCTGGCATAGCTCAGTGGATTGAGCACGGACTGGGAACCAAAGTGTCCCAGGTTCGATTCCCAGCCAGGGTACGTTCCTGGGTTGCAGGCCATGACCCCCAGCAACCGCACATTGATGTTTCTCTTTCTCTTTCTCTCTCTCCCTCCCTCCCTCCCCTCTCTAAAAATAAATAAATAAAATCTTTTTTAAAAATTAAAAAAAAAAAAGCTGGACACCATTTTGCAATCAAGTCTGAGATTTCAAACCTGCCTTGAGAGCCTTAGGTCTCAGCAGTGTCTTCTGTGTCTGAACATTGAATTGCCACCACACCAGTCCTGTAGCTTTCTAATGGCATGTAACACTCTGCACCTTGCATTACATCACTTCATTTTCCCTAGGCCTAAAATACATAAGATACTAGGCAAGTGTCCTGTCGAAATAAGAAATGTCCAAACCTAAAAAAACTAATTTCTATGAGTTTATTTAAGCCACAGTGACAACACAATACCAGGAAGCAAAATCTCAATGGATTGCGAAAGGTTTTGGAGAATGGCAGTTTTGAAGCTTATTTTACACACTATAATCTAAAAAATGATAGTAAGGAGGGTTACGTGAAATATGTCGGTGGTAAACTAAGGAGGCGGGAGAAAGCATAGTAGGGAAATTTCTAGGATTGGGTAAAAGGCAAAATGGAGAAACATATTTCTCTTTCATTGGTGCATACGGAATAGTTAACAATTAACATTTACAGTACATAAAGATGGTTTTCAGGGGAACAATGTAATGAGGGGTTCTGTAGTGCCTGCGGTTGTGTCTTTCAGAGGCAGGAAAAGACATTTCTAAGCTGTTATCCTAGATGTATAAGATCAATGGCCAGAGCTCGCTTAAGGTTTAAGGTAACGATTGACCTTTGCTAAGGAAACTATAGGCCTGGGATGTGACTACCTCTATGACCTGCCCAGTTAGGAATTTGTGATCAGACCATCCTATGCGCTTACTTTTGGTTACTGCGCTTGTCAGGCCTGCAATGTGACAACCCCTTCTCCATCCCCATGCTTATGAGGTCTATTGCATAGCCCCTTTTTCATACATGACCCTAATCAGATTCATTACAGTATCCCCACAGGACCTGGAACATTGTCACAGTATATAGTCCAGAAAATGCTGGTGACAGGCATAAATAGGGATTGGAAGAGGAGGAAACCCACCCTACACCCTCATGTCAGAGACCTCCGAGAAGAATCGCCCGCTCCCTAGTAAAGTGCAGGAATGCGGGCCAACAGCCCACCCTCGCCCACGGATCGAGCTGGCCAAAGAAGGACCCTAACGGGCGGTAACCCCAGCCCCGCCAGGTCCTACAGCCCGGGAAACAGACTCCTCCCCTGCGCGACCGCGCCTTAACCCCAGAGCAAGAGGCGGGGCCTCAGGACTATGACCCAATGAGCGGCGCCAGCGGACGCGCGGCCAATGGCGCGGCGCGTCGGCGCGTCGGCACGCTGGAGGCGGGCAGGATGCGCTCGACTTTTCCAGAATACCCGGATAGCGCCTCCCGGCCACGCTGAGCCGGCTTTGGGTGTTCTTCGTTTTGGGTTTCTTTTTCTGTTGGCGCAGCTATGGCGGCCGTGAAGACCCTGAACCCCAAAGCTGAGGTGGCCCGGGCTCAGGCAGCGTTGGCGGTCAACATCAGCGCGGCCCGGGGGCTGCAGGACGTACTGAGGACCAACTTGGGGCCTAAGGGCACCATGAAGATGTAAGGCGGGGCTGGAGGGCAGGGCCGGGCGGGCACCGGGCACCACGCACCTCGAGCGGCCACGGGCCTGATTACGGGAGTCGTGGTCTCAAGCCGCCGCGTCTCTTCTTCCCGCGATCTTCGCTGTCGGGCATGTTTCTTGGCCCGACCATTTCCTTTTGTAGTCGGTGCAGTCTCCGCGGAGAACAAAGCTGCCCGCGTGCGCGGCGTTCCCTCGTGCTCTGGGGCTTCAGCAACCTGGGGACTCAGCAGACTGTCAGAAGGGAGGGGGTGGACACTGCTTTTAGTGGGAATCAGTTGGGTCTCCGTTGAAAAAGTCACACTAAGTCGTTTCTGCCCATTGAACAGGCTTGTTTCTGGTGCTGGAGACATCAAGCTTACTAAAGATGGCAATGTGCTGCTTCATGAAATGGTGAGAGGCTGCTATACTCGGTCAAAAACGTCTTGGTTTTCCATAGTACACTCAATTTGTAGGGAGACCTTGTTTGTTTTCAAGGTAGGAGGGAATCATATTCGTTGTCTCTCAACGGAGGAAGCGGAGAAGAAATGTAATCAGTAATAGTAGTGATAGTAAAGTGAGGATCGCCGGAGTTTGATACTTATTTTTTAGTCTCTGCTCCTGACATTTGAGGCCTGGGTTAAAGGACTGTAATTACTAAAATCTAATAAAATCTGAAAAACTAAGTGACACAATCAGGTAAAGTGAGATAGGTTGCTTACACTTTTTTAAAAAACAGCTATTTGATTTTTGTGTTACATCTCATCTCTCCACCTCCAGCTGGAGGGGAGGTAAAACTCCTTCCTTAATCACTTTAAAAGTCCCCGTGGCCAAGAATATGAGATTATTGAGAAGGCTCGTCTTTTTACACATCCTTAAACTTCCCAAACCTAGCAGTTCAAATCCAGGAAAAGGAAATGACCTACCTGTGTCTTGAGTTCAGGATAAAATTTGGGATTTTAATAGTAGGGTCCCTTGCCTTCAACATCTAGGTGTTTGTAAATATCTTCAGTAAGGACCAGCTAACCTAGAAGGTAGAGTTTTTGTTAGTTTTTGGTGGGTTAAATGGTGGCCTATGCTACCTGGTAACAATTGGGGTCACAGTTTAAACTTAATGTCAGAAAAAATAAATCTACATGACTTTAATTTTCACTTGATTTGTTGAAATTGTGAAATGCAGCATAAACACAGAGGAGCACCTTAAACAATTACAGTTTAACAAGAACCTATAAAGAAAACAAAGTGAGAAGTATACAGTATCATCTGTATAGTGTCAAAAATAGCATCAGCAAATCTAGATGAGATAGTCTGCAAGATGACTAGGCTGGATTCTGAAAAACTGGCAGTGTCCCCAAAGACATAAAGGCTAGGGAACTGTTCTAGATTAAAGCAGAATAAGGAGACATAAAAACTAAAAAAGCATTGTGGGGGCCTTCATTGAATCTTTTGTAATTTAGACTGTGGAGACTTGGTGAATACTCTGTTCTTCCAAAGCCTTTCCATGCAGTGATTTAGCATCCACTGATGGTCTTTGCTATCAGAGCTTTTTTTTTTTTTTTTTTTTTTAACTTTATTTAGTCAGTGCCAAGTAATACTGGAGGCTGCTGGGCTTTCATTTTAAAAGGTACCTGGATTATTCTCAAGAATGTCCTAGATTTGTTATAAGAAGACATACACAGGTTTGAAAATATTTGGTACTGTTACTTGTTAGCTCTGTCCCCTTAAGTAAACATTGAACCTCAGGTTTTCATATCAGTAAGTTGAAAATAATCTTGAAAACTATACACATTTACACATGACAATGTTTTGGTCAGTAGAAACTAATGCAAAATAATGGTGAGTTTTTAATTGAAGTAATATGTGGTTGAACACTTTGGCAATTTATGTACATAGCACTTTAAGGAAAAGGTTTCACACATTTAAGGTATATTTGGATTCTTTTAAGCTGTTTTTTTCTTGTTTTCAGCAAATTCAGCACCCGACAGCCTCCTTAATAGCCAAAGTAGCAACAGCCCAAGATGACATCACTGGTGATGGTACCACTTCCAATGTCCTAATCATTGGAGAACTGCTAAAACAGGCGGATCTCTACATTTCTGAGGTATGCATGATTCTTGTATTTGTAATACTGTTTATAAGAAATTATCTGAGTTTTATTTCTACATGTCAATGTGTTAATAGTAACTGAGGCCATATATAGATTTTGAAGAGCCAGGGGGCTTAAACCTGGGAACCAGTGTATTTATCTTGGGTCTGACACAAGTTTATTGTTATCCTGGACAAGCTAAAGAACTCTCCTTGGCCTGAATGTATTTTCTTTTCTTTTTCTTTTCTTTTTTTTTTTATTAAGTGGCATATATGTAATTTATATCTGTCTATAATATAGATTAATAATTGACATCTAAAACCGGGATGTTTGGGGCCAGGTATATTTATAAGGAAAAAGCTAACCAAAAACTTAACTTTAAATAAAAGTTCTACAACTTTTTTTTTATCCCTGAGTAGGTTGAAAGTAAAGCAAACCTCAATGAAGACTAATCTGATGCCAGGAAGAACTTCTTGGGAAGACAAAGGAGGCAGATTTAGTCTTCCTTTCTACTTTTTATTAGTAAATGATGTGAATTTTATTTCAGATTACCTGTGGGAAAGATATAATGGTCCTTTTAATTGTAGGTTGTTGTGACACATTAAGTTTTTGTCATTCCTTATGGTTGGCACAGTGAACACCCAAGTGTGCTTTATAGTTCCCTTGGCTTTGACTCTGTGCTAGAGTAATGTCTGTCCTTTTCCTCTGCATTGAAAGGACTATTTATCCTTTTAAATGTATTCAGAAAGTCAGCACATTATATTTTACTAAAGATTATGAATGGCCCAGAATAAATCTCTAAAAATGTACTTTATTGTGAACTGTAGTTGCATCTAATTGAGAGACTCGGTGGTTTTGTCATCATCTCTATTATAGGGTCTTCATCCCAGAATAGTAACGGAAGGATTTGAAGCTGCAAAGGAAAAGGCACTTCAGTTTTTGGAACAAGTCAAAGTCAGCAAAGAGATGGACAGAGAAACACTCATAGATGTGGCCAGGACATCTCTGCGTACTAAAGTTCATGCTGAACTTGCTGATGTCTTAACAGAGGTATGTGTTGAATTAAAACCCCTGATGTTAGACACTTACCGATTTCAATTATAGGATGCTCTCTAAAGTCTTCACAGTATCATATTGTAAATAAGTAGATTTATTTTTGTGGCAATGATTACCTGATATGTGTCTGTAAAAAAGTTAAATGAGAAAAATAATCACATACCTGACCAGGTTATAAAGGTATAATCAGCTTTCATTAAAATGTTTATAAAATGTAGATTACATTATTAAAAAGCTTCCTGTTGTCAACATTTTAAATCAAACAGCTAGGACTGATTTCAGTGGTTCTTTAAGTAACTTGACAAATTGAGATTTCAGAAATGTAAATGACTGCAGCCCTTTACACATGTGTTCTGTTAGCTCATAGAAAAAGACTTAGATCAATTCAAAAGACTTTCAAGTTGAAAATCTGTCTAAAATTCTCTGTAGAACAAGTAACAATGAGTATCTTGTGTAACTCATTTAATGGTATACTCTACTGTAGGCTGTGGTTGACTCCATTTTGGCCATTAAAAAACAAGATGAGCCTATTGACCTCTTCATGGTTGAGATCATGGAGATGAAACATAAATCTGAAACTGATACAAGGTAAGTCGTTGAATACTATAAAATACTTAGAAAATGTGTTTACAAATTTACAGGTGCTTTATATAACATTATTTTGGCTGATTTTTTTTGCCTTGAATTAATACATATTGCCTAGGTGAGCAGTTTATTCAGTAATATTTCCTCTTAAAGTTAATGGTATGATGTATTTATAATCAGAATGATTCAGAAAATTGAGTTGTATCAGTTGTGTGGCATTTATTGAAGTGTTGGACACAAAGCTTAATAGGAGACTGTTGGGGAATTTAAAAATATATTTCAAAGATCTAGTTTGAAAACATTTTTTTAAAAAGGTTAAAAACACCTTGATAGCCTACCAGTTGAGAAATTTTCTCTGCAGAATTTTCTGTACAAGATAAGTTTTTGTCATGTCCTGGAATATTACTTTTTCATAATTGACCCTACCTAGGTTTCACTCAGAAGTCCTGTTCAAATAACTCAAGAAATAAAGCTGATTGTGTGAAAATTATCCATATGGTCTCCATTCATTGTTTTACTTTTGTTAGCATATGCTATATCCCATCTGACAGTCAATCACATAGACTTTTTCTTTTAGTTTAATTTTTAGTCATAGTTAACAGATAATGTATTAGTTTCAGGTATGTAACATAGTGATTAGATGTTTATATACCTTACAAAGTGATTGCCATAATTTTTATGTGCTTTAACAGCTTAATCAGAGGTCTTGTTTTGGACCATGGTGCACGACATCCTGATATGAAAAAAAGAGTAGAAGATGCGTACATTCTCACATGCAATGTGTCATTAGAATATGAAAAAACGTGAGTTTATATCCTCTTATAAAGGGAATCAGGAATTGGAGGAACTTGGTATTTTGGGCAAGTCACTTCTTTGTGAGACTCAGTTTCTCACTGTATGGACAATTATAATGCCTCAGTTGGGTTTGGGAGAATTCTGTGAAATAAACTGAATGTACCAGGGGCAGGATCAGAATTACGTGAATAATTGTTAAATCAAGATTGATAACCCAGTTTCTGAGACTGCTGGCTTCTCAAAAAATAAACATTCTTTCCCCCATACTCTTTTTTTTTTTTTTAATAGAGAAGTGAATTCTGGCTTTTTTTACAAGAGTGCAGAAGAGAGAGAGAAATTAGTAAAAGCTGAAAGAAAATTCATTGAAGATAGAGTTAAAAAAATAATAGAACTAAAAAAGAAAGTCTGTGGTGACACAGATAAAGGATTTGTTGTTATTAATCAAAAGGTGAGAATGAATTTTGCTTTATAAACTAGTCTGTATCCATTTTTTATTTTTCAGGTGAAATATATTGAGAAACTAATTTTTCTTTGTTACAGGGAATTGACCCATTTTCCTTAGATGCTCTTGCAAAAGAAGGCATAGTAGCTCTGCGGAGAGCTAAAAAGAGAAATATGGAACGGTACGGATAGCAGATTATCTGAGTGAACATGAATTTGTGCAAGTTAACTGGCACTCACCACCCCGACTTGACTTTGCTTTTTCTTTTTTCTTTATAGTGTGATAAAATACACATAATACAATTTTACCTTTTTACTGATTTTTTAAAGTGTAAAAAAAAGAACTCTGCCATTAAGTTACATTTACATTGTTGTGCAACCATCACAGTTACCAATTTTCAGTACTTTTTCATCATTGCAAACTGAAACTCTGTACTTATTAAACACTAACTTTCCATTTCTCCTTTATCCATACAAAACTATTCTGCTTTCTGTCTATGAATTTGGTACCTCATATAAGTCAATCATACAATAATTGACCTTTTGGGTCTGGCTTGTTTCACTTAGCATAGTGAAAATAATATGAACTTTTTCAAAGTTCATCCATGTTGTAGGTATCGGAATTTTATTCTTTTAAATATATTTTTTATTTATGTATTTTTAGAGAGGGAAGGAAAGTAGGGAGAGAAACATCAATATGTGAGAGATAACATTGATTGGTTGCCTGTCATACATCCCCAACTGGGGACCTGCTGCACAACCCAGGCCTGTGCCCTGACTGGGAATTGAACCTGGTGACCTTTTGGTTTGCAACTCAGTACTCAATCCACTGAGCCACACCAACCAGGGCTCATTCTTTTTTTGTTTGTTTGTTTTTTAAGGACTAATATTCCATTGTATGGATAATACCATATCCATTTTTATCCATTTACTGTTATTCAACATTTATTTGGGTTTCTACCTTTTGGCTATTAGGAAAATGCCACTATAAACATTGTTTTATTTTTAACTATGATATAGATTTGTACATATTTTTAAGTGTCAAGAGAGCATCGAAGGATTTCAGGAAAATGTAAGAAAGAGCTCTTTTCCACCTTCAGATTTCATATCAGAGGAGTATCTGCTGATGTGAGGAGAGTGGTTTAAATGGAGGGTTAACAGAAAAGACCAGTTTTCAGCTAGTTGGTGGTAAATGGAAAGGCTTAAGTTAAAATACATTTTAGCCTGCCTGGTGTGGCTCAGTGCTTGAGTGCTGGCCTGTGAATCAAAGGGTCACAGGTTCAATTCCTAGTCTAGGTAGAGCACATGCCTGGGTTGTGAGCCGGGTCCTCAGTAGGGGGTGCGTGAGAGGCAACCACACGTTGATGTTTCTCTCCCTCTTCCCCTGTGTCTAAAAAGAAATACAATCTTTAAAAAATATAAAATGTGGTTATAAAAAATTCATTTAAACTATAATTTTAGTAGTAACTGAAAATTGTTTATTTAAAATTATTAATCTTTAAATGTAACTAACAAAAGTCACTTATCTTGATATACTTCAATATTTCAGGCTGACTCTTGCTTGTGGTGGGGTAGCTCTAAATTCTTTTGATGACCTAAATCCTGATTGTTTGGGACATGCAGGACTTGTCTATGAGTACACATTGGTAAGTGTATTTTCTTTTCAAAGGTAATACTTTTGGGTTCATGAATTCTTTAGGAGTAAAGGCTCATTCAAACTCAGGCTCATATTTATGCTTTGTTTACGTAACATTTTGATGGTTTATGTGTAGCAGTGATACTCCTTTAGTGGGAAAGTCAAGTTTCTTCTACATGAGATTTTTTTTTTTTTTTAAGAAATTTCTTCAAGGCGATTGGTTGTTTTTTATTAATATACTACTTATTAGTTATTCTCTGATCACTCTTTGTACAACTATGTCTTGTTTTTTAAAATATTCTCTACACAGGGAGAAGAGAAGTTCACCTTTATTGAGAAGTGTAACAATCCTCGCTCTGTCACATTATTGATCAAAGGACCAAATAAGCACACACTCACTCAAATCAAAGATGCAATAAGAGATGGCTTGAGGGCTGTTAAAAATGCTATTGATGATGGTAAGATCCTCACTTTACTCAAACTATTCTTTTTGCTACTCTGAAAGGCATGGCTGAATACTGTGTTCTTTTTGTCAGTAGTTTACACAGCCAGACACCATGCAAAAGAAAAATCTTCCCTTTTAAAGTAGCTATGATGGTATGCCAAGTGTCTTTATAGCATATCATTACGAAAAATGGATACAAGTAAATGAGTTAAGAGCTGGTAAGAGCTTCCAGGTTCTAGTTAAATTTAATCATGCTATTCAATATGTCGCTTGTATTGTTTTCAAATGCATTGTTCAAAGCTGCTGTCGTTATACTGAATTCTAAAGAAATTAATGATTTTCATTTACATATGTCATAATTTATATGTTTTCTTGTAATTCTACAGTTTTCTTTGTAGTTTAGCATTTCTGTCTTTCTCCCCTACCTCATCCAACAGGCTGTGTAGTTCCAGGGGCTGGTGCAGTGGAAGTGGCAATGGCAGAAGCCCTGATTAAACATAAGCCCAGTGTCAAGGGCAGGGCCCAGCTTGGAGTTCAAGCATTTGCTGATGCATTGCTCATTATTCCCAAGGTTCGACTACTTTCAACAGTCCATTTTCTAAAATACATCAAAATGATTCAGTTGTTGAACATCAAAGCCTTTTGATAATGTAGATTTTTTCATAATGTGGATTTTTAATAATTTGATCTGTTTTCTCTCTAATAATAGAGCATCCAAATTTATTTGGTTCTTCTAGATAAAAAACTTGAATATCTGAAGTTTCAGGTGGCCATAGACAACTATTTTAAGAGGCTTTGCAATATAAGGGATGCATTTGACTATAAGCTTGCTTATTGTTTAGGTTAAACTATGATTGGTATTACAGTTTTCTATTGATTACTAATCGGAAATACTGTTCCATTTATTGTATACTTAACTGTCCATTCTTAGGTCCCGTATTTTAAATTACTAAATTTTCTTGCTTTAGGTTCTTGCTCAGAATTCTGGTTTTGATCTTCAGGAAACACTAGTTAAAGTTCAAGCAGAACATTCAGCATCAGGTCAACTTGTGGGTGTGGACTTGAACACAGGTAAAAGAATTTAGTTATTTGTAGGGGAGAAACTAGATAATAGAGGTGAAGTAAAGCCAGGAAGAATCAAAGGAATCTTGGGGAGATGCTTTGCAGTTTATGATTAATCCTAGAAGTAAACTCTGGGTTCTAAAATACAGTACAGAAATAGAGTAACTAGATAAATAAGGGAATAGATTATATACATTTGAATACTTTCAAAGAGAATGGATTTATTGATGTTGCTGAGTGGTGGTTCAGGTTAATATTGAAAGGTTTCGCATTGGGTTTACTCAATTTTCTATCAGTGATTTTGATAAAATACATTAGATGATCATATTCACTGATGAAAAAAGGTTGAGGATAGCAAATAATGCTAGCAGAGGGAACCAAATATAATGAAATGTTTAAAGCCCTGGTCTTAGGCCAGTGTAAGAACACAAATTATGTAAATACAGAGTGGAAGAGATAACTGACATAAATCCAATTGATATGTATAAGACTTACGTCAACAGCATCATTTATATTTAAGTTAATTAAAAAGATTTCTGTAATGAGGAAAATAATAAGTCCATTTTGGGCAGATTATAGTTCAAGTGCTGTAATTTCATATGGACAAATAGGAATGTGTCCAAGAAAACACGATGTTCAAACATTTGGTGACCAAGTAGATCATTCCTATCACTGAAGTCTTCTATGTAGAGATTGGTCACTCAAAAATACTTTGCACAGGAATCGTGGTCTGGGGTACAAAATTGGGTTAATTGAAGAAATGTGGGTTCTCATAGTTAATACTGGGAGAAATAAGAGTAATCAGTGATAAGCGAAGCAGCACAAACTACTCTTTTAAAAGACAATATTCTGATCTTACAGCCTGCTCTATATGATTTTAAGACTAATGGATTTACTTGTCAGGTGAGCCAATGGTAGCAGCAGAAGCAGGCATATGGGATAACTATTGTGTAAAGAAACAGCTTCTTCACTCCTGGTAAGTTGGGGAAAGCCAAAACCAAAATAAGTAATCAGCATACTTTTTTAATTTGATGTGTTCTGTTTAATTTCTTTCTCCCTTCCCTCTCCCATAAAAATGTAAAAATTGAAAGTATAGAAACAAAACCTGAATTGGGGGGGGGGGGGCATTTAATAGTAATATAATTTACATGGTTTAGTTGGATATTGAGTTTAATTAGGGCTCATATCTGAAATCTGAGCCATCTGATACTTTCCCCCCCTTTTCAGCACTGTGATTGCCACCAACATTCTCCTGGTCGATGAGATCATGCGAGCTGGAATGTCTTCTCTAAAAAGTTGAATTGAAGCTTCCCTTCTATCATCTGAATCATGAAGACTCTTCAGAGTGATACTAAGAATACAGCTATGGAATTTTTGTCCTAGCCTCAAATGATTTTCAAAGGAATTTTTTGTCCCCTGTGAAGAAAGGAGAACACTGGCACCACCTATACAAATTCCAAAGCCTGAAATTATAATTACAGTATTTTTTAAATTGCACTCAGTGTATACACATAAAGCAGGCCGTTTTTACCCATGCACAAGATGTTTTATCTTAGCTTCTGTGATGTAAAAGTACATGTTAGAAAAGCTTATGTTACTACCTTATTAAATATTCCTTGAAAATCAAACTTTAATGGTTTAATAATTTCTTCTAATGTATTTTAATTTATGTAGTAGTTTCCTTAATAGATTAAAATTTTTATGTTCATAAATAACATGTAAGTAACTTAGGTTTTGAAAGCATCCCTGTTCACTTAGTATAAATTGCTATGAGTAAAGTGATTGGACTTAATGCACTGAAGTAGCTTTGCTAAAATGCTCCCCAGGAAAGTTAAGTGGAAGTGGGTAGAAAGATGGGTAAACTAGAAGCAAGAGAGTTGAAAAGGCTACACATTTATAAAGTGGCAAAAATGAAAATAGAGGAGGTAAAAAGATGGCTTGAAGCCTTAGTTAAGAGATTTTCAGGTAGGCCGTGTTCACATTTTCACACGTGGGCCTTTGCTTATATTGAAATACCCATCCAAAAATATGCAGTGTCGTTTTTTTTTAAGTTATTCTATGTGTTCCCACAAAAATGGTTTTTTATACAGTTGGTGTATCTGTACAGTCATTGAAGGTGAAATTGTGTTCCTAAACTTTGTATTTTGGGGATTTGGCAGTTGCCTACAGTAAGTGTGCAATAAATGTTTAGCTTGAAACATTTTCTGTGATCTTGCAGTGGTATTCCAAGGCACAAAAGGAATCTGAATTGAATATAAAAGAAGGAACCCAGTCCAAATGTTCACAAGGTTATGAAGGGGATTCTGAAATGATAGGGCTTTCAACACTAACCCTGAGAGAATTGAGATTTGCTGCATCTTATCTTCCTACCACGTTAAATTCAGGTCCCCGCCCATTGCGGGCGTCGGGGCTCCCTACGCCCTTCAGTTGACTAGAAGAACCGCAAGGGGGCAGTGCGCCCAGGGTGGTGACTGCTTTGCCTGTGGGGCGCATGCGCAGTAGGGCAGCTAGGCGTGCGTACCGAGTTCCTGCTGCTGTGGTGGTTTGTGTTCCTGCCATGAGATTCTCGCTGCCGTTGTTGACCCTGCTGCCGCTCCTTCCCGGTCCGTGGATCGAGCTAGGTCAGTCTGCGGGACTGCGGGCCTGTCCACCTTCATCTGGGACCATTAATTCCAGGAGTCGTCTGGAAGGGTCCTGGGGCACTTCGCCCCAGTGGGAAAAGATACCGTGGCCCCTTTGCTCCAGATTGGAGTATAGCCTGAGGAACCTCGCAGAGATTGCCTTTCTAGCTAGGCGATTAACAGTTCTTGTCGTATTTTACTTCCTTTTTACTTTTAAATTACCATTTTGACATCTTTGGAACGTAAAAGCAGTCTATAATTGTAACAACCCCCATGTACAAATCATTCTGCTTAAACTTGCAAATTTATGGCCAATCTTGCTGCTTTGGTAACCCACTTTCCCCTCCCCTGGGGTCATAATGAGGTGAATCCAAGCATTACACAATTTATTAATAAATAATTCAATTTGAATATCCAAAAAGTCAAGTAACGAAAAGAAAAATACCATAACATTTTCCACCTACAAAATAACATCCAGTTAGTGCTCAGATTCACCTAATGTGTTTTTAATTTGTACTTCACTTGTTGAATTAGTGTCAAAATAAATGTTATATGTTGTAATTGTCTGTTTTTTCTTAATTCCCTTTTCTGAGCTTTTCCTACTTGCTCCACTTTTTTTCTCTTGAAGTGAATGAAATCAGTGTGAGTGTATCAGGATGAGGTTGAGAAGAGAACCAAAAATAGGATCTTGAAGAACATAAAAAGACATGTACTCTGCCTTTAAGGAACTTGAGGTTCTTAGGTAGAAACATAACTCCATAAAGTTGTACGTCAAGCCAAAGAAGTATGGCTTGCTGGAGATAGCACTGGTCTGGCAGTAAAGAGACTGGATCTAGTCCTTTCACCTGCTAACTAGCTCTTTAAGTCACTTTCTTTTGGGGTCCTGGTTTCCCTCCTGTTAAATAAGGGAGCCAAAGATCCTTTTCATCTGATTTTTTGAGGCACTCAAACAGCAAGTATGAAGGAGCTCATTCAATTATTTAATAATTAGTGTGCACTTGTGCTAGGTGCCACGGATACACTGGCAAAGCAGATGTAGTCCTTCCTTTTCTGGAGCACATAATATAATGATAAGAACTTATAAGAGTTCAAAACATGGAGAGGAGACAAAGTCAGCATGAGCGGAAGTATGGGTAGAAAGGTACTAGATATATTTGAAGATACTGTCTAGATTTACCTAGCTGGGACAAAGGGTTGTTGTATAGAGGAATAAAGTGGTAAGGAAATAAACATTTGTTGAAAACCTACCATGTGTTCAACACTTTACACATTATTTGAATTCATACAGCTATGCCTATGAGATAGATGGTATTCCTATCGTATAAATGAATAAATTGAAACTCAGATTAAGTAATTTGCCTAAAGTCATCCCAGCAAAGTAAGTGGCAGAACAAGAATTTAAAGCCAAAATTTTAAGCCTCCATTTTTTGTTGATGAATACTCATTTTTATGAGTATTATATATGATCCAAAATAAATATTGCCATTTGTTTTTATATATTCATGCATTACTGATGGCTCTTTTTTTTCCTCTTCAGGGAATGGTCAGGTGACTAACATGGTTCAGCTACCAGGTGGGAGATTCCAGATGGGAACAAATTCACCAGATGGCAGAGATGGTGAAGGACCTGTTCGGGAAGTGACAATAAAACCTTTTGCCATTGACATATTTCCTGTCACCAATAAAGATTTCAGGTACATCAGGTATTCTTCCAGGAGTAAAGGCTCTTTCTCCCTTTTTTTTTTTTTTTTTTTTTTTAGAGAGGGGAAGGGAGAGAGAAAAAGAGGGAGAGAAACATCAATGTGTGGTTGCCTCTTGTGTACCCCCACTGGGGACCTGGCCCACAACCCAGGCATGTTTGCTGACCAGGAATTGAGTCAGTGACACTTTGGTTCACAGGCCAGCACCCAGTCCCTTGAGGCATGACAGGCAGGGCAAGGCTCTTTCTAATCTTCATTTTTAATATCTAAAAGGAAACTTGTTTGTTTAGTATCACATATCTTTTCAGTAATGTTGTGGGATGTGTTACCTAGATTTCTCAGATGAAGAATTAAAGTCCAAAGAGGTTTACCTTGCCCTTTGTTAGTGGTAGACTTGGCCCTGGAACTCAGATTTCCTGGCTCTTGAGCCAGTGGATTTTTCATTATACTGGACATAGCACTAAGAAATGTGGGCAAAAGTGAGACACTCAACACAAACCTCTTTAACAGGGAAAAAGGGATTGGGAGAAAGGTCATACAAGCTGACAGTGTCTTAAATTCCTTTTGTATTTACTGAGGGAAATGGCCTTGTTTTAGGAGTGCTGTATTCTAAGAAGCCAAGTTGAGCTGCCTAAGTTTCCTCAAGGTGATACATTTTGTAACTTACCTTTAAGTGGTACAGGGGCAAATATATAGAGAGGTGGTGGGGGAGTGAAGGGACGAAACAGGAAGATAATAAAGCAAATGTGGGAAATGACTTAAATGTTACATTTGTGGAGTTGCAGCTTTTCAAGACAAAAGGTGATGGGGGAAAATGGACTCAGGAGACACATACTCCTCAGGCCCTTTGACTCAGTGATTCTACCTCTAGGGATTTGTCTTAAGGAAAGAATCAAGGTTGTCCAATACACTCAGCTGAAAAGATGATATTATAAACAACTATTAACAATTTAAGGATTATTTAAACATACTATATCAACATAATAAAATACTTAGCAGCCATTTAAAATCATCTTATTGTCCTGGCTGGTATGGTTGAGTAGATTGAGTGCTGGCCTGCAAACCAAGGGGTCGCTGTTTCAATTCCCAGTCAGGGCATGTGGTTGCGTTGTGGGCCAGGTCCTTGCAAGAGAAAACCATACTTTGATGGTTTTTCTCTCTCTCCCTCCCTTCTCCTCTGTAAAAATAAATCAAATCTTTAAGACAAATAAAGTCTTGTTGTCAAAAAGAGAGTTACGAAATGTTAAGTGAGGAAAATAACTTACAAAATAATGTACAGTGTGAGCTCATTTAAAAAAAATCTATGTGTATTGAATGTATGTGCATTAAATAAGAAGTGGAGCCCTGGCTGGTGTAGCTCAGTGGACTGAGTGCAGGCTGCAAACCAAAGGGTCACCAGTTTGATTCCCAGTGAAGGCACGTGCCTGGGTTGAGGGTCAGGTTCCCAATGGGGATCACGTGAGAGGCAACCACACATTGTTTTTTCTCTCCTTCTCTTTCTCCTTCCCTTCCCTCCTCTCTAAAAATAAATAAATAAAATCTTTCAAAAATAAATAAAAAAGAAGTGGAAGTGCATTAGTTGACAGATTTTGCCCATGTTTTTGTGGCTTCCAAATAAAAATAATTTCAGGGAAGCACCTTGTTAAACAGGGTGGCGTGGGGAGGGGGTGGCAGAAGGCAGGGAGATATGGTGTGATATATCTTAGTTGATGTGATAATGGATTATTTTAATTTTTTATTGTTACCTGCTAGTATTTTCCCATATTCTCCAATACCATGGGTACTGCCTATGTATACTTTTTAAAAGTATTTTTTAACAGGAAAGTTATTAAAATTGAAGGAAAAATCACTTCTGAGTCTTGTACCATATCATGACAAACCAAAATAGATGCACAGTACACATCTTTTATCTTTCAAATTATGACCTAGTATATGATAGAAATATAATATCACCTCTAGCAAGCCCCTAAACTTTGCTTAGAACCCATAATTTGTCTGCCTTTCTGGTCAAAGATTCTCAAACTGTTCAGATGCTCTGAGGCTGGTAAACAGCTACTGCTACTGAATCTAACCCACTCCTCTGTTCTCAGCACCCCTCTGATACATGAACAACATCTTTTTGTATCAGAGGGCTGGCACAGACAGGGCAATAATGAAAACAATCCACTTACCCCAGCAACCTGCTTGCTGACTTTTGCTAAACTGTACCAAACTATGTGAAAATCCATTCTCAAATCTCAGCAACTAATTTTCTTCTATTTTTAAACATTTTTTCTTTTTTTGTTTTTTCAGCAACTTATTTTGATTTGATGCAGTTTCTTTCCTCTGTTAGAGGGTGGTGATAACATCTGTTCTGCCTCCGTCCATGATTGTTGTGAGATTGGGTGTGTAGGGAAGACCTTTTAGAAAGCAGACCCATTCCCCACGCTTGAATCTTCTTGGCAGCTTTATTTACAATCTCAAAAAACTGAAGATAACCCAAATGACCTGCCATTGGCAAATGAATAAACATAATATAGTATATCCATGCAATGAAATACTACTCAGCAATAAAAAGGAATAAACTACTGATACCTTCAACAATATGGATGAATTTCAGAAGCACAAAACTGCATAGTGTATGGTTTAACATATGTGAATTTATATTCCAGGAAAAGCAAAGCCAAAGAGATGAAAAACAGATCAATAGTTTTAGGGGCATGGGGAAATTTTGGGGTGTGTTTAGTGAAACTGTTCTGTTTTTTTTATTGTGACAGTGACTATATACTTTATCAAAACTCACCAGAAAATACACTAAAAAGACAATTTTACTGTATGTGAATTACACATACAGCAACAGACTGGAAAAGAAAATCTGCTCAGGGTTTCAGGCTAATTTCTTGGAGTTCATGAGAAGTCTGTGATGTGTGACTTAGAGAATAAGGATATATGAGCCTTTCTGAAGCAGGGGCAGTGAGCGGGGAGCACAGAACCCTTTCAGCTGACCCAAGTGAAATATCTCTTTTCAGGGAGTTTGTCAGGGAGAAAAAGTACCGGAGAGAGGCTGAGAAGTTTGGGTGGAGCTTTGTCTTCGAGGACTTTGTCTCCGACGAGCTTAGAAACAAAGCAACTCAGCAGATGAAGGTGAGAAAACCTGGGCTTGCGGTTGAGGGAATGGGAGTGGGTCCTGCACCTGGACTCCTGTGGGATATGGGGTCCTCTGGGCCACAGTCGAAATCAAGCCTGAGAGCCGGAGGCAGGAGAGAAGTGAGGGAAACCCCCCTTGGAAGAGTCAGATGAATGCACACTCCCAGGAAGTGAACTTTGAGCTGGTTTTTGCAGACTCTGTAAAGACCCAGATACATATAGGGATCAAGATACATCCTGAACAAGCAGGAGAACATCTTGACAAGCCTACCTGTAATAAGGATTGTGAGATGTCATGCTTTAAAGATTCCTCACTTGGACCACCAGAGTCTCAGCCTAAAGTCTCTGCTCTGCCTCCTGTGTCAGGAGGCAGGTACCAGCCATGCTCCTGTTTTTAATCATGCTCTTTCTTCTTTGTAGCCTGTTCTTTGGTGGCTTCCAGTGGAAAGGGCTTTCTGGAGACAGGTAAGGGTTGGTTCCTTCAGCTTGTTTTCTACCTCTGGAAGGCTGACTTCCCTACACCCCTTGCCCATCTAGGAATACTGAGTTTAAAAGGGTGGCAGAATGGTTCAGGAAAACAGCCAAGCAACCCTGTTTCCTCTTGTTCCCCTTGCCTGTCCCATTTTTCTTTTCAGTCTCATGTGTTGTCTATTCTTTCTTTTTTTATTTTTAATTCTTACCCAAGGATATGTTTATTGATTTTAGAGAGAGAAGAAGGGAAAGAGAGAGGGAGGGGAACACCAATGTGAGAGAAAAACATCAGTCGGTTGTCTCCCATATGTGCCCCAAATGGGGATCGAACCCACAACCTAGGTATGTGCCCTGACCTGGAATCGACCCCACAACCTTTTGGTGTACAGGACGATGCTCCAGCTAACCAAGCCACCCAGCCAGGGCTAGTCTCTTCTTTCTGACTCTGGTCCTCTCTTCACTCACCAGGCTGTCTCTTCCAACTTCCTTGCTTCATCTAGTGGTAAATGCCGAACTTGGGTACCCTAAGGCTAGCCTTCCTCAGAGTTCCATGAGCTCCCAGAAGCCTGTCTCACTGCATCCTGGCTGTCAGCCTGCAGGTCCTGGCTCCGGCATCCGAGAGAGACTGGAGCTCCCCGTGGTACATGTGAGCTGGAATGATGCTCGTGCCTACTGTGCTTGGCGGGGAAAACGGCTGCCCACCGAGGAGGAGTGGGAGTTTGCAGCCCGAGGGGGCTTGAAGGGTAAAGAGATACCAAGGCGATTTCCTCTTCTTCTCTATCCTACCCTGCATGGGGGACTTTAGAGGGTGGGAAGGGTCCGTGCTCCCTAGAGTAGTGTGTCTTAAAGCATGTGGTGAAGGACCAGTTGCTGTTGCCATTTTCATTTCTAATCTACCTCAGACCAATACTATGTAAAATACTATAAAAATTAATAACTGGAAAAATTGAATGAAAAAACACATAATAAAAAATTTTTATCATTGCAGATTCCAAAGACATGTTACATTTCAAAAAATATGATCAGAACAATATAGCTTAGAAAAAAAGAGAAGAGTTATCCAAACTACATGCCTTTTCCATAGATGTATAGGGGTTAATGTTTTAAAAATTGCTGTTTGCTCATAACTTTGTTGTTCTGCAGTCCTAACAAGAAAAGTTATGAGAGTGAAATAGCAATTCCTCATATTCAACACCTCTACACACTCTTTGAATGAACAGCAGCTATACCAACAAAGTTATGAATTTAATAAATGAGGTTGCTTGTTCATTTAGCCAGTCTAAGTCCAATTGACAAGTTTCTCAGTGGTTATTCTCAATTTCTGTGCTGATCTCAATATGAACTGGTAACAAAGAGTTTACACACAGACTGGCACCCCTCAGAACCACACCTAGGATCACACTGCCCTGGAGTAATACAGGAGGCCGGGGCTCCTGAGGCAGTGCAGGGAGTGGAGGGGATGGGCGTAAGTACGCCTTCTTTTCTTATCACCACCTGACTTCCTGTGGCTTCCCTCACTCTGTCTTTCCCAACTCTTCACCTCTCCCTCCCCTGCTCTCTCCTTGCTCTCCTGGCAGGTCAGGTTTACCCCTGGGGAAACCAGTTCCAGCCAAACCGCACCAACCTGTGGCAGGTAAGACATGCTCTCGTCCTTTCTCAAAGCAATGAGACCTGCTGGAAGCTAGGCATTGTGCTAGGCCAGGGGATGGAACTGGCAACCGGTAAAGGGGTGGAGCAGGAGACTAGGTGGCAGTGCAGAGTGTGGGCAGGAGTAAGCCCATTGTCCATTGCCTGAGAGTGCTGGGGTAACTTCATAGACAGGATGGCATTTGAGCTGATCAGATAGGAGTTTGCCAAGTGAAAAGTGGAGGAAAGGGTGCTCTGAGCCTAACAGCAGAAACAACATGAGTGTGCTGGCATTGTACCAGGAAAGGACACTGTGTGTTTGGAAGCATGACAAATTCAGAGAGGCTGGAGCATAGGCAAACCAGAGGCGGGGGTGGGGTGTTAGGAGATGAAGTAGACAGTGGGTTGGAGGCAGATTTTGAAGGACCAGGTGTGCCAAGATATGGTTTTAGATTTTACCCTCTAGACAGTGGGGAGCCAAAGGAGGTTTTTAAACAGAGAAGTAACACATCAGATGCTGACCTGGAGGCATGCTGATTGTTGCTCATTTGTGTGGGACTAGATGAAGTAGAGCTGCAGTGGTGGCAGGGGCTCTCTGGATTTGAGTCTGTGGCAATGGCCTAGATGATTATAAACACTTGAATTAAGCAGAAGTGGAATAGAGAGGAAACCAAATGGAAGAGGCATGTCTGAAAAGATAGGGTTTGGTAATTAATTAATCAAACGTGGAGGGATGGAAGAGAGTTGGACTGTAGCATGAATCCAAGCTTGGGCAACAGAGTGATGGTGCTACCATCATCCAGAATAGATAAGATTCTTGTTGAGACAGAGGGATAGAACTTGATCAATGTAGGATCAGCTTAGCTTAGGATGCCTTAGGGTGATTTATATGTTTGGTCAGAGGTTGGAAATATGAGTCTGAAACTTCGGACAGAGGGTCTGAGTCAGAGCAAGTGGCTTGTGAGTCATCAACATATACCTTAGGAAGGAATGAACCTCCTGCCCCTAGGAGACTGCAGAGTGAGGGAAGCACAGCATCCGTAATTTAGAGGGAAGCATTGAAAGGGACCTGAAGGGGAGACTAACCTTTTAGAAGATCTAGGGATCAGAGCTTTACAGAAAGAGATTTCTGACGTACACTGTTTGACCTTTGATGAGTTATCCATTTTGAGCCTCAGATGCTAGTTTTTCATTTTTAAATTTAATTTTAATTTGACACTTTTCATTTACCTCATACTTGATTAGGAAGTTATAGAGGGTCTCAACATCTTTTTTCCCCAAAGATTTTATTTATTATTTTTTTTAAAAAGAAGGGGAGGGAAGCAGAAAGAGGGAGAGAAACATCCATGTGAGAGAGAAATATCGATCAGTTGCTTCTTGGATGTCCCTTGACTGGGGACCAAACCCACAACCTGGGCATGTGTCCAATTACTGTTGGGGTTCAAAATCCTTTTACAGGCAGGAACAGGCTGAGAAACAGTTGCTAGTTTTCTAAAGGGAGAAAATACTTGCCTCACAGCCTTGCAAATATTAAATCAAAAGATATAGCCCTGGCCAGTGTGGCTCATCTGGTTGGAGCATAGTCCCATAAACCAAAGGGTTGCAGGTTCAATTCCTGGTCAGGGCACATGCCTAGGTTGCAACCAGTTGATGTTCTCACATCAATGTTTCTCTCCTTCTCTCTCTCCCCTCCTTCCCCTCTCTCTAGAATAAGCATGTTCTCCGGTGAGAATAACAAATAAATCAATTAAAAGACAAGTGTAGCAGCTCTAGCACATAGGAGATATTGAGTAACTTACAGGCTCTTTATCTTCCCATTCATAAAAGCAACTTCCATAGAGTCATGGCAATTGAGCCCAATTTTAATGAGGAATGAACAAGTTGAACAAATTGTATTTGCAAATATGGGTTACTTTTTCAAGAATTTTGGTGGTAAAGGAGCAAGAGACGAGGAAGGGAGAGTCTGGGTAGATGAGAGAAGTTAAACCTGTCGGTGGTAGAAGAGAAACAGATGGTACAAGAGAGCATGGGACAGGCATCGGTGGTTCCTGAGAAGGTGGAGGGTGCACAGCATGGAGAAGGGGAGGAGGAACCTTTCTTCCCAAGGGGTCTAGCACATGGGGTTTGAGGCAGAGGGGCAGAGGTCTGTGAGAGTAGAGAATGTGGGAGTGGGATGAGCTTGACACAGACCACTGCAGGCACAGGGGAAACCACACACTTCTTAACCAGCCAGGAGGACATAAGGCAACTGGTTTGGGAGCTCAGGGTGGGAACCTTGGGTCACTACCCAATGCCCTTCCCCTATTCCAGATGATACAGCAAGATGACCTGGGTATTCCTGGGCGCAGGCAAGAATACAGGCCATGGGACAGGATGGTAAATCTTTTAGCCTAAATTTCTTCCCCTCAGGGCAAGTTCCCCAAGGGTGACAAGGCTGAGGACGGCTTCCATGGAGTCTCCCCAGTGAATGCCTTCCCCCCACAGAATAACTATGGTAAGATTGCATATTGGGCTGCTGTCAACATTCACAAAGTGGTTGGCGGGAGCATTCTGCCTGATAGATGAGGCAGAAAGAAGCACCACAGGGACTTCCGGCCAGTTTGGAGGTATAGGTAGTTACACTTTGCCTCCTTGCACAACCAAAGAAAGGACAACAACAAATTTAAAAACAAGCAACCAGAATTGCCATAAAATCAAATTATATAGAACTATGACAACCAAGGAGTTAAAGAAACACTCATCCAGACTGGTAGGAGGTGTGGAGACAGGAAGCTGGGCAGAGAGGATGCACAGCAAGGTGGTGGCTTATGGTCCCACATTTGCCTGTGAGTAAACTGGGAGGAACAACTGGGAGTGAGACAGCGCAACCTAGGGTTCCAGTGCAGGGAAATAAAACCTTAAAACCTCTGGCCATAAAAACCTGTGGCGGTAAAGGCAGTGGGAGAAACTCCCAGCCTCACAGGAGAGTTTGTTGGAGAGACCCATGGGGTCCTAGAATGTACACAAACCCACCCACCTGGGAATCAGCACCAGAGGGGCCCAATTTGCTTGTGGGTAGTGGGGGAAGTGACTGAAAGCCAGCTGAGAGCTAAGCAAGAGACATTATTCCCCCTCAGACCCCTCCTCCACATACAGCACTGCAGTGCAGAGATGTGGGTTGCCCTACCCTGGCGGGTACCTAAGGTTCTTCCCCTTACAATGTAACAGGTGCACTGAGTCAAAGAAGTATGGCCCAAATGAAAGAACAGATCAAAGCTCCAAAAACAACTAAATGATGATGAGATAGCCAATCTATCACATGCAGAGTTCAAAACACTGGTAATCAGGATGCTCACAGAAATGGTTGAGTATGGACACATAATACAGGACAAAGTGAAGCCTGTGCAAAGTGAAATAAAGGGAAATGTACAGGGAACCAACAATGACGGGAAGGAAACCAGGACTCAAATAAAAGATTTGGAACAGAAGGAAGAAATAAACATTCAATGTGAACAGAATGAAAAAACAAGAATTCAAAAAAATGAGGAGAGGCTCAGGAACCTCCAGGACATCTTTAAATGTTCCAACATCCAAATCATAGGGGTGCCAGAAGGATAAGAGGAAGAGCAAGAAATTGAAAACTTATTTGAAAACATAATGAAGGAGAACTTCCACAATCTGGCAAAGGAAATAGACTTTTAGGAAGTCCAGGAAGCTCAGAGAGTCCAAAGAAGTTGAACCCAAGGAGGAACACACCAAGGCACATCATATTTACATTACCCAAGATTAAAGATGAGAGAATCTTAAAAGCAGCAAGAGAAAAGGAGACAGTTACCTACAAAGGAGTCCCCATCAGACTGTCAGCTGATTTCTCAAAAGAGACCTTGTAGGCAGGAAGGAGCTGGAAAGTATTCCAAGTCATGAAAGGGAAGGACCTGTATCCAAGATTACTTTATCCAGCAAAGCTATCATTTAGAATAGAAGGGCAGATAAAGTGTTTCCCGGATAAGGTAAAATTAAAGAAGTTCATCATCACCAAGCCCTTATTATATGAAATGTTAAGGGAATGTATCTAAGAAAAAGAAGATGATCAAAAATACAAACAGTAAAATGACAACAAACTATCAACAACTGAACTTAAAAAACAAAAAACAAAAACAAACTAAGCAAACAACTAGAACAGGAACAGAATCACAGAAATGGAGATCACATGAAGGGTTATCAGTGAGGCAGGAGAAAGGAGGGAGAATGAGGGAAAAGGTACAGGGAATAAGAAGCATAAATGGTAGGTACAAAATAGGGGGGAGGTTAAGAATAGTATAGGAAATGAAGAAGCCAAAGAACTTATAAGTACGACCCATGGACATGACCCATGGAGAGTGCAGGTAGGAGGGGATACAGGATGGAGAGGAATAAAGGGGAGAAACAAATGGGACAACTGTAATAGCATAATCAATAAAATGTACTTAAGAAAAAGAAAGAAGTACCACAAAAGCACCACATGGAAGCATTTGCTCCCCAGGACTTTGCTGGCTAGCAGGGTGGGTGTGGTGCTTCCCAGCATGGATCTGACCCACCTGCTGTGCTGCAGGGCTCTATGACCTCGTGGGCAACGTGTGGGAGTGGACTGCTTCACCATACCAGGGTGCTGACCAGGACATGCGTGTCCTGCGGGGGGCATCCTGGATCGACACATCTGATGGCTCCGCCAATCACCGGGCCCGGGTCACCACCAGGTAAGGAGCTGGGGGCTGAAGGTCTGGGATGTGGGCTCCTAGAGCACAGGTGGCACCAGAACTGCTGTTGGCACTGCCTCTGCACCTCTGCTCCCACCAGGAGTTGTGGGTACTGAAAAGAAAACAGGCAGACTTGCCAGGAAAAACAAAACAGTCCAGAACAACTTGTGCCTTTTCTTCTCTCAGCTCTCAGCACCAAGGGAGACTTTGTGTCCAGCATCTTAATTACATGAGTTTCTCTTCCTGTCCTCATAAGTAGGTGTCCAGAGGCAGGGAAGTAAAATGGCCACATCAATAGGTCATGGCCATGGGTCATGGAAATATTGATGCCGCAGACTGGTGGGCACATGAAAAATCATTTTCTGCAGACATTTTGATTTACAGTTGAGTTAAAAATGGGCTCAGGTGGGTCCCAAGACTTGCTCATTGCACACAGATGGTTAGTGGTGGCACCTAAGTGGTAGAGTCCCAGGCTCCTGGTCTCCTAGAACTTTCTACTTCATTGATATGTAGATTTATTTCATTTGACCTCCCTGCAACTCCTCCTCCTCCTCCTCAGTTCCATAAAGACTGTAGAGGCCACTATTTCTGTATTCTCAGGATATCAGATTTGCAGGTGTTTGTTTCTTTGACCCATAGAGGCACCTGTATTCTCTCACATCCTTGTTAAGGACAAAGAAGTAGAAAAAGCACTGGCCCAGAAACCAGGAAACTGGGTTTGACATTGATGATGTGCCACTGAAGCAGTGGTTGGCCTTGGGCAAAAAATTGAACTCTTTCTAGTGTCCGATCCTTAGTCTATAAAATGGTGAACAAATCCTGCTTGCCAGAGCAGTTAGAAAATAGGAAATAAGGGAATATATGTGAAATTTCTTGAAAAGCATGCAGAACTGACTGGCACTATGATATTCTCACTTTAAAAAGAATTTATTGATTGTAGGTAGAGGGAGAAGGGAGAGAAAAAGAGAGGAAGACACCGATTTGTTGTTCCACTTATTAATGCATTCACTGGTTGATTCTTATATGTGCCATGACTGGGGATCGAACTCACAACCTTAGCATATCAGGATGACACTCGAACCAACTGAGTTACCTGGCCAGGACCTATGATATTCTTACTTCTTGTGGACAGGTTTCTTTGGCTGAGTTATTCCTAACTACCAACAGTCAAAGTTATTAGTCATGGACTTTCCTACCCTCCAGTACAATCTCCCAGGACTATTCTCACTTTCTCCACCCTGTTTCAGCACCACTTCATGTCCCCAGGGGCACCCTCAGACCAGGCTGTTTTCCAGACCATGCCCTTCGCAGTCCTCAGGCATCCCAGACCACTGCAGGCCCTGGGTGGTGCAACAGGAAAGTTGGGTAAGGCCCAAGGCCCCTTTCTCAACAAATGTTCACTCTCCTCTCCTTTGGTGGCAGGATGGGCAACACTCCAGATTCAGCCTCAGACAACCTAGGCTTCCGCTGTGCTTCCGGTATAGGCCGACTGCCTGGGGAGCTGTGAGCAGCCATGCAGAGCCAAGGAGAAGACCCCCCCACCCCGGGGTACCTGTGCTGCTCCCTGGCCACATTCCAAAGATAGCCAAACTCAAGCTCTTCACCCTCAGCCTCAGGAGTGACTGCCTTCCCTTCCCCCATCCCTTTGTGACAGATACCTCTTATGGGGCAGGAGAGACCTCTGACCTCAGAGGAGGCCACTGTCTCTTGGTGAAGGGGCCCAACTCACTGATTGTGGCAGGGAGCTGGGTGTTTCTCTTAGAGGTCAAATATTAAACATATAGGGGCCAAATTCTTTAACAAGTGAGGCAGAGTACTCCTAAAAGTAGTTTGTTAAAAAAATTTAAATCTGTTCCCTCCCCCTATCTCAGTGTCTGATTCAGGGATCTGGTGGTATTTTCTCAGGGTAGAATTTCCCCAGTTCTCTGTTTTCCCAGCAAATTGCTGTAGAAAAAAAAATGCTTCCTTCATTTGTCTCATTTATAGTGCTTTATGTGCTTCTGAAGGAACCCGATTCCCACTAGCTGTATGTGAAATGCAGTAACATGGACTCTTTAAGGCACAGCATCAGTCTTTAAAGGGCCAGGAGGCCAAATTGTGAATCGTGAAGTCACAAAGTAATAGTCTTCCAGAAAGACAAATGTGAGATGTTTCCCTTTCTATTGTTAATTACGTAAGGGCTTCTATATGCTTCTAGAAAACTGTCCCCTTGAGAAGAACCTGCTCCCATGGACGTTGTGAGGCCAGTAAAGTCTCCCATGATGGTGCATCTCAGACTGTTGCCTGGCCTTCATCCTCATTCTGGGACCCTGAGGGAAGTTCATCCTGGTGTCAGTAGCTCTGGGCCTCCCGTGAGGAGAAGCTGAGGCAGTGGCACAACTGGCAAGAAGAGGAGCAGGAAGGCGCCTGGCAGTCGGACCACATCTGGTCCCCGGCCTGGCCCCAACTGCACTTCCCATTGTGTGATGGGGGTGCCCTGCTCTCCTGCAGAGCCTCTGAGAGGGGTAATGTCCCAGTCCCAGGAGGCCTCGTTAGGACCAAGTCTGCCCTCAGCAGAGAGGCCAGCACACAATCTCACCCCTTTGACTAACATTTCTGTGGCTTCCCCTCCCTGCCTGCCCCTTACTCCCCCAGCCCTGCCACCAGCACTTCAGTAGTCCTCCTCAGCCAGGGAGAGGAGCACGGCCTTGGGTGTGTTCTCAAAGAGGGCAGCCCGGTTCTGCTGCTGGCCCTTCTTCACCCAGTGGCCATAGATTCGGAAAGCGTAGGCATCGATGAGTCGGCGCAGAGGCCGGAGGGCATAGGGGTTACGAATGACGATCTCCCGGGTCACAGGCTTCACCCGGTGGTACTGGTAGTAGATCCTCACTGAAGCCAGCACTGTCAGAGCGATCACCTGTGGAGGGCCAGGACTGAGAGCCTGCGCCAGCCCCTGCAGGCCTGTCTCCTCCCGCTCCAGTGCAGGCAAGCCCTGAGTTTGTTTGCCTTGAAGGCTGGGGTGGCTTCAGCTGGGCCCCTCCAAGTGTTACTGCCATTACTACCCCATCAGCCAGTCAGGTGACATCTGTCTTCCCCAAAGCCAGAAAAATTTCCCAGAACCATTCTGAGTAGATGAGAGGGCAAGGGCGGATGCCTTGGAAACCCCAGGAGTGTACATACTAGTCCCTGGGGGGAAAGAAGAGGACTTGGAGGAGGCTTGGACTTGAGGAGGCAGCAGCAGTGGCCCCAGTGCCCAAGGGTGGGAAGGGAGCCTCAGTACCTTGAACTTCCCCTTGGGGCTGAAGTGGCGCACTTCTTCCACATCATACTGCTGGAAGAAGGGATGCGCTAAGGCCTCTTCTGCTGAAAGGCGGCTCTGAGGGTTCACCACCAAGAAGCGGGAAACCTGAGAGAACAAGTGGGCGGGGACTGAAAACATCAAGGCAGGATCCCCTGTAGCACTTCAGAAGACAGAGGGTGCCTCCTAGCAGACTCTCATACTTTCCTCCCGCCATGGTAGATCTCCCCCTTTGCCTGAGCCCGGGAGCCAGCAGGCCTGGCCCCTCACCAAGTCTTTCACGGTGTCGGAGTAGTCATCCCACTCAGGTGAGCCAAACTGGTAGTTGCCACTCATGATCATCCTCAGCATCAGCATCTGCTTCCGGTGCCAGAAGGGCGGGGAGCCGGCCAGCAGGGTGTACATGATGACCCCTGTGCTCCACCTGGCACCAGGTGGGTGGGGAGGAAGGCAGGAGGGCTGGCTGTAGCCCCAGCCAATTCTCCCCCTCCACAGTCAGGGTTTCTGGTCATGATGGCATCCCTTCCCCTCCCCAAACACACTCACATATCCGCCTCCTTCCCGTAGCCTGGGTGGTCATCGTTCATGGAGCACTCAATGATCTCAGGGGCCAGGTAACTGGGAGTGCCACAGATCTCTGTGGAAATAGTTACCGTCAAGATAGGTCAGCCAGGGCACTTGGAAGAAGGAGATGCAAAGAAATAAGATGGAACCAAAATGGTGTTTGGGCTGGGACTCTCCTAGCACTGGCCAACTTCAGGGCCAAGGGGAGGGACCAGGGGTGGCTCATAGGGCCACCCACTTGGGACCTGTCAGTTCCCTGATTACATCTAGCCATTCTGGCCTAGAACTCAGGAAGTGAGAACATGGCTCAGCTCAGTCCCAAGAAGAGGTCCTGCCTGAAAAGACACCCAGCCTTGAAATGATAGGATTTTTATTCTGAGGGTCGGAGGAGGAAGTAGGGGAGAAACCTGGGCAATCTCTGTTCCTGGGAAAGTTGATGAGAAAGCCTGAGCCCCTGGCATGGGCCAAGGCCACGTTACCAGACCTCGTAGCTTCTGTCCTGGCTCCAGCTGGCAGGAAAAGCCAAAGTCTGTGAGCTTGATGTTCATGTCATCATCCAAGAGGATGTTCTCGGGCTTCAGATCCCGATGTACGATGTTGAGTTTGTGCAAGGTGCAGATCACCTCCAGCAGGGACCTCATAATCTTCCTGGGGTAGGACAGGCACATGTTATCTCCTACTCTACAGGGTCAGGTAGCAGGCCGGGAGACCAAAGCCCACATACCAGCCAGACTGCACGTGAGAGAGGACTCAGGATAGCCTGGGACAGTCTAGGCTGAGCCAAGGAGGGAGGGAGGTCACAAAAGCCAGTGGTGCACACCCCCACCCAGACACATGCACTCCATTCCCCCTCTAAGCCCTTGGTGCCTGTGGCACTAGGACTCGGGCAGGGATGGGGGAGAGGGGCAAATGGATCCTCACCTGGTTTCCTTCTCACTCAGGGTGACCTTCTCAGTGAGGTAATCAAAGAGCTCCCCTCTCTTCATCCTGTGGGGACAGAGGGTTTGTAGCTGGATTGGTCCCAAGACCACTCCCTCTTACCCTGCTTCCCGAGAGCTGTTTTCTCACCGTAATACCTCCAGAGGCAAAGGACCAAGGTCTGCAGGGAGCAGCGGGGAGTGAGTGGACAGGTTGTCTGGGAAGACTGGAAGAAGCATGAGGGAGGCTGGAGGGGTGGGATGGCCCAGTGTGAGGGTTTCCCCCCATCTGTGGAAGTGACGGCGTGGACTGGGGTGTATCAGGACTGGGAGGTGAAACACTGGCCCAAGGTCCCCCTGGCCCAAGGGCCCAGACCCAAATCAGAAGGACAGGAGTATCCTGACTTTTTTCAGGAACAAACAGAAGTGGCAGTACAGGTGTTGGAGGAGCAGTTTGGTCTGTTTTAGGATTAAGAATTGCAGTTCAATCTTCTCACTTCTTGGGATGATATATAAAGAGGTCTCTGCTAGAACAATCTCATTATAACATGGAGGGCAACTTGGGGCAGCATTAAAAATAGATTCCCCAAGCAACTTCTTCAAAGGTTAGAGACATCTGAGCTGCCCCCAAGGACAGTGCCACTGAGCAGAGCTGGGACAGCTGAGGCCAGGCCAGTCTGAAGGGCCCTGGGAAAGTCTTCCAGGGATAAACAGGAAGGTGCACCCTGCCCCCTCTTGCCCACCCACACTCCAGCAAAAGATTCCTAGGGCACAAGGGACTTTGCCAGTGTTACACAGAGGCAAGGAAACCATTGAGCTTAGCTGCTAGAGCAGGGAGGGGGGCTCTGTTTGAGGAAACAACCTAGAATTGACAGAGGTGAGCCTTGTTTTATACAATCAATACCTGTACTGTGTTCCTGAAAAGCAACATGTGAATCCAGTTTTTGTCATTTTAATTCCACTTTAAAGACACTAGGAGGACTCACTATTAGCAATAGCAGCAGCAGCAGCAAAAAGATTTACCTGTAAGTACTGGGGACTATGCATCAGCAGGCTCCTGCCTTCCTGGCGCTGGTGGGTTAATTGTATACACATGCCAAGTTAAATTGTTTCTCCAGGTAAAATAATACTGCTTACATTCGGCATGGCTACCTCATAGAGTGTTACAACAGTACAAAATCTACTTGAATAATTTCCCAGGAAATCAAAGCCCTAAACTAGCTGTTATGTTTGGAGAGATCAAGACATCCTTTAACAGTGAATCACACAGCAGAGAGTTCTGTTCTTTAGGGAGGACTCAGTGGAGTGAGGAAGAAGGAGCCAGAGAGCTCCTTTCCTCGGGACCCTTTCCTAACAAAACAGTAATAATGATTGAATGCACCATTCACAGAGCACTTCATGTTGCTCAACTTGGATGCTTAGAGACTGGTGACCTAGGCAGAGTGGTCAGTATCATTGGTCCTTTCTTGAGAAAACAGAGGAGCTCATGTCAGTAGCCCTGCTGGTGCAGCAGCCGGGGACCAGGGACACTGAAGAGGACCCTGAGGTCTGTCTGAGAACTGCACCCCAAATACAATCTCTGCCTCCCTGGTGGGTCTCTTGCCTCAATATTGCTGCCTCCTCCTTTCCACTCTGGCCTCCTGAGAGTCAGTGGGACCTTTTCCAAAAGTGAATCAGCTCCCATTACCCTCCTGATATCCCCCTCCAAAGTCCTTACCATGGCTAAAAGGCATGCTGAATCAGGTCTGTGGTGCTGACTGATCTTGCATCCTGCCATCAGCGCGAGCTTGCTCCACTCCCCCAACCCTGGCTTCCTCTCCAGCCCTCCAACACAACGACCCCTTGCTGCAGGGCCCCTGCTCTGACTCTGTCCACTGGAAGGCTCCCTCTCCAGGCCTTGGTCAGAGTCCTCCCTCACTTCATCCAGGTCTCTACGCAGGTTGAAGAACCTTCCCTGACCATGTCATCTAAAGAAAAGAAGCCCTGCCTCTTTCTAACTGCAGTTCACCTTCATGTATTATATATGTACATAACTACGTGTATGAATTGTGGCTTGATGCTTTCTGTTCACTGCCTGGGAAAATTATTGCATGAAGTCAGGAACCTTATCTATCTTGTTCATTGCTGTATCCTCAATGTCTAGAAAAGTATTGAATGACCACCATATCATTGTTGAAGCTAATAGTTATTAGCATTTACATGGTGTCAGGAACTGTGCTGTTATTACTCCCACAATACTGATGAGAAAGAAAACTGGTGCTTAAAACACCCAGTGCATAAGTGGAGCCAGGATGTAAAACCTGGCAGACTGACCCCAGGGCCTGATCTGCCTAAAGCATTTGTGATCCTATTCGTCATCCACAGTGTAGCAGACTGGCTGCTGGTCCTCAGGAAGCCCTGAATGGGGGACCACAATGCTATGCCCTCAGGGTATGGCTGGCACCAGGGCTGGGTACTTACAGATCAAACACCAAGAAGAAGAAAGTGTTGTTCTCATAAGTGTCCTTCAGCTGTACTGAAATGGAAATGGCTGGCTTGTCTCAGGGAGCAGAGGAGCCTGGGCAGAGGCAGTGGGGCAGGGGGATTAAAGCTGCTGGAGCTGGCTTCAAAAGTGGAGGGGGTATCTGGAAGGCACTCAAAGGAGGCCCATGGGGGCAAGGGGATAGGCTCAGGGACTTCACACCCCATTCCCCCACCCTCCTCCAGCCCCAGCCCTGCCCGTGACCCCTTTTGTCTGGCTGCAAGAGGGGGCTGAGAGCGAATCCCAGAGAAGTCTTCCTGGAGGTTGGAGCTGGGAACCTCAGGCCTCAGGGCATGGGGCTGGTGGGGCCTCAGGGTGCAGGAGGCACTCTGAACTGTTCTGGAGAGCCGCACAGTGGGGCTGCACTCCCTGACTTGGGTTATCAGGGTAGGAGCAATGGCAGAGCACCCGGCTGTGGCTTGGAGCCATCACTCACTTATGTTGGGGTACCCTGACACCTTGCGCAGGATGTCCACCTCCTTCAGCGTGGCCTGTCGCAGCTCCTGCACCTCCTTGGCGCTGAAGCTGCCCCCGCCGGTGATGTCAATGATCTTCACGGCGTACTCCTGGCACGTGGGCTTGTGGATACAGCGCCTGACGACACTGCTAACTCCCCTGGGAGGTGCAGAGGACAGATGGTCCCTGGGTCCCTCACTCCAGGGTTTGTCCCAAGTCCAGGCCCCAGCAGAGATGTCCTGCTTTGTCCCCAAACTCCCTGTGAGCCTTAGGGGCGGTAAGGTGAGAAGGCACAGAGATGGTAATTGGCCCAGAGCTGATGAGTAACAAGCCTGGTGTCAGGCCTCTTAATTCCCAGTTTAGTGTTCTTTCACACATTGGCCAAAGCTTCCTCTGACCCCCAGCTCCTGACCCTGGCCCAAAGCTGACTTTGCACCTGCTTGTCATCAGCACCTGTCAGGGTTGTGGGAAGCTCTTTGCCAGGAGACGTCTCTGATTTGCATACCCTTATACCCCCTTATCTGTCCTGTTCAGGAAAGAACCCAACTGAGGGATTCTCCAAGTGCATGGTGCTTTGGGGATGGAAATGGGCTCTGTGCTCAGGGGCAAGCAGAGATTGGCCCACCCTGCAGAGCTGGCTGGAGCCTAGGACAGCATTTCCCTCGGAAAGTCTGGGCCTTACCTGCCCAGGATCTCTTTGGTCTCATAGTTCTCATAGAAACCCTGTGCGGAATGTGAGTCCGGCAGTGCCTCGTCCCGTGTCATGCTCAGCTCCGTGGAGGTGATCCTGAAGGGCTCTGAGAGGGGAACAGAAAGAAGCAGTCATTGAGGGCTGGAACCGTTTTTCACCCATCTTTGTCTTTCTTGGCACAGGCCTGGCCTATTGTGAATATTAAAAATAAATGACTTTGAGTTGGAAAAACATTCTGAAAAGAGCCCAGCATTGGTCTTCGCACTGGCTGTAAACTCTTGTGAGCCCAGGCGACTGTGTCTCCCTGCACATTCTCACTGAAAGCTGCTGCCCCCTTGTAGGAGAGAGACCAAGAGTCAGCCAGGCCCAGGCCCTGACCCAGGGCTGTGACAGAACATCAGGCAATCAGGCCCCACGGTTAGCCTTGAGGAAGCAGGCATACCCTTGATTTTAGAAAAAAACACAGAGAAACTCTTCAGAGGACAAACTAAAGTGCTGTTTCCTTTCCCCTGTGAGGAGATGAGGCTAATGCTTCTCTTTCTCTGCCTGCTCTCTGCACTAGTGGAAAAGGCAAAAAGCTTCATAATTTCACCTTCTTTTATTTTTTAAAAATCCTCACCTAAAGATGTTTATTGATTTGAGAAAGAGAGAGAATGAGAGAGAGAAACATTGATCAGTTGCCTCCCATACACACCCCAAACAGGAATGGAACCCACAACCTTTTGGCGTATGGAATGATGCTCCAACCAACTGAGCCACCTGGCTAGAGCACAATTTCTTCTTAATAAGCAGCTCTTACAGCCTCCCTTTACCTACCCCTGTCCTAACTGTCTGAATCTGAAAACACCCCTTCTTTCAGAACATGCTTCCAGACCTTCCCAGTGCTCTTTCCTCACTCACTTTGTCCTTAACCTGGACTTTCAAATTACTCTCTTGTCCATTCATTCTTCTATGCTCTTTGCAAATCACTGTGCCAGATGCTCTGAGGGATGCAGAGCTTGATGCGGAAATCCTGGTCCCGGCCTCTGGTACCACTTGTTGGTGTGTGCTGTCATCTCCCCCATTACACTGTGGTCTTCTCTAGGGTGTCCCACCCCAGCCACCCCACCCCTCGGTGTCCAGTGCAGGCATGTAGCAGGTGTGGCTCCCTAGAGGAGAGTTGATTGTTGGAGGTATCCCTTTCATCCACGGTCGGTCCTGTCTCCAGAAAGCCCCCATCCTACCTAACAATGGCCAGCGAGCCCCAAGGGGTCCTGCCACAGTGTGAGGTGTACAGAGCTAGGACACTCAGCCCTGGACACAGAGGAGCTGAGCCAGCCAGCTTTGCTTTGCTATGTAGAGGCCCCTGGTGTACTGACCTCAGATGAAGGATTTGAGGAATGGAAAGAGTCATCTACCAATAGGAAGAAGAGCAGACAGAAACAATGGACACAAGTTACCACTCAGCAGGGCCAAAACTGCCTCTAGCCCCACTTCTACTGCCCTTTCAGGGCCCAGCAAGGCCTGGCCTGGCAGAGGGGCCAATCTGCTGACCAGCCAAGCTGCAGCCCTGGCTGGCTGTTCCAGGAAGCCTGGTGTCCCCACTGCTGGGTGTCTGGTTGTGAGAAGAAGGATAGGAATAACAGTCTCTTCTGCCAGCAGCAGGTGCCTGGGCTGTTCACAGGCTGCCTCTGCCCTATCAGCAACTTCAGCTGAGCACAGGCGAGCCTCTCTCCATAAAAACAAGTTGATTGATTTCCTGGCAGGTCCTGTTAAGTTCCCAAAGCTGGGTAGCACCAGCTCTTTCCCTTTCCCCATTGCTCCATGGACAGAGGGTCTATCTGAACCCACCACAGGATGCCATCCTGGCTGGGGGATCCATTCCACAGCCGGGACATCAGGCCATCAGGCTCCAAGATTAACCAGGTGCAGTGAATTCTGACTGCATTCTCTCTCCTGGGAGTGGGGGTGGGGACGTTTCTCTTGCCTCCTGCCCTTGCTCTAGGCCTAACTTGGGGCTGATTTTGTGCCTCCGTTCACTGTCCCCACCTGCTCCCCTCACACTCTTCCCTAGACCCCTTTGAAAACGGTCGACAAATGGGTTTAGTCCTTTCTGGAGTAACATCCCTCCCCCAGACTCAGAGTCTGAATACACAGTCACAGGGGCCCACTTTCTATAGATAAATTCCTTTGGAGGGAGCTTCAACAGCCAGTGCTGTCTCTCTTCTGTCCATCTGCCTTCAGAAGGGTGAGTGGGGCTAATGGTTTTTGGGGTCTCTATCTTCTCTGCCCCACAGCCTCTCCCGCTCCCTGTCTGTCACCTGGCTTTTGTCCACCACTGCACCAGCTACTCACCGTTAGGTCCTTGCAGGCCCTTGAGTGAACTTGATGGGAATCACAAAGGTCCCAGAGCCCCTTGAGGAGAGGGGACAACAGGACTGAAGTGTGTCCCAAGGAGACACTCGTGGCCGGAGCAGGATATTTTGCTGCTCCTCCTTCGTGCTTTGCTACTTGATGAGGCAAGGCTGAGGTGCCAAAAATAAATCACAACTGCAAACCCAGGATGCAGGCCAAGTCTCACCAGGGGTGACCTCTGGCGGAGGGTGAGGGAAGTTCGGGTGACTTGGGACCAGGCATGGCAGCATGAGGTGACCAATCTTCCCTCTGGAGCTCTTTTTGCCTCCAGACCCAGAGGATATAAAGCTGTTAGAGTTAAACAGTGAAATTGCATGGGTCCTGGTCGGGAGCCAAGAATATCTCAGGAAATTAGGAAATTGCATTATCTCAGGAAATTAGGAAATTGCATTAGAGTTAATTGCATGAATGCTGCTCATCTTTGCCCACCAAGAGGAAATTTTGCCTACAGGTGCTGATACTGAAGTAACCAATGATTGTATGCCGCATTGTACAAATGTAGCCAATTGCTAAATGCCACCTCAGCTTCTGTACCAGGCTTGCTTGCTCGCTTTCTCTATAAAAATCCGGTGAAACAGATGTAGGGCGCGACTCTCGGTTGTGGCTCTTAGGAGCTGAGTGCCTCTGGCACGTTTGGAAGAGTCCGCCCCTGCGCAGGTAACTAATTGGCCTTATAAATAAATTTCTACAAAATAACTGTCCTCTGGTCTCCATGTGAAATGTCTCGCTGCAAGAGAATATAACAAAGCCAACCTGCTTCTCTGGGAGCAATTTCTGTGTTTTCGGTGATCAGGAAAACAGCACACTGGTGCACCCACACTGCTGTGTTCAGACCCGCTCATCAGGATCTGCTCAGGGACAGTTTGTGCGGCTGCCTGACAAACTGCAAACCTTAGAGATTAGGGAACATCTCCTTCAGGAGTTGGCCTCTGATCTGACTCCATGATTTCACCCTTGATTCATTTTGTTTTCAGCTTGCAGTATCTTCTGGAGAGAGTTCTGTGTGCTAGCAAAAGCATACGGGCTGTGTGATTTGGGATCTTTGGGTGAGGGTCCTCATCAGTATGACTCTAGTCTTAAGAGGCTGACAGAATTGAAAATAGTGTATGAAACATGCTGGCACACAGTAGACACTTGTTTATTGCTCTCCCTATTTCTAAAGCAGTATTTCTTCAAACCATTCTAATATACAAAATGAAAAGAGGGGCAATACAGTGCTTCATGAGCTGAGCTCATAATCACCCATTTGACTAGCATCTCACAAAGCACTTATCTTGGACCTCAGAACTCTGGAACTAGCCAATTTCCGGAGAATGTGACTTGTTCACCATCAAAAACTAAATGAGGACTTAGGTTAACCCCAGACGTGGGTCCAAGTGCTCTGTGTTCTGTCATGCTGACCATCTAATTTTCACTCAGGAAATACTTCACTATATTGCTACACAGAAAGAAACTGAAAATGACTTCAGGGTATGAGCTTTATGCATAAAGGTCTTCAGCTTGAGATAAAATATGTGGGATGAAAACATCTCCATCTCCTTCTTTTACTTCCTGTCAGTTGTTTTTTTTTTTTTCCTGATTCTAAGCTAGTAAGACTTGACTCATGCTAGTTTGTTTTCAGTGCATGAGAAACTCCCTTCTGACCTAAGGGCAAAAGGACACTGCACCTAGAGGATTATCCTGTGCCCTTTTCAGTGGACCCATGGTTCCTACCAGGGAGGCCAGGCCAGCCAGACCCTTGCACTTTAATGATGTCAGTGATTCAGCTTCCTTTGATTCACAAGTTCACTGGTAATATTTGGGTACTCACTACACACCATCACACCTTGGACTTAAGGGCATTAACACTATGAATTTAGAGGTCCTGAGCCTCCAAGAAAACAGGCAAAGGAGCTTCCTCATAAACCCAGGCGGGTATATGCTGGAACACTCACTAAGAGTGAATTGTCTGTGGTCATTCAGATGCTCAGGTCAAGGAAGTCTTGGCCCCTCTTTGGAACTGGATGATTTGGTGGAATATGGCACTCTAACAACAGTTGAGAATAGGAGGCAACTCGGTAATTCCCTCATCCAACATCAACCCACTCACCTTGTAAAGGTCTCTTAAGACTTGGCGGTGGGGCAGGGGGCAGAATCAGGAAACAGAACCTCTGAAAGTTACATTTTAAAGTTGGAAAAGTGCAGAAGCGAGATGTAGGCTTAGAGGCCAATTCCTAAGTGAATAAAATGTTTAGTTCTTTTGAGGTTTGGAGCTTGGTTCATTTAAAAAAAAATGATGTGCCTCAAACATTAGAAAAACATTTGCAGAGGAACTGCCTGCATTAATAGAATGGTTTTCATCTCTGGCTAGCTAATTGGGTGTTCTAGGGTAACAGTGACATGTAGTGTTGACCTGGCTGCAGAGAACCCATTTATCGATCATTCACCTGATTGGAACAATTATTTTAAACAGTTTCTTGTTACTGCTCAGTTTATTGAACACTGACTCCCAAGACTAAGAGTGATGGGAACCTTTTTAATGAGCAGCGTGTTTGCTAGTGAACTACTCCTTATGTAACTATTTCTCCACAAAAGTTCCTCAGGAAGCTCTACCAGATCCTCTGGGTGTATGCTCCTTTACTGTCCAGAGACTATAAACTAGATAAAGTTAAATACATGTTGAGACAATTAAGTTCTTCTGCAAAATACTTACATTCCACATGCATATACCATAACTTACATTTATCAGACACCATTTTGGAAGAAATTCACTTTATTCTAATTGATTCACAAACAGTAACATCACAAAAGTTGGTTTTAGGAGGCCACGCAAATATTTGCCCAGCCCCAGACTCAATACCACCTCAGGGAGCTTCTATATAGTAAGAACACTCTTCCACTGCAATTCTGAGGCAAGGAAACTATTAATGATAGGAGAGGTTTAACTGGTACACTTATACTTTCACTATCAATTATATCTTTATACTAAATTAACTTGGGTCATGAGAGATGATTTTCCATTTCTTCAATATGAACTCGATTAGGCTAATCCTGCAAACAAAAAAAAAGTACATTAGAAGAGCACTTGCTGTACATTCTTAACAGAAGCCCTCCCCAAAACCCAGGTTTCTTTCGTAAGTTACTGAAGGTATCCTGAAACCAACAAAACCTCAACTCTGCATTCACAACTGAGGAGACAGGGCACCTGTGCTTCTGGGGACAGAGTCCTGAAGCAGACATTTAGCCACTGTGATGCTAGATGTAGCTTCTCCAGAGAATTCTGATAAAAGTGGACACACAGTCTCTTCCTACTTCCATAGTTCAACCACCTGAAAGGGGTAACTTCTCCCTTATGCCCTACCAAAATGAAGGTGGGAAAATGAAAATAGCATTTTAATAGATAGTGAATTCTTAGGTTGATAGAAGGAAATTAAATGACAACCAGATGACATTCCAGAAAGCCTAAATCTCAGCTCCACTGAATGATTTAATAAGCTTATCTCTCTCAGATGAGGCATGTAGAATGGCAATATCAGAGTCTTTATGTGCATTCCTGGGACTCTGGTGAAATAGAATTTTGTATTCATAGCCTTAAGTTGAGATCACTCACATGCAATTAACCACAGTAAGATCTGACGCACTAATCTATACTTGTTTAAGGAAGAATCAGATTCAAAACATAACTGGTAAAAGATTAAGATAATGACTGGAAATGACCTCTGGACCAGCTCCTAGTTAGAAGTTAGCTCATTTTTAGAGTAATTTTAACAAAATCTTCTCTAATTTGTTGGTTTAATTTATTAAACACCGATTCCCTAAGTTTCACAGGGTCCAGGAGCACCACCACTGAACAAATCGAGCACATGCCAAGTTCAATCATGGAATGATGTATCACCTACCATTTGCAAATCTGCACTGTTTCAGCACCTCGCTGAAACCCTCACAAAGCTTAAGGTCACTCTGGTTCTGTGCACACTCCAAAAACTGTTTCATCTCATAGTGGCATGGACCAAACTGCTGCTGCTGGTATTCCGGCTGAGTTCCCTGAGGCTCCTGCAAAGACATAACATTCAGGAAGGTTTAGGAAGGAAATCAGATTCACAATTGAACAAGAGCAGCATCCACTGTCTTTGAGGTTAACTGGGCAAACAGAACTAACCTAGTGGCAAACTGAAGATTCCATCTAATAACATGGAAAGTAAAATATTTTCAAGGCAGAAAATGAACTTTAGCAGAATTCCAGTTGTAATCACAAAGACTCAAGAATAAAGGTACAAATAAAGTGAAATGGCTACCTGAACATTTAATGACCAGTGGTTTAGTGAAGTTTCATGGAGTAAATAAATGGGACTATTATAAAGTAAAATAAAACAGTATACACCCATGCTCTTCAGGCAAAATTCACATACCTCAGGAGGGGCAGATAAAAGAGATCAGAGAGCAGATAGCTATTCAAGAGATTTTAAAAAATACTTAACTAAGATTGAGACTGAATTAGTTAAGGGTAACCAAGACAAAAATATTTAAAATAAGGAAAAATGGCTGCTTTACACTGAATCAGGTCAAACTACTACAATTCTACTCCTTGGGAAGAAATACAATTTGTATAGTACTTGCTGATGCTGGCCTAAGGCACTAATTCAGCTGCCAAATGTGGCTTTTGATAAAACATTTTTTTGTTAGCAGCACTGTGGATAAACAGTTCTTACACATAAGAAACGTACCAAAAAACTAGGTTTTCTCATAAATTATACCACTGAAGGGTAACACTGCCCAAAATCTTACCTGGTAAGTGATGTCAGGCCTTGAGGTCTCAGCATTGCTTCCTCCACTGAAGCCCCCAGTAATGGCATGACCTATCGTGTGGCCGACAGCAGAGCCCACAGCCACACCAGCTGCTGTGGTTGCCATCTGGGCCATGAGACCTGGCTGCCTGGGGGCGGCAGCAGGTGAGCCCACAGCAGATGGTGGAGCTGGCGCTGGTGGCTGAGCTGCTGGAGCTGGCCTGGGTGCAGCTCTCATCTGAGGTGCCCGGCTGCAAAAAAACAAAAAATATGCAGTTTTTACTTCCAACCAGGTTTGGAAATTGTCAACTTAAAAAAAAACTTGTGCATTAAAGTAAGTATCAAGATTTTCATTTTAAATTATTAAACATAAATACTATATACATTCACAAAAAAAACTTCACAGAACACAATTTCCTAAATTATTTCATTACATTTTTTCTCTTTAACCTTTGGTTAAGGTTGTAATCACCAGCTATAAACTATTTTCTTTCTGCTTTTTGGCAACCATCTCCATGTAGTCACATAGCCCACAGTATCTTTAAATAAGTTATCTCAATACTTCATAAAAATTAGAAAATATTACAAGTTTAAAATATCCTCACAGAATTCATCACGTGTTAGAAAACAAAAATATCAAGAGAAGAAGAGCCTGTTGTGGGATGTTGTAATTTAAGGATTGCCAAGGGAGGTAGTCATCTGGGGGAATAATCTAATTTAATTCCGACTAGAACACTGAAGCCCACTGACTGGAAGTGACTTGCCTGAACTGTTATACCAAAATTAATTTCAACTATTTCTCACCTGTAGGACGTTTGGACACTTCCAATAATTTAACTTATATGTCCCAGGCTGCTTTAAAAATCTTCACATATATTATACTCTCTCTACCCATTTTTAGATTGTTTCCTTGGGTGTTCTTCCCCCAAATAAGGCCAGGTCAAAAGTTTATGATTTCACTTCATAAAAATGTGGTTACTTGTCCTTTGGATAGAAGTTTCTTTTCCTAAGTGAACTGCTCCCCTACACTCCTAGCACACTGTATGATTGTAATCCAGTGAAGCAAGATGGAACTGTGATAAATGTCCTAAATTAGTCACTGGAAGCCAGGGTCTGAGACCTGGCTTGCCTACTTACTGGAGGTATGACCTTGGAAAAGTCATTTATTCTGTTTCCTAATTTCCTTGAAGTAGAAATAACATCGATCTCTAGAGTTAACCATGAGGTGTCATTGGCAGTACATATTTCAGCTATGTTATTAACTAGAAAATGTCATGTAAACGTTGAGGGCCTTAATGACTGCGTCCCCAATTAGGCTGAGACCCTAAATCGCTCACTGCTTAAGACAGGTGCTCAAAGACTATTCATTGAATTGAAACTCGATCACTTTCCCGATTATATTATCTTTCTTCTACATTTTTTTTTGCCTCTGACATTTCAGCCTGTTGACACTTACAAATGTCCATTTCTTTTTACAACTTCTGTTTTCAATTAAAACGAGTTATCAGGTGTTTTAAACACTTCACGAGCATTTGCCACTAACAGAAAATCTAGCCAAAGCCTATTTACTGCCAGCTTGCGACGGGCGGGTTCGGGCCCACCCAGCAGCAGCCTTCGCTAGCCTCCGCCTGCCCCGCCAAGGCCTAGCGCTGCCTGCCTCTGCGTCACAGCGTCCGCAGGGCCCAAAACCCCACAGTGGCCTCACCTGGCCGGAGGGGCCACGCGGGAAGTGCGACTTCGGCTTCCACGCGGCATCGCTACTGCGCTGCGGCTCGGCGTCTACAAGTGCGAAACTCGAAACTCGGAGAAGACCCCGGTGCCTTCTGGAGCCCAAGAACGGAAAACAGGAGGCGGGCTGTCCGCGCGCAACCAATCATCAAACAGGCAGAGCTCTTCCGTTGCCGACGTCTCTGTCGGTCCTGAAGGTCACTGGAAGAACAGGAGGATGCGTGGCGTCTCCGTTGCACGCGGTGGCGTCAGGAGCTGGACGCCGGGACTGATTAGAAAACCGGAAGTGCCTGTGACTGCTGGGTTAACCTTCTGTCCCAGCCTAGCCTGAGTCAGAAGGGCTGGCACGTTTGCTTCTAGCATAAGGACCATTGCTGCTTCCTTCAAACATTTGTTTTATTAACGTGGTACGTCAAATCCAACCTTGAGAGATCTCTGTCGGGACTATCACTGGACCTTGGGCGAATTACTTAACCTTTCTTAGCATGATTCGGATAATATTTTTTGAGGCACAGTGGGGCCGTAATATGAAGTGAAGGAAGTTGAACTTTAGGCAGGAATCGACAGTACAGAGTGCATTTCTTTTGTCTGTGGATCCAGTCAACAAAAGCTAGCTTCAGACTGTAATAGTGCCTTACATTATGTATACTATACACTTTCAACCCCTGTTTCGTGTTTTGCAATTTGTGGCCGTAATTGGGATAGTATTCACTGGTAAACATGTTCTGATCAAATGCCAGCTAGCTCAGTTTGATAGGGCACTCAAAACTTGGAAGATTTTAGCTTAAGGTAAAAAGCTGTTAAGTCTAGCAAGTAATGTGTATGTTAAGCTTTTGTTTCAGAAACTACAGTTAAAGCCCACCCTGGCTCCTGGGAAAAGCAGCTGACCTCCTGGGGCATTGGCTAGATAGAGATTACTGCCTGGGGACATGTTGGAGGCATCTGGACCTTTTGTGTGACCAACCCCCACCCCTTGGGAACAGCTAACTGCCCACGACAGGAATGTTGCAGCTTCTGAATTTCAAAGCCCTCACCGCACCTTGTTTGTCCTCCCCCACCCCCTTATAAAAGATCTGGCCAGGAAAGAGAATGGAAGATGGTTTGTTAGGTTATGAACCTACCATCTGCTTGGATTGCCGGCCATCTAAATAAAGTGCTCATAAAAGATTCAATCCCTGTCATTGCTTATTGGATTTGGTAATGACAGGCAGCTCAAGCGCTGGTGTCTTTTCCGGTTACAAGTTTAGGGAGGGAGGCACAAACACCTATATAACTCAGGTGTTGGTGACATGAAGTAAAAGCAGGGTAAGAGAGATTTATGTTGAAGAGGACTGAATTCTTTGAAGACTGCAATATTTGAACAGAGTCCTTGAAGTGGGGGAGCAAGCCATGTGTTTATGAAGGGTAAGAGCATTCCAGGCAGAGGGAAGAGCAATTGCACAGGTCCCAAGGGTCTGTGCTTTAGTAGTAGTTGATGTGAAATGCTTTTAACAATAACAGTTTAGAGCCTCTGCAGTAGGGGGAAAGCGGACTAGTGACATTTCATGGGAAGGTCTTTGGAGCTGGGATGGGATTTGTGGAGAAAACTGAGGTGGAATCTCCGTTTCTACTGGATGTCCACCAGAAATTTCCCCTTTTACTGGAGGTAATGGAGTTTAACACAACCTTTCCAGCAATAGCAGGATGTTTGTGGAACCAAGGGGTACATGCAAAACCTTTTCATGAAAAAGTTCTATTTTCATAGGACTTCCTAAAGAAATTAAAGCTTTCTAAATGGCAAGACTTTGTAGTTGCCTTTGGATAATTCATATGCAGAGACAGAGAAAAGGAACTTAATAAAGGACGCCCTGGCACAAGAACTTACAGGGAGAACTTTGGGTAATTAAGACAGACAGGCAATTTTAATATCTTGACTAAGCATTAATTCAAATTGAAGAGAGAATATTAAATGTTTGTACAAGGTTATTTTATGATAGTAGAAAACTGGAAACAGCCCAGGCTGGCGGAGCTCAGTGGGTTGAGCGCGGGCTGCAAACCAAAGTGTCTCAGGTTCGATTCCCAGTCAGGGTACATGCCTAGGTTGCAGGCCATGACCCCCAACAACCGCACATTTATGTTTCTCTCTCTCTCTCTCTAGCTCCCTCCCTTCCCTCTCTAAAAATAAATAAAATCTAAAAAAAAAAAAACTGGAAACAACCTAATAATCCTGTTAGAATTATGGATACAAAAATCATGGCACAGCCCTGGCTGGTGTGGCTCAGTGGATTGAGTGCTGACCTGCAGACCAATGGGTTTGATTCCCAGTCAGAGCACATGCCTGGGTGGCAGGCCAGGTCCCCAGTAGGAGGTGTGTGAGAGGCAACCACACACTGATGTTTCTCTCCCTCTCTCCCTCCCTTCCCCTCTCTAAAAATAAAAATCTTAAAAAATTATGGCATTCACACAATATAAAAAATAATAAAGAAGCTTCTCTATTGATATGATTTCCAAGATAAACTACCAAGGGGAAAAAAAAAGCAAGGGGCAGGATTAAGTATAGTATAGTTTGTGTAAAATGGAAAAGACCATATTGCATATGCATAAAATGTCTGCAGCTGTTAATGCTGCTTGCCTTCAGGCAATAGGACTGGGTATCTGTGGCACAGGTGTAGAACTTTTACTGTTAACATTTTCTATCCTTTGGGTTTCTGTTTGAATAAAGGGAATAATTAATGTATTCCCTCTATTCAAAAAACAAAAACCTGCCAGAAGTTAATTAAAGCTAGTTTAAAAAAGCAGAAATTGAAAATAAATACTGGAATTCTGCCACATATCACTTGTAGTTTGCTGGAGAGATGTGGTCAAGTACAGTCTTTAGTAAAGTTTATGTAACAACTTCTTATTTCATAGTGATTTCAATCAGTCTCAGCAAATTCTTTTATGGTGACCATAATTTGAACAAAGAACTCTTATAGACATTACAGATATTTGACAGACATTTGGCTGAATGGACTCAATGATTGCAGCAAAAATTCTACTCAAATTAAGCAGTAGATAACATAAGTTTTGAAATTGTGCATTCCCTCCCCTGTAAAATGAAATAAAATAGTGAAAACTCTGTTCCAGAAATTTCATGTCTAGGAATGTAAGAAACAGCAGTAAAAAAAAGAAAGAAAAATAGTCATATGTGAAAAGAAATTAGTTATAAGGACATTTAACAAAATATGTAAAATAGGAAAAACCTGTAAACAACTTAAGTGTCCTATAATATAGAATTAAATAAATTATACATATATGTAAGGTGCTATGCAGCCATTTCAAATGTTGTGAAAGAATATTTGACATGAAAGGTATCTTCACAATATGTTAAGTGAAAGCAGTTTACAAAATAGTATACATAGTATATTTATATTTTGAGAAAATTTATATATTTTAAATAACTGGCATTATATACAACCAAGGAGTGACATTATCCATTGGGTAGTGATTTCTTCCTGTATTTTTGTCCATATTTTCCAATTTTTCTTCAATGAATATATCTATATTAAACATACCATGGTGGCTTAAAATATCCACAAATTGATTATTTCTTTCAAAAGGTGGAGACTGCTGTGTCTGGTGTGGCTGAGTGGATTGAGCACTGGCCTGCAAACCAAAGGTTTTCTAGTTCCATTCCCAGTCAGGGCACATGCCTGGGTTGACAGCCAGGTCCCCAGTAGGGGGTGCTTGAGAGGCAAGCACACATTGATGTTTTTCTCTCCCTCTTTCTCTCTCCCTTCCCCTCTGTTTAAAAATAAAATCAAATCCTTTTTTAAAAAGGTGGAGCCTGACTCCTTTCTGAGGGGAACTTCAGCCCTCAAGATTCCCAGGGGCTGCCGCAGATGGAAATAGAGTCATCCTGGATGCAGTCTTGTTGCTCCTGCTGGAAAAGGGGTGGTGATTGCCTCTAGTGGAGAATGCCCCAGACCTTCTCTTACACAGCTTTTATTAGGGTTGGGAAGTGCAGAGGGATACAGCATAGTGCATAGCTTATCAATCAGTGTCTAACAGGCTATAGTCATAAAAAACTAACACTATCTATAGATAACAACTAGAGAAACACAGAAATCTTTTCAGGTTGGGGTTTGTGAGACATGCAGGTGCTAGATAGCTGTATAGGCGTGTATCATGAAGTAGGGAGTTTCACTCCTTATGCCTTGAACTCAAGCATCCAGGTTATAGTAACAGGGCTTATCACTGCATAGAACCTGCTTCAGAGGACAAAAATGTACATTTCTGGCCCGATTCCCATGGGACCCTCAGTGTTAGAATTGAGTCATGCCTGCCACCTGCATTATGACCTGGTTTTCCAGGGAGACTTACCAGCCCCTTTCAGAGCTTGCTTTCCAGGGGCTACAATCCCCGAAACCACACAGAGCGGTCCCCAACACCTTTCTCCTTAAGTGTGAGCTGGATTTAGTGACTCACTTTGAATGGATAGAAAAAAGCAAAAGTGGCTCTGGCTGGTGTGGCTCAGGAGATTGAGTGCTGGCCTGTAAACTAAAGGATTGCCAGTTCAATTCTCACTCAGGGGCCATGCCTGGGTTGCAGGCCGGGTTCCCAGTTGGTTGTATCTCTTGCACGATGTTTCTCTCCCCTTCCTTCTCCCTCCCTTCCTGTCTTTCTAAAATAAATAAAATCTTTAAAAAAAAGCAAAAGTGATGGTATGCAACTTTGGAGACTAGGTCTTAAAAGATATTGTGGCTTCCTCTGTTCACTCAGATCACTTAACTCTGGGGAAAGCCAGCTGTCACATGTGAGGACACTCAAGCAGCCTATGGAGTCTCATGTAGCTAGGAAGTGAGACCTTCTGCCAACAACCACGTGAGTAAGCAAACTTGGAAGCAGCCTTCTGATGACTGGTCTCAGTTTGACTGCAACCTCATGGCTGAGTTAGGACCACCCAATTAAGCTACTTTGAATCCTTGTCCCACAGAAACTGCGTTAATTATTCTTTCTTTTAAGCCAGTAGGTTTTGGAATAATTTATTACACAGCAATAAATAACTAACTCACAATTTCTAGTTACCATATTTAAATTGTAAACATTATAGTATCTAAAAATGAGAAAAATTGATAGGCTGGCCAAAAAGTTTGTTTTTTTCCATCAGATGGCTCTAGTAGCACTTAGTTGTCTTTAACTTCATTTGAAACAATTGTTAGGTTGGATTGTGACAGCTTTCATATCAGAATGCATTAAAAAAAACCAAATTGGTGACTTTTTGTGTAGCCATTTTAATATTAAAAATAGAATAAGCAACATTTTTGGTGTATTATGCTTTATTATTTCAAAAAAGGTAAAAGTGCAACTGAAATGCAAAGAAAGATTTGTGCAATGTATGGAGAAGGTGCTGTGACTTATTGAAATGTGTCAAAAGTGGTTTGCAAAGTTTTGTGCTGGAGCTTTCTTGCTGGACGATGTTCCACAGTCAAGTAGACCAGTCAAAGTTGATAGTGATCAAATTGAGACATTAATTGAGAACAGTCAATGTCATACCATGTGGGAGAGATGGCTGACATACTAAAAATACCCAAATCAATCAAGTTATTGGAGAAAATGAAAAACATGTCTTTATGGAGAAAGCTAAATAGACTTTTTGGCCAACCCAATAGAACACATTAGGGTTGCTTTAACATGGCTTATGTCTGTCTGGGTGTGCTACACAGCAGGAATTGTATAGGAACTGAGAATGTTTGAAATATTATACTCTAAAGGTAGATTTTTTTAAATAACTAAGACATACTTATATACAGTGCCTTGCACATATCAGACAAAAAGAATGAATGCATTTTTTAACTGTTCACCTAAAAATACAAAATACTATATGAAAAAGTAGTTAAATGGTGCTTACATGAAGTACTATAGAATTTGAAAGGAATGGACTTTCAATGTGGTGAAAACTTCAGGAAAAAAGCGCCATTTAAATAAATATAGGTGAAATTAGTTTCAGGATTAAAATTGTAAAGGGGGAAGGGCATGCTAAATAGGACAGCACAGATTTAAATGAAAAAATCAGAATTATGGTGAGGACGGATATGTTAAGGGTCAGTGTTTTTGGAAATTGTGGATCAAATTTTAAGAAATTCCAGCACAATGTGAGAATCTAGGCCTTTTATCCTGTTAGGTTGATGATTTTATATGATTAAAACGGTCTTCAGGTAGATCCAAGTTTAAGCAACTTGCCCGTCAGTAGTTTACTCCAAAGCCAGGATTCCTACCATACCGTACTGCCTGATGTTGGAGATGTTTTAAAAGAATTAATGTAGTGAATGAAATAATGTAAGGCTGTGCCCACAGAGAAAGGAAGAGGGATTGTGTTCTGTAAACTTAAAAATAATTACCACTTACTGTGCACCTATTATGTGTCAGACCCTCAACTCTGTTGGATGTTTCCTATATTTTATCTATAATCCAGTTTGGCAAGGTAATCCAATATTACTCCCATTTTACAAATGAGAAACCTGAAGTTTGGTGAAACTTGAAAGGAGTTGCCACTCAGAAGTTTGCTGACCACCAGTGCGGTGGTCAGTCATAGTTGGGATTAATACTAAGGTTGCTCCTGCCATTTCACACTATTCTCTCCTCTCCAAGGACTCAAAACTGGGTGCAGAGGCCTGACTGTAGGCGGACTGAAGATAAAAGGAAAGCTACCCTGCTATATTCTGCATAATTTTAAAACTAAAACTCAGCTCTTATCCTTGGAGTTGGAATTTGTGGGTGGTTCTGAACCACAGAAGATTGTATGCAGTTGAGGAAAATTGTGATGCAAAAGTATGTTATATCCATCTTCTTTCTAACCAGCTGTGTGATCTCTGGAAAGTTGTGAGAACTTCTGATCCTCAAGAATCCTCTCTATAGCCGTGGCTGATGTGGCTCAGTGCATTGAGTGCCGGCCTTCCAACCAAAGTGTCACTGGTTTGATTCCCAGTCAGGTCACATACCTGGGGTGCAGGCCAGGTCCCCAGTAGGGGGCGCTGGAGAGGCAACCACACTGATGTTTCCTTCTCTCCTTCCCTTCCCCTCTCTAAAATAAGTAAAATCTTTTAAAAAAGATTCCTCTCTATAAAATAAAATGGAAATAACAGCGTCTACCTCAAAGGATTGTTGTGGGATCTGCAGTGCAGAGAACCTAGCAACTAAGTTCAACAGACACTATTACAATTGAAAATACTCTTTTCTTGGAAAACAAATATTAGACATGCACAGTAGCCTTTGATACTTGAGTTGAAATCTTGCACAAATGCCTATCTTTGTTCTCCTCCCACCTTTCATGTTTGTGATCTTTTCTTTACACAGAACGCAAATATTTTTAGACGTGAAACGAGTTGCCATAGCAACCAACCCCCTCCCCAAGAGTTAAAATGCCACTCTTGCTGCTGCTCTTTTAATTAAAAACCCTAAAAAGGCATACCCACTTGGATGTCACTTAATTAACTACCAGTAAGGAAAAGATACTGAAGCATTAAACTTAAGCGATGTCGGAAACAAATCTGTTGACCAACATGGATTCTCTCTCCCGCTTAGGACCACAGTTACAGCTGGAGTCAGAGAAAATACTTTTATCAGGTCTTTCGGTATCCTGCAGAAAATCAGACAAAAAACAAAAATCAATTATTTTCTTTAGCCCGAGTATCAGCACTGGAAATAAATCCCTCATTTGTTAACCCCTCACTTAATTTTTTAAAAAGATGTTTTCTACGTTTCCTAACCTCTTCCACCAGTCCAACTGCAGTCAGAAGATAACCTGAGGGCTAAAGGGGGCCACCTAACACTCGCTAACGCGGGACCGCCTCAGAAAGGGGAGACTACGCCCGGGTCGAGTCGCCCGGGTCGAGTCGTAGGGGACCAACTGACTTGGCCCGCGTGCGCGCTAACGGGACTTCCCTGGACCCTGATCAGTCGCAGCCACTACGCACAGGTGAGGCGAGTCCGCGGCCGGGGCAGCAGCTTGCACTGGCGACGCTTGCGCTGGCCGTTGAGGATCTTCTGTGTGACTTTGCGCTCGTGGCCACCAGGCACTGGCCAATTAGTGCGCAGCTCCCGCTCGCGCCGCGTCCGACCCTTGGAGTGCCCGGCCCCACTAGCCGGGAAGTCGCGCAGGTAGTAGTAATCAAGGCAGTCGTAGAGCTCCTCCTCAGAATTCACCCGCGGCCTCACCACTGGCGGTGGCGGTGGCGGTGGCGGCGGCGCCTGAGTAGGGGGACTGGGATGGACTGGGTCCATCGCGCCGCCTGGCCGCGCGCAGGCGCGCCCCTTTGGAGGCCCCTCCCCAGCCGCGATTGGCTCCGCCTAAGAGGCGGAGCCTAGACGTGACCTCACAGAGCGCGGCTTGTGCGCTCTTCTGGATCTCTGCGCTCCAGTAGGGGAAACTCTCCCTGACCCTTTCCGGTTCCCAGGTCTGTGTACCATGACTCAAGAAGGGGTGGTTGGCAAAATCCGACTGAGCATTTCTTTTGTGTTGGTCAAAAAATGGTAAACTAACATGCAGACAGGAAAGGCTGCGTGGGGACACAGCAAGAATGTGGCCATCTGCAAGACAGGCCTCAGGAGAAGCAAACCCTGCTGACATCGTAGACTTCCAGCCTTTACAAGTGTGAGACAAATTTCTGTTGTTTAAGAAAAAAAAAGTAAACTATCCAAGTGTCCAAAGGGACTGCTTAAAGAAAATGTGGCCTACGTATTCCCCCGGAGGGAGCTTATCAGTAATAAACATTTTGTTAGGCTATTTGATGTCAGCAGAAAGCGCTCAATAATGATAAGTGAAAAACAATCTTCTGAAGAAATAAATGCCTCCAGTATCCCAAGAACGTATTTTTAAAACATCTGTCTATAAAAGACTGAAAGGAAATTCATCAAAATGCTAAAAGTATTTCTGACTGGGTAGGGTTATAAGTTCTTTTTCCTTTCCTCAAATCTATATTTTTGAAGAGTAAGAGTTAATTGTATTAAGAGAGTGATTAGAAGGAAAAGCACTCTGCCTGCTGCAAGGCCCAGAACCTGCACAATTTCGGGTTATCCTCAGGTGCCAACATCCCAGGTGTGCTAAGTTTGATGACTTGATCTGTTGGCAACTTGGAGTGAGGGCTGAGATTCCTGAGCTGCAGCGTTTCGGAGGGTGCTCCAGAAAGCATGAGAGGCTAGAGGACTCTAGTCAGGTGAACTGAGAACAGTAAATGCTGAGAGTTAGTTACTGGGAAGAAGGCCTTTGTTTTGTTTTGGTTTGGTTTAACTATGTGGACAAAAAAAGTACGAGGTTACTTTCCTGAATGGGCAGGTCATGGTGGATAGTCATGCTTACAACTTTTTAGTACAAAACTTATCTTTGTTTTAAAGAAGCCAGGTCCATTGTTTCTGTGCATTTGGATTAGTTAACATACCTTTGAAATAAATTGTAACCATCCTAAAGAGGGCACATGAGAAGCAAGAGAGCCTTGCTTCTCCCACCTCCATGTAATCTTCCTTAAATTCACTCCTTAATTTCAAATGCATAAAATAATCTGCAAAACTGTTATTCTCCAGAGCATTTAAAATCTTGCTCCCTGGCAGATGTCTGTTTGTCTCAAATAAACTCATATAAACATTCTTTACTGGTTTGGAATTTTCTTACATTGACAACTGCCACCAAATTATAGTCACCCCTTTGGGGATTTTCTTTTTAATAGATTAAAAATAATTCTCTAATTAAAAAAGAAAAGAACTTCCCAGGTATTTGATCTTGCTGAGTTTGTCTGTGACCAAGTTGCTGATTTGAGTTTTTCTTCTTCATTATGAAGCCTTATTCCTGGTGGGGCATGGCCTACATACCTCACTCTGAGGGCACTTTTGGTGGTACCTTAAAGGAACAAGTCTCAGGAGAATGTTTTTAATTAAACACCAGAGGGGATTTTCTCTTACACCCACATGTCTTACATCTGCTGCTGGGAAAAAGAGAAACTAATATTTATCCCTAAGTAACTCTCCCATACATTATCTCTTTTAAAAAAATCTCTTTAGAATTTGTCCTTATGGAAATATTCAGACATTCTCAAAGGTGAAAAGAACAGTGAACTCCCATATCCCATCACAAGGATTCAGCAGTTATGAAGATCCTGTCACATTTGCTTTATGTACCACATTCTGTTTTCCTCTGCTTCAGCATTTTAGATCAAATTGCAGACCTTATGTCATTTCACCCGTATTTGAGTATGTCTCAACATACAGCTCTAAAAACACTAGACATTTCTTATATAACTGCAATGCCATTTTAATACCCGATTAAAAAAATCAACTGTTCCTGTTATTATCTAACACCCAGCCCAAATCAAATTTGTCAAACAGTCATTGAAATACATACAAGTTAGAATGCTTACAAAATCTACACATGAAATTTGCTTGTATGGCTTTTAAGTCGCTGATGTCAGAGCAGTCCCCCTGCCTTTTTCAGTTTTCTGTCATTGCCTATTAGCAGAAACTGGGTCAATTTTCATGTAAAATGTGGATTGTTCTGCTTCCTGTGGTGTCATTTAACTTATTCCTTTCTCTCCCATATTTCCTGTAAATTGAAGTTTGATCTAGAAGCTTGTTTATACTCAGGTTCAGTTTTGGGGCCAAGAAAACTTCCTAGAAAGTGGTGAGTTTTGGCAGCACACCAGAAGACTTACAATGGCTCATTGTCCCAGTTTTAGTAATGCCTAATCATTGGACTCAGGTGGTGACAACATGTCCCTGTAATTGTAAAGTTTCACATTAAACTTTTTTCTTATGGTTTCATTTGTATTTCATTACTTTATGTGCTATTATATTCATTTGCTATTTTTTTGCCAGGGGTTGTAAAATAGTAGTTTTCTAATTCAATCATTCCTTTCACATTTATTAGCTAGAATTCTTTCCCTCATGAAATACATTTTGACAAGAAAAAGCAAGGCAAATGCTTAATTCTTTTCATTTAAAGATGGGTTTCCAGGGGTTCCAATGGACTTAACTTTTTTTCTTAAGAATCATTATGAACTCATGGACCTTTTAAAAACACAGTCCATGTGTTTCAATAAATTTCATTCATTTTTATTCTTTTTTAACTCTCCAATTTTTCCATTTTTGGCATGGGAGCTCCTTCATATGATTCTTCTGTACGTTTGGCATTAAGCTAGTAGTGTTGGAGAATGTATTCTGGTAAATTAAGATGTCCAGGCTCATCCTGTACATCTTATGCCCCAGATCTGGAATCAGCCATTTCTCCAAGGAGTCCTTGATCTTTTTAGTGTGGAAAATTGATTTAGAGACAACAATGTTAATGCTGAGTGTATTATGTTCCTTGCTCTTTACAAGAACCCTATGAGATAGTACTGTTCCAATTTTCTAGATGAGGAAAAGTTTCACAGCTTTCTCAAGGTTATATGACATAAAAAGCAGAGCTAGACTGAGTGAGATCTGACACCTAGGTAATGTTTCTTCCATTTTACTGTGCTTCTTGGTATGAACTCATTACTTTTCAGTTCATAGACAGATTGCTAAACATACCTGACATTCAGGCTTCTGAGGTGATATTTAAAAGCAGGTGCTGCTATCTGTCTTGCTTTCCTACCTGAAGACTCTAAGCTAATGCCAATGAGTCACTGTAATAAGATTTTTAAAAAATTTTATTATATTTTTTATTTTAAATTATATTTTTTGATCATTACAGTTGTCCCAATTTTCCCCCTCTGCCCTCACAGCAAGCACTTGCCCACTCCCTCAGGCAATCCCCACTCCTTTGTTTGTGTCCATGGGTCATGTGTATAAGTGCTTTGGCTACTACTTTTCCTGTACTGTGCTTTACATCCCCATGGCTATTCTGTGACAACCAATTTGTGCTTCTTTTTTTTTAAAGATTTTATTTATTTTTAGAGAGGGAAGGGAGGGAGAAAGAAAGAGAGAGAGAGAGAGAAACGTCAATATGCAGTTGCTGGGGGTCATGGCCTGCAACCCAGGCATGTGCCCTGACTGGGAATCGAACCTGTGGTGCTTTGGTTCACAGCCCCACTCAATCCACTGAGCTACGCCAGCCAGGGTGAAATTTGTGCTTCTTAAAAAAAAAGATTTTATTTATTTTTAGAGAGAGGGGAAGGAAGGGAGAAAGAGAGGGAGAGAAACATCAACATGTGGTTGCCCCTCATGCACTCCCTACTGGGGACCTGGCTCGCAACCCAGGCATGTGCCCTGACTAGGAATAGAATCTTCCACCCTTTGGTTTGCAGGCCCGCACTCAGTCCACTGAGCCACACCAGCCAGGGCCCAATTTGTACTTCTTACTCCCCTCACCTCTTCACCTATCCCCCCATGCCCCCTTGCATTTAGCGACCATCAAAATGCTCTCTGTATCCATGATTCTGTCTGTTCTTGTTTGCTAAGTTTTTCAATTGTCAGTAGGTATGTTTTTATTGCCATTTTATTGTTCATAGTTTTGATCTTTTTCTTAAAGTCCCTTTATCATTTTATATAATAGTGGTTTGTTGATGATGAACTCCTTTAGTTTTTGTTGTCTGGGAAGCTCTTTATCTGCCATTTGATAACTGGAAGTCCACTGTAATAAGATTTTTAAGATGGACTTTGCATTTTGTTTCGTGGTTTCTTAACTCTAGAATCAGGATAAACAAATAGCAATCATTCTTCAGAAGTAGACTTTAACTCTTTGTATTAGCATAGCTACACACAGATTATAAAGTTCTGTCTTATTACTTTCTTAATGAATCATTGCAACTAACTCATGAGGTAATGGGAAAAGAAATGGAGACTCATTTAGGTCATATGGCTTGCCCAAGGTCCATGGTGCAGTGATTTCCTGTGTCTGCATTTGGGCCTTAGCAGAACTTGTTGCTATTTCTGAGGTCCTTCATATTAGAAGATGAATAATATTCATTTTCAAACTCAGGCCTAGCTATAGTTTACATTCAACACCTCTCTCTCTTCCCCATTTACTCATGCTTTTGCATTATCTGGGTATTTGTCTAGTTCCTTTTAAGATCAAACACACCTTTGCCCCTTCATCTCCAGCTCACAGTAGATGTAAAATAACTTTTTGTTAAATAAATACATGTATGGATATAAAGAACCAAACCATTAAAATTATTAATGAGAATAAACACTTGTATAGCCCTTTTTTCCTTAACAGTAATTATTTTATTTTTATTTTTAATTATATTTTATTAATTATGCTATTACAACTGTCCCATTTTTTTCTCCCCTTTATCCCACATGGCCATGTACCCCCTTTCCCTCAAGCATTCCCCCCATTAGCTCATGTCCATGGGTCATACATAAAAGTTCTTTGGCTTCTCCATTTCCTATACTATTCTTAACCTCCCCCTGTCTATTTTGTACCTATCATTTATGCTTCTTATTCCCTGTACCCTTTTGCCCTTTCTCCCCCTCCACCTCCTTGCTGATATCCCTCCATATGATCTTCATTTCTGTGATTCTGTTCCTGTTCTAGTTGTTTGCTTAGTTTGTTTTTGTTTTAGGCTCAGTTGTTGCTAGTTGTGAGTTTGTTGTCATTTTACTGTTCACAGTTCTGATCTTCTTCGTTTTCTTAGATAAGTTCCTTTAACATTTCATATAGTAAAGGCTTGGTGATGAACTCTTTTAAGTTTACCTCATCTGGGAAGCTCTTTCTCTGCCCTTCCATTCTAAAAGATAGTTTTGCTGGATAGAGCAATGTTAGAAGTAGGTCCTTGCCTTTCATGACTTGGAATACTTTCCAGCTCCTTCTTGCTTACAAGATTTTTTTTGAGAAATCAGCCAATAGTCTTATGGGAACTCCTCTGTAGGTCCCTATCTCTTTTTCTCTTACTGCTTTTAAGATTCTCTCCTTCTCTTTAATCTTCGGTAATATAATTATGATGTGTCTTGGTGTGTGCTTCCTTGGGTCCAACTTCTTTGGGACTCTCTGAACTTCCCAGACTTCCTGGAAGTCTATTTCCTTTACCAGATTGGGGAAGTTCTTCATTGTGTTTTCAAATAAGTTTTCAATTTCTTACTCTTCTTCTTCTTCTGGCACCCCTATGATTTGGATATTGGAACATTTAAAGTTGTCCTGGAGGTTCCTAAACCTCTCCTCATTTTTTTTGAATTGTTGTTTCTTCATTTTGTTCTGGTCGAATGTTTATTTCTTCCTTTCATTACAAATTCTTGATTTGAGTCCCGGTTTCCTTCCCTTCACTGTTGGTTCCATGTGTATTTTTCTTTATTTCACATTGTATAGCCTTCACTTCTTCCTTCTGTGTCTGTATTCAATCATTTCTGTGAGCATACTGATTACTGATACTTTGAACTCCACATCTGATAAACATTGGCTATCTCCATGTAGTTTAGTTCTTTTTCTGGAGTTTTGATCTGTTCTTTACTTGGGCCATATTTCTTTGTCTTTGCACACTTGTTATGTTATAAGGATCGCAGCCTTAGGCATTCTGCAGGTCATGGCAACCAACTTTGCTGCATTGTGGTGCTGTATGTGGGGGAGGGGTCAGAGAAAGAACAATGCCACTTGCTTGGCTCTGGCCCCTTTCAGTTACTTCCCCTGCTACCCACAAGTAAATTGCACCCTTCTGGTGCTGATTCTCAGGTGGGTGGTTTTGTGTACGTTCTAGGACCCTGTGGGTCTCTCCAATGAACTCTCCTGTGAGACTGGGAATTTTTCCTACCACTGCAACCCCCACAGGTTTTTACAGCCAGAGGTTTTGAAGCTTTCATTTCCTGTGCTGGAACTGTGCGTTGTGTGGTCTCTCTACCCAGTTGTTCCTCCTAGGTTATCCACATGCAAATGTGAGACTACCTGGTCTGCTAGCCACTGCTTCACCTGCCCAGTTCACCAGCTGCTTCCTTGCCTCATGTCCTCTCTGCCCCAGCTTTCCAACTCTGCCCCTCCTACCAGTCTGGATGAATGTTTCTTCTTTAACTCCTTGGTTGTTGGACTTCCATACAGTTTGATTTTCTGACAGTTCTTGTTGTTATTTGTTTTTAAATTGGTTGTTATCCTTCTTTTGGTTGAGTGAGGAAGCAAAGGTTATCTACCTACATGTCCATCTTGGCTGGAAGCCCAACATTTGTATAGCTCTTTAAGCCTCATTCATTATTCAAAATAATGTATTGAATATGAACCATGTCCAGATATTGTTTTAGACTTTATTGGATAAAGTTCTCTGATCTCATGCAGTTTATATTTAGTGGGAGGAGACAGACAATAAAAGTATGTAATATATGAGCTCTTTTGGTGGTAAGTGAAATTAAGAAATATGAAGCAGGGAATGTCACAAGTTAATATTTCAGACACATGGGTTGGAAGGTCATTTTGAGGAGGTAGCATTTGAACAGTCTAAATGTAGAGAGCAGATGTGACATGAGCAAAATGGTGAGGAATCTCTAAGCCTTTTTTCCCCACACACAACATAAAAACCTCAGAAAGGAACCCTATAGGAGCTCTGGAAAACAGTCAGAAGTCTACAGCAACTAAGCAAGTATGCACTCAGGAAAAGGTTCCATTCAAAACAGTAGGAAGTTTTGTGCTGTTTTTATTTGCTCTTGACCATCCTCTTCCATACACAGTAATGGTCTTGGTTTGAAGGAGGCAGTAGCCTAGTTCCTAATTTTCTCTCTTGAACCAGAGGGAGCAGAGCTGGCCTTATTTATAACATTCTAACCTGTTTGGAGCTGAAGGACTGCTATATGTTTTGTATCTCTTGAAGCTCAGGTGAAAAGTGGTTGATGATGCAGATACTGGCCAGCAGTATCTGCGGCCGCTGTGGATGATCAAGATATAAGAAAAATACACACGGACTACCGAGTCCTGTGGAGGAATAGGGATGGCACAGCTACCCTCTCAAGGGGAGGGTGCCTCAGAGTGGCCTGGCCACTCTCTCAAAGGAGAGTGCCCTGCCATCTTGCCTGAACAGGCTTTTAATAGGTAGTTTTGGGTAGGAATATGGATACAGCTTATTAACCATTGTCTGGTGGTGAGGATCAAACAAATAGGTAATGTTCAAAGAGCTAAAAAGGGCTCACACTGTGTTGGGGACTTATTACCTAAAAAACTATAGAACTAAGGGGGCTAAATTCATTTCCTGCCCTGCCTGTCTTGGGTCCATCCTCCTCTGAGGAACCTTACCCATCATTGGCTAACTGACCAAGCAATGGGGGCCAGGCAAGGAGCAGGCAGTGCTCTTGCCAGGGAGATAAGCTTGTTTCCTTAGTGTCTCCTGGTCTGGAGGTCTCTCACTCAGCCTTAGCCATGGGGGGTTACAGCTCCTGAAACCAGGCAGGGTGGCTCCCAACAAGTGGACACTGCTCAGGAGAGTTGCAGGGGGGAAACAGACCCACAGATTCCTGGAGCAAGCGATTACAGGTGGAGACATACAATAGACCAACTAAGGCACCAAGGAGAAGCTGGATAAGACTCTGGAACATTAAGATATTCAAAAGGTGCTATGTATAACGGGAAACTGATAAAGCCACACAAGCTCAGGGAAGATTCTCACTCAGAAAAAGACTTGGGAAGACCTTAAGCTTTCACCTAGAGCCCCCAAGACTCAGAAGACCCAGCAAACTAGTGAAGGACTGCTCAGCAAAGAGCTAGTCTGTAAAGACTAGGAGAGATAGATTCTTTCAAATGCCCAATTTTCAACAACAAAATTACAAGGCAAACAAAGAAATAGTGAAAAATAGCCCATTCAAATGAAGGTAAATTGGCAGAAACCATCCCTAAAGAAGCACATGCACTGGACTTACTAGAAATATTTTTAAAAATATTTTTATTATTGTTCAATTACAGTTGTTCCCATTTCCCCCCATTGCTCTTCCCTGCCTGACCCACCTCCACCTCCCACATTCAATCCTCCCACGTTGTCCGCAGGTCCTTTATACATGTTCCTTGATGACCCTTCCCCTTCTTTCCCCTTTTATCCCCCTCACCCCTCCCCTCTGGTTACTGTCAGTTCTTTATTTTCATGTCTCTGGTTCTATTTTGCTTGCTTGTTTGTTTTGTTGATTAGGTTCCACTTATAGGTGAGATCATATGGTATTTACTTTCACTAACTGGCTTATTTCACTTAGCTTAATGCTCTTCAGTTCCATCCATGCTGTCATAAAGTGTAGGAGTTCCTTCTTTCTGCTGCATAGTATTCTACTGTGTAATTGTGCCACAGTTGTTTTTTTTAATCCACTCGTTTACTGATGGTCACTTACACTGTTTCCATCACTTGCTATTGTAAATAACACTGCTATGAACATTGTGGTGAATAGGCTCTTTTGAATTGGTGTTTCAGGATTCGTAGGGTATAATCCCAAAGTGGAATTGCTGCGTCAAAAGGCAGTTCCGTTTTTAGTTTTCTGAAGAAATTCCATACTGTTTTCCACAGTGGCCACACCAGTCTGCATGCCCACCAACAGTGTACTAGGGTTCCCTTTTCTCCATAACCTCACTAGTGCTTCTTGTTTGTTGAATTGTTTATGATGGCCATTCTGACAGGTGTGAAGTGTTTTTTTGTCCCAAAATAAATAATAAAAAAAAAGAAACAAAAGAAACAAAAAAAGAAACAAAAAACTTGTGCTTCAGTGCCAATTACTAGAAAACAAAAGAAACACCTCTCCTGGCCTGACCTGCATGGCTGAGTTGATTGGGTGTCATCCTGCATTGCAAAAGGTCACCAGTTCATTTCCTGGTCAGGGCACATGCCTGGGTTGTAGGCCTGGTCCCTGGCTGGGGTGCGTGCAAAAAGCAACTGACTGATGTTTCTTTCACACATCAATGTTTTTCTCTCTCTCTTGTCCTCCTTCCCTTCCCCTGTCTCTAAGAATAAATGAATAAAATCTTAAAAAAAGGAACATGACTCCTTATTGACCTACTAAATAGAAAAGTATTACTCTTTAAAAAAACAAACTTCATTCCCATAAATGCCTAGGCAGAGAAATAATCCATCAAATATCATGGGGTGGGAGGGGGTGTGCAGGGCAGAGGGGAATAAAGGGGGGGATGAGCAACTTCAATAGCTTAATCAATAAAATCAATATATTAAAAATAAAAAATACCTTCCACAGCTACTGGTCTGCAGCTGTTCTGATGGTGGCAGCTGTGACATTCCTCTGTGGGAAGCAAATTGTTACACAGTTAAACACCTCTTTCTTAGCAAAGCAGAAAGTGGGCATGTGTGTGACAGACACAGGAAAAATAAATAAATAAATAAATAAATACCAAGATAAGGTATCTCAGAAAGAGTATGAACAATCTCCATAAAATAAACTTAAAGACAGGGAAATATGTGATTATTGATAAATGACAGTCAAGATTGTAGGCCTGAAAAACTCAACAAGATATGAGAAAACTCAAAAGGCAATTGAATGAACTCAGAAATAAAATTAATGAGCAAAAGGACTAATTTACCAAAGAAATTGAAACTATGAAGAAGAGCCAACTATAAATTCTGGAGTTGAAGAACTCAATGAAAGACATAGAGAATGAATTAGATTAGAAATATATGGCTGACCAGATGGAAGTAAAAATAGTGTTATTGAAGATAGAAATCTAGAAATGATGCAGATATAAGAAAAGAGACTTGAGAGTAAAAAAACAAAAGAACTCTTTGAGAGCTGACTTCATCAAAGAGAACAACATAAAAACAGATATAACAGAAGGAGAGAAGGGAGAAAAGGGAATAGAGCTTATTCAAAGAAATAATCAGGCAGAACTTCCCCAAACCTGTGGAAAGAACTGGATTCTCAATTCCAAGAAGCAAATAGAACACATAATTATCTCAATCCAAAAAGGCCTTCTTCAAGACACATTATAAAGAAATTGTTAAAAATGAATAACAAAAAAATCCTCAAGGCAGCTAGGGAAAAGAAGACAGTAACCTATAAAGGAAATCCCATTAGATTATAATTGGATTTTTCAGCAGAAATCCTCAAGCCAGGAGAGTTGAAAAAAAATCAAATTATAGAAAGAAAGAAATCACCATCCAAGATTAATATATCCAGCAAAGTTATGCTTTAGATATGAATAAGAAATGAAGACTTCCAAACACACAGAAGCTGAAAAAATTTAGCACCACAAGACCTGCATTACAGGAAATATTGAAGGATTTCTACCTAAAACAAAATTAAAAAAGGACTATGAGTATGATGACTAACAGAGAGAAGCAGAAAATGGCAATCCTCCTTTAGATAGAGTAATATAAATGTAAATATAAGATAAGGTTAAAGGAAATAAAACATTTTTAAAAACAAGAAGAAGACAATAGGTCCTGCAATTTGGAAATATAACTCATTGCATAAAAAGAGATAATTGTGACAACAAAAACATAAAAGGGGTGTGGGAAGGATAGAACTTGCACAGGAGAGTGAAAAATAGATGCAATCAGGAGAAAAAGGACTACTTTCTTTCGCATAAACCTAATGGTAACCACAATAAAAATAAATCAAGAACTGCCCTGGCTGGTGTAGCTCAGTGGATTGAACACCGGCCTGTGAACTAAAAATAAATCAAGAACTGAGACACATAACATAAAAAGAGAGTAAAGGGCAGAAAAACAATCATAGAATAAAACCATACGAAAATAACAGAAACATAAATGAAAAGAAACAAAAGAGAAACAGAGCTATCAGAAAACAAAAGATAAAATGGCTATAGGAAATCTTCATATAACAATCACCTTAACATAAATGGACTGAACTTACCAATAAAATGGCACAGAGTAGTGGGTTGGATCAAAAACCCCAACTATATGCTGCTTCAGGAGATATATATCAGCCGTAAGGATAAACAGAGACTCAAAGTGAAGGTGTGGAAAATGATCCTTCAAGCAAATGGCATCCAGAGTAAAGTAGGTGTAGTCATATCTATGTGAGAGGGGACTCAAAAAACCCAGAATTTATTTATAAAAAATTGTGTATTTTTCCTTACATGTTTAAACTTTAGTCATCTTCAAAGTACTCTCCATTTGATGCAATATACCTATTGAGATCTTTTTTCCACTGCTCAAAACAGTTTTTAAACTTGTCAATTTTGATTCCTTTTTGTGCTGCCGTTTTTTGTTTCACCTCTTCCACATCAGCAAAATGTTTCCCTTTAAGGACTTTTTTAATCCAGGGAAACAGAAAACGTTGTTCAGTGTGAGATTGGGTAAATAGGGAGGGTGGGGCATGGGAATTAGGCCGTTTTTTGTCAAAAACTGCTGAATACTCGGCATGGTGTAGACAGGTGTACTTGTAAATCTCCCATCATGAAATGGGCAAACACATTGAAAGAGTCTTCAAGAAACATTCACTGAAGTGAAACACAGCAACTCACAACACGAGCTGGTACACTGATACAGATGGGTTCCTAGAACACTTATCTAATGGGGGAAGCCTGTACTACAAGGCGCTTGCCCTCCAGAAAATAATTCTTGTTTTTGGAGAGTCCCCCCTCATATTTGTGTGTGTATGTGGGAGTTCACTTTCTTTTTGCAGTTGATTTCAAATTTTAAAAGTATTGTGGTCAGAGAATATACTTGGTGTGATTTTAATCTTAAATTGTTGAGGCTAGTTTTGTGTCCCAACATATGGTGTATCCTTGAGAATATTTCATGTGCACCAGAGAGGAATGTATAATCTGGTGCTGAGATGAAAGGCTCTGTAGATATTGAGTATATTCATTTGGTTTAATGTGTGACTTAAGGCTGACATTTTCTTACTGTGCTTTTGGATGATCTATCTATAGCTGTCAATAAGGTATTTAGGTCCCCTATAATTGTATTTCTGTCAGTTTCTCCCTTTGCTTCTGTTAGTAGTTGCATTACATATTTTGGTGCTCCCAGATTGGGCACATATATATGAATGTGTTATGTCTTCTTTTTTTAATCCTCACATGAAGACATTTTTTCATTGCTTTTAGAGAGCAAGGGGGAGGGGAAGAGAGAGAGAGAAAGAGAAATATTGATGTGAGAAATATCAATTGGTTGCCTCCTGTACCCATACAGACCCAAAGATCAAACCTGAAACCTAGGTTATGCACCCTGACTGGGAATTAAACCCTCAACCTTTTTGATGACATTCCAACCAACTGAGCCACATCAGCCCATTTATCATTATAGAATCCCATCTCTGTCTCTTGTTACCTTTTGGGGGGACCCAAAAAATAGAATTATCTTCTGGATGATGGGACCCTGGTAGTACAGGCTTCCCCCACTAAGTGAGTGTTCTAGGAATCCATCTGTATCAGTGTACCAGCTTATGTTGTTGTGAGATGCTGTGTTTCACTTCAGTGAATTTTTTTGAACACTTTCAGCGCATTTGCCCATTTCATGATGTATGATTCACGAGCACACCTGTCTACACCATGCCGAGTATTCAGCAGTTTTTGACAAAAACGGCCTAATTCCCATGCCCCACCCTCCCTATTTACCCAATCTCACACTGAATAACTTTGTTTCCCTGGATGAAAAAGTCCTTAGAGCGAAACATTTTGCTGATGTGGAAGAGGTGAAACAAAAAATGGCAGCACAAAAAGGAATCAAAATTGACAAGTTTAAAAACTGTTTTGAGCAGTGGAAAAAAGATCTCAATAGGTATATTGCATCAAATGGAGAGTACTTTGAAGATGACTAAAGTTTAAACATGTAAGAATAAATACACAATTGTTTAATAAGTAAATCCTCGGTATTTTTGGGTCTCCCCTCAGTGAAGATTAAGCAACATGCCACTGAACAAAGACTGGGTCAGAGAGAAAATAAAAAAGAAATCAAAAGCACACAGAAACAAATGAGAATGACAATATAACATATCAAAATTCTGGGGATACAACAAAAACAGTAATACCAGAGTTGATACCATTACAGGTCTACTCTAAGAAACAAGAAAATCTCAAAATAACCTAACATTTTACTTTATTTTATTTTATTTTACTTTTTTAAAGTGTGATTCAGGCTGTAAGTTATTTTATTTTTATTTTTAAAGATTTTATTTATTTTTAGGGAGAGGGGAAGGGAGGGAGAAAGAGGGGGAGTGAAACATCAATGTGTGGTTGCCTCTCACATGCCCCCTATTGGGGACCTGGCCTGCAACCCAGGCATGTACCCTGACTGGGAATCAAACCGGCAACACTTTGGTTTGTAGGCCTGTGCTCAGTCTACTGAGCCACACTAGCCAGTGCCTTTATTTTTATTTTTAGAGAGAAGGGAAAGAAAGGAAAAAGAGAGGGAGAGAAACATCAATGTGTGGTTGCCTCTCATGCATCCCCTACTGGAGTCCTGGCCTGCAACCCATGTATGTGCCCTGATTGGGAATTGAACCCTCAACCCTTTGGTTTGGAGCCTACATTCAATCCACTAAGTTACACCAGCCAGGGCAACAACCTAACCTTTTACTTTAAAGAACTAGAAAAAGAACAAAGAAGGTTCTGCTCCTCCTGTTCGACAGACAGGCGCGTCTTCCCACACAGTGCCAGCCACAACCCTGAGACTCCATGGTGAAGGTTCAGGATGAACAGATTTGGCTGTATTGGGTGCCTGGTCACTAGAGCTGCTTTTAACTCTAGCGAAGTGGATATTGTCACCATCAATGGCCCCTCCATTGACCTCAATTGCATGGTCTGCATGTTCTAGTATGATTCTACTTATGGCAAGTTCAAAGGCAGAGTCAAGGCTAAGAACACGAAATGTATCATCAGTATAAAGTCCATCTTCCAGGAGTGAGATCCTGTCAACATCAAATGCAGAGATGCTGGTGCTGAATATGTTGTGGAGCCCACTGGTATTCTTCAGTACCTTGGAGAAGGTTTGGGGCTCACTTGAAGGTTGGAGCCAAGAAGGTCATCATCTCTGCCCCTTCTGCAGATGCTCCTATGTTTGTGATAGATGTGGACCATGACAAGTATGACAATTCCCTCAAAATTGTCGGCAATGCCTCTTGTACTGCCAACTGCTTGGCTTCCCTGACTAACGTCATCCATGACAACTTTGGCATCATGGAGGGACTCATTACCACAGTCCATGTCATCACTGCCACCCAGCAGACTGTGGATGGCCCCCCTGGGAAGCTGTGGTGTGATGGCCAAGGGGCTGTCCAGAACATCACCCCTGCTTCTACTGGTGCTGCCAAGACTGTGGGCAAGGTCATCCCTAAGCTGAATGGGAAGCTCACTAGCATGGCCTTCCATGTCCCCACCCTGAATGTGTCCATTGTGGATCTGGCCTGGCCCTGGAGAAAGATGCAAATACAATGATGTCAAGAAGGTGGTGAAGGAGGATCAGAGGGCCCCCTCAAGGGCATCCTGGGATATACTGAGGATTAGGTTGTCTCCTGCAACTTTAACAGTGACACCGACTCTTTCACCTTTGATGCTGGGGTGGGCATTACCCTCAATGACCACTTTGTCAAGCTCGTTTCCTGGTATGACAATGAATTTGGCTACCGCAACAGAATGGTGGACATTATGGTCCACAAGGCCTCCAAGGAGTAAGAGTATCATGGACCATCAGCCACAGTGAGAGGAAGACAGGCCCTCAGCTGTTGGGGAGTCCTTGTCCCAAGTCAATTCCCCAACACTGAAAATCTCCTGACTTCACAGTTTCTATCCCAGATCCCCTGAAGAAGGGGAGGTGCTTAGGGAGCCCTATCTTGTCATGCACCTTCAATAAAATTCACTATACCCGGTCCCCCAAAATGAAGCCCAATATTAGTAGATGAAAAGAAATACAGTAAAACCCTGGTTCTGGAATGTCTCCCATCTCAACCAAGTTGTTCATGAAAACAATGTCTCAGCTGTGGAAAATCACTTCAGTTCTTGACCTGACAACACTTTCTTGTTGACATCTCTATGATCAGTCTTTCATATCTCAGGAGACAAACAAAGGAGATTTGGTTTTTGAACAAATTGCTTCTTGAACAGCCTTTGGAACAAATTAAGTTTGAGAACCAAGGTTTCACTTTAATAAAAATTAGAGCACAATTAAACAAAATAGAAAACAAAAGATAATAGAAAAAATAATTCAACAAAAAGCTGGTTCTGTGAAAAGATTAATAAAATTGAAAACCACTGGTTAGAATCACTAAGGAAAAAAGAGAAAAGACTTAAACAAAATCAGAAATAAAAGAGGAGAAATTACAAGAGACACTACAAAAATATAAATGTTTATTTATTTTTTAAAAGATTTTATTTATTTATTTTTTAGAGAGGGAAGGGAGGGAGGGAGGGAGAGAGAGAGAGAGAGAGATAAAGAGAGAGAGAAACATCAATATGCGGTTGCTGGGGGTCATGGCCGGCAACCCAGGCATGTACCCTGGCTGGGAATCGAACCTGCGACACTTTGGTTCACAGCCCGAGCTCAATCCACTGAGCTACACCAGCCAGGGCAAAAATATAAATGTTTATATACAAATACTATGAAAGCCTATATGCCATCCAATTTGATAACCTAGAAGAAATAAATAAACTCTTAGAAATACATAACCTTCTCAGGCTGAATCATGAAGAACTGAAAATCTAAATAGACTGACCAGCAGTAAGGAAATTGAAACAGTCCTCTAAAACCTCCAAAAAACCAAAAGTCCAAGATCAGACAAATTCACTAGTAAATTCTACCAAACATTTAAAGAAGGTCTAATACCTATCCTTCTCAAACTTCTCCAAAATATTAAAGAAAAGATAGTACTTCCTAACTCATTTCATGAGGTCAACATTACTCTGATACCAAAATCTGGCAGGGATAATGCAACAAAATAAAATTACAGACCAATATCTCTGATGAATATAGGTATAAAAATCCTAAACAAAATACTAGCAAAGCAAATACAATAATACATTAAAAACATAATACATCATGATCAAGTGAGGTTCATTTCAGGGGTGCAAGTCTGGTTCAACATACACCAATCAATGTGATACCCAAAATTAACAAAATAAAATATAAAAGTTATATGATAATATTAATAAATATAGGAAAACATTTGACAAGGTACAACATTTAAGATAAAAATACTTAAAAAAATGGGTATAGAAGGACTATATCTCAACATGATAAGGCCATGTATGACAAACCCTCAGCTAATATACTACTCAATGGCTAAAAAACTGAAAACTTTTCCTACAAGATTAGGAACAAGACAAGGATCCCTTCTCTCACCACCATTGTTCAACATAGTACTAGAGTCTTACCCAGAGCAATCAGAAAAGAGGATTAAATAAAAGGCTTAGAATTGGGAATGAAGAAGTAAAACTGTTACTTTTGGCAGATGACATGATTCTTTATACAGAAAGCCACAAAAACTCCACCCAAAACTATTAAAAACAATACAAAAGTACAGTAAAGTTGCTGGATACAAAATCAATGTACAAAAATCCATTGTAGTTTTGTATACTGATAATGAAATTTTAGAAAAAGAAATGAAAAGAAAAATCAATTCCATTTGGAATTACAACAAAAAGAATAAAATACCTTAAATAAACTTAATAAAGTACATGAAGGGCCTGTACACTGAAAACTACAAGATGTTATTAAAATAAATTAGATGCCAGGAAATAGATAGTATGTGTTTATACATTGGAAGAATTGACATAGTTAAAATGGCCATAATTCCCAAAGCATTTTACAGCTTTAATGCAATCTCCATCAAAATCCCAATGGCATTTTTTAAGATATGGAAAAAAAATAATCAAATTTGTATGGAACCACAAATGACCCTGAATAGGCAAAGCAATCCTGAGAAAAAAGAACAAAGGTGGAAGTTTCACACTTCCTGGCATCTAAATCTAGTATGAAGTGACAATAATCAAAACAGTATGATATGGGCAGAAAAGAAGACACACAAACCAAAGCAACGGAATTCAGTGCCTAGAAATACATACACATATTTATCGACAAATAATTTTTGACAAAAGAGCCAAGAACATACAATTGAGAAAAGAAAGTCTTTTCAATAAATAATGCTAAGAAAATTGGAAAGCTACATGCAAATGAGTAAAACCAACTATTTGTCACCATATAAAAATATTAACTCGAGACTTTCGGCCAAGATGGAGGCATAGGTAGACACTGTACCTCCTCGCAGAACCAAGATAGGGACAACAATAATTTAGAAACAGAATAACAACTAGAACTGACAGAAAATTTAACTGTATGGAAGTTGGACAACCAAGGAGTTAAAATAGACATGTTCATCCAGACCAGTAGGAGGGGTGGAGTTGGGAAGCTGGGCAGAGAGGGGTCTCAGAACAAAGAGCTTTGGGACTGGGGTAAGGCATCCCAGGCGCGTAAGACCACAGCAGGTGGACTTGGGTGCACAAGCGGCGGCTGGCAAACCCCGGCCAAAGGGTGGCAACTGGCAGACCCAACAAGGTGGGAATTGTGAAGCAACCCAGGGTCCCAGTGCTGGGAAATAGAGCCTCGGGGCACTGACTGAAAATACCTGTGGGGATTGAGGCACAGCGAGAGACTCCCAGCCTCACAGGAGAGGTCGTTGGAAGGTCCCACAGGGTGCACAAGCCCACCCACACAGGAATCAGCACCAGAAAGGTCCAGCTTGCTTGGGGGAAGCGGTGGAAGGGACTGAAATCAGCAGAGTGTGGAGCAAGTGCCATCATTCCCTCTCAGACCCCATCCCCACATATAATGTCATGACCCAGCCACTGGGTTGCCCCACCCTGGTGAACACCTAAGGCTCCACCCCTCATACACAACAGGTGCAACCAGACAAAAAAAAAAAAAAAAAAAGATGGCTGAAACAGAAGAACAAATGAAAGCCCCAGAACCCATCCTTTTAAACAACCAGGAGATAGCCAACCTATCAGATGCACAGTTCAAAACACTGGTGATCAGGATGCTCACAGAACTGGTTGATTTTGGTTGCAAATTAGATTAAAAAAATGAAGGCTACAATAAGTGAAATGAAGAAAAATGCACAGGGAATTGATAGTGATGGAAAGAAAGCTCAGTCTCACATCAATGGAGTGGACCAGAAGGAAGAAAGAAACAACCACACAGAAAAGAATGAAGAAATAAGAATTCATAAAAATGAGGAGAGGTTTAGGAACCTCTGGGACATCTTTAAACATTCCAACATTAGAATTATAGGGGTACCAGAAGGAGAAGAGGAAGAGTAAGGAATTGAAAACTTATTTGAACAAATAATGAAGGAGAACTTCCCCAATCTGGCAAAGGAAATAGACTTCCAGGAAGTCCAGGAAGCTCAGAGAGTCCCAAAGAAGTTGGATCCAAGGAGGAACACACCAAGGCACATCATAATTACATTAGTCAAGGTAAAAATGAAGGAGAGAATCCTAGAAGCAGCAAGAGATAAAGAGACAGTAACCTACAAAGGAGTTCCCATCAGGCTGTCAGCTGATTTCTCAAAAGAAACCTTGCAGGCAAGACGGGGCTGGAAGGAAGTATTCCAAGTCATGAAAGGCAAGGACCTACATCCCAGATTGCTTTATCAGCAAAGCTTTCATTTAGAATGGAAGGGCAGATAAAGTGCTTCTCAGATAAGGTCAAGTTAAAGGAGTTCATCATCACCAATCCCTTATTATGTGGAATGTTAAAGGGACTTATCTAAGAAAAAGAAGATAAAAAACGTGTAGTAAAATGACAGCAAACTCACAATTATTAACAACCATACCTAAAACAAAAACAAACCAAGCAAACAAGTAGAACAGGAACAGAACCACAGAAATGGAGAACACATGGAGGGTTAGCAACAGGGGAGGGGGAGGAGAAGAGGGGGGAAAGGTATGGAGAATAAGTAGCATAGATGGTAGGTAGAAAATAGACAGGGGAAGGGCAAGAATAGCATGGGAAATGTAGAAGCTAAAGAACTTATGACACATGGACATGAACTAGAGGGGAAGAACGTGGGTGGGAGAGGGTGTGCAAGGTGGAGGAGAGTGAAGGGGGGTAATGGGACAGCTGTAATAGCATAATCAATAAAATGTTTAAAAAATTAACTCAAAATGGATTAAAAATAAATATAAGACCTGAATCAATAAAATACATAAAAAAATATAGGTACTAAACTTACGGACAGAAGATTTGATCGATCTGGCCCCCAAAGTTAAAGGAAGGAAGAGCAAAAGTAGATCTATGGGATTGTATCAATTAAAAAGGTTGTGTACAGCAAAAACAGCAACAACAAAAAGACTCCCAAACCCCAGAAAACAAGACCCCCCCAAAACATCAACAAAACAAAAAGACAATCAGTCAAATGGAAGAATATATTTGCAAAAAATACCTGCATAAGGAGCTTACATTCAAAATATATATAAAAAGCATACAACTGAGCAACAAAAAGTGAACAATACAATTAAAAATGGGCAGGGGACCTAAACAGATACTTTTCCTAAGAAGACAACAGATATATGAGAAGATGTTCAATTTTACTAGCTGTAAAAGAAATGCAAATCAAAACCACAATGAGCTATCACTTCACACCTGTTAGAATGGTTATTATCAACAAAACAAAAAATCACAATAGTTGGGGAGGTTGTGGAGAAACAGGAGATCAACAAGAAAGTAGAAGACTTGAACAACACTGTAAACCAATTGAACTTAACAGACATGTATAGAACACTTGAGCCAACGGAAGCAGGAATGTAGATTGGTATAGTCGCTATAGAAAACAATATAGATAGTTTCAAAAAATTAAGAGTAGAGCTACCATATGACCCAGCCTTCTTTCTTTTGAATATCTACCTGAAAAATTAGAATACATTTATTTGTAAAAATAAATGCACTCCTATGTTCATTGCAGCATTATTCATGGTGGCCAAGACATGGAAACAACCAAAGCATCCTTTGGTGGGTGATTAAATAAAGAAGATGTGGTACATATATAGAATGGAATAGTACTTAGCCACAAGAAGATGAAATGCTGCCATTTGTGACAACATGGATGGATCTTTAGAATATCATCCTAAGCAAAATAAGTCAGAAGGGAAAAACAAGAACCATATGATTGTACTCATTTGTGGGGTATAAACCAGAAATCAACAAATGAATAAAAATAACAAAATCCTTATAAAACACAGATGACAGTATGATGGTTACCTAGGGGTGGTGGTGTGGGTGCTGGGGGGAGGTAGAAGAGAGTAAAGGCAGTCAAATATATGCTGGTGAAAGGAGGCTTGACTTTGGGTGGTGAACACATAATGTAATTCACAGCTGATGTGTTATAGAATTGTACACTTGAAACTATATAATCTTATTAACTAATGCCACCCCAATAAATCTAAAAAAAGATTATCAGCCAATTTCTCAGTAAAAATCTTGGCGAATAGAAGTGAATGAAATTAGATATTTAAAGTGCTGTAAAAAGAAACACAAACCCTGTCAACTGAGAATTCTATATCCAGCTAATCTATAAAATAAAATGCAAAAAAAAATAAATAAAATCTGACCACTAGACTTGTCCAATAAGAAATGCTACAGTGAGTCCTTCAGGTTGAAATGAAAGACTGTTAGATAGTAAATTGAAGCCATATGAAGATATAAAGATCTCTGTCAAAGGTAAATATACAAATACAGAAACCAGTATTTTTATAATTTTGATTTGTAACTCAGCTTTTTATTTTCTATGGGATTTAAGAGACATTTGCATGAAAGTTATAAGTCTATGTTAATGGGCACACAATGCATAAAGATGTGATCTGTAATAACAACATGATAAGAAAGAGATCAAGCTGTATATTAGTGCAGACTTTTAAAAATTGAAATTAAGTTGGTATCAATTCAAAATAGGTGGTTATAACTTTAGGGTGTTATATGTAATTTCTATGATAGCTGCAAAATAATATCTATAGAATGCACACAAAAGGAAGGGGGAAGGGAATAAAAACTGTCACTACTAAAAATCAATTAAATATAAAGAAAAGCAGTAATGAAGGAGATGAGGGACACAAAAACTGTAATGTATACAGAAAGTGAATAATAAAATGGCAGAAGTAAGTACTTCTCTGAGTAGTTACTTTAAACATAAATGATAAAATTCACTAATCAAAAAGCATATATTGGCAGAATGGATTTTTTAAATGATCCAACTATATTCTATTTACAAGAGATTCATTTTTGATCTAAGAACACAAATAGATTGAGAATGAAAGAATGGAAAAAGAGATTCCATGTAAATGGTAACCAGAAGAGAGCTAGGATGGCTATGCTAATAGCAGACAAAATGGACTTTCAGTCAATAACTGGTGCAAGACAAAAGAAGGATACTATATTGATAAAAGGGTAAATTCACCAAGAAGATATAATGACTATAAATGTATACATATTAAATACTAGAGATCCAAAGCATGTAAAGAAACTTTGAGAGAATTAAAGGGAGAAATAAACTGCTCTACAATAAATAGTTGAAGGCACCAATACCCCACTTCCAGTAATAGATAGAACCACCAGACATAAGAAAGTAGAAGACTTGACAACACTATACACTAATTGAACCTTATACCCATGTATAAAACACCTGAACCAACAACAGAAGAATATACATTTTTCTCAAGTGAACATGGATCTTTCTCCAGGATAGATCACATATAACTTTTCAAAACAAGACTTAATAAACTTAAAGAGATTGAAATTATTCACAGTATTTTTTCCAGTTACAGTGGTCTGAAACTAGAAGTGAATAACAGAAGAAAGACTGAAAAATCCACAAATGTGTAGAAATTAACTACATAGTCTTAAACAACTAATGGATCAAAGAAAAACACCACAGGGAAACTATAACACACCTCAAGAAAGGATGAAGACAAAAAGACAGTATACCAAAACTTATGGGATGCAGCAAAAGCAGTGCTAACATGAAAATTTATAGTTGTAAATATTTACATTAAAAAAGAAGAAAACCCTGACTGATTTATATTGGCATATATTGGCAGAATGGATTTTTTAAATGATCCAACTATATCCTATCTACAAGAGATTCATTTTTGATCTCTTGACTGGTGTGGCTTAGTTGGTTGGGCATTATACTACAAAACAAAAGGCTGCTGGTTCAATTCCTGTTTCGGGTGCATGCTGGGGTTGTGGGTCCGCTCCCTGGTTGGGGCGTGAGTGAGAGGCAACCAATCAATGTTTCTCTCTTGTGTTGATGTTTCTCTCCCACTCCTCCCTCCCTTCCCCTCTCTCTAAAAATAAATAATTTTTTTAAAAAGAAGAAAGATCTCAAGTCTATAACCTAACTTTAGATCTTAAGGAACTAGAAAAGGAAAACTAGTAGAAGGAAGAAAATATTAGACATTAGAGTGAAGATAAATAAAAAAGAGAATATAAAAAGTAAAGAAAAATAAAATCAAAAGTTGGTTCTTGGGAAAAGATCAACAAAGTTGACAAACATTTAATGAAATTTACTATGAAAAAAGAGGACTAAGTGTATGAAAATCAGAAATGAAAATAGGAACATTACCACTAAGCTTACAGAAATAAAAAAAAAATATGAGAGTGGAGTTCTGGTCAAGATGGTGGCATAAATAAATGTGCTTATTTCCTCTCATGACCACATCATGACTACATCTGAATTATACAATAATCCACCTGGAGAACCATCTGATTACTAGCTGAACAGAAGTCCTTTAACTAAAGATATAAATAATAAGCCATGTCAAGACTGTCAGAGGTGTGGAGATATGTGATGAGCTGGCCCCAAACCTGTGTATGACAGTTGAGAATTGGGAAGAATATATTAGCTGCAGAGGTACCCCCTGAGAAATGAGGAGTACCAGCCCCAGACAGGGTTCCCCAGACAGGGCTCCCCAGCCTAGAGCACCAGTGCCAGGCCTTGGCCCATCCTGCAGCCTTTCTTAAATTGAATCAGCAACCTGGAAGATGAGATAGCAGAAAACGCCAATCAGAACAGCAAAAACAAAAAAGAACTTAAAAATGAGTATAGTTTAAGGGAAGTCTTGGTCAACATCAAGCATAATACCATTCATGTCATAAGGATACCAGAAGCAGAAGAGAAAGAGAAAGGAATCGAGAACCTACTTGAAGAAATAATGACTGAAAACTTCCCTAACCTGGCAGAGGAAATAGACATACAAATCCAGGAAGCACAGAGCATCCTGAACAGGATGGACCTAAAGAGTCCCACACCAAGACACATAGTTAAAATGGCATAGGTTAAAGACAAAGAATCATAAAAGCAGCAAGAGAAGGATAGTTATTTACTTACAAGGGAGCTCTCTCAAAAGACTGTCAACTGTAAGCAGAGGGGAGCAGGAACAAGGATAATGGAGGAAAGAAAGGGAAGGGTCATCCAGGAACATGTATAAAGGACCCACGGACAAAGCCAAAGAGGGGAAGGATTGAGGGTGGGAGGTGAGGTTGGGCAGGGTGGGGGAAAGTGGTGATGGGAAAATCGAGACTACTGTACTTGAACAACAATACAAAATGATATAAAAAAAGACTGTCAGCTGATTTCTCAACAGAAATTTTGCAGGCTAGAAGGGCTTGGCAGGACATATTCAAAGTGATGAAAAAAAAAGGACCCACATCCAAGATAACCCAGCAAGGCTATCATTTAAAATTTAAGGAGAAAAAAAAGAGTTTCCCAGACAAGAAAAATCTAAAGAACTTCCTCAATAACAAACCAGTATTACAAGAAATGTTAAAGGGACTTCTTTAAGATGAAAGGAGGAAAAGGACATAACTATGAATAATAAAATGGCAACAACAACATAACTATCAACAACCACTTTAAATGCAAATGGATTAAATGTTTCAATCAAAAGACATATAATGACTAAATGGGAAGGAAACAAGACCCTCACATATGTTCCCTATAAGAGACTCACTTCAAATTAAAAGATACACATAGAATGAAAGTAAAGGGATAGAAAAAGATTTTTCATGAACGAGGAAATGAATAAAAAATTTGAGGTAGCAATACTTATATTAGACAAATTAGACTTTAAAAGAAAGGCAATAACAAGAGACTATGAAGTACCCAGCAATTTCACTTCTGGGTATTTAGCTAAGAAACCCAAAACACTAATTTGAAAAGACATATGTATCCAATTGTTCTTTGTAGCATTGTTTACATTAGTCAAGATATGGAAGAAACCTAAGTGTCCATCAATAGATGGATAAAGCAGAAGAGGTACAGCTTTCCAGAAGCTTCTGTGGGTTTCCCTAGCTCTGTGTACTTCATTCTGCATCACGCAGCCATTATGGGTCATCATCCCATGGTCGTGTTCAGTCTGAACACAGAATCTGGAAGAAAAGTTCAACTTTGAAATATCAATATGGCCAAGACTATTGCAGGTATCATCTGAACATGTTTGAAACCTAAGTCCATGATGAAGATGCTTTTGGACCCAAATGGAGGCACTGTCATGATTAAAGATGGCAATGCCATTCTTCAAGAGATTCAAGTTCAGCATCCAGTGAGTGGCCCAGACCATGACTGAGGTTAGCCAGACACAGGATGAAGAGGTTGCAGATGGGATCATATCTGTAGTAATTCTTGCAGGGGAGATCCTGTCTGTGGCTGAGCACTTCCTAGAGCAGAAAATGCACCTAATGGTGATGATCAGTGCTTGCCAAAAGGCATTGGATGATATGATCAGCACCCTTAAGAAAATTAGTACACCCATTGACACCAACAACCAAGATATGTTACTAAACATTATCAACAGCTATATTACTACTAAAGCAAGCAGTTGGTGGTCTTCTTTGGCTTGCAACATTGCCATGGATGCTATTGAAACTGTACAGTTTGAGGAGAATGAATGGAAGGAGATTGACATCAACAAATATACAAAGGTAGAAAAGATGCCTGGGAGCATCGTTGAAGACTCATGTGTCTTATGTGCAGTCATGATTAACAAAGATGTGACCCATCCTTGAATACAATGCTATATCAAGAACCCTCGTATTGTGCTGTTGGATTCTTCTCTAAACATTCTCTAAACAGAAAGGAAAAGGACAAACTGACATTGAGATCACATGAGAGAGAGACTTCACCTGCATCCTCCAAATGGAAGACGAGTACATCAATTGGCTCTGTAAGGACATTATTCATATGAAGCCCAATGTGGTCATCACTGAAAAGGGCAAATCAGATGCAGCTTATCACTACCTCTTGTGGGCCAACATCACAGCCATCCATGGAGTCCAGAAGACAGACAATATTCACATAGCTAGAGCCTGTGGGGCCTGGATAGTCAGCTAACAGGAGGAATTGAGAAAAGGTGATATTGGGACAGGAGCAGGCCTGTTGGAAATCAAGAAAATTGGATATGAGTATTTTACTTTCATCACTGAGTGTAAAGACCCCAAGTCTTGTACCATTCTCCTCCTGAGGGTGAGGTGGAAGAGCACAACAGCAAGATCCTCTTGGAAGTAGAATGCAACCTCCAGGATGCCATGCAAATGTGCCACAACATTATCCTGGACCCCTAGCTGGTGCCAGGAGGTGGGGCCTGTGAGATGGCTGTGGCTCATGCCATGACAGAAAAGTCCAAGGCCATGACTAGTATAGAGTAATGGCCATACAGGGCTGTTGCCCAGGCCCAAGAGGTCATTCTTCATACCCTTATCCAGAACAGTGGGGCAAGCCCCTTCTGTCTATTTTCCTCCTTTTGGGCCAAGCACACCAGGAGAACTGTGAGACCTTGGGCATAAAGGGTGAGACAGGTGAACATGAAGAACTGGGCATCTGGGAACCACTGGCTGTGAAGCTGCAAACATAAGACAGCAGTGGAGATGGCAGTTTTGCTGCTGTGAATTGATGGCATTGTCTTAGGCCATACAAAGATGGGCAATAACCAGGGCTGGCAAGGTGGGTTTCCTGATGCTGGCCAGGAGTGAGTGGTAGGCAAGGTGGCTTCAACACACAGAACCAACAATTTTCCCCTTCCCTGAGCCAGACTGCCAGGACGCTGTGGATGCCTTTGTTTGGAAGGGGTCAGGTTGAAGGGCAGCCCCAGGCCCTTTCTGTCCCAGCTCAGTTTGCAGAAGGCACTGACGTGTAATTCTTCTCTATTGTAAACTTTCCATTTAGTTTGCTTCTCATGATTAAATCTAAATCATTTGAAAAAAGTGTACCTATATACAATGGAATATTATTGATAAATGGGGGATTGGTGTAACCAGGTATGTGGAGTAGAGACATCACTCAGGCAGCTGTGCAGAGAAGGCAGTGGCAGGAGCAAATCGTTCATGGGATTGCTGGAGACCCAAAGCAGGAGAGAAGGAGAAAGATGGAGAGGATGAATGAAGGCAGGAGATCCTCAGAAAGCAGAATCATGAAGATTGGTGAATAGAGTTAAAGGTTATGTCTGGGTTCCTGTTTGGGCAACAGTTGTTTCTATTTGCGTTTCCCACAGTAGCAGAAATGCAGAAACAGGGTCACATTGGGGCAGAATTGTAATAAGATGCTTTTTCGACATGTTAAATTTGAGGTGTTTGTGGCCATCTTAGTGTAGACTCTAGTAGACAAATGAATATGTAAGTTAGAGGCTCAGGAAAGGAGTATAGAATGGAGATGGATATTTTGCTGTGACCATCAAATAGATGAAAGCTGTGTGGAATAAAAAGACAAGAGGTGACAGGGTAAGGGGCACAATCATCACAGGGGTTGGAAGGGCAGTGTAGGCCTCCTGCAACTGGAGGGGTCAGCTTTCTTCCTATTTCTTTCTTCCAGCCTCCCTCTCTTCTTTTCTTCCCTTTCTTCTTTTCTTCCTCCCTTCTTTTCTTCTTTCTCTTGTTTCCCCTTCGTTGCTTCCTCTCCCTTCCTCCTTTCTTTTCTTCCATTCTAATTCTCCAAAATTAAGCTGGACAAGTTCCAATTGGGTGGTAATGGTTGCCTGTGTGAGGACAGCATAGGAGTGGGGTGACTGGGGCAGCTCAGTGGGGTCAAGTGACTGGCCATATATATGTATATATACACACATACATATTCACTCCCTTGTATGTGTATATATATGGAGAGAGAGAGAGAGGAGAGAAAGGATAATGGGAGCCAGGTTTCTCACTGTTAAAGAAGAGAGGTATAAATATGGTGGAAAGGGGAAACTAGAATGAGCCCTTTGATATTGGCTTAGAATTGGAATGGTGTGTATAAATTCATGCTTTGTAATGTAGAGAGATATAGATATGAAAATGTGTATGTAGGTGGGTGTATAATACATTTACTGTCTGTTCTGTCCACTGAGAGGACCTGGGAACAATGACATCCTAATGACAATGAATATATGAACATGTCTAGCACCCATATCTTGGCTTCTAAATACTGCTCCTCATTAAAAGACACCAAGACTCCTAGAAAAAAGGCTAATTTCAGACAAGGCTTGGGCAGAGAATGTATAAAATGGATCTGGAAAATTCTGTTGTGAACAAAGTGTTCAAGTAATGATGAGAACATGTCAAAAGACATTGTGAATTAAAGGAACTCTCACTTGCAAAGCTGAGACAATTTGACCATCAAAGTAAGTAATAATAATAATCACTTAAAATCAATAGAAAAATATAGGAGTTCATAAGTCCACACAGACCTAATAATAAAAATAAATGGGGGGGGGAGAAATTCTTCTTAATATAGTAGAATATAAATGGACAAATGTAGAAAAAACCCAAGATGGACTAGAGACAGGATAGAGTCAAAGAAGTATGCATAGTGGAAACCAGAAGAAATGCATTGAGGAGGGTGTGGTCAATAGTGTTGACTACTACAGAGGGAGCAAAGAGAGTAAATTCTAGGAACTGTCTGATAGAGTCAAGTCCTGGAGATCGTTGGCGAGAATCAGACTGAGCCATTGAGAAGGAAGGGAATGGGAAGTAAGAAAGTGGAAACAGTGAAGACAGACAACTCACTGAAGAAATTTTACTCTGAAGTGGAGGAAAGAGTCAGGTACCTGTAGGGGAACACACTGAGTTTAGGAAGGTCCTTATAAAATTGGAGAACTGTCAGTAGTTTAAATGCCAATGGAAAGAAACTAAAACAGAAAGACAGGTTAAATATACAGGAAAATGGGAAGAAAATTGATAAGTGAGGTTCCAGAGAAGGCAGGAGAGTAGATCCCCCAGGTGGGGAATTAGCACTTTCTTTGTAACCTGAGGGAAAGAGGGAGGAAAGGTGGAATATAGGATAGTATGCAGATTCAGGGGGCAAAAAGCTGAGGAAGTTTCTGTCTGATGGTTTCTGAGTTTTTATGAAATCCGAGATGGGGGTCACTGACTGCAAGTGAGGGACAAATGCCTGAAATAAGGGACACGAAGAGCATAGAGAAGCATCTGGGGAACCTGGGAAATAAAAGGCTGGCTCAAGACATGCACACAACTCCTTGAAAGCATCAAGGGTCCAGTGGAGGGTGGTACTCTAGAAGTTAGTGGCCCCAAACAGGGTCTTTCTTTTGTCCCTCTGAGACAAGGACTATAGATTTGGAGGCACCAGCTTCCTTTTCCTTCTTTCCAACCTCCTTTTCTTCTTTCTTCCATTTCTTTTCTTAGCAGGTGAAAATGATGTATCCTGTGCCAGCTATCAATCAATTGCCTCTCAGCTCCAAATCTACCCTTCATGGCCTGCTCTGCAAACAGGGAGATGGGTCCTTTAAATGTTTCCTTTGACAGCTGATGCAAATCAAACATTGTCAGTAGAGGGCGCCGGAGTGACATTGCAAGAGGGAGGGGCTTTTCTTTCAGTTTCTGGTATACTGACGTTCACAGGTACAGTTTCCCAGTACCAGGCTCCTGAAGTGCATGCTGATTAGCAACACATGTTGGCCAGCAGTTTCCCCCTGCACCCACCTTGGGTGGTTTTGTAGCAGACTGTTTCTAGTGAGACATCTCTTCATTAACAGCTTAATCTAGGACCTGGACTTCCAGAAAGTTCCAGAGAGTGGATTTCTAGCACCCTCAGCCAGTGCTGCACAACAATGACTTCTCTGCCATTGAATATCCCCTGACTGTGCGCCCTCTAAGGAGGATCTGAATCTCAGCCCTGGGGAGGCGGTAGAGGTTCCTTCCTTGGTCACTCTGTCTCAGCCTGTAGATAGTACCTACTCCTTCTATCTGTTATTCTTGTATTCTTCAAAATCTCCTATTGTTAGTAGCCAGTTCCTTGTTACTCTGATCCTCCATTATAATTACTCTTTACATTAAACTTTACCTGTTCAACATTCATGCATTTTATGTCTCCTGATTAGACCCTGAGAAATACAGAATTGGTAGCAGGAGTGGTACCAGGAAACAAATACACAAAGATGGGATTTGGGATGGGTTTGGCCAGGATTTTGCCCTTGAATGCAGTGCTCCTTGTCAATGGAAAATGGAATGTGGTACTTTATGACATGAAGTGACATCAATCAATCCAGCTATTACTTATTATGGTGAAATGCCAACTGAAGCACATGCCTTAGATGCTAAGTGGCTGCTGCATTTGACAGTTATGACAGTAATGATGATTTTATGAAGATTGTGGTGTGAGGGAGACTCTGTCCCACAGCGTCCCCCAGTGTCATGGATGAAATAAGATTACCAAGACAAGATCTGCTTGGGGAGAAAAGGTTGGCTAATCTGTCTGAGGAGAAGAGCCTTGAGCACCTCTTTCCATGGGCTTTTATTGAGCTTAGGTTGCATAGAGATACAGAGTGTATACATAAAGCTCATCAATCAGTATAATGATCAAGGAAGGGAGATATGGTTAACAGATAACATTCAAAGAATCAGAACGGCTTATTCTGAGTCAGGGTCTGGTAGACAGAATGACACTAAAGGGCTATAAAACCTTGGGAAACAAACTCATTTTGTGCCTAGACCCTAAATATTTAGTATGCATAGCTTGAGGGCATTCTTAGCAAAGCAGGTTTCACAGGATTTAATGCATTCTTTCTGGGGCCTGATTACTCCAGGAACCACCTGTTCCAGCACAGGGCAGCACCCCCGGGGGGCATTGTTTCAGTCCTGAGTCAGGTGGCAGGTGGGGGAAGCAAGGCAGCCAAGAGATTAGGAGACTTCTTAGAGATAGAATGAGGACTCAAGCTATAACAAAGCTGAGGGGTGAAGGTTTGTCACCCCTTCTCTAAAGTCCCTTAAGTCCTTCCCTGATGGACCCTTTGCAACCTGTACCTGTCTTAGGTTCCTCCCTTGAGGAATCTTACCTGTCATTGGCTACCCAGTCATCTGCCCAGGGTCAAGCAAGGGGATATGAGAGAGGGGATAGGTTTTTGTGTCCTTAGTGGTTTATGTCCCTAAGGCCTTTCTACTCAGCCTTAGCTGTGGGGGGTTACAGCTCCTAAAACTAGGCAGAGCAGTTTCCAACAGTGGTGTAAGATGGATCCTTGTGAGTGTTCTTGAGCACTTACAGAGGAAAAACAACAAAGCTCAAGCCTTTAGTTTAAGCCTTTTAAACAAAGCTCAGTTTAAGTCATGGTCTAAGAACCAGAGAGTTGCCATGACAGCCCTAAGAAAATCATTTCTTATATCCATAGGATTATTATTGAAAATCAAACCCAAATTTAAGTATGTGGGCTGCTAAATCACAAGATTTGAATTCAAGAATTTCACCAACTTTCTCAAGTGAAAGTTGGGGAATTAACTGGTATAGAATGGGATCCTAAAACTTGGATTGGAAACATGTATTTGGACCCAAATGAAATTGACAACCTCTCATGGAAGCAGAGAAGCTAAGAAGCAGAGAAGCAGAGAAGCGGTAGATTATGCTGGCTATTGCTTTATTGCCTCCCAGCTCCAAATTTATTCTGTAACAGGGAATAAAAACTTTATACTACTCTGACTTACCATGAAATGAAATTAGAATAAAATTCACTAACTCATAAAAGATTCATATATTGAAAGTTTCCTTACAAGTGTTTTGTAGACATCAGCTGTTGTGGCTCCTGCTTAACCAAGGAATGACCCTGACCACAAGAAATTGGGCAAGTGTCAGCGACTCATGTCAGAACCAACAGTAAAGCTGCCTGCATATTTCTATTCCCTGATATCAGCAGTAAAACAACAGATGGAGCGATGAAACTACATGATGACACATGCAGGAGATAACATTGAGACCACCCAAGAGCAGAGCTGAGAAAATTCACATCACCAAAAATTTCTTAGTTCCCCTCTTCCCATGATTCCCCTATGTAAACTACAGGATGCCTGAGGTCCTAAGATGGGCTTAGAGATGAAAGCCTCCCATGTTCCAGATTGCTAGCCCTTGAGTAATACCACTTTCCTTTACATCAGTACCTGCTTCTCAAGTATTGGCTTATTAGCAGCAGACAGTGTGACCTGTGTTTGGTTATAGTTTTAGGTAACCAAGATGGAACAAGTAGACCCCAATAGGGCCCAGACTGCCTGGACTGGGGTCCCAGCTGCTTGTGGCAGGCTGACCTCATGGCAGGGATTGCAGAATTTCCCCAAAGCTGCTGAGAATTATTTATCTTGGGGACACTCTTTGGTTTCTCTCTCTCTGTCGGCATTAACCAACTTTAAATGTATTGCTGATGAAAGGAAATGGGTCTCTAGGGACTTGACAGACTCCAAACTGGGTACAGTCCTTGGTGTGTACAACAAGGAGCCACCAGCCCTGCCCTCTGGGTTCTTTCAACCACCTGGGATTCTGTAGGAATCAATGTGCCACGTGGCAGTAGGTATGGCTCAGTGACTAAGAAAACTCCCAGTTCCCTGGTTTGGAATTTGGAGGGCACTTTTGGTATTCTGGTTTATTGATTTCTAGATTTTTGAATATTCTCCTTCAAAGCTCTCATCTGTCCTGTGTGGGAGCTCTGTGAGAGCTTCTGTCTGTCTGAAATGAAACTGGCTACAGTTGTTCTCTGCTTGCTTTCTTACCTTTGAAGGACTTAGTTTGCTCTTTGCTGTTTGTTTACACAGGGAAGCCTCCATCTTTGTTATCTAGGCATTGTGCCATTTAGAACTGCCAAGTTCACTTGCACTAATGTCACTGTCCCTCCTTTTAGAGGATTTAGTTTGAGAGTACTCATTTGCTTGAGGTTTCTCTTCAATTTAGGTGTTTTGTTTCTGTTTTAAAATGAGCGGCTCAGTCTTGATCCCACCAGAGAATCCATTAGGTTGCATTTTAGCTGACTGGTAAACTTACAGCTATAAGTCAATGACTAGTCAGAATTGTTTTGCCAAAGGTCTAGCAAATGGCATAAGATCTCTTATGTGCAAGCTTTCATATTGTTATGTCCTAAGGATTCTACTAAGAAAGGATTTAAACAAATGGTTCAAAAAGGGGGGAAGATCTCATGCCTCTCCCAGACTGTAAATTCAGAAAGAAGAATAAATGAGATAAATCTTTTAAAAAAGATTTTATTTATTTATTTTTGCAATGGGAAGGTAGGGAGAAAGAGAGGGAAGAAACATTGATGTGCAAGAGATATATTGATTGGTTGCCTCCTGCACACCCCAACTGGGGATCTGGCTCACAACCCAGGCATGTGCCCTGACTGGGAATCAAACTGGTGACCTTTTTTGGTTTGTAGGTCAGCACTCAATTCACTGATTCACACCAGACAGAGTGTTTTAAACACTCTGAATCCTCCTCCTGGAGATTTGGGAGCTGTGGTGGTCCTGGGAATAATGCTCAATTACTGCCACTCCCTAAACTCTGTGCAGGTTGCAGAAGAAGCAGGGGAAGCTGCGTCTCCTCAATGAGAAGGAAAAAAATGGCACTTTTTTTAAAGTGCCACTTTATGCCCAAGCCTGATATTCCCCTGCCTCTCCTTCAGCCTCCTTAAAGTTGGCAAGTTCAAATAAAAATAAAAATTCTTGTCAATTATTTATTTAAATTTTTATTTAAATAAAAATTCTTTAAAATTATTCACATACTGTTTATGGGTATGGTTAAAAAATAAGGATGATCTCAAAAGTTCTTTTTCAGGATAATGTTTTCTGGAAAAATATTTGATTTTACAGTGTTTTAAATTTAATTTATTCTTTTTGAAATTATTAACATAAAATATATGTTTGTTATGCCCAAGATATATGAATAAGTTCATATCATTTATCTCTGTTACAGAATTTGTCAAGAAAATGGCTTGGGTAAAAATTGACTTTAAAATCTCAAAATTGTTAAGAAGTAATAAATGTAACTAAAATGATTTTTGATAAAGCTTTTCAGTAATAATTATAAATATATATGCATTTTATATATATTTATATATATATATATAAACAGATTTTTCCAAAGTCTTGGGTGACTTGGAACTTTGGAGTTTTGCTGGGTTAAATGGTGAAAATTATTAAATATCTAAATATTTGGACTTCTGGTCAAGATGGCAGCATAGGTAAAAACAGCTTGCATCCTCACATATCACATCAAAATTACAACTAAAATATAGAACAACCATCACTCAGAACCATCAGAAATTGAGTTGAATGGAAGTCTGACAACTGCATAATGAAAGAAACCACATCCATCTCGACTGGTAGCAGACATGGAGACAATGAGATGCAGAACAGGCTGATTCCACATCCACATGAGGTGGATAGAAATATTGGAGGGATATAACTTCTGGATGCAAAACCCAGCATGGTTGAGTTAGTAGAAGAAACTTCTAGAGTCCCAAGCAGTTCCTCTTAAAGAACCCACACACGGACTTACTCAGACTCACTTCCTCTGAACTCCAGCACCAGGGAAGCAGCTTAAAAAGCACCAATAGCATATAGGGAGAAACTGAAGTGTCTGTCATCAAGTTAAGTGCTGGAGGATAGCTTTCCCCCACACAGAAAAGAAGGCAGGGGCCATTGTCCCTTTTCTGAATCCTATCATCATAGAGCCACAGAACTGCAGGCTGGTGCCATATCTGAGACTCCATCAACATGGCTAATACTATTTTCCCACCCTGGAGATCTCCAGAGATTCCATCTCATGCAAATTGTGGACCCACCCAATATGCTTTTCCATATGAATAGCTGGTTTTGGCTCATGCTTCACAACTTCCTAAATCCAATCAAATAAGCAACAGCTGGCCTCAGCGAACCCCAGGCCTGTCACTAGCAGCAGCCAGCTTAGATTCACAGCTTGGCTTCCCCTGGGAATCTCCCAGCCCAGCACAAGTAGCAGCCATCTCAGATAGCTTTATAGCTCAGGAAGGACAGTCCTGGGCAAAACACAGGTGACCTTGGCTGCATCACCACACTGGCCAGCATACCCAGTGGATGACTACAGACCACTTTTGAGCACTACCACCCTGCCCCTGCACAGCTGACCCTCCACAAAGGGTGCAGGCTGGTGTTAAATGTCACAGCCAATCCTTGCAGCTGACTGGCCTGGGTAAATCCTTCTCATTGACTTGGCAACAGCAATAAAAGTGCAGCTATAAGAGGAGGGTATACTCAGTCCACACAAAGGGTGCACTTCAAATACCCAGCTTGGGTGATAGGGGAGGTTATGCCACTGGACCCTATAGGACACCTACTACATTACGCCATGCTACAAAGATACAGAATCAAAGCAGCTCTACCTCATATATAGAAACAAACACAGGGAGACTGCCAAAACAAGGAGACAAAGAAACATGGCCCAAATGAAAGAACAGATCAAACTCCAGAAACAGAGCTAAAGAGAATGGAGATAAGCAATATATCAGATGCAGAGTTCAAAACACTGATTATAAGGAGCTCAAGGAACTTAGTGAAGACCTCAGCAGCATAAAAAAGATCCAGTCAGAAATGAAGGATACACTAATTAATAAAGGATACAGGGAAACAACAGTAAAGTGAATGAAGCTGAGAATCAAATCAATAATTTGGAACACAAGGAAGCAAAAAACAATGAGTCAGAACAAGAAGAAAAAAGAATACAAAAAAATGAGGGTAGTATAAGCACCCTCTAGGACAACTTCAAGATGTCAAACATTCACTTCATAGAGGTGCCATAAGGAGAAGAGAAAGAGTGAGAAATTGGAAATCTATTTGAATAAATAATGAAAGAAAACTTCTCTAATTTGGCAAAGGAAGTAGACATGCAAGTCCAGGAAGCACAGAGAGTCCAAATCAAGTTGGACCCAAAAAAGACCACACCAATACGTATCATAACTAAAATGCCAAGGGCTATAGATAAAGAGAGAATCTTACAAGCAGCAAGAGAAAAGCAGATAATTACCTACAAAGGAGTTCCCATAAGACTGTCAGCTGATTTCTCAAAAGAAACAAGGGGATGGCAAGAAGTATTCAAAATGATGAAAAGCCAGGACCTACAACCAAGATTACTCTGTCCAGCAAAACTATCATTTAGAACAGAAGAGCAGAAAGTGCTTCCAAAACAAGGTAAGGCTAAAGGAGTTCATCATCACCAAGCCCTTATTATATGAAATGTTAAAGGGACATATTTAAGAAAAAGCAGATCAAAAGGCAGATTAAAATGACAACAAACTCGTAACTATCAACAACTGGATCTAAAATATAAAAACAAAAACAAACTAAGCAAAACCAGAACAGGAACAGAATCATAGGTATGGGAATCATTTGGATGATTATCAGTTGGGAGGCAAGAGGGGGAGAAAGGAGAAATGGTGTAGAGATCACGAAATATAATTGGTAGGAACAAAATACACGGGGGGATGTTAAGAATAATATAGGAAAGGGAGAAGACAAAGAACATACACACACAACCCATGACATGAACTAAGGGAGAGGGTGCTAGAGGGGAGGTGGATACCAGGCTGATGGGGACAAGGGGAATAAAATTTGGGACAACTGTAACAGCATAATCCGTAAAATAATACAAAAAGGAAAGAACAGATCAAACTCCAGAAACAGAGCTAAATAAAATGGAGATAAGCAATCTATCAGATGCAAAGTTGACAACACTGGTTATAAGGATGCTCAAGGAACTTAGTGAAGACCTCAGCAGCATAAAAAAGATCAAGTCAGAAATGAAGGATACACTAATTAATATAAAGGACAATTTACAGGGAAACAACAGTAGAGTGGATGAAGCTGAGAATGAAAGCAATGACATAGAACATAAGGGAACAAAAAACAATCAGAGCAAGAAGTAAAAAGAGTTTAAATATATTGAGGATAGTGTAACCAGCTTCTGGGACAACATCAAGTATTCCAACATTTGCATAATAGGGGTGCCAGGAGGAGAAGAGAAAAGCAGGAAATTTGAAATCTATTTGGAAATATAATGAAAGAAATCTTCCCTAATTTAATGAAGGAAATAGACATACAAATCCAGGAAACACAGAGTCCCAAACAAGATGGATGCAAAGAGGCCCATTCCAAGACACATCATAATTAAAATGGCAAAGGTTAAAGAAAAAGACAATATTACAAGCAGCAAGAGAAAAGCAGTCAGTTACCTACAGGGGAATTCTATAAGACTGTCTGTCAGCTGATTCCTCAAAAGATACATTGTAGGCTTGAAGGGATTGGCAAGAAATATTCAAAGTGATGAAAAACAGGAACCTACAGCCAAAATTGGTCTACCCAGCAAAGCTATCACTTAGAATCAAAGGGCAGACAGCTTCCCAGACAAAGAATTGATCATTACCAAATCATTTTTATATAAAATGTTAAAGGGATTTATTTAAGAAAAAGATGAAAACTATGAACAATGAAGTGGCAATAAGCCCTGGCTGGTGTAGCTCAGTGGATTGAGCTCGGGCTGCGAACCAAAGTGTCACAGGTTTGATTCCCAGTCAGGGCACATGCCTGGGTTGCAGGCCATGGCCCCCAGCAACTGCACATTGATGTTTCTCTCTCTCTCCCCCTCCCCCCTCTCTCTTTCTCTCTCTCTTTCTCCCTTGCCTCTCTAAAAATAAATAAATAAAATCTTTTTAAAAAGTAAAAAAAACTAGTAAACATTAAAAAAATAAAGTGGCAATAAATACATATCTATCCACAATTCAATATATAAAAACAAACTAACAGAAAACAGAGACAGAATCATTGGATGTGGAAAGTATTTTGATGGTTGCCAGATGGGAGAAAGTATGGGGAAATGGGGGATTAAGAAGTACAAATAGGTAGTTACAAAATAGCCATAGGGATGTAAGGTAGAGTATAGGAAATGGAGTAGCCAAAGAACCTATAGCGTGACCAATGGACATGAACAATGGTGTGGGGATTGCCTGAGGGAGTGGGTGGTGCTGGATGGAGGGTAGTTTAGGGATAAAAATTGGGACATCTATAATAGCATAATCAATAAAATATAATTTTTAAAAAAGAAGCATGAATAGGACTAGGTCCATATTCAAGGGAAGGGGAACTGGATTCCACCTCCTTATGACAGAAGTATTGAATTTGCAGGCATGTTGTAAACTACCACATGCTGATTCTTGAGTGGAGAATAAGTTATAGGGGCAACGGTGGAAGAAAGGAGGGCAGCAAGGAGTCAGTGCATCAAGTGACAGTAGCGTGGAAGTGAAATACATGCAGAATGCTATAACACATTTTGAAGGTAGAAACATCAGGACTTTTTAGTGGATTGTATTTAGGGCATGAGGAGAAGGGTTGACTCTGAGGCCATTGGCTTGAGCAACAGGGTAAGTATTGGTGCCATTTACTCTGATGGAGAAGACTGAGGGAGGAACAGGTGACTGAGAGGTGGCAGATGAACATCTAGGGTTTCCTATAAGACATTTGAATTTTGAGATGCATATTAGATATACAAGTGGAAATATCAAGAAATGAGTTAACATTCACTTTGAGTTCAAGAGATAGGTGTGGGTTAAAGATGTGAATATGTGAGTCATTAGCACATACACGGAATTCAAAGTCAAACGATAGAAGAGATCACCTAGCTAGAGGATGTAAACATAGAAGACTAATCCTGGAGATACTACAATAGTTAGCACCATATCTGTAAGAAAATGTAACCCAAAATTAGAAGAAAATATTTCCATCAGTGCTTGTAGTATAGATCAATCAGGAAATAAGAGTTCAGGACAAAAAAAATGACACCACAGAATAAAATGAAAAGGGAGAATAAAAAGATAAAGAAGCAAAGAGAGTACCAAAACAACACCATTAAACTCTAATCAATCAGAAACTAGGAAGAGAATTAACATGATCAAATATAAAATTACTAACAGAGGAAATAAGTATAAGGAAGGAAATAATAAAGATCAAAGCAGAAGTCACTCAAAGAGTCTAAAAAATACAAAGATTAATGAATTCAAGATCTGGTTCTTTGAAAAGATAAACTAACCGAATTCATCAAGAAAAAGAGTGTGGACCCAAATAAATAAAATCAGAAGTGAAAGAGAAGAAACAACAACTGACACCAAAGAAATTCAAGATTGTAAGAAAATATTATAATTATACGGCAATAAATTGGACAAGCTGGACAAAATGGATAAATTTGTAGAAACATATAATCTTCCAAAATTAATCAGGAAGAATCAGGAATCTGAATAGACAGATTACACCTAGTAAAACTGAAGAAGTAATCAAAAACTCCCAACAAACAAAAGCCCTGGACCAGATAGCTTCACAGGTGAATTTTGCCAAATATGCCAAGGAGAACTAATACCGCTTCTTCTCAAACTGTTTTATAAAATTCAAGAGGAGGGAAGGCTTCCAAGCTCATTTTATGAGGCCAACTTTATCCTAATTCCAAGATCAGATAAAGACACTACAAAAAAAAGAAAATTATAGGTCAACATCCCTGATGACCATAGATGCTAAAATCCTCAACAAAATATTAGCAAACTGAACAACAGTAATGCATCAAAAAGATCATACACCATATTCTAGTGGGATTTGTTCTGGGAATGCAAGTTTGGTACAATATTCATAAATCAATAAACATGATACACCACATAAACAAAATGAAGGGTAAAAAACCACACGATCATATCAATAGATGCAGGAAAATGCTTTTGATAAAATTCAACACCCATTTATGATAAAAACGCTAAGCAAAGTGGGATTAGAGGGAACATATATAAGCATAATAAAGGCCATATATGACAAACTCACTGCCAGCATCATACTGTATAAGGCTTCTCCCTAGATGGTGTTCAGTTGGTTATTCAAGATGATTTCCCTTCAAGTTTCCAAAATACATTAAAGACTTAAGTGTTAGACTCGAAACCATAAACGTCTAGAAGAAAACATAGACAGTAAAACTTCAGACGTTGCTTGTAGCAATATTTTTTCTGATATATTTCCTCAGGCAATGGGAACAAAAGAAAAAATAAACAAATGGGACTACCTCATATTAAAAAGTTTTTGCAAAACAAAGGATACCATCAACAAAATAAAAAAACACCCCACTGAATGGAAGAACATTTTTGCTGATATATTTGATAAAGGGTTAATATCCAAAATTTATAAAAAACTTATAAAGTTCAACACCAAAAAATAAACAATCCAATTAAAAAATGGGCAAAGGACCTCAATAGATACTTTTCCAAAGAAGACATACACATGGCCAATAGACATATGAAAAGATGCTCAGCGTCACTAATCATCAGAGAAATGCAAATTAAAACCACAATGAGATACCATCTCACACCTGTCAGAATGGCTATCATCAATACATCAACAAATAAGTTCTGGTGAGGATGTGGAGAAAGGGGAACCTTTTCCCACTGTTGGTGGGAATGCAGATTAGTGCAGCCCTGTAGAAAGCAGTATGCGGTTACCTCAAAATACTAAAAATGGAACTGCCTTATGACTCAGTGATTCCACTTCTGGGAATTTATCCAAAGAAACCCCAAACACTAATTTGAAAGAATATAAGCCCCTCTATGTTCATTGTAGCATTATTTACAATAGCCAAGGTTCGGAAGCAGCCCAAGTGTCTATCAATAGTTGAGTAGATAAAACAACTATGGTACATTTACACAATGGGATACTACTCGGCCATAAGGGAAAAGAAAAAGAAAATTTTACCCTTTGGGACAGCATGGATGACCTGGAGAACATTATGCTAAGTGAAATAAGCTAGTCAGAGAAAGACAAATACCATATGATGTCATTCATATGTGGAATCTAATGAACAAACTAAACTAATAGGCAAAATAGAGACAGACTCATAGGCAGAGAGCACACTAACAGCTCTGTGGGACAGGTGGAGGGATGGAGCAAAAAAAGGAAAAGCACTCAGACAAAAACAACAGTGTGCTGATCGCAGGGGGAAGGAAGGCAGAAGGAGGGGCAAGAGAGTATATGGGGATACATGATAATGGAAAAAATACAATAAAAAACCCAACATGATCAAACATAAAAATTATTAACAGAGGAAATGCTTGAGATAATCATAGTAAATTCAGAGGATAAAATAGATTAATGTACCTGAAAAAATTAATTATGGAAATTAGAAAGAGATGATTGAACTCCAGCTTGTCAACTGATGACACTGAGGCAGATAACCTAAAGAATGAAACAGGGGAAGTACACAGAGATATAGAAGAATGTAATCAGCAGTCAAAGGGCACATCTTATACCTGAAAACATTAATATAGAATGACTGGCCCAGAGCCAATCCTGGCTGAGCTATTGAACTTCAACTATGAAGAAAGCATTCCATGGGCCTTTGGGTAGGAAAACATGACCTACACATAAGAAGAACCTTCAGCCAGCTTCAGAACTTCCCATAGCCACAGCCTACACCAAGTGCTACTAAAGTCATAGCTCAAAGGAAGAACTGAAGAAATGAAAGTGAGTGAAGACTATTTTGCCCGGAAAGATGTCATCCAAGTATAAAAGCATTAAACAGAAACTCAAACATGTACCATTTCAAGAAATGAAGCACACATGAGCTAAAGTGCAAACTGCAGATTAAAGAGAATCATCGTATTTTCTATTATCTCTTATAACTTCAATGAATCTTGAAAAAACAAATAATATTGTGCATAAGCACTTATCTGAAGTTCAGAAAATTTTTCTTCTTACTTTAGTTTCTGTTATATCAAGCAAACTTCAAGTTAACATGTTTTTAAACTAAAGTACATATAAAATATGTAAAGTTATTTATTTTTAAAAATTATTTTATTGTTGTTCAATTACAGTTGTCTGTATTTCCACCCCCAACCCCCTCCAAACCCATCTCCTTCCCTTGCTTCCACCTTCCCCCTTGGTTATGTCCCTGTGTCCTTTATAGTAGTTTCTGAAAACCCTTCTCCTCTCTGTCCCCTCCCTGTCCTTCTGGCTATTGTTAGATTGTTCTTATTTTCAATGACTCCGGTTATATTTCTTGTGCTTTTTCTTTTGTTGATTATGTTCCAGTTAAAGGTGAGATCATATGGTACTTGTCCCTCACTGCCTGGCTTATTTCACTTAGCATAATGCTCTCCAGTTCCATCCATGCTGTTGAAAAGGGTATAAGCTCCTTCTTTTCTTTCTGCTGCATAGAATTCCATTTGTGTAAATGTACTATAGTTTTTTTATCCACTCATTTGCTGATGGGCACTAGTTTTTTGGTGGAGTTTATAGGATTTTTATGTAAAATATGTAAAGTTATTTTTAATCTATTCATCTATCTACAGTTAAACAGAAAGAGGTATGAAATGGTTATCACCTAATGCTAAAAACAAGTATTTCTTGCTGGTAGGAAATTTCTTGATTTGCTTTCTTCTTTGAACTTTTATATCTGACTTGATTTTATATAATTACAAATTATTTTTAGAAAAACAATAGTCATTGTAATATTTTTAAAATTAAGTAGTCATTAAGACTGAGTTACAGGAAATATTATTCAAAACCTCTTATGTATTGAACATTCTGCGCCTATTAGTTTATCTAATCAACATATAACTCATCAAAGTAGGAATTACAGTCTTCATTTTCCAGAAAAGGAAACAGGCCCATGAGTAAATACTCATCTTTTAGAGTCATGCAGCTAGCAAGGGCAGGGTCAGAACTTTGCCTGACGCCAGTGCCAATGTCTCTCCTACCAGCCTGCCTCCTGCTAGTTTTATCAAGTTCAACACCCCCACCCCCACTGGGTGCCCATGAGTGTTCAAACACACATTTCTGGGATACTCCACCTGCTTAGGCCAGGAACTTGTGATGACAAGCCAAATGCAATACTTGTTTCCTGACCAAAGCTGTTACTCAATATCTGTGTGATTTGGGAAATAGTTGCTGATTATGACCTGATAAGGGTCATACTTATACCTTAAGAGAAGTAGTAATTCCAGAATCTCCTGAACTATGTGGGAGGGTTTGAGGTTCAGATATATCTAGCCCTTTGTGATGCTGTGTTGGAAGGTGATTGAAGTGCAAAGTGCTGTTGACTCATGGTCATCTCCTTATATTTTCATTAATAATGATACTTTGTACTGCTTTAGTGTTTGTTTTAAGAAGGCTTCAAAAGCCTGAGGAAGCGTATCAATTTCTAGGCATTCAGATATGTCTTTCACAATTAATGTTAATATATATCATTAGGAATCTACTTTTTTAGTTATAGAGTGTGTGTATATATGCAAAAGTAGGTTTCCAGTTGTGAGTACATGAAACAGTTTATTCTTGCATTATTATTTGTTAATTATTTTATTATTTATTTGTATTATAACTGTAAACCTACTTTTGCCCTATTTTTGCCACACACACACACTGTATGACTCAAAAAGTAAATTCTTAATAATAGATGAAAAGTAAATGGCAATAAATGTGTCACCCATGTTTCCAAGGCCATGCTAATGCTAGCCAGAAGGTGAAAATTGAACCCAGAATCATAGTCCTAAGACAATGTCTTTGGCTTTGCTCCTACCCCACTCAAACTCTAGGATCTCCATCTCCTATAAATCTCTAAGCTGCCCAGGGTGTGTGTCACGTGTGTTCTTAGCTATCCTCCTGGATCTTCCTCTGATGTGGAGTGTCTCCTGGCATTGTTGGGGCCCAATGTAGGAATGACTGTTGGGGCCCCAGGACCATGGCCCACCTGGGGCCCTGTTGTTGCCTTAGGACTACACAAAGCTAGTCCTCCTTCCACTTGTCCCTTTATACCTTTGTTTCCACAGGACAGTCAGTGTGGTGTATGTGAATCAGAGCACATAAATCCCTGTCCCCAAGCCCTACAGTCCCATCCCACCACACATCCTGAGTGGCTCATCATGGCCTCCAAAACCCTGTATGGTCCAGCCTGGTGTGCCTTTCCAGCATCTCTGCTGGAGGATGAAGACAGGAACAGATCAAGCAGACCTCTCAGAATCACTTTTCCCTCGACCCTGGCTCATCACTCATGAGCCAGGCATGTGCGCCTTGGTGCTCTTTCCTCCGATGAGTCCCTTATTAATAGACTGTGAAGGCCCTGCATCAATCCCTCAGGTGCCAACAGGTGAGTTGCTGGAGGGCATTAATTTCCTCATCATCTTCAACATTTCCTAATAAAGTCACATTAAGTAAAGTCTCTCCAATCTAAGCAAAAAGAGTATGTTGGCTATGCAAACACAGATTCAAAACAAGTCAGATAGTTGCAAACCCTTTCACACTCTACTACCCCAACCCAATGTCTGCCTCTAAGTCTTCTGAGGTAGAGACTCTGAAGCTGTTACTAGTGAAAACTGCTATGGAAAAAAAGTGAAAAAAGGACTGCGGGGTCTTGGACAGAAGTCTCCAACTTCAACTGGAAAAGTAAGAGAAGGTAGTACAGGTGAGGTAGTTTTTTATTTATTGATGAGAGAGAGAGAGAGAAAGAAAGAGAAAGGATCCTGGTGGCCAGGGCAGGTGAGGTAGTTTTTAAGCCAAGTTTTAATGTCAAATAGTTATCATGAGGGTTTTGTATGACAAGCTAAACTGTTCCTTTGTCCAATTAATTAGTGATATCCAATACCCATAGTAGGCAAATGCTCCTAAGGAGGTTCCAAAATAACTATTGAGATGTGGAAAAAAACACTAGAACTTATATTTATATTTACCTTACCAATATTCATTTATCTTTCTGTACATATTTTATTATATTTATAATTTTTAAGTAGAGAAACTACACATATTGTGACTGTATGCTCAAAAACATTTTACTTATTTATTCTTTTAATTTATTTTTAGACAGAGGTGGGGGGCGAGGAGAAAGAGAGCCAGAGAAACATCAGTGTGTGGTTGCCTCTCACACACCCCTCACTGGGGACCTGGCCCACAACCCAGGCATGTGCCCTGACTGGGAATCGAACCAGCAACCCTTTGGTTCACAGGCCCATGCTCAATCCACTGAGCTATACCAACCAGGGCCTCAAAAATATTTTAACAATGGGGTATAAGAACAAAGTTTGGAGACCACTATTATAAACAACAGGAACCCATTTGAAGAATTAAGCTGGGGAACAGATCAGATTTTAGTAAAATCACTCTAAAGTGATCACTAGTAACACTAGTAACACTAGTTTTCACTAGTTTTGGCATTTTACTGTAGGCTAGGAGCTATCTGAACCCTCCAAGCAAAGCTTGAACTGAAGCAGTAGGAGTAGGAATGGAGCAGGGAAGGGGGTAAAAACAAAGGGAAGGGAGGTTGAGAAACGCTCAGTAGATGGAATTGACTTGGCCTGGTGATCAGAATATGGGACAGCAGGGGAACAAAAGTTTCAGATGACTCTCAGGTTTCTAAGTGTATGGGACTGAGTGGAACCAGAATAAAGAGGCACATAGGAAGCAAGAGCTGGAGACTGGAAAAGCGGCCAGTGTGATAGGAGTATGGCAACAGGAGCGCATCCGCAGGAAGAAAAACTTCCTCTTGTAACGTCTCCCCACCTCCCCAGTACCCTCTACTTACAAAGCTGAACGTCATACCAGCTAGTGAAGAAAACATATTTAAAGGAACCATTTTTATTTTTGCAGACCAGGCAATAAAGAATTGTAACCGAACGCAGGTCTGGCTGTCTGATGCTTTGAGAGCCAGTACTCTAGAAGCAGGTGCTGACATAAAGGAAAATGGTTTTATTCAGGGTGCTGGCAACCTGGAAGATGGGAGACTCTTATCTCAAAATTCATCTTAGCACCTCAGGCATCCTGTAGTTTATATAGGGGAACCATGGGAAGAAGGGAACTAAAGAATTTCTGGCAATGTGCAGTTTCTTAGCTCTGCTCTTGAGTGATGTCGATGTTATCTCCTCTGTTCATCATCATATAGTTTCATCACTCCATCTGCAGTTTTACTCCTGATATCTGGGAATGGAATATGCAGGCACTGATTCTCCTGGTTCTTTTTTTCATATAATACCAAAGGATTTTATTCTATTTTAATTTTATTATTTTACTGTTGTTCTATTACAATTGTCCCAATTTTCCCCCACCCTGCTGCTCTCCCCTGCCTTGCCCACCCACTGCTTCCACAGTCGATCCCCACCTGTTACAGAACAGATGGGGGGGGTTGAATGATATAAAAGACCCCCCTTTTTCTCCGGGGGTTCTCTCTCATACTAGGTTCACTTTGCCTGCCGCCAGAGGAAAGACGTCTCTCAATGCCAGAGATTGGTGAAAAGAAAAGGAATTATTCTTTATTTAACAGTTATATAGACTAAAGTTTTTAGAATACCTGCAAACACACACAGTCCTTCCTTCTCCCTCTGCTCAGTCTGGGGTACTGTATCTCAGAAAAGAAGTAAAGTCTATGACTCAGGCTCTTGGCATTATCCACATGGCAAAAGGGAGCACTTCCAAAGCTGCATGTCCTGACTCTTGCCCAAGCCAAGTGGTCCCCGAAAAGACGGCAAATGACTGCTGTGCTTGGGTTTAAATTCTTGCACCAGTTTTCCTCTGCGTCCCCATTTATGGCTCCTCCCACAATTGGCCATAGTTGCTAGCATTCCAGGTGGGTGTGGCCCTGTGGTATGGAGTCAATCACCTCCAAGCTCTTCTGGGCCCCATTACAAATCCCTGGTTGGTCCCCCCTCCCCTCTTGGCTGCACCCTGTTATACAGCCTGTTGTCCATGTCCATAGGTCATCCATACATGTTCCTTGACTAGACCCTTGCCCTCCTCTCCACCATTATCCTCCCATCCCCCCACCCCCTGTCACTGTCAGTCTCCCTTGTTTCCATGCCTCTGGCTCTATTTTGCTCATTTGTTTATTTTGTTCACTAGATTCCTATTATAGGTGAGATCATATGATATTTGTCTTTCATCTCTCGGTTTATTTCACTTAGCATAATGCTCTTCAGTTCCATCCATGCTGTTGAGAAGGGTAGGAGTTCTTTCTTTCTGCTGTGTAGTATTCCATTGTGTAAATGTTCCACAGTTTTTTGATCCATTCATTTACTGATGGGTACTTAGGCTCTTTCCAGCACTTGGCTATTGAAAATAACGCTGCTGTGGTTCTGAAACGAGTCCCTGATGTTTGCTCAATTTCTTGTGGTCAGGGTCATTCCTTGGTTAAGCGGGAGCTGCAACTGCTGATGTACACAAAACGCTTATATGGAAAATTTAAATACATGAATCTTCTATGAGTTTGTTAGTACATTTTATTCTAATTCCATTTCATAGTAAATCAGGGTAGTATAACATTTTTATTCCCTGTTATGATTTTGCACTGTTAATTCTTCTTCCATATCCATGGATCTGTGAATGTCCTCTGAACCTTCTGGGGGAATGAAAAACCTGAGCCTATTGCAAAACAAAATTTCATAAGTTAAAAGCAGATAGATTTTTTTAGAGGTACCTGTTGAGCAGTTACAATTTTTCCAGCATGGAAAAAATAACCCATAAAGAGCTTCAAAACAATAAAGAGCTTCAAGCATTATAAAGAAAAAAATGGTTAAACCTAAATTAAATTCCTCCTAATATGGACTTGAGTCTTTGTGTTATCCATGAAAATAGACTCACAAACAAATCTCTAGTTCCCTCCAAAAGAGAGATGTTGTGGTCTAATGTTTGTTTGTTCTTTTGAAAGATTTCATGTATTTTTCATAGAGAGGAGAAGGTAAAGGGAAAGAGAGGGAGAGGCATTAATGTTCAAGAGAAACATTGATTGGTTGCCTCTCGCACTTGCTCCAGTTGGGGACCAGGCCTGCAACCCAAGCATGTGCCCTGACTGGGAATTGAACTGGCAACCCCTCACTTTGCTGGACAATGTTCAACCAACTGAGCCACACTAGTCAGGGCTGGCCCAATGTTTGTTGAAGCCAGGAAGCTTGTTGACTGATTTTGGTGATGCTTGTTTCTACCTGAGTTGAGGTGGCAATGTAACTACAAAAAGAGAAGTGGATGGTCATACAAACTCCTCCTTGTTCTGCTAGTATGTAGTCTAAGGCAATTCAATGATCTAAGACAGCATTAGCTAGGGAGTCCAGAGATTTCTGAATATTAGCAAGGGAGCTGACAGTTTTATTGGCTATGGTGGATAAAGCCTTGGAGAGATTCTGAAGTACATTCTATTGTTCAGTTATTTCCTACCAGGGTAATAGAGTACATCTAAAGAAATATTTGTCATTATGTGTGATTTCTCTGGGGAGATCTCAGGCCATTCAGGTGAGTATTGATTGCTCACCCTGGAGTCCCAGCTGCCAAACAGTTTTTCTTACTTGCTTATACGTCTCAGGAGGGAACAGTTCTCTTCTGGGTTCCCTTGAACAGGTTAAAAGCATCTGGAGTTGGAGTGCATATTCCGGTGGGACCTGCAGATAAAGCTGCTGCCTTTCAGAAAAGGTTATTTGAGCAGGCAATTTACAGAGTAAGTCCAGCCCCAGCAGATGAATGCGACATTCAGGCAAACAAAGGAGGCTGTGTGATAACTTAAGATCTCTGAGTTGACATTCTAAAAGCTGGAGGGAGGCTTGTTGCTGCATTTGTCTCATTACCCCTATGACTGAGACTCTTGTGGGGTTTTTATTATTATTTAGTGAATTTGGGCTTCAGTACAGTGTACATGGCTCCCATATCTATTAAAAATTGATCAATTTGTTCCCCACTGTCAATTGTATCTGAGGCTCCTTTGGGGAAATAATGACAAGTCAGGAGGTGTCTAGAGGAGCCCCTGGGCCCCCTCACCCATCACCTGAGTCACCATTCCATTTCACCAAAAGGTAAAAAAATTGCAATAATTTATTCTGTCCCATAGTCAATTTTGTTCATGTTGGTTATTAGCCAGTATTTCTATAAACCCAGTTATTCCATAGAATTCTAGTAATCTTCATCCAGTTCAAAAATATGATCTGAAAATTTACTCTCAGAAATGTAACTTAAAGTAAGTTACAGTCCTTTCCACGGATTTTTCTGAAGATGTAACATATTTGTAAATGCATCAAACAAGGGTAAAACAATGACTGTTTCTAAATGACAAAAACTTAATAGAAAAAAACTTAATAGCAGTGCTATTTACAATAGCCAACTGCTGGAAACAGCCTAAGTGCCCATCAGTAAATGAATGGATCAAAAATCTTTGGTACATTTACACAATGGAATACTATGCAACAGAACAAAGGAAGGAACTCCTACCTTTTGCGACAACATGGATGGAACTGGAGAGTATTATACCAAGTGAAATAAGCCAGTCAGAGAAAGACAAATACCATATGATCTCACCTATAAGAAGAATCTAATGAAAAAACTAAACTAATGAATACAATAGAACCAGAAGCATGGAAATATGGAACAGACTGAAAATGACCAGAGGGGAGAGGGGAAAGTGATAATGGTGGAAAGGGAAGGAACTAGAGAAAGAACAGTATGAATGGCCCACAGATATGGATAACAGTGTGGGAATTCATTGTGGGAGGAGGGGATGAGAGGGGCAGAGGAGAGTAATGGGGGAAAACTTGGGACAACTGTAATAGAATAACAATAAAAATATTAAAAGCCAATTAATGTAAACCTTAGAATTACCAATAAATATTTTGTATTAAACCAAAAAGTCCCTTAAAACTACATAATCATAGATCTGATTATAATGCAATTGACAAAGGAATTTGATTTCATGTAACATTTTTTAAAAGGTTTTATTTATTTATTTTTAGAGAGAGTGGAAGGGAAAGAGAAAGAGATGGAGAGAAACATTGAAGTGTGAGAGAAACATCTGTTGGCTACCTCTTGCAGGCCTCCAACTGTGGACTTGGCCCACAACCCAGGCATGTGCCCTAACTGGGAAATGAACTGGCAGTCCTTTGGTTTGCAGGCTGGTGCTCAATCCACTGAGCCATACCAGCCAGACAGTAACAACATTTTAAGGTAACAATCAGAATTACAAATGAAAGTACATCAGAACTTTGTTGATTCTTGGAAATTTTTATATACTCTCTGGAGTGTCCATTTTAATAATAAAACTATGTGTATACAAATAGAACATAGTTATTATTTCTTTATTTGACAAAGCTTCCCTTGTACTTTAAGCACACCAAATAAGCCTAATTTGTTAAAAATTTCTTCTACATAAAGAGAAAGAACAAATCCCCATGGCATTCCAGGGACTCCTTGGAATGACCAAACCCAATTTTAGGTCATGGACAAGTCACTTAAAATTTAAACACAGAAAATGTTGTCAAAAATATACATTACTATGAAACAATATTAAATTATTTATTTACCCAAAGTGACAATAAAAATAAGAAACATAAATAAGGCCAGCAAAGCTCTAGTTCTTATAATAAAGAAATGGGTTTTTAAGCAATCAAGTACCTGATTAACACAATACAACACATAACTATTTTTTTTAAATTACAGAATCTTTGCTTTCTAGGCAGATACAGGAATTTTTTTCCCTTTTAACAGATGCAAAAAGAGCCAAAAAAATTCTGTATTAGTTTACTTTTGATATTTAGACCCATGTACCTAATTAAATTCACTATTCAGTTTACCATATTTTACCATGTATTATACACACTTTTTTGACCAAATTTTTGAGGGAAAAAATAAGGATGCACATTATACTTGGGTAGTACTAATTCTCACATACAATGCAAATTATACATGAGAATCAACACTAAAATGTGAGTGTGCATCATGCACAGCAAAATATGGTAACTATATAATTTTCTTTCAAGGTCTCTCTTTAAAAACCTTCTTCAATTGGCACAAACTCTTTGCAATGCCCATAATCTTTTTGCAATTTACAGTCCCTTTTAGTTTGCTTCTAATCAATTCACTCAGAAATAACCAACTTTAGAACAAATTATTTTCTTTTTCTTCAAGTGTTTCCTTATTTTATACTTTCTATTATCAAACCATATAATTTATTTCCAACTTAATTAGAATTCTTAATTGTTAGAAACCTTGACTTTAATGACCACTAAAAATAAGTAATTAACATTCTTTACAATGATACTGTTATTAATCTATTTCATAACTTTAGAAACAGGTGTTTTTCCATTAGCAGACACACTCATATTTTCAAGAGACATACTTGAAATAAAGTATAAGATATATTCATTAACAGAGCCAAAGCAGGTAAACACAGATCAATTAATATTTTAGTATGCTGGTATTTTTCAAATATTTATCTTATAATTATATTTTATTGATTATGCTATTATAGTTGTCCCAATTTTCCTCTTTTGCCCCCTCCACCCAGCAACTCCACTCCCTGAGGAAATCCCCCCACCATAGTTCATGTCCATGGGTTGTGCTATAGGTTCTTTGGCTACTCCGTTTCCTATACTGTACTTTACATCCCCATGGCTATTTGGTGACTACCTATTTGTACTTCTTAATCTCCTCACCCCTTCACCCATTCCCCTGCACCCCTCGTCCCATCTGGCACCATCAAAATGCTCTCCATATCCATGATTCTGTTTCTGTTCTTCTTGTTTGCCTAGTTTGTTTTTGAGACTCATCTGTTGATAGATATGTATTTGTTGCCACTTTATTGTTCATAGTTTTGATCTTCTGTTTCTTAAATAAGTTCCTTTAATATTTCATGTAATAATAGTTTGGTGATGATGAACTCCTTAGTTTTACCTTATCTGGGAAACTCTTTATCTGCCCTTTGCTTCTAAATGATAGCTTTGCTGGGTAGAACTATTTTGGATGTAGGTCCCTGCTTTTCATCACTTTGAATATTTCTTGCCAATCCCTTCTAGCCTGCAACATTTCTTCTGAGGAATCAGCTGACAGACAGTCTTATAGAATTCCCCTGTAGGTAACTGACTGCTTTTCTCTTGCTGCTTTTAAGAGTCTCTCTTTTTCTTTAACCTTTGGCATTTTGATTATGATTTGTTTTGAACTGGGCCTCTGCATCCATCTTTTTTGGGACTCTCTGTTCTTCCTGGACTTGCATGTATGTCTCCTGCACCAAATTAGGGAAAATTTCTTTCATTATATTTTCAAATGGACTTCAAATTTCTTGCTGTTTCTCTTCTCCTTCTGGTACCCCTATGATGCAAATGTTGGAATGCTTAAAGTTGTCCCAGAGGCTGCTTACACTATCCTCATTTTTTAAAGTATATTTTATTGATTATAATATTACAGTTATCCTAATTTTTTCTACCCTCTATCCCACTCTTCCCTGCACCCCCTCCCATCCCCTAGCATTCCCCTCCCCACTTAGTTCATGTCCATGGGTTATACATATAAGTTCTTTGGCTTCTCCATTTCCTTTACTATCCTTAACCGTCCCATGTCTATTTTGTATCTACCATTTATGCTCCCCATCCCCCTTCTCTCCCTCCCTCTCCTGACTGATAACCCTCCATGTGATCTCCATTTCTGTGATTCTGTTCCTGTTCTATTTGCTTGCTTAGTTTTTGTTTTTGTTTTTTAGGGTCAATTGTTGATAGTTGTGAGTTTGTTGTCATTTTACTGTTCATAGTTTTTGATCTTCTTCTTTTTCTTAGATAAGTTGCTTTAACATTTCGTATAATGAGGGCTTGGTGATGATGAACCCCTTTAACTTCATCTTATCTGGGAAGCACTTTATCTGCCCCTCCATTCTAAATGATAGCTTTGCTGGATAGAGTCATCTTGATGTAGGTCCTTGTCTTTCATCATTTCAAATACTTCTTTCCAGCCCCTTCTTGCCTGTAAGCTTTCTTTTGAAAAATCTGCTGATAGCCTTATTTGAATTCCTTTCTAGGTAACTGTCTCCTTTTCTCTTGCTGCTTTTAATATTCTCTCCTTATCTTTAATTTTGGGTAACATAATTATGTGTCTTGGTGTGTTCCTCTTTGTGTCCAATTTCTCTGAGGCTCTGTGCTTCCTGGACTTCCTGGAAGTCTATTCCCTTTGCCAGATTGGGGGGAAGTTTTCTTTCATTATTTTTTCAAATAATTTTTCAATTTCTTGCTTTTCCTCTTCTCCTTCTGGCACCTCTATGATTCAGATGCTGGAGCATTTAAAGTTGTCCCAGAGGTTCCTAAGCCTCTCCTCATTTTTTGAATTGTTGTTTCTTCATTCTGTTTCAGTAGGATATTTATTTCTTCCCTTTATTCCAAATTGTTCATTTGAGTCCTGGTTTCCTTCTCTTCATTGTTGATTCTCTGTATATTTTTCTTTATTTTGCTTTGCATAACCTTTATTTCTTCCTTCATTTTGCGACTGAACACACTCAATTATGTGAGCATCCTGATTACCAGTGTTTTAAACTCTACTTCAGATAGGTTGTCTATCTCCTCATCTCTTAGTTCTTCTGAAGTTTTGATCTGTTCTTTCATTTGGGCCACATTTTTTTTTTTGTCTCGGTATACCAGTCTCAATGAATGTTTCTTTAATTCCTTGGTTGTTGGACTTTCATGCAGTTTGATTTTCTGGCAGTTCTGGTTGTTTGGTTTTTAAATTGGTTGTTATCCTTCTTTTGGTTGTGTAAGGTAGTGAAACATTTCTGCCTACACCTCCATCTTGGCTGGACTGCTGTTTATATCCTTGTTTTTTATTTTAAATTCTGTTTTCTTCTTGTTGTTCTTATTGTTTTTTGTTTCCTTGTGTTCCATGTCATTGCTTTGATTCTCAGCTTCATCCATTCTATTGTGATTTTTCTGTAAATTGTCCTTTATATTAATTAGTGTATCCATAATTTCTGACTGGACCTTTTTTATGCTGCTGAGGTCCTCACCAAGTTCCTTGAGCATCCTTATAACCAGTGTTGTGAACTTTTCATCTGATAGATTGCTTATCTCCATTTTATTTAGCTCTGTTTCTGGAGTTTGATCTGTTCTTTCAATGGGCCATGTTTGTCTCCTCATTTTGACAGCCTCCCTTTGTTTGTTTCTATGTATTAGGTAGACCTGCTTTGACTCTGTGTCTTGATAGTGTGGCCTAATGTAGTAGATGTCCTGTAGGGTGTGGCACAGACTCATCTATCACCCCAGCTAGGTAGTCAAGATGCACCCTTCATGTGGGAAAAGTATGCCTTACTCTTGTAGTGAGCCTTGGCTGTTGTTGGCAGATCAATGGCAGGAATTTACCCAGCCAGTCAGGTGCAAGGACTGGCTGTGACCAATAACCATGAACTGTGCCCTCCTTTGAGGATCAGCTGTGCAGGCAGGGGCTGGGTGGTGCAGCTCCAATGTTGTCTGTAGTTGTCTACTGGGTGTGCAGGCTTTGGGATTTCCCAGGTGGTGCAGGCCAAGGTAGCTCCCACCTGTGTTCTGCCTGAGGTCACCCTGCATATACTATATAGCAGTCTGAAATGTCTGCTACTTGTGCTGGGTATGGAGATTCCCAGGGGAAGCCAAATGTGAATGTAGGCTGGCTGCTGCTATTGTCTTGTCTGGGGCTCACTGAGTCCAGCTGTTGTTTGTTTGAGAGGATTTAGGAAGTTGTGAAGCATGAGCCAAGACCAGCCACTCATAAGGAAAAGCAACTTGGGTGGGTCTGTAAGTAGGATGTGGCAGAGTCTCTGATGATCTCCAGAGTGGTGGCAAACAGTGTCAGCCAGGTTGATGGAGTCTCAGATATGGCACCAGCTTGCCAGGTCTGTGGGCAGAGGGTTTAGAAAAGGCACTGTGGCCTCTGCTCTCCTTGATGCCATACACATCAGGTTCTCCCTGTATGCCACTGTTACCTTTCCAGATACTGCACCGGTGCTGGAGCTGAGAGGGAGTGAGTCTGAGTAGGTGAGTCCATGTGTGTGCTCCTTAAGAGGAACTGTTTGGTGCTCTAGCAGTTTCTCCTACCGACTCAATCCCTGCTGGATTTTGTAGCCAGCAGTTATGAGGGCTTATCTTCCTGGCAGTGGAACCCTGGGTTGGGGGGCTGGTGTGGGGCTGGGAGTCCTCATTTCTAATATATTCCTCTCAAATTTTTATCTACCACACATGGGTGAGAGACTAGCCTGTTCCACGTCTGTGCCCCTCCTACCAGTTTGGATGAGTATGGTTTCTTTAATTCTGTAGTTGTCAGACTTCCATTCAACTCTATTTTTGATGGTTCTGAGTGATGGTTATTCTATGTTTTAGTTGTAATTTTGATGTGATTGTGTGAGGAGGTGAGCTGTGGTTACCTCTGTCACCATCTTGACCAGAAATCCAGGTATTGCATGTTTTAAAAATTCTTGCAGCATACCAGTTAAAAATTGCTGTCTGCTGCTCAACTTCTGGTATCCACAATGTCATCCCGTCACATGCTTCTAAGAATAGAATGCCCATGACTTCCAAGGCTAGGTCATACAAGTGATTGGCTTCACCTGGCTCTCTTTCCTGGGATAGTTGCTCTTGGAACCCATTTGCCATTCCTTAAGTGAGCGCAGATCACATTGACAGGTTATGTGTAAGTGTTGCACCTGACAGCCCCACTGAGATCCCCACAGAGAGCCCATTTTAGCCACCAGATATTTGAGTGAGAGAACCTTGAGATGACTCCAGCCCCAGTCACTGTTTAAAGGGAGTGATTAAAAACTTAAGAGACCTTGAGCAAGTACCATCTACTTGAGTCCAGTCAGCCTCCAGAATTGTGAAAAGCATACAAGTGCTATTATTTTACACCACTCAGCTTAGGGTAGTTTGTTACATAGCAATAGATAATTGATACATAAAATGATTTTTTAAAAGATTTTATTTATTTATTTTTAGAGAGGGAAGGGAGGGAGAAAGAGAGAGAGAGAGAGAAACACCAATGTGCGGTTGCTGGGGGCCATGGCCTGCAACCCAGGCATGTGCCCTGACTGGGAATAGAACCTGTGACACTTTGGTTCACAGCCCACGCTCAATCCACTGAGCTACACCAGCAAGGGCTTCATAAAGTGATTTTCAGACATAAATGATATTATGTCACTCACCCATTGACATTTAATAGTTTAGTCTTATGATTAAAATAAAATAAAAACCAAATCCTAGCATGATCTAGCCTTGCCTGCCATCTTCTAACATTTCCCTCTTGCTCATTGTGCTCCAGCCACATGGACTTATTTTTCTGCTCCTGATAACACCAAGTATTTTTTTCTTCTCAGGACCTTTGCACACGCTCTTCCCTGCATGAAATGTACTTTCTATACCTCTTGCCAAGGCTTGATTTTTCTCACCTTTCAGGTCTCAGCTCAAGAACTACCTCTACAGGGGATTTCATTCTTATCTGGTCTAAAGAAAGAACTTATTCTCCTTCCTGTCACATTGCCCTGCTTAGCTTCCCCAGAGAAGATATCACACTAAAAAATTAGCTTGCTATTCATTTTTTAAAATTGTTTTTCTTCTCCCCAAATTGTAACATAAGCTTCATATGGCAAGAGTCTCATCTTGTTTTTTGTCAAAACCTAATATAGTAGTTGGTACATAGAAGGCACACAATGAATGTCATTAGAATAAACAAGCATCAAAGGTGGGAGATTTTGTGATTTTCCACCTTTGTATCAAAATCCTACCTAACATTGAACTGTTCTGTCTTAGGGCATTTCCTATTATGAAATCTGAACTAATTAAAAGGGAATAACCTTTTGTTGGTTGTCATCACTCTTTATTCCCTCATTCATTTGTTTATTCACTCATGAAGTACAAGATTCCTTCTCTTAGAAGGTAGGGATAAACAAGCAATACACATTAAAAATATAATGTAATATTAGGATGTCATAAATCTATGGAGAAAAATAAAGCAAGGAAAGGGGATACAGAGTGACAGGAGACTGTTTGACATGAAATGGCCTCTCCGAGGAGGTGACTTGAGCAAAGACTTGAATGAAATGAAAAAGAGAGCCAACGAAGGTCCGAGAGTATTGTAGCGGAGAGATCAAGTGTAAAGTCCCTGAGAAAGGAGTATGCCTGGTGTGTTTGAGAAGCAACAGAGAGGTCAGCATGGCTACAGCAGAAGAGAGAGGCAGGAGATGAGGTCAAGAGGCAACATGGGTGCCAGTTGGGAGGTTTCTGAGCTCTTAGACACGTCTTTGGTCTTTATTCTAAGAACTATAGAGGACTGCTGGAGGGTTGGGAATTGAGGAGTAATTGATCTTTGTTTTAAAGAACATTTCACTTGCTCATCAAGAAACTAGACATGAAGGGGTAAGAGAGGGAAGAGGACAACTGGTGAGGAACTATTGCATCAACTTCTTTTGATCACTGCAGGCCAAGTTTTGGGCAAATACAGCCAAGCCCAGATCCTTTCATCGCCACATTCAGTGCCTGTGGAGGCTCAGTGGGGTTTGGCTATGGAGGCTTCTTGGGAAATTCTTGGCCCCTCAAAATCAACATCTTGATTCATTCCTTTGCTATTGGAGACAGTGGTCTGTCTCTCTTCATGTGTCTGTTCCATTTGATTGCGAACAGAATGGAGTGTATTGCTCAGGTGGTCACACAAACAGAAATCATTGTCACAGGCTCACAGTAGATGTGTCTTACTTGTGACTCAGAATGGCTCTTCAGCAGCATTGGGCTTCTAAATAATGAAAATTCCCCAAACACCTCTTTTCCCACATTTAAAAATGAAATCCGCACTCTGAAAGGGAGAAAAAAATGGGGAAAGGAGAAGGCTAAAAAACCAACCAGGCTTGCCTATATAAAACCACTAAGTCCTATCCCTGAATGATTTGGCTCAGTGGGTTGGGCGTCATCCTGCAAAATGAGAGGTTGCTGGGCCAGATTTCTGGTAAGGGCACATGCCTGGGTTTCAAAGCCAGGTCCCCAGCTGGGGGCAAACTGATCGATGTTTCTCTACCTCTTTTTCTCTTTCTCTTCCTTCTCTCTAAAAATAAATGAATAAAATCTTTAAAAAAACCCACTAAATCCCTTAAAATTAGTTTTACTTCTACTGATATTTCTAACTGAGCTTTTTGTTTTTGGCTTCTTTTAATTATGTATGTTTTTTAAAGTTTCCAAAGGTATTTGAATTGTTCCCCTTCCCAGTAAATTCAAACATTAAGTGTCTCTTCTATTATTGAGTGAAGCAAATATTTTATACTTGGGGAACCATTTCTTAATGATTGCATTATATAAAGGAATGAACAAGACAGGTGGCAAGGCAGAAGAGGGTGTCACCATGGCTGTCCCTCTGCTAATTGCCCACCTCCTCAGTCCCCTCCTCCCCCAGGACTGCTCTCCCAGCCTGCCTGATAAGTGGCACAGTGGGAAAAAGAAAGGATTACCGAATGGAATATCCAAAAAGCATAATTGTTGTCTTCATGGAGTTCACTAACTTTATCTAATTGTTTAGCTATACAATTAATTCAATGTCCATTGTCTGAAGGCTTCTTTTTTAAATATATTTTATTGAATACGTTATTACAGTTGTCCCATTTCCCCCCCTTGATTCCCCTGCACCCCACCTCCCTCCCACATTCCCCCAGCCTCCTTAGTTCTGTCCATGGATCTTACATATAAGTTCTTTGGCTTCTGTATTTCCTATACTATTCTTAACCTCCCTCTGTCTATTTTGTACCTACCATTTATGCTTCTTATTCCCTGTACCTTTTCCCCCATTCTTCCCTCTTCCCCTCTTCACTGATAACCCTCCATGTAATCTCCATTTCTGTAGTTCTGTTCCTATTCTAGTTGTTTCCTTAGTTTATTTTCATTTTTTTTTGGGGGGGGGTTAGGTTCAATTGTTGATAGTTGTGAGTTTGTTGTCATTTTACTGTTCATAGTTTTGATCTTTTTCTTAAATAAGTCCCTTTAACATTTCATATAATAAGGGCTTGGTGATGATGAACTCCTTTAATTTTATCTTATTTGGGAAGCTCTTTTATCTGTCCTTCTATTCTAAATGATAGCTTTGCTGGATAGAATAATCTTGGATGTAGGTCCTTGCCTTTGATGATTTTGAATACTTCTTTCTAGCCCCTTCTTGCCTGCAAAATTTCTTTTGAGAAATCAGCTGATAGCCTTATGAGGACTCCTTTGAAGTTACTATCTCCTTTTCTCTTGCTGTTTTTAAGATTCTCTCCTTCTCCATAATCTTGGGTAATGTAATTATGACGTGCTTTGGTATTGCTTCCTTGGGTCCAACTTCTTTGGGACTCTCTGAACTTCCCAGACTTCCTGGAAGCCTATTTCCATTACCAGATTGGGGGACTTCTCTTCATTATGTTTTCAATTTCTTGGTCTTCCTCTTCTCCTTCTGGCACCCCTATGATTTGGATGTTGGAATGTTTAAAGTTGCCCTGGAGGTTTCTAAGCCCCTCCTCATTTTTTGAATTCTTGTTTCTTCATTCTATTCTGGTTGAATGTTTATTTCTTCCTTTTGCTCCAAATTGTTGATTTGAGTACTGGTTTCCTTCCCTTCACTGTTGGTTCCTTATACATTTTCCTTTATTTCACTTTTCGTAGCCTTCAAATCTTCCTCTATTTTGCGACCAAATATTCAAATATCTAAATACTCAAATATTTCTGTGAGCATCCTGGTTTGAACTGTGTTTTGAACTGTGCTTTGAACTGTGCATCTGATAGATTGGCTATCTCTTCATTGCTTAGTTGTGTTCTTTCTGGCGCTTTGATCTGTTCTTTCATTTGGGACTTTTTTTTTTTTTGTCTTGGTGAGCCTGTTATGTAGTAAGGACAGAGCCTTAGGTATTTGCCAGGACAGGGTGACCCATGTTGTTGTGTTAAGCAATGCACCTAGGCATTGCCTCTGGAACAATGCCTCTTGCTCAGCTCTCGGCTGACTTTCAGTCACTTCCTCCACTACCCACAAGCAAATTGGGCCCTTCTGGTGCTGATTCCTGGGTGGGTGGGTTTGTGTACATTCTAGGACCCTGTGAGTCTCTCCAATGAACTCTCTCGTGAGGCTGGGAGTTTCTACCACCACCTCAAGCCCCACAGGTTTTTTTCAGTCAGATGTTTTATTTTTATTTTGCTTTTTTTCTTTTATATCTTATTTTATGGCTAAAACCAGCACATTTTATTATCTTAGAGATGTAGCCATCAGAAGTCCAAAATTATTTTCACTGACCTAAAGTCCTATCAATAGTGTAGCATTTCTTTGTGGAGACTAGATAGAATCCTTTTTTTTCTTGCCTTTTCCAGCTCCTACAGGCCACACTACATTCCTTGGTACATGACCCTTCCATCTTCAAAGCTAGCAGCAGTGTAACATCTCTACCCGCCTCTCACTTTGACCCTCCTGACTCCTTCTTCCACTTTATAGGACCCTGTGATTACACTGGGCCCACCTCAGTTATCCATGATGATCTCCTTATCTCAAAATCATTAATAATTTCTGCAAAAGCCCCTTTTACCATGTAAGGTCACATATTCATGGGTTCTGAAGTTGAAGATGTGGACATCTTTAGGGGGTGATTTTTTTTGCCCACATCAGGGAGGTGAACACAGGAAAAGGCTGCGAGGGGAAGGAGAGGTCAGCTCTGGATAGGTGGAGCCTCAGGTGCCTGTGGGACCTCCAGGGGAGCTGTCCCTTGGCTTCCATTTATTCACCAAACATTAAGCACCTCCCATGATTTAGTCACTGGGGAATATAAAGGTGAATACTCTATTTCATTGGTCTTAAGATACTTGCTTTTTACTTTTGAACATTTCTTTTGTTGTTGTTTTTTTAACATTTTTTTATTGTTGTCCAAGTACAGTTTTCTCCCTTTTCCTCCTGCCCCTCCCACCACCCCAGCCCTCCCCACCTCCCTCCCTTGTTTCCACGCCCCCTACCTTGTTATTGTCCATGTGTCCTTTATAATTGCTTCTGCAAACCCTTCACCCTTTTCCCCTATAATCCCCTCCCCTCTCCCCTCTGGTCACTGTCAGTCTGCTCTCAATTTCAATGTCTTTGAAACACCAACCCAAAAGAACCTATGCACCCCAGTGTTCACAGCAACACAATTTACAATGGCCAAGGGCCGGAAGCAACTTTTGAACATTTCTGAACTCAGAATGCATCTTTTAATCAATGACATATAGGTTGGGTTTTCTTTCTAAATGACATGAAGTAAACCGTCTTGCAACCAAAGGCATCTTGGAGTAAGTGAAAGCTTTGTTTGGTTTAGCACTAGAGTGGGTCTATTACAGGAGTTGGAGACCTCACTAGAACACCAAGTAATCCCACCCCACCCATCTTCCTTAGTTCCTGGCCTGGCTCCTCATACTCCAGGGCTCCCTGGTATCCCTCAGCACTGGTGCTTAGCTCTCCTTTAATTGACAAACTCCACCAGAGCCCTGGTCACACACATGATCAGCTGTGCTACCACAGTGTGATCTAGGGACTGGCCCCTCCCCAGGTACAACCTTAGTCACAGGAGTCAGGCCTTATGTTTCTCCACCTTGCTGAACACTGGAAACACCTGGGAGTTTTTAAAATGCCCAACCTCCAGGCCACTACCTATACTGGGGGAGTCAAACGCATTTTCACCAGGGCCCATGTCAGCCTCACGGTTGCCTTCAAAGGGTCAAAGTAATTTTAGTACTGTATAAATGTACTACTCCTTAACTGTTAAGGAGTTGAAATTACATTCGGCCCTTTGAAGGCAACTGTGAGGCTGATGTGGGCCCCGGTGAAAATGAGTTTGACACCCCTGACCTAGACCAATCATTCAGATTCTCTAAGGAGTAATTTTATAGCTCCCCATGAGATTCCAGTGAAGAGCCAATGTGGAAAAGTGGAGGAATCAACCTAACTTGGTGCCCAAGTGAGGAGAGGACTAGGGCAGCACTAGCGGGATGGGGTGGTGGTGGTATCAAGTCCAGACTATACAATTATACCTGTCTGCCTCCCTCTTCACCATTCATACCCTGTAACTGAATTCCTGGGAGGGGACCAACCAAGTTATGTCAGTTCCTTCAAGGCACTAGCCCTGTGCTAAGCACACTGTGGGAGCCCAGGAAATATAAGCTTTAGGACCTCAAACACCTGGCAGAAAAGACCTGGTACCAAGAAATGTCTGGAAAAGGAGCCCCTTGGGTCTGGGCCAGCCCTCTGATTCACTGTGTAACCTCCAGTGAGGCAATACCCCTCTTAGTGCCTGTTCATTGGTTAGTTGCTCCAGATGGCCTTGAAGGGTCCTCCAAGTGCCAGTGCTGAGTCTTCACTTCACTTAAAGAGCTTGAGACAGTGGGGAGCCAGTGAATACCAAGCTTCTTGCTCACACCCAACAGATGTCCCAGCCTTCAAGGCCTAAAGTCTCCACTTCTGGGGTTCTATGCTGTACTGGCTGCAAAGACAGAGACTCCGAGGTCCTAAAAGCTAAAGACCTAAGAACAGCAAAACAGAAACTTCCAGTATTGGAAAATGATGTGTGAATGAAAGGATTTTTAGATGGTGAGCAGAGTCTGGGTGGGGAATCCACAAACCATCTGACAGCCCTGGCTCTGCCCCTAGGAGTGGCAAACAAAGATGAGATGGTTCAAGGGACCAGAAACTCCCAAAGAAGAACTTCAGGAGGAAACACTCAAGGACAGAGGCAAACCCAAAGGGACTGAGGAGGTCCCTGGCCTCTGGCCATCAGCACAGCCAAGGACCTAATATACAACTAAAGGCTTTCATTGGGAAAGGAAAACCGTCAGTCGGAGGTTTTGAGGCTTTATTTCCCCATGCTGGAAACCTGGGTTGTGTGGTCTGCTTCGTTCCCCAGTTGCTCCTCCCGGTTTATCCTCACACAAATGTGGGACTACCTTGTCCTCCAGCCACCACCATGCTGGGAGTCCTCTCCATCTGGCTTTCTGTCTCCACCTTCCTACTAGTCTGGATGAATATTTTCTCTTCAACTCCTTGGGTGTTGGACTTCCACACAGTTCAAATTTCTGGCAGTTCTCGTTGTTTTTGGTTTTTAAATTTGTTGTCCCCCTTATTTTGGTTGTACAAGGAGGCACAGTGTATCTACCTACGCCTCCATCTTGGTCAGAAGTTGTGTCTGAAGACTTCTGAATATCTATACCAACTGTTAAATACAATGACGGTATTAGATTCTTAAAACAATTTTATTTTGTGATTGAGAAGACAGACAGTCAGGGTTGGTGATTGCCTGATGGCCCACAATCCGTCAGCCAGCTGCAAACACAGGGTCCTCTGCTGGCACTTGGTGAGAGCATGCTGACTGGCTGCATGACAGCATGCATTCATTCCTCCCTCTTCATCTGCCAGCTCAGTGACTGGCACACCGTGTGCCATACCTGGGGACTTGGGAGCCTTCATTGGTTCTCCCTTCACCCTTGCCACCACATCGACATATTCTCCAAGTCCTATTTGGTTGTATCTTTGAACCATTTCTCCTTTCTGCCTTCTCCTCCCCTTCATTCCCACCATCATTGTCTTGATCTGGCTATGACCATTTATGGCCTAGCACATTGCCATAGCTCTAATTGGAGTCTTTTAAACTCACTATTTTTTTTAAGTACAATTTCCATTTTATTTTTTTTCCAGACAACTTTTCTTCAGTCCTTGAAGACTCGGCTTCTTACATGGGCTTTGGTGGAGGTTATGGGGCAACACTCACAGGTCTAAATGAGGGAGGTGTTCAGTCCTTCTGGGCTGCATGAGAACTCCTGACTACCTTGCTGTGAATAGCACAACTCACACAGTACTGTAGTTTCACATACAGCTTGGGAAGCACATAGGTGTCAAAGACACTTGCTCTGGAAATGTCCCTAATGGCTGCTGCCTCTACTATGTTTTGAATGAGGAACTTCCTCTTTTTTAAAAAATATGTTTATTGATTTTAGAGAGACAGGAAGGGGGAGAGAATCATTGACAAGAGAGAGAAACATCAATTAGTTGCCTCCTGTCAGTACCTCAACTGGGGAATTGAACCTGTTACCTAGATATGTGCCCTGATCAGAAATTGAACCTGCAGTCTTTTGGTTTATGGATAACACTCCAAACAACTGAGCTATCTGGCCAGGACTGAATGATGAACTTCTTGATGGTCTTGTTGTTGGGCACATATTGGGTGCAGTTGGTGCAGTGAATAGGCTGCACTTGGCTGTGGCCTTTTTTTGGCATGACCACTGTTCTTTCTTTATTTGGTCATTGGAAGCAAGGACCTGAGAGAGATAAACCCACTATTTTAATCAAAGATAGCACTCTCTACAAAACAGCTAAATTTAGACATGTACTAGTATTATTATGCACTGCCTTTCAAATGATCCAGGTAGCATTCCTGTACATTAAAAATGTGTAAGCATTTAATTACCATGTGACCCAAAAGGACACAGTTTTATCCCCAATTCATTGTACATTAAATATGTACAGACCTTATTGTCAATCATACCATAATAAAGTGGAAAGGGGAGGACACAGCTTTTAAAAAAACAAAATACGAAGGTAGGCGCCTTTGTCAACCTTGATTCATTATTCACTTGCTTCAACCACACTCTCATTAGGCCATAATGAAAACGATCTTTTGTTACTTGTTGGATTTTCTTAGACCCCAAAGCTATTGCTAATGCATTTTAGTATATCTAGAAGTGGAAAATCATTTTTTCTTTCTATTTTGCTTAAGTTGTTCCCTGGCATATTTATTTGAGCTTCATTCTGGTTCAGCAGAACGAAGGCTTCCTTGGCTGCTCTGGAGTGAATGTTTGCATTGCCTAACTTTGTGTTGTATTTCCATGAGGAAAATCCTGGAAGTGGTGGGGGAGCAGATTGTACCAGCTCATGGCTTTCCTCCCCAATTATGTGAGGAACAGGCATGGATTTAAAATATGAGGGAGAGCCGAAATAGGGCTTGGAATCCGTTCTTGAGCAAAATAGAATTGGAAGGGAGAACAGTGAAGCAAGACTTGACTTTCCCTTAACTTTCTTGGGGATTTCCCCAGTTTTCGCTCAAATCCTCCTATTTCTCTCTCCTCCTTCAATCTTTCTCTCACTGCTTCCCTCCCCCAGGCTCCTTTTTGTATTCTGGTAACCACAGGGAATAAATATTAATCTTGTTTCCGGGGATAATATTTTAATGGAGGAGAGTCCAATAAGCAATATTTCTGGTAAAAATATCTGCTCAACTCTCAACCTTCACCCTTCTCTTCACCCTCTCTTCACCCTTCCTGTTCTTTCCTTGTCTCTCAGTATCAAATTTCACTGAATGTCTCTAGGTACAACTTTTCTCCTTTCACTCTGGTGTTTTCAAAATGCTGTATTGCATTTCCATGTTTTTTTACTTTATATCTGGAACTAAAAGTTAAGTTTCATTTGGGCTGAAGGGAAACATATAGAAAAGCAGGCAAATTATTTCAAAGTAAACCAGCATTAACATCAGATAGGTGCTTGGGTGTATTCCCTGCCATTTGGCCAGCTGTGAAGTCTTATACAAAGTAGTAATTAGTCAATACTCTCCTCAGGTTTGAAACCTTTTTTTTTTTTTTTACCTCAAGAGCAAAGTAAACTTTTATTCTTACTTGATGAGCTTTGTCTCTACTCAACTAACTAGAAAATAAGGTAATTTTTTCTTTCACCTTATGCATCCAAGAAAGGAGTTTGGAGCAAGGCCAAATCATCCCAGCCTTTGCCCTCAATTGCAAATATGTGGAGTGAGTGTCTCTTAGTTCAGGAGTTTGCACTGCTCAAGAGTTTGCACAAACACAAAGTTGAGAAATACTTCATGCTGGAGAGGGTGCAAAAAGCAAAGGACAAACTGGTTGTTCCCTGAAGTACAGACATTACTGTGTTGCTTAACTTGTTCCATATTGGCTCCCTTGTGGGATTGGCTGACCTAAGAGTTGCTCTTCTCTATTTGGTGAGTTACTTAGCTTTTCTGGAACCTAATTTCCTCATTTTTAAAATTAGGGAACACATGTTCCCTAAGATCCTTTCATCTTGACTGTTCTATGAGTTAATTGATAAGATTTGTTTTCCAATAAGCACACACCCCAAATAGTGCTGCAGTCCTCAAGGTAGACCTTACAGAAATATTTCTATAATCTTTTTTTTTAATGTAATCTCTAGTCTATTTTTTTAAGATTTTATTTATTTATTTTTAGAGAGGGAAGGGAGGGAGATAGAGAGAGAGAGAGAGAGAGAGAGAAACATCGATGTGCGGTTGCTGGGGGTCATGGCCTGCAACCCAGGCATGTGTCCTGACTGGGAATCAAACCTGCGATGCTTTAGTTTGCAGAAATTTCTATAATCTTGTAATTACCCCAAATGAGGGGGGACTATTTGAGAAAAGGAGGCCTTCCTTCCTTCCTTCCTTCCTTCCTTATAGCCTAAATTATCTTCTACAATTCTACAATCTTTTGCCTTTTGAGGCTAGAGTTGACTTTTATAAACAGTCATTTGAGCCAAGTCTTGTGAATAAGGGAGTGGTCAAGCACGATTCCACAACTTTGGCTACAACAGTCTGCCAGAGAGTGTGTGTGAACTCTGAAATGCTTACTGTCAACCACCAGGCCACAGTTCATATTTCTTACCAAATTCGGAATTGTCTGTGAAAAATATCCTAATGTTAAAGGAGTAAAGAACTAGGGCCTTCCTTTTCTTTTAGACCATTTTTCTTGGTTCTGGAATTTTTAACTGCTGAACTTTTAACTGATCTCTTGTTTTGGTTATACTAGACACTCCCACTGCTTTTTTCTTTAGAACTTGATTTGTCTATCTCTTTAGGGAGATCTTTGGTGTTTTATTTGTCAAAATGAGTGGACTAATAATTGCAGAAACATTCTACATGTTCTGGTGTACTTTAAAAATTCAAACAAACAAGCAAAATATAACCAAAGACACTGATATAGAGAACAGGCTGACAGTGACCAGAGGGGAGGGGAGGGAATTTCAGGGGAATAGGGGAAGGGTTTACAGGAACAACTATAAAGGACACATGGACAAAAACTAGGGGTGGGGGGTGGAAGTGGGAGGGAGGCAGGGAGGGCTGGGGGTGGGCTGGGATGGGAGTAAAAGGCAGAAAACTGTACTTGAACAACAATTAAAATAAAAAATAAAAAATAAAAATAAATAAAAATAATTAGACCAAATCTTTATTTACAATTCACTTTTCAGTTTTCATCAAAGCAGTTAACCATTGTTTAAAGAGAATGGAATTTTTTGGCTTTTTCACTGTTTTCATAGGTTACAGGGGGCCAGCATGGGCATGGGTGAATGTTACCGACTGATGTTTTCTAGCCCCGTATACCTAGGATAACATTTCTAACCACTTCATTGTGCAGATAGAATGAAAGGCACTTGGTAGGGGGTTATTTCAGGAATTCAAGTATCATGTGGGTGGCTGGATTTACAGGGCCTTTTGCTTTTATATCACCTGCTATAGATAAAGGCATTAAAAGAGCTTTTTAAAAAATGATTGGCTCTGGCTGGGTAGCTTGATTGATTGGGGTGTTACCCAATGGGCCAAGGTGGCTAGTTTGATCTCTGGTCAGAGCACATGCCAGAATGAACCAATGAATGCATAAATGAGTGGAACAATAAGCACTTTTTCTCTCTCTCTCTCCTTTCCTCTCTCTCTAAAAATCGATAAAGTTTTTTTTTAAAAGATTGAGAGTCCTTAATTACAAATTTAAACAAACAACAAATTCCAGAATCCTTTCCCTCTCAGCCCCAGGCATTCTAATAAGCCTTGAGGCCCTCATTGTGAGGTTACAATCAGTGGCCAGGGCCAGTTCTGCAGGTTCTCTGGTATGTGGTAAGGGTTGCTGTGGAGCAACAGGCTTCTTGGGGCTGCATCAGCCTGTCAGTAAATGGAAGGTCATGTCAATATTCATGAAGATCCCAAATGTTTCCGGATCTCACCTTCACCTGGCTATTGTAGGATCTTCCACCCTTAAAGGGAGCCTTCCACTGGTGTTCCTGAGAACTAGCAGGTTTGCTACCCTAGAACTCCTATCATGTTCTTTCCCCTGCTCTGGCCTCTTTGGTTGACATCCACAGCCCCTTGGCAGGCCTTAGCCCTAGCTGGGATAGCAGCATCCTTGTAGATACTGGTGTCCCTTCCTGCTGAGGGTGCTGTGCTCTGAAACTCCTAGAGTTAAAAACTGCTTAAAGTGTCAATATTAGTAAAGGTCCTATGGGCAAGCATCACAATCAATTTTGGCTAATTTACAAAGAAAAGGAATTTATTAAGAGGATATTGGATAGTTTGCAAAATTCCTGGATGGTCAGGGAAAATATGATGTAAGCTCTATAAACAGCAACAAAGGCCCAGATCCCATCTGGGAGCTGCTAGTGAAGCTCCACCACTGGCGAAGACACCACTCCCTGATCCCCTGTGGACACCTGGCTTTCTTCCACTGGCACCAGAACCCTGTCACTATCACCTTCAGAAACTAGACATAGATCCTGCCACTGCATCTACCCTCCCTAACACAAGGCCTGTGGGTCTTCCCACATTCTAACTCTAGCAGTGCTAGGAAAAGCAACTGTCTGGTGTTTTCAGCTTTTTCCATGGGAGGTGGGCTCTGCCTCCTTAGGTGGAGATTGACCAAATGTAGGAGAGATTTAGATCCTGTGAACCTAAAAGAGAACCAAATGTCCACTGCAGGGGAGCTAGATCCGTGATGCTGTTGATACTCTGAGTCCCCCAGCCACCTTTGAACAACATTGACACTTGTGGTTAAAGTGCATGGTGTGGACACCAGTGGCCATTGAAGTACTTGTGACAATTGCTCCTTCAGCCTCCAACTGTGGTCTCTCCTTTCCCAGGGTCAGAGTGGACTCTGGGTGAGCTAGCCCTTCATGACCCTCTTTACCTCCTTCAAATCATCTACTGAATTCTGTTCCTGGTGGGGCCATCTCACCTGTCCAGGGCAACAGTTCTACCACATCAGCAGTCAAGGAAATCATGAAAACTTTCTCCCAAATATATGGCCACTTCCTGAACAGGGAAGTGATTACAGAGGTTCTGGTAGGTGTGGCAGGGTATCCTGGCAGTCAGGAGCCAGGACTTAAATGTGTTCAATGTCTGTGCCTAAGTGGCTCCCTTCTTCTTAAGTACCCATCTGCATCTCCTGACCTAAATGGGGGACTCTGAGGGAAAACCAGCTTCCACCCTGTCCACCATTTAGAACTATGTGAATGTGTAGGAAGGACTTTCTGGGACCCAGCGGAAACAGACTGTGGAGCCTACCAGATTCCTAATTGCACCTGCTGTGCTAGCCAGATGTTTAAACAGGATCAGGGTGAGAAGAGGGGGGCAGGAGTACCAGGGGAACAGCACTGGGTCTCATGTCAGAACCATTCTGGGAGAGTCTTTGCCCTAGAAGAGAAACAGATGAGAAAATGATGAGAAAAATTATCATTTGAAAAATCATTTCAAATGATGAGAAAATCATGAGAAAATGATTTTACTACACAATTCACCATTTTGGGGCCCAGGTAACAACCTCCACAACTGAGCGCAATACTGAGCGCAATACTGAGGGAAGGAGTTCTTTGCTTATTTGTTGTTTTACCTGCTTCATGGCTGGTGGAACCAGTGGGTCTTTGCCCCTCTGGAATAAAGTAATAGCAGGATATGGGGGAAGATCAGCTCAGAGATGGCTGCTCTGTGGACATCCTGGTTTGCTTGCCGGAGTCTGGGCTTGGTAGCAGTAATGATGCTGAGGCAAACAGCAGCAGTGGGTTGTAAGTAGCCAGTGTGGGATCTACTCACTGGCACCCCTGAGAAGCTGTGGGTACCAGCAGCTGCAGAATCTGGGCTCAGCCAGCAAGGACACTAGCAATGGTGGGAGATTTATAGACAACGACAGTGATTCAGGGAAATAGATGTCAAAGGCAGTGGTGTACTTGGGCTCAGAGAGGCATTTCCGAGAACCTGTGGAGGCCCTGACTGCACAGTCTTGGTTAAGTGAGCAATAAAAAGGTTGATGATGACAATGGGGAAAATAACAGGTAGTATTTATGGAGCATGCACTATTCTAAGTGCTTTCCATGTGTTTATTCACTTAGTTCTCACTACAACCCTCTTAGGTATATATTATTATCATCCTCCTATTACAGATGAGAAACTTAGTTTTGCAAAGGTTGTAATGTGGCAGACTGCATTTCCCAAAGATGGCTGCCATGCCTCCTAACCCATATGTTATTCCGCATTTGACTTTGGTCCTCCAACCTTGAGAGATGGGCCTATTCCCCTCCACTTGAATCTGTGCAGGCCTCTGACTCTCTTGTAACCTATAGGATGCAGCAGAAATGAGGTAATATGACTTCAAGACTAGGTCAGAAAAGGGAATGCACTCTTCATTTTATTTACTGGAATACTTTTCCTGGAGCCCTGAGGCTGCCATGCTGTGAGAGAGCTCAAACTAACTCACATGGAATAATCACACAGGCAGGTCCTGAAACTACGTGAAGAGGGAGAAAGACGTACCCAGCCAGCCCAGTTGCTCCATCACGACTCTGTTCCCATTCCAATTGCTGTCTGATTTCAATTACATGAGACACTGAGACAACCAAGTTCTTCCTAAACTTCCAACCTACAGTAACTGTGATAAATAATAAAATAATTGTTGCTGTTTTAAGGCACTAACTTTTGGAGTAACTTATAATGCAGCAATATATAAGTAACAGGTAACTTGCTCATAGCTTGTATGTGGTAGAGCTGAGATTTGAACCATCAGTCTAGTGAACCAAAGGATAATACATGCACCCATGAACACACTTTTTTGGTGAGGGAATCTCCCAATATACCTGGGGAAGGAAAGTGATTCTTGCATAGTCATCTGGTGTTTAAAATCCACAAGATTCAGTTATAACTTTAATGTGATCTTTTTTGTACCTATAAGTTGTTGGGGTCTACATTTTAAATTAGTTGTTAAATGTTCTTCTAAATAAATACACAAGTTAATATGTTTCATGGAGGTCCTGGAATATAGATCCAAAATTAAATTTGAGATACTATTTACCCCCAATATGATCATTTCGGTTTTCAGATGAGATTGGGCACATTCAGGGTGGTATGGATGTAGACTTTTTTGGTTTTCAAATAGCAGTTTATTTTAAGCCATTGCTTCTGGAAGGATTTATTTTTCACTGAAGGCTACATTTTTCTTTTACCCATAGAAACAAAGATTAAGATAACAATTGTTAGCATTTATTGGGCACTTACTATGTGCCAGGCACCATGTATTTAATCCTCCCCGAATCCTCTCAGACAGGTCCTATTGCTGTCCCCATTTTATAAATGAAGATACTGAAGCAGAGGAAGGATAAATACCTTTCCAGGCAAATGCAGCCAGCAAGGAGGTAGAGCTGTGCTTCCAACCCTGGTTCTAAACCTACACAATACTGTCTCTCTGCCCTTAGTCTGGACCAATTCCTGTGATGCTCAAAATGTGCCATCATACAATATGCTTGTGTGAAGTGTATTTGTCATGTAAAAGATCAGGCTTAGCTTGTGCTGTGTGCAACTCTTAGCCAAAAGGTCGCTCGAAGGGGCCTTAGTCCTAACATACAGAGGCCTCTTCTACAAAATATTTTCTATGCCAGCAAGAAAAGGTCACCACTCAATTATAAAGGAAGATAAAGCTTTTTGTCAATTAGTTTTGAATAATTTGTTCTTGAGCATCCTGTGAATTGTCGAGGAATTCATATTATGTCTTCAGAAGTCATTAGGAAGTTTTAAAATAAACAAAGTGATAAACGTTCATAGGAGTTATATTTGAAGACAACTGTTTTTAGCACATAGTCCCACTAGGAATTCAGTATCTTGGCGGGGGTTTATTTATTATGTTTTACTTTAAACAGAAAGCATTCACATTGATTAGCTCAAAAGTGTTCTTGGCTTTATGCTGTAAAGAAAATATATGCAAGAAAAGAAAATGTGGTATGTAGAGAAAGCTAGGAATAGCTGGTATTTGGCTTCACTGCTGGCTGTAGTGTAAACCATGAGCAAATTAACTCACCTCTGTATGGGTGGCATATGAGCCTCCATGGAGAACCTTAGAAATCCTTAGAGAGGGAACCCCATAAACTTTATGTGGCAGTCACATAAACTAAGCATTCAAGGTGATAGATAGAATGCAGGAGATACAGAGACATTAGGCTTAGCCAAGCAGGATAACAAATAGTCTGGAAGTAGTCATAAAAAACACTGAGATACCCGAACCTGTCACCTGTTGGGGCTGTGGAGAAAACTTGATTAGGACACAGCTGGCTTCTAGGGAGAGACTAGGTTTGGCGAGTAAGAGAATCAGAGAGTTAAAAGGAAAGAGGGTGTTTCAGCTAACTCTTGCAGAATAAAACTTTAGAGGCTTAAAACAACATTTTTTTGTTGTTGTTTTGGGAGTTGACTGGATTCAACTATGTGGTTTTCACTGAGGTCTCTCATGCTCTTACCAAGGCTGGGGCTGGAGGTACCTCAAAGCCTCCTTTGGTTCCATGTCTGGCAAGTGATGTTGGCTGTCCATTGAGATCTGAGGCTATTGGCTGGAAGATCTACATGCAACCTCTTCATGTGGCCTAGGCTTCCTCATAGTATAGCAGCTGGGTGCAAAAAGCAAGTATCCCAAGAAGACTACAGAGAAGTGATATCACATTTTATGATCCAGCCTCAAGAGGCACAGAGCATCATTACTGCCAGAGTCACAGACCCTCATGGATTCAAGAGGAAGGAATGTAGGCTCAACCTCTCCATAGGAGCAGGGGCCAACTTCACAATTGAAAAGAACATATGGGATGGGAGTTCTCCTTGCAGCCATCTTGGAAAATGCAATCTTCTGTAGAGGGTAAGTACAAAGAGTGAAAGATTAGAGTCTAAGATTTCAGAGATCTGGCCCTTTGAAAGAATCACAAGGGCCACTGTGTGCAGCTTATGTGGAATGGAAGCAAAGGTCATCAGAGTTGAAGATATGGGATGATGAGTCAGGGAAACTGCATGACCACTTCATGGGCATTGACATCCTCAGGAAAGTAGAGGACTTGAGAGATGTATACCTCTCTCAAGGCAGAGAGAGCGAACACTATGGTAAAACTTTTTTGAGTTTTTGCTTTTGTTCTGGGATGGTGAAAAAATCCCCTAATCTCTGTGAGGAGGACTTCCTTTTTTTAATTTGGGAAAAGATATTTGCTGTGGGCCTATTACTTTTGTAAAGGTACTAATAATTAACTTTTTTTTTCAGTGCTCATTCAATAATTCACTCAAACTGTACTTACTGGGTACCCACTCTGTGGTCAGGTCCTATTCTAGATAATGATACAGTAGTTAATAAAGCAGACAAAGATTTCTGCCCTTGCCCTGACCATTGTGGCTCAGTTGGCTGGGCATTGTTCCATGAAGCACAAGGTCACTGGTTTGATTCCTGGTCAGGGCATGTGCCTGGGTTGCAGGTTCAGTTCCCTGCCAGGGCATGTATAAGAGGTAACTGAGTGATACTTGTCTCTCACATCAGTAGAATTCCTGGGTCAATCTTTGTCTCTTGTTAGAGCCTTTGTTTTAAAGTCTATTTGGTCTCTATACCCCAGACTTCCCCCACCCTCATTTTCATGAAAGATCCTTTTCCATCTGTTTACTTTCAGTCTGTGTGTAGCTTTTAATCTAAGGTGAATCACTTGTAGACAGCACATGTAAGGGTCTTGTTTTGTTATCCATTCAACCACTGTGTGTCTTTTGATGGGAACATTTAATCTATTTGCATTTAAAGTAATTTTTGATAGATATGCATTTATTGCCATTTTATTATTCATATTTTTAATCTTCATCTCAGAAAAAAACCCTTTAACATTTAATACTGATTTGGTGGTGATGAACTCCTTTAGCTTTTTCTTGTCTGGAAAGCTCTTTTTCTGTCCTTCGATTCTAAATGATAGCCTTGCTGGGCACAGTAATATTGGTTGTAGGTCCTTACTTTTATTTTTTCTTTTCTTTTTAAAGTTGATTTGAGAGAGAGGGAGAAAGGAAGGAGAGAGAGAAAGGAAGGAGAGAGAGAGAGAGAGAGAGGGAAAGAAAGAGAAAGAAAGAAAGAAAGAAAGAAAGAAAGAAAGAAAGACATCAACTTGCTGCTCTACTCATTCATCCATTCATTGGTTGCTCCTTGTATATGCCCTGACCAGGAATCAAACCCGCAACCTTGGTGTATCGGAGCAATGTACTAGCTAAATGAGCTACCTGGCCAGGGAAGGACCTTGCTTTTCATCACTTCAACTATTTCTTGCTAATCCCTTCTGAACTGCAAAGTTTCTGTTGAGAAATCAGCTGACCATCTTATGGGAACTCCTTTGTAGATAACTGCTTTTCTCTTGCTGCTTTAAGATTCTCTCTTTGTCTTTCAACATTTTAATTATGATGTGTCTTAATGTGGGCCTCTTTGGATTCATCTTGTTTGGGATGCTCTGTGCTATCTGAACGTGTATGTCTTTTTCCTTCACCAAGTTAGGAAAGTTTTCAGTCACTATGTCTTTCAGTAGGTTTTTAATCCTTTGTTGTCTCTCTTCTCCTCTGGTATCCCTATGGTGTGGGTGTAATTATGATTGATGTTGTCCCAAAGACCTCTTAAATTATCCACATTTTTAAAAATTCTTTTTGCTTTTTGCTGCTCTGATTGGGGGTTTTCTGCTACCTTGTGTTCCAAATCACTGACTCCATCTTCTGCTTCATCTAATGTGATGTTGATTCCTTCTAGTGTATTCATTTCTGACTGACTCTTTTTTATGTTTTCTATATCTTTTTTTAAAAATCCTGTTGAAATCCTTGCTAAGTTTCTGGTGCATCCTTATCACCATTGTTTTGAAACCTGTATCTGATAGTTTGCTTGCCTCCATGTCATCTAGTTGTTTTTCTGGATCTTTCTCCTAATCTTTCATTTGGGATGTGTTTCTTTGTCTCCACATTTCGACTGCCTCTCTGAGTCTGTTTTTTTGTATTAGATAGAGCTGCTATGTCTCCTGGTCTTGGTAGAGCTGCCTTATGTATTAAGCATCCTGCAGAACGCAGTGGTGCAGCTTCCCCAGTCACCTGAGCTGGGCAGGCTGTGTTCACCCTCCTATTGTAGTTGAATCTTGATTGCTATTGACAAGTGAATGGGGAGGGACTGACCCCCAGGCTGATAAGCTATGAAGGCCGGCTGTGACTACAGCAGAGGAGCTGCTATGCAGGGACTGATGCCACAGAGCTGGACTCCCTTCAGTGGGACTTGGGTGCCCCCTGAGTTCTCCCCTTGAGTGTGTCACTTGTGCAGTTGGTTGGGTGGTGCTTCAGGCATGATCTAAAGCTAGTAAAAGGATGGGCTGGCTCTGGGGCCTCCCAGGAAGTGGGGTCAGCTGCCAACTGTGTCCATCATGAGCTACAAAGTGATATGCACATGGTTGCTACTTGTGCTGGGCATGGAGGTGCCTTGGAGAGGTCAAGTTGCAAACTGAGTCTGGCTGACACTATTGTCTGACCTAGGGCCATTTAGCAAGAAGTATGGAGCATGCTGAAACCAGATACTGCTTGTCTGAAGTTTGTGAATCTTTGACAGAATTTAGGAAATTCCAGAGCATGAGCCAAGATAGGCCATTTGTTTTGAAAAGCCACTGTAATTGACTTGGGTGGGCCTGAATGTTGGGATGTGCAGGGTCTCAGTGAGTCATCAGGGCAGGGTGAAAGGTATTAGCCAGGTTGATAGAGACTCAGATATGGTGCCCACTTGCTCCCTCTGTAGGAGGAGGGGTCAGCATAGGAACAAAGGCTTCAGCCAGCACTGCTGTCTGGCAGAAAGCTGCCCCACCAGCCCTCACCCCAAATCTGGACCATTCAGTTTCTTCCCCATGTGTCCCTAGAACCTTTCCAGCTGGTGCCCAAGCACTAGAGCTCAGAGTGAGTCCATCAGCAAGTAAGTCTGTGCTTGGGTCCTTTAGGAGGAACACCTCTTAAAGCCCTTTGACTCCAGAAGTGCTTGGTCTAATTCAGTCACAGACCCCATTGGTTTTCTCAGGCAGAAGTCATGGGGACTTCTCTTCCTGGCACTGGAACCCTGGGCTGGGGGGCCTGGTGTGTGCATGAGACTCTTCATTCCTTAGGAGGGACCTCTGTAGTCAATATACACTTCCTGATTTTTAACTACCACACATAAGTGTGGGTCCAGCCTGTTCTGCTTCTCTGCCCCTTTTACTAGTCTCAAAGTTGTTTCTGTATATCCATAGTTATAGGACTGCTGCTCAGCTAGATTTCAGACGGTTCTCAATAATGTTTGTTTTGTAGTTCAGTTTTAATTTTGATGTGGTTGTGGGAGGATGCCATTACCACATTAATCTACTCTGTCATCTTTATCATAACTCCAATTCTCTGCATTTTTAGCTCATATCACAGTAGTTAAGAGCATGAACCTGGGAGCCAAACTGCTGGAGCTTGAAACCAAGTTTTGCATCTTGTTAGTTATGTGATTTTCAGCAGGTTACCTTCTCTGAACCTAAGTTTCTTCATTTGTGAAGCATAGAAAATAATGGTTCCCACATTGTCGTCAGGATTAAATGAGTTAATATAGGTAAAACAGAATGATAGGGACTTAAGGCTTAGTGGAGGAAGTTATGGGCTTCAGGGTTCCTATTGGAGCTTTGAAACCAAGTTTAGGTTGGTGAATAATCCATTTATTACATTCTGGGAACAAACAGAATATCCATGTCAAATTGAGAGGTGGTTTTTCAGAGGGAAGACACACCCACTGGTAGAAATAGGAGTCACACTTGAATCAGACAGGCCTGGGTACTAACTGAAGCTTTATTCTCATGGTAACTGGGCAAGTTACTTAACCCTCTGAGACTTGCTTTACTTCCATGAAAACTGAGGATAATGATGCTTACCTTGTATAGACCTTATAAAGTTTAAATATAATATATCAAGAGGCTGACACAGTGCCTAGTATGTAGGTATGTGTTCAGTGTCTAGCTCTTTACTTCATGAGTCAGTATGTCATCTGTATACATAGAATGTTTACTGGTCCACTCTTCATTTAATATTTAAAAATGAGCATTTCCTCTGTACTGACAATAAGAAATAATATCAGATTCCACTATCCTTTGCATGAGAAGATGAGATATTCATCCTCTCTTGATAGGACATTTACTTTGAGTGGTGTTTTCCTGAAGGGCTTTGGGAGCCTGGGCTTTCACAGACTGCTATAGAAAATTTTCTGGCCAGCTACTGCCACACCTCAAGGATCCTGCTGTATCTTGCTGTGACCTTTTCCAAAACTTTGGCAGAAAATGTAGGGTACAGCATTCTAACCCAGCAAAGCAAGTCTGGGGTAATGAACAAGCTTATATAAATCTTTTCGGATATGTGGTTCTGGCATGGTGGATTGAGCCAACACAAAATACAGAAATACAAATATAGAAATACCAGATAAAATATTCTAAGAACCCCCCCCCCCCAAACACATAGCCGAACTTGGATGGAAGAAAGGCCATGTGAGTGAGTTTCAAAGAGGATTCTCCAATCCTGAGATGCCTACAGACTTGCTAACACCTGACTGGAGCCCTGTGAGAGACCCTGAGCTAGAGACCCAGCTAAGCGGCACTCAAATTCCTGACCCACAGGAACTGTGGGAAAATAAGGGGTTGTTTTAAGCTGCTAAGTTTAGGGTGATTTGTTACTCAACAATAGATAATAAAAGGACGGTAATTACTCAAAATCAGTATATAAAGCTTCTGAAATACCTTTGAGAGTTACAATCAGGATAAAGCTAACCATCTCCAAGAATGGTTTGTTTCTTCTTAGAGACAGTGAGAATAACACACAAGTGTTTTCCTTTTAGTTTTGGTCACCGGGAAGTTCAGAGCCAAATTGAATGGCTCAATTGTAATAATTATGCAAGGTCTTATGGCCTTTTTATGTATGTTCTTACTTCTAGTCTTTTCTTTTATTCTGACTTGTTTGGTTCATCATCCTGATTTTTTTGTTCATTTTTATATTTTCCAGCATTACATGAATTATGTTAAGCCATCTCAATTCGGTTTATAGAGAAGCAAAGCATTTAGAAATACTTAAAAAAAATAGTTATGTTCACACCTGTTGAACAGGAGGTGCCTGGAGGTAGTGTTGGGGAAGATCAGGTAATACAAGCTTGGCTCAATAATGGGCATTTGGCCAGGGTTATTTTGGATTATGTCAAAAAATATCAAGTGATGATGAAAAAAAGAAAAAAGGATGGCAATTGATCACCGCTCCCTTGGGACCCTTCCCTACCCTTCCCCTCCTGGAGTCCCGCCCTTCCCTCCCTTTGCCCCTCCCTTTGCCCCTCCTCTTTCTTCAGCCCCTACTTGCCGGGCGCGCAGTACCGCCTCTGTCTCCGCCTGCAGGGTGGCCTCCCCAGCAGTTGCGCGCTCTGCTCCTCCCTCGGCGCCAGCGTGCCCTTACCCGCTTCGCTGGGCTCCCTCCTTTCAGGGCGGTTGGGCCGCGCGCCTGTGGGGGCGGGGCCTGGAGGAGGCGGTCGAGCCAATGGGGCGAGGCGGCGGTGGCGGTGGCCGCGGAGGCGGTGGCGGTAGCGGCGGCGGCACCGGCGGTGGCGGCTGGGTCGGGCCCCGACGGGCGGCGGCTGCTGAGGTGGAGGCGGAGGGAGGCGGCAGCAGCGGCGAAGGAGGTGGCGGCGGCGGAGGAGGAGGGGGGAAGATGGCGGCGCCCGTCCTGCTGAGAGTGTCGGTGCCGCGGTGGGAGAGGGTGGCCCGGTATGCAGTGTGCGCCGCTGGGATCCTGCTCTCCATCTACGCCTACCACGTGGAGCGGGAGAAGGAGCGGGACCCCGAGCACCGGGCCCTCTGCGACCTGGGGCCCTGGGTGAAGTGCTCTGCTGCCCTTGCCTCCAGGTATCCTGGCTGGGGGGAGCGGGCCAGGAACGGCCGATTGGGTGAGGGCGGAGGCTGGGAGAGGGGAACGCGCGGCTGGAGCTCGGGCCTGGGGGTCGGTGGGGCCCGGGCCGCTGAGGGACCCACGGCGCTGGGAGCTTGGCCGGTGGGGGTGGGGTGGGGAGGGGCAAGGGTAGGGTAGTGGCCAGGGGCTCTGACCCAGGGGTACCTCAAGACCAGGCCTCCTGGGCGGCGGTGGCGGGGCCGCGAGAACGGCGGGAGGGATGAGGTGGCAGAGTGTAGCCGGGAGGCCAGAGCGGACGGGGGAGCGGTTGGGCAGGCTGGGGCCGCACTGGCAAAAAGCGAGAGAGGTTCGTGGAGGGTGGGTCCCAGCCGGCTTGACAGATTCCTAGTTCTCTCTGGGGGAGGCGGGTCAGGCCTGTTAACGACCCTGCTCCTGCTCCGGGGAGTCGGGAGGTCACAGCTTACCAGTGGTCAGGGATCGCTGTAGTCCGAGCCTGTGCGACCGGCATAGGCTCAGGGGTTGTATTTCCTTCTGACTTCCCAGTGCTAGGACAGGTGTTTCCGTGGTCAGGCCTTTTTGTACTCTATAGCGCTAATGAGAATTTGCAGACTTCTTAAAACAGTGACATTTACGGGCAAATACGAATTTGACCCTACTCTGGAAGAAGATGCCAGCACTTAACATAACTGATTTCTTGGATTCCCCCTCGTATATTTCAGTGTGTCTAGGGCGGGGAAATGGTTTGATTTTGGGTCTAGTTTAAGCTTAATTTGAGTAAAATATGAGTAGGTCATGTGTAGTGATATTTTGGGAATTGGGGTGACTTTTAAACGTTTGACACTATAGTGTAATGGAATCACCAGAGAAAATTAAAACTACATTGCTAAACTGTGGGTATTGGTTTATTTTGCTGATAGTAGGTTTTTAAAAATACTGTAGTTGATTTATCTGTTACATTTTATTTCTGCAATAGATTTACCTGGGCAGGTTACTTTAAAAAAGAGGAATTTACACCTTAAAAGTGACCTTTTAATTTAGGAGGGGTCATTTTAAAAGTAGCAAATGTGAAATAAATGATTTCATAATTGATAGGTTACAATCATAAGAGACCTACTATGCCTAATATTTTGAATTTGTTAACAGTTACTCACATTTGAACAGTTTCTTCCCCTCCTGTCAATTGCTAGGTAGACCGTGTTGTATAAGCTTACTAGTTTTATTTTGACCTACATATTGGTGATTACATGAACAAGCTAGCATTGGAGTTTTTGTCTTACAACTATTTATAAACTTCACCTATTTAAGGATGGCTTGAGTCTGATTTATAGACCAATATTCTTTTGGAAGTAGGTAGAATAAATATCAATAAAAGTTTTTATTTTGTTAAAGTGAAAAAGGCCTTAAATATTTTTTGACTTATGTATTGATTGCCATTTAGCAGTAGTATTAAAAAATATGACTCTTTTAGGAAAAGAATGTTTGAGCTGAGGTGTGAGTGAATAGAATTGAAGATAAAGGATGAGAAAAGTTAACCAATGAAGAAAAATCCTGAGGAAAGTCCTCTACCGGAATACAGCATTAACTCATGTGATTTGCCAAAACTCACTTCTCATTTCTCAATCCTTAAGTGTCCTAATTCAGATAGAATGGAGATTGATGAGAGAATCATAAAAGTGAGAGAGAGTGAAAGAGAATGTGTAAAATCCTCTGGTATTTTGGGAGGCATCACTGTCTAAGGAAATAGTTTCCAGACTTTTCGATTTCAAAAGAATTATGTCCCCCCCAAATTGGGAACTGTAATAGAGTTGACAGTTTTTTGTCCTGCCTGGTATAACCAATAAAAACACCAACAGTAACCCACAGCACTATTTATTGTCATCATCATTTCATTGTAAAAAGGGATATTTAAACTGATTTTGAAACAACACATTCTCAGAATAAAAGTCCTTTAAATGGAATCATTTAGCTATATTAAAAAGTTTACTTTTTAAAAATTTGACTTCATTTTTATATAAATTAGTAAAGACTGGCAACCCTGCACCAGCCTGCCAGCTGACATTTAGTAACCCTGATGGGTTCCTAGTTCAATCACTTGTTAGACTGTGGTCTCAAGTTAATCAGTTATCCTCTTGGAGCCTCGGTTGTTTTATATGTTAGATGGGAGTAGTATTAAAATATACTTACCAGATGAATGATAGGATTGATGGTGATACATAGTATCAATACCTGGATTCAGTTGCAACTGTTAATCATCGGTTAGAGGTATTTTTTGTAGTGTCTGATAAACACCTTTAAGAAGTAACTTCTTAAACTTCTTGTTTAAGATATAGTCACTTATGTATTTTAAATGTGAATTGCTTTAGTGTATATTGCTCACTCTATGGCAGAGTGTAAAGACTTAAAGTCTATTTAAAACTATTTTAAAAGTGTGGCAAGAGAATCAAAATAATGTACAGAATATTTTTCTTATTATTTTAGAGAGAGGAGAAGGTAGGGAGAAAGAGAGAGAGAAACATCAATGCGTGGTTGCCTCTCACATGCCCCCTACTGGGGACTTGACCTGCAACCCAGGCATGTGTCCTGACTGGGAATCGAACTGGTGACCTATCACTTTGTGGGATGATGTCCAGCCAACTGAGCCATGCTGGTCAGTGCTGTGCAGAATATTCTTTATAGGTATTTACTGTAAGTTACATTAGACCCCTTCTAAGAGAGTTTCTGTGTAAAAATAGTACAAATGATCTTGAAAGATTAATAAGCTTGACAATTCTACAGTTCTTAAAACTAAAAATAATGTTTGAAAACCATTAAGTCCTCAAAAAATGGCCTTTGCAAAATGTTGGACTAGTACCTCTCACCCATCTTTAAAAAAAACTAGTACCATATAAAATATTAAAATTTTTTAATTACAGTTGTCATACAATATTATGTTAATTTCAGGTGTACAACATAGTTCTTAGACATTTATATAACTTACAGAGTGATTATTCTAATAAGCCTTGTACCCATCTGATACCATACATAGTTATTATAATATTATTGACTATATTCCCTATGCTTTACGTCCCTGTGACTGGTTTTGTAGTTGGAATTTGTACTTTTAATCATTTTCCCTTTTTCACTCATCTCAAACCCCTTCCCCTCTGGCAACCATCAGTTTGTTCTCTGTATCTGTGAATCTGTTTCTATTCGTGTTCATTTATTTTGTTTTTTAGATTTCACACATAAGTGAAATTATATGGTACTTTCCTTTCTCTGACTTATTTTACTTAGCATAATCCCCTCTAGGTCCATGTTGCAGATGGCAAGATTTCATTCTTTTTATGGTTGAGTAATATTCCACTGTATATAGTATGCATCACGTCTTTATCCATTTGTTTCTCAATGGACACAGGGGTTACTTCCATATCTTGGCTATTTTAAGTAATGCTGCAGTAATTGTAGGGGATGCACACATCATTTTTCATTAGTGTATTGGATTTCTTCAGATAAATACCCAGAAGTGGAATTTCTGGATCATATGGTAGTTCTATTTTTAAATTTTTTCAGGAACTTCCATACTACTTTCCACAGTGGCTGTACCAGTTTACAGGCCCACCAACAGTATGTGAGGGTTTCTTTTTCTCTACGTCCTCACCAGTACTTGATGTTTGTTGATTTATTGATGATAGCTATTCTGACAGGTGTGAGGTGGTATCTCTTTGTGGTTTTAATCTGCATTTCTGTGATGATTAGTGTTGAGCATCTTTTCACATGTCTGTTGGCCATCTGTATATTTTCTTTAGGAAATGTCTGTTTAGGTCCTCTGCCCATTTTTAAACTGGATCGTTTATTTTTTTGGTGTTATGTTGTATGAGTTGCGTATATTAACCCCCTTATCAAATGCATCTTTGGCGAATCTCTTCTGTTCAGTGTGTTATCTTTTCATTTTGTTGATGGTTTCCTTTGCTGTGCACAAACCCATTAGTTTGACCTTTGTTTATTTTTCTTTTGTTTCCCATGACTGAGGAGACATATTCACAAGAATATTATTAAGAATGATGTCCGAGTTTTCTAGTAGTTGGTTTTGACTAAATGAATTGGGTAAATAAAATACAGATTCTTATGTTATCATTGTTTCTTGGTATGGAAATTTTAGAAGCAATATGAACTCAAAGAATTCAAGAGGAATAGATCGATATCACAGGGAGGTGAATCTGGACTGCTATGAATTAGAGATAACTTAATAATTAAATAATGCTTACTGTGTTCTAAATGCTTTGCATATATTATTTAATTCTCATAGTGGTCCTGTGAGGCACTTTATTAAAAAAGATTTTATTTATTTCCAGAGGAAGGGGAAGGGAGGGAAAAAGAGAGAGAGAAGCATGGCTGTGCAAGAGAAACATCGACTTTGCATACTCCCAACTGGGACTCAGCCTGCAACCCAGGCATGTGCCTTGACCAGGAATGGAACTGGTGAACTTTGGATTCGCAGGACGATGTTCAGTCCACTGAGCTACACCAGTCAGAGCCTGTGAGGCACTTTTATCACTGTTTTACTGGTGAGGAAACTGAGTTACACAGAATATAAATGAAACTTGATTTAGATAATGAAGTAGAAGAGGCCTGATTCAAACTCAGGCAGTCTGGCTCAAGAGTCCAAGCTCTTTACCACTGCTTTAAATTCTATTTAGATCTAATATTGATACAGTGATATCCATAGCAGCCAAATGTTTTAAAATATGTAAACATTGGTGCCAATTTTTTTATACCTGTATGCCAAAATGCCTGTTTTGTATTGTAGCTTTTACATGCCCAGAGCAATTTTATGTATGTATGTATATATGTATGTTTTTGAAACCAAAGCTTTTTAAATAAAGCTTTTAAAATAAATAAAGATTTTATTTATTTTTGGGGGGGGGAGGGAGGGAGGCAGAGGGAAACATCCTTGTGTGAGGTTGCCTCTCACAGGCCCCCAACCAGGGAACTGGTCCGCAACTCAGGCGTGTGCCCTGACTGGGAATCGAACCTGTGACCTTTCAGTTCCCAGGCCAGTGTTGGGAACAGAATCACTGAACCACACCAACCAGGGCAGAGCAATTTTAAAGCAAGGACATTATTATGAAGGCACGGTGTTCTAGAAGTAAATTCCTGGAATGTTTACCTTCTAGGCCTAAACTTAGGAAGATAGGCATTTGTAACACACCTACTTAGAGAACAGATAGGTAGTGGGATGAGTTATCAGGAAGATTTAACAGAATAGCCAAGGGAAGAAAGATAAAGTGGATTTAGGCATAGGGAGTGGAAGGGGGAGGGAAAAATGAGTTAGTTTGCATCTGTACTAGGGTGGGGTAGCCATTTTTCTGAGAGGTGTTGAGTCAGGAGGACCTGCTGCACGGAGACGGGAGAGTTGGGCCTGGGCTGTGGTGCTGGCTAAATCACTATTGCAGAAGTAGGAATTTAAGAGGAATTCATTTCCTTGAGTTAGACAATCTCAAAGGAACAGCAGGAGGAAAAGCATGAGGGCAAGCTGAAAACAGTGGCCATGTGAGGGAATATCAATGTAACCTAGACTGATGTAGGTTGGGAAAGGACTGGAATCTGTAGCTTGCCCAGAAAAATGCAGAACCAGGCATTCTTTTTTTTTTTAAAGATTTTATTTATTTATTTTTAGAGAGGGAATGGAGGGAGAAGGAGAGAAGGAGAGAAACATCAATGTGCGGTTGCTGGGGGTCATGGCCTGCAACCCAGGCATGTGCCCTGACCAGGAATGGAACCAGGAACCTTTGGTTCACAGGCCACTGCTCAGTCCACTGAGCCACACCATCAGCCAGGGCTATATTTTAATTTTTTCCCAAAATATTTGTGATTACCAAGTATTCTCATGCCTTAATATCAGAGATTTAACTTAGAATTGTTTTACTTTATTATACTTGCATAGGTTTAATAAAATTATTAGATAGCATTAATGCACTATTTAAAACAAAAAACCCTCTTTTTTGCAGACTGCTAATATCTGTGAATCAGGTTTTTCTTGACATTGTGTAATAAAAAACTAATTTGAATGCTCCAATCATCCATGATTTAAAGTCTGTGTTCATCAGAAGCATTTCATTGTAAATGTTATAAATTAGAGCTTTTAAAATACACTGATAAAATACTGCTTTAATCTGTTTCTTATATTGCAGATTCACATACAATTTCATTTTGAAAAATGTTCTTTCTATAAAAAATATTTTGTCGTATATGATCTGTAAAGTTTCTTTTGTTATTAACAAAAGAAAGGCATTTCAAGGATGCTGTTGCTGCTGTTGTCTGATTATTGACCTTTTAAAAAAATCATTGTATTAGAGAAGTAAAATAGTGGAAGATCTATGACAAAATAGAAATTAAAGTGCTGTATTCTTTACACTGTGTTTTAACAGTTTTATTTATTTCCTCCTGTGCATTGTGCTTAGTTAAGATCACAGACTCTAGAGCTAGAATACCTGGGTTGAAATATTGGGTCTGTAACTTGATCTCTCTTATCTCAGTTTCCTCCATGGTATGAGGAAAATAATAGTGTCTAGCCCTGACTGGTGTGGCTCTGTGAATTGGGTGTCATCCTCAAACTGAAAGGTCTCTGGTTGATTCCCATTCAGGGCAGGAGTCTTGGATGCGGGCCAGGTCCCTCGTTGGGGATGTGCAAGGGGCAACTAATTGATGTTTCTCTCCAGCGTTGATGTTTCTCTCCCTCTCTTTGTCCCTTCCTTCCCCTCTCTCTAAAAATAAGTAAACAAATCTTTTTTAAAAAGTTTAAAAAAAGAAAATAATGTCTAACTCAGGATTACTGTGAATATATCTTTTTTCCTCATTTAACACATTGCAACTGTTTTCTCATGTCATAATTTCACCACTAATATTAGAGAATGTCAGATGTCCTGTATCCTTGCCACTAGTGGGCATTTTTAAAAATTTTTTTTCTTCTTGCTGTTCTGATGAGTGTTTTTTGCTTTCTTATACTCCAAATCGCTGATTTGATTCTCAGCTTCATTTGTTCTACTGTTATTTCCCTGTAAATTTGTTCATTTTAGTTAGTGTTCCTTCATTTCTGACTGGTTCTTTTTTATGGTTTCCATGTCCATTTTTATGCCGTTGAAGTTTCTCTCTGAGTTCATCTGCTCGTCCCTTAAGTTCACTGAGCATCCTTATAACCAGTATTTTGAATTTTGCATCTGATAGATTGCTTGTCTCCATTTTGTTTAGTTCTTTTTCTGGGGTTTTGTTCTGTTCTTTCATTTGGGCAGTGTTTTTTGTTTTCTCATTTTGTCAGCCACGCTGTGTTTGTTTCTTTGTGCAATTTGTTAGGTAGAGTTGCTATGACTTCTTGGCTTTGTAGAGCGGCCAAATGTAGTAGGTGACCTGTAGGGTCCTGTGGCACAGCCTCCTTTATCACCCAAGCTGAGTACTCAAGATACATCCTTTGTGTGGACTGGGTACACCCTCCTCTTGTAATTGAGCCATGATTGCTATTGGCAGGTCAATGGGAGGGATTTACTCAGGCGAGTCAGCTGCAAGGACTGGCTGTGACCACTGACCACTAACCTCCCACCACTATGGAGTATCTGCTTTGCAGGGGCCCACTCCACTGAGCAGGACTTATTTTAGCAGGGATCTGGTGCCCACTGAGTCCACCCCTTGAGTGTGTCATTTATGGAGGTAGTTGGGTTGTGGTGTCCAATATGGTCTGTAGTTGTCCACTGGGTATGCATGCTTTTTGTCTTTCTGTGAGGTACATGCCAAGGTCAGCCACCATCTGTGCTCTGTCCGGGGCCACCTGGTATAAGATACAAAGCTGTCTGCAGATGGCTGCTACTTGTGCTGGGCTTGGAGTTGCCTAAGTAAGGCCAAGCTATGAACCAAGGCTGGCTGCTGCTAGTGCTGGACTTAGGGCCACTTATCAAGAGGTGTGGGACATGCTGAATCCAAATTCTGCTTGTTTGAAAGGATTTTGGAAAATTTGAAGCATGAGCCAAGACAAGCCATTCATGTGGAAACAACTTGGATGGGTCCAAAAACTGGGTGGGGTGGAGCCTCAGGGAATCACCAGAGGGTGACAAGCAATGTGAGCCAGGTTGATGGAGTCTCAGATACGGTGCCTGCCTGCCAGCTCTGTATGAGGAGGGCTCAGCAAAGGAACAGTGGCCTTGCTAGCACTTTTTTCTGGGAGAAAGCTGTTCTCCAGCTCTTGGCACGATTCCAGATACTTCAAGCTCTTCCCTGTTTGCCTCTGGTGCCTTTCAAACTGCTGCCCCTGTGTGGGAGCTCAGAGGGAATGAGTCTGAGTAAGTCCATGCATGGGTTCTTTAAGAGGCACTGCTTGGGAGTCCAGCAGTTACTGTTTCTATCTCAGGTTCGTTCCCCATTGGTTTTTACAGCCAGAAGTTACGGGCACTTATCTTGCTGGCACTGGAACCATGGGCTGCGGGGTGCCTGTTGTTGGGCTGGGACCTGGTGGGACCCCTCCCCATTTTTATCCACCACAGGTGGGTGTGGGACCAGCCCCTCTTCTTACTCGTCTCAGCCCCTCCTACCAGTCTCGATGTGGTGTCTTCTTTAATTCTGTAGGTGTGGGACTTCCATTCAGCTAGATTTCTGGTGGTTCTGAATAACAGTTATTCTGTGGCTTAGCTGTAATTTTGATGTGCTTATGCGAGGAGGTAAACCGTGTTTACCTCAGCTGCCATCTTAGCTTTTCCCTGTAGGTATTTTAAGTATATAAAAACTATTTTTCTTTGTAATATTTTCCCATAGGTTTTAAGTTTATAAGGGCAGTTGTCATTCTGATATGTATTTATAATTTCTTTTAGCTTTGAAAAAAATTCCTTAATCATCTAGAATGTAGTTTATCAAGGTGTTAGATGAATCTGTAACCTAATGTTTGTACAGACATATTTGAAGTGTCTGTATTACCTGTTCATACTTTCACTTTTTCCCTCTTCAGGGTTGTCCTTTTTCTTTACTGGTTAGTAGGCTTTTAGACACCATAGTAGTTAATCCTTTGTTTTGTGTGTTACACATATTTTCTCCTAGTTTCTCACATGTTTTTAAATTTTGTTTGTTATCTTTATTCATATAGTTTAAACTTTGTGTGGTCCCATCAGTGACTTCATTGTAGCTTTTGGGGTTTTTTTAAATCCTGTTTTGCAAAATCTACCATTCCAAATATTTTTTTTATCCTCACCTGAGGACATTTTTTAATTGCTTTTAGAGAGAGAGAGAGAGAAGAGAGAGGTGGGGGGGTGAGAGAGGGAGATTGGTTGTTTTCTCATATGTGCCCTGACCGGGAGTCAAATCTGCAACCTGGGTATGTGCCCTGACTGGGAATTGGACTCATGGCCTTTCAGTCTACGAGATGATGCTCCAGCTAACTGAGTCACACCAGCCAGGGCTCAAGTTTTTTTTTAAAACTCATATATTTTGTTTGAAATTTGTTTTCATATTTAGCTCTTTTCATTTGTGTGGAATTACTTCATCATCTGGTGTGAGGTAGGGATCTTACCTTTTTTCTAAATAAGTTTTTGCCTATTTCCATTTGTTAACTTGTCCATATTTGAAATGCCATAAGCATTTCCTTATATACCTAGGGCATCTTTTTGGATTCTCTGTTCTGTTGCACTCATAATGTTTGTTTCCATACTGTTCCATTACCACAGTCCCCTTCTCCCCTGTGGCTTTGTACATTAAATTTGATATATGATAGGGCAAATATCTTCATTTTCAAAATTTTGCTGGCTATTTTCATGCATTTACTGTTTCAGGTAAATTTAAAATTTATTTTAATGAGCTCTAAAAAATTCTATGAGCTTTTGAGTAGAATAGTACTGACTTCATTGATGAATTTGGGAAGCAGTCGGTCTTCACTCAAATGTTCCCATTAAGGAACAAAAATATTGTATCTTTGTATTTATTTTGGAGTTGTTGATCTGATACCATTTAACCTAGATGCCCATTGTGGTTTTGTTTCGTATGTGATTTATATAGTACTAGAAATGGAGAAATTTTATGATGGTATTGCAGTTGGGGATCCAAGGAATATTAGAATTCTCTTCAGTCAACAGCTGCTATTTTCAATTCTCTAGGGTCTCTGAGGGAGAGATTTGTATTAAATATTTGTACTGACAAATGAAAAACCCAAATACTTTGCATTTTATTCTTAACTAGGACTTGGATACCAAACTCTTAAGACAAAAGGCTATAATGAGCCCAGTTGTTCATGTGGAAATGCTCTTTTTTAAATCTAGTTAAGCTTAATTTATTTCAAACTGAAACAGTGTGAGATGGACCACTTACACCTCCCCATTTCTCAAACACAGCTAGATCTTTTCCTTGTGATGTGAGTGAAGCCTGCTCTGCTTCATTCCTATCAGTGCTCAGAAGGCCATGTAATCAGAGAGAACCCATTTGTCTTGGCTGACTGCTGATCTGGCCTTGGCTACCTGCCTCAGGCCTTTGCTGCCCAAGTAGGAGGTTTGGCTCCAGCTCTCACTTGGACATGAAAAAGCTCTCTCTAGAAGGCTTCTCATACCACTTAAGTCACAGGGAAAAAGCAGGAAAATGAGCCCACACCTTTGTGTTCACCTTTTAATGGTGATTCTACACTGTAGCACACAGGCCCAATTAGTACTCTCATGTCTGTCCTCTTCCACCTGAGTAAGACAGGGAGGAAAAAAGAATGAGAGGAGAGCCTTGATTTCTTGCTTCTTAAGATAACTAAAACTTTCCGCCATTCTCAGAAGCATTCTCACTTGGGTTGTTGCTTCTCACAAATCAACCAGAAAGAGGTGGAGTAAAAACTGGCTTGCTGAGTATTGCATATAACCCATATCCTTTCTTAACTATGCATCAGCCTGTGGTGAGTGACTTAGGTATGAGATGTCTTCTTCCCTTGCTTAATGGTTCATGACATGTTCTTGATTTTCCTGCTACCACTTGGTTCCTTCTCAGTTTTCTTTACTGGCATATCCTCCCCTACCAGCCCATTAAATGTTAATGTACCTGGGATCAGCCCTACACATTTTGTCAGTGTTCTTGTCTAACAGTCACATCCATGTCCATGGCTTCACTTACGGAGATATTCATGTCTGGACTTCTCATTTTAGCCCTAGTTCTGTATGTCTAATCACCTGCTGGACACTCTACTTAGTAGTATCAAAAACACTATAAATTAACATATCCAAGGTGCTGTTTTCTATCTCTGTGAAAGGCATAAACACCCAAGCAGTTGTGCAAGTCAGAAACCTGTGAGTTGTCCTGGGTCATTTCTCCACCCTCTGCTTCCCCCACCAAATCCAGTTAGTCACCAGGTCTAATTGATTTTTTTAATCTTTTTTTTTGTTCTGATTTGTAACGTACATACAGAAAAGTCACTGAGCCTTGCATTTTCTTTTGATGTAATAATTACAAAGCATAACCTTTGTAACAAACATTTAGGGCACCAAAGAGTTGGTTGATTGTCAGGGTTCCAGAAAGCCCTCCTTCTCCCTTCTCTTTTCAGGAGTAACCTCTGTCCTGAATTTTATGATAATCACTTTCTTATTTTTCTACCTAAGGTTGCATCCAAACTTGGTAGTTTAGTTTTGCCACTTTTTCAACTTAATATAAATGGAACTACATAGTTGGTATTTTTTACTCTGGCTGCTTTCACTCAACATTATTTTGTGATTTTTTTTCCTGTTTTATGGAGCTATAGTTTGTCATTGCTGAATAGTCTGTTATATGAATATATCACAGTTGAATTATTTACTCTGTTTTTGGGATGAACATTTAAATTGTTTTCACTTTGCAGAAATTGTGAATAATGCTGCTCTGAACACTTTTGTTTATCTTCAATTTTTGTCGCTAATGCCAAACTGTTTTCCAAAGTGGTTGCACTAGTTTAGGTTCCTGCCTATAATATACCTTATTTTTTGGACTATAAGACACACACCCCCCCCGCCCCCCATTTGGGAGGAATAATGGTTGCTAATGCTGCTGTTGAGTTCTGTTTACATTTACATTGGTGAAATATTATTTATGTTATTAAGTATTTTACCATATTTTTTGTTTCAACATTTGTTTTTCCTATTTTCCTCTAAAACCTACGTGCGTCTTATGGTCCAAAAAATATGGGTAAGAATTCCTGTTTTTCTGCCTCGTTGTCAAGCTTTAGAATTGTCAATCTGTTAAATTTTATTGACCATTCTGGTATATATTTAATGGATTTTTAAGTGTAATTGAGATATATTTTCATTTCATAAATGTGAAAAATTTCAAATGTATAGGTTATAGTGTCAACAATAAAAAAGTCCAGTTTGTCAGATATTAAAAAAAGTAAATGTATAGGTTGAAGACTTTATTTACGTATACATGTACCCACTACTCAGATGAAGACAGAACACTTCCATCCCCCCAGAAAGTTCTCTTATGCTCCTTTCCATTCAGAAGCTGTTGTTCTGACATGCTGTTTTGACTTCTGCCACTATAAATTTGTTTTGCCTGTTCTTGAACTTCCTGTAAATGGGCTCATAACAGCATGTGCTTTTTCGTGTCTGGCTTCTTTTGCCCACCATAATGGTTTTGTTTTTGCAGTTCATTTAAGTTGTTGCTTTATCAGTTATCCTTTTTTTATTGTTTACATTGTATGATTATCATATTCTTATTATTTCTAGGTTTTGGCTATTGCAAATTAAGCAGCTATAAACAGTCTCATGAGTGTGTATGTGTGTATATATATATATATATATATACCCATCAGCTTTGGGTATATATTCAGGAGTGGACTTTTGGGCCATAGGGTAGGTGTTTACTTTTATTAGAAACTACTGAAAAAGTTCCCAGAATGGATGGTTGTATTACTTAACACTCCTGTTTGGTGTTAATTTGCATTTCTCTGTTTACTAGTGAGGTTGAACAGCCTTTCTTATATTTATTGGCCTTTGGATATCTTTTCTTTGAAGGGTTTATTGAGGCCTCATTTAAGCCTTTAGCCCATTTTTCATCCTTGTGTTCTGCCTTTGTCTTACTCATTTGTGTTACAGACATCCTCTTCCACTGTGACTTAACTTCCTTGCCTTTTATTTTATTTCCTTAAAGGTATCTATTGATTAACAGGAATTCTTAATTTTAATGAAGGTAAATATGTCCATCTTTTTCTTTATAATTAGAACATTGTGTATCCTGGTGATGAAGATTTAATTTATTTGTAGAGAGAGAGGAAGGGAGAGAAACATTGATGTGTGGTTGCCTCTCACATGCCCCCAATTGGGCGCCTGGCCAGCAGCCCAGGCATGTGCCCTGACTGGGAATTGAACTCTGATTTGCAGGCTGGTACTCAATCCACTGAGCTACACCAGCCAGCGTTATGTGGAATTTTTAATGGTGTGAGATGAGGGTCAATTTTTTTTTCATATATGAGTATTTAATTATTGTGGCACCACCACTTATTGAAAAGACCAGCCTCCCCATCTCTGTAAAGTCACTTTAGTGATGTATCAGCTGATTGTATACATACAGGGATTTGTACAGGTCCTCCCATTTTGTTCTTCTGTTTGTCCATGTGCCAGTGTACCCCTGTCATAAGTACTTAATTTCAATAGTTATCCTGGGACCATGTCAGGCCCCTGAGACCTTAGTAGTGGGTCTTCAAAGTCAAAATTATTTTCATAGTAATAATAAGATTATTTGCGTTACTCATCCTCATTCTCTCTCATGAGTGTGTAATAGGTTTTCCAGAGGCTGCATGGTATGTGATACTGAAACAGATTGAATACAGAAGCAAATATCAGAGTCCAGGTGTCTTCTGTTAAGCTAAATATGAAGGGGATTTACAAAAATATAAAACAGGGCCACTCTTCTAAATATATTTTCTTTTGAAAACTTATTTTTCATAATAAATTTATTTCTGTTAACGTGGGTTTCTTGTTATTTTTAAATGAATATTTTAAAAATTTTCTGTTTTAATTTGGAACATGATAAATATAATAGATACACTCATATAAACTGAAACTCTTTAGAGGCTCAATAATTTGTAGGAGATTGAGAATTACTCAAAACAAAAGGTGGAGAAGTACTACTCTAATTTTATAAATCTTGATATCTATTAGTCTTGGTTATTTTTGACCCCTTGCATTTGCATATACATTCTAGAATTGACTTGTGAGTTTCCAGAAGAATATGTGTTAGGATTTTGGTTGGAATTGCATTGAAAAGTTTTAGGGATAATTGAAATCTTTGTGCTGATGAGTCTTCCAACTTATGAACATTATCTTTTCATGTGTTTTGGTCTTTAATTTTTTCTCAGTAATGTTTTATAGATATCAACAATTTTTCAAGGAAAAGGTCTACATAGAAATAAATTTAATAAGAAAGTGAAGGATATTTTTGAAAAATATTGTGAAACTTTACTGACGGGCATAAGAGAATTGAATAAATGCTGAAACATAATTTGTTCTTGGATAGGGTAACTCCCTTTGAGAACATAGTAGTGTCCCCTCTAAACTGCCATAGTTCATATTGTTTGATACACTTTTTCATTTTGTCATTTTTGTGATATACCTTAAAATTTATGGCATCTTCTAATTACTTCTGGCCATGTGGTAGTGGTGAAGGAGTTTTTAGGAACATAATTTATTTCACTTGTTTTCCTGTATAACTATAACTCATGTGATATAAAGACAAAACAGAATTTAAGTCTGACAGAAAAGAGCTCCTTCAATAGGCATAAAATAAAAACCCTGAGTCATAAGGCAGCATATGTCATAGTATGGCAGTGTCTTTTTTTAGTGCTACATAAAATAATTATACATCTTACATAAAAGGTATTTTGGAGTTGATAAAATGTAATCTGTAAATTCAGTGTAATCCCAATTAATAGTTCAACAGGCTTTTTAAAAATTATTTTTAATCCTCATCACAGCACATGCTTAACTGATTTTAGAGAGAGGGGAAGGGAGGAAGAGAAAGGGAGAGAAACAACGATTGGTTGCCTTTGCCTTTTGTACGTCCCCGAAACGGGGGACCAAACTCCCATTCTAGGCATGTGTCTTGACCTGTGACCATTTGGTTTGCAGGACGATGTCCAACTAACTGAGCCACATTGGCCAGGGCTTAACAAGCTTTTAAAAACTTGATTGTAATTTTTAAATAAAAGAACATCATAAAAATTATAAAACATCAATATATATGAAGGGCAGATTAGTGCTACTAAAGACAAAGTAATTAAGAGCACCAGAGTAGACAGGTTATCAGTTGAACAGAGTTGAGAGTATTGAAGTAGCCTGATTTGTAGAAATGTTGTATGTGATAAAGAAGAAAACAATTTTTCAGTCAGTAGTATTGGGTCAGCTGAATAGCCATTAGAGAAAAAAGAAGACTAACTTGTCATCTCATTAAAAAAAATTAAAAAACAAACTTTTATTGAGATGTAGTTCCCAGGTAGGAAAGTATACGTAGTTTAAGGATCCAACTCAATAAATTATGTACGTATCCCCAAAGTATCCACCACATAGATGAAGTCATAGACTATCTCCAGCACCCCCATATTCTCTCTGTGCTCTTCCCACTCAGTACCTTCTCCAGTGATCGCCACTCTTCTGACCTCCATCCATGGAGTTTTACTCATTTTTGATCTTCAAATAAGTTGAATCATATAGTAAGTCATTTTTTGTGTCTAGCGTCTTTTGCTTAACATGTCTGTGAGATTTATTTAGGTTGTGTGTAGCAGTTCTTTTCCATTGTATAGTAGTATATTGTGTTTTCACACTTCTGTTGATGGAAATTTTAGTTGTGTTACATTTTTTTGTGTGTGGCTAAGATGAATAAAACTGCCAAGAACATTGTTGTACATGTTTGGTGGGCATAAGTATTTTCAGTCAGAGTTGAGTAGAACTGCTGGGTCACAGGATATTCGTATGTTTAATTTTAGTATACTCAGTTATTTCCAGTTTTCCAGAGTGAGTGTACCAGCTTACACTCCTGCCAGAAATGCAACAGAGTTTCAGTTGCTTTAGGTTTTACCAAACCCCCAAAATCATAAAGAAAAAATGTTCAAGTTTGCATAAAGACAGACAAAACCTATACATGGGACATCTAGCATAAACAAAGTTGAAACTGTAAACATAAACTGAGAAAAATCTGCCACGCATCTTGTTCAAGGAGTCATTTCCTTTAAAAAAAAAGAGTCCTTTTACAGAAAAGATGAATCAATAGAAAGGTGGGCATAAGACATTAAAAGATAGTTGAAAGTAAAGACAAATAGTTCAGGAAATGATCCTCAATTTCAGTCATAAGAGAAAAACAAATTGAAGCTATATTGAAAGCATTTTTAATGTATCAGATTGGCAAAGATCAGACAATTTCATTAACTTGGCTAAGATGTAAAGAAACAGCTACTTCCATGTAGAAGTGTAGGATTCTAAACTACGGAGATCAACTTGATAATATCCATAATGGATATTAATTATAATAATTAAGAACGTACATACCTCAAGAGTAGTATGGATAAATATACTGTGATTTATTTACAAAATGTAATACTAGAGAACAAGAATGAAATTAATTATACTTCATGCACAACATAAATGATTCTTATATATGATATTAAGTGAAAGAGCCAGGCAAAAAATATAGATTCAAAAATAGACAGAATTAATAGTGTTAGAAGTCAAGGTAGTGTTACTATTGAGGGCACTCACTGAAAATCAACACAAGGGAGGCTTTGTGGGGCTTGTAATGCTCTGTAACTTGATTTGGGTGCTGACTACACGGTTGTGTTTACATTCGGAAAAATTATCAAGCTATCAGCTTAGTTTTGGTGTACTTTTCTAAATGAATGCTATACTTTTCTAAATGTATGCTATACTTCAGGACTTCCGGCAAGATGGAGGAATAGGTGGACGCACCGTGCCTCCTCGCACAACCAAGATTAGAAAACCAATAATTTACAACAATAATTTACTATCAGAATAACACCCAGATCCGGCAGAGGATTTATCTGAATGGAAGTCGGGCAGCCAAGAAGTTGAAGTAGACGCGTTCATCTGGACTGGTAGGAGAAGATGAGCTGGCGGGCGCGGGGCTGGCGCGGGTCGGCGGCGCGGAGGTCGGGGGAAGGTTTGGCGCGAAATCGGCGCGACAGCCATCCGGCGCGCAAGAATGCAGCGGTGATCCCTGAGTACGCAAGCTGCGGCTGGCAGACCCAGAGGGGCAGCGATTGTGGACCAGGGCAGAACTCGCGACCCAGAAGCCCAGACAAGGGTCTGAGTCCAGGGGAACGGAACTACCGCCATTGTTTTCTCCCGCCCCGCCCCCGCCCCGCCCCCACATATAACGTCACAATCTAGCGACCGGGGTGCCCAGCCCCGGTGAGCACCTAAGGCTCCGCCCCCCACCATAACAAGAGCGACCAGTCCGGAAAAAAAAAAAAGGAGAGACAGCGGGGGGAAAAAACAAACAAACAAACAAAAAAACTATGTTTTCAACAGAGCAGATCAGTCCCCCAGGACTCATCCTTTTGAGTGACCAAGAACTAGCCAATCTATCAGATGCGCAGTTCAAAACACTGGTGATCAGAAAGCTCACGGAACTGGTTGATTTTGGACGAAATTTAGATGAAAGAATGCAGATTACCATAAAACAGATGCAGGAAGACACGCGGAGGAGAGCCAATAGTGAAAGGAAGGAATCTGAGTCTCAAAACAATACAGTGGACCAGAAGGAAGATAGAATCAACCAAGCAGGAAAGCATGATGAAATAAGAATTCAAAAAATTGAGGAAAAGATTAAGAACATCCAAGACACCTTTAAACGTTCCAATATCCGAATTATAGGGGTACCAGAATGGGAAGGGGAAAAGCAACAGATTGAGCACGTATTTGAACAAATAATAAAGGAGAACTTCCCCAATCTGGCAAAGGGAACAATCTTCCAAGAAATCCAAGAAGCTCAGAGAGCCCCAAAGAAGTTGGACCCAAGAAGAAACACACCAAGGCACATCATCATTACATTAGCCAAGGTAAAAACGAAGGAGAGAATCCTAGAAGCAGCAAGAGGTAAGGGGACAGTAACCTACAAAGGAGTTCCCATCAGACTGTCAGCTGATTTCTCCAAAGAGACCTTACAGGCAAGAAGGGGCTGGAAAGAAATATTCCAAGTCATGAAAGACAAGGACCTACATCCCAGATTGCTCTATCCAGCAAACCTTTCATTTAGAATGGAAGGGCAGATAAAGTGCTTCTGAGATAAGGTCAAGTTAAAGGAGTTCATCATCACCAAGCCCTTATTTTATGAAATGCTAAAGGGACTTATCTAAGAAAAGAAGATAAAGAAAAGACATGTATAGTAAAAGGACAGCAAACTCACAAATATTAACAACCACACCTAAAGCAAAACCAAAAGAAACTAAGTAAACAATTAGAACAGGAACAGAACCACAGAAATGGAGGGCACATGGAGGGTTAGCAGCAGGAGGGTGGGAGGAGGAGAGAGGGGGAAAAGGTATAGAGAATAAGTAGCATAGAATGTAGGTTGAAAATAGATAGGGGGAGGGCAAGAATAGTATGGGAAATGTAGAAACTAAAGAACTCATAAGTATGACACATGGACATGAACTAAAGGGGGAAATGTGGGTGGGAGGGGGGTACAGGGTGGAGGGGAGAGAAGGGGGGAAATGGGACAACTATAATAGCATAATCAATAAAATATATTAAAAAAAAATGTATGCTATACTTCAATAAATTCAATTTCTAAGTAAAAATAGTGTGTATGCACACAATCATAAAGAATGCACATACCCTTTGTTTTAACAATTTCCTTCTGTGCTTGTAGACACACATACACATATATACACATATGCTTGTATATGTCAGGGTTAAATAGTATAAAGACATTCATTGCTGTGTTTGAAACAGCACATTGGACAAAACCTAGTTACCCATCATTAGGGGACTGTTTAAATAACTAATGGTATAGTCATACAGTGAATTAATAGCAGCTCTTAAAAGGAGCAAGGCAGTCCTGTGTGAAGTAATTTAGAAACATCTCTAAGATAAATGGAAAGACCAAAGTGCGTGAACAATACCTGTACTATTTCTGTATGGGTATTTTGTAAGGCATGTACATACAAGCATGTAGAAATAGAAGAATATAAAAAGTATATTCTGCCTCTCTGTGAGAAGTGTGTGGCTGGGGACAAAATGGGAGGTACTTTCTCTGTATACTGTTTTGTGACTTATAAATTTTTTTTGAGTTTTTAATTGTGGCAAAATACACATAAAATTTACCATGTACATAGTTCAGTATTGTTGAGTATATTCACACTATTGTACAGCCAATCTCCAAAACTTTTTCATGTCTGTTGAACAACTGATTTCCTCCTCCCTGTGACCCTTGACAACTACCATTCTACTTTTCTGCTTCTGAATTAGAGTGCTCTAGCTACCTCATAAAAGTGGAATCATACAGTATTTGTCTTTTTGTGACTAGCTTATTTTACTTAGCATAATGTCCTCAAGGGTCATCCATACTATTTTGTGACCATTGAGTTTTGTACCATGTTTATATATTACCTAATTAAAATTTTGTTTTAAACATTTGCTTTTTAGAAGGAGGGTTGGAGAAAGAGAGGAAGAGAAACATCAGTCGGTTGCCTTTCATATGTGGCCCGCCTGGGGATTGAACCCACAACCTGGGCATGTGCCCTGACCAGGAATCAAACCAGAGACCTTATTCTTTGTGAGACGATGCCCAACTACCTGAGCCACACTGGTCAGGGCTATTTATTACCTGTTTTTAAAAGAGCATTAAAATAGAAAGGTTATGACCTTATTATTCAGAACTGGTTAATTATATGGTAAAAAGTTGATAGTATATGTTATTCAGCTCAACCAACATTAATTTAATGCCAGTTTGGGCAGCAGAATAACTTATGACAGAGTGCCATTTGAAGCCTATTTCACTACCCGTTTCTCCTTTTTTATCTGTGGGTGCCAACCAAATACATGTTCACCAAGTCTCCAGCTTCTTGACCCTTAGTCTTCTCAGTAGTTTTTCCCCTGGGTTCATTGTCTTAGCTTTGGCCCCCTCTTTAAAATCTGCCCATTTACCCCAGGCACAGTTTGACTCTGTGCCAAGTGCATTGCTTCCTTTTTGCATACTTCTCCTGTATCTCTGACCTAGAAAAAAATGGGTAGGTTTATTCTGCTAGCTATTACGAGCTGCTTGAGATTATTATTTTGGAGCCTCGTGCAGTAATATCATTTCCTATGACTGAAACCCATTGATTTCGTTAAGATTGTTGACTGGATGTGGGGACAGAGGAACGAGTTGAAATGGCTCTGAAGTTTATGGGAGGACTTTATGCCATTGACTAGAACACAGGGAGGCAGGCAGTCATTAGGTGGAAGATATATAACTGGTTTTTGAAAAAACTGATTTGAGATCCTGGCTTATGAAACAGCTATAGCTGTGAGCTAGAAATGTGGGTTTAGGACACTTCTCAATATAAATTTAGTATGTGTCTCTCTACAGGCTGGATAGCTTAGTTGGCTAGAAGAGCATTGTCCTGATACACCAAGGTTGTGGGTTTGATCCTGGTTAGGGCATATACAAGACCCAATGAATGAGTGCATTGGAACAACAATGTTTCTCTCTCTCATTAAAATTAATTTTAAAAAATAGAGAAAAGTATAAAGAAAAAATTATTTATAAAACATAATCATTGTTAAGATTTTAATTGAATTACCTTCTGGGTTTTTTGTTGTTACATACATATAAAACTATACATGTAAACTCACATTTTAAAATGTAGTGGAGGTTTTACACTTTGTATTCTGCTTTTTTCTTTGTGTTCTAGTCATGAATGAAGAAGTCCAAAGCCAGTTATATATTGTGCTTCTGTTAAGAGTCAGCAGCAAAAGAGATCATAAATAAAATTCTGGGTCTTGCTGAAATTACACATGGTGAGATCCTGCACAGATGGAGAAGAAAATGTGGCAAGGACAGAACTTTGGAAACTCGCCTATATTTGAGGATTCAAGAATAAGAAATCATAATCAGAGAAGTAGGAGAATTAAAATAGTGCCAAACTAAGGGTGGAGCACATTCTAAGAAAAACATATTTAGCATTATTACATATTTTTAAAAGGTAAAGCTGGGTGAAGGTTAAGACAAGGACTTTAGATAGGAACTTGAGAAATCGCTAGTTGATTTACGAAGTCTGTTCTGTCCAACAGTGATGGAATAACAAGGACTGGATTTACTGGGCTACCTGAAGCAACTAGAAAACTAGAATATATATAAAGTAACAGTTTGCAGACAGTGAATAACAGACAACATAGGACCGTGGTCACTGAAATAAGAGAAACCCACCGAGTTTTATGGTTGCCCCAATTTATTATCTGGAGGTAGTTCCGCAGGCTGCGGAGCAGGGATGGGAAACCCAAACAGAGCCCAGTAGTGTCACTGAGTTGAGAAAACAGAGATGGAAGTTGGAGGGGCCAAGCCAGCTATAATTTATGGGGCAGAGTACCAGCCAGGAGGAAGTTACACAGAGAATTCCAGAAATATGCAGGGATGTCTCCTTGTGTCTGACTGAGTACTGGTCTGCACATACATAAGAGGAAACCACCTGAGGCCAAAGAACCAACAACTCCACTGGGAAATAGTAGTCTGGAACTCACGAAGGGTTGGGAGTAATCTTTCTCACTACTCTGAGCATACACAGGGCACCAAAAATGCTCTGGCTGGTATGGCTCAGTGGATTGAGCACCAGCCTGCAAACCAAAGGGTTGCTGGTTTGATTCCCAGCCAGGGCATGTGCCTGGGTTGTGGCCAAGGTTCCCTGGTGAAGAGAGTGCGTGAGAGGCCACCACACATTGATGTTTCTCTCTTTCTTCCTCCCCCTCTTTCTAAAAATAAATAGATAAAATCTTTATTGCCTTGGTGGTAGGGCTAAATTAACCATAAATTAAAGGGTGCTTTGCACCTGCCTTAACAAAGTGTGAAAGTGAACCTTGGAGGATCCAGCTGATTTCAAGAAACTTAATTGTTTGCCAGAGCAAAGCCAAGTACTGTTTAAAGGAATAGAGTGGTACCATGATACTGGCCATTAATTTGTTCTGGAACTCATTTTGACACCTGCCGAAACCAAGGAGTACTGAACGATGAAGCATTTTGTTTTATGGGGCGGTGTAGTGATTCACACAAGTTCTAGCAAGCTTAACAAGTTCCAAGCAAACACTGAGTGCTGAAACATTTTTTCTTGTCAAAATGTGACAAGTACAGGGTTTGACGAATTCTGTAGCCAACGAGTACCAAGGTATGACTGTACTTCTTCAAAGTCCAGCACCCAAAACATAACCTGGCATCCACTTAAAAATTACTAGGTATTTAAACAACCAGGGAAGTATGACCAGGGATAAAATTCAATCAACAGCAATAGACTCAGAAATGAGAGATTATGGAATTAAGGAACAAGGACATTAAAGCAGCTATTATATAAATATGCTTTATATATTCAGACAGGTAGAGGAAATGATTAATGTATTGGGGAGAGAAATGAAAGATATAAAAAAGACCTAGATAAGCCCTGGCTGGCGTAGCCCAGTGGATTGAGCGTGGGCTGCGAACCAAAGCATCGCAGGTTTGATTCCCAGTCAGGGCACATGCCTGGGTTGCAGGCCATGGCCCCCAGCAACCACACATTGATGTTTCTCTCTCTCTTTCTCCCTCCCTTCCCTCTCTAAAAATAAATAAATAAAATCTTAAAAAAAAAAGACCTAGATAGAACTTACAGAGATGGAAATGGAATGAAAAAATACACTGCTGGGACTAACAGATGAGGCACAGTAGATCAATGAGCTTGAAGACATAACAGTAGAAACTGTCTAAAATCAGACGGAAGAAAACATGGATGACTATAATAGGGACAGTAGTCAGCGACACAAACAGGCTAACATATATTGGAGCCTCAGAAAAGAGGGGCAGGGAGGATGAAAAAGATTTTTAAAAATTATGATCAGAAAATTCATTTTTTTAAAAGATTTTATTTATTTTTAGAAGAAGGGAGGAAGACAGAGAGGGAAAGAAACAGTGTGTGTTTGCCTCTCATGTGTCCCCCACTGGGGACCTGACCTGCAACCCAGGCATGTGCCCTGACTGGGAATCAAACTGGCAACCCTTTGGTTCACAGCCTGCACTCAATCCACTGAGCCGCAGCAGCCAGGGCAGAAAATTTACTAATTTGATGAAAACGACAAACCCACAGATCCAGGAAGCTCAACAAATCCCAAGGACAGTAAATAAAAAGATCACCACACCAAGGCCCATCGTAATCAAATTGCTGATAACCATTGGTAAAGAGAAAATTGGAAAGCAGGCAGAGAAAAAAAAGACACATTGTATACATGCTAATGTAAGAATGTCAACAGATTTTTCATAAGAAACTGAGCAAATCAAAAGACAGGGAGACATTAAAAACTTTGTAAAATTTTCCAATTATATTTGACATACAATTTATATTAGTATTGGGTATACAACATAGTGATTAGAAATTTATATAACTCAAAGTGATCATCCCAGTAAGTCTAATACCCGTCTGACACCAAGCTGTACCTTACAGCCGCGTAACAGTTTTTATAACTGCCAACTTGCTCATCTTAATCCTTTCCCCTTTTCCATATCCCTAAACCCCCCTCCCATCTGGCAACCATCAGATGTTCTCTGTATCCATGAGTTTGTTCCTGTTTTGTTTGTTCATTTGTTTTGTTTTTTGGATTTCATGTATAAATGAAATCATGTGGAATTTGTCTTTCTCTGACCCATTTCACTTAGCATAATACCCTCTGGATCCATGTTGCTGCTGATGGCAAGATTTCATTCTTTTTTATGGATGGAGTAATATTACATTGTATAGCCACATCTTTATCTTTTTGTCCCTTAATGGACACTGAGGCTGCTTACATGTCTTGGTCATTGTAAATAATGCTGCAATGAACATAGGGGTACATATGTATTTTCGAGTTAGTGTTTTGAGTTTCTTCAGACAAATATCTAGAGGTGGAATTACTGGGTCCTTCATTGTTTCTTTGAGTTTTAGTCTGTGTTTTAAAGTCTTACATTGTTTGATATAACTATTCCAGCTTCCCCCACACCCCCACTTTCATGAAAGATCTTTCTCCATCCCTTTACTTTCAATCGGTGTGACTATTTTTTAAAGATTTTATTTGTTTTTAGAGAAAGGGAAAGGGAGGAAGAAAGAGAAGGGGGGGACATTGATTGGTTGCCTCTTGCACACCCCCATCTGGGGACCCAGCCCACGACCCAGGCACATGCCCTGATCGGAAATCAAACTGGCGACCCTTCAGTTTGAAGGCAGGCACTCAATCCACTGAGCCACACCAGCCAGGGCTCAGTCTGTGTGACTGTATCTGAAATGGGTCTTTTGTATGCAGCATATCTATGGGACTTGTTTTCTTATTCATTCAGCCACTCTGTGTCCTTTGATTGGAACATTTAATCAATTTACATTTAGTAATTATTGATAGGTATCTAATTATTGCCATTTTATTTATGCTTTATCTTTTTTTCTTAAAGAAGTCCCTTTAACATTTCTTGTAATACTGGTTTGGTGGTGGTGAACTTTAGCTTTTCCTTGTCTGGGAAGCTCTTTATCTATCCCTTGATTCTAAATGATAGCCTTGCTGGGTAATCTTAGTAAGGTCATAGCTTTGAATGTTTTGTGCCAGTCCCTTCTGGCCTGTACAGTTTCTGTTGAGAAATCAATGGACAGTCCTATGGGAATTCCCCTGTAGGTAACTAACTGCTTTTCTCTTGCTGCTTTTAAGATTCATTGTCTTTTATTTGACATTTTATTTATGATCTTTCTTGGTGTGGGCCTCTTTGGCTTCAGCTTGTTTTGGACTCTCTGTGCTTCCTGGGTTTGTATGTATATTTCCTTCTCCAGGTTAGGGAAGTTTTTAGTCATTGTATCTTCAAACAGGTTTTCAGTTGCTTGCTTTCTCTCTTCTCCTTGTGCCCCTATGATGCAAATGTTGGTATGCTTGATGTTGTCCCAGAGGTCCCTTAAATTATCCTCATGTCTTAGAATTCTTGTTTCTTTTTGCTGTTCTGATTGGGTGTTTTCTGCCTTGTGTTCCAAATGCTCATTAGAGCCTCTGCTGTATCTTATCTACTATTGATTCCCTATAATGCATTCTTCATTTCAGTTATTGATTTCTGTTTCTTTTTCATGTTTCTTTTTTCCTTTTTAATTTTTTTGTTTCCTATATCTTTGTTAAAGTTCTCATTGGGTTGGTCTATTCTTTTCCTAAGTTCATTAAGCATCTTTATAACCAGTATTTTGAACTCTGTATCTGGTAGATTGCTGGTCTCCATTTTGTTTATTTCTTTTTTCTGGAATTTTGTTCTGTTCTTTTATTTGGGACATTTTGCTTTGTGTCCTCATTTTGACTGCCTCCCTGTGTTTGTTTCTTTGTATTGGGTAGAGCCATTATGTCTCCCAGTCTTGGTAGAGTGGCCTTATGTAATAGGTGCCCTGGGGGACCCAGTGGCTTAGTCTTCCTGGTCATCTGAGCCAGGTCCTCCAGGTGTTTCCCTTGTGTGGATTGTGTGTGCCCTCCTGTTACAATTGAGCCTTGATTGCTGTTGGGGCATCAAGAAGAGGGATGGACCCCCAGGCTGATTGGCTGTGGTTATAACAGAGGAGCTGCTATGCAGGGGCACACCCCAGGAACAGGATTTGCTTCAGCAGGGCTCTCTGGTGCCTACTGAGTCTGCCCTTTGGGTGTGTCATTTGTGGAGGTGGTTGGGTGGTGTTTGGCATGGTCTGAAGTTGACCACTGGGTTTGTTGGTTCTGCGGCCTCTTGAGAAGGGCTCTTATGCAGTCCAGGGTCAGTTGCTTCCTGTGACTTGCATGGGGCCACCTGGTATGAGCTATAAAGTGATTTTCAGATGGTTGCTGCTTGTGCTGGGCTTGGGTGTGCCTGGTAAAGCCTACACTGTGAACTGAGGCTGGCTATCACTCGTGTTGGACTTGAGGCTGCTTATCAAGAGGTATGGGCATGCTGAGGCCAGACACTATTTATTTGGGGTTTGTGAACCTTTGAGAGATTTCAGGAAAGTCTGCAGCATGAGCCTAGACAAGCCATTTGTATGGAAAAGCCACTGGAAGTGGCTTGGGTGGACCTGCAAGTTGGTTGGGACAGGACCTTGAAATCATCAGAGCCAGGGTGTTAGCCAGGTTGATGGAGACCCAGACCTGGTGCCTGCCTGTGCCTGCAGGCTGGGTTCAAGGAGAAGTAATGGCTTCTGCCAGTACTTCTGTCTGAGAGAAATCCGCCCCCTCCAACCCTCTCCCTGAAGCCAGACAATTCAGTTCCTCTCTGTATGTCCCTGGTGTTTTTCTAGTTGCTGCCCCAGCACTGGAACTCAGAACAAGTGAGTCCATTAGTGAGTTAGTCCATGTGCTGGTCCTTTAAGAGGAATGTCTGGGACCCCAGAAGCCCTTCATGTCACTCAGCCACAATCTTTGTTAGTTTTCATGGCCAGAAATTACAGGGATTTGTCTTCTGGGCCCAGAGTGCTGGGCTGGGGAGCCTAGTATAGGCCTGGGACCTCTCGCTCCTCAGCGGGGCCTCTGCAGCCAATATACCCCTCCCAGTTTTTTGCTGTCACACGTGGATGTGGGTCCAGCCCATTCCATGTCTCTGTTCCTCCAACCAGCACTGATTACTGTCTTGAAAAAGAGTGGTTTAGATTTGCTTTCACATTCCAGAATGACCCACTGTAGACCTCCCAGAGTTCTGTTTTGATTAACAATATATGTTACTGTGAATACTACTGGTTTTGTTTTGTTTTATTTTTAGCCATGGAAGAAAGGTCTAATATTTCACCAATATTAGCTAGGCTGATGATCTACAAATCTCTGAGCTAGGTGTTTAATTATTTTTCAAGTTTAAATTTGTGTGAACTTCAGGGAGTCCGAGATTATAATCAGGACACTTTGATATTTCCAAAGATAATTTTTTGTTCAGTTTGTTAATCTAAGCTAGGTAGGTTGTGTTTTTAAGAGAATCTTCCTTTGTCAATTTTTTTTTCCCTATCAGAGACAACAGTTTCAATGGATAGAACACTGGATTAAACATGAAAATGTCTTCTAGTCCATGCTTTCATTGATTGATAATAAATAAGCTATCTGTGTCAGACCTAGTAACTCCTGATTTATGGAGGCCACAACTACTCGACATGCAAATATCAGTTACTGCTTGAGATATTTTCCTGTACTCTTCAAATTTCCAAATCTTACACATTTGTTCACTTTAAGACTTCTTCAGGATTTATGTATTTTTACTCTGTTGACATAAACTCAAGGTACAGGTAGCTACTTATGACTAGCTCAGTGTTTCTCAAAGTGAGGTAAAGGATGAGTTTTTAAAATTCCCCCACCAATTATGCACTGATATGTTTGCAAAATAAATTATTAAAAAAGTAAATGGAAGCAACAAACAACAGACATGCTTAATACAAGCTCAAGTAGTTTATCCAGCTGATAAAATTACATTTTAATAATATAAGAAAATAACAGTATATACGAAAAATTCTAAAAACTGTGTTCAGTCCATTACTACTGCAAAGTTCTCCACTACCTTTTAACTTTATGGGGTTTTTAAAGCAATGATAACTAACTAAAGTTATGAAATAGCAATTGTGTGTTTTAAAACCTGACATACAGTACTTTGAACAACACTGTTTTGTGGTTACAGTTGAACTTACTGCTTGCTTGTTAACCTGTCTGTGTTGGATTGAAGACAGCACTATACTTTCAGGTGATAACATATAACCAAACTGCTGCTATGCTTTGATTTAATAATACTCCTTTTTTAAAAACTTAATTTATTGGGAAAACATTGGTTAATAGGATCATAGGTCCCAGGTATGTATTTCCATGATATGAAATCTGTATATATTGCATTGTGTGCCCACCACTTAAAGTCATACCATCTTCTGTCACCATATATTAGGTCCCTTCTTCCCCCCCACCACTGTGTTTTCCTCTAGTAACCAGCACACTGATGACTCTGTCCATGAGTTTCAGTTTTCTGTCCCACATATGAGTGAGATCATATGGTTGTTAGCTTTCTCCAACTGACTTATTTTTTTTTAAAGATTTAATTATTTTTTTTAGAGAGAAGAAGGCAAGGAGAAAGGGAGAGAAACATCAATGTGTGGTTGCCTTTTGTGCTCCCCCTACTGGGGACCTGGCCCACAACCCAGGCATGTGTCTCAATTGGGAATCAAACTGGCGACCCCTTGGTTTGCAGGCTGGCACTCAATCCACTGAGCCATACCAGCCGGGGCTGTTCCGAGTTTTGACAAATGCATACACCAGTGTATATCAAAATTCTGTCAGGATATAGGGCAGTGGCACTCACTCAGAAGTGATTTTGCTTCTCATGGGACATTTGACAATTTCTGGAGATATTTTTGGTTGTCCCAGCTGAGTGGGGGAGTAATGACATCTAATGGGTAGAGCCTGGTCACAATTCTTTGCAGTAGTGCCACTTTTGACTGATATTGATAACATTATCATAATCTTGGTAAGTTACATCATGCCTCTTGTCAGCCAGTCCCCCACTGCACACCCCCAGCCTCCCAGAGGTAACCAGCCATTGGTGTGATTTTTTTTTATAGCTTTGTTCTAGATATAGACGAGATCAAACATTATGAACTTCATGGTAATCTTGCTTAAAAAGGAAGGATTGCCTATAAATCTTTAAGGAAAGCAAAATTTTTCCCATTAATTATAATAGAAATCTATTGTAGGGTTTCACATAAAGGACAGGATATTTTCAGCAACATTCCTGTAGCAAACAAAAGTAAAGGAGTTCATATTGTTACTGGACAGGAACTAGCCTGGAGTGGATCTGCCTCAGGCTGGCCTGGAGTGTGTGGGTTCTTGAATGTAGGAAAGATTTCACAACTTGAGTCCAGGTAATTTTGAGATATGTTTATTAAGGTTGGGGACAGTGAAACAAAAGGACTTCGGGTAAAAGGAATTAACAGGAGAGAGCCTTGGTGGTGTTCTGCTTTGGCTTCCTAAAGAAGATGTATGAAAAGAGTGAGCCAAGGCAGGGCTGCTCTTAGCTCACTGGGATGTGAAGGTCACAGAGACAAAAATAAACAGTTGGAACGATCTTCAAACATTCCATAAACAGTACTTTGTGCAGCCAGGATTTGATAAGACATGTATACCATACCATCCATTGTATGATGGGGTACTCCCAAAACACTGGAATTATCTTCTGAAGGGTGGGCCGCTTGTAGTACAGGCTTCCCCTGCTAGGTGAGTGTTCCCTAAACCCATTGTATCTGTACCAGCTGGCGTTGTTGTAAGAGGCTATGTTCTGCTTCAGTGAACTTTTCTTGAAGACTCTGAATGTGTTTGCCCATTTCATGATGGATGATATATGAGTGCATCTGCCCACACTGTGCTGAGTGTTCAGCTGTTTTTGACCAAAACATCATGACCCCCATGCTCCACCCTCCCTATTCACCTGATTTCATCCAAGCGACTTTTTTTCTTTTTTAAAAGATTTCATTTATTTATTTTTAGACATGGGAAGGGAGGGAGAAATAGAGGGAGAGAAACATCCATGTGTGGTTGCCTCTTATGGAACATGCACTGGGGAACCTGGCCTGAAACCCAGGCATGTGCCCTGATGGGTAATCGAACCAATGATCCTTTGGTTTGCAGGCTGGTGCTCACTCCACTGAGCTACACCAGCCAGGGCCTGGAGCGACTATTTTTGTTTGCCAGATGAAAAAAGTCTTCAAAGGGAAATGTTTTGCCAATGTGGAAGAAGTGAAACAGAAACCAGTGTAAACACTAAAAGGCATCAAAATGGATGAATTAAAAAACTGTTTTGAGCAGTGGGAAAAAATGTCTTGATAGGTTTATTGCAGCAAATAGAGAGTACTTTGAAGGTGACTGGAGTTTAAACATGTAAGAATAAACCCTCTGGGTTTTTTTGGTCCCCCCTTGTATATAGAGGGCAAGTAACATGATGCCAGTTAAGGGGACAGCTGCCAACTTTGGAGTGCAAACTGGAGGAAACTTGCCTTGATTTAATATTAGATATGCATTTTTTAATTTTTAAAAGTATTGATTTTAGAGAGAATGCACAAGAGAGAAAGAGAAACATCTATTTGTTGTTTCACTTATTCATGCATTCACTTGTTGCTTCTTGTATGTGCCCTGACTGGGGATCAAACTTGCAATCTTGGCATATTGGGGTGATTCTCCAATGTATTTTTTTTTTCTTGAAAGTAGTATTTGAGAATGTCTGAAGACAAAAGAAGATTCCTTTAAAACCAAACAGACAGCATAGTTGTGATTTTCCTTTAACGGAAGCTCAATTTCCCAAAGTTTTATACCACTTTTTCATCTTTGACAGCTGTGATGGCTAATAGTCATTGGTTGATAAGTTGATTCATTTGTTAGAGGTTACATGGTTATGTCATTTAGTCTCATGACTTTTTGGTCTACCTTAAACTGCGAACTCATATCCATTTATCTGCCTGACATCCCTGCTTGGCTATATAAAAGGCAAGTCAAACTTGATGTGCCCAAAGTGAATTCTCCTTGAATTGTCACTCTAATCATTTTCCCAAAGTCTTGTCTTTCCTGTCTCAGAAAATAAGTTTACTTTCCAGCTGCTCAAGTTGAAACCTTGGTATTATCTCAGACCATTTTCTTTGTTTCCACTGCATACAATCTGTGAGTAAAGCCTGGTGGCTCCACCTTCAAAATTTATCCTGTGTATAACAATTCCTCACCATTTCTCCATTGCTATCATTTGGTCCAAGCCACCATAATCTCTTAGATTATTGCAATAGCCTCATATCTGTACTCCTTATTTCCACCTTTCCCCTTCATAAGCTGTTCTCAACACTGCAGCCAGGGTGGTCCTTTTAAAATACAACAGTGGCCCAAAACATAAATTACTTCCCTATTCCATTCAGAGTAAAAGTCAAAGTCATAATACTGGCTTACAAACCCTACATGATCTGCTACTACCCTTTATACTCATGGTTTTTGACTTTGTCTGCTGTTACTTTCCCCTTCTATTTGCTCAGTTTGTTCTATCTGTACTTCTGACTGTTCTTTAAACCTGCCAGGTAGGCAATCTCTTGCTTTCTCACCTTAGTGAGGCCTTCCGTGACCACTTGACTTTAAATATTAAATGTAATGTTTAAGTTGGGGTTCTTTCAGCCCTGTACTCACTTTCCCCTGCTTTGTTTATCCCCATCTGACATAGTATATGCTTGTATATTTTATTATTTGCTTGTCTCCTTCCATGAGAGTGCAAACTCCATGAGGGCATAGAATTTTGTGTATTTAGTTTATTGTATTCTGAGCATCCAAAACAGTACCAGCTTTGGGCACTCAATATTTGTTGAATAAATGATTATTGACTCCCTACTCTACTACATGCTGTACATTATGCTAGATATTTTAGTAACTCGCATGTGATCCCTCCTCATGGAGCATAGACTAGTCCAGTAGACACAGTAATTTATTAACAAAAATGTATGTATAGAATCTGAGATAAAAGCTCTCAAGGAAAGGAGCTTCTGGTTGTATGAGATTACTAAACCTAGGAAGCTGACTGAGGCGTGGGGAGGCTCTTCCCTGGTCAAGTGTCAGAAGCTGGGATCTGAAAGATGAAGTAGCTTTTGTAAGTGGAGTGCCTTTTTTCATTCCTGATACTATTTTTCTCTCTTTTAAAAAATTAAAGGTAGATCTTGGAGACATTGATTCCTTTTACTGATCTTTGATTTGTGCCATTATACTTTTGTTTTCTATTTCCTTGACTATTTATCTTACATTTACTAGTTCCTTCCACTGGGGGAGGTTTAATTTGCTGTGAATTTTCTATGGTTTTGAGGTTCATACTTAGATCACTAATGTGTGCATTTATGGTTATAAATTCTCTCTAAACGGTGTTAGTTATATCCCACAAATGTTGATAGTATTATTTTCAGTAGGTATTTCTATAGAACTTGAATGTAGTCAGTTTAATTACTGATATATTTGGATCTAAAAATAACATCTAACAATTTCTCTTTTCTCCCACCAGTCCTGAGACAAAAAAGGTATCTCCATTTTTCTTTCTCTTCTCTTGGATTACTCAAACATCTTTTCTTATTCCATTTTTACCCACTACATTATCTTACTCAAGTATTCATGTACGTTTAATTACTGCCCTCCAGATTATAGCAAGCATTATTGGATTATTGAAGTCTAATATAAAATAATATTTTGTCATTTCTTGTCAGTGCATGGATCTTGGAATATTTGTGCTTCATCGTCACCTCTCCTACCTTTTGTGTCATTATTGTCATTTAAATTTCTTAAAAGTGCTCACCTGAGTATATGTTTATTGATTTTAGAGAGAGAGTAAGGATTTGAGGGGGAGAAAGTGAGAAAGAGAAACATCAATGTAAGAGAGAAACATTTATCGATTGCGTCCGTATGTGCCCTAACTCATGATCAAACCTACAACCTTTCAATTCTCTATAACCAACTGAGCCACCTGGCCAGGGCTCTTTATTGTCATTTTTATTGTACATACTTGTTATCCGACAAGACATCCATAGTCAGTATTCATTTAGCGCTGTCATATTTCTCCTTTTCAGCTTGCAGTACTCTTTTCTGGGATCATATTTCTTTTGCCTGAACTCCTTTTTTTTCTTCATTCTCATCCAAGGACATTTTTTCGTTGATTTTAGAGAGAGTGTAACGGAGAGAGAGAAACATTGATAGGCTGCCTCCCATACGTGTCCAGACTGGGGATTATACATGCCCTGACTGGGAATCAAATCCACAACCCTTATGCTGTGGGATGACACTCCAACCAACTGAGCCACACTGACCAGGGCTGCCTCAAGAACTCTTTTTAGTGTGTATGATTTTCATATCATATTTAGACTTGAGTATAGAATTATAGGCTGGCCATTCATTATCTTTTTTTATTTAAATTTTATTTATTTATTTTTAGAGAGAGGGGAGGGAGAAAGGGAGAAAAACATTGATGTGAGAAACATCAGTCACTTGCCTCTCGGTATGCACCCCAACCAGGGACTGAACCTGTAACCTAGGCATGTGCCCTACTGGGTATTGAACTCATAACCTTCTGCTTTGTGGGATGATGCCCAGCCAACTGAGTCACACCCATCGGGGCTGTTCATTGTGTTTTGCTTTCCCTTTCTGCTGCTGTTATCTGTCAGTCTTGTTGCTGATTGAGATTAATGTGTCTTTTTTCCCCCTTTCTAGTGCTTTTTAAGATGTAATTTTCTTTTGTTTTCTGGAGTTTTAGTAGGATGTGCCCATGAAACTGGAAAAGTCAGTGTTTGTGCTGCCCGTTACTACCAGACCCAATAAGTAGAGACAAGGATTGAATCTTTATTGGCACTTTATTCAGGTGGCCGGTAATCTGAGAAGATGGTGGCTTATGTACCCTCAAAAACCATCTTAACATCTCATTTCAAACTGACCTTTTTATAAGAAGAAGAGGTAGGTAAGGGGTTTGAGGAAAGGTTAATTGGGTAAGAGTTGTAGTCCAGAGGCAGTTTTTCCAGTACTTCTTTTTCTGCCTCACCAGCATTCCCTACCTGAACATGGTGGCTCAGATACCATCTAGGGCACAAAGGTCAAATTCCTTTGTCAACCTCCTAGAGTCACATGGTCACGCATTTCAGTTCCTGGAATAACAGCTTTTCATTAATCACTTCCATTAATCACTTAAGCCTATCAGCTAAGGCTACAATCTTTAACTCTTGAGTGCCCCTATCACCTGCACATATTTTTTCTTTATATGTCCTACTAGGGGTTCATTACTTCTTGAATCTATGGCTTGGTATCTTCAGTTATGGAAAATTATTAACCATTATCTATCTCTGCGAGTACTGCCTCTGTCTCATTTTCTGTTTTTTTGGTGACAACAAAGTAGAGGGTTTGATCACAGGAATGAATAACTGAGTCAGAGTTATTAAGCGGGTGATTGATGGGTTTGGATGGTTCATCTATATGATGTTGAAGTCTCAAAAAAATGCTGGGAGTTGGTCAGGAGAGCAAGACTATGAACAAGGAGCTAAAAGACTTCTTTGAGTGAAAGGGTGTGAGTATGACTGTAACTGCACTTACAAGGTTGGTAAGTAACAATAGGGAGAGTGATAGCTAATGATGTATACTTGTATTTTAACATACCTGCAGGAATCAGGGAGTTTTGCAGGAGGGAAAGAGAAGCCTAGCTCTGAAAGCAAAAATGGGAAGGAAAAGTATTTTCTTTTCTGGTTTTGACAAATGAGTAGAGTGGGGCTAAGAAGCATCTCCATTTGAATAAACTGCAGGAGAATTCATGGTAGGGAACAGCTAAAGAAGGCAGAAAAGGCTTTTAAACATTAAGAGCATTATTGATCAATGAGCAGGAATTTCAGAGGATATAACAGAGGTTTGAGTGGTAGAGGAGAGGAATGAGAAATTACATTTTAATGGAAGTATAAAACAGTGTGAGATTCATGTGGTGATGGATGACTTAGGGAATTTGACCTTCTGGCAGTGACAAATAAAACAGATGACTTGAGCCTTGGTCTTTGGGGTTCAGCTGGTTGGAGTGTTGTCCTGTGAACCAAAAGGTCACAGATTTGATTCCTGGTCAGGGTACATGCCTAGGTTATGGGTTTGGTTTCTGGTCACAGCACCTACCAGAGACACCCAAGCAATGTTTCTCCCCGCCCCCTTCCTTCTTCCCTCTTTCCCTCTCCCTCCCTCCCCATTCCTCCCTGCCCCTCCCCAGCATGTCCTCCAGAGAGGATTAAGAAAAGAGGTGATGTGAGGAATAATGAGATCAGTCCTGATAGTTTCTGAGATAAAGATAGGCAATCAGATTTTCTACCCCAGTTATGAAGACTTCCCCTTCATGTGTGGGAGCGCATGAGGTGATACTTTCCTAAAGCTTTAATGTATTGACGCTGTTGGATAGGGTGACCTAGCCAAGGCAAGCTTCCTATAGGAACTCAATATGCTCTAGTATCTTCATATGCAGTTCATAAGGCTGGATGTGGCAGCTTCTCAAGGCTTTTCAGAGCTTCGAGATTTTGGGGGGAAGGTGAGATGAGGGTTTTAAATTTTTAAACTTTAAAAAAAATTATAGTTTACATTCAATACTATTTTGTGTTAGTTTCAGGTGTACAGCAAAATGGTTAGACAGTCATAGCTTTACAAAGTGCTCCCCTTGATATTTCCAGTACCCACCTGGCTCCATACAGTTATTACAATACCACTGAGTATATTCCCTGTGCTGTACTTTACATCTCTGTGACTGTTCTGAAACTACCAATTTGTACTTCTTAATCCCTTTATGTTTTTCACCCAGCCCCCCAAAGTCTATCCCCTCTGGCAAGCATCAGTCTTTTCTCTGTATCTATGAGTCTGTTTCAATTTTGTTTGTTCATTTATTTTGTTCTTTAGACTCCACGTAGAAGTGAAATTATATAGTATTTGTCTTTCTTTGACTTCTTTCACTTACCTTAATACCCTCTAGGTCCAGCTGTGCTATTGCAAATGGTAAGATTTTATTTTTTATTATGGCTGAGGGATATTTCACTGTATATATGTACTACAGCTTTTTTATCCACTCATCTATTGATGGGATTTGGGTTGCTTCTATAGCTTGGGTATTATAAATAACACTGCAGTTAACATAGGGGAGCATATGTTCTTTTGAACTGGTGTTTTGGATTTCTTCAGATATATACCCAGAAGTCAAATCAGTGTGTCATAAGGCAGTTCCATTTTTAATTTTTTTTTATAGAGGGAAGGGAGGGCGGGGGAGAGAGGGGGGGGGAGAGAGAGAGACAGAGAGAGAGAGAGAGAGAGAGAGAGAGAGAGAGAGAGAGATCAATGTGCAGTTGCTGGGGGTTATGGCCTGCAACCCAGGAATGTACCTGGCTGGGAATCGAACCTGGGACACTTTGGTTCCCAGCCCGAGCTCAGTCCACTGAGCTACACCAGCCAGGCATTTTTAATTTTTTTGAGAACACTTCATACTGCTTTCCACAGTGGCTGCAACAGTCTGCACTCCCACCAACAGTACATAAGGGTTCCCTTTCTCCACATCCTTGCCATCACTTGTTTGTTGATTTATTGATGACAGGTGTGAGGTGATATCTCACTGTGGTTTAAATTATGCATTTCTCTGATTAGTGACATGGATTATCTTTTCATATGTCTATTGGCCATCTGTATGTCCTCTTTTCCTCTTTGGAGAAGTGTCTGTTTAGGTCTTCTACTCATTTTTTAATTGGATTGTTTGTTCTTTTGGTGTGAAGTTGTATGACTTCTAAACTTTTTAGTTTGATGTAGTTCCATTTGTTTTTGTTTTTTTATTTTGTTTCCATTTCCTCAGGAGATAGATAACTAAGGGCAGTGTCAAAGAGTTCACTGCTTATGATTTCTTCTAGGACTTTTAATAGTTTTGGGTTTCCATTTAAGTTTTTAAGCAATTTTGAGTTTAATTTTTTATATGGTGTAGGAAAGTGGTCTACTTTCATTTTTTTGGTCCAGTTTTCCCAACACCATTTACTGAATAGATTGTTTTTGCTCCATTGTATATTCTTGCCTCCTTTGTCATATATTAATTGATCATATAGATGTGGGTTTATTCCTGGATTCTCTATTCTTTGTCATTGACCAGTGTGTCTGTTTGTATGCTAATAGCATGCCATTTTGGTTATTATAGTCTTATAGTATAGTTTGGTATCAGTTAGTGTGATACCTCCAACATTGCTCTTTTTTAAGATTGCTGTTGCTATTCAGGGTCATTTGTGGATTATTTGTTCTCATTCTGTGAAATATGCTGTTGGTATTTTGATAGAGATTGCTTTGGGTAGTATGGACATTTTAAAGATGTTGATTCTTCCTAGCCATGAGCACAGCATATGCTTTCATTTATTTGTATCTTCTTTAATTTCTTTCTTCAGTGCCTTATAATTTTCCAAGTACCAGTCTTTTACCTCTTTTACAGTCTTTTACCTTTTATTTCTAGATATTTTATTTTTGATAATATTATAAATGAAATTATTTCCTTATTTTCTCCTTCTGATCGTCTATTATTGGTATACAAAATTGCAAATGATTTCTGAGTATTTATTTTATATCCTGCTGCTTTACTGAATTTGTCAGTTCATATATTTTTTTTGTGTGTAGAATTTTTAGGAGGGTTCTCTATATAAACTACCATGTCATCTGCAATATGATATTTTTTCTTCTCCCATTCTAGTTTGGATACTTTTTATTACTTTTCCTGTCTGATGGCTGTTTCCAGGACTTCCAATAAAATGTTGAATTAAAGTAGTGAAAATGGACATTGTTGTCTTGTTCCTGATCTTAAGGAAAAGGCTTTTAGCTCTTCCGCATTGAATATGATGGTAGCTCTGGGTTTGTCATATATGGCTTTTATTATGTTGAGGTATATTCTATTTCCACATTGCTATGAGTTTTTATCATAAATCGTTGCAGGATTTTGTCAGATGCTTTTTCTGCACTTATTGATGTGATCCTCTTATTTTAATCCTTTATTTTGTTTATGTGGTATCTCACATTAATTGATTTGCAGATATTGAACCAACCTTGCATCCCAGGAATAATTTCTGTTTGATCATGTTGTATGATCTTTTAAATGTGTTGCTGAATTCAGTTTACTAGTATTTTGAGGATTTTTGCATTTATGTTCACTACTGATATTGCCCTATAATTTTATGTATTTATTTTGTAATGTCTTTGTCTTATTTTGGAGCCATTGTAATACTGGCCTTGTAAAGTAAGCTTGGAGTCTTCCCTTCTCTTGCATTTTGGGGAATAGTTTGAGAAGGATAGGCGTTAATTCTTTGAACCTTTGGTAAAAGTCACCTGTGAAGACATCTGGTCTAGGGCTTTTGTTTGTTGTAGGTGGTTTTTTTTTTAAGATTTTATTTATTTAATTTTAGAGAGGGAAGGGAGGGAGAAAGAGAGAGAGAGAGAGAGAAACATCAATGTGCAGTTGCTAGGGGCTGTGGCCTGCAACCGAGGTATGTGGCCTGACTGGGAATCAAACCTGCGACACTTTGGTTTGCAGCCCGCGCTCAATCCACTGAGCTACGCCAGCCAGGGCTTGTTTGTTGTAGTTTTTTAAAAAATATTTTTTAATTTTTAAAATTACAGTTGACATAAATATTATATTAGTTTCAGGTAAACTCAGTGATTGGACATGTATATAACTTTTGAAATGATCACCTTAATAATTCTAGTACCCATCTGGCACCATGCATAGTTATTAAAATATTATTGACTATATTGCCTGTGCTGTACTTTACATCTGAATGACTATTCTGTAACTACCAATTTGTACTTCTTAACCCCTTCACCTTTTTCACACATTCCCAAATCCCTCTTCCATCTGGCAACCATCAAAATGGTATTTGTAGGAGGAGTCTGTTTCTCGTCTGCCTGTTTGTTTATTTTGTTTTTTAGATTCCACATGTAAGTGAAATCATATGGCATTTGTCTCTCTCCGTCTTATTTTACTCAGCACAATACCCTGTAGGTCCCTCCATGTTGTTTTAATACTTCTTTATCATTCATCTATTGATGGACAGTTAATTGCTTTCATATCTTGGCTAATGTAAATAATGCTTCAGTGAACATATGGTTGCATATGTATGTCTTTTCTGTGTAGTGTTTTGGGTTTCTTCAGATAAATATTCAGAAGCGGAATTGCTGGGGGTTTTTTTGTTTTGTTTTGTTATAGCCTTTGTTTTAAAGTATGTTTAATCTGGTATAAATATTTCTACCCCAGCCTTTTCTTTTTTCCATTTCCATTTTAATGAAATATTTTTTTCCATTTTTTTACCTTCAGATTGTGTGTGTCTTGATCTGAAGTGAGTCTCTTGCAGACAGTATATGTAAGGGTCTTATTTTGTTAAATATTCAGCCACCATATGTCTTTTCACTGGAGCATTAAATTAATTTGCATTTGTAATTGTCGATAGACATGTATTTATTGATTTTTTAATATTTTTTTTCTTCTTATAGAACACCCTTTAATATTTCTTATAATACTGGTTTGGTTATGATGAATTCCTTTAGCTTTTTCTTGTATTGGAAGCTCTGTATCTGTCCTTCAATCCTAAATGATAGCTTTGCTGGGTGGAGAAATCTGAGTGTAGGTCCTTGCTTTTCATCACTTTGAATGTATTTTGTGCCAGTCTCTTCAGTCCTGTGAATTTTCTGTTGAGAATTCAGTTGACAGTCTCATGGAAGCTCCCTTGTAGGTAACTAACTGCTTTTCTTTTGCTGCTTTTATTGTTCTTTGTTTTAAACCTTTTGCATTTTAATATGATGTGCCTTTGGGTGGACCTCTTTGGATTCATCTTGTTTGGGACTCTTCACTCCCTGGATTGTGTGTATATTTCCTTCACCAGGTTAGGGAAGGTTTCCGTCATTATTTCTTGCTTACTCTCTCCTCGTGTCCCTATGATGCAATTATTGGTATGTTTGATGTTGTCCCAGAGGCTTTTTAACTATTATCATCTTTTTGTACCCTTTTTTTTCTTTTTGCTGTTCTGATTGGTTTTCTGTTTCCTTATGTTTCAAGTTGCTGATTTGCACCTCTGTTTCACCTGCACTACTATTGATTTTTTGCAATGTATTCTTCATGCTGGCTTTTGTATTTTTCATTTCTGACTGGTTCTTTTTTGTTTTCTATTTCTATTTTTATATTTCTTATCTCCTTGTTGAAGTTCTCACTAAGTTCATCTGATATTTACTTAAGTTTATAGAGCATTCTTATAATCAGTGGTTTATTTTTATTTTCATTTATTTTTATTTATTTATAAAACTTTTTAATCCTCACCTGAGAATGTGTTACTGATTTTTGTAGAGAGAGGGAGAAACATCAGTCGGTTGACCTCCCATGCTTACCCCTAGTGGGGATCGAACAGCAACCTAGGTAAATGTCCTGACCAGGAATTGAACCTACAACCTTTTGGTGTACAGGATGACACTCTAACCAACTGAGCCTCCCGGCCAGGGTTATAACCAGTGTTTTGAATTCTGCATCTTGTCGATTGTTTGTGACTATTATATTTAGTTCTTTTTTGTTCATTTATTTGGCACATGTTTCTTTGTCTCCTCATTTTGGCTGCTTTTCTGTGTGGGATATGTGCGTATGTGTTTTAATGTAGTATGCATAGCTGGTACATCTCCCAGTCTTTGAGTGGCCTTATGCAGTAGGTGTCCTGTAGAGTCCAGTCCCTCAGAAGCCCCAGTCATCCAGGCTGGGTGCTTCAGGTGCCCCCTGTGTAGGCTGTGTGCACTCTTCTGTTACAGTTGAGCCTTGGTTGCTTTTGGCATGTCAGATTCCCCTAGTCAGATTGGCTGTGAGGACTGGTTGTGACCACAGGGGAGGAACTGTTTTGCAGGGTCAACCCCATGGAGGAGGACTCAGCTCGGCCCTGGAACCCCATGAGTCTTCCTCTTGAGTGTGTTGCATGTGGAGGTGGTTGGGTAGTGCTCTGGCATGGACTGAAGTTGGCCACCAGGTGAGCAGGTTCTGGGGTCTCCTGGGAGGTGCAGGGCCATGTTCAGTGGCCAAGATCATTTGGTGCCTGGGCCATGTCGGAGGCCACTTGTCATGAGCTACAGAGTGATCTGTAGAGGGCCACTACTTGTGCTGGGCTTGGAGGTATTCAGGAGAGGCCAAGCTGCAAACCAAGCCACTGGCTGCCACTAATGCTGGGCCTGGGGCTGCTTAGCTAGAGGTGTGGGGCCACTGAGGCTACATGCTGCATGTTTGGGGTTTGTGAACCTTTGAGAGATTTTTAGGAAAGTCTGCATCATGAGTCAGGACAGGTCATTTGTATGGGAAAGCCACTGGAAATGGCTTGGCATGGGCCCAGAAGTTTGGGTGGAGCAGTGTCTCAGGGAATCACCAGGGTGTGATGAATATTGTTAGCCAGGTTAATAGAGACTCACATATGGTACTTGCCTGATGGTTCTGAGGGGAAGGCTCAGCAAAGGAACAATGGCCTTTGTCAGCACTTCAGTCTGGGAGAAAGCTGCCCCCTCAGCCCTTGGAAGCCAGACAGTTTGGTTCCTCCCATATGTCCTTGGCAATTTTGGAAAATTTGTACCCAGCTGTGCAGTTCAAGCAAGATAGTTGGTGTAAGTTCATGTGTGAGCCCTTTAAGAGGAATGCCTGGAATTCCAGCAGTCTTCCATCTGACTCACCCACCATCCTGACTGCTTTTCACAGCTATACTTCTCTTCTTGGAACTGGAACTCTGGGCTGGAGGTCCTGGTGTGTGGCTGGGACCCCTCACTCCTCAGGGAGGATCTCTGTACCTGAGATATTCCTCCTGATTTTTAATTGCTACATGTGGGTGTCGGACCAACCCATTCTGCTTCTCTGTCCCTTTTCCCAGTCTCAGTGCGGTGGCTTTTACACATTTTTAGTTATAGGACTTCTGTTTAGCTAGATTTCAGGCAGCTCTGAATGATGGTTCTGTAGTTTTTAAGTGGTTGCAGGAGGTTGCAAGTACCTATTCTACCATCTTGACTGGCAGCCTTTTGGGAGTTCTTTAATTAATTATTTGATTTTGTTAGTAGTTTTGGTCTGTTTAGATTTTCTGTTTCTTTTTGACTCAGTCTTCGATGATTGTATGTTTCTAGGAATTTATCCACTTCTCCCAGATTGTCCTGTTTGTAGTCATATACTTGTTTGTATTTATTAAAATTCTTTGTATTTTTTGTGGTGTCAGTTGTCACTTCTCATTCATTTTTTAAGGTTTTATTCTTAACAGCATATATTCAATATCTTATATTAGTTTCAGGTATAAAACATAGTATTTCGACAGTCATATATTTTATAAAGTGTTTCCACCAATATTTCAACTACAAACCTGGTACCATACCTAATTATTACAATGCTATTGGCCATATTTCCTATCCTGTGTTTTGCTGGGAGAGTTTGGGTGTGTGGCTTCTGGGAGGGGGTTGTAGGGACAGCTGCCACAGTCTCTGTGCTGAGTCCCTCTCTCACAGTCCTCGAACTCCCTCCCATCTTTCCTGTGTTGAGCACTCTCTTTTATATGGCAACTGCCTAGGAAGATACACTAACTCCACCCTCCCAACTCTGGTAGGCTTTAGGATGAGGGCCACTTGTTGTTGTGTGCTCTATGTCAAGGACTGTACTGGTTGCACAGCAGGAGGTGAGCTTGAATTATAATGAGCCTGAATTGTCCGGAAATCATCTGTTCCCTGCCCCACCTGGGGAAAAATTGTCTTCCACGAAATCGGTCCCTGGTGCCAAAAAGGTTGGCAACAATTGCCCTACAGTGCCACCCCTCAGGCATAAGCCTGGGGAGATGCTGTAGCTCTACCCTCCCGACTTCTTATGGTGCCATCCTGGGCCTGCATGGCAGTCTTTTTTGAAAAACTCTTGAGGAAATCTAGGGAAAGTTAGGGGATGTCAGAGACACATAGGGAGAAACTGAAATTTGTGGCTTTGGGGTGAGGGCTGTTTTCCCCCAGTGCCCAACCAGTGTCACCATTCCTGGGGTGGGTCTGCTGACTCTCTAGGGCCCTGCTCTGCCCAGCTCCCATCCTTCAGAAGAATTTACTGGCTGTACCCAGCCTGGGCCTGTGTTATAGTCTTTTTTTTGAAAAACTGTCTAGGAAATTTGGATAAACTCCAGGGGTGTTAAAGACACACTGAATTGTGTGGTTTTAGGTTGAGGGTCATTTTTCCTGTGCACCCAGCTGGTGCCAACCAGTGCCCCCCCCAACATTGAACTGAGACGATGCATTAGCCCCACCCTGCTGACTCCCAGAGGCCCCGCCCTGCCAAGCTTGTAACCTGCAGAGATCTGCTAGCTGCAGCCAGGCTCACCTGTGTTGCAGTCTTTTGAAACTCTCAAGGAAATCCAGACAAACTCAAAGGGTGTCTGAGACATACAGGGAGAGGCAGTTGTGTGGCTTTAGGGCGAGGGCTGTTCCCTACCCCAACATTAGCCTGGGAAGATGCACTAGCTCCACCCTGCTGATTCCCTGAGGCCTCACCCAGCAAAGCTTGCAGGCAGTGGTGGGATCTCCTGGCTTCAGCCAGCGCCTGCATTGCAGTCTTTCTTGAAAAAATTCTCAAGGAAATTTGGGCAAACTCAGGGGGTGTCAGAGACACACAGAGACTGAGTTGTGTATGGGCAAAGACACTGGGCAGTCCTCACCCTGAAGTACCTGACAGGTGCCAGCATTCCTGTACAGAGCCAACTTTTAATCCTTTTTTGCCTGACGGACTCGACTAGTTTCACCTCCAGGAGTCCCTGAGACCTCGCCTCACTGCAAAGGTCCTCATTCCTCAGGTGGGGGGCTTCCAGCCTTCGTGTACCCTGAGACTTCTACTGAGTGACCTTAGACCCAAAAATGTCATTGATTTTGAACCTGTTTTCATCTCCTCTCTTATTTCTGATTTTATTTATTTGAGTCCACTCTTTTTTTTTCTTAATGAGTCTGGTTAAAGGTTTATCAATTTTGTTTATCTTTTCAGTGAACCTGCTATTAATTTTCATTGGTTATTTTGGGTTTTTTTAGGCTCTTATTTCATTTATTTTTGCTCTGATCTTTACTATTTCATTCCCATACTTACTTTGGGCTTTATTTGCAGTTCCATTTCTAATCCCTTTAGGTATAAGTTTAGTTTGTTTATTTGAGTTTTGTTTGTTTGTTTCTTGAGGTATATATATTACTGGTGATACTCACAGTGAAACGTACCAGTTGTTACCAGTGAAGTTGGATTCATTTCTTGAGTTTGGCAAAGAAAGAATTCAGAGCGAGGAACTCAAGTTATAAAGGAAAGTTTATTTGGGAAGTTACAGAGGTAGTGAAAGTGAGCCAGCTATGCTGTGTAGATTCAGGAAACAAGTTACAGAGGTAGAAGAGCCCTTGGAGCTTAGGAAAGCACACTCAAAAAGAAGATTCAAGTAGGTGTGCTCTGAGGAGAGGGAAAGAGAGAAGGTGAGAAACTGAGAGACAGCATGCATGTGTGCCCTGGGTCCTAGGTCTTGAGGGTTTTAAAGGCTGGGAGTTTAGGGGAGGTCTTAGGGGAGGATCTTAATAGAATATTTATCAGCTTTATGCTGATGTACCCAAATGAGATTTATTCCCCTGAGTTTATCCATCCTTGGGTGTGGTTGACACAGAATGGCACTAATTGAATTTTTGTAATCTATCTCCCTGAATAGGGTGATTTAAGTTATTTATGCTCTGAGGAGAAGCCTAAAACATTAATCTTTTATTTGTTTGTTTGTTTATTGTTTTTAACATTTTTTTCATCATCGTTTATCCTCCCTATACTTTCTTCCATCTCCACCAACCCCCCTTCCTCCACAATCACCACACTATTGTGTCTGTGAGATGTTTCTCTTTTTCTTTTTGTGCAATTCTTCTACTCCGACCCCACCCCCATTTACTCTTAAGTGTCCTTGGTTTGGAAGATAGGATTGTGCAATTTACTGGTTAGCTGTAAATTGTTTGGCCTTTTAACTATCTCTCTCAGTTTCCCTCTTTCACTGCCTTGGCTTACTAGCCTATCTCAGATCTGTATTGCTGTGAATTTCTCTCTTAGGTCTGTTTATCCTTTGCCCCTTAGATTTTGGTTGTTTTCATTTTCATCGGTCCCATAGTATCTTTTGATTTCTTTGATCTTGTTAAACAATTTATTGTTTAGTGGCATATTATTTAGCCTCTATGTGTTTTGTTTGTTTTTCAGATTTTTTCTTGTAATTGATTTCTACTTTCATACACTTGTGGTCAGAGAAGATGCTAGATATTATTTTAGTCTTCTTAATTATACTGAGACTTGTTTTGTGGCCTCACATGTGGTCTATCTTGGAAAATGTTCCATGTGATCTGAAAATGTCAATTAAATCCATCTGGTCTAATGTGTCATTTAAAGCCATTGTTTCCTTGTTGATTTTCTATCTGGATGATCTGTCTACTGAGGTCAAAGGGGTGTTAAAGTCTGTTACTGTCGATTTCTCCCTTTAGTCTGTCAATATGTGCTTTATGTATTTGGGTGCTCCTATGTTAGGGTATGTAAAAATTTTTAAAGATTTTATTTATTTACTTTTAGACAGAGGGGAAGGGAGAGAGAAAGAGAAGGAGAGAAACAGTAATGTATGGTTGCCTTCTCACACTCCCCCTACTGGGGACCTGGCCAGCAATCTAGGCGTGTGCCCTGACTGGGAATCAAACTGGCAACCTTTTGGTTTGTAGGATGATACTCAATCCATTGCACTGCACCAGCCATGGCAGGGTGTGCACATGTTTACAACAGTTATATTTCTAGGCCAGCTGCCACTGCATCCAGGCTTGAGGGCCTCTTAGTACAAGGCACAGGGCATACCTGAGGTCAGCTGTCAGCTGCCACCTGCCTGGGGCTTGCTGACTTTGGAGAGTTTTAAAGAATGTTTGCAACATGGCCTGAGCTGAAGGAGCTATGGGTGGTGTGTGAATTAGGTTGAGCAGGGTTTCAGGGACTCACACAGGGTGGGGCAAGAGGTGTTTACTAGGTTATCAAAGATTCAGGTTTGGCACCCGCCTGAGCCCACAGGCTCTGTGGAGGAAGGGCTTAATACAGGAACAGTGGCAGCCTTCATCTTCAGTCCACATATTTCAGTTTCTCTCTGTTATGTCTGTAATGCTTTTGGATCTTCTGTCACTTCACTGGAGCTTAGAGTGGGATTGTGTGAATGTTGTGCTTGGGCCCTTTAAGAGGATGCCTGGGTTTCCAGCAGCCTTCCGCCTCACTGGAACAGAGTCTTTGCCAATTATAATAGCCAGTTGCCATGGGAATTTCTCTTCCCAGCTCTGGTACCCTGGGCTGGGTAGGCCAGTATAGGTCTGGGACCCCTTGCTCCCCAAAGGAGAACTCTGCAGCTGAGATATCCCACTTGATTCCCAACCACCGCATATGGGTGTGGGACCAGCCCATTTGGTGGCTCAGACCTTCCTACGGTTCTCAGTGTGGCTTCTTCGTATCCTTAGTTATAAGAGTTCCATTCAGCTAGTGTGTAGATAGTTCTCCAGGTTAATTGTTCTATAATTTATTTGTAATTTTGAAGTGCTTGGGTGGAGGCAAGCAGAGTGATTACCTACCCCACCATCTTGATCAGAATCTTGAGCATCTTTACATATGTCTATTGGCCATCTTTATGTCCTCTTTGGAGAAATGTGTGTTTAGGTCCTCTGCTCATTTTGTATTGGATTGTTGGGTTTAAGTGGTACGAGTTCTTTACATATTTTGGATATTAACCCCTTATCAGTTGTATCAGTGGTGAATATCTTCACTAGGTTGTCTTTTCATTTTGTTGATGGTTTCCTTTGCTGTAATCCCATTTGTTTATTTCTTCTTTTGTTTCCCTTGCCCAAGAAAACATATTGAAAAAAATATTACAATAGCGGTGACAAAAGAGTTTACTGCTGATAGCAAAGTCAAAAGAGTTTACTGCTATGAGTTTTATGGTTTAGGGTCTTACATTTAAGTCTTTTATCCATTTTGAGTTTATTTTTGTAGATGATGTAAGAAAGTGATCCAGGTTCATTTTTTGCATGTATTTGTCCAGTTTTCCCACCACCATTTATTGAATGGACTGTCTTTCTACCACTGTATATTCCTATGGAATGGGAGGGAACACATTATTCAAAAATCAACTATGGAAGCTGGATAGTAAAACAATGTCTTAAAAATTCTAAGGGGAAATTATTATTAATTTATAATTATATACCCAAACAAACTCTCAACCCAGTGTGATGGTAAAACAATATTTTTAGACTTCATGCATTTGAGAAATTTTACCTCATGTATCTGTTTTCTCGAAGAAGCTGTTAGGAGATTGTTTCACCCAAACAAGTGATTAAACCAAAGGAAAAAGGAAGATACCAAATCTACAAAATGGAAGGTTGAGTGTAGGGGAGATATAGGCGGACAGCTGTTCAGCAAACCCAGAGAGCAGCCACCCTGCCTCAAGTTGTCCAGAGAGCTCCAGGGGAGATTTCTTCAGGGAAAAAATTCAACTCATAGTTTTCTTGATATGGTTGACCTTGCTAAAAGTATTGCTCAGAAGGATTTTGGAAAATAAATGATGTAGCAGGGAAAAACAAACAAAAAAAGAATTATTAACTCCAAAATAAGCAGTTTGGGCACAAAAGGAAATAAAGTTATTGCTATAGACATTTCTGATATAAAACATGTTCCTGAAAAAAAATTCATTTTCTATGGAACTGAGCCTTAAAAATACCAGGGCTAGGAAAAATTACTTATAGCTTAAAAGTGACTTAACATATCAAATACAAGAAAATGAGAATGGAAAAAGTTTAAACTATATTAGCTAAGAATGCTCTCTTGTGATAAATCTGTGTAGAAACTCAAAGATAAAATTCGGGCTAGTTACTGCTTTTGGAGAGGAGGGGTGTTTGATTAGAATGGGGCAGGTTGCTGAGGTAGTAACAAAGTATCATTTCTTGACCTAGGTGGTGGTAATGAGGTGATCAACTTATAAAAATTCATCTAAAATTTTATTTTTATTTAATATATTAAATAATACTTTTGAAATTAAAATGTTTTAATGTAATAATAATTTTATTTTTAAAAAGCTGTCAGGATGGTGGTTATCCCAGGGGAGGAGAAGTAACTGTAGGGTGAGCATCACAGCACTTCTGTGGCACTGGTATTGCTCTACTTCTTGATCTAGGTGCTGGTGCACTAGGATTTTCAGCTCATGGAAATTCATTGGGTTTTCTACACTTATGTATACAGTTGATTCTTAAACAATATAGAGGTTAGCGGTGCTGACCCCTCCCAACATAGTTGAAAATTCACATATGTCTTTTGACTCCCCCAAAACTTAAACTGCTAATAGCTCACTGTTAACCATAAACCTTACCAATAACATAATTAACACAAATTTTGTATGTTATGTGAATTTTATTTCATATAATACAATAATGTATGTATGTAATAAAATACAATATATGCATTGTATTCTTACTGTAAAGTAAGCTAGAGAAAAGAAAATGTCATTAAGAAAATACATTTATAGTAAGAATTTATTGGGAAAAAAAATCCAGGTATAAATGGGCCTGCGCAGTTCAAGCCTGTGTTGTTCTGGGTTCAACTGTACTTTTCTGTATGTGCACGATGCTTCAATAAAGGAGCTTAAGGGAAAACAAGGGATGGGGCAGACCAAAGTCTGTGTAGCTTTGAAATCAGATGATTAAGAGAAAGCAACAATGTGTAATAAAAATCCTGGCAGAGTTAAAAGACTTGTTAAATTATAAACAAACAAACAAACAAATATAGGATAAGTAAATAAGTAAGTAAATGTGCACTTTACCTTGAGGGTCAAGGGGAAAATATGAAGGAAGCCAGCTGGATGAAGAATTACGGAGACAACAGTAGAAGGCAGGAGAATCGCACACTAAGCAATTTCAAGAACACGTGAGACCAGATGGTGGTGTGAAGTATATTTTCTGTGTCCTACTGCATCTGCTTTGCATTCAACTGCTTTTATTCAGTGGTGCAAAACTTTGACAAGTTAAAAAAATTGTGTGTAAGCTATGCAACTTGTGTTGTCATTCTCTTATTTAATTGACTTGATTTGCTATACAGAAATTTGTGTTAACAGAACACACTGTTCCTAGCTCTGCCAAGCAGTACTGGGATAATAATGTAAACAATGTATACTGATTTAACCAAAAATGGTGATTTAATTAAAAGGTGTCACATAATTGGGAGTTTGGGAAGTAGAGAGAGAGAAAAATTAATCATGCTATAGTCTTACCATATAGTGAATAGATTACCTGTAACTGATAAATAAAACATTTTTTAAAGATTTATTTATATTTTATTTTTAGAGAGGGAAGGGAGGGAGAAAGAGAGAGAGAAACACGAATGTGCGGTTGCTGGGGGTCGTGGCCTGCAACCCTGGCATGTGCCTTGGCTGGGAATCGAACCTGTGATACTTTGGTTCACAGCCCATGCTCAATCCACTGAGTGATAAATAAAACATTTTTGTAAAGAGAAATTTGTATGTAAATACCAAAAGGAACCACTAACATGAGTTGAAAGTGCTTGCCTCTGAGGGTGATCAAATCAGAGGACTGTTGTTTTTTTTTGTCCTAAGTCTTTTAAAACTTTGTATCTTTAATAAAATTTAATATCATGAAAACAAAAAAAATGAAAACTTAACCAAGATCCTCAGAAATTGTTATAGTAGTAATCACAAGTATTTATTGACTGTATAGTATTACCATATACCAGACTAGTAGGCCCAATACATGTATTATCTCTCTTTGGTACTTTCTAGGACCCAGTTTTCCTTCTTAGTGCATATGATCCTTTTGGGTTCTTAAAAAAAAAAATGTTATTCATTTAGAGAGAGGGGAAGGGAAGGAGGAAGAGAGAGAGAGAGAAACATCAATGTGTGGTTGCCCCTCACATATCCCCAACTGGGAACCTGGCCCACAGTGCAGACCTGTGCCCTGACTGGGAGTCGAACTGGCAACCCTTTGGTTTGCAGGCCCACATTCAATTCACTGAGCTACACCAGCCAGGGCCCTTTTGGGTTCTGGAGATAATTGGACAAAATAGACCTGGGTTGAGAGAATTTTAAACTTTATTTGATAGTGTCCACAGTGAACTGGGAGTGAAGCCATTTCCTGGTCCAAGCTGGTCATTTCTACAATAGAAACTTTGACAAAGATTTTATAAACCAAATCATTACCTTTTATGGTCTACCGTTTATGTTGTCCATTGGTATTTAGCTTTACTATCAGGATCAGTGTTATGTATTTATATGGTAATTTTTTCTCTGAAAACTTGTTATGAATTTAACATGAATTTAAGAATGAAAGAAGTTTGATTTTTTTTTTTTTTTTTCATTTTTGCCCAGGGCCACATTCCTCTCATGAACCATGCTGTTAACTCACCACAAGATGGTGGGAGGGGATGTTCTAGCTCTGGTTCAAGGACCTCATCTTTTGATTTACCTTGACTTTGTGTTTTACCTGAAACTTGACTATCAAAGGGCTTATATGTCTATCAGAAGAATGGATGAAAAATTGTAAGAGCAGTTTGGATTGGTTGGTCAACAGAAGAAAAAATATATATGTATGGCAAACAAACTTTTTATAGCAAGAGATAGAAGCAACCCACCATCCATGGACATAAAATGGAATATTATTCAGCCTTTTATTAAAAAGGAAGTATAAATCCTGCCATGTGCTACAACATGTGTGCACCTTGAAGGCACTATGTTAAGTGAAATAAGGCAGTGACAAAAAGACAAGTGTCGTGTGATTCCACTTACAAGAGTTATTTAAAGTGAGTCAAATTCATAGAAACCTAAAATGATGGAAAATGAGGGAAATGTTTTTAAACAGACATAGAGTTTGTTTTGCAAGATGAGAGGTTCTGGATATCTGTTTTACAACAATGCAAATATATGTAATATTCTTGAACTGTACACCTACAATGATTAAGATGGTAAATTTTATATTATGTGGTTTTTGCCATGATTTAAAAAAAAAAAGTTTAATCTAGGATACAGCTTTATTTAGGTAGATAGATCCCAAAGATCCAGCTATCTAAGGGATAAGGAGGGTCTGATCCACAGATGCTCAGTTCCTTCTTTGAACTGATTAACCAAGCAAGATTTTGCTACTGGCCTCATGAGGAGTAAGTGAAGGAACAGGACAAGAAGCAAGACATATCGCTCAGATGGAGATCTTTCCACATGGAAGTTTGAGGAACAGGAACTACTCCCAAACTTACTATGTACACACACACAGGATTCAGAAATCTATGTGTGTGTATAGAGAGAGAATTTTAAAATTATTGTTACTAAAGACCAAATATTAATATTGTTAAAATGGTAAAAGCAAGATAATTGAACATTTATTGGGAACACAAATTTAAATACCAAAGAAAAAAGCATATGATTTCCAAAGTATAAATAAGTAAATACAGATAACTAGAAGTTTAAACTTGTGAACATATTTTTCTATTTAAGTGTAAAAGCATTTTTATCTTCGGTTTGATTCTAGCTGTTGTTAAGACATTTCAGGGACTGACGGTAGAAATCGAAATTGGTGTAACTTTTTTGCACAATAGCACAACAGTGTTTAACATGCTTATGATGGCTGATTGAGTAATTTTTCTCTTTGTAGTCTGTCCTGTGGAAATAATGTAATATACAGATACTTGCACAATATGTTCTTTTAATGCTTTATAATCATGAGAAGTAGAAACAACCTAATATTCACCAATAATACCTTCAGTTATAGTATTTCCATAAAATATAAAATATAATGTTTAGGATCAAATTTTGAATATTTTAATAAAGTGTATAAGTGTTTGTGAAAGAAAAAAGCTTTATATAAATGCATGCTATTTCATAACCATTGGGCCTTGAAGAAATAATATTAGCAAGATAGCCAGTCTTTTATACACATGATACTTATATTTTGGTATTAAACCACTACACAGTTATTCTTAACACAATTATTTCTCACAACACTACTATTAAATACTATAATCATCTCCATTTTACAAGTGAGGGAATTCAGAGTCCAAGATTAAGTGACTTAACCCAAAGTAACACAGCTTGTAATAATGGAACCAAGATCGTCTGACTCCAAAGCCCATACTGCTTCTAGCACTGGGGTTTATGTCTGTCAGGATACTGGTCCCTGGTATAAATTACATTGTTGGTATTTTTCATGAAGATGCCAAACTTTCTGTCATCTCTAGTAGGCCCCTTCATAATGCCCAACCAATTTTGGAACCCAACTGGATTTTTATTTGTGTGTGTTGCAGCTTATTTATGTTTGTTTGTTCATTCAATAAAACATACTCCCCAGAGTTTTATAGCCACCAAACACAGTGTAATTTCAGATAATGTTTGAATAGATTTATTATGTCAGTAGGCCATTACAAAATGCTCATCTAGAATTTAAAAAATTATAGGCAAAATATATTTCCCTGACTAAGCTTAAACTTAAAGAGGGGTGAAGAGAAGAACCCAGTGGTCTTACATATATTCATAAGTAGAAAGACTATTTGTAAATGGTGTATGTGAGCCAGCATCTCAGTAAATTTTTCCTCAGAGTAGGAAAATATCAGGGAAATTCCCGTATTGTTAATCACTTCCTCTCTTTACTAATACTGTATTTCTGAATGTTTTAGTCATGGTATCAGGGCCTTGGTAGATTTTTCATGAGGAAAGAGATTGCAGTAAAATTTAAATTTGGTTGAAGGGAAAAGAGTTAAGTTGGGAAGACATTAAGATTCATTATTAATTAATTTAAATGTGATTGATGAACTAGCTGTGGTATCCTTTTTTGCTGCTGTCACTATAAAAGTAATATTTGGTCATTAAAGAAAATTCACAAAATACAACACAGTAGAAGAGGGAAAAATACCCAATATAAACCCTTACCCACCATTCAGAAACAATTGATATTTTACAGTATTTTCTTCTTTAAAATAATTTATCCTTTTTTCTGATTACTTATGCATATCCTTTGTAGAAAATTAGGAAAATATATAAAAATATAAAAGTTCAATAATGAAAATAAAAGTTACCTGTCCTCCTACTTACTACACAAATTCTTTTCCTAAATTGAGGTGAAATTTATATTACAAAATTAACCATTCTAAAGTGTACAATCAGTGCCATTTAGTAGTTCTCTTGCAGTGTTGTGCAATCATTGTTTCTGTATTTAGTTTTGAAGCATTTGTATTACCCCCAGAGGAGATACTGTACCATTGAGCAGTCACTACTCACTCCCCCTCCCCAGCCCCTTGCAACCACTAATCTGTTTTCTGTCTTCGAGTTTGCCTATTATGGACATTTCATGTAAATGGAATCACACAATGTGTGACCTTCTGTGTCTGGCTTATTTCCTTAGCATAATGTGTTCAAGGTTCATTCATGTATCAGTACTTCATTCCTTTTTATAGCTGAATAATATTGTATGAATGTATCATATTTTGTTTATCCATTCTTCAGTTGATGGACACTTGAGTTGTTTCTACCTTTTGGGTATTATGAGTAGTGCTGCTATGAATAAGTACTTTCCTGATACCCGTTTTCACACCTTTTGGGTATATACCTAGGAGTGCAATTGCTGGGTCACGCGGGAATTCTATGTTTAACTTTTTGAGGAACTACCAAATTGTTTTCCACAGTTGCGGTGCCATTTTACTCACAAGCAGTGTACAAGAGTCCCAATATCTCCACATCCTCACCAACTTCTGTTATTTTCCATTTTGTAATACTATAGCCAGGAAATCTTTTAAAAATATAATTTATTATAATACATATTATTTCATCATTTTAAAAAGTTTTTCCTACTTTATCCCTCCTCAATTTTTAAAATTGGTTCAAACTATGATGTGTTCTTGGGGGAAAATTGGTTGAAAGCAGTGATTTTTCAGACTTTTTTAAATCTCAGGATCCCTCTATACTTTTCATATTTATTGAGGACCCACCCCAAAAAGGTTTTATTTATGTGGGTTATATCTCTGGTATATATACTAAGTATTAGAAATTAAACATTGAAATATGAAAAAGAACTTTTCTCAAACACACACATACAAACTAGTGAAAGGGTGGGAGTGGCATTGTTTCTCTTACCACAAATCTCTTTACCTTCTGCCATAATAGAAGACTTGGATTCTCACATCAGATCCTGCATTCGATCTTTTGCATTATCACATGTCACTCAGGGAGCCTTTGGGAAACTTCCTTATGAGAGAGTAAGAATGAAAGAGGCAAATAATGTCTTAGATTTATCCTCAGGGACCTAGGAGATCTGTGTTGGAGATACATTGTTTCTGGCAAAATTAGGAGTGAACTTTCAACAATTTCTCATGCATACCTTAGGAAAGTGTGGTGTTAAGTTAGTTGTTTATGTCCCCAGAGAAAATATTCAAAGAAAGTACTATTTGGGTCAAAGCCGAACCTTTTTTAAGAATCAAAGATGAAAAAGAAATTCTCTTTCGTATAATCACTTCATTGATGTTACTATACTGAAGCAAAATGAACATTTGTATAAGTATCAGTGGTTTTAAGAAAACATTTCTTTTTGCTCAATTGGTTAATATCCCACCTTATTCCATAAATTACTTGGGGCAGTTCTGAAGATAAATAATATAATAGAATTTTTAATATAGGTGGTACGAGAAGAAAAAGGTTAGAAACTAAGATAAAGCCAGGACTAAAGTTAGCATATAAAATATATTTCATATGGTTCCATATAGCTTTCAGAAGTGGGAGAAAACTACAGTATTTTCAAATGTTTCAACATGAAAAAATTTACTGAAATGTTTTACAATGATCCCATCCTTAGGATTTTTAAAGTATAGTGCCTTTTCCCTGGCTGGTGTGGCTCAGTGGATTGAGTGCCAGCCTGTCAACCAAAGGGTCGGTGGTTCAATTCCCAGTCAGGGCACGTTGCCTGGGTTGCAGGCTAGGTCCCCAGTAGGGGGTGAATGAGAGGCAGCCACCCATTGATGTTTCTCCCTTTCTTTCTTCCTTCCTCCTTTCCCCTCTCTCTAAAATAAACAAACAAACAAACTTAAAAAAAAAGTGTAGTGCCATTTATGAAAATCTGCTTATTCACCTTTACAAGGAAAATAATCTTGTGTGTGTGATGCCAGTCTACTGTGCTTGTGAATTGACTTGCTAACACTTACTACATCAACTTTATAAAAGTTTATTAAACCTTTTTAAACTTTATTGTATTTATCAATAATTGATTATTCTGTTGTTTGAAAATGCTAGAATGGTAATTGCATTTGACAACTTAATGTGACGTAGGGGAAAGAGTGTAGCACTGCCATCTGGGAGACCAGAGATCTATCTTCGCTTCCAGGGCTGGCTTCCTACAAGCTTGGCCAGCCTCATTCTTCTTGCTCCTGGGTGGAGAGGAGTATGGATCAATGGGAAGTGATTAACAGGATTTAACTTGGAAGGTGGAAGCACTCTAATCTGGTCCTGGAGTGGGTTTCTTTTGTTTATGAAAGGTATTTAAATTCTTTCACATTGTTGGTAAGTATTCCAGAATTAGTATATTAGAATCACAATAAGTATACCTCCTTTTATTGCACTTCACAGATAATGCGCTTGGCAGATAATGTGGCAACCCTGCTTGGAGCTAGTCTGTCAGCGCCATTTTTACAACAGGCTCAGGTGATATAGTTAGTATCTTTTAGCAATAAAGTATTTTTAAATTAAGGTATGTACGTTTTTTTAGACATGATGCTATACATACTTAATAGACTGCAGTATAGTGAAATTAATTTTATTGGGTTGGCCAAAAAATCTTTATGGTTTTTTTCTGTAAAATAAAAGACTCATTTTTTTAGTTTTCACCAATAACTATTGATTTGGATGTTTTGAGTATGTTGGCTATCTCCCGTGTGGAATAACCTTGATTGTTCTCAATTAATGTCTCGATTTGATCGCTATCAACATCAACTGGTCTACCCTACTGTGTAACATCATCCAGCGAGAAATCTCCAGCACAAAACTTCGCAAACCACTTTTGATATGTTGGTCTGTCACAGCACCTTCTCCGTACACACACAAATCTTTTTTTGTGTGTTTTTACCTTTCTTGAAATAATGGAGTATAATATGCCAGAAATGTCATGTATTTTCTTCCATCTTCAATATTAAAATGGCTGCACAAAAATTCACCAGTTTTGATTTTTTTTAATGTATGCTGATATGATAGCCATCACAAAATTGTTTCTAATGAAGTTAAAGACAGCTAAGTGCTACTAGAGCCATCGTACAGAAAAAACAATGAACTTTTTGGCCAACCCAATATATGCATTGGGAAACCAAAAAATGTGTGTGACTCACTTTATTGTGGTAGTTTGAAATCACACCTGCAGTGTCTCTAAGATACACCTGTATTAGGATTACTCAGGTGTTCCATTTGTTAAGATCATATGGTTAAGATTTGTACATTGAATATATGTGAATTTTACCCTTGGGAAAAAAAAATAAGTGGTAAGTGGATAGAGGTGGAGATGAAACAAGAAAAGCACAATATTTGAAGCTGGGTGATGGGTATAACAGGTTATTAACCATTCTGTTCATTTCACGTATATATATTTGAAGTTTTCCATAACATGTTTTTTCAAGTAACATTCTGGTCTTTCATATTAGAAAGTCATAATATTTAGAGTTCATAAATCAAGGAATAACAAGGAAACATATAGAAATGTGGAAGTAAATAGGGAAATACAGTGTGCCTCTGGGGATCAGAACTGAGTACAGAGAGGGCTATCGTAGGTAATGTCTGTTTTGTTTATAAGGCTTTTGGTGTTAACTTGATTTTTAAATGTTATGCATGTATTACTTTGATAAAATGATGTATTCTGTGGTTTACTGCATTGTTTTCAAGGAAAATCTCAATATGATCCTATGTGGATAATTAGGCATAAGTCCAGTGCTTGGAATATGTAAAAAATCTGCTCATGATAATTTTGGCAGTATGCCCAATTATTTCCATTGCCGAAGGTGGTGATTTACATTTGAATTTCTACTCCAGATCAGTAGTGCTAAGCAGTTTGACTTGCATTTCTCCCTGTCTGTACCCTTGCCCTCCCTCCTACAGTGTGTTTTTTACACAGTTGTCAAGAGGGATCATAAATAAGCTTATATTACTTGCCTATTTAAAAGCCACCAAATCTCTCCCATTGAAATTAGAATAAAATTCAAACTTTACATCATAACTTATAAACAAGGCCATAAATAATGTAAATGATTGGACTCCTGCCTCAGTCTCTTGTCATCCTCTCCTCATCACTGTGGCAGGCTTAGTGGCCTTTTTTTGCACACTCATAGCTCAGTACTGCCTCAAGGCCTTTGAACTTGCCATTCCTACTGAGACTAGCTGCTTTTCAATGAGGATTTAATCCTTAAAAAAAGGCCTTATTTGACCATGTAGCTAGAGTAGCCCCCTCCACCCCTTCTCCATCTAGAGTAGTGGTGCTGAGTGTGACTCTCAGACCAGAAGCACGAGCATCACTTGGAGCATCATTTTGTTTGGAAACGTAGAGTCTTAGGCCCCACCCCAGACGTGCTGGAATAAAATTTGTATTTTAGCAAGACCCCCAAGGATATTTGTATGTACTTTTAAACTTCCAGCAGCTCAGGTCTAGAATAACCTCCCCCTTCAGTTTTCCTATGTATCTGCTAATAGGCTGCTAGATTTCTGGAGGTAACTTAGTCATTTGTTTACCTGTTTATTTCCCTAAATGAAACAGGCTCTGCAAGGGTACCACCTTGTCTCACTTGTACCTTCCTGGATCCCAGCACCTGACTACTCAATAAGTATTTGATGGAGATTATTTTGTGTTTTTGTGTGTGTGTGTTTCTTGAAGTGTCTCTGTCTGACTTACCTCACTTAGCATAATACTCTCTAGGTCCACCCATGTTGTCATAAATGGCAGCATTTCATTCTTTTTTATTGCTGTGTGATATTCCATTGTATACTACCTTTTCTTATCCATTCATCTGTTGATGGACATCTGTGTTGCCTCCATCCATATCTTGGCTATTTTTAAAAATGCTGTAATGGACATACAAGTACATATATCTTTTTGAATTAGTGTTTCCATTTTCTTCAGATAAATACCCAGAAGTGGAAGTGCTGGGTGATATAGTAGATCTATTTTTAGTTTTTGGAAATCTCCAAAACTCTGTCTCTTTACTGTTTTCCATATAGCTGCATCAAGTTGCAGTCCCACAAACAACAGTACTACAGAAGGTGCCCTTTTCTCCACATCCTTACCAACCCGTGTTGTTCAAATTTTGATAAGTTATTCTGGTGTGGGTAGTATCTCACTGTGGTTTTGATTTATATTTCCCTGATAATTAATGCTGTTGACCATCTTTTTACATATTTGTTGGTCATCTGTATGTCTTCTTTGGAGAAAAGTCTTTTCCTGTCCTCTTTCTATTTTTTTATTGGATCTTTTGTTTATAGTTATTTGTTATTGTGTTGTATGAGTTCCTTATATATTTTGGATATCAACGCCTTATCAGATATGGCATTTGCAAATTTATTTTCCCTTTCAGTAGGTTATCTTTTTGTTTTCTTGATGTTTCCTTTCATTGTACCAGAAGCTATTTAGTTTGATGAAGTCCCATTTGCTTATTTTTGCTTTTGTTTCCCTTGTTCAAAGGGACATATCTAAAGAGGACCCTTGCTAAAGGGAACATTTATTACCTATATTCTAGGAGTTTTATGGATTCAGGTTTTACATTTAAATATTTAATCCATTTTGAGTTTATAATTGTTTATGGTGTAAGAAAGTATTCCAGTTTTATTTTGGGGCAGGTATTTGTTTAGTTTTCCCAACACCACTTGTTGAAGAGACTGGCATTTCTCCTTTGTATATTCTTGCCCACTTTGTCATGGATTAATTGACCATATAAATGAGGGTTTATTTCCAGGCCCTCTGTTCTGTTCCATTGATCCATGTGTCTGTCTATGTCAGTACCATACTGTTTGACTATTACAGCTTTGTAGTGTGCTTTGAAATCAGGGAGCATGATACCTCCAACTTTAATTTTTCCTGTAGATTGTTTTCACTATTTGTGGACTTTTGTGATTCCATATAAATTTTTGGATTATTTTGTTCTAGTTCTGAGAAGAATGCCATTGGTATTTTAATAGGAATTGCATTAAGTCTATAGATTGCTTTGGGTGGTATGATCATTTTAACAATTTAAATCCTTTTAATCATGTGCATGGTATATCATCCCATTTATTTGTGTTCTCTTCAATTTTCTTTTTCCAGAGTACAAGTCTTTAACCTATTTCATTAAATGTATTCCTAGGTATTTTATTCTTTTTTTTTTTTAAAGATTTATTTATTTTTAGAGAGGGAAGGGAGGGAGGGAGGGGGGGAGAGAGAGAGAGAGAGAGAGAGAGAGAGAAACAGAGAAACATCAATGTGCGGTTGCTGGGGGTTCTGGCCTGCAACCCAGGAATGTACCCTGGCTGGGAATCGAACCTGGGACACTTTGGTTCCTAGCCCGCGCTCAATCCACTGAGCTACGCCAGCCAGGGCAGTATTTTATTCTTTTTGATGCAATTATAAATGGGATTTTCTTATTTCTCCTTCTGATCATTCTTAGTGTGTAGAAACACAGTGGGTTTCCATAGAATAATTTCGTGTTCTGCAACTTTACTGAATTCATTTAGTAATTCTATTAATTTTTTGATGTATTATTTTGGGTTTTTTTAATAGAGAGTATCATGGTAGCTGCATGTAACGACCATTTTACTTTCATTCCAAACGGCTGCCTTTTACTTATTTTTCTTTGATTGCTGTGGCTAGGGCTTCTCTTACTACAGTGAATAAAAATGGTTAGTACAGACATCTTGTCTTGTTCCTGATCTTAGAGGAAAAGCTTTCTGCTTTTCACCATTGAGTATGATATTGTCATATATAGCCTTTATCATGTTAAGACAAATTTCTTTTACCTACTTTGTTGAGAGTTTTTGTCATAACTCGATGTTGGACTTTGTCAAGTGCTTTTCTGCATCTATTGAGGTGATCTTACGATTTTATCAATGGTTTTGTTGATGAGATCAATAACATTATTTTATGGATGTTGAACCACTCTTGTACCCTTGGTATCAACCCTCTTGCCCATGTATATAATCCTTTTAAGGCATTGTTGAATTCAGTTTGCTAGTACTTTGCGAGAAGTTTTGCCTCTATGTTTATCGAGAATATTGGCCTGTAACTGTCTTTTTTTGTAGTGTCTTTGATTTTGGTATCAGGTAATGCTGACCTTGCAGAATGAATTTGAAAGCATTTCTTTCTCTTTAATTTTTTGGAATAGTTTGAGAAGGATAGGTATTAATTGTTTTTAAAGCTTTTATTTATTTATTTTTAGAGAGGGAGGCAGAAAGAGAGGGAGAGAGCCATCAATGTGTGGTTGCTACCTGCATGCCCCCTACTGAAGACCTGGCCCAAAACCCGGGCATGTGCTCTGACTGGGAATTGAACTGGCGACCCTTTGGTTTACAGGCTGGCACTCAACCCACTGAGCCACACCAGCCAGGGCGGTATTAGCTTTTTTTAAATGGTACAGTTCACCTGTGAAGCCATCAGGGTTTTGTTTGTTGCAAGTTTTTAAATTAGTACTAAATTCCATTGCTAATGGTCTGCTCAGATACTTTATTTCTTTCTGGTTTAGTCTTGGAAGGTTTTGTGTGTCTAGATATATATCTGGGGTTTTTTTTTTTTTCATCACCCTATTTGTTGGCATATAATTGTTTATGGTATTCATTAATGATCCTTTGTATTTCTGTGGTGTTGATTGTAGTCTCTCCTCTTTAATATGTTATTTTTATTTATTTGGGCTCTCTTGATGAGTCTTGCAAGAGGTTTGTCAATTGTTTTATCCTTTCAGGGAACCTGCTCTTAGTTTTGTTGATCTTTTCTATTATCATTATTATTATTATTATTATTATTATTATTATTTTTAGTCTGTGTTTCATTTCTTTTCACTCTGATCTTTATTATTGCCTTCAATTTATTTTGGGCTTTGTGCTTTTTAAAATTTCTTTAGGTATACAGTTAGGTTGTTTATTTGGGAATTTTCTTGCTTCTTATGGTATGCCTATGTGGCCGTGAACTTTCCTCTTTGAACAGCTTTTGCTGAATCCCATAAATTTTGTAAAGTTGTGGGGGTAGTTTCCCCTCAAGGTAGTTTTTTATTTCCTGTTTGATTTCTTCTTTCATCCATTGGTTGTTTAGTAGTATGCTATTTAATCTGCACACATAATGTGTTTTTTCTAGTTTTCTTTTTGTAGTTGATTTCTAGTTTTATGCCATCATAGTCAGAAAATATGCTTGATATAATTTCCATGTTCTTGAGTTTATTTTGGTCTTTTTTGTGACCTAATATGTGGTCTTTCCTGGAAGATGTTCCATGTGCATTTGAGGAAAATATGTAATCTGCAGTTTTGGGATGAAATATAATCTATAAATGTCTGTTTAAGTCAGTAGGGTCTAATGTGGCATTAAGGCGATTATTTCTTTAATAATTTTTCTGTGTAGATGATCTGATCTATCCATTGAGGCAAGTGGATTATTAAAGTTCCCAAGTATTACTATATTACTGTTAATTTCTGCCTTTATGTTCATATGCTCAAGTGCTCCCATGTTGGGTATGTACATATTTGTAATTGTTATGTCCTATTCTTGGATCAATCCCTTTGTCATTAGGTAATGCTCTCTTTTGTCTCTTTTTACATTGTTTGTCTTAAAGCCTATTTTGTCTGATGAGTGTTGCCACCCTAGCTTTCTTTTCCTTTGCATTTACATGGAATATCTTTTTCCATCCCTTCACTTTCACTGTGTGTGTCTTTAGATCTAAAGCGAGTCTCTTGTAGGCTGCATATAGATGGGTCTTGTTTTTTTTTAACCTTTGTGCCACCCCATTTCTTTTGATTGGAACATGCAGTCCATTTACATTTAAAGTAACTATTGATAGGTATGTGCTTACTGTCATTTTGTTAATTGCTTTTTGGTAGTTATTGTTTTCTTTTGATCTCTTTTCAATTCATTGGTTTTCTCTAGTGTTCTGATTAGGTTCCTCTCTGTATTTTTTGCATATTTTTGGTTTGTGGTTACTTTGAGGTTCATATGTATCCATGTATATCTATAGCAGTCTATTTTAAGTTTATAGGCATTTAAATTCAAATAAGTTATAAAAGCACCACATATTTAATTTAATTCCCCCTTTCTTTGGTTTTAACACCATGTTTAGTATCTTTTTGTTATGCGCTTATCGTATTGCAGCTATAGTTAATTTTGTTACTTTCGTCTGTTAACCTTTATATTAGCTTTTTAAATGGGTGACTCATTGTGTTTGTATTTCCTTCAATTCTGATAACCTTGTGAGATGTTCTAAGTTGCAGGTTCCTCTCTCTCAGCACTTTATTTTCTGCTACTTCTTTCTGGCCTATAGAGTTGCTGCTGAGAAATCAGCTGATAGCCTTATGGGATTATCTTTGTATGAGACTTCATCTTTCACTCTTGCTGCCTTTAAGATTGACTCTTTAGCCTTACCTTTTGTCACTTTAATTACAGTGTGTGTGGGTGTGGTCCTCTTTGGGTTCATTTTGCTGGAATTTTATGTGTTTCCTGGATTTCTGTTTCCTTCCTCAGATTAGGAAAGTTTTTCAGCCATTCAAATACACTATCTGTCCCTTTTTCTGTCTCTTCTTCTTCTGGAATTCCTGTAATGCAAATATTAGAGTGCTTGATATATGTTATCACAGAGGTCCCTATACTCCTCATTTTTAAATTTTGTTTTTGCATTTTGCTGCTGTGATTTGGTGATTTTTATAATATTATTCTATCTTTCAGGTCACTAATCCATTCTTTTGTACTAACTATATTGCTGTTGATTCCTTCTAATGTACTAATTTTTGTTACTGTATTCTTTGTCTCTTATTGTTTTTTTCTTACATTTTTAATGTGTTGAAGTGCTGAGTTCATCTATTCCACTCTCAAGTTTGTTGAGGATCCTTATGACTGTTTCTATTCTATATCAGGCAAATTACTTTCATTTCATTAAGTTTTTAATGTTTTTTCCCTGTTTATTTGGGGCATATTCTGTCTCCCCATTTTGTTTGACTTTCTGTATTTATTCCTGTGAATTAGACGAAAATAGATGATCTCTCCAACCCTGACTAGCATGGCTCAGTTGGGTGGTTGGTGTTCCCCGTAAATCAAAAGGTTGTGGGTTCAATTCCTAGTCAGGGTACATGCCTGGGTTTCGGGATCAGTCCCTGTCAGGGTACATATGTGAGGTAGTGAGTGGATGTTTCTCTCCCACTCTTCCCTACCTTCCCCTCTTTCTAAAAATAAATAAAATCTTGAAAAGATCTCTCTCCCAGTCTTCAAAAAGTAGCCTCTGTGCAGACTGTGTACCAGATGGTTTTGGCAGGCAGGCTGCAGCAGGTGGGCACGTGTGATGCCTCGTGTGCTGCCTGTCCAGGAGTGGATTTAGGGTGCGATTTAGGGTGCAGCCGTCTGGTGTGGGCACCTATCCTGTTCTTTTGTCTGGGTCTGGGTGGGGCTGCTCTGAGTGAGTGTGTCACAAAGCCCTACTACCTTCACACTTTCTCTAGGTGGAGCAGCTCCGTGTGTGTGCACCAATGCACTCTGCTAGTTTTGCACCCTCTCTGGTCAGGGCAGTTCCACATTATGCAGCAGTGTACCACTCACTCTGCACAGAGCAGCCCTGTGTGTTGGTACCATAATGTTTTGCTAGCTCCACGCTTACCCCCAGTGAGGCAGCTGCACACGCGTCTGAAGCAGTGACCCACTGTCTCTGCAGCCCTACCAGGGGGTACCACAGAATTTTGCTAGCTCCACATTCTCTCAAACACCCTGCCATAGATACTAGACCAGTCTCTTGGTGGAGGAGGGGCCCTTGTATACACGCTGTGTTGCCCTTTTGTTCCTGCTGAAGCTAGCTCTGGGAGAGTTGCCTGGGTACACACTACAGCAGGCCCAAAGGTTGGCCAGACAACCTGGATAGAGTTCCTGCCTGCTCTCCAAGTGCAGAGGAAACATAAGCAATAGTGCCCAATGATTCCTCTGGTCCTGGAGAGTTTCCTCAGCTTCTGAAGACCTTTTGGGGTTCCCCAACCTTCTCTATGTGGTCTTCTTCTGAAGAAGAAGCTGTTCCAGTTGGCTTTTAGTTGTCTCTCAGGAATAATTGCTCTAAATGTAGTTGTACATCGGATGTGTTCTTGGGAGGGGACAAGCTCAGCATCCTCCTACACCACCATCTTGGACTTGCCTCTCTGTCTACTTAACTTTGAATGAACAAATGAGACAACTTACATCAATGGCTTTTAACTGGGGGTGGTTTTGCCCCCGGAGGACATTTGGCAATGGTTGAAGACCGTTTTGGTTGTCACAGCTGGCAGGGTACTAGTAGTATATAGTGGATACCGCTAAACACCCTGGAACACACTGAACTGCCCCCTACACAAAGAATTAGCCCAAACTGTCAGTGGTGCTGCTACTAAGAGACTGTAGCTGAAATTGGGAGAACCCTTCCTCTGCAAATTCTAATGTCATCAGAAAAAGAATACTTTATCCTACCTTTTGGAAAAGAGACTATATAGACATTAGTAATTTAGAGATTTGGATGGGTATATTGGCATAACATTCTCAGATAATTTTATATTTTTCAAAATAGGAAAATTCAAATATAGGGTTACTGGTTTTCCTTATTTTACAGATGGGGTCGAGGATTTGGTCTTTTGGGTTCCATTTTTGGAAAGGATGGTGTATTAAACCAGCCAAACAGTGTCTTTGGACTTATATTTTATATACTACAGTTATTACTTGGTAAGTATTATACAGCAATACAAAAATAAGGTTTTTTTTTGTTATATTCCATTTAGTTACTTTGTCTTTGCTTTGAAGTGTGTCTTTAAATAAAAACGATTTTTAATGATAGAACCACTAGTTCGTTACTACACGTTTTTGCATTGTGAAACCGGGTTCACTACAATTCTGATGACACTCATGCCGAACTTGGTATCGGTTGGTGTTTAATCAGGGATAATGGCATCCCATAATGTCTATACAAACCAGTCCCATTCAGAGAGATTACTCCAGGCTTCTCTAGAAACCTTTTTCCTTACTATTTTATATACTCTTTAGCTATTTTAAAATACATGCTTTGGGAAAACATTAATAGTTAATGATATTCATAATTCCGTCACCTGTACATATGCATAATTAGCATTTTCTTCTGATTTTTTTCACTTGTTTTTACACAGACTCTTATGTTGTCTATCTTCTTAAGTGTTATTGTTGACTCAGGTCTCAAAACTTTTTATGTCTAAATAACATGGTGATCAACTTTGTTTAAAAGTCCCTTGACACATACAGCCTTTCCTCTTTGAGTTATTTCCGCATAGTAAATTTCCAAACTTGGCATGAATAATCAAAACACAGGTTTTTAAATGGAGTTTGATAGGTGCTGGCAAAGGGCTCTCCTCTCAGTTGTCAGGTTTCCCCAAAGCTTCATCCACCTTCCCTTTTAAAAACTGTTTTCTGTGAAATGCCTCATTTAATGTTATATATTAGTAGCTATTCTTTTTATTTTATTATATTTTAATTTTCTTTTATTGCCAATTTAGTTATTGGGATTCTGATTATAGTCCATTTTCATATTTGTTACAAATATTTAACCTATTCTTTATCCTTCTTTATGTTAGTTTTGTGAATTTTGATTGTACTAAAGTTTTTATACTTTTAAGGTTAAATTAATTCATTTTTCCCCTTGCTTATTGTTAATTGTTTTGTCCTGTTATCCGCCAGCTCTTCTGTGCTCTCCTGTCTAACTGAAATGGATTTGTTGTGAGGCAGATTGTGAATCTAAATTTTTCTCAATAGTCCTATCAAGTTTGTTCCATCCTGTACTTACATATCCTGTAGAAATACAAAACTGTGCACGATATTTGTAGCAGTACAGTTTAAAATAGCACAAAATTGAAAGTAGCTTAGCAAAACCTGTTGGTTGAACAAATTAGGTTACCTCCACACTATAAAACAGTGTAGCCATTAAAGAAAAAGTTGGTCTACATGTGGATCCTGAAGAGAGCAAAGCATAGTTTAGAGGAAAAAAAGCAAATTGTGGTACAGTTGGTACAGGATAACTGTATGTTTACACATATGCATGTAAATGCATAAGAAAAGGTCTAGTGGTTGGGGACCAGGATTGAGACTTTCACTTTTTATTCCCTTTATTTGAATTTGTTTTGTTTGGATTTCTAAAGGTGTATAAAGTACATACCCAAATTAAAGTAGCCTAAGAAATGCTTTGGACTGTGTTAGTTTTTGGAGATAGAGGTGGAATAAATTTCTATTTATATTTAATATCATTATGTATAGATATTTTAAATCGTATGTATAATTTTATATGTACTTTTTCTGTTCACATTTTATGCATTTTTAATGTCAGTATCTTTACCATTGGAGGCACATTTGAACTCATCTACACTTTCCTGAGCACATCATCTTCACTTTCTTCTAAGTTGTTTGAGATACAGCATTTTTAATTTAGTTTTTTCCATAGTTAATGTAGTCACATGGTTTAAAAGTATTTTAAAAAATGTACAGAATGCTACATAGTGAGAAGTCTTTCCCACCCTTGTTTCCCTCTGCCCACTTCCCACTGCGGTGCCTCTCCCACTGGTAGCTGCTGCTTGTTGTTGTTGTTGTTATTACAGAGCTTCTTTAGGCATGTGCAAGAAAAAACAAATATGTAATCTTAGTTTTCTGTCTCTTTTTAAAAAGGCGAATGCTACCACACTGTTTTACATACTTTTTGTTTTGCTTGACTGACATCATGGTGCTCTTTCCATAGCAGTGCATTGTGTCTTCACTCTGTTTTACAGCCGTGAAATCCTCCATTGGTTGATTGTGCGATCATCTGTTTAGAGTTCCGGCACATTTTAAATTCCATTGGGAGTTCTGTCCTGAGCCAGCAGTTATAGTACATTAGAAAAGTTTAGTACAGTCATATGTAACTAATAGCTAATGTTTATGGAGCATCCTAAGTGTTTACACCTATTCACTCTTGTAATCTGCACAATAGTATTAGGACGTAGTCATGGTTATTATCACAATATTACAGTTAAAGGTTAGCACAGAGAAAGTAGTTCATATCATTTTGAAACTAACTTTTTTAGGTTAAAATTAGGGTGGCTATGTAATTTTTGAAGTTTTAGATGTTTAGCATAGTTGAGGTCATCAAACTTTTTTAGTAAAAAGCCAGATAGAAAGTAATTTAGTTTTTGCTAACTGTCACAACTACTCAACTCAGCCATTCTTGTGTGAAAGCAGTGACAGGTATTACATAAAACAATGAATGTGGCTGAGATCCAGTGAGTCTTCGGGTTACAAAATCAGGTGGCTGGTAGGATTTGCTAGTCCCTGGTGTAAGTCACCCAACAGCATCTTAATCTTGAAGAGCCTTCTTGAAGCATCCTACTTTTGTACCAACTGGTGCCACAGGCAAGTCAGGCCCCTGTGGCTAGGCTGCAGCCCATAGCCACTTCTCTTTAACGGGCAGCGTGGATTTTAGCTCCTTAATGAACCTCATCAAACCTACCACCACCTAGTCTTACTTTTTCCTGTTTCTGTTAGTTGTGTCCATTAGTTGTTGGGTAAATGCACATGTTCTTAATACTGCTGGCTACAGGAAATTACACAACAGTACATGTAAAGGTGTCAGATGGCATCAAGAATTCAGACAAGTTTTCATCATGAGGGCTCCAGCCTAGCACACATAACTGCCTTTTTTCTTGATCTGGTTTGAATCACATGTGGTCAACTGGCTGAACATGGTTTCCCTTATCCTTCAGGGTAAGCCATTTCTGAAATATTTTTTTCTTCTTCAGCAGCATTTTGGTATAATTATCTCCCATTATGGATTTTTGTTAAATTTGGCCTAAACATGGGAAAGCAAGTTTTACTTCCCACACATAGGGAGCCTATAATGAAAAGGCCAGGGAAAATGTGTCCTGCTTGAAACAAAACGTCACAGTCCTAAGGTTCCTTTACTCGGTAAGAAAGGTGGGGCTCCCAATTTATAAATCAGCTTCATTGCATAATGTGATTGCACGATTGCCTGTTTCCCTTGTGTGCCTTAACTAAGCTAGTTTATGAAATAAGTAACATCTCATCTAGAATATTGACAAGTCAAAAACATTGCAGCTATAAACTGGGTGTCCTGTATGCAAAGTCAGCCTACATAATCGTAACAAAATAGGCTGGTGTTTTTTCTCAAATTTCATAGTGTTTTCCAGTCAGGTCAGTATTCCAACATTAGCAAATCAAAAGATGTTACCATGTTACTTTTTTTTTTTCCAGAAATTTTCTCTCCAGGGTCAAGGTCTGATTGAGCCAAGTGTCTTTCTTTTGCAGGCATGACAGCAAGTGCAGTTGCAGCTTTAATCCTCATGACATCCTCCATCGTGTCTGTAGTAGGGTCTTTGTACCTGGCCTACATTCTGTACTTTGTGCTGAAGGAGTTTTGCATCATCTGCGTCATCACATACGTGCTGAACTTCATTCTTCTTATCATCAACTACAAACGACTAGTTTACTTGAATGAGGCCTGGAAACGGCAGCTGCAGCCCAAGCAGGACTGACAACCTGGCGAACTCCTAACTGACAGTCTGAAGTCCCTTTTTCCATTAAGTTAATTTTGCAGCATTTTTTTTATTCTTCACAACAGACACTTTCCCTAAGAATCTTAAACTGATTTTTTAAAATCTTGTAAATTAGAAGGGTATTTTCTGTGTCAATCTTCATTTTAAATATGGATACAAAAAAATACGCCGAGCCAATCAAAGACAAGCTTTAACTTTACTTTGAACATGTTTCTGAAATAATTAAATGTAGCCCTCAATTGTAAAGTGAGCAACCATTGCTAGTAATTCCCCACCGTGTATAAATTCAACTTCAGGTCTAACCAATGTGATCATGACATGGAAATATTTTAGAATAGATACTGTCTTAGTATTGCCATGTTTACAATATGTAGTATGTTTTTAGCTGATGAATTTTAAAATGTAGACTCAACTAGAATTCATTTCTGTGATATTTGTAAATAAAGGTAGAAATATTGGATCCATCCCTGCAGAACTTACTGTACAGTTTAGTTGAAGCATAGCAATGAAGAATTGTCAGCTCAACACTGACAAAGAAAACGTGAAAGTAGTAAGCCCATACAGAGCATCTTGTGAAAAATACTGGTAGCCATGGGTCCAGCATTGACAGCAAAAATAATAGGGTAGGTTGTTCCCTTTCATCTCCTTCCTCTGAAAGGAAGAAACTATTTGGACATTCAAGTCAAGTTTGTGTCCAGTCATAAAACTGGCTCAGTTCTGTCTTAAGTCATGTGACCAAACCATCAAGTCCAAGGCCTTCAGGACACTAAAGATGGGAAAATGGGTATATTTCTTTGGAGAAAAGCTGGAAATATTAATATAGGATTTTAAGATAAAGTCTCTTATAAGAGTTGACTTTTCATACTTTTCCTTAACATTGGTGCCACTCAACCAAACAGTATTACAGCTTTGAAATAACCAGTATAAGCCCAGTCACTCCAGAGTAGGATTGCCCTTGGGTAGCTCTGTAGTGTTTTCCCTGTTAACTTTGTGCACTAACTAATTGAATGTCTAGTTTAATCGTTTTAGAGTCAAATATTATTGGATTTGTAAACTTTAGGGCTGCCATGCTGCTCAGTCTGCTTAATCGGGAGTTCTACAGGTAGACATACCTGAGGGTGAAGTGCAGTAATGTCACTGCTCTCTCTAGTAGCTACACAAACACAGAATTTTTTAAAGTGATTTGAATAAACCCAAATAAAATTGTGACAGTCTGTTTTATGGTGAACATCTTGTATCAGAATGTTAAAAGTGCCTTCTCTCTTAAAAAACCAAATAATTTGTGTGTTGAACTGGGCATAAGTGTCCTTCCTTCCTTTCTTAGCATAAAGTAGACAACTTGCATTCTGTAGAAAGGTTCTATATGATCATTCAGTTCCTTAGATTGAGAGGCAGTAGCGAAAACTTTGCTTCCAATTCAATCAGTCATTATGTTAAAAATAGACCGGTAATTTAAGTGCTTTATTTGCCTTTTTGAAGGGAAGGGGACAGGCTCTGCTCTGTAAACTGTATGTGTAGAGTCAGCAACTGTTTCCAACTGACTGTCATTAATTGATACAATGTGTCCTGTAGCCCAAGGCAGGTATAAAATCTGAATTGTAATGAACTTGAATGAATTTAAACCAGTTTTGTAAACGAGGGTTTAATTCAGAAATCGTCCAGGCTGGTGTGTTCCCATGAATGTGAATATTTCAATGCCTGTTTTATTATGTATGTATTGTTCTTATTTCTGTAGTTAAAGAACTCTAGAAAGCATTGATTGGATGTCTTGTTTATGGAGAAACGAGCCCTAATGCTGAAGTGAATTGTACAATGAGGTCTTGTAGTAGTGCTTCCAGTTCTGCCAAGCCGTTTACTGGTTCTCTTTTCTAAGCTGCAGTGGAAATGGCTCAACGGTTAAGACTTCTGTGGTATATGTAACACTGGTTCTGCTAATCAAGTTCCTCATGTCCCAATTTAAAATGGTTTTTCATCATATTTTGTATCAATCAGCAGAGTATAGTTAAAGCTTGTCTTGATGTCGCACTCTTGCAAATGTCTTCAACTCCATGAGAAAATGTAAAAATGTTCAGCTAGACCCTTCACGTTTTTCCTTTGCTTTCCTAAGCCTGGGGGAAAACACCACTGTTTGAGTTGTATAAAAAAATGTTGCCACATTCCTATGACCCAGAATTAATAACCTCTTTCTCACTGAGCGATGAACACGTGCTGCCTGGACTGAGAGCATTGAAATGCCAGTACCTCCGTAAGCAACAGAACCCTGGTGGGTGTCGGTTGTATCTGTGCCCTGGATGAATTTAAGCTCCTGTCTGCATCTTCTGCGTCACCCAGAAGAAGGGGGGGAAACACCGTGTTACAGCATTTGAGGATTGGTATGACTATTTTAGACAATATTTAAACATTGTAAAATTATTAGCCACCAACATCGAAGATGTTAGGGGGGAGATAAAATTTCTGTTTTTGGTGTTAATTCCATGCTTCTTACTTTTTGGTATGATTTGTAACAAATGAAGCCTCTTATTAACTTGATAGTTGCATCATTTGGAGAAATAAGAGAAGTTGTGGTTAGATGATAAATTCTAGGGAATCTAGGTGGTTTGGAGAATTTCATTTGGTTTTTCGTTGCAGCTAGTTGCTGTCAGTGCGGGTTAACTTATGGTGAAATAACTCGGGTTTAACTAGCCGGGTGCCAAGAACTACTCTTACTTGATGTATGTAGCCTCTCCTTGAATCCGTTACCTTAAAGATGGTGAAAGCAGTGACCACTGCCATTTGAAGAGACAAAGATCTTTTGGTATGAGAGATCTTTGGGCCTACTAGGTAGGCTAGAGGACCAAGACAACAGTAAAAATAATTTGTTGGCTTTAGTTAGCTTATATTCTATTTATATTTACTTTCAAGATTATCGGCAGAAGTGCAAAGTTACCTTCAGCAATTATTTCATAACTTAAATTGGTACCACTGCCCGACAGCAGGCAATGCTGGAGTATCTCAAAAATCAGTATTAACACATGCCAACAAGAAACCCACTACTTTTTTTGGTGACCCATTTGAGAAGGAGAACCTAATAGGCAACCTTTGTCCTCATGTATTTTCCCCCAACATGCAAACACAGGTGAAACATCCCTATTTAGGTAGGTGAGGCCGCACTTATGATTCCTCATTGGTGAGAACTACCCGTCAATAAAACAAAAGGGGCATGGGTAGGAGTCCAGGCTACTTGGTGAAAGATGTCTTTGACAAATTAGCCCAGAAAGGTGAGATGTTTTATTATAAAACTGTATTAAGCATGGCCTAGGTATGAGGTGTATGATCTGTATAGTATGTTCCATCAAAAATATTTATTACTAGTGCTTTAAACTCCAGAGTAAACGTTCATTTAAAGTGGAGTTAACTGGGCAGAATTCCCCTTTAACATAGATAGGAATACTCTTTATCAGAGATTTAGGACACAGTTTTGCTAACTGGTAAAAAACCATGTAAATATGTAAGAATGTTTATTTGTTGCACATAACTTTTTTGGTATAAAATAAATGTAGAAGTTACCTGTGGAAGTTGCTGCCATCATTCTTACACTGCAGTGTTATATTTTAGAAGAGAAGCTGAAGTGAATTCACTCATAAACTACTCTGAAAGTAACCTCATATTGTAACCCATTTCTACAGGTGTAGTGAGTTGATTCTTTTTCTCTCAAATTATATGTAACTTATAGAGGACACAAGCAGAATTCTTAGAGATTACCATTCTTGGAATTCCTGTAGGCTTCCAGTGTATGTGGTTGTCAAGAATGAATGAAAAAGATGTTGCTGCTTTCCCTTCTGTAGGCACATAGAATGTATTTGTTAATCAGCTGTTTTTCTGCTGCTTTACTTGAGCTCACCTTGAATACTCCATTTTTAGTTTTCTTAAAAAGTAACATCTACAAGAAAGATGACTCCATTTGAAATAGTTTAACCGTGTTTTATTGAATAGAACAAATGTGTCTGGTGCTAGAACCTTAGGATTTAAGAAATGGGTCTTACAGATATATTATTTGTGTTGATCACTGAAATCCTCTTTGCAAAGATACATTCCTTTCTACATTAAAAGGCAACCTAGAAATTATAAAGTCTGAAAACCAAATTCAAAATTTACCTGTTTCCTTTCATCCAATTTGGATATTCACTTCAGAAAATGGAAGACGAAGGATGACTAAAAGCCTCCAAGGAAAATGAGCCTTACAGCTCAGATAGAAGCGATGGTGATAAGGCATCGAAAGTGAATGGGACACCTAGATTGGGCAAGATAAAAGCACCTGGATCCAAGAATTGAAGTGTATCAAGGATTTATCTAAATGTAACTACCTGCCTGCAAGAAAACTCGAAAACAGCACATCTACCTGTGATATGGAGGCGTCCTACTAATGAAAATAATGCTCCCATGTCCCATTAGAAAGAGGACAGTCTAAGCAGTAAATAGTCTTAAACTGCGAAAGCAGAAATAGCCCTAGGGGAGAATTAGCGGTGAAGGGCAGGGTTGGAGTGCAAATGTAAAAGGGTGAGGGTCTGTTCTGGCTTTTAGAAAACAAAAAACGTCTTAAGAGACCTATTTCATTACTGTTTTGTCTTCAATTTTCTTAAGGACAGAAAAATAATAGTTGGGCAACAAATACCAGGTTTGCTAATTCTTATTCCTTTGGTACAAAAGGGTGGAACACCAGGCTCACAAAGCAGCCATGCATTCACTTACTAGTAAACATTCTCTACCAGCCAGGCACTGTGCTGTAACCCTCCCATAAGCAAATAGGTATTTTTTCCACCGTGCATTATTAGCGAATATAGCTTTGTTTCTGTGAGTTAGCCTCTTGTCCTCATCTGAGCAGTCCTGGGGGAGGTCAGCCCTGAAATTCCCAGAGCTGTAATCTCTTACCAGGGTGTGTATAGTATTGGGGGAAAGGAAGATCAAAGAGCTGGCCATTGCTCCATCATTCTTCAGAGGTGAGACCAGGACACTCCCTATTAGCTTGGAGGTTTGTGGGTCTTTAAAAAACTAATCAGTCTCTAGTAGCACTGAGGTGGTATTTACATGTTAACCTGAATAGACTTCTATTTAAAAAATAAGCAAATTGGTTATTAACTATTTTATTAACTATCAGAATTAACTGAACTTTAAAAAAAATTTAAGTCAATGCATTTTTTAAAATGTAAGTAAAACATTGTAGTGATAGAATTACATACTCCTCAGCTGTGATTCCCAAGTACTACTGTTCAGTGGAAAACTCGAAGTTAAAACATAGAATATGAGAAAAGACTTTTTATAGTGGGTATTCCTGTGTGGAAAACAACCCATGTGCAAAAAAACCACACAAAACCCTAATTCCAGAGATACTTGGTTACATCGATTGCTTAGGTTGAATTTAAAAGCCGGAGGTGAGACCTGCATGAGGCTGCCCGGCAGTGCCCGAGGGCTGGGAAGTGAGAACAGCACTTGTTTGTAGGTATTCTGGTAACAATGATAGGAAATGTGCTTTGTAGATTAATATTTCTTGAAGTTTAAATATGTAGTATGGCTGGCATGAAAAAAGTCAATGCCCAATAAAACTACAAACTCCATTCTACAGTATTTTTTTTTAAGATTTTATTTATTTATTTTTTCAGAGAGGGGAAAGGAAGAAGAGGGAGAGAAACATCCATGTGTGGTTGCCTCTCGTGCGCCCCTACTGGGGACCTCCCCTGCAACCCAGGCATATGCCCTGACTGGGAATCGAACCAGTGACTCTTTGGTTCACAGGCCAGTGCTCAGTCCACTGAGCCATACCAGCCAGGGCTCATTCTACAGTATTTATAAAAATCAGGAAATGGGCCTTACCCCTGATTTGTAAAACAGTGTATCTGTTATGTATACTTTTTAATGTTTGTCAAGTAAAGAGTTTTTTTACATATTATTCTTTGACACTGAACCAAAACACAAGATGATTACTTTAAGGAAATTTAGTGGCAAATAGAAATACGTAACCCCTAGAATTCCTAATTATTTGAGCTGACTACTCTCACTTCTGAAAAGAGGTCTAAAGATGGCCCCTAAAGTGAGGTCCACTTGCCCTCACTGTCTGCCATGGGACCTGGAAGGGGAGGCTAACGGGGCGTGTGTTCCCACATGCGCAGGCAACCGCCAGGGGAGTGAATCAAGTTCTGCATTAAGAACTGTATGGGTTCACAGTCATCCATTTGATTGGACCAATTACTATTTTTTCTGAAGCATTCAGCCTTAAATTGGGATAGGTGAATACTGAGATTTTAGGAATAGTGCCCTTACTTGCTGTAATGGAGCCTGTGAAGAGGAGAAATGATTCTGTAAGGGAAGACCATCCTCTGGGAGCTGGGAATACAGTTAACCCCTGAACAATGCAGGGTTTGGGGTTCCAACCTCCCGCGCTGTGGGCAGTCTGCATCTAACTACAGTGAGCCCCTCCCTGCGTGTGCGATCCTGAGCACGGCGCTGACCCTTGGGCAACACGAGTTTGCACTGCTGGGTCGATACAAAGTGGACTCGTACAGTTCAAACCTGTGGTGGTCAAGGGTCAGCTGTACTTGTCCACAGGCCCAGTCTAGTTAAAGAGGTCTCACCATCAGTGGAATCAGTTATGATGAGGTCAGAGGACTGCAAGAACTACGCCTGCAAGAACTGGTACCCTCTGAGCTCCTTCCCAGTTCAGACACTGCTCAATTCTTGACCAGAAACCAGGGCACGGACCTGGGTCATTATCCCAGCACGTCACTTCCTGTAAATTTGTTGGGCCTTGGGCTCACCTGTGGAGTCTGACTCTCACTTGGTCATGGCTGGCCTGGTTTGGCTTGTGAGGAGGGTGGCCCTAGGCTGCAGGAATACCTGTGGACACGCACCATCTATACTCAGCCACTCTGAGTGAGGTGTGAGTGTTGAGGCACAGGTTTCTCAAAAACCATACACGGTTAAGGTTATGTAAACAGCTTGACACAAAAATAATTTCAGGTGTTTTTCAGCAGTACAGATCATTCAGTTTTGGGGTGGTCACTTTTGAGCCAGCTCTTAGTTCCATACTGCAAAAGCTTTTATTTTTACCTCTAATGTTCCCTTCTAGCAAATTACTACAAAATCCAGACCAGAAACTTCCTGGTCTGTCGCCCACAGTCCAGGAGGCACTCTGTTTGCTGTAGACGTCGGCTGCACTTGGGAAGGATGGGCTGGCAGCTGGTGTCAGTGAAGAGGTAGTTCTTGCTTTACTGAGTAAACAGGCTCTTTCTCACACAGTGACTTCGCAGCCCATGGCTGGTACCTAGTTTCATTGGCAAGTTTCCAGTACCTCTCTCGCAAAAGGAATGCTGTACTTTTTGGTTGTCTCTGGCGAGTGAAGATCCCCTTTTTATTTCCTAATACTCTCTGTGGTGCTAAAAACAAAGCAAAAGATGTTTCAGATGACTTCTGATGAGCCAAATTGGAACCAACCTGGAGCCAAGATGGGCACTACACAGAAATATCCTCTTATACTTTATGGTTGGTTGGTCTGATGTGGCCACTTAATGGGTTGAAGATTTTACTCCTCCTTATCCCCCAAAACACCTCAGCTCCCCGGTGTTTCTCATCTGTGTTTATCTTTTTACTTTATCTTTAAACTAAGGTTTAAAATAGTAGGGTACCCAGCTGCCTGGTAGCTGGAGGGGGCTGAGACAAAAAGTTACCCTTGGAAAGATGACCCTCCTAGTGGCAGCAAGAGTCCTGACCAGTCCAAGGTGCCTAGGGAGGACCTGCTAGTAGAGGTCAAAGTCCTCCTGGGTGAGCTTCCAGCTGGGTTCCCACTTCTGCGGTTGGTTTCAGAGTTGAAGCAGGGAGGGAGCAAGGCTGGCAACAGCCTGTTAGGAGGACAGACCTTCTCTCCACCCCCTCGTGGAAACCACAGCATCCGTAAAACCAAAAGTAGGTCTTTCCCACCATGAAGTTCAAGACAATAGTAACTTCCTCCAAGATAAGTGAATGCCAGCCACTGTACCAAGCACTTCATCAAATGGAATCCCTACATCACCTGCAAGGTGGCAGGCATTATCAGCACTTATAGTTTTCAGGAAATTTGGCCAAGGTCACAAAGCTAATTTCTCCCAACACGAAGCCAGTGCAGCTACTCAGGAAGCTAGATTGCCATCCAGGACATTTCAAAAAACCACTAATATTTGCCAAGCAGAGCAGGGGCTCATGTTCTTGTTTCTTCTGTTTTCCCCTTTCCACTCTAATTTTTAAGTAAACCTTAACCTTCCAAAGACCTGTGTCCTAACTCCCACTGCTACCAAATCCTTCCCACATCCCAAACTGCCATCCTAAGTTTATGGTGTATCAAGTAACTAGTCATCTGTGGTCGCCCTCGCCTCTCCCCACTACCATCCGCAGATGGTATTTTCTCGGAAGACTTTTAAACACGCCCACATTCCAAAGGCTTTGACATTCTCCTGTTTTTCTCCGGTGGACCTGCTCATGTGAATAACAAGTGCACATTTCTCAGGCTTGCACCCTACTCTGGAACAACAAGTGTATCTCACCACATCCACTTCTTCCTCGTATTGTTAGGAAACACACGGCAAGTTAGCCATTCTCTCCCAAGACAGCAGGCATTCCCATTTTCTTTTTTACCATAAAATCATTGGGGAAGCTGGCAAGTGATTACTGCCTGCTAAGTGCACCTTCCTTTTCCTACGTAATGCTCTTGGTGGCTCACATTGATTAGATAAGCTTCCCCTCTCTTGTTTGCAGTGTTCTTACAACCAACTGTCCTGAACTGAAAGACCAATCTGAAAACATCAGAAATGGTACATTCCATAAACCAAAATGCCACTTACACTGGTCAGTCATAAAATCAGCAAAGTTCCAGATAAGCTCTCCAACCACATATTCTTTGCGTTTTTCATCCAGAACCAAATGATACTGCTCCAGCAGACTTTTCTGGTACTCTTCACTGAACATCAACGGTGGGTCCTGGAATTCAAGGCAAAGGGAGAATGTAAGAGCCAGAACTGACAGAATTGTAAATGTCGAATAAAAATAAGATCCATGTGATGAGGACCAAAATATCTGTCCTCGGGGTGGGCTGCCACGCCTGCGGGGCTCGCCGGGGCTGCTGCTGCTGCTGCGGAGACACAGGCAGGGTACGACGGAGCCCAGAGTCGAAAAAGGAGCTTTTCTTAAACCTTAATTAGTAACTACTTTATAAATATAATCTGATACTTGCTTTATCTTAGTTTTCTCTATTCACCAGCTGAACTACACTGAAAGTAAAAATGTCTCTGGATAATAAATTTAAAACTCAAGTCTTAAGTAGCTGCCCCTGTACAGTCTAAGAACTAGTGTGACTCAGATTTAAGTCACCTCAGATTCGTCTGTGTCTGGTCTGGGGAAGTAGCTGCTGCTCAGCCCAATATAGCAGGCATTGGAGAGAAAGTGGGGAACAAGAAAGAAAAGTGTCCCTGTTGGCACAGGCCGCACAAGCCAGCAAGATACGAGCTTAAGTGTCATGAGGGTAAGTAGGATGAGTACAAAGCAGGAACTGGGGGATGCTCAGCAGAAGGAGCTCACTGAGACAGGGCCACAGAAAGGACCCCCGAGGAACCCTCTGAGCCTGGGCCCACCGGGTGAGGAGCGGGCCGTCCACAACAGCAGCAGGAGGCAGCACCTGTGCACTCATCCCACATTTGGTGAGAGCTCCTGTGTGTTGTGTACGAAGACACAAGATCTTTTAGATGCACCTGGGTCTGAGTTTTCATCTCATGGGAATTTGGGGGAGCTCAACTCAGATGCTGAAGGATGCTGGGGTCCAGTCATTTGTGAGAGAACAAAACCCTACTGGCTTTGCCTTTCTTTTCCAATGAGAAGGATCAAAATGCTATATAAGGTGAACTGAAAACATAACGGTACAATTAAGGCAGGCTTTGTTCCAGTTCCAAAGTTGAATCTGAGGACATGATGTAGATGTTGTTTTAGTAGAAATGACCCTGCATTATCTAATACTAGTCATACATGTCTATTTAAAAACTAAATTAACCAAATCAGCTCAGTCAAACTAATCACATTCCAAGTCCCCAATAGCCATGTGTGGCTAACAGCTACCCTCTTGGACAGTGCGAGCTTTTAGCAGACAGTGCTAACTGAGACTCTCAGAGTTTCTTAAAATTTCTTAGTTCGCTACCTTTTTAAAGAGGGAGAACAAATGTGCATGTACATTTCATAAGCTATCTCCCCTCTTCACAACTTTGTAGAAGTGGCACTCTGTGTAAGCAAGATGAATTTAAAGGTGTGAACAGAATATAGTCCATGGGGGCAGCTGTTCACCATACCAAGAATCGGCATATTAAGAAATGTGTATCAACAAAGAACCCTAGTGGCTGCGACAGACAAGGGTAAGGAGGCTGGGGCGCAGATGAAGACTTGGCTGTGGTTCAAGAATCCACATGAAAAAAACTCCCACAAGACAAAGCAGCGTATCTTTGGTGAGGAAATGGACAAAATAATGAGAAAAAAGCTAGGAATTAAAACTTGCTCCAGGATTTCACTCACTCCCTTAAGGAATATGGTTCCGCACCCGCTGTGTGCTGGCCACTGCTGGGTGCTTAGGAAGCAACCATCATGGGGTTCAGTCTCCCTCGGAGAGCCCACAGTCTGGTCAAGGAGAGAGCCGAGGAAACGATGGTGTGCAGTGAGAAGTACCTGGACAGAGACCAGGCAGAGGGAGCAGATTCCTCTGGCTGGGTAGATGGGGTAAACCTCACCAAAGAGGGAACATCTAAGCTGAGACTTGAGCACGGAATAAGAATCTATTCATTGGCAATTGTGGTGCTAATGAGGGCATTCCAGGCAGAAGGAAGCCAATAAGCTAATGAAGAGGCTGCCTCCGAGGGCCCTGGCCAGGTGGCTCAGTTGCTTGACTGTTGTCCCCTATACCTTCAGGTTCGGGTTCAATCCCGGGTCAGGGCATATATGTAAAGTTGTGGGTTCGATCCCTGATCAGGGCACATACAAGAGGCAACAGATAGATGTTTCTCTCTCTCCCTTCCCTAATCCTCCCTAGGATCAATGGACAAGTCCTCCAGTGAGGATTTAAAAAATTCCAAAAGAAAAGAGGCTGCCTCTGAGGACAAAGCAAGCGGGGAGAGGCCTCAGTTGCGGGCAGGCATGTGTGCAGAGAGACAGGCTGAGTAAGTGGAGAACTGCAGGGAGGTGTGAGGGACAGGGAAGAAGGTACGTTTCTAACTTGGGGCAATGAGTGACACCACTGCCCAAGAGAGTGAAAAAAATAAACAACGTCTTATACAACTTACGTGGTGAAATGCTGCAATAGAGTCTGCCCCATACTCGCTCTGAATAATTGGCTTCTGATAGGTCTTATACCAGTCCTCAAACTGGGTGGCCAGCTGCAGTGGAATCACCTCCAGGTGCCCGTAGTCATGATACCAGGAGTAGTAACTATTCACACAGATGACATCCACGTATGGCGCCTAGGACAAGAGCGTTAAAGCTTGTTCACAAACCAGAACACTGTGTAATGGTGTTACAACTCTCATACGCAGGGGCTCTTCTGGCGGAGCAGGTAAAAAGGGGATCTAGAAAATGATTTCGATGCTTACAAGTATAAGACACATAGCCAAGAAGTGATCTGAAAGGAGCAAGTCCACAACCCTGGACTGACGCACCTGGCCCGGCCGCAGCTTGGTGGAGGGCTGAGGCAGGGCAGGCGCCCAGTGAGCTGGCCTTGCTGTTCCCCAGGGAGTGCTCCTGGCACTGGTCCTCCCTCACCTGGCCCTGGAAGAATGTTCCCATCTGATGGATAGATGCAGTTTTTCTCCTCACAAAGAATCCTAATTCACCATACCATTCCGGGGCTAGCGCTGTGGGCCGTAATGAGGCTGTAATGTGGGCTTGAGTCTAAACAGTGCAACGCTCAGGACTTGTTGGCAAAGACCAAACAGGCCAGTGTCTAGTCTCTAACATCAATTGAACATGGTTCGCCTCCAGACCCGGCCCTGGGATTGATGGGGCCTGTCTTTCCCAAGTGACTGTGGCCTCTCCCAACTGTGGTGGCGGAAAGATGCAGACAGGAGGAAGGAGCTGAGGGAGGGACCTCTGGGTGGACACATGTACATGGGTCACACATCCCACCAGGTGAGCCTTGCAACAGAAGGACTAGACCAGAAGGTGTCACTTGGCCTTGAGCACACGGAGGGTTTCCTCATACCATGCTGGTGTTTCAGCCCAGTCTTTATGTTTCTTTGAAGGGGTGTTTTCGGAGATGGCAAGGGAGCACCAGGGCTCCATGCTTTTCTCCATCCATGCTAAAATGAGCATTCCCAATTTACTTTTGTATACAGTGTGTCTTCTGTTCTCTCTCTAGATGATTTCGCTTTCTATAGCACTTTTCTCCTAGGTACTGGCCTTGCTCTCCAGAGAAGGAACATTTTTTTTTTGCTCCCATTTTTCAACGTCAGGGCAACTGAAGGCATTGTCCCTGAGGGGCTGCTGTGCCAGGGGCAGCGAGGGAGGCCATGTGGTCCAGCCAGCTGTGGGAGCCTGCCCCTTCAATTTTCAACCAGGACCTGGTCAGTGGCTCCCAAAGCGGGTGGGTGCCTGGAATCACTGAAGAGCTTTTAAAAAACACAATTCCCACCCTGGGCTGACTAAATCAGGATCTCAACATCCAGACATTTGCACTTGCAAAAAGTTTTTCGCAGTGGTTCCGATGATTGTGAAGCACCACACAATGGCAGCTTTATGCTCCCTTAATCCTTTGCTCTTTATTGAGCATAATACACTGAGGCCCGTGAAATTAAACTGATGCAGGTAGAACATGGACGGAGAACAAATTGAATATCCCTGGGTCCGGACTCCTCAGACTTATGAAGCCACTCTGCCTGGTGAATAGGCAGGTAGTTATCTTTAACCTAGAGACCATCTATGAAAATGCTGCACTGGCAGCTCCTGGTTCTTCCAGTCACACTGATCCAGGAGCTCCCCTCCTGCCACAGAGGCTCCTGCTGTACAAGTTTCCCTAACGCCCGAGGCCTGGCACCATAAGGCTCACGCCATGCAGGGTGTTCCCACTGACGGGGGGGGGGGGGGCCTGCATCGGGAGGCTTGGACTCAAAAGTGTTCATTGGAGCTCAAGGCCAAACTTGAAGACAGGGTGGAGGGGATGAGAGTGCTGTGGGGGCCCCCCAGGCTTACCCCCAGGTCTGCTTCACAGTTGGCATTGGTCACAAAGGTCACGGGCCGGGTGGGATCCAAGGCTTTTGTGTGGGCAATCAGCGTCCTGTCCACAGAGGGCAGAAGGCAGGGTTCCTGTCAGGCCAGAAGGGCTGTTGTACCTACCTCTTGGCCCCGCCCTCCCAGCCCCCGGAAAAAAAACACCGCTCTCCTCCTTACCTCTAAGAGTATTTTAGGTGAGCAACCATGTTCCTCTAGTCTGCGATCATGTCCCGACACCACATTTTCTCCCTCCCCAAATCCTACACACCACCCCCCAACCCCCAAAGAGGCTACCTCACAGGGAAAAGCAGGCCCAGAGCTGAGGTCCTTGGGTTGGGCACTGCCCAAACCTGGTTCTGAATCTCTGGAAGAGCCCTCAAAAACAGGAGTGGATGGGGCGTGGGTTAGGGTGGGCGTTAACTGAACAAATCCTTAGGGAAGTGGTGTTAGGGGGCAGGGTATGCGCTGTGTGTGGGGCAGCCTCTAGGGCCTTCAACAGCTACGCCCCCTGCCTCACGGAGCAGGGGGAGCAGGGACACTTGCAGATGCCAGAAATCACAACTACAAGTGGTGGCAGGAAAGCGAGTTCCGGGAGACAGTAACAGGACACATAACTGACAGTGGACAGTCGGTGATAGCTGATAGAAGCAGCATTAATGCTGAATTGCATTAACCAAGGAGGGATGAAGAGGCTTCCCAGCTGAGGAACCTGTCAGACCAGGACACCCTCAATCACTGTGTAAGCCTATTTTCTTCTACTCTTCCTCACAGCTAGTGACCCTCTCTCCCCATAATTGCTCTCCTCATTCTAAGGTGGTGGTTTCCATGGGCCAGAACAGGTACCCCCTACACTTAGTTCTGCAACCCACACTCTGAAACAGCCTGGTCGTCACCTGGGAGCTTCGGAGCCTAGCTGAGCTCCTCTAGCCCAGGCAGCTCTATATATGTCTGGCCCCCATCCCTGTGGCTCCAAAAATCATGTATCTCCTTCTTTCCACCTCCCAAAAAGAGCCCACCCGGAACCTCAGGCACCCATTCCTGGGAGCCTACATACACTTCTTTCACCCTCACAACAAAGCACTGTTCACCAGCCCTGGCTCGACACACTCCTACGCCCCATGCACTCTGGGGCTGCATGCTCTGAGCTGTGGGTCACTCTGTCCCAGTGGGTCACTTCTAGAGCCTTCTATAGACGTGGCTCAGCTCAAAGCCACTCTGTGAAACTTGCAAGCAGTGTGCCTCAGGGACTATTTTGATAGCCTCATGCAGCAAGTGAATTAATTCTCCTCTGCAGGACTGGAAGAAAAGGAACCTAGGAAAACACTGGGCTGGGAGTGGGGGAGAGTTCCACCCTCCCACTGAGAAACACTGTCCCCAAGTGGTGTTCATTTCTATTGGAACGCAGGGGCAGGGGTGTGGGGGAGATGTGGGAGGAAGGAGCTACTGGAACCAGGAACTGTAGGTGGCCTAGCCCTGCCCAATAATGAAACTTTAGAATAGTTAGGATATGCAAGTCGTTGAAAAACCTGTTTGTAATTATGTGGGCAAATAAGCTGGTACTATGAAGCTTAACTCCACTTTACAGATGAAACCAAGGCATCAGACACTGGGTGTTTTTGAAGTTTTAACACACACTAAATTTCCCAGGAAGGGAGATACTGTTAAAAGTGAGGGAAGAGTATACCTAGTTTTATTCGAAACTTCACCTAGAGCGGTTCACCATTTCAGAAATGCATGGCACTGAAGGGAACGCTGTTTGTGGTATCACTACTGTCAGCTTTTGAAGCTATGCTTTCACGAGACTACAAAAGTAGGTGTAAGCATCTGACCCCTGCACTCGGTCTTCTGGGGAGTCAGGCCCATGCATTCATGGAGTATTTTATCAATGACTCTCCTTTATATCAGTTAGGCCATGCCACTATTTTTTTTCTTAATTTGAATGTTAGTAGGTTAGGTCACCTCTGAATTTCATTTCAGGTGTGAAAAGCGGGCAGAGTCTCACTCAGCTGAAACCACAGCTTAGCTGGGTAGGGACCTGGTTTCCTGAACTGAACAGGTCTGGATACGCTCTCAGGTCTGGGCTGGGAGCTGGATGCTGACTCGAGCACAGCACACACCCCTCAGGGAGACCTTGACTCTCCAAAGGCCGCCAGCCAAGGCTTAGCGGGGCTGAAGGTGAGGTCTCTCCTCTGACCCAGGCCAGGGCAGGCGGGGGCACTCACTTGAAGTAGTAACCTGCAGGTTGCAGGAAGGAAGTGGGCTCATTGGCCACAGACCACATGACAACAGCTGGGTGATTCTTGTCCCTGCGTACCAGCTCCTCCATCACCTCCAGGTGGTGCTGCAGAGACACGTTGCCGTAGCTCTGGCTATGGGGCAGGGGAGAAAAAAAAGCCCGTTATGGCCTGCCCAGGTGGCGGGCTGAGCAGCATGGGCAGTGGGCACTCACACCAGCACGATGCCCACGCCAGGGCTCTCATCGATGACCACGATCCCGTACTGGTCACAGAGCTGCATCACCTCCTCCGCATAGGGGTAGTGGCTGGTACGGAAGGCATTGGCACCAAGCCACAGAAGCAGGTTGAAGTCCTTCACCAGCAGTGGCCAGTCAAAGCCCTTCCCTCGGATCTAGGGGACAGCAGAGTAACATGACCCCCACCCCGTGTCCCAGATGCGTTTCCTGCTAGCACTGGGCCCATTACCCTCTATCCAGACAAGCACAGGGCCCATCAGGCAGCAGTTCTGGGCAGTTGGCTGAACTGCTCTGAGCTACCCTCAACTGCTCGGGGGCACAGGGAAGGTAAGGATGAGAAACAGCCCCCACAGTTACACAGGAGCCCCAACTCACGTCTGCATCCTCATGTTTGTTGACCCCATGGAAATAGAAAGGTTTTCCATTAATGAGGAACTGGTTCTTTGTGACAGCTACAGTGCGAATCCCCACGGGGAGAGTGTAGAAGTCAGACACAGGCCCAGCTGCCGTCTGTGCAGTCAGCCTCACCTGCAGAGCCAAGCACTGGCGTGAGGCACCCTTCATGGCCTGAGCCCCCCACAGCCTGCCTATCCACAGGAAGGCCCTTGTATGCCACAGTGGCCCACCTCAGGGACACAAGCAGAGAGACTGAGAAAGTACAGGTTTCTGCCATTAGCAAGGAGAAACCCACCCTGCCCATGGGGTCTGCTCCTCAAATCTGGGCTGCCCCAGCAAGGGTTGAAAAAAATCAGGCTGGGAACACTTCAGTCCAACTGACTAGGGAGCTCAGAGGTCCATGTCTGCCCTGCACCCATGCTAAAGCAGGTGGGGCTGCTGGATGGGGCAAAAGGCCTCCCACAGCCCCAGTCTTAACCACCATTACCTCCAACGAGTACAGGTAGGCAGGGTGTTCATGCATCATGTATGGCCACCAGAGGTGGGCACTGGGCACCCGCAGCTGGCCCTGTCCCCCAGTCCCCTGGGCTACGACTTTGCCATCCTTATCCAGAAGATACACTTCTAGCTGGAAGTGGTCACTGCCCTGGATGAAAATCTGGTAATACACCAGCCCTGTGGGAGACCAGAGAGATCAGAGAGAAGAATGTGATCTGGGTCGTACAGATGAGAAGACCCTGAAGCCAGCACTCGGAGTCCTCCCAGGCCGAGACCCCACCAATGATGGTTATTTCTTGAACTTGATCTGCAGTGAGGAGAGACTAAGTGAGGGCGCACAGCGCAGAATGAACACGGAGTCACCACCTATGCTGAGTGACAAGATTTTAGGCAGGCTCCTTTTCTCATTGGGCCTTATCTCTCAATAAAATGAGGTCAGACCAGATGGGTATTTTGGAAGCCCTTGCCAGCTTACATGGGCTGGATTTTAGCTTCTTAGGTAGATGGGGACCCGTGAGGGTTAAGAGATGCTGGAAGAGCCCTGCTCCCAAGGCATCTTTCTAAACAGGGAACAGAGCCACCTTGGGCCTGGCAGAGGGCAGATCCTGCCAGGAGCCCTCACCAGTGCCTTGGTCCACATTGGTGGTGATGGTGATGTCATCAATGTAGGTGGTGGGCGTCGTGTAGAGGAGCACGGGCCGGTGAAGTCCAGCATAGTTGAAGAAGTCAAAGTTTGTGTTCTGGACAAAGTAACCCTTGGGGTACCTACAGTGGGAAGACAATGGCCAGCTGAGGCCTTACCCTGAGGCCTTCAACCTCACCTCTGCTAAGGCTACCCTGCCCCTAGTGGGAAGACCACTGGGCAGGGTGGGGATTGGGATGGGGGAGCAGGGTGCTGCTCACTTGGAAGTATCCGTCTTGTAGATGATGTTCCCTGGTGGCAGGGTGTGGGGGGTGAGCGTGTTGTTGATGGCGATGGTAATGCGGCAGGAGGACAGGGGCCCACTCTGGACCAGCTTGCTGATGTCCGCCTCGAACGGAAGGTGGCCCCCCTCATGCTCTGCCACATGGACCCCATTCACCCACTGCAGACACATAGGGTTTATGGGGCGGGGGCAGCAGGCCAGAATATGAGAGGCACTGCCATCTCATGCATTCCTTCACACAGACGCCCTGCCAGCTGCCACCTGCCTCATTGGCCTGATGGGAGGAATGGAACTCTAAAGGAGACTGAGCAGCCCTCCCCAACCCAGGGCACAAACCCCAGTGTGGGGCAAAACATTCCCCCCACCATCCACCTCAGGGAACAGGCTGTCAGATGACAGCTGGGAGCCAGGCACCCCAAGGCAGCCCTACTCATGCTCAGCGACTGCACCTGCCCACTTGCCCTGCTTGCTGCTCACTGCACTGACCACAATGGCATAGTAGTGGGCGCTGCCAATTCTCAGCACCACTCTTGTGCCCAGGTCCTGGGTCCATCGCTGGGGCAGGGTCGTCTCCCGTTCATACCACACCCAGCCGATAAATCTGCGCAGCTGCTCATCCTGGCCCATGTCATTGAAGCTGGAGGGAACAGGCATGTCCAGGGTAGGACCCGACTGAGGAAAGAAGGGCCAGGATCAGGACCAGACCACCTAGAAATCTAAGACCAGGGCCCAGGTGGCCCCCTCTCCTAAGAGGCCAGGTCCCCCAGCAACCCTGCCTGCAGGAAGGCTTCTCCAGACCCTGGAATTCTGGGCCACTCCACCGTTGTTAATCTTTGCCAGCAACTGACCAATGCCTTTTGTGGAGCTCATTTAATTCCCACATATCCAGAAGTACACATCGGTCGCTCATTCAATGGACAGTATACAATGAACACTTACAATGAATGCTGTTTCAGATGCTAGGAATAAAATGGTGGACACGCCTCTGCTGTCAGGTGATCAGCTCTATTACTAAAGTGTGGAGAGTGAAAGGGGTCAGGGAAGGCCTTTCAGGGCCAGGCCCATGGAATACTGCCTCAGGACAGCCTGGCAGAACTGAGTGAACCTGAGCCCCGCAGGGAATCCCTTGAACACCCTCAGGCGGAAGGCAAGCAGGAGTGAGGCAGACAGTTGAGTGGGCCTGGAAACAGTCTGGCTTTCCTAAAGACATCTTATGTGTGGGGCATGGACCTCTGAGGAGGGGATTTCCTCTGTCCTTCAGAGTTGTATCCCTAGCCACTGACACAAGCCCTGGCACATAGTAGGAATACGATATATATTGGCTGAATGAACGGATAACTTGCTGATGAGGGATGGACTGTTAGGATCGGTTATGTCCAAGGACTGGTGGGACCAGTTCTTTCTCAAGGCAACCAGCACCAGGATCTCCAGGAAAAGAGGTGAGCACAGGGCCACACGCAGCCTGAATGAAAGGAGAAGGATCAGCAGAGACCTGGCTAAGAGGAAGATGACTAAGAGGAAGATGATCAACTGACGCCCCAAAGAGGAAGGCTGGCCATGCACGGGCTGCTTTACTGAGGAAACTGTTGAGTGGAGCACATGCCTAGCACCCACCCCACCCCCTTTCTTTCTTCCTTTTCCTGCTGAATCCTGGGCAGCAAAGACCGAAAAAAAGGATCTGGGAGAGGCTGACAGTCCCACTTCTCCGCAGCCCCGACCCCAGTCAGAGATGAAACCTGAAGTGACGTCCTTAGTTGCCTTGGTGCCAAGCCCTGTTCTCCGCCTGAGGTCCTGCCTGCCAGTGCAGAGCTGGTTCCAAGATGTGTAAAGCCTGCCCTCCTCCCGCGCCGGCCCAGCTCGGTGCCGCGGACCCTGCTCTGGCTCGGCCTACCCGACTGGACCGGGCAGGAGTTGAGCCCTTCCCGGGGCCCAGGAAGAGTGGGCGCCCGCCCCGCAGGCAGTCTCCGAGACGCCCACCGCCCACACCCCTCTTCCGGTTCCGCGGGCGCCCCCGCCCCGCCCCCACCCCCGCGGGACGCGGCCAAGCCCGTTATCTTGAACCGTGTCCAGGCCTGCGGCTCCGAGGGCAGGGCTCCCACGCTCCCCACCGGGCTTCTAGGAGCGCCCCTGCCCAGGCCTCGTCACCCCTGCTCCTGGAGCCCGCACCTCCCGCAGCGGCGCGCGGTACCACTGCTGCTCGAAGCCCTGGCGCCGATTGTCGGAGAAGTCGGCGCGGAAGCTCCAGAGGCCGTTGAGCTCCTTGCGCTCCCGCGACGCGCTCTCCCGGGGGTACAGCATCCCGCCCTGCAGCGCCAGCCCGCAGCCCCAAAGAAGCGGGCCAAGCACAGCCCAGGTCCCCGCCGACCCTCCAACCATGGTTTCCGCGCGCCCGCTAACAGCGGCTCGGCAGCCTAGGAGTCGAGAGGGGGACGGTCACACCGCGGGGCTCGGGGCGGGGCCCGGGGCGGGACTTGCACGGACTTCCCCCTGGTGGCCTCCTGCGCCATATTGACTTAAAGCAAAGGGGGGTCGGCGAGGCGGGCCGCTGGGGAGGACTCACCCTGCCTGCTCGTGGGGGCGGCGGGGAAGGGCGGCGGGGAGCCCGAGGCTAGGCCTTCAGAGGAGAGGGACCCCCGAGCTTCCATCCACGAAAAGCGGGGGCACCGGCTCTGCGCTGGCCCCCATGGCTTCGGGGTCACTGCTTGTTCCCCGCCTTCCCTTCCGGGACTGCTCTCGCCTCGGGTGGCGGGTGCGGGGCCAGAGGCCAGAGCGAGATCCTGGAAAATGGCCTATTTTCCCCCACCCCACTTCGACTCAATGGGGCCGGCCTGAGACACTTTCTCTTGCTTTCTCCTGAGACCAGCCGAAGTCATTTTGTGGGGTGGGGTCCCTTCCACAGGCACCCCTGTCCCAGGGGCTAGGCCATAGACTTGACCCTGGGCCTCCACCTGCGGTCACCTGGACCCCAAACCCTTACCCTGAGGGCCAAGTATGAAAGGTTAGGGGGCTTATGACCCCAGTAACCTAGGAATCTACTGTTCTTTTTGATACAATTACCTGATTTCTTATATTATTATTTTTCACTTTAGCTCTGATTTCATGCTCATCTAAGCAAATTTCTGATAGTGGACCTTGATACTGGAAACGGAGTCCCCAGATAGTACAAATAAGATATATTCTAGGAACTGCCAATGTAATAAAGGCTTTTCCCAAATGCTTACCATATAAAAATAAGAGAAAATGGGATACAAAAGTATATACAGTATGATCCCAATATTGTAGAACTATACCCACACAAATAGAGGAAGATAGACATGAAGTGTTACTGATTATTATAGAAGTGAGGTAGATGATTTTTGTTTTGTCCATACTTCACTGATTTTTAAAAATCTGTGATGAACATGCATTGTTTTTATAATCAGAATCAAACCAATAAGTTTTTTAAAACAGCAAAGAGGCAAAATCAATAAAGCTCCTATAAATTAATAAGTTGGCTTTTCATTTACCCACAAGTCTTTTTTTTTTAAGATTTATTTATTTATTTATTTATAGAGAGGGAAGGGAGGGAGAAGGAGAAAGAGAGAGAAACATCAATGTGTGGTTGCTGGGGGCCATGGCCTGCAACCCAGGCATGTGCCGTGGCTGAGAATCGAGCCTGTGATGCTTTGGTTCCCAGCCTGCGCTCAATCCACTGAGCTATGCCAGCCAGGGCCCCACAAGTCTTTATATATTTAGTACAAGCTGATTTTCTACTGAGGAAAGTGAAGAGATGGAGTCATTCTCTATTCAAGCTGCTAAAAATGACTAAAGTAGGTTCAGGCATGAAGAAATGACCATTCTTGTTTTAACTAGCCTGGGAACTTAAATTTTTGAACTATCAGTTTTCTGGATACACATCAAGCCTTCAGATAACCCTCTGATAACCCCCTAAAGTACTAAGGGAAGAATATTCACATATCCAGACCACCTGATGATACACAGGAGCCAGACCACCAGTAATTGAGAGGATTTCCATCTCAGACCAGGCCAGAGGCTAAGAATGCAGGACTAATTCTTAAGAATACACTTCATAAGAACTCTTAGCTTTTCTCCCCCGCCCCCAAACAATCTAGGTATTGCCTAGTTGTGTTCCTAGTTTACAAACACTAAACCCTTGATAAATCTTGATCATTTATCTCAAGCCAAAGCCTCCAGAGTCTTTTTGAGTTCATTCAACACGATTGTCTGATGGGAACGAGGAGACTAGAGAACTGATAAAATAGTTTCCAATCTCATGAAGCTGAAAATCAGACCCTAGTGGGTAAAGCTGGATACCAGTTTCCTTCCCCACCTGTTTGCAGCTTTGTACAAATATACGAGTCTGGAGATGTAACTACGTGTCTTGGCAGCACTGAGAATGAATGAAAGAATGGAGGCTGTAGAGAACAAATGAAAATACCATTGGTGAAGGGGTTCTTATCCCTCCTCAAGATAGAAATCAAGAGAAGAGGTAAGCCCTGGCCAGGTAGCTCAGTTGTTCAGAGCAGCGTCCCAATACACTAAGGTTGGAGGTTTGACCTCTGGTCAGGGCAAATACTAGAAGCAATCAGCGGATGCATAAAGATAAATGGAACAACAAATCAATTGTTTCTTCCTCTCTTTCTTAAACTCAATCAAAAAAAATTTTAAGGTGAAACAGATTCAAAAGGAGATGTTTACTAAAAACAAGGAGGGAGCTTGATGCATCAAGGGAGCACACACCAAGAACAGTATGTAGCTCCCTGAACTGCTGCCAGGGTCTGCCGTATAGAGGGCTGGGTTCTTTGCACAGGTGCAGAGCGCAGCTCTTTGGGGAGGGCCTGAAGAGAAACTTTAAAGTTATCCAGGAAAGGCTTAAAACACAAATGAAGAGCATTTCCTTCTGGTTAAGACAGGCTCAGCCTTTCTTAAAAGGATGATATATGAGACACCCCAACATTATGAGTACAGGAGGTAGAGAGGAGGAATGAGCCAGTCCTCATCTCCTTGGAGATGAGTTCCAACTCCTCAGCATGGTTTGTCATGATCCGACCTGTCCCTGGCTCCTATGTTCCTGCATGTCTCAGTACTTTTTCCTCTGACTGGAAGCCCTTTCGTCCTTGACTAGTGAACCCTTCCTCATCATTCTCAGTCTTCAATACTCAGTTCAGACTTTTTTGTGTTTGTTTTTAACATTTAAGATTATTATGTTTATTAATTCCTTTTTACTGTTTTTCTATTACAGTTGTCCCAATTATTCTCCCTTTGCCCTCCTACACCCATCCCACTCCCTGCTCCCACAGTCAATTCCCACACCATTGTCACGTCCATGGGTCATTCATACGTGTTTTTTGCCTAGTCTCTGTGCCTTCTTTCCACCATTTATCCCCCTACTCCACCCACTCTGGTCACTTTCAGTCTATTCCATGTTTCCATGCTTGTGGTTCTATTTTGTTTGTTACTTTATTTTGTTCATTAGATTCCTCCTATAGGTGAATGATATGGTATCTGTCTTTCACCAACTGGCTTATTTCACTTAGCATCATATTCTCCAGTTCCATCCATGCGGTTGTGAAGGGTAGGAGCTCCTTCTTTCTGTCTGCTGTGTAGTATTCCATAGTGTAAATGTGCCATAGTTTTTTGACCCATTCATTTACTGATGGGCACTTAGGTTGTTTCCTGCACTTGGTTATTGTAAATAGTGCCACTATGAACATTGGGGTGCATATGTTCTTTTGAATTGGTGATTTGGGATTCTTAGGGTATATTCCCAGCAGCAGAATTACTGGGTCAAAAGAAAATTCCATGCTTAGTCTTTTTAAGTTCAGACATTTTTTTTAATTTAAATTTTTTAATTTATTTTTTAGAGAGGGAAGGGAAAGAGAGAGAGGGAGAGAAACATCAATATGTGGTTGCCTCTCACGCAACCCCCACTAGGGACCTGGCTGGCAACCCAAGCATATGCCCTGACTGGGAATCAAACCACCAACCCTTTGGTTCACAAACCGGTGCTTAACCACTGAGTCACACCAGCCAGAGCTAAAGTTTAGACATTTTTATCTTCACATTCCTTGGCCTCCCAGTCACTCCCCCGACCCACCCCCTATACACATACACACTCTGAATTTGACACAGGATAGTAAGAAGCTAGGAAAATTGCTTGGCAAGTGGCATAGGGAAACTGAGACAGCTGAACACAATGGCTGAGCAATTTACAGCCAGGTAGGTGTACATGGTCACCAGGGAGGAAGGCCTGGCAGGGGCAAAACTGGGAAATCAAGGACCTCTCCCCCATGGTAGCTTCTTTCCCACTTGCCTTTCCTACCTGCCAATCCAGGTCCAGAAAAGCAGCAAAATCATGTGAGTGATGCCAGAACCAATTGCAATGGCTGCAGATTTCCTGCCCTGTCACTGACAAGTGGAGACCCTGACCCTGAAAGGGCACACCTGGGGAATGAATATTCTACTGAATCCCTCCCCTGAGACCTCCCCTAAGATTCCCACCTGTAATAAAGAGGTAAAAGCCTCAAGACAAAGGACCCAGTGCTTGTGGGGTCTCTCTGGGGAGCAGCTAACACCATTTCCTTTCCCTTCTTCTTTCCCTACTTCTTTCTCCACAGGTACTTGTCTCCTAAACTCTGAGGCAACCAGTGGCTGCCAGCTTGTCCCAGGCTAATCCCCTGTGCTTGCCCCCAAAGCTCCCTTTTCTCTGACCTGCCAGTGAGCTCAGGCAGCCCAACCTAGGCTCTCCTGTTGCTTCTTCTGTCCTAAATACTTCCTTGTTTCACTGCCCCCAGCTTTAATAAATATATCCTTATAGTCACCTGGACTTGTGTTATGAAATCTTTCCTACAGGAAGTCAAGAACCCATGCACTACAGCTGGCCCTAAGCAGACCCAGTCAGGGCCAGGTACCCTGTTTGGTAAGAAATTCACTGAGGAATTTGGCCCTTGGTTCAGGCCTCTTCCTGTACTGACCACACTGTAGACTCTTTCATTTCTTGAAACCCACTACTGAGATTTCTCCCAGCCTACCATCTCCTCCTATTTTCACCATCTCCATTTACTCTAAACTTGCACCTTTACCATACTGAAGCCACATTTCTTCTGCTCTCCCTATTTTTTCTAAATAGAGCTGACCTCTCCTGGTTTTTCAGCCTGGGAGCCCTTCTCACACCAACACCGTGCATCTCCCTGGGGTCACCCACCACTCCAGAGCTTTTCCTCTGGAGCATCTCTACCCCTGCCTTCCCTGTTCTCTTCTTCTTTTGCTGCTGTACCCACATCACCCTTGGGGAAGCTTCTCCTTCCTAGTTCCCAAGCATAACCTGGGGATGAAACGAGCTTATTCTTTGGTGCTCTCATAAAAACATGCACAAAGTCTCTATTCTCAGGACTTTCCTGCCAGTAACATTGCAGATGAAAGGGGAAACCAAGCTAACAGATATGGGGAAGTTACTAAGTTCTAATTCTCATAGGCACAAGTCTGTCATTCCGTCCTTATTGCAAGGCTTTCCTCCAAATATCTGTCAGAGGACTTGCCAGAATGAGCCAGCAAATGATGTGTCACCTCCCACCACCAGTGAACAGTTTGAAAATCTGAAGTGGCATTGAAGGACCAACTGTTCCCTGACTTGGAATAAGCCCCGTAGGGCATTTCCTCCTGTCTGAAAATTGCTAAATCCAGCCTTTTTCACCTTCATTCTAGTTTATCTCAACAAGGCAATTGACATATGAACTTCTAAAACTCAGCAACATGCCAATAAAGCCCATAGCAAGACCTACAAGGTCTGTCCAGAAAAAGTCCAGCCATTGTTAATATAACGAGAATGGTTTGCATGACATCAGTATAAACTGGTAGCCAAGGAGAGTGGACTGGAATGCATATGCATGAACAATGACAATTTCACTGTACTAGTCAGTGGGTGTTGTAGATGCCACTGAGTGAGCATGTGTACTGTGTGGTTGTCACATTCAAAATGACTGAGCAAGTACAGCAAAAATCTGCACCAAAATTTGTATTAAGCTTGAACATTCTTCTGCAGAAACTATTGGGATGATTCAGAAGGCCACAGCTATGGGCAACTGGTGACTGGCAACTTTGTCATGACAATATGCTGGCTCATGCATCATATCTTGTGCAGAATTTTTGGCAAAACATCAAATCACCCAGGTGACTCAGCTCCCCTATAACCCAGATTTGGTGCCCTGTGACTTCTGGCTTTTTCCCTTTGAAAATGAAAATATTTTCAGACCATAGATGAGATTTAGGAAAACACGACAGGGCAGCTGATGGCAATTGGGAGAACAGTGTAAATTCCCAAGGAGCCTACTTTGAAGGTGTCGTTGTCCTACATACAGTGTTTCTTGTATCTTGGATCTTCTTCAATAAATGTCTCTATTTTTCATATTACATGACTGGATACCTTCTGGACAGACATTCTATGTTTCCTGACTTCCCTTCACCCTACCCATCGGATTCTGAAGGACTGGACAGAGGACCAGGTAGGATGTACCTGAGAGAGACCCTGAGATTGCAGAGTCGTGGGGGACCAGGAGAGGAAGACAAACTCATGTGTAAAGCTGAGTTGACTAAAAGATTCCTTCTCAGCCATTCCCTCCAGAACAAATGTAAGTTCCCTGCAGAGTTGGATTAATCCTAAAGCTGAAAGGTTAAGTTTTAGAGCCCCTCACTTGCCAGAACTCCTTCTAAGGCCTTAAGAGGGGTGCCAGCAATTGTTCACATGGTGTAGTAGATACCTCTGGTGCCTGATGTCCCCAGCAGCCTCTGATTCCAGCAGAGCTGAATTCCCTGAAAGCTCAATGAGCAATGATCCGTTCCTTGAAAGCCCAGGCTCACCCCCTGCTCAGTGCATCCCATCCCAAGCAGTCTGTAAATTACTAAATTCTGCTTCTTCAATGGAGTTGAGGAGTGTGGGTGAAGTAGTTATTAATTACCTAGAGACACTTCATCCAAAGGGACACAGGAACCATCAGAGGTGTGGCAACTCTGGGAAGATATGCATAGTTGAGGTATGACCTTGATAATACAATTTGATATTGGCATTTCCTTCCTCTCTGTCTTACTCTTCCTGCTACCACATTCCTGAGACCACTTCCCAAATAAATGCCTGTGTCTAATAGGTCTTTGTCTTAGGCTCTGCATTCAGAAAAACCCAACTGAAAGTGTCTCTGTCCCTAGAAAGCCACCCCTCAGGATGATACTCTGGTACTAGGCAACCTTTCTGGTCATTCAGAAACAAGGACCCAATTTTCTGTTGCTCTAGTAAGTACAGTGATAGCTTCTGGGGTGCTGTAGCATTGTGATTACTGAGACTACTATGTTGGGAACCACGCTGCCTGGCATCAGAAGCTGTAACCCCCGCCAAGGCTAAGGCTGAGGGAGTGATCAGCCTTACCTTGGACCGTAAGTCAGTAAGGAGACAAAAGCTTATCTCCCTGGCAGGACCGTGGCTTCTGCTGCTTCATTCATAACTGACCCCCAATGCTTGGTCGGTTAGCCAGTGACAGGTAAGATTCCCCAAGGGGGGAACAACTTAAGACAGGCACGATCATGTGGGAGGCCCCCAAGAAAGGACTTTGGGGGCTACAGCAAAAGGGAGTGATGGACCCTCGCTCCTCGGCTTTGACATAGCCTGAGTCCTCACCATCTGGGAGAAAATCTTCTTATCTCTTTGTTGCCTTAGTTCCCTGGCTCCACCTAAGCCTGAAACAATGACAGGGTGGTGCAGCTTTGTGCAGAAAAGGGCGGGTTCTCCAGGTGATCAGGCCTAAGAAAGAATATGTAAAATCCTGTGAAATCTGCTTTGTTTAGAATGCTCTCAGTTGAATGATAAGGGTCCAGGGAAGAAGTAAGTTTGTTCCTTAAAGTTTTTTACAGCTCTTTGATCCTTACTCAGAATAGGCCCTCAGACTTCCTTGTTACCTATTGTTTGATCCTTACTTCCTAGCAATGAGTAATGAGCTTTACCTGAACTCTCATGCAAATGAAACCAATAGAAAGCCTCTCCGGCGGGGGAACTGCGCACTCCCCACTTGAGAGAGTGGCCATTCCCTTCCTACTTCCCCACAGGACTTGGTTGTCTCTGTGTATGTTTTTCTCACATGCTGACAAGCCATCTGCAGTGTTCCGCCGTCACTGCTGGTCGGTGGTTGCGTCACTACTACCTGTTGTGAATTGAGATGATTTCACATTACATTTCACTTAGTATAACTTTCATTTCTTCTGTTATGTTTTTGCTGTACTCAATGAGGTGTTGGAGCATCCTTATCACCAGTGTTTCAAACTCTTCATCTGAAAGGTTGGTTACCTCCATTTCATTTAGTTCTTTTTCTGAGTTTTTGTTCTGTTCTTTTATTTGGGCCATATTTCATTGTCTCCTCAGTTAAGCAGCCTCCCTGTATTTGTTTCTGTATATTAGGTAGACCTGCTTTGATTCCCTGTTAGAAAAGGCACCTGCAAATTGTGTGGGGCTGAGTCTTAGATAATTACCAGGGCAGGCAACCCACTTCACCTCTTTGTGGCTCTGTGTGGGGGGAGGGCTCAGAGAGGGGACAATGCCGTTGCCTGGCTTCTGGAGGTTTGCGCATCATTCCCCCCACTTCCAGTCACTTCACCCACTTCTAACATGCAACTGGCACCCTTCCATCTATTGCCCTGATGGTGATCCCACACTGGGTGAGTTTGCGTATGTTCTAAGTCTATGCGGGTCCTTAAAATGGACTCTCCTGGAAATCTGGCAGTTTCTTCCACCACCACAACCCCCACTGGTTTCTACAGCCAGAAATTATGGGGATCTATCTTACTGGCACTGGAATCCTGGGCTGTGTGATCTGGCCTAGGGCTGGGATCACTCACTCCCAAGATCTCCCTTCCAATTTTTATCCCCCACATGTGAATGTGGGACCGCCGTTCTGCCACCTCTGCTGCCTCTCCACACCACACGCCCTCTTTGCACCTCTCTGTCCATTTCCATGACTTCACTTCTGCTCATCTGGATGAATGTGACTTCTTTAAATCTTTGGTTGTTGGACTTCCATACAGCTCAATTTTCTGACAATTCTGGTTATTTGTTTTGAGATATAGTTGTAATTCTCTCTGTGGTTGTTCTAGGAGGTGAAGTGTACCTATTCCTTTATCTTGACCGTAAGTCAAGTTTTTTAATTTTAATTCATTTTTTATTTTTAATTACAATGGGCACACCTTATTATATTAGTTTCAGGAGTACACCCCAGTAATTAGACATCATAGAACTTACTAAGTGATCATCTGATAAATCTTGTGCCCTTCAGACACCATACATAGCTTTAGAATATTCCCTAATATTCTATAACTATGAATAGTCTAACATTCATAGTTATTATTGACTATATTCCCTATGCTGTACTTTACATCCCCATGACCTTTGTGTAACAACCAATTTGTACTTCTTAATCCTGTTACCTTTTTCCCAACCCCCTAACCTACCTCCCATCTGGCAACTGTCAAAATGTTCTCTGTATCTATGACTCTGTTTCTGTTCTGCTTGTTCATTTAGTTTGTTTTTTCAAGATTCAATTGTTGAGAAATATGTATTTATTGCTATTTTATTGTTCACTTTTAAAAATCTCTTTTTCTTTCTTCTTAAAGAAGACCCTTTAACATTTCTTATTATATGGTTTGGTGGTAAGGAACTCCTTTAGATTTTTCTTGTCTCAGAAACTATTTCTTTTTAAATTTTATTTATTTTTTTAAACTTTTAAAAAAGATTTTATTTATTTATTTTTAGACACGAAAGGGAGGGAGAAAGAGAGAGAGAGAGAAACATCAATGTGCGGTTGCTGGGGGTCACGGCCTGCAACCCAGGCATGAGCCCTGACTGGGAATCAAACCTGCAATGCTTTGGTTCACAGCCCGCGCTCAGTCCACTTAGCTATGCCAGCCAGGGTTCTTTTTTAATTTTAAGTGATAGCTTTTCTGGATAAAGTAGTCTTGATTGTAGGTCCTTACTTTTCATTTCTTTTGAATATTTTATGCCAATCCCTTCTGGCCTGAAATGTTTCTATTGTGGAACCAGCTGACAGTCTTATGGAAGCTCCCTTGTAGGTAATTAACTGTCTTTCTCTTGCTGCTTTTAAGATTCTCTTTAGCCCTGCCCAGCATGGTTCAATTAGTTGGGTGTAATCCCACAAGGCAAAAGGTCACTGGTTCCATTCCTGGTCAGGGTATATGCCTGGGTTGCAGGCCTTGTCACCAGTAGGCATGCATGCGAAAGGCAATGAATGAATCAATATTTCCCTCACACATTGATGTTTCTCTTGCTCTCTTTTTCCATACTTTCCCCTATAAATAAATAAAGAAAGAAAGAACAAATCTTTAAAAAAAGATCCTCTCTTTGTCGTTAGCCTTTGGCATTTTAATTATGATGTGTCTTGGTATGGGCCATTTTGGGTTCATCTTGTTTGGGACTCTCTGCACTTCTTAGACTGATATGTCTATTTCCTTCACCAAGTTAGGGAAGTTTTCTGTCATTATTGTTTCAAATAGGTTTTCGATTTCTTTCTCTTTCTCTTCTCTTTCCAGCACCTCCTTGATACAAATGTTGGTATGCTTGAAGTTATCCCAGAGACTCCTTACATTATCCTCATTTTTTGGATTCTTTTTTTCTTTTTGCTATTCTGATTGAGCATTTTTTGCTTCATTTTATTCCAAATCACTGATTTGATTCTCAGCTTCATCTCCTGTTGATTCCCTATAAATTAATCTTCATTTTAATTACTATATTCTTCATTGCTATTTAGCATTCAGACATGTTTTAGGATCTACTGTCATAAAAAAATGTTCTTGATCCAAAATTCCCTTCCACAGCAAAATTTATCAGAAGAATTTCCTATATTCAGTGTCACCAAGTTCTTTCACTGGGTTTACTTTCCACCTACTCCAATTAGATTTAACACTCCACAGAAACTGCTCTTGGCACAATTACCAACTACCTCTGTGTTGTAGATCCAAACTATTTTGCAGTCTTCTCACTCTTGGTGGTTCAAGTCAACACTCTCCCAGGCTTCCATGAACCTACAAGCTTTTTGTTTTCCTGTTATCTCACTGGCCACTTCTTTTCAGCCTCCCCTGCTAACCCCTTCTCCTTAAAATGTTGGAGTGCCCTGGCTTCTCTATCTATAATCTGCCCACCCCCACTGCAAAATTATCTCACCTATTCCAATAGCTTTCTATATCATTTACATGCTGATAGAATCTCCTGAAATTAGTAACCCCCTCCCACATCATATCAGGGTTGGCCTGTGTGATCAAGAGATGTTTCTTCCAAGACTAGGTCATAGTGTGGTTTCTGCCTTTCACTCTTTTCTGGATCACTTACTGTGGGGAAAGCTAGCTGCCATGTCCTTAGGACAGTCAAGCAGGCTATGGAGTGGCATGGGTGAGAAGCTGAGGCCTCTTGCGAATAGCTATGTAGGCAAGCCTATTGGAAGTGGATCCTCCAGCCCCTATCAGATGACTGCAGCCCCAACAGACATCTTGACTGCAATTTTATGAGAGATGAAGAACCAGAATTACCCAGTCAGCTACTCCCCAAATCCTGACCAATAGAAACTGTGAGATAATAAATGTTTGTTGTTTTAGGCTACTAGGTCTGGGCACTATTTGTTATGCAGCAACAGATAACTAATACAACCTCCAAGTTTATATCTCCAGCCTTGTTTACTGCAAAGACCCCCAAATTTGTACCAAAGCTTAAATCTCCAAAAGCATCTCCAAATTTATATGGACAAACCACAACTCTTGATGCTGAAAACACCACTACTACCCAGTTTCTACTCTGAGAGAAATCTCCATCTTAATATCCACTAACAGGCCAGAAACCTAGGGGTCGTTATTGATCCCTTCCTTTCACATTCCATGTCCAATCCATCAGTTCTGCTTCCAAAATTAATCTTGACTGTGTCTACTCTCCATTTCTATTGCTACTACGTTGGTCCAGGCCACTGGCATGACTCACCTGGACCAATGCCTCTTAACTGACTTCCCTTTTTCCATACTTTCCCACCCCACAACAGCAACCAGAGTTAATGGTCTTTATAAAATCTATACTATATTAAATGGTTTAATCCCCCCAGTGGCTTCCCAGTACACTCCAGAATAAAATTCAAACTCCTCACCATGACCTTTTAGGGCTTCGTGTAACCCACCTGCCCACTCTCTCTCATTCACCATTCTTCAAACATTTGAGCCATTTTTCTGTTCCTTAAATGCTTCAAACACATTCCTGCCAAGAGGACTTTGCATAGATTGCTTCCATAGTCTTCCCTTCTTTGTCATTGAGGGCTCAGCTCAAGTTACCTCCTCAGCCTCCTGAGTTCTGTACCCACTTTAAAGTCATATTATAATAGGTAACCATGGTAATTATTAGTGTTGTTCCCAATATTTTTGGTTCTCCCCCTTTCTAGACACATGCTCCTTGCCCCTTTGAAGTTAGGTATAAGCATGTGCCTATTTTCACCAAATGAAATGTAGACAGCAGAAATTTTGAGAGCCAGTATCTGATCTGCCAAACCCATTTCCTGCCATGGTGACCATGGAAGTATGTGTCAAACTGAGCTTCCGTCAGCCTGAGTCCCTGAGTGAGTTAGGGTGATCATGCCCAACTTCCAATCTGTGATAAATGTGAGGCCTGAATGAGAAAGAAACCTTTATTGTTTCAAACAACTGCGATTTTGGAGTTGTTTGTTACTACAGCATAACTAGCCCGTCCAGACTTACACACTGTGTGCTAGGTCCTCGTGTGGGTGCCTCACCTGCATTAACTCATTCACTTCTCACACCAACCCTATGGAGTAAGTACTGTCATATTCCCATGTTATAATGCAGGGACCAAGGCACAGCAAAGTTAAGCAACGTTTCTGAGACCATAGAGCTAGTAGGGAGCAGAGGTAGAATTTGAACCTAGCTAGTCTGGTTTCAGATTTATGCTCTTAGTCATTCTGCTATACTGCCTCTCAGAATTTCAAACTAATGTTGGAACAGGAATTGACAAAATTCGTGAGTTTTATGAAATATTTGTACATATATAGAAAAGAGGGAACTGCCAGTTTTTATTTTTTCATTTATTGATTTTTAGAGAGAGGGAGGGAGAGAGAGGAATACTGATTTGTTGTTCCACTTATTTATGCACTCATTGGTTGATTTTTGAATGTGCCCCAACCAGGGATCAAACCCACAACCTTGGAGTGTCGAGTGAATGCTCTAACTGACAGAGTGATCTGGCCAGGGCAGGGCTAACCACCAATTTTCATCCTGAGTTGAGATATATATTAATTATATTTACAAGTATTCATATCATATATTTAAACAGAGATGTCATGATATTTCAGCAACTATTGTATTTTATTTTATTTTTTATTTTTTGCAAGCTCGGGTCTTTACTATAAGGTGTCAGCTGAATAAGTTACAAGGGTGATACATGTGCAATAAAGGAAACTGCCAGCTCTCCTGAAACTTCTTCCTTGAAAAGGGAAGAAGTCACAGTGATTTGGACTGGGAAAAGATAAACAGAGACAAGCTAATCTATTCTGGAACTAAAATCAGGTTTAGTTGCTATTTCACTATCAATACCAGGGCAACAATGATCAAGTACAGCAACCAATTAGAATAACAGACATTTTAGGGTTAATGGTTATTTCTACAAGATCTAAAATAATCTCTAAAGTCTGAGTGTCTTAAAAAAACTATCCCCACCTTTTAGAAATACTTCTGAGAACAGTTTTGAAAGATGCTTTAAACAAACTCTCTTGAGGTATAGCTTACATATAATAAAACACACACTCATTCTAAATGTACATTTTGATAAACCTTGGCAAATGTATACACCTGAGTACCTACCACCACTATCAAGATACTATAGAACTTTTCCATTACTGTAGGCGGTTTTCTCCTGACCATTACGGGTCAGCCCTACCCTCTCCCCGAAACCCAGGCAACCACTGATCTGCTTTGTGTCACTACAGGTTAGTTTGGCTTTTCTAGTGTTACACATGAATAGAATGATACAGGACACTTTTTGTGTGTCTGGATTTTCAGTCAGCATAATGGTTTTGAGAATCTTCATGTAGCTGCATGTATCAGTAGCTCATTCCCAAAAGCAGTTTTTACTAACAGAAAATAGAACAAGTTTCAATTCTGAAGAGGACTGTGTAAATATTCTCTACTTCATTCAGATAAGACTTTTTTATCATCACATCCTCCTTGGGGCACATCGAAGTGAATCTCCTTTTTTAAAAAAAAATTTATTTTTTATGTTTTTAGAGAGAGGAGAAAAAAAGAGAGAAAGAGAGAGAGACAAACATTGATGTGAGAGAGAAAAACGTTGATCAGTCGCCTTTCATATGCACCCAGCTGGGGACCTCATTCTCATTCCAGGCACGTGCCCCGACTGGGAATTGAACTGGCAACATTTCCCTTTGTGGGATGACACCCAACCAACTGAACTATATTGGTCAGGGCTGAACCTCATTTTCAAGTGAATTTTCTTTCTCCTAAACCCTAAGGGTCCCAGTGAGACTTGTCAGGAGGGGAGCAATGGGTAGTGGCAGCTTGTCCCAGGCCAACCCCCTGAACCTGTCTCCAAGGCCCCCTCTTCTCTGACTTTCCAGGAAGAAGACAGCAGCTGCGTCTTGGCTCACTGCTTTCCCATTACATTTCTAGTGAGCCAGAGAAGCCCCACTTAGGCTCTCTCATGTCACTTCTTCTGTCGCAGGCCCTTCCTTGTTTCACTGTCCCCAGGTTTAATAAATGTACTGTCAAAATTAAAAAAAAATTCTTGTAAACTATATTTTATTGATTATGCTATTACAGTTGTCCTAGTTTTCCTCCCATTGCCCCCCCAACCCAGCACCCTGCACTCCCTTAGGCAATCCCCACACCATTGTTCATGTCCATGGGTTGTGCTATAGGTTCTTTGGCTACTCTGTTTCCTATAGTGTACTTTACATCCCCATGGCTACTTTGTAACCACCCATTTGTACTTCTTAATCCCCTCACCTCTTCACCCATTCCCCCAAACCACCCTCCCATCTGGCAACCATGAAAACACTCTCCATATCCATGATTCTGTCTCTGTTCTTGTTTGCTTAGTTTGTTTTTAGATTAAATTGCTGATAGGTATGTATTTATTGGCATTTTATTGTTCATAGTTCTGATCTTCTTTTAAGTAAGTCACTTTAACCTTTCATATAATGACAGTTTGGTGATAATAAACTTCTTTAGTTTTTTCTTGTCTGAAAAGCTCTTTATCTGTCCTTCAATTCTAAATGGCATCTTTGCTGGGTAGAGCAATATTGGCTGTAGGTCCCTGCTTTTCATCATTTTGAATATTTCTTGCCAGTCCCTTCTAGCTTGCAATGTTTCTTTTGAGAAATCAGCTGACAGTCTTCTGGGAACTCCCCTGTAGTTTACTAACTGCTTTTCTCTCACAGCTTTTAAGATTCTCTCTTTCTCTTTAACCTTTGGTATTTTAATTATGATGTGTCTTGGAGTGGGCCTCTTTGCATCCCTCTTTTTTGGGACTCTCTGTGCTTCCTGGACTTGTATGTCTATTTCCTTCACCAAATTAGGAAAGTTTTCTTTCCTTATTTTTAAAAAATGGATTTCCAATTTCCTGCTCTTTCTCTTCCCCTTCTGACACCCTTATGATGGGAAGATTGGATTGCTTGAAGTTGCCCCAGAGGCTGCTTACACTATCCTCATTTTTTAAAATTCCGTTTTCTTCTTGTTGTTCTGATTGGTTGTTTTTTGTTTTCTTATGACCATGTCATTGCTTTGATTCCCAGCTTCATTCACTCTCCTGTTGATTCCCTGTATATTGTTCTTTATTTCCATTAGTGTATCCTCTGTTTCTGACTGCATCTTTTTATGCTGTTGAGGTCCTCACTAAGTTCCTTGATCATCCTCATAACCAGTGTTTTGAATTGTGCTTCTGATAAATTGCTTATCTCCATTCTGTTCAGTTCTTTTTCTGGAGTTTTGATCTGTCCTTTCATTCAGGCCATGTTTCTTTGTCTCCTCATTTTGTCAGCCTCCCTGTATTTGTTTTTATGTATATTAGGCAAAGCCTCTATGACTCCCTGTCTTGGTAGCTTGGCCTAATCTGGTAGGTGTCCTGTAGGGCACCTACAGGTGGAACAATCTAGTGGCACAGCCTCCCCTATGACCCAAGCTGGATATTCAAGGTGCACCCTCCATAGGGGCTGAGTACACCCTCCTCTTGTAGTTGAACCTTGATTATTGTTGGCAGATCAATGGGAAGGATTTAGCCAGGCCAGTTAGATGCAAGGACTGGCTGTGACCATTGACCACCAACCTCCGCCCTCTGTGTAATATCAGCTGTGCAGGGGCAGGGTCGTGATGTTCCAATGTGATCTATAGCTGTCTACTGGGTGCACAGGCTCTGGGGTTTCCCAGGTGGGGTAGGCCAGAGTCTGCTACCACCTGTGTTCCATCTGAGGCTAACCAGCATGAGCTGCAAAGCAATCTGTAGATGGCTGCTACCTATGCTGGGCTCGGAGTTTCCTGAGTGAAGCCAAACTGTGGTCCAAAGCTTATTTTGGTTAGTGCTGGGCCTGGGGTCTCTTATTCAGAGGTATGGGGGCTGGGGGCTTGCTGAGGCTGGTTGTTGCTTGTTTAAGAGGACTTAGGAAGATATAAGCCTGAACTGAGATAAGCCATTCATATGGAAAAATGCCTGTTAGTTGGGTCAGGTGGTACCTTAGGAATTCCCCAGGGTGGAGTGAACCATGTGATCCAGGTAGATGGAATCTCATATAGGGCCCTGCCTACTGGCTCTGTGACTCTGGTGGGGGATGGCTCAGAAAAGGAACAATGGTCTCTGCCTACTTTTCTGTCTGAGAGAAAGCTGTCCGCTAGCTCTCATCCTGATGCCAGACACTTCAGTTTCTCCCTGTATGACTGGTGCCTTGGAGGATGCTACCCCAATGCTGGAGCTCAGAGGGAGTGATTCTGAGTAAGTCTGTGTGTGAGCTATTTAAGAAGCACTTCTTGGTAATGAAGTATTTCCTTTCACTGACTCAAACACTGTTGGATTTTACAGCCAGAAGTTATGGGGGATTATCTTCCTGGCACTGGAAGCCTGGGCTGGTGGACGTGGTATGGGGCTGGGATAACCCTCCCAAATTTTTATCCACCACACATGAGTGTGGGACCAACCTGTTCCATGTCTGCATGTCTACACATCTCTTACCAGTCTGGATGGATGTGGTTTCTTTCATTATGTAGTTGTCGGACTTCCATGCAGCTCAATTTCTGATGGTTCTGAATGATGGTTCTTCTGTAGTTTACTTGTAATTTTGATGTGGTTGTGTGGGGAGATGAGCCATGTTTACCTATACCTCCATCTTTAAAAATTGTTTTTAACTAATTTTATGACATGGAATTGTGTCCACTCCTGTGTAGCTGCTGACAAGAGAAGACATATCCTTGAAATTCTATTTCTCCTGCAAGACTCAATATCAGTTTTCCAGTAACACATAGAGGAAAGAACAGTCCTGGGGATCTGAAAACCTACCATACTGAAGGGAAAAAAGCAGAAGAGAATTTTAAACAAGAGCATTAAGGACATATAATATCTTCTTTGATACACCTGATATAATTAGCACTCTCTCTAGTCACCTTCCTACATCTCCCTGATTCATCTCTGAGACTTATCACAATCTGAAATGACCTTGTCCTTTCTTTTTCTGAATGTCTGTGGTAGACCGAGTAACCATTCACCGACATCAGCCTTTCTGTCAGAGAGGTGATTTTCCTCTCCCATACCCAGGAAGCCAGGCCTGGCCAGATTGATCCACCCTGATACATGTAACTCTAACTCACCTATTTTCATCACTGGAGAGTATACCATTGGGTGAATATACCACTATTGACTTTACTCTCTTCCTGTTGAGAATTAAGTTGTTTCTGAGACAGTATAGGGACTTGGGCCCAGGAATAGAAAATGCTGGGTAGCCAGGATGCCAAGTTAAGACCAGGTGGTCAGAAGGAACATGGGATAAGCTGACAAAAAAAATATCATCATTCTTCCACTCCATACTCAAAAACACAGAGGTAACATGCTTTATCTCCCTTCTAAATGTCTGCTTAAACAACTGACCTGCACATGCAGCTGAAGGTTTGATCACTCTACAACCTTTCTAGGGGGCAATAGTGAGCAGTCTGTCACCTTGTCCCCACAGATAAGCACAAAAGTAGTTAGTTACCAGGCAACAAAGCTGTAAAAGGAAGTCACCCCACCCAGACATGGGAAATTCCACAAGCCTATCTTTTTCAAAAAGCCCATCTTTTTGCACGATCCCACTTTGTCCCAGTTTGTAAAGCAGGCCAAGCAGAGCCAGCCCCAAGTCAGTTCAGAGGACCTTCCTTTCCTCTGTGCTACCTCCCTTGTGCTCAAACATAAGCGTAATAAAATCTGTCCGAAAATTTCTCTGAGGCTTTCCCTCAATTTCTGTCTTGGGGAACCCAAGAACTCCAATGCTGGTAACATTTCCATTTTTCACTTTTACAATCAGTGTTGCAATGTACATGTCCTAAGTGGCCCCTGACCTTATTATACATGAGTGAGCCTTTCCCCAGGTGTGTCATAGGAATGGAGCTGATGGGTTAAAGGGCCATCCATCTTCCCCTTCACCAGGAAGTGTCAAGCGCTTTGCAAGAGGGGTGTACCCCTGATGTTTTTACTTCTAGCTGCCCCAGCTTAATGGAAGTTCAGCCACCAAAGCTTCCCCTTGACCCAGCGCAGGCCCACACAGATCCTCATTCACCAGTTCTGCTTGTTCCTAGCTCACAAAGAGCTTTTATTCACTTTTATCTTGACTAGGTCTTCCTGGGTTTTTTTTCTATTTTTGTGTCTTATTCATCATTATTATGTTTCTGAAGAATAGAGTCATGATGCTGCTATTTGACTCTAAATAAGTGTGAATGAAGAAAAGGTTCTGTGGAAAGTAACCTCACCGGGTGATCAGATCATAGATTCTAACCGGACAGGTCAAGGTGGGTAGCCATGTCCCAGTCATGTAACTTTTCATAAAAGGTTTATCTTTGTCTTAAGACCTGTCCAGTGTTTCTGTGCATCTAGCTTAATGCGCCTTTGAAATAAGTATAACTGCCCTCAAACTTAACTATCTTGACTACCAATCTCTTTCTTGCTTTCTCCTACCTTCAAGTGGTCTTCCTTACGTTCCCTCCTTAATTTCAAATGCACAGGAGAAACAGCAAGACTGTCATTCTCTGGAGTATTTGAGATCTTGCTTCCTGGCAACTGTCATCAGTTTTGTCTCTAATTCTCTACAGATTTGGATGTTCTTATGTCAACATAAGTCTGTCTTAAGCTACTTTTCTATATATCTGCCTCCTTCCTCATGTACATCTAACTTGAATACCTGCTCCTTGGGCCTGGAAATACCTTTCCAGGCCGATCTTGGAGGCTGCCATGTTCTTTCTCCTGTTTTCTGACTCATCTTTCTGAGCTTGGCTCAGATGCAATTCTTCTGTTTCTTCAATCAGAAGGAACTTCTCCCTTCTCCATCCTCCCAGGATGGCAGCTGCTACTGCATTTGTGGTCAGGCGCCCAAGCCGGCGGCCTGGCTGTCTGGTCTCAGCCAAACTGTGACTCTCTGCCGACAGATGCTCCTCCTTTTTTGCATAACCACAATGACTTGTGGTCATTGACCCCCAGGTGACAGCATACAGGGTCACTTGGGTATAGGTGATCTGGAGCGCATGGGTGTGTCCACTGGATTTCTACTGCTCAATGGCAATAATAACAGTAGCCCACATAAGCTGGCACTCTACTAAGGGATTCTCACCTTCCCAAGCCCACCCTCCAGAATACTATAAAATAGAGTTATTCTTCCTTTGTTACAGCTGAGGAAATTGAGGCTCAGAGAGAAGGAATGACTTGCCCAAGGTAACACACCCATTGTTGATGGCACATTCACTCCTTTCCCCCCAAATTATCCTGTGTTCAAAGGACCTTCTGCTGTCTAGGGCAGGAAATAGTAGACTGTGCTCCACCTGGTGGCAGGATGCAGCAACACAAAATGTCCCTGCAAAGTTGAGAGGGTCACTGCCTTGAACATAACGAAGCAAGTCACAGGGTACTCAGCTGAATAGAACACGAGTTTAAGACTTCCTCTTACATTTTTTCCCAATAGGTAATTTTTATTGCATTTTAAAAATATCAAAATAGGTTTTGAGAATCATCTGCCATCATCTTGTTCCATAGCTAGATGACTCTTAGATCTTATTTATCAGCTTGCTGAGTGGTTCATTTTTCAGAGACATAGATAACATCTAAAATTTTTCCTTGTGTTGAGCTGTTTTGGCTTGCTGAAGCAAAGCAGCTGAATTTGATACAAGTTCAATGCCAGCAACTTTCTGGGCTTGAGATATTGAACAAACAATGACTGGCCTTATATGGACACTACTGATAGATTTTTTTTCATACAAAAAATGTCAGATTTCAACAAGAACCCCATTATCCTGAGTAAAAATGGAGATGGGGAAATGAGTGTTCACAGACCTCATCTTGTGGTGGAAGCCCCATGGAACACTCTTGATCACATGGGGTATTTGACCAGACTGTGAACTACAGCAGTTTCTATCTATTCTCCACTGTTTGTCAACTCAGACCCTCTTCCTTTTATTTCCAAGGAGGCTGAGTTCTGCATTGGTGAAGTCCCTTTGCAGAATTCTCCTGGGGCCCTTCACATTAACTGTGCATCCCTTCAGAGTGGTGTTAACATTTTCCAGAATGTCAACAATCTGGTTGTTGAATATGGTCTTTATTCTCGAAGCAGATGCAGCAAAGAGAGCATATTAATGTTTACTTTTTTTAACAGCTTTGAGATATAATTCACATGCAATACAATTCATCTATTTAAGGTGTACAATTCAGTGGTTTGTTTTAAGATTTTATTTCTTTCTAGAGAGGGGAAGGGAGGGAGAAAGAGAGGGTGAGAAATGTCAACATGAGATCAGCTGCCTCTTACAGGCACCCAGAACAGCCTGGGCCTGCGCCCTGACCAGGAATTGAACTGGGGACCTTCTGCTTTGCAGGATGATGCCCAACCAACTGAGCCACACCAGTCAGGATTATAGTCCAATGGTTTTTCACACTTATCACAGATAAGTGTGACCATCGTTACAGGCAATTTTAGAAAATTTTCATCACCTCATCAAGAAACTCTGTACCCTTTGGCTATTTACCCTTTTGTCACAGGTGGGCACAGGTAACCAGGTTCTTGGTGATCGGGACAAAGAATTGAACTGAACACCCAGAGTTTATAGCAGAGAACATGGGAGCAGGCCAACTCCCATGCAGAGATTGACCTCATGGGCTGGAAGGACTCTATTCTTATAGGGCGGATCCTTCCTGGCTTTTTTTGGTGGGCTTTCACTGTGCATGTACAAGTAGTTATATTACTTTAAAGCTACTGCACATGTGGTCTCCCATGATTTTCCCTGATTGGCCGCCAGGAAAGAGGGTCCCACAATGTTACCAAATTGACCCCCCTTTCTCCTGGGATCCCCCTGTACTAGGTTCGCCTTTCCCTTCGCCAGAGAATTATAACTCTCCATGTTAGAGATTGGTGAAAAGGAAAGGAATTATTTATTCAAGTTATACAGATTTAAGAGTAATGACTTAACGTCTTCATCAAAATCCCCAAAATACCCACAAATACACACAGTCCTTCCTTTCCCCCTTTGCCCAGTTTGGGGTACTGTATCTCAGGAAAAGAAACAGAAGTCCGTGGCTCAGGCAGCCCCTGGTTTTTCCCAGTAATCTGTTCTCGGCTGGTAGGCCTCCCTCGGTTCCTGGCACCATCAGCTGTGTTGCCTGGCATCATCAACTGGGATCTTCAGCTAAAGCTGAGTGGTGGTTCTCTGCTAAAGCTGCATGGTGATTCTTCTCATGGCTGTGGGGGGTCCCCACTCTGGCTAAAGTCATGTGGTTCTCCCTCACCAAGGCTGCGGGGGTCCCCACTATGCCAAAAGTGTGTGGTTCTCCTCTCAATGGCTGCCACGTCTGGGTTTAAATCCCCACGCCAATCTTCCTCTGAAGCCCCACTTCCGACTCCTCCCACAATCGGCTACATTGGCCAGCACTTGCATATCCTTCTAGCTTTACTGTGCTGCCATAGTGAGTCTGGGCAGGGGTGGCCCAATGGCACAGAGCCAACAACTCCAAGCTCTCACACAGGTGCTGTAACCAGGGGGAGTTGCCTCCCAGTTACATCCTGGGTGGAAGTCACTCCCTTCTCCCTGGCTCAAAGCTTGGCCACAGCTATTTAACATATCTATGAAACCAATGAAAGGTTATAGATATGCTAAATGACCATGCCTGAGGTTAGCTGCAAAGCTGTTGCTATGCAAAACAGCTCTCAATGACCCTGTTCCATGTGTCGCTTCCTCCAACTCACACCTGTGTGTATGTGGGGGAGTGGTGAGGACATCCTATAAATCTTTCTAATATTTCCTGGACACCTTGAGTTCTGGACCCCATTACAAATTCTTCTTTTGGGGGCCCCCTGGCTGCACCCTCCTACACTTTTATCCCTCATACCTAGCCCTCAGCAACCACTAATCTACTTTTGTCTCCATAGATTTAGCTATTATTGATGTTTCACATAAATAAAATTATATAATATATGGTCTCCTACCAATTCAATGTTTTGAAATTAAGTGTGTTTACATTGTGATTCTGCTTTGTACTACAGTTAATTGGAATCAGTAGTTTTGGCCTTGAGATTTTATACATTTTCAAGATTAGCAGAATATTACAACAAATCCAGAATTCAATTTTATCCTCCCTTTCCAAAGAGAAGCCCAGAGGCTCTATTCTCCAGAGGAAACAAAATGAAAAGGAGGAAAAATAACCACCAAGGGAGTTAGGACATTTTGAACTTTTATTGAAGTTTTTACCATCCAGGCCCCTGATCTCCAGGCCCTGCCTGTGCTGGGGTCTGTGCTCACCTTTGAGGTGCAAAAGGCTGGGAGATGGATAGTCAGGGCTGCCTCTCTTGCCCCAATTCAGGGCTTCAGAGTGGCCCTGCCAGTAGGAAAGATGCCCCAGGACACACCAGAGGTCACTCAAAGGGGCAAGAGTGAAGAAAAGAGATGAATGTCCCATCTGCCAGAGGAGGGAGGGGCAGTGGCTAAAGATGAGGCCCTTGCCCACAGGCCAGGCCAGCTCTCGAGCCTGTCTAGGGGAGCCACAGGCACTTCCTGGGTGTCGGGGTCTTCTGCAAGGTAGGCCGCAGCACAGGCATCTGCTAAGGTGGCACATGGAAGCTCTGCTTTGGGTCTGACTCTCAGGAGGCAGTTTTTCAAACTGATCCACTGCTCCTGACTTCACACTTGGGGCAGGTTAGCCAGGTCCCTACTTTCACAGTAGTCCCTTTCCCCAATAACAAAAAATGACAGTCCTTTGTCTCAAAGACTGGGTGGGAATATACAACTCTAGGACATGTCCCAGAAGTGAGCAGCTGCTGCTGCAGGTCCCAACTCGGGGAGTTAAGCAGGTGCTTTAAAGAAGAGGACGGCTCTGGAAACCTTAAGTACAAATTCCCCCTGGACAATTTCAGGTGAGTTCAGGGGGTGGGGCAGAAGTGTTCTTGCTGAGCTGGATGGAGTAGAGGGGAGGGAGGCAGAAACAAAGGTCCAGTGCCAGTGGAGACCTGGCTGGTAGTAAGAGGGCAAGAGAGGAAAAACACAAAAAGAAGCTAAAATGATGACAAGAGTTTCTGAAACTGGATTTGCAGCACAAATACAATGAGGAGCTGCCTGTGGCTTGTTTTATTCCCATCTCAGCTACCTGGGAGGATCTTCAGATCAGAAATGGAAGGACAAATGTTGGTAGAGGAATCTGAAAACCCAGTGTAGTGAGTTGCATAGCGTCCCTCCCGAATTCCGTTTGCCCAAAACCTCAGAATGTGGCTGTTTTAGCTTTCTAGGGTTGCTGCAACAAAGATTCATTCTAGAAACTTTCTTGTGAATTCTTTGGGATTTTCTAAATTTAGAATCATGTCATCTGTATATAGTTTTACCTCTTTGCAACCTGGATGCGTCTTATTTCTTTTTGACATTTCAATATTATTTTATAGCCCTGGCTGGTGTAGCTCAGTGGACTGAACGCTGGGAACCAAAGTGTCCCAGGTTTGATTCCCAGCCAGGGTACATGCCTGGGTTGCAGGCCATAACCCCCAGCAACCGCACATTGATGTTTCTCTCCCTCTCTCTCTCTCTCTATCTCTATCTCCCTCCCTTCCCTCTCTAAAAATATAAATAAATAAAATCTTTTAAAAAAATATTATTTTATATTAGTTTCAGGTGTATAGCATAGTGGTCAGACAATTATATAATTTATAAACTGATCCCCACTGATAATTCTAGTGTGCATCTGGCACCAAACGTAGTTATTACAATATTTTTTACTATATTCCCTATGCTGTACTTTACATCCCTGTGACTATTTTGTAACCATCAATTTGTACTTCTTAATTCCTTCACCTTTTTCACCAAGGCCCCCAACTCTCCTCCCATCTGGCAACCTTCTGTTTGCTTTCTTTGAGTCTGTTTCTGTTTTGTTTGTTCATTTATTTTGTTCTTTAGAGTCCACATGTAAGTGAAATCATATGGCCTTTGTCTTTCTCTGTCTGACTTATTTCCCTTAGCATAATACCATCTAAGTCCATCCATATTGTTGCAAATGGTAAGTTTCATTCTTTTCATGGCTGAGTAATATTCCCTGTGTACATGTATCACACCTTTTTTTATCCAGCCTATTGATGTGCACTTGGGTTGCTTCAAATTTCTTGGCTATTGTAAATAATGCTGCGATGAACATAGTGATGCATGTATCTTTTCGAATTAGTGTTTTGGATTTCTTCACATATATACCCAGAAGTAGAATTGTTGGGTCATAAGGTGGTTCTATTTTAGTTTTTTGAGGAAACTCCATACGGCTTTCCATAGTGGCTGCACCAGTCTGCATCCCACCAACAGGGCAAAAGTGTTCCCCTTTCTCCACATCCTCACCAGCATTTATTTGTTGATTTATTTATGGAAGCCATTCTGACAGGTGTGAGATGATATCTCTGTTTTTAATTTGCATTTCCCTTGTGATTAGTGATGTTGAGCATCTTTTCACATGTCTATTGGTCATCTGTATGTCCTTTTTAGAGAAACGTCTATTCAGATTCTCTGCCCTTATTTAATTGGATTGTTGGGTGTTTCTTTTGTTGGTGTTGAGTCATATGTGTTCTTTATAAATTTTGGATATTAACCCCTTATCAGATGTATCATTGATGGATATATTCTCCCATTCAGTAGGTTGCCTTCTTGTTTTGTTGGTGGTTTCCTTTGCTGTGCAAAACTTTTTAGTTTATGGAGTTCCATTTATTTACTTTTTCTTTTGTTCCCCTCACCCAAGGAAATGTATCAGACAAAATATTAGTAAGCCCTTATCAGTGTGGCTCAGTTGGTTGAGTGGCGTCCTACAAAATGAAACATCACCAGTTCGATTCCCCGTCAGAGCACATGCCTGGGTTGAGGGCAGTCCCTGGTTGGGGTGCGTGTGAGAGGCCACCAATTGATGTTCTCTCACACGTTGGTTCTTCTCTCCCTCCCTTTCTCTCCCTTCCACTCTCTCTAAAAATAAATAAAGCCTTTTAAAAAAAAGGTAATAGTCCTTCTAAAAAATATTAGTAAGATCAATGCGAGAGAGTTTACAGCCTATGTTTTCCTCTAGAAATTTTACAGTTCAGGTCTTCCATTTACAACTTTAATCCATTTTGAGTTTATTTTTGTGTATGACGTAAGAAAGTGGTTTGGTATCTTTTTTTTTTTGCATGTATTTGTCCAATTTTCTTGACACCATTTATTGAATAAACTGTCTTTGCCCCATTTGATGTTCTTGCCCCCTTGGTCATGTATTGATTGACCATATAGACGTGGTTTTATTTCTGGGCTCTCTATTCTGTTCCATTGGTCTATGTCTGTTTTTATGCTAGTACCATGCTGTTTTGTTTAGTATAGACTTGAGGTATAGTTTAATATCAGGTAGGGTGATACTTTTATTTCCTTTCTAATTGCTCTGGATAGAACTTTCAGCACACTGTTAAATAGCAGCAGTAAAAGCATCCATCCTTGTCTTGTTCCTGACCTTAAGGGGAAAGCTTTCAGTTGTAGGTTTTTTATAAATGCATTTATTGTGTTGAGGAAATTTCCCTTTATTCTTAACTTTCTGATGGTTTTTATTATAAAGGTCTGTTGGATCTTGTCAAATGCCTTTTCAGCACCAATTGAGATAATCATGTTGTTACTGGAGAAACTCGGTTCTTCTTGCCGATGCAGTGAAGAATTGCAGATCAGCAAGTCTATTAGCATGCAAGCAGGTTTTATTAGTGATGCATTCTCATGGAAGAGAATGGTCCAAGCTAAGGTGGGGGTTGAAAGGCATAGGTTCAGGGCAGGGCAAGGTAGGGGGCATCAGGTCCTTCGTGTTAAGGACTTACATAGTTGGCGGGATGGGATGAAGAAGTTCTATATTGATTGACAGGTAAAGGTGGTGCCAGCTTTCCACAGGACTTGAGGGAGCATGACTACCCAAACTTAGGTATGTGTGGGGGCCTGTTAGCCCAAATCCTAATCTCGCTCCAGATCCCATTTGCTCATCTTGTAAAACAGATGCATGACAGGAGGCAGTTAATTAATATTGAGGCAGTTAAACAAAGTTATTTATGGATTTTCTCTTTGGGCATGGTGCACTCCTCCTTCTCCCCTTTCTAGACCTTGGGATGAATACACAGTTTCAAAGGCTTTCCTTCCCAGATAGTGGAAGTTCAAGGACTCCCCTCTCCCCGTGCTAACATAATGTTTCCTGTGCTGTTGGAACACCCGGCAGTATTGTCGGACCAGGCTCAGGACTGCTGTTAGTGGGTGAGACAGGGCTCCCTTCTCCTTCCTGCCTTGGTTTCCTGTCTATCGTGCTTAAGGATGTGATTTTGTTGCCTTCATTTTGTTAACATAATGTATTACACTGTTTGATTTTTTGATGTTGAATCACCCTTGCATTCCTGGGATAAATCCCACGTGGTTGTGGTGAATAATTCTTTAAATACGTTGTCAAATCAAATTTGCTAATATCTCGACGAGAACTTTTGCATTTATATTCACAAGGGACATTTGTCTATAATCTTTTCTTCTGATGTCTTTATCTGGCTTTGGTATCAGAATAATGCTGGCCTCCTATGATGAGTCAGGAAGTGCTTCCCTCTGCTCAATTTTTTGGAAGAATTTGATGGGGTTTGGTGTTAATTCTTTAAATATTTGGTAGAAATCACCTGTAAAGCTATTGGTTCAGGACTTTTCTTTCTTCAGAGTTTTTGATTACTCATTCAATATCTTTACTTGTTATAGGTCTGTTGAGACTTTCTTTTTGAGACAGTTTAGGTAACTGGTGTGTTTCAAAAAAAATCTGTCCATTTCTTCTAAATTATCTAATATGTTGGTGTTCAATTGTTTATAGTATTCTCTTATCCTTTGTATCTCTATAAGTTTGGTAAAAATGTCCCCACTTTCACTTTTGGTTTAAGTTATTTGCATCTTCTCTTTTTTTCTTTGTAAGTCTATGCTATTATAGTCTGAAGGTGTGTATCCTTTCAAAATGGTTATGTCAAATCCTAACACCTGATGTGATGGTAACAGGAGGTGGGGCTTTTGGAAGGCTATTAGGTCATGAGGGCAGAGTCCCCATGAACGCTATTAGTGCTCTTACAAAAGAGGCTCCAGAGAGATACCTAGCCCCTTATGCATGCGATGATATAATGAGAAATCTGTGACCCAGAAGAGGGACGTCACCCACCCGTGCGGGCACCCTGATCTTGGACTTCCAGAACTGTGAAAAATAGGTTTCTACTGTAGGTAAGCTACCCAGTCTATGGCATTTTGTTACGGCAGCCTGAACAGACTAAGACAGTCTAGCAAAAAGTTGCTTAATATTATTGATCTTTTTAAAGAACCACCTTTTTGTTTCATTGAGTTTTTTCTCTTCAAATATCTTTTTTAGGTGACACAATTTAACTCATAAGAGTAAATTTATTTAAAAATAGGGTCCTTGCAGATGTAACTAGTTAAGGTGCAGCCATTTGGTTAAGATGGGCTTTAACGCTTCCATCTTTCACAGCTGAGTGCAGTGTTTGCTCCGAGTTGTTTGTATCTGACTTCTTATTATGTTGACTTAGTTTCCTTGTATTCATAATTTGTTTTTTTAATGAAAGGATGCTGAAGTTTTTCAAATGTTTTTTTTTCTGCATCAATTGAGATGATCGTTTTTTCCCCCTCTTTCTGTTCATGTGGTATAATTACATTGATTTTCATTTGTTGAACCATGTTGCATTCTAGGGCAAAATCCCACTTGGTCATGGCATGTAATACTTTAATATGCTATTATTTTTTAAAAGATTTTATTTATTTATTTAATTAATTTTTTTAGAGAGGGAAGAGGGGAGAGAGAGACACAGACAGACAGACAGACAGACATATCAATGTGCGGTTGCTGGGGGCGATGGCCTGCAACTCAGGCATGTGCCCTGACTGGGAGTCGAACCTGTGATGCCTGGTTCCCAGCCGACACTCAATCCACTGAGCCACACCAGTCAGAGCAATATGCTATTATTTTTTAAATTGTGATATATGGTGCTTTGATTTTTTTTTTTTTTTAAGAAAAGGAAGGGTTTCTTAAAGGAATGGTCAGCAGTTTCAGGGACCTCAGAGTGGTCAAGTAGGGGATGGAATGGAGGGGGATTTAGTTATTAAGAGGTTTTTGTTTTTGAGAGTACATTTATTAAAACTGGGCAAAGTGCAACAAGGAAGGGCCTAGGATAGAAGAAGCAACAGGAGAGAGAGAGAAGGTAGGGCTGCTTCGGCTCTCCAGAAACAGTAAGGGAAAGAAGTGAGCCCAGGTGAGGCTGCTGTTAGCTTACTGGAGAGTCAGAGAAAAGGGAGTTTTGGGGACCGGTTCAGGGGTCAGCCTGGGAAAAGCTGCCACTGCACATTGATCCCCTGGATGCAAGTCTCATGGGGTCCCTTAAAGTTTAGGAGGTGCAGGCCTGTGGGGGAAAGAGAGGAGAAAGGGAAAGGGAAAGGCGTGGGCATGCTCCTGGGAGGGAGAGCACACCTTAACAGGTTTTTGTTAAACTTGTACATGAATGTTCTTAGCAGCAATACATACAATATCAAAAAAGCAGGAAAAAAACAGATGTCCATCAACTGATTGATAGTTAAACAAAGTGGTATATCCATTCAGTGGAGTGTTATGCAGCCATTAAAGAGGAGTGAAGTTCTAATGCATGCTACAACATGAATGAATCTTGAAAATACTATACTAAGTGAAAGTAGCGAAGCACAGAAAGCTACATATTATATGTATCCATTTATATGAAATGCCAGATAAACAAGAAGCAGAGAGTAGATTAGTGGTTTCTTGGGGCTTGGGAGAGATGTTCAGACCAGGTTGGGAACTGGAAGATGTGAAAGGTTTGGTTTAGTTGCTATGGGGAGGGGAGGGAAAGCTGAGCAAGAATAAGTGGATAACTCAATATTTGGTTGAATTTATAGGCCCAGCTTTGAGCTTCCAAATGGCTGCAGGAGTTAGTATGAGATTGGGGTTATTAGGAACTAGCTGATGAGTTTGCAGAATTACTGTGGGCAATGTAGTTGCTAGTGAGCCAAGGTGCACTGGAAGAACGAGTGAGTTTTCAGAGATGGGAAAAAGGAATGCCGCATACTCTAAGCAAACTGTTAGTCATTCAGCACAGCACCTGGCACGTGTAGAAATACTCATTTGCAAAAAATAATAGTTGGCTGATATTTTTGGACAGGTTATCAGCTTTATTGAGATATCATTCACATACTCTACAACTCACCTACTTATATTGGTCAACTAATTTTTGACAAGTGTTCAAAGACAAGTGTCTTTTCAACAAATGGTGCTGAGACAAATGAAATTTCTAAATTGGAAAAATGAAGTTGGACCCTTTCCTCACACTACATACAAAAATTTACTCACATTCTAAAGGGTATGAAGTGATATCAAATTTTGGTTTTGATTTGCATTTTCCTAATGATTACTGATGTTGAATATCCTTTCATGTGCTTGTTGTCCATTTGTGTATGTGTAAGAAATGTCTATTCAGATACTTTGGCCATTTTTAATTGGGTTATCTGGATTATCTTTTTATTGTTGAGTTGGAAGAGTTCATTTTATATTCTACACACTGAACGCTTATCAGATATGTGGTTTACAAATATTTCTCCCATTCTGTGGGTGTCTTTTCACTTCTTTTGAAACACAGAAACTTCTTTCTGGGGTGATGAAATGTTCTAAAATGGACTGTGGTGATGATTGCATAGGCCTGTGAACATACTGAAGACTATTAAACTGAACACTTTAGAACCTACGTGCATGTGGGGTCTCTGACTCTCATGTATGAGAGGGTCCCATACATATGTATGTTTTAAATTTGGTTATTTTCTCTTGCTAATCTGTCTTACATCCATTTAATTATCAGACCACTTGAAAGAACCTTGAGTGTAAAGTTTCTTCCTCCCCCACATCAGAAAAGTGCAAAAAACTCTGTTCAATGAATTCTTGACTTTGCTAAGATTTTATTCCACCTTCTGCAAAAAAAAATCTTCATTGAAATCAAAATGGGAGCAGCAATTTTGCTTCACCCACATCTATCCACTCCTGGTTTAAACAAACAGTACACTGCTAACTTTCAATGCTATGATTTTATGAATAGTTTATTTATATTTACAAATGAACCATGTGGCTCTAAAATTAGATATCCAATTTCTAACAGTCTCCCAGGGAAGTAGAACACTTACTTTAAAAACTATGGGGTCACCCTGGCTGGGTAGCTCAGCTGATCGTCTGGATTCACCAAGGTTGCAGGCTCAGTCCCTGGTCAGGGCACATACAAGAAGCAACCGGGGAATGCATAAATAAGTGGAACAAGTTGATGTTTCTCTCTCTCCCTCCCTTCCTCTCTGTCTCTCTCAAAGCAATATAAAAAAACCCCTATGGGGTGGGGGAAATTATTATGAGAAGGAGGACTGACTACTAGTAGGTTTTTAAAGAGCAGGATGACAAACAATGTGATGTTGCACCAACTACATACTTTAAATATGTGATTTGTATCATCTGTGAATAATATCTCTTAAAGCTGTTGTTTAAAAGAAAAATAACTGAGGCCAAAGTCACCTAGACTCTTTATCAATTATTGGATCACATCCTGGAGTAAACTGGGAACTGATTTTTTAAAGGATATAATTTAGCATCCTATAAACCTATATGTTCTATATGCTATAGAGAGGATGGCCATTCAGGTTCATTAATTTTTACTAAAAGTTCTCAACCATAACCCATAACCCCAGAATTAAACTTCTCACCTGATGTATCTTTCAACTGTTCCTAAACTTCTATCAAAAACTCTTGACAGAAAGAAACAGAGCATTTGAAGCACATGATGCCCACCTATCCCTCTAGAAAAACTGGATTTATTCCTTCCCCCCAAATAAATAAATTGAATGTTTTAAAAGGATCTGTTTTATAACACGTGACTTTTAGCTCAATAAAGCTGTCATTAAAAATAAAGGGATAAAAAGAATGGATAATAATGTTTAGAAAAGTCATTGGTACTTGGGGTGGTGAACATAAAATATAATGTACAGATGTACTATAGAATTATACACCTGAAACCTATATGATTTTATTAACCAATAGTGTGCCAATAAATTCAATTAAAATGAACTGGTAGATACTAGAACTCAATATTGTTTTTCCTAAATATATATCCTATGAAACTAACTTTGTCCCCTTTTTTGATAGAGCAATCTTTTATCAAAACTTTTGATAACATCCTTAATCTCTTTTAGACCTGAATCAAGTAATGCTCTAACAAAGGCTATCTGAACTTCAGCTAGAGATTTGAAAAAATCCCTAACGACTTGATTTTAAAAAGTAGAATGGAAGACAGCATTACTGAGTATAATGTTAATTGGCTGAGTAAACATGTCCCCCCAGTACCAACTAAAGGTAGGCTAGGAGAGGTGTCGTGTTGCATGCCACAGGCCTTCAGTCACAGTCTTGCTTTCTTCATCTTCTTTATTGGTGATTTGAGATGAGAAAAGCAGATGAAATCCTAGTCAAATTTGTGGGAGTCAGAGGACCAAGTCAATTTTGACTGCATGAATTCTACAAGGGTAAATTTTAGTTTGCACTTTTTCAAATAACTGTGGAACACAGGATGAGACATAGTTCCACAGTGCTCGTGTGGAACATACCTCTGGGGCTCTGTTGACTTGGAGTCTACCAACTTTGTGGCTGCCAATCATGTCAATGCAATCTCAGTGCTCCAATATGGCAGTGCTCATCTGTTCTGGGTACCACTGGTTGCCAATCTAACAGCCATTGCCCCTCCTGTCTTCCTTAGTTATAGACCCCGGTTTGTTCAGAAGATAGGCTCAGTGATGTGGGCCCTGCCCCAATCCCCAAGGGATGATTAAAATCTAGTACAAGAGCCAATAAGAGAGTCTCATTTTCTTTTGCCAGGTTGCTTTTTCAGCATTCTTTGCAGTGAAGGGTGTAAGATGCAAGAAGAGATAAATTGAGGTAAGAACTGTTAAGCAAAAGGAATCAGGACTTAATAATTTGGGAAAATTTCAGCCTATCCATATTGCAAAATATCCTAAAATTAGGAGATTCGGTTTTAGGAAAGTCTGTTGGACAACCTTTTGCTGGTTCACGGAAGGGATCAAAAGGTCAGAGCACTCTTGGCTCTGGTTGGTGTGGCTCAGTTGGTTGGAGCATTGTCCCATAACTGAAAGGTCACAGGTTCTATTCCCAGTCATGGCACATGTCTAGGTTGTGGGTTTGATCCCAGGCTGGGGCATGTACAAGTGGAACGGATCAATGTTTCTCTCTCATGTTGATGTTTCTCTCCCTCTATTACTCCCCCCCCCCCTTTGTGAAATCAATAAGCATGTCCCCAGGTGAGGATAAAACATAAAAATAAAAAGAGTGTTCTTGGAAGAGATTTCACACAGGACTCATGGATGGGATTTTCCAGGAAAGATCTGTGGAAGAATGTATCATCTATAATGAAATGGACTCCTGTGATATACACAGGAAACCCATAAAGTTCTTAAGGACTACGGGAACAGAGGGAAGAAGAACAGTTTTGAAAAAGGCTTTCAAAGTTTTCTCAAAATTCTACAGGCAGCAAATAGGCTAATATATGTTATTCAACTGCAACGCATGTTAACCTATGAGAAGAAGAAAAAGAAATGTGGTGCAGGCTGCGGGGCAGAGCTGAGAGCCGTGGAGGGCTATTCCTAGGCCTTCAAACCGCATGGAGTTTCCCAGGCTGCATTTCAAAATTGCTCACAACCAGTGACTCCTTGTTTTCCTTCTTTTTAAATGGAAATTTTCCATTGAAATGTCTGTAACTATTATCCTTTGCCTAAACCAGCATTGTATTTGGGGAGTAGATAGTTTGTTAATTGAGTTTACACGTGTGAATTCACTTAATCCTTACCACAGTCACATGAGTTTTGCAGGTTCAGGGAGAGAGAGGAATTTTGCCTGCAGCCTCACTCATAACTAATTTTAGAGGATTTATATGATGACTTTTGAGCTGATGAGGTTTTGCTGAAATTTAGAACATGAGTTGTGCCATAATGCATTGAGTCTTTGGGGGACCTTGGCATGGAAAGAATGTATTTTGCATATGGAACAGACATTCATCCTTAAGAGCCAGCAGCAGAATATAGTAGGTGAAGGATCCCCCAAAAGCCGTCCATATCATAATCCCCGAAATTTGTGAATGTTACTTAACATGGCAAATAGAACTTCGCAGATGTGATTCAGTTAAGAATTTTAGGAAGAGATTACCTTAGTTTATCCAGGTGGATCCCAAGTAATCACAAGGGTCCTCATAAGAGGGAAGCAGCAAGGTCAGACCAAAGATGTGAGAAGAAGAGAGGCAGAGTCAGGGAAAATGTTACACTGGTGGCCTCGAAGGTGGAGGAAGGGGCTATGAGCCGAGGTATGCAGGTGACCTCTAGAAGCTGGGAAAGGCAAGGAAACATTCTTTCTAGAGCCACTGGAAGCAGCATGGACCTGCTGACACTTACTTGATTTTGTCTCAGTAAAACCCATTTCAGACATCTGACCTCATGAATTATGCTTATGTCGTTTTAAGCTACCAGTGTGTGGCAATTCGTTCTGGCAGCAATAAGAAACCAATACAAGGTCACACTGATTTTTGATGTAAAAGAAAAAAGTAGACAAGAGATGATTAATTCACTTGGTAGCAGAACAGAAAGAGTTAAAATGTAGCAGTCAGCATGAGCAGAATTTGGAGAAAAGCTACACCAACTCTTGCTCTCCCTGAGTTAGGAGAGGCTCATTCCTTTTTTTCAGGTCAGACCACATGTGGCCAGGCTCACTGGTGGGGAGTGCCGAGAGGCTGATTCTGGTTCAGTTATGGAGGAACTTTTTATGGGATTCCCTAAACACAAATTTCCCAGTTGATGTAGGTGGTAGGGTGGGCTTTGTTCCCTGTGTCATTTTATTACAATTATTGTTTTATTCCTATCAGCTGGACGTTTGTTGGACGAAAGTCCCTCCTTCGTTTCTGAGACTAGATTTTAGGCATTCTCTGGATCAGCAATTTTGACTCTAATGTGCACAAGAAGCACCTGGGGAACTCCCTAAAATGCAGACTCTGAATCAGGTCTGGGTGGGACCCAGGAGAGGCTGATATTGCTGGTCTGCAGCAACTCTGTGTAATAAAGTTCTAGAGACCTGTGCTTCTCAAACTCGAGGGCACATTACAGTCACTGGAAGGGCTTGCTAAACCACGACGGTAGGTCTCCCCCAGAACTGATTTAAAGTCCCGAGGGCCCTACCGCCCGGCTGTATGGCCTGGGCGCCAGACGCGGAGGGAAGGAGCTAGCCTTCGAGCTGCTGCCATTGCCGCGTGGACACCCATGAGGACCACACTGTCGCCACCGAGAATGTGCACGAGTCCATTCCCACCCCCCGGGTTGAGCCTATAGTTTCTCTTCCCCAGCAAGAAATTAAAACTCTGGATGATGGTAAAGAGGAGCTTTCCAAAGTGCAGGCAGAGCTATTCTGATTGGCTTCAGAGAACGATGTCCCAGAATGGAAGGAACGGGGACTGGCGACATCAAGCTCCCGAAGCCCGAGGAGGAAGGGACTATTGGCTTCCTCGTGAGGAGGGACAAGACCCCGAAAGTATGTGCCAACCACTACATCTCCGCGGTGATGGAGCTGAAGCCAAATGCGGGCAGTGACCCGCGCCGGGGGCTGGAGCACCGACTTTGCCCACCAGCGCCCCAAGTGGGAGCAGCTGGCCACCCACTTCCTCGATGGTGAAAATGCACAGAAATTCCAGCAAAGCTTGAAGAACGCAGGTGAGATCGAAGAGAAAGCAGGATCCGGCAAAAAACGATGATGCCAAGAAAGGCTGAAAAGCTAGACGCTCCTCCGGTGAAGGAGGAGAGCCAAGCAGTCTGAAGATGCGAGGACCATGGAGTAAGCTGAGGGGAAGTGGTGAGTCCTTCGCCCTGCCCTTGGTTTCTTTTCCTTGCTTTCTTAAAGACCACTGTGCCCTGCCCCTTCTTTTCGGTTTGTGTAGTTGTGTTTTGTTTTTACAAATTTTAAAGGGGCTTTATAAAAAGAATTGAATTCCAGCATTTAAGTGTTTTTTTCCCCTAATTTTTTGCCCTACTGAAGACAGCTTCAGAAAGTCTAGTCCCCAGTCATGGAAGTGCACTGTGCTCTCTTTTCCATAGTGGAAACACTTATTCATAGCCATCAAAAATAGTGAGTGGACAACACACTGGAAACCTTAAGAGAAAAAAAGAAGGAAGGAAAAGTCTCAGTGGGGTCTGAAAGTCTGCAAAGCTAACAAGTTCCCTGGTGATGATGACTGTCAGGAACAACTATTCTGGAAGATTTCTATCTGTGACCCAGAGTGTGACCCCTTTTGTAATTTAGTGTTGTGTCCTGTTGGACTGCTGGAGTTTTGGTTCTTTAACTTACAAAGTCTTTTCATTACTCCCAGAACCACTTGGGAAGGTTTATTCATTCTTCTTTGAGTTTAGCTTATCTTTGTTGTTAATAAAATGTAAATTCCAGACATTTACATTTTAGGGTGTTAGTGAGATTTGTGTAGAATTCTTTGCATGTCCACTGGCCCTGGGCACTCACTGCTATTGAACACTTACTGTACTCCAGGCCTGGCCGAGGCCCCTTGCTGACTCAGTGTGGCACCCCTCCCTCCACTTTGGCACCACCTGTCTGTGACCCTCCACAGGAGTGCCTGGGAATTTCCCTGCACATCACTCTCTGTGGCGATGCGTCCTCTTAACCTGTATATGGAGCTTACCCAGTGCCAGGCATCATACATCCAATATCCCATGATGCCCTGAAATTGTGCCTGATGGTCCAGGGAAGGGTGGGTTAAGCAAGAGGGAGTGGGAGTAGGGGAGCCAAGGGGACACTGGGAGGAGGGATAGACGGGAACTGACTGACTGGGTTAACCAAGCCCTTCAGGTCCCACTAGGGGTCCAGGGAGGCCAGTGCTGCTAAGCCATCCAGGGCAAGAAGTCACTGTGATGCCCACAGTGAAAGGGGGTGGGGTCTCAGCAGCACAGAGGCTCTGATGAGATGCAAACTGCCCCCCATGACTTGCCATCCCTGTCCAGTTTCTCCACTTCCTTGATGACCTCCACTGCCTCTCCATAGGCCCCAGAAAGCCCACCGCTGCAGGAGTCAGGCTAGGCAGGAAACATGCAGCAGCCTCCTCTCTGGTCCACTTTATTTGGGAGTGGGGTGGGGGGACCTAGGCCTGCTGTGCCCGAAGCAGTGCTCGCACCTGGCCGATCTGCCAGTCGACACTGGAGCGCGCGGTGCCACCCAGGGCAGTGTATTGCTCCACGCTGTGCCCATAGTCCCACACGTGGCTCACGTCGCCCGAGAACAGGGGGCTGGGGAAAAGAAGGAGATGGGCTAGGGCAGCCCAGCCACCCCATCCTCAGGGGCCTGGGTTTGTCCCCTGGGAGGCAGCAGAGGAAGGGGCGGGGGCTGCACCTGATGGTCTGTAGCTCCTGCAGTGACAGCTGGTTGAGGGGGACCCCCTTGGTCTCGGCCATGAACACTGCTTTCCCAGAGGCCTCATGGGCCTGGCGGAATGGCATCTGCAGGTGCAGAGCAGAGAAAGCACCGAGGCAGGCTTCCTGGGCTCCCTGGCTTGCTGTGGGAGCCCGCGCCCTCCCTAACCACCCCCACCTCTGAGGGGAGGAGGGGGGTGTCCCTCCTGCCCCACCCCACCCCTGCCCCTCCACCCCAGCTGCCTACACTTACTCCTTTGCGGACCAGGTAGTAGGCGAGGTCAGTGGCCAGCATGTCAGGACTAAGAGCCCGCCACATGTTCTCACGGTGAATCTGGGGGACGAGGGTGGGGGAGTGGTGAGTCCTGTAGTCTCCCAGGCCTGAAGCCGCCAGCTCCAGGTCTACCCCTCAGCCAGGAAGGAAGTCTCCTGCCTTGGGCAGAGCCACTCTTACCCACCCTGCTTTGCTCTCTCAGCGCAAGCCATCTTTTCATAATTGTTGATAATTTTTAGTTGTGCTATATACAGTGTTGCCTTTATGGTTTCAAAGTCTTTATGTTTGGTGTGCATCAGAATCACCTGGAGGATTTCTTGCAAATACAAGTCTCCGGGCCTCACCCCCAGAGTCTGATTCATCAGACCTGGAGTGACACCTGGGGCTATACGTCTGTCAAGTTCTCAGGTGATGCTGATGCTGCTGGCCCCAGAACCACACTGAGGGAACCACTGCTTTACAGTCACAGTATTCGGAATGAAGTGATAGGAAGGTGGGGATTTGGTTCAAAAGAAGGGGGGGCAGGGAGTGGGTAAAGGTAGCTGCCAAAGCAAGCGTGGCCATGAGGTGGTTATTGCTGAAACTGAGGGTTGGTATGTATGGGCTCATTATACATTTTCTCAACTGTTGTATACTCAAATTTCCCATAATAAAATGATTTAAAAAGAAATCTGGTCAGGCCAGTTGATGGGACTCCTTGAGTCTAACCTGTTTCCATAACTTTTGTCCCTTCACTATTCCTCAAAGGCAGGAACAAACACATACCTCCTTCCCCTGACCCAGGTCTTCTGGACCACCCACCCTCGCCTCCTCTCAAGATCACCCCTCGGGCACGCCCATCCCAGAGTTCAGGGGCCAAGGAGAGAAGAGGCGTGTCTTGCCTGCAATGTAGAGATGACACCAGTGGCCACCTGGAGGACGGCACTCATGGTTTCGGACACTTCAAACACAGCTTCCTTGTCCTCCTGGAAGACAAGTGGCAGGAGGTGAGGGCTCAGCAGCCCCATCCCCTACTGAGGCATCCCCACTGCTTTCCCCTGGGAACATTCAGCACCACTCGTACCCAGCACCATGGGAAAGGAGAGAGCTCTCGGGTTGGCAAAGTCTGGGTGCACGGGATGGAAGGAGGCAATTCTGTGGGGCCCCTGCCTGGAAGTGCCAGAGCTCTGAGAACTGGTATGTGGTGTATATGCAGGTGGGTCCCTTGTCCACTCCCCACCCCACCCCCGCCAGTTTCACACCTGTAAGTCCTTGTTGTACGTGCTCGGAAGTCCCTTGAGGGTCATCAGGAGCCCAGCACACTGAGGGCAGAGTAAGGATCAAGAGGCAGAACCCCTGAGCCCGTCCTAGAAGCTTCCTCAGGACCCTTTGGGTCAGCCAGAGGCCTTGCCCCACTCCCTGCCCTTCTCACCCGTCCAAACACTCGTCCCGCCTTGCTCCGGATCAGCTCCAGGCTGTCTGGGTTTTTCTTCTGGGGCATCAGGCTGCTTCCGGTGCTGGGGACAGAGATGCTGCAGCTGAAGGGGCTCCTCTGCCCCTTGGCTGGTCGGCTGGTTGGGGTGGAGAGGAAGGAAGCCATGCTGGTGGGAGCAGAGCTGGGGCAAGGCAGCTTGCAGCCTTACCTGTAGGCATCAGAAAGCTGCACAAAGCTGAACTCTTTGGTGCCATAGAGGATGAGATCCTCAGCCATCCTGCTGAGATGGGTCATGCACAGTGAAGCCCAGAACAGGAACTCGGCTTGTGGGAGAGAAGGGAAAGCAGGCTCTCTGGTCACCAGGCCTCTCTGGCTTTTCACCCAGCCTGGAGAAACTCTAGGTCGACCACATGGGGGGTGAGACGAGGTTGGACAGCAGCTGGACTGCAGGACAAAGGAGGGGCACAGTGCTGGGGATAAGCGGGCTGGCCCCCAGGACTCACCCACAAAGTCACGCTCACTGGTAGCATCCATGCTGTTGACAGTGATGGCCCCAAATTTCAGTTCTGGACAAGGGGGGAAAGGGGAAGGCAATAGGACTGAGCTGGAGGGCAAAGTGGGGCCTCCTCTTCCATGAACCAGGGTGTCCAGCCACCTCCCTTTGGCCCCCTTTCAGGGAGGAGACGTAGGGAGGCAGAGGAGGTGTGGTGGGGGTCCCTTGTACAGGTCCCAGGAGAGGAGGCGGGAGCCCTGAGTGTACCTTGCCTCTCTGTCTTCAGTGTCCATAGGTAATAAACAAAGGTTTCACCCAGACCCCTGCCTTCTCTCTGCAAGACCCCGTAGAAGCCGATAGTGACCCCCCAGGGTAGGGTGGAGGGGGGCTTACCTGCTCGGAGCAGCTCCCGGTCCACACCCAGTGGATTGCCTGCAATGGCCCCACTGTGGGGACAGGGGGTTTTGAGTGACCAGGGCTCCTGACAAGAGGCCCTGGCACAGACACACATGCACACCCAGAGCTGAGCCCTGGTTGCCAGGGCTGTGGCCAGTCAGCTTGGTGCCCAATACTTGTCCCTGTGCAGGGAACATGGCCGGCTCTCTGGAGCATCTCTGGAGAGCTCTGGCCTGCTCTGACACGTTTGCTAGCTTGGTTGTCCATATCTTAGAACTGGGGGTCCATGCAGGGTCATGCCTGCCCAGGCAGAAAGAAGCCTGGATGGGAAGGCCAGTTACCTGGTTTTTTGTTCCCCTCTGTCAATCCCCAAGGGCCATGCTTTGTGGCAGCAGCCCCACCCCCACTCGGAGCACTGGGACCTCACTCACCTCCCTAGGGGCAGGACGTTGACCCGCTTCTGCACCTCCAGTAGCCTCTCAGAGTCTCTGGTCAGTGCCACGGCGTGGCTGTGGGGAGCCAGGGGACAGGAAGGTCAGGGCAGCCTGGGGCCCTCCCCACATCACAGCCCCTCCACCACAGCCCCACTCACCTTAGGATCCAATGGCTCCAGCGGATGGGCTGAGCCCTCTGCAGGTGGGTGTACCCTGGGAAGAGGACATCATGTTCCCTGCGGGGGAGGAGTAGGAGCAGGGTGCCTGAGGGGCTCAGGTGGGGCCTGCCTGTGACACCTGGACCCTGCAGGCCTGGGCCCCTCCAGGGAAGAGCAGGGCAGGGCTACCAAGGATCTGCCTGCATGAGGGATCTCCAGGGGACAAGCAAGTTGTAAGAGAAGAGGCCAGAAGTTGGGCAGTACAACCTAAGGACTGGGCCAGGGCCATGAGGCCAGGGGGCAAGGCTTGGCCAGACCAAGCATGGATTACACCCTCAGCTCGGGTCTCTGCATCTCCCACCAGCTGGGGAGGAGGCACACAGCGGGTACGGCCTGGCAGTGGGAGCCACGTCTGTGTGTGTGTAACAAGCTCCCAAGGACCCCAGAACAACTGAGGGCACTTCAGAGCAGGCGGGGCAGAGGCAAAGGTGCTGTAGATGGTGGTTCTGGTTTGTTTTCTTTAATAAACAGCTTTATCGAGACACGATTCACACACAATTCACCCATTTAAAGTGTACACTTTAATGTACCACCATCACCACATCAATTTTAGAAGATTTCACTGCCCCTCAAAAGGAACCCTGCACTCTGAGCAGTCACCCCTTATTCCTCCCAGCCCCCACAGGGCAACGGTCCTCGTTCCCCTAGGGGGTGAGGTCTGTGAAGCAGGGGTCACAGGGAGTTGGGAAAAAGGAGGAGTCAGCCCTGTCCCTGACACCAAACAGGGACTTCTCAGTTGCCAGGGCACAGAACCCCATTTTGGGATGAGGCTGGAGTTAGGCAGCCTTGGGATCTGTCCTTTGCCAGCCATGCCGGCTGGAATGGGGACGAGAAGCGGCTCTGTCTGCGCCAGGCACCACCGGCCCCTTCCTCAGGGCACCTGCCCTGTGCCTTGGCCACCCACTCATGAATCCTCAGAGGGTGAGCTTGTCCTGTCTGCTGTGCTAGGCTGGTTGGGGGGTCAGGGACACCACAAGAAATGCCCTATTCCTAGCTGTTCTGCCTCATTCAGTCCAGGAGTTCTGGGACCCCCTATACTTCCAGGACTGGCTCCTCTACCCTTTTCACCCCGCCTCCTAGATCTGGTATTCAAGCTGTCTGTCCTAGGGGAGAGGAGACCTGGCTGCACTCATGCCCTCTCTACCACCTGGGTGTCGCCAGGGGACTCACGCCTCTGCCCGATCCACCATGGTTTTGATGAGCTCCCGGAGGAGGGCAGAGAGTGTGGAGCAGTTCTGCCGCATCCACAGCCTGAGATCTGTCACTACCTGTGGAGGGGAGGAGGTAGCACTGAGGCAGACAGATTTGTGGTTTCCCTGGGGAGCCAGGACAGCGGCTGAGATCCCACTCTGCTGTTTCAGCTCCCCAGGGTTGGGCAGCACAGGGTGGGGGGTGGAGGGGCGACAGCACCTGGTCGTTTCGACTTCGTCCTGTGTGTAGTTTCCCTGCGGTGTCACCAATGAGCTCCTTGGGGTGGAGGGAGGCATGGGTCAGAGTCTGCTGCTCATGGCCCAGTGGGGTCCACCCAGATGGGTGAACTTCCTCCCTCCTGGTCCCAGGGTCCCCTGGTCCTGCCCAAGTCTCTGTCATCTCTGCTGAGTCCTCCTGTTCTGAGGTCCCACCCATACTCTACCAGTGACAAAGGGATCAGAATGATGGTACCTATACTCAAAGTGGCCAAGAGCAAAATCGAGAGGGGAGGCTGGGGGACAGGACTGAGTCGTACCTTGAGACGCCGCTCATTGGCTGTGTGGATGTCTTCATCATTGGGATTTAGTTTGAAGGTGCCCCGGGCCCACTCCTCAGCCACCTGTATCAGATGGCAGCAACCCAGGGATCAGGCGGCAGGCATCAGCAGCCAAGAGGTGCAAGCCCTGTTCCCACCCTCCCCCCCACCGATCACTAACTGTCCCTGTGTTGGAGCTGCATCCTGGGAGTGCTCCACCAGGCATGCCTGTGCAGCCCCCACCCCATGGGAGCATCTCAGGTTCGGTGCCCCTTTGCCCATGAGCCATGGGGCCACAGGGGCATTAAAGGATGAAGAGAGATGGTGAGCACTGCACGTGGGTAAAGGACACCACTCTAGGTGAATCATCACCACAAGGGGATGTGAGGGGCTTGGGATGACACTGTGACCTATGCTCAGGGCCACAGAAACGGAAGCACAAGGGCCACAGAAACGGAAGCACAAGGGCCCTCGGATGGACCTTGGGGCATGGAGAGTACCTTGTCCAGGCCCTGGAGTATCTGGTCCCTCTCGGCCTTGGTGAGGAGCCCTGCCTTCTCCAGGCCCCGGCTGTAGGCCTTGCTGCCCTGCACATCCACTTCCCACAGCTGCCGGTCGTAGGTGATGGACGAGTTGAACTTCTCCATGATGGGGTCCACTGTGCCCACAAACCGGCCGCCCCACAGCTTCCCACTCTGGTCAGGAGAGCAGGAGCAATTAATCTCCTGCCCCACCTCGAGAACAGCACCTCTCACAAAGGGCCCTCAGGGGGATAACCGAGTGTGACAGCAGTGGGAGCCAGTCTCACTGAGGCTCAGAGACAGTCAGGCACTGGCCCAAAGTCACTCAGGGAGTGAGTGTGGGAATGTGGCTGGACACTGATGTTAGGGCTCTTTCCCACCACATGTCACCGCTCTAGGGAGATGGTGGAAGGGTATGAGGCACCCCTGAGACCACAGCAGAACTTCTGGGGCTGTTCCTGCCACTGACGGAGGTAGAATCCAGAGGACCCAGCTCTGATGTACCATGATAATGATAATAATACTAACATATTATCACGTTAATATTATTAATAATATTAATGTTATTATTATTAATAATCAGTATTATTATTAGTAGTAATACTGGTAATGATAACACTGCATTCCCTGTTTACCAGGCACTGTTCTAAATGCTTGGCCATGTACTGACAGTGACCCTTTGAAGTAGGCACCAATACTAATCCCATTACAGAGAGGGGAAAACTGAAGCACAGAGCAGTGATGTGTCTTGCCCTCGTGGTGAGTGGCAGAGCCAGGACTGTAGCCCAGCAGTCTGAAGACAGCTCAGGCTCTGAACCCATGTTCTGCAAGACTATTCTGAACTTTTGCTGCAGGGACAGGCATGGAGCCACCTGAGGGACTCCATCAGGCTCAAGTTACCTGCATCTCCCTCCCATAGCTTGAGGCAGGACCTAAGGTCCCCTCACCAAAACTTCTTTGGAGAGTACCTCTGACATAGCTTATCACTGGCCTTCTAGGAGGTCACTAGTTGACCCTCTGTCCCCGAGGAGCCAAGGGCAGAGGGATGGGATAGAGACACCTCTGTTTTGAAAGAGGGCATAGACCGGGGCATGGGACGGTGGGGCAGGAGGGGACAGAACAACTGTGAAGTAGTCAAAGTGCCCGGGAGCCAAGGATTAGGAGGAGAGTATACCAGAGTGGAGGTGTGCATGGTACTTCACTGGTATCTTTTCTCTGGAGTGGGACTTAAATGGCCCCTGGGGACATGTCATCCTCTGCCTCAGACCTCTGTTAGCCACCTGACCATGGGTGTGTTATATAACTTCTCAAAGCCTCAGGACTGCCCCTCTATCAATGTGATACAATTTGCTAAGTGCATACATAGCACAGTGCCTGGCACTCAGTAAGGACTCAATAGTTCAGGTATTATTAAAGGAGCAACTGAGGACTGCTAGAGCTAGGGTGTACCTTAGCTCGGTTCCAGTGTGCATCATGGGCCTCCACCACACTCTGGCCCAGGGCTGTGAGTTGACCCCTCGGTGCCCTGCAGCCTTGGACACCAGAGAACTCTGCTCTGCAGAAGTAGCCTCCGCCCCCTCAGCCTTTTGACCTGGGCCTGCCCCTTACCCCTCTGCAGCCCCAGCAAGCCTTGATTTCCAGCAAGGCACCACTTGGGGCCCCAGTCCCGACTATTGGGGCCAGAGGGCCAGGGCCAGCCAGTAAGGATGAAGAGCAGGCCTGCCCCTCAGCCAGAGGCCTGGCACCACCTCCCCCAGTAGGTCCTTGGACTCCCTGCCTGGGTTGTTAGTAATAACAGCTACTTAACAAGTGGGGTTGCAGCCAAACCAATTAGTACCATCCCACAGGACTGCCCAGGGCAGGCAGAGGTCACCTGGCACTCTCGTATCCTGAAAGCAGTCCATTCTGCTTTGTGGCCAAGCTCCCACCCCACTGGCAGGCTTAAAAGGACCCCACCCAGGAAGATGTTAGAATGAGGTGCCACAGCCTGGGCACTGAGGAGAGGGGAAACCCCAATGTGATGGGAGAGGGCCCTGCTCTAAGCCAGTAAACATCTGGGTCAGGATGATCCCTTTAGGGCAAGGGGCAGGGGCACTGGGTTGGGCTGGAATAAACAAGCAATAGCTAATTGAGAAGGTACAAAAGGAACAACAGTGTTGTTAACCATGAGTATAATTTGCCACCACTTACTGAACACCTACTATTGCTTGACCCTGTCTAGGCATTCTATATGTGATGTTATACCCTTCTATGGCCCCAGAGGTGGGCACTGTCACCTCCTTTTTAACAAATAAGGAAATAGGTTCAAGGAGGTCAAATGACTGCTTCAGAAAACAAGTCCATTTGGCTTCAAAGTCCAGGCCCTGCCCCCAGCCCTCCACCTGCACCTAGAAGCTGGCAGCACAGGCATTCTCATCCCATTTATTCAGAATCACAAATAGGTCCAGAGAGAGGAAGTGACTTGCCAGCTCATGAGGACCTGAAGGGACTGGAACCCAGACCTCCTGCTTTCCCGGCCCAATGACATCAAGCAAACAGCCCCTTTTATGTGAGAGTTGGAAGCAATGACCTCATGTTCTAGTACCTTACAGGGGGAGGCAGACAGCTATTATTGCCCGCTTTCACCAGTTAAATCAACCAAGGCCAAAGAAAAGGAATCTGTGCCTCAGACTCAGGAAAAGAACACAAGAGTCTTTTGGCTCTAGGGAACAGAGGAAACTTCTGGGCACTGGGACCGCAGGGCATGGTCCCCTACCTCCTGGCTCTTTCCACAGGCCAGAGTCACGTGGATTCTGCTACACAGGGACAATTGCCATAGCAGGAGGTCGGGTCAGGACTGCCTTCCCAGAAGTGTGCTTTGGTGGGTTTGCCATGCAGACCGTCTGGGGAGGGGTGCAGGAGGGGCAAAGGTCTCTCCCAGGCCCTGGAAAGTGACTATTGCCTGTAGTCAGTAAAGACAGTAACCAAGGGGGCGGCCGGCAACAGGAGATCTCGAGAGCGGTTCACGGCTCTACCTGGCCCCCAGGACGCCCCTTCCCCTCGCTTGGAGTCTTGCAGGACCGGGGTCAGGCGTCACCGAGATCCCACTCACCTCCGATGCCATGTTGGGTGGTTTCTTGTTCTCCGGGAGCCTGGGTCCTGCGGGTTTGGAAGACAACACCGGACTGACGATCTACTCAGCCTACTGGGCAGGGTCCTGCGCGAGGAGCTGGCTTCGGTCCCACAAGGCGGGGTCCGCATGCAGCACTTGGGGAGGCGGACGTGATCAGCAACTTAGTCCTAGGTGCCCTCCAGACCCGCCCATCCCGCCCCTCATCCAGACGCCATGTACTCACTCACCAGCACCCGGTCGCGCTGTCTGTCCCTCGCCTGCCGCCAGCGGGGTACTCTGGCGGAGAGAGCGTCAGCGGCAGCCGTCTGTCCCCGCCTCCTGGTGGCGCCTGCACCAATCCCAAAAGGACTGGTGGGTTTTGCCTCCGCCCCTCAATACCGGCTGTGGGCGGGGCCATCCCCAGTCAGACTGTGGGTGGAGCGGCCTCAGGGTGTGGTTAAGGGGATAGCTTAACAACCTGCTCTAGGCAGCCCGTGCTGCGGACAGTAGACACCTGCTACGGGTAGAGGCGATGACGCCGGCCCACAAGATATATATGTATAGTTGCGTGGCGATCATTTATTCAAGAAGCACGTACCAGGCACCTCCTGTTTGGTAGGTACAGAGTTGAAGAAAAAGGATAGGTAGACGTTGAAGAAAAAGGAATGGGCATTAGAAATGACACCTGCCTCAAGAAGCTTTAACAAAGCATGGACAAGGTGTGCAGTGGTTGCAGGGTGTCAGAGAGGGTAGCACAGAGCAGAGAGGCTGTCTATCTTGGATACTCAGGGAAGATTTCCTTGACATGATTAACTAATTAGTCAACAAGCTGGGTTCTAGGCACGGGAGGTACAGTCTCTAACTCCTGTCCTGGAAGGGTGTCCAGTGGAAATGTCTCCTGAGTTGGATCTTGGAAGATGAGTGGGAGTTAGCTCAGTGAAGATTAAAACATCCCTGCAGAGGGAGCAGCCTGGGAAAAGGCCTGAGGTCAGAACGTGAATGGCCTGCTTGGAGAACAGGAAACAATCAGAGTGGCTATAAACAAAGGGTCAGGGGCTTGAGGATGGGGCTGGGGAGGAGAGGTGGGAAGTAAGGTGAGGCAAGATTGTGAAGGGCTTTGAATGTCAAGGGAAAGAGTTTGGTCTTGCTCCTGTAGGTCAAAGAGACCAGTGTCTGGGATGGCTTGTGGATTGAAGGTTTTTAGTCCTCACTCAGGAGTGGACTTCCTGGAATGTATCAGGCTTTTTCAAGCCTTCTTAAATGTTCTTCCCTATGCCTGAAATGCTCTTCCCTCACTGTCTTGCAACCTCCTGTTTGTTGACCAGTATTCTAGCCAAGCATCATCAATGTTGGGAGACTCTCAGCTGATTCAGGTGGATGCCAGATCCAGGTGCTACCGAGTGATCCTGAGCACAGGAGCATCTAACAGTCATTTCCTGAATTGGGAGCATCCTACTTGTGGTTTCTGGGACTTCTCTCCCACACAAACATGAGCTCCTTGGAAGTAAGACCTCATCTATTTATTTTACCTCTGTGACACCCAGAAGGCCACTAGGTGAACAGGAAAGCCTGTGAGAAACCCATGTGGTCCTGAAAACTAAGAGCATATAGCATGTCCCTAGGATCTACTTGCTGGTGTCTGAGGCCTGACATCCATTCCTGGGACGCCAAACCTGAAAGCTAGCTGTACTCTGCAAAATGAGTCACCTTCCTGAATATCCAGCAATATATAGGAGCCAAACTCTTTGGCAAATGAATTGAGGCTGGAAAAGGAGTTGGGAAAAATATTTGAGAGCAGGGCTGTAACGACAATACCTAACATGGCTACCCTGACTGGTGTGGCTCAGTGGATGGAGCACCAGCCTGCAAAACAAAGAGTTGCTGGTTCAATTCCTAGTCAGGGCACATGCCTGGGTTGTGGGCCAGGGCCCCAGAAGGGGGTGCTTGAGAGGCAACCACACATTGATGTTTCTGTCCCTCTATTTCTCCCTCCCTTCCCCTCTGTTGAAAAGTAAATAAAATCTTTTTTAAAAAAAGAATACCTATCAAAGGAGTCCTAAAGTGGACATGAAGTATCCTTAGCATAAATGACTCATAAGCGGTAAGTAGTTGAGTTCCTTCTGAAAAAGCTGACATCCCTGAGCAAACCTCTGGGGCTCTAAGAGAGGCTCAGAGAAGTGTGCCTGCCAGTGGCCAGTCTGTTACCAGTGCATCAGACACAGCTCCCTTTATACTGCCAGGATGAGGATGTGGGGCTTTGGGGACAGGGGTGCATTTGTTGCCAGGGTGCTAGTGTTGTCTGAATCCTATGATGAACAAAAATAGTGGCTGTGGTTGGATCAAATTCTCAAGCCTTATTAAATGACAGGTGCTCAATTTCATTGCCGGGAGACCCACACTATGAGAAATGCTAAGGAAGTTCTTCGAGCTGAAGGGAAATGACATCAAGAGGACACTTGGTCTACAGGCAGGAATAAAGAATACCAGAGAAGGCAACTATACATAGAAGACTTTTTTCTTTTTTCTTAATTTCTTTAAAAACAAATGACCATTTCAACTAAAAATAGTAAAAATATATTGTTAGTTTTATAAAAGTGGAGGAGGATACTAATGGAATTATATTGTTGTAAGGTTTTTACATTATACATGAAGAGGTATAATATTAATCCAGGGCAAACTGGGATAAGTTAAGGATTCATACTGTAATTCTTAGAGAAACACCAAAAAACAATGTACATTTAAAAACCCAATAGAGGAGATAAAATGGACTTTTAAAAAAATTGTTGATTTTAGAGAGACAGAGGAAGGGAGAGGGAGGAAGGGAAAGAGTGAGGAGAGAGAGAGAGAGAGAGAGAGAGAGGGAGAAAGAGATTGACTTTTTGTTCCACTTACCTATGCATTGATTGGTTGATTCTTGTATAGGCTGCAACCAGGGATCAAACCTACAATCTTGGCGTATCAGGATGAGCTCTAACCAACTGAGCTACCTGGTCAGGACCTAAAATGGACTTTTAAAATATTCTCAATCCAGAAGAAGTTGGGAATAAATGACACAAGTGCAGACAGAAAAAAATAGCAAAATGATAAACAAAAAAGCTATAGTTGACCCTTGAAAATGCTGAGGTTGGGGCACCAAACCCCACACAGCTGAAAATCGTGTATAATTTTTGCATCCTGAAAACTTTCCTGTTGACCAGGAGCCTTACTGATAACATGGACAGTTGATTAACACATATTTTGTATGTTGCATGTGTTATATATTGTATTCTTACAGTAAAGTAAGCTAGAGAAAAAAATGTTATTTAAAATCATAAGGAAGAGAAAATCCATGTACAGTACTGTATTTATTGAAAAAAACACACATAAGTGGACCCACACAGTTCAAACCCATATTATTCAAAAGTTAACTGTATATAAAAAATTACACTAAATGTAAAATGGATTAAACACTGCAATTAAAGGCAGAGATTGTTAAAATGCATTTAAAAAGTAATGTCCAACTATATGCTGTCTACAAAAAATCCACTAAAATATAAAGACAAGTTAAAAAGTAAAGAAATAGAAAAGATATACCATGTAAACACTATAAGAAGTCTGGAGTGGATATATTCATATCAGACAAAGTAAAGTAAGGCAAGTAATATTACCAGATATAGAGGATCATTATATAATGATAAGAGGGCCAATTAATCATTAAGTGGTAGCTCTGGCCAGGGGGCTCAGCTGGTTGGAGCATCGTACTATACACTAAAAAAGGTTGTGAGCTTGACTCCCCATCAGAGCACATACCTAGGTTGTGGGTTTGATCCCTGGTCAGGGTGTGTATAGGAGGCAACCAATTGATGTTTCTTTCTCACATTGATGTCTCTCCCTCTCTCTCTCTCTTTCCCTTCCTTTCTCTAAAATCAATAAATAGCCCTGTCTGGTATGGCTTGGTGGATTGAGTGCTGGCCTGTGAACCAAAGGATCACCAGTTCAATTACAAGCCAGGGCACATGCCTGGGTTGCGGGTCAGGTCCCCAGTAGGGGGCATGTGAGAGGCAACCACACATTGATGTTTCTCTCCCTCTCTTTTTCCCTCCCTTCCCTTCTTTCTAAAAATAAATACAGCTTTTAAAAAAAATTGATTTTATTTTATTTTTTAAAAATATTTTTAAAGGATTTTATTTATTTATTTTTGGAAAGGGAAGGGAGAGAGAAAGAGAGAGTGAGAAAGAGAGAGAGAGAAACATCAATGTGCAGTTGCTGGGGGCCATGGCCTGCAACCTAGGCATGTGCCCTGACTGGGAATCAAACCTGCAATGCCTGGTTTGCAGCCTGTGCGCAATCCACAATAAATACAACTTTTAAAAAATCAAATCAAATCAATAAATATATCATCAGGTGAGGATTTTTCTAAAATTATCATCAAGTTCTAAGCATCCTAAATGGATCTGCTTCTAGTTACACAGTACAAAATATATGAAGCAAATATTAACAGAACTGAAGGAATAAATTAATAATCCAAAATTATAATTGAAAATTCTATTAACATCCCTATGTGTGTAATGACAGGAGCAGTACATAGAAAATCAAGAACATGGAAGATCTAAACGAAATCATACCCAACTTGATTTAATTAGCACTTAGAGAACATGCTACCCAACAACTGCAAAATAAATTATTGGGGCCTTTTGCAAGCAGCAGATGATAAAAATTTTTGTATTTAAAAATGACTTGTAAAAATATACTACAGTACAAACATATGCCATGAAGTAACTCAGCAATAAAAAGAAATGAACTATTTATAATATATGCCACAACTTAGCTGAATCACCAGGAAATTTTATGTTTAGTGAAATAAAAAAGCCAATCCCAAAGGAATCAATTAGTGTTGATTCTATTAGTACAGCATTTGAAATGACAAAATTTTAGAAAATGGAGGACAAGAGTATGGCTGAGTCATATGGTAGATGTATGTTTAACTTTTTAGGAAATTAACAAGTAGTATTCCAAAGTGGTGCAATTTTACTTTTCTGACCAGAAGTATATGAATTTCAGTTCTGCACGTCTTTATCATCTCTTAGAATGGTTGGTCTTTTCAACTTCCTCACTCTTACAGATGCATAATGGCATCTCATTATTGTTTTAATTTGCATTTCCCTCGTGACTAATGCTGAGCATCTTTTCACGTAGTTATATGCCATCATTACCTTCTTTTGTGAAGTGTCTGTTTAAATTTTTTTGCTCTTCTTAAAGTGTTGTTTGCTTATTGTTGTGTTTTGACAGTTCTTTGTATGTTTTGTGTGTCTTTCATTCAGATAAATGCTTTACAAAAATTTTTGCTCAGCCTGTGCATTATCTTTTCTTTCTCTTAATTCTATCTTTCTTAGAGCAAAAGTTTTAAATTTGATGATATAAGTCCCTTTTCAGATATGTGATATGTGGTCTGCAATTTTTCCCCCATACTGTGGATTGTTTTTTCACTTTCTTGATTGTGTTGTTTGCAGCACATTTTAAATCTTGATGAAGTCCAATTTATCTAATTTTTCCTTTGCTGTCTGTACTTCTGATGTCACATCTAGAAAAATAGTCATGAATATTTACCCCATGTTAATTTTCAATTAATTTTTCTGTATGGTGTGAAGTAAGCATCCAATTCCATTCTTTTGCATGTGGATATGTTGTTATCTTAGTACCATTGGTTGAAAAGACTGTTCTTTTCCCTCTCCTCCATTGAATTGTCTTGGTGCTATAGTCAAAAATCAATGGACTTAAATGTAAGACTTCATTTCTGGACACTCAGTTCTATTCCATTAATCTATATGTCTGCTTTATGCCTGTTTTATACTATCTTGACTAGTATAGTACTGTAGTTAAGTTTTTGAAATGGAAAATGGAGGTCCTTCAACATTTTTTTTTCTTTTTCAAGATTGTTTGACCCTTGTAGATATCTTGTATTTCCATATAAATTTTATAATTAACTTGTCAATTCCTGCAAAGAAAAGGCAGCTGGAATGGCATTTAGTCTGTAGATCAATTTGGAAAGTGTTGTTATTTGGTAATATTAATTCTTGCAGTCATATACATGGGATGCTTTAAATTTAATTAGATATTTTAAAATATCTGCACCCTCTCCTGTATGGCTCAGTTGGTTGGAGTGTCAACCCATAGCCAAAAGGTTGCAGGTTTGATTCTCAGTCAGGACACATGCCCAGGTTGTGAGTTCAATCCCTAGTCCCAGCATGTATGATCTTTGGTCCAGATGTATATGGAGTCAACAGATTGATGTTTCTCTCTTGCTGATTTTCCTCTCTCTTGAAAACCAGTGAAAAAAATATCCTTGGGTGAGGATCAGAAAAAAAATTTCCTTTAGTAACATTTTGTAGTTTTCAGGGCACAATTCTTGCACTACTTTTGCTATATGTACTCCTAAATACTTTATTCTTTTTTGATGCTATTGCAAACAGAATTGTTTTCTTGATTTCATTTCCCAACTGTTCACTGATAGTTTATAGAAATACAATTGAGTCCTATATATTACTCTGTATTCCACAATCTTGCTGAACTTGTTTATCTAATAATTTTTAGTGGATTCCTTATGATTTTCTACATACAATATCTTGCCATCTGTAAATACACACAATTTTTTTTCTTTTTCAATCTAAGTGTATGTATGTGTGTACGTATGTATGTATGCATTTTTCTTGCCTAATTGCTCTAGCAAGAACCTCCAGTACAATTTTGAATAAAAGCGTTGAGAGTGTACATCTTTGTCTTGTTCCTGGTATTAGGGGGAAAGCATCCAGTTTTTTTAAGTGTGTTAGATGTAGGTATATTACTTTCCTAGCATGGCCATAACAAAGTGCCACAAATTGGGTAGCTTAAAACAACAGAAATGTATTCTGTCACAATTATGGAGGCTAGAATTGGAAATCAAGGTGTCAGCTGGCCATGCTCCTTTGGAGGGCTCTAGGGATGGAGGCTTCCTTGCCTCTTCCTAGCTTCTGGGAATCCTTAGCATTCTTTGACTTGTAGCTACATCACTCTGATCTCTGTCTTCATTTTCACAAGACATTCTTCCCTGTATCTCCTCTGTATTTTTGTGTCCTAATCTTCCTTTCATTTCTCTTACAAAGACACCAGTCATTGAATTTAGGGCCCAACCTAGTCCAGTATGACCTAAATTTAATTTGAGCACAATGCAAAGACTCTATTTCCAAATGAGGTCACATTCACAGGTTCTGAGGGTTAGGACTTCAACATGTTTTTCTGGAGGGCACAGTTTAATCCACTGCTGTGGGGTTTTCATAGATACCCTTTATCAGGTTGGCAAAGTTCTCTTACTTTTCTAGTTTATTGTGGGGTTTTTTTTTGTTTAAACAAATAGTCATTTTTATAAAGATTTAAATAGTAAAAAAATATATTTGCCTATATTTACTATTTCTTGTGTTCTTTATTCCTCTGTGTGGAGCCAGATTTTCACCTGCAATCATTTTCTTTTTGTCTAAAGCATTTCTTAAACATTTTTTATAGTGCAGATGCTAAATACTTTCAACTTCTGTATATCTGAAAATGTCTTTATTTTGTCTGGGTTTTGAAAAATATTTTTTCAACATAGAATTTTAAGTTGACATTTTCCCCAGGTTTTAAAGATGCTGCTCCACTGTCTTATCACTTGCATTGTTTCTGATGGGAAATCTGCTGCCATTCTTATCATTGTAACTCTATATGTAATGTCTTCTTTTTTCTCTCTATAGCTGCTTTTAAGATTTTTTTCTTTTTCTTTTTTTTTTTTCTCACACTGTACAACTCCCTTCAGTGCTCACAGTCCACAGATAAGGAGGCTGGTCAATGGTTCGAGGTTGCAATTTACTCTGGCATGGGCACACTATGAGAGGCCCACAGAGAGATTTTCTTTTTCTTTTTTAAAAAATATATTGTATTTACTCTTCTATTACAGTTATCCCAGTTTTTCCTTCTTTGCCGTCTTCCACCCAGTATCCCTATTCCCTCCAGCAATCCCCTCCATGAGTCATGCATATAAGTTCTTTGGCCTCTCCATTTCCCATACTATTCTTAACGTCCCCCTGTCTGTTTTGTACCTACCAATTTGTATTTCTTAATCCCTGTGCCTTTACCCCACTTCTCCCCATTCTCCTCTCACCTGATATGCCCCCGAATGATCTCCTTATCTATGATTCCATTGCTATTCTGCTTGTTTGCTTAGTTTGTTTTTTAGTTTCAATTGTTGATGGTTGTGAATTTATTGCCATTTTAAAGTTTATAGTTTTGACCTTCTTTTTCTTATATAGTTCCCTTCAACATTTCATATAATAATGGCTTGGTGTTAATGAACTCCTTTAGTTTTACCTTGTTTGGGAAGCACATTATCTGCCCTTCAATTCTGAATGATAGCTTTGCTAGATAGAGTAATCCAGGTTGTAGGTCCTTGCTTTTCATCACTTTGAATACTTTTTTCCTGCCCCTATTTGCCTGCAAACTATCTTTTGAGAAATCAGCTGATAGTCTTATGGGAACTCCTTTCTAGGTAAGTCTCTGCTTTTTTCTTGCTGCTTTTAAGGTTCTCTCTTAATCTTTAACCATTGGCATTTAATTATAATGTGTCTTGGTGTGGTCCTCTTTGGGTCCAACTTGTTGGGACTCTCTGTGCTTCCTGGACTTGTATGTCTATTTCCTTCACTAAATTAGGGTTCTTTCATTTTTTTAAAAAAAATAAGTTTTCAATTTCTTGCTATTCCTCTTCTCCTTCGGGCACCCCAATGATTCAGATGTTGGTACATTTGGATGTCTGAGAGGCTTCTTAGCCTATCCTCATTTTTTTAATTCTTTTTTTTCTTTGTTTCTGTTTGATTGTTTTCTTGTTGTTCTAATTGAATGTTTTTCTCTTCAGTATGTTCTATTTATTTGATTCTGGGCTTCATTCTTCCACTGTTTGTTCCCTGTAGATTTTTCTTTATTTCACTTAATGCAAACTTCATTTCTGCCTGAGTCTTTTTTATGCTGCTGCCATACTCAGTGTGTTCTCTGGGCATCCTTATCACCAGTGTTTTGAACTCTGCATCTGATAGATTGCTTTCTGCCATTTCACTTAGTTCTTTTCCTGGAGTTTTGATCTATTTTTTCATTTGGGCCATATTTCTTTGTCTCCTCAATTTGGCAGTCTCCGTGTGTGTGTGTGTGTGTGTGTGTGTGTGTGTTAGTAGAACTGTTTGATTCTTAATCTTTGTAGCTGGTCCTATTGTAAAAATGGCACTGGTTAATTGTGTGGGGCAGAGCTGTAGGTAATTGGCAGAATGGGGCAACCTGTTTTACCACTTTGTGGTTCTGTGTGGGAGAGGGCTCAGAGAAGGGACAATGCTGCTGCCTGGCCTCTGGAGTTTGCCTGGGAGAAAGCTCTTTCTTAGCACTTGTCCTGTTGCCAGTCACCTCACTTTCTCCCCTTCTCCCGGTGTGCCACTTATTCCCTTCCAGCTGTTGCCCTGGTGCTGAATCTCAGAGGGGGTGGGTCTGTATGAGTCCTAAGTCCATTGTGGGCCCTTTAAGAGTAATCCCTTGAGAATCCCTGAACTTCTTCCACCGCCCAAACCCCCACTGGTTTTTACAGCCAGAAGTTGGGGACATATATCTTCTTGGTGCTGGAACCCTGGTTTGGGTGGTCTGGTCTTCATCCTGGATCTCTCACTCCCAAGATGTCCCTCCTGATTTTTAACCACCACAGGTGAGTGTTGGATTCCCTGTTCTGCCACCTCTCCAGGGCCCTCCATGTCTCCACCCCTCCTACCCATCTGGATGAATGTAGCTTCTTTAAATCTTGGTTGTCGGACTTCCATATAACTCAATTTTTTGATGACTCTGGGTGATACTTGTTTGTGGTCTAGTTGTACTTTTTGCTGTAGTTTTGCATGAAGGTGAAGCATGTTTACCTATGCCTCTATCTTGACTGGCATTCCCAAGATTTTCTATTTATCACTGATTTTGAGAAATTCGATTATGATGTGCTCTGGTGCAGTTTTCTTTATTTTTCTTGTGTTGGAGATTGTTGAGTATCTTGGACCTGTGGGTCTATAATTTTTAGCATAAAACATTTTTCAACAAAAATAGCATATTTTTCTGCCCTTTTCTTTCTCCTCCTTTTTGGAGATCCCAATTATTTGTATGTAAGTGTGAAGTGTCCCACAGCTCACTGATGCTCTTTTCATTTTTTTTTTATTCTTTTTCATTCTGTTCCATTTTGGATGGTTCCTATTTTTATACCTTTAATTCGCCAATCTTTTTTTCTTGACATTGTCTTATCTGCTGTAAATTCATTCCAATATCTCAAACCTTGTAGTTTTCAATCCTAGACATTTGGTTTGGTCCTTTTTTATATTTTATATGTTTCTACTTAACTTTTCTTTGTATAAGACAATACTTTTATCATTTTCATAATATTTAACTTGTTATTAATATTATTTTGTAACTTTTTAATTTACATGTAAATATTATTATATATTACTTTTTATTGTGGTAAAAACATGTATCATAAAATTTACCATCTTAACCATTTTTTTAACCCTCTCAAGGATATGTTCATTGTTTTTTAGAGATAAAGGAAAGGAGAGAGGAGAAGAGAGAGAGAGAGAGAGAGAGAGACATTGATGTAAAAGAGAAACATCAATCAGTTGCCTCTCATACATGCACCAACCAGGAATTGAACCTGCAACCTAGATATGTGCCCTGACTGGGAATTGAACCTCAGCCTTTTGGTGTACAGGATAACATTCCAACCAACTGAGCCACGAGGCTAGGGACACCTTAAAGATTTTTAAGTGTACAGTTCAGTAGTGGTAACTATGTTTATGTTGTGAAATAGATCTCTAGAGTTTTTCATCTTGTGGAACTGAAACTCCATTCATTAAACAATAACTCTCCTTTACCTGCTGCCCCACTAACCATCATGCAACTTGTTATATATAAAAACATCACTACTTTATGTATTTCATATAAGTGGAATCATACATTATTTTCTTTTTGTGACTGGGTTATCTCACTTAGCATAATTTCCTCAAGGTTTACCCATGTTGTATGATGTGGCAGGATTTCCTTCCTTTTTAAGACTGTATATTATTCCATTATAAGTTAATTTTATGTAGCAACTTGACTGGGCTAAGAGGTGCCCAGATAGCTGTTAAAACATTATATTTGGCCCTGATCAATGTGGCTCGGTTGGGCATCATCCCACAAAGCAAAAGGTTGTTGGTTCTAGTCCTGGTCAGAGCACATGCCTGGATTGTGTGCCAGGTCCCTAGTGGGGCACATGTGAAAGGCAACTGATTGAACTTTCTCTCCCTCTTTTTCTCCCTTCCTCCTCCTCTCTCTAAAAATACATAAATAAAATCTAAAAAAAAAAAAACCTTGGAGTCATCCTTGACTCTTTTTTCTTACACCCAACTCTGATCATTCATACAATCCTATAAAATATATTCCAAATTATATATCCAGTATCTGACTGTTTCTCCTACCTCTACTGCTTATTCATGGACTGAATCACCATCACCTTGTGTCTGGAATATTAATTACAATAGCCTTTGCACTGGTGTCCTGCTTTTGCCCTTATTCTTCTCAACTCAGGAGCCAGAGGAATCCTTCTATAATTTAAGTTAGAACATGCCACTTCTCTGCTCAAAACTCCTCTGGTACCCATCTCATTCAGAGTGAAAGCCAGTGGCTTTCCAGTGGCCTGGAACTTGGTGACCTGCCCTGCTCCCTCCTTCCTTATCTCTCTGTCCTCTTCTTCTGTGACTCTCCTGATACTCTCTACTCCAGCCACACTGGCTCCCTGTGTTCTTAAAACATGTAGGCATGTTCGTGCTAGGGGGCCTTTATACTTCTCCCTGTTCCCCTTGTCTGAAATGTTGTTGCCCAGGTCTCCCCATGTGTGACTCCCTCACCTTCTTCATGTCTCCACTTATATGTCACCTTCTCACAAAATGAGGACTTTCCTCGACTACCTTGTTTAGAGGAGCAATTTGCTTCTCCTCCCTGTCCCTGCCTCTCACGTTTTCCTACATTTCACTACCACTCCCTGACATAGAATATTTGTCAGCAATTTGTTTATTTGCAACTGTCCCAGCATACTAGAATGTGAGCAGGATTTCTGTTTGTTTTATTTCATTTTAGTTTATTTTTAATCCTCACCTGAGGATATGTTTATTGCTTCTAGGGAGAGAGAAAGTGAGAGACAGAGAAAGAGATAGAGACAGACAGAGAGACACTGATGTGAGAGAGAAACATCGATTGGCTGCCCCTATGATATGCACCCCAAGGGGGGTTGAACCCGCAACTTAGGCATGTGCCCTGACATGGAATCAAACCCATAACCTTTTGGTGTACAGGATGACACTCCAATCAACTAAGCCACCTGACGAGGGCTGTTTTATTTTTAATGTCTTCCACAGTAAGTATTTGTTAAATAAAAAATGAATAAATGAGTAAAAATACCTAACTTGTGTGATTTCTTGTGAGAATTTGAGTTAATTATATATATATAAAATCTCACAATGCTCTGGCAGCTACACAATCAGCACTCATTCAATGTGGTGTCATTGCTGCTATTGGTAATAACAAATGTGCTCTCAGGAGAAGGGGGGACAGGGAGGAAAGGAAGAGGCTCTTACCCAATTACACCTCCTGAGCATCATCCTAGGAAATCCTAAGCTCTGGCTCCTGCCTGAGAAAAGAAGAAAAAGTTAAGGAAGAAATTTAGAGGTAACTGAGGTATTTTCTTTATATCAATAGAACAATAAGTAAAATAACAATGGTAGTTATTAACAATTTCAACAACAATTTCTTGAGCTCTGTGTGCCAAGCATTATGTCAAACACCTTATATACAAGATATTATCTCCTTAAATCCTCACAACTACCCCTGTGATCAATGCTATAATTACTCCCACTCTACTGATGAAAACATTGAGAGTGGGAGAGATTAAGTGACTTGCCCAACAATACCCTGCTAGGAAGTGACTGAGCTGGGAACCCCAGCAGTCTGACCACAAAATTGTTGTTCTGTGCAGGGCACCAGTTAATGTCCATCCTGGGAGCATGTGAAGAGGTTGATTTATCAGACGTTTATTACTTGAGGCATCAAGATAAAAACAACTGGCTAATAGGATCCGTTGTGAATCTCACATGACAATCAACTGTCTTTATAATCCTTGTGGTGAAAACAAAAGTTGAACAAGGAGTCTCCAGGCTGCTGTACTCCTCAAGTGCTGAATCGAGAGGGGCCATTCATAGTGTTGAGGGTGCAGATCCCAGCCTGAAAGACTGCTGTAGATAATGGCAAGAGCCCCAGTCCTGTGAGCTATTAAGGGAGACAGTTTTTGGTGACCCAGCCTGGACAGAGGTCTTGCCACTGGCAGCACTTTAGAAGGGCTCAAGCTGGTACTAGTGAGTGCTTTGTGAAAGGCTCTGGAGAGTCAGAGGAGCCCAGGGTTGACTCTCAGTCACATCACTCCTTGGGTGTGATCTCAGGTGAGTGACTTAACCCTTTGGAGCTTCATTAAAAAGAAGACAATGATACTCATGTACTGGGCATTGAGTGAAGAAGAAATCATAGATGTACTAGGTCTGATTTATACTAGTCAATAAATGGTAGTTGCTATTATTAATAAATGAAACCCTAGTAGGCCAGAATATACTGGTTTGAAATAATAATAATTAGGACTAGTATTTATTTATTCAGTACTTTTAATTTGGGGTGGAATAAAACATCCCAAATTGTAGAACAACTCTCACAATTACTGTTACCTTTGATTATTCTGGGGGTTGAATGGGTTCAGTGAGGAGGTGCTAGCTCAGGGTTTCTCATACAGTTGCAGTCAGACACTGGTAGGGCTAGGGTCATTCCTCTGCCACATGCCTGACCAGGAGGACAGTCTGCACTGAGCAGGAGGACAGTCTGCATGGAACAGAGGATTTGCATTTGCATGGGAGTGTATCTGGTTTCTGTTGTTGCTGTCACAGATTACCCCCACCCCTAAATTTATTATCTCACAATTCTATAGGTGAGAAGCCCTATATGGCTCTTTCTGCGCTAAAATTAAGGTGCTGGCAGGGCTACAGTCCTTCCTGGAGGCTCCAGTGGAGAATTCATTTCCTTGCCTTTTCTGGTTCCTGGCTGTCTACAACCTTGGCTCCTGGTCCCCTCCTCCACCTTTAGGGCCTGCAACATTGCGTCTCTCTGACCCTTCTTCCACAGCCACACCTGACTCTGACATCAGGTGGGAAAGATTCTCCTCTTGTGAGGCCCCATGTGATTAGATTGGGCCTGTCCAAATGATTCAGAATAATCTCCCATCTCAAGGTTCATATCTGTAATCACATCTGCAAAGTCCCCTTGAATTAGGGTGTGGACATCTTTGGGGAACTGGCATTCTTACTACCGTACGGCGAGACTCCAAGAAAAGGCCCCTGATTGGGGCTGACCACTTGCTTCCACCGTCACCTCCTAGCCCTGCACTGCCAGGTAACACATTTTCTTACTCACTGGAAGCCTCTAACTCAACTCATGTCAACTGTTCCGAGGTAAGGTGGGTAATGAAGGACTCCAGGATTTTCCCAAGAAAGATGGACAGTATATCTGCAATGAAAACTAGATGATACATACATATCACCTTATACTTAGAGCTTTCTTTATTCAAAATCTTATTTCCTTGCTTTGGATGTATAGGAGGATAATAGTTAACATTATTTCCCCATGCTTCCCATTTGCTTCCCAAGTGCTATTCTAAGCACAACAACTCCATAAGGGAGGTGCCGCTAATACTGTTTTATAGACGAATTAACAAAGACACAGCAAGATTGTCAAGAAATTTGCTTAAGGCTGCATGGCTAGTGAGTGATAGAACCTGCATTTAACTCAGGTGTCTGGCTCAGAGCCCACATCTGTAACCACCACTCTTGACGGCCTCATCTTGTGGGTCCCAGAAATATAAACCATCCATGAGGAGATGTCTCCAAGGGTCTACAATGCCTGCTCCTGGGATGATAAGAAAGAGATCACCACCGTGTTCTACTTTGCTAGTGTTTCCTTCTGGGCCTTGGTCATAGGCAAACTTTCCGTGTCCATCTTCCTTTCCAGCTTGGGGGTCCAGGACTGCTCAACAATGGATGATACCTATTTTCAGCTGAGGGCTGAGTGCTGTACAGGATTTAACTGTCTCAGAAGAATGAAAACCTTGCCTGGCTTCTCTGCCATGAAATTTCCACATTGGTGCATTAAAGTAACTGAGGAAGGGTCTAGAGCAGAATAGGGAGGTACCTGTAATGTTGGCATGCCCTAAAACTGAGAGAGGTGAAGTTGGGGTGGTGCTGGTGCACATGGGTGTCAGAGTTGGCCAGGGAAGAGTAAGAACCCTGGCTCTGCCACTTCCTAATTCCTCTCTGTGAAATGAGCTGATTATAATACCTAACTTTAAGAGGTTGTGAGAGAAGTAAATGAGACTATGCTAATACAGTGTCTGACACATGTCCTTATGGGAGCTTTGTGAGAATAAAATGAATACACACATGTGAAGAGTTTAGATCAACCCTCTGGCACCTGGTAAGCATTAGGTAAGCCTTACTCTTCTAGACTCTCCCTGGGTGACTTAATTTTAAGGGCTTCACTTCTACTTTAGAAGCTCTATCTCTGGATTTTGAGCTTTAGACCTAATTGCTTCAGTGTTCAACAGGACTTTCCACTTGGAAGACGTACAAGGTTTGCTCCTGCTCTGGGACTTTGTATATATTTGATAGCTCAGCATAAAAAGTCAGCTGTTAAGGGGGAAAAAAAGCCATTTACTTGGTTTGTCTGCTTTGGGTGACAAAGAATAGAGACTCATTAGGCAGCCTCAAATTTAAAAAGGTGCAGGGAGGCCCTGAATGGGGCCAGGTGAGGCTGGAGTTTCAGCGCTTAAGTAGCCCAGCCTTTTTTGGCTGGGTTTTCCTGTCCTGCAGGCTCCTCCTGGAGAGCCTTGCCCTGGGAGCGGGTCTCACTCCTAACTACTCAGCTGCCCCTAGGGGATAAATTGGGTGACTGCATATGGCCCCAAAGAATTAGGGTGGTCTCCCTTGGAGAACCTGGAGCTCAGCCATTTTACTGTGGGGCCCTTGGAGGCAATAACCTGAGCATTCCAGAAACTTTGGCCTTGTGTGCTCATCCTGTACTCAGCTCAAACGCCTCTGGCTTTGTGACGCCCCTCTGCCTCATTAGTCATTTCCTCTTCTGCTCCATTGCGGCTAAACACAACTTATTGCAGTTATCGATATCCAGAGCTGGTTCCTCAACTAGGCTGTCAGGTAGCCAAGCAGGGAGTGTGTATTATTCACATTTGTATCACCACTAACAAATGGGCTCATCATGATGTTTGCAGAGTGAAAAACACACGAGTGTCTTTAGCACTTCTTTGTGGGGGTCAGTCTCCTCAGGGTAGGTCCAAGGGACTCTCTACATGAATCAGGCCAGCAGGGTCCTGGGATGATATTTAATTTAAAAAATGTTTAAAGTAAATTAATTGTTTTTATTTTATTTATTATTTTAAAAAAGATTTTATTTACTTATTTTTGGAAAGGGAAGGGAGGGAGAGAGAGGGAGAGAGAGAGAGAGAGAGAGAGAGAAACATCAATGTGTGGTTGCTAGGGGCCATGGCCTGCAACCTAGGCATGTGCCCTGACTGGGAATCGAACCCGCAACACTTTGGTTCGTAGCCCACACTCAATCCACTGAGCTATGCCAGCCAGGGCTAAATTAGTTGTTTTTTAAAAATTATTTCTATATTTAAAACATAACATGCATTGAAACACATTTTTAAAATTTGGAATATGTAAAGTTAAATGTTAAAAAATTCCCCTCACTTCTTTTCCAATCCAGTACCCACAGGCAAACACCAGTAAAAATTTTTAAACAGCTTTATTGATATATAATTCAGATACCATATAATTTGCCTGTTTAAAGTTCACAGTTTAGCTCTGTCTGGTGTGGCTCAGTGGGTTGACCACCGGCCTGTGAACTGAAGGGTCACTGGTTCGATTCCCAGCTAGGGCACATGTCTGGGGTGTTGGTTAGGTCCCCAGTTGGAGGGGAGGTACCAGTCTATGTTTCTCTCACACATCCATGTCGCTCTCCTTCTCTTTCTCCCTTTCTTCCTTCCTCTCTCTCTAAAAATAAATAAATAAAATCTTAAAAAAAATAAAGTACACAGATCAATGTTTTTTAGTATATTCATAGGGATATGCAACCATTACTACAGCCTAATTTTAGGACATTTTTATTTTCCCCAAAAGAGACTCAATAACAACTGTCACTTACCATTGTCATCCCTTTCCCAACCCTAAGCAACCACTGATTAACTTTTTGTCTCTATAAATTTGCCTATTCTTGGACATTTCATATGAATGAATCATAAAACATGTGGTCTTTTGTGTCTGGCTTCTTTCACTTAGCATGTCTTTGAGGGTCATCCATGTTGTAGCATGTATCAGTACTCTGTTCCTTTTTATTGCTAAATAGCATCCCATTGTATTAATATAGGACTTTTTAAATCCAGTCATCAGTCACTATTAACAGTGTAATACAACTTCTTTACTTTTTTCAGATTGTCTGGGTTTGAATGACAGTTGAACAACTTCCTAAATGAGTGACTTTGGGTATATCTAATCTTTCTAAGCCTGCCCCTATTTCCTCAACGGTAAATTTTGAATAACAGTGGAATTTACCTTATGTAGTTTCATGGTTGTATTGTCACAGGAATTAATGTTTGTTGAGCACTTAACTATATGCCAGGCACATTATAAAGATTACATAGTAGATCTATGATTTTCAGATTAGGGAATGGAGGTTAGGAGAGGTTAAGTAATCTCCCAAGGTCAAACAGCCCCTAAGAAAATGACAGAGGTAAACGATCACAGGCTGACCAACTGCACAGCTTTCATGACATCGTGGAATAACAAAGTGCTTAGCAAGGATCTTGCATAGAGAATGACTTTAGTAAACGGTAACTGATAGAACTATAAAAAAACAGAAAAAATAGTAATTGATTCATCATTTAAAGATACCTGCCACTTAATGCTCTGGCACATTTCCTTCCGGTTTTTAGGAAATATTTCAAACATACCAAAAAAAAAAAATCCAGAAGATAATAGACATCAAACTCCCACCTCTGTTTTTTTTTTTTTTAAGACAAAGTGTAGTAGATAGGTGGCTTTACCTCTCAAATCCTTTGATATTTTTTCCATACATGTTATTTTTCCTTGGACTATTAGGGTCACACCATATCATTTTCTACTTTTAAAAAACCCTATCTTGAGCCCTAGCAGGATGGCTCAGTTGGTTGGAGCATTGTCTTGTTCACCAAAAAGGGTGAAGTTTCCATCCTGGTCAGGGCACATACCTGGTTTGCAGGTTCAGTCCTGCTTGGGGCATGTATGGGAGGCAACCAATGTCTCCTATCGATGCTTTTTTCTCTCTCTCAAATCAATAAATATATCCTTGAGTGAGGATTTTTTAAAAAACCGTGTCTTGAGCATTTTCCCCAATATACCAAATATGATCCATGACTTTTCATGGCCGCATATTAAACTGTATGACTGAAACATTTTTTATTAATTCTCCATTGTTGGACATTTAGTCTATCTCCCAGCAAAAAACGTAGCTACACGTTATCTTTCTTCAAGCACCAGATAATTCCGTTTGGATAAATTCCTAGAATGGCCTGAAGGTCAGAGATTGCCTGACATTAAGGGTCTTTACGTGTACTTATTTCTGCTAAGTAAGTCTCAAGCAGGAATGGGAACAAAAAGTTAGGCTGGGATTTTTTTTTTTACTCTTTAAAGCGTTTTATTCAATTATAACATACATACAGAAGAGTGGACATAAATGTACAGCTCACTGAATTTTCAGCAACTGAACATATTACGCACCCAGCACCCAGATCCTGAAATAGATAATTTCCAGCAGCCCAGAGCCATCTCACCCCCTCGGCATCACTACTCTCAGAGGTGTAGGATTTTAACATCGCCAAGGACTACTAACCCGATGACGTCTTTGCAATGTAAGTTTAATACTTTGGTATAACCTAGACCACCACAACATGAGCTAAGTCTTGTCTTCAAACGCTTGACAGGCTGAAGTCCGGCTAGTCGAAGAGCAAAGGGCCAGACGCAGTGGGTGCCCGGGGAACAGAAATCCCTTGGCGTCCGCCAGACTCCCGGCGTTCAGCGCGTCGATCCCGGCGTGCACCGCGGCGCGCGGGCCTTGGGCGCGGATTGCTGGCGCGTACCGCGGGAGGTGAGCGGCGGCGCGGCGTGAGGTTCTTCGCGTACAGTGGTCCAGAGGCAACCAGGCAGGGTCGATATGGAAGTGTAAGCAGTCCAGGGCGCGTTCCCGGCTTCCGGTTGAGGGTCACTTGGGGGGACGGCTAGATGCTAGGAGCTGAGGGGCGTGGGCACTGGGCGACCCCCAGTCCTGGCCTTGTGGGGAGGGTGACGGGCTGAGAGGCGGGGATGGAAACTCGCTCTGCCCCTTTGAGTGTTCGCGCGCTCTTTGACCCCTTGCCTAGGACCGGGGACTTTCTGTGGGCCTGCCTCCTCCCTCATTCATTTGCTAGCGTTTCCGAGGTCGCAGTCGTGGCCCCGGCCCGTGTTGGAGCAGGGACTTAGAAGGTATAAGTTGCCCTTTTAACTAGATGTGTGTTCACCGTGTGTTATATAGCTTATGGTTCCTTTACCCAACATGCCTGGTCCAACTTTATTTCCCCAGTCATACCATTGGATCCAGGGTATAAAGCCAATATTGCATGTCTTGTGCATAACTTTTCTAAAGGATCTTATTTTGTGTACTGTATCAGATTAGTGTACATCGCCATATAAAGTAAAAAGAAAAGTCTGCATATAAATAATGCAGCCAACTATTCAAGTGTCATACCAACTAAAAACACCAAATAAACCTTGAACAGTGGGGAAAAAAGAAGGCATAAAACCTGGAGTTCACCCTGGAGGTACCCAGAGGGGAGAAGGATAAATTTTGCCTGGGGCAGTGGGCTCCTGGGGAGCCCTAACGCTTCAGAGGTGCTCCCCATCTGAGGAGGAACATTTAGGGTTTTAAGGGAAGGGGCTGGTTTTCTCAGAAGAAAAGTGCTTGAGCCTGAATTGTGACCACAGAAACAGCACATGGGCTGTGTGTGTGTTGTTCTAACAATTTAACTTCACATGGTCTTTCCTATGGTTGTTCATTGTACTGCATGCAAATGGAAGTTTTTGCAGCTAGTCTGCATGTGGCTTTTTTACATGGTTGACATTAATTCATAGGCATGCCTGTATTATGTTTGTCTTTGGCACTGATTATTCAACACTCACATTTTCCTGAATGTTGTCTCACGTTCAGACTTAAAAAAATACCATGTATATATGCCTGAAGTGAAAGTTTTATGAAATAACACTTACTGTATGCAGTATACTCTGATATTGTTAAACTTACTGTAAACGAGTCAGGAGGCGCCCTGACTGAGGGGCTCAGTTGGTTGGAGCACCATCCCATATACCAAAAGTTCTCGGGTTCATCTTGGGGCACATACAAGGGGCGTACAGGGGGCGGCCAATCTATGTTTCCCTCTCAAGTTGATGTGTGTGCCTCTCTCCCCGCCCCCCTTCTTCCTTTCCTCCCTCCCTCTGTCTCTAAAATCAGTAAATACATCCTCAGGTGAGGATTTTTAAAAAATCAGGAGGAGTTGGCTGGAAATAAATGACAAAGATGTATTCAGTGCTCTTAGAGGCTGCTAACTGGAAACAGGCTGAAAGCTAGAAGTCTTCCCAAGAAGAAGGAAAAGTTGAGTTCTTAGAATAAAAGTCATATCCTTGAGAATAATTGGTCCTGCATTCTTAGCCCTGGGATTGGTCCACGACTGTTGTTACAGAAAAGTTATTCCGGTCCTTGGGGTCCTGCTGCTTGCTGCCGCCCTCTAGGCAAAATTCCAGAGGCAAAGGTTTGGTGCTAAAGGAAAGGAATCTTTATTCAAAAGCTTCTTCAAATTTTGGAATAACAGCTTTCTACATGCAGTTAGTCACTTAAGCCTGTCAAGGTTAAACTGGAACTCCTTAGTTTCAGCTTTCATCACTTAAACCTATCAAATAAGGCTAAACTCTTTAACACCTGAGTTCTATCATTCTCCCTGTGTTTAATTATCTTATTTCTGTGGGGTTAGTTTACAAACTAAGACAACATAGGATACAAAAGCTACACAATTTTGGGAGTATGGCAGGCTTCTGCCTCAGAGCTTGTCCCCTCTAAAACACCCAAAGAAGAAAAACCCTGCCACCCTCCTCCAGGTCAGCCAGATCCTAGGCTGTGCCCGGAGGAGCTCCTTCCCATACAAAATACTGCCTGTTGGGAAATGACAGGTAGCTGGAAATAACTAGACGGAGAGCCCTCTAGTTATTTCCATGGGCTCTGGAGGCATTCAGGTTCTCGGCCAATCCCATCCTAGACTATTTAGCATTGCCTTGGCAAAGTCTTCTATGGCCTCACCCTCCTCCCCGGTAAAACCCTTTGTTGGCTTTCTGTTGTACTCAGAGGAAATCCACATTCCTTACTAGGACCTGTAAGATCCTGTATATAACCTCACCTACTCACCAACCATATCTCTTACCACTGCCCTCACCAGCCAAACACACTCTACTGGCAGTCAGGTAGTTTCTATAACCTTCAAAGCCCTTTCCTACCTCAGGACCTTTGCCTTGCTATTTCCTTTGCTTGGTATAGTTTCCCCCTTGCCCTGCTCTTTTCTTATCCTTTTTATAGCTCAAGTGGAGTATCCCTTTTCAATGTTGCTTTTCTTCTTCGTTCAATCCAAAATAATCCTCCTTTTTGTCTCTCATAGCACCTTGGTTACTTTTCCCTTAAGTAGTTACCAGTTATAATAGTAGATGTATGTTTGTTTATTTGTTTAGTGCCTCCTTCATGAGAGTTCTATGAAGGCAAGGGCCGTTGTCTGTTCAGTAAGTGCTTAGCATGGCATCTGACACCCTAGGAATTAAGCAAATACTTGCTGAATCAAGTATATAATACTACTTCATTAATTTAACAAGTATAAATTAGCTAGACTCCTAATTGCTAGGCATATCCATTTTTATTTTCCTAAGTAATGGTTCAAAGCAAGGGTTTTTTCTCCTGTAGCATTCTTTTTTACTTCTCCCAAGGAGTCCTTGACTTTTTCAAGCTAATTAAGAATTTTGAAGCTAGCAGTTTATAGGAAAATGACTTTTTCTGAGGCAGGCATGTGACTTGGGAGTAGAAGGCCCCCTGACATGGCATGGCCTGGAGGCCTGACTTCTAGTGTCTGCCTGGCCTCCAGCATGAGATGCGTGTGGTCCTTAGGGTCTTTGGTAGAACTCTGAGTCTCTGAGAGGACAAACATACTATTCCTCTGTCAGATACTGCTAGGACCTGGAGCAAGACACTAATGGAAAACTCCCCTGAGTTATTACTACTATTTTTTCTTTAGTCACTCAGTAAATACCTATTGAGTGAATAATAGACATACGCTAGAATTTTTTTTCTTTTTTAAAAAACAACTTTATTGCCCTAACTGGTGTGGCTCAGTGGGTTGAGTGCTGGTCTGCTAACCAAAAGGTCACTAGTTGGATTCCCAGCCAGGGCACATGCCTGGGATGCGGGCCAGGTCCCCGGTTGGGGTGTGCAGGAAGCAACCAATTGAACTCACCCATGTATCCTTGCACATTGATCTTTCTTTCCCTTCCTTTTCCCTCCCTCCTCTCTCTTAAAAAATAATTTATAACTTTATTGATATATAATTAATATACAAAGAACTGCACATATTTAATGTATACAGTTTGATGAGTTTAGACATACGCAAACCCATTATATGATCACCACAGTCAAGGTATTGGCATACCGAATACCTCCCACAATTTTCTTGTGCCACTCTCACCTTTTTATGGCCAGAAAATTTAACACGTGATCTACCCACTTAACAAATTCTGAAGGGCACATATTGTATTGTTAACTGTTACCGGCACCGTGTTGTGCAGCATATCTCTAGAACTTATTCATAGAGCATAACTGACACTTCATACCCATTGAACAGCTCCACATTTCTTATTGTATTTTTTCCATTGCTATTTAAAAGGCCCTTTATACCCCTTCCCCCACAACTGCACATTTAATATCCAAAAAATATAAGAAATTCCTAGAAATTCAAAGCAAAAAACCCCAATAACCTTAAAAGGCATCCTAGGGAAGGGGAGAAAATATTTGCAAGCCATATATGTGATATGCATTGTTTCTTTTTTTAAATTGACTTTATTTTTATTGTTGACATTATGGATATCCCTATTCCCCATCTCCTCCTTTGCCCACTTCCACCCAATCCCGTCCCCCTTCCCTCTGGCCATCCCCACACTGTTGTCTGTGTTTGTGGATCTCACATCTATGTTCATTGGCTAATTCCTTCACCTTCCTTCTTCCAGTTGCCCCTCCCTCCTCCCCTCTTGACAGCTGTCAGTCTGTTCCATGTATCCATGTCTCTGTTTCTGTTTTGTTTGTCAGTTAGAAGTGTTTTAAAGTTGAAGAATACTTATGCTTTTATTTGGTTGAATGACAGACTTTTTTTTCATTGTTAGAGAATTTAATACCCCTCTCTTGTAACTGATAGGATTAATGGACAGAAATAAGCAATATGGATTTATATCACAGTGTAAATCATTTGACCTGGTTGAAGTTTATGGGATACTATATCTAATTACTGCATAATACACATTCTTTTTAGTGCACATGGAATATTCATCAAGATCTTCAGTTTTCTGGGTCATCAATAATTCCCAATAAATTCATTCCTTCCTGCCTTCTCTCCCTCTCTTCCCTTTTCCCAACCCCCTTTCTTTTCTTCTTTTTAGCCTCACCAGAGGACATGCCCATTGATTTTAGAGAGAGGGGGAGGGAGGGAGAAAAACATGGATGTGAGAAACATTGATTGATTGCCTCTTGTACACACACCGACTGGAAACCAATCTGAAACCTAGGCACGTGCCCTGACTAGGAATCGAACCCAAAACTTTTTGGTTTATGGGAGGGCATTCCAACGGAGCTACACCAGCCAGGGCCCCATAAATTTCAAAGAATTGAAATAATATGCACTATGTTCTTCGACCACAAAGGAATTAAATAAAATATCAGTAATAATAAAATATTCATTAAATTGCTAACTACTGTTTTTCTTTTTTATTGAATTTGTTGGGGTGACATTGGTTAATAAAATTATATAGGTTTCAGGTGTACAGTTCTATAATGCATCATCTGTATATTGTATTATATGTTCACCACCCCAAGTCTCTTTCCATCACTGTTTTTTTTTTTAAGAGTTTCTTTATTTTTTTAGAGAGGGAAGGGAGAGAGAGAGCGAGTGACACATCAATGTGTGGTTGCTTCTCAATGTGTGGTTGCCCACTAGGTACCTGGCCCACAACCCAGGCATGTGCTCTGACTGGGAATCGAACCAGTGACCCTTTGTTTCTCACAGGCCGGCACTTGATTATTGAGCCACACCAGCCAGGGCCCATCACTGTTTCTGAATGACAGAATTTAAAAATAAAATCTTTCTCCTGGCTGGCGTAGCTCAGTGGCTTGAGTGCGGGGCTACGAATCAAAGTGTCGCAGGTTCGATTCTCAGTCAGGGTACATGCCTGGGTTGCAGGCCATGACCCCGAGCAACCGCACATTGATGTTTCTCTCTCTCTTTCTCTCTCCCTTCCCTCTCTAAAAATAAAATAAAAAAATTAAAAAAAAAATAAAATCTTTCTGAGTGTCATTTGGGAACTTATTTTCCGCAGGTAAAAGGGTACAAAAATTTCATAGCAAAATTAAGTATTTATATACAATATATAAGGTACTTGCCTTGGGATTATTTTTATATCTAGAAAGCTGTATGTTCACTCTTTTATTCTTGAACTTACTATACATAGTTAGGAAAATGGACTGTATTTATCTCTGTACCACCTTTTTGAAATAGTGTTAGAATTTTGTTCATTTTATAGCTGGAGATGCTGACGTGTAAAGAAGTTAGTTAATAGGTCTTACAACAATTCAATAACAGGACTGGAAAGAGGATAGTTGTTTGTTAGCCCAAGAGAATGCTACAGGTTAAATTGTTCATTAACATGGACGGGTGCCTGGTTTTCTTGTACCAGATTTTAGTTTTCCAGAACATGACTCGAATCGATAACATAGGTTGAATATAAGAGAATTTGAGCAATGCCATTCATCACTGCTTTCATAAGAGTTAACTGTGTGGCAATTAATCAGCACTGTTTACTTGGGCTTTTTCTGTGTGTTTCTAAGGAAAGTCTGCCAACAGATCATTTTGTTCTGTTTTTCAGAATTCGGTTTTCCAAAGTAGTTGTTTACATCCATTAAATTGATTAGCAAGTTAAGCAAATTTTACAGGTTAAATTTCAAACAGCAAGTCAACTTCAGTCAGTTAATTAAATCATTACTTAAGGAAATTAAGTAATGACTGCCTCCCTGTAAGTATAGGTTTTTAAAATTCATTTGGAATATTTGCTTTAAACACCTATAGATAAAATCAGTAATATTCTAACTCGTATAGGGGAATATGAAGTTTTGTGTAGATGGGCAGTTTCTAGAAGCCTGAATGCTTGTGAATGTATTATGGAATACTGAAGTGTTAGCTCTAGAGCAGACCGTTCTTGCCCAGTCCGGTTCAACAGCTTGTAAATCTAATTGATAGCTAAGACAATTGAGGGATTCTAGTTACTCTAAGAAACACTGGGGGGGATTGCATTTTATGTCCTCGGTGATAAGTTCTACTAATGTCTTTTTTTAACATGATGGAATTCTTTATTTCATAAGAAAGGAATTTCTATCTTTCTCAGTATGTTAACTTGGAAAATTTCAAACCCACAGAACAGTTGCAAACAGAGCACCATAGTTACCTGTATACCCTTTATGTAGAGTCAGCATTTGTTAACATTTTGATGAATGAGCTATTTACCTTATCTCTCTTATACATGCAACTTTCTCTACACACACACACACACACACACACACACACACTCTTTCTCTCCCCTGCCCCCCCCCACTTAACCATTTGAGAGTTGTAGATGTCATTTGATCCAATTTTTTAAAGGTATTCTCCTTTTTAACTATAATACCATTATCATACCCAGGGAATTTAGCACTGATATAATTACTGTTATTAAAATACAACCTATATTCACATTTCTCCAGTTGTCCCAATATTTCTTTTCACTGTGTATGTGTGTTGCCAATTCAGGATCCAGTCAAGAATCACACATTGCATTTAGTCGTCATGTGTCTTTAATCTCCTTTATTCTAAAAATAGTTTCCTAGCCCCCGCTTTTTTTTTGGCGACATTGTCATTGTGACAAATGACATTGATATTTGAAGAATCTAGGCCAGTTGTTTGGAAGTATATTCCTCAGTTTGGGTTTGTTTAATTATATCTTCATTGATTCAAATTAAACATTTTGACAGGATTGCTATATGGGATGTGTCTTTCTCAGTGCATCGCATCATCATTATTGGTGCTGTTAAATAGGATAACATGATTAAGTTGACGTTTGTTAAATCTCACTGTATCCTCTTCCCAGCAACCTGCCACTTAGTGGTTGTTACAATGACTTCTTTAGGATAAAAACTGCTTCAAAAATTTTTTTGCGAATCAAAGGGTCGCCAGTTTGATTCCCAGTCTAGGACACATGCCTGGGTTGCAGGCCGGGTCTCCAGTGGGGGCCATGTGAGAGGCAACCACACGTTGATGTTTCTCTCCCTCTCTTTCTCCCTCTCTTCCTCTCTCTCTAAAAAATAAATAAATAAAATCTTAAAAAGAAAGATACAGTGAAAGAAATTAATTGATATAGACCTCTATTTATTAAAAAAATTTTTTTTCACCCTGGCTGGTGTGGCTCACTTGTTTGAGTGCCAGCCTGTGAACTGAAAGGTCACTGTTTTGATTCCCAGTCAGGGCACATGCCTGGGTTGCGGGCCAGGTCCCCGGTACCCCTACCGGGGACCTGGCCCGCACATGGGAGGCAACCACACATTGATGTTTCTCTCCCTCTTCTCCTTCCCCTTCTCCTTTCTAAAAATAAAATAAATAAAATCTTTTAAAAAATTAACATGAGAGAGTTTCCCTTCTTTGGATATTGGTTCTAGAAAAGGCTGATGATATTCTTTGGATTCTTGAATTAACAATATTGACTTGGGCAATGAGGCAATAACTTAGAAGAGCCAGGGACAGATTTCCTGGGGATGAACTATTCTGCATAACAGGAGAGACCATGATTTCGAAATAAAATTGTAACAGTGGCACCTGGGATGGATCCATTAGCCTTGAGGAAAAATAACATTTGTTTTTCCCCAGCCCAGTTTGTACTAAGCAGGGATGTCTTAGTTGCTGTGTATTTTGGGGCACACAAGGAGTAGTAACTCAATTTCAAGCAAAGATAGGAGGAAGCCATGTGGGCTGACTTCCTCATTAAATAAGTAAAGATGACATATGATTTGATTTGTCCTTTTCAGCTTTACATGAACCATATCCCATACACTAATTGTGCATTGTCCTTCCTGTGGCTGGTCCCTTTTAAATACAATATTCTTTGTGACCTGAGTGCAATTGTGGTCATTTGGGCAAAGCAGCACTTTTGTGAAATCCTAGCTATTTGTTGAATGACTGGTAGCATTTGGTAAGCTTCACATGCTCGTTTCAGTACAGTGCTGACATCACCGTGACGATGTCATGTCCTTGTGTTGCCCATGTGGGGAAATCACCTGTCTATTTGATCCATGTTTTTGAAATTTTGTATCATCATTTTTATCATATAGCCTCCTGGTTTAAGAACATATAGTTTATCCCCATTTTTTGTTTTATTATTTTTTTAAATGTTTTATTTGTTGATTTGAGAGAGAGAGAAATATTGATTTGTTTTTCCACTTATTTATGCATTCATTGATTGATTCTTGTATGTGTCCTGACTGGGGTTGAACCTGCAACCTTAGTGTATAGGGGACAATGCTGTAACCCACTGAGCTACCTGGCCAGGGACATTTTTTTTTAAGACAGGGAAGCCTAGAGGGATTATTAACTCACTAAAACTTGTATGGCTCATATATCAATCATATAGGTAGCTGAGCCATAATATGAACCTAGATTTGTCTGATCTAAAAACTGCCTAATTATACTAGACTTCCTTCAGACTATTAAAAGCAAATATAGTACTTTCTGATATGGCATTGTAGAATGGATCAATTATCATTTAATGCAATTCACATTGCTGTGCTCATTCGTAAATGAAATACAACATTTCAGTTTGATTAATTGTTACACGTGGTGCCAGGTTTTGACTTCTGCTTGACACGTGAACTGTACCTGTTGAACTGGGGTAGAAGATGTACTTCTTTGTTGTACCTCTGTGGAGACCTGCAAGATCTCTAACATGCTGGAATTCCCAGTGGTGATGCTGGTGTTAAGGATCCCATTTCCTGTGATTCAGCAGGAGGACCTGGCTGCCCAAGTTAATAGCTGGTGGAAGGCAGATGGTACTGGGAAAAGGTCATGGCTGTGCAATGACATAGCACTGTTTCTACAGTTAATTTCTAGCACCCTCACACTGTTCATTGATCCCCAAACTCCAATGTTCTTCCTGTAGCTAACTGCCCTCTGATGTCTGACTTCTCTTAATGTCTGTCTGCATAGTTTAGAGATAAATAGAGTATTTTAATCACCTACCTGGTGATGGATGTGTGATCAACCATGGCTGCAAAAAGGAAGGTATGCCCTGAAATTGTCCATTACCAGCTAGGACTTAGGACATTTCCCCTAAGGTTGTAGTTCCAAAATCCCTGAATTGGACTTCTGAATTTTAACAGAGAAATTATTTCACAGATATTTAATTAACACACAAGGTTATGAGCCCAGACTATGATAATTTACTTTTCTTTTGCAGGAAGGATGCCAATTCTGCACTGCTCAGTAACTATGAGGTAGGTAGCTTTGAAGTATTTTCCTCTCTGATAGTTTGTTCTTTGCTTCTGAAGATTATTGAATTATTTGTGGTTAGAAATGACTGAATTGACTTGGATTTTCCACTTTAAAATAGGACAGATGACATCATCTGGTGAACCTTGGAATAGTCTAAGCCTGGTAAATTACAGTAATTCAGGAAAGCTGGGAAGACTTTAGTGTATAGGCAACCTTCCTGTAATCTGAAAATTTTAGATCTTCATTTGGGATGCCTCCATGGGATGGAAGCATCTATTTTGGAACTGTTTCTGTCAGTAAATTTTCTATTAAAATGTGTATATACTTTTTCTTAAATTACCACTCTTTACCCATAAAATACTTTTGTATGTCATTTCGACTTTCATCCTAGTTTCATAAATATTAAAATCTTTTTAAAAATATTTTATTTATTTATTTTTTAGAGAGGGAAGGGAGAGAGATAGAGATAGAGAGAGAGAGAGAGAGAGAGAAACAAACATCAATGTGCGGTTGCTGGGGGTTATGGCCTGCAATCCAGGAATGTACCCTGGCTGGGAATCGAACCTGGGACACTTTGGTTCCCAGCCCACACTCAGTCCACTGAGCTATGCCAGCCAGGTCTTAAATATTAAAATCTTCATTTTGAAAGTGAGAGCTTAGTTGACTCACCAATATGAATAATTTAGTAGGAACTAATAGATTGGGGATTTGGGGGCTTGAGGATTGGGTTGCTGGGGAAAGGGAGGAAAGAGAGAAAGAGGTTAGTGAGAGGGGGGATATAACATTGTTGCCTGCCTTGCATTTTCCCTGGATCTTATTTGGTACTAGCAGAACCAGCTGGTAGGTTAATTCCAGGTGTAGAAAGAACAATGCATACATACATTTGTTGTCAATTTTTCATATGCCAAAGGCTAAACTCAAAGACTTGTAGGAGATTTAGGTCTCCACTGTGTGATATGTATAGAAGGTGGTAGAGTTAACACAGTTGGCCATATTCCTCTCTTCCTGAAGATTCATCTTAAATGGTTGCTGGTCAAGCCATTGGCTTTTAGGAACCTCCAGTGTAGTCTCTGCTAAATGTTTGGGTGTTTTATGCACTGAAGAAACATTGATTGCATTAATTGGGTCTCATGCCATTATTTTGGAAAATGACAGACAGGTAAGGAATTGCATTGTATCTAGTAATGGTCTATGAATCTATACTTCCTTCAGTCTTCTGGTGTTATCTCTGAAACAGGAAAGAGATATATTTCCCACATCCTCCTTAATACTAATGTACATATGTTTCTCCCTTGTGGGGAAAATTTATTTATGAAGTTCTATAGCATTTTTTCCTTCTTCATCATCATCATTATTATTATTGGTAAACTATATTTTAGCACTTGCCTCATAATTTGTCGTTCCCAAAATAAATTATACTAGATTTTCATATTAGAGAAGTAGAATGTGCTTTTTTAAAAGATTTTATTTATTTATTTTTAGAGAGGGAAGGGAGGGAGATAGAGAGAAGCATCAATGTGCGGTTGTTCGGGGGTCATGGCCTGCAACCCAGGCATGTACCCTGACTGGGAATTGAACCTGCGATACTTTGGTTCGCAGCCCGCGCTCAATCCGCTGAGCTACGCCAGCCAGGGCTAGAATGTGCTTTTTAAAAAGATTATTTATTTTAGGAAAATTTACTTTTAAATAATCAAAATATTTTTGAGGCCTGTGGCAATCAGAGATAAGGTATATATTGATAGGAAACGTTTGAACTATTTTAAGTAAATTAATGCATTTGAATATTTAATGTAGATAAAAGAACATTTTAAAATTGTCACATGCTTCATGATTGATATTTGCTATAATGCAACAGTTGTTGGGGGAGGGCTTGTGGGAAGAAAAGAAGTACTATTTTATTTAGCTTCAAAATTATTGACCTTGAAATAGATACATTTCTCAAACTCCTCTATAAAAATCTTTAATATATCTTTTCCTAGGTGTTCCAGTTACTAACTGATCTGAAAGAGCAGCGTAAAGAAAGTGGAAAGAATAAACACAGTTCTGGGCAACAGAATTTGAATACTATCACCTATGAAGTAAGCCTAGGCTACTGGAGGATCTCCCTGAACCACCATTGAGGGGCTTCGTTGTAGTCTGCTGATGACTCGCCACCAAATCAAGATTGCTATTACCTGATTTGAATAGTTGTACTATAACCCTGTTTTTATTCTGTTTATGAAAGTGGAGTTTGGCTAATTGCGAGGGTTAGCCAACTATACAATTAGAGGAAATAGTCTCTAAAACTGTCCTTACTTTTAACACCAATTTCAAATCAGGGATCCCAAGACCACCCTCAGATTCAGTAATTTTCTAGAAGTACTCACAGAACTCACTGCAAGCTAATGTATTCACAGTTACGATTTATTATAGGGAAAGGGTATAAAGTAAAATTAGTCAAGGGAAGAAGCAAATAGGGCAGATTTAGGGAGAAATGTCAAATACAGAATTTCCAATGTTCTCTTAATGTGATTGTATGTGACAATATGCACAGAATGTTGGTAACCAGGGAAGCTCAGCTGAGCATCAGTGTCTGGAGATTTTACTGGGGCTCTATTAACAAGCGTTACTGAATGATTAATTATCCATGTAGTTCATCTCATCCTCCAGGCTGAGTGATACTGTATGACCCAAAGCCCAATAGTAAATCACATTGTTGAGACTGTCCAGTAATCTAAGGCTCAAGACAAAGATACTCCTATTGTAATAGCTATAACATTCCAAGAGACTGGAGATTACCTCCTAGAAGCTGAGGTCAAAGGCCAGACCTTTTCTCTGGGCAGTGCCAAATTCTTTATTACACAAAAGTGTTACTTTTCTAGAAAACTTAGAATGTACCAAAAAGCATTAAGAAGACAACAAAAGTAATTCATAATCTTGATTTCTAGGGAACATTTTGCTGCATTCTCTTCATCTTAATGCTTCGTCCATAAAAAAAAAGTTTAAGCCATTATATTTGTTATAGGTGATGTCTGATTTTGTATCTGTCATTTTAATTTGTTTTCTTGTTATTTCTTTTCTGTTCTGATTTTGTCTCTGTAGAGGATTTGATTTTAATTTCTTTAATTTATCTTTTAGCACTTTTGTCACCATTCCTCCTCACTCAGTTAATGTTCATTTAATCATGTATTTAAAACCCTGCCATTCACTCACGTTCTTTTATATTATATAGTTCATCTCTTTCAAAGAAGAAAAATATTTGTTGGTAATTAGTTTTATAAGCAAAAATTAAAACTGTCAAGTACTTTTAACTTAATCAGTTTAAACTCATTGCTACTCCTTAGGTTCTTTTAATTCATGTGCCTTATGGACAGTTATTGTGGTACTAAATGTTTTGAGGCATTTTATACCTGAGAATATATGTCTAGTGTTCTTAATGTGAATAATCACTCATTTGAATATGGAATTCTCGGGTTCAGCTTTTATTCTGCAGAGCTCTATATGTATTGCTTGATCTGCTTGTATTTGTTGTTGTGGAGGAGTGTGAGACCAAAATGATGTTTGCACTTTTGAGAGATTCTTTACTTGGATGCTGAGGTTACTGATTATTTTTCAGGTTTGAAATTCCTCTCACATTGTGTCTAGGTGTGGTTCCCTTTAAAAAATAAATAAAACTCTTTTATTTTGAAATAATTTTATTCTTTGATTTTTATTTTTTACTTTTAAAGATTTTACTTATTTATTTTTAGGGAAAGGGAGGGAGAAAGAGGGGAGAGAAACATCAATGTGTGGTTGCCTCTCGCATGCCCCCAACTAGGGACTTGGCCTGCAACCCAGGCATGTGACCTGACTGGGAATTGAACCAGTGACCCTTTGGTTCTCAGGTGGTGCTCAGTCCACTGAGCCACGCCAGCCAGGGCTGAAATAATTTGATTTTTATGGAAGAGTTACAGAGATGGTGGTGAGAGTTCCCATGTACCCTCCCCCTAGTTTTCCCTATGTAAATCTTACAGAACCATGATATAATTATTAAAACTAAGAAATTAACATTGGTACATATTATTAAACTAAACAAAAGATTTTATTTAAAATTTCCCAGTTTTCCCACTAATACCCTTTTTTTTTCCCTGTTCGAGGATCCAGTCCAGCACACCATTTTGTATTTAGTTAACATGTTTCCTCCGTATCTTCTCGTCTGTAACAGGTCCTTAGTCTTTCCTTGTGTTTCATGACCTTGACACTTCTGAAGAGTACTGGTCAGGTATTTTGTAGGAAGTCCCTTGATTCTGCTATGTCATATTGGTTCATGACTAGATTGAAATTAATGGCTTTGGGGGAAGAATATCATATAGGCAGTACAGGGTACATGGTATCAGGGTCTTATTACTGATCCTATTAACTTTGATCACTTGGTTAAGGTGCTGCCTGCCTGGGTTCTCCACTGTAAAGTTGCTGTTTGTCCATTTCCATAGTCTGTTAGAAAGGAGTCACCAAGTCCAGCCCATATTCCAGCCCATATTCAAAGGATTAGGCTTTACCTCTTGAAGTGAGGGATATCAAAGAACTTGAGGACATATGTTAAAACCATCACAATAACTGATAAAAATTTGGGGGAAGATGCTTTGAGGCCATGTAAATATCCAATTTCTCCTTAAGCCTTTGCCCATTAATTTTAGCATTCATTGGTGGGTCTTTCCTGCAATAATTAGTGCAGGAAAGTAATTAGGGTGGGACTGCCTAATGGTGACTTATTTCCCTCATTTCTTTCATGTTTCATAGTTAGGATTCTTCTGTAATAAAGAGTTGTTAATTTTAATCTATTCAGTCATTTATATCCATAGGGATTCATGGTTGTTTTATTCTTTGGGTTTCTTATATTTAAAAAAAATTGTCTGAAATATGATAATGCAATTGTCAGATTAAATTTTTTCTTCTTTTATTAAGATCAGAAAAGTTTTCTTCTAAGCTTTCATTAATCATTCTTCCTGTTCAGGCTGTTGGTTCTCTTTTTTGAAGAATTCCTAGGATATTAAGATTGAGTCTCCTGAAGGCATTTGTTTTATAAAAGGTTTTTGAATCACAATTTTAGGATACTAAATTATAGCCATTACTTTCCCTTTTTCTAATTCAAACTTGCTTTTTCCTTTTTTTTAGACATTAAAATACATATCAAAAACACCATGCAGGCACCAGAGTCCTGAGATTGTCAGGGAATTTCTCACAGCAATGAAAAGCCACAAGTTGACCAAGTAAGTAAAAATAATCTTAAGTAGGAAAAGTGACACATAATGAAAATAACTTACAAAAGCCACCCTTACCAACTGTAGTTTTACACTTAGTTGGGTTTTGAAGTCTAATTAACCCTCAATGTGCTTTCTTTTTTTAGTTGATTTTAGTGAAAGAGACACACACACACATTGATCTGTGTTGTTCCACTTATTCAGTCATTGGTTGATTCTTGTATATGCTGTGACTGGGGATTGAACCCAGAACCTTGGCATGTCAGGACAGCACTCTAAGCAACTGAGCTACTCAGTCAGGGCCTCAGTATGCTCTTTTAAAGTAGTATTATGGTATTATAGATGAGACACTGAGACTTCAATATCCTTCTTGAGACAGCAACAGAATATAGTGGGGTTTTTAATCTTAGAGATTGTTTTTTGGAGTCCCAGTTCTATGACCTGTCCCATCTCTCAACATTCAGATCAAATTGGTTGAAAAATATGGTTCACAAATTAAACTGCTGTTTATAAAGTCAGTCAATTAAGTCATTTGATATTTGGGTTTGGTTAGGGCAAAAATGGCTTGATAATGTCTATTCTTCTAGTGCCCAATTATTTTTCTTGGTGGCTTTCTTGAATACAGTAAGCTTGTAGGAATTAAAATTATTAAGAATTAGATAAAGATTTGACTTGAGAAGAAAACTACCCCTAGCCTTTTAGAATTAATACCAGAACTGGTAAATTCTAAAAATTTTTGTCATTTCATTCAGGATAACCAATAATTTTCTTTAGGAGGAATCTCTTGGTGCTGTTTCAGGCACACAGTTGATATGCTGTCAGTGAACTACTCAGTTCACGCTCCTTGTTTCTGTTCTCCAGATGAAACCTGAAGACAAATATCTTTCAAATGTGTGTACATATATGTGTGTGAAATTATGAGTGTGTGTATATATAGTTTGTCTTATTTTTAATTATAAAATACACGGAATATAAAATTTACCATCTTAGCTCTGGCCAGGTAGCTCAGTTGGTTAGAACACTATCCTGATACGTCTAGGTTGTGGGTTTGATCCCTCCCTGGTCAGGGCACATACAAGAATCAACCATTGAATACATAAATAAGTGGAACAACAAATCGATGTTGCTTTCAATCTCTCTGTCTCTCTTCTGTCTGACTTCCTCCCTTCCTTTCTCTCTAAAATCAATAAATAAAAATTTAAAATAAAATAAAATAGAATTTATCCTCTTAACATTTACATCTATAGTTTATTAATGTTGAATATATTTACATTGCTGTGCAGCCAATATCCAGATCTTTTTAATCTTGTAGAACTTAAACTTTATATCACTTAAACAATTCTCAATTTCCCCCTTACCCCAGCTCCTGACAACCATCATTTTATTTTCTGTTTCTATTAATTTGACTACTCTAGATACCTCCAATAAGTGGAATCATATAGTAGTTGTCTTTTTAAAAATATCTAAACCTGGCTGGTGTGGCTCAGTGGATTGGGCATCAGTCTGCAAACTGGAAGGTCATCGATTCTATTCCCAGTCAGGGCACACGCCTGGGTTATGGGCCAGGTCTCCAGTTGGGCGTATGCAAGAGGCAACCAGTGTTTCTCCCTCTCTCCCACCCTCCCCTCTCCAAAAACAAATAAATAACATCTAAAAAATATCTGAATATTATTTTTTACATATGTATATATTTACCATTTTAACCATTTTTAAGTGTGAAATTCAGTGACATTAGGTGTATTCACGTTTTGTATAACCATCATTGCCACAGAGTGAATTAAACAATAACTCCTCATATTTCCCACCCTCAAGCCCCTGGCAGTCACTGGTCTGCTTTCTGTTTCATGCATTTGACCTCATATGAGGGAATCATATAGTATTTGTAGTTTTGTGTCTGGCTTATTTCATTTAGCATTATGTCTTTAAGGTTCATCTATCTTGTAGCATGTGTCAGATTTCTCTTCCTTTGGAAGATTGTAGAGTATTCCATTTTTTGTTTATACCACATTTTGCTTATCTCTTTTTTCATTGATGTACACTTAGGTTGCTTTCACCTTTTGGCTGTTGTGAATAATAATGCTGCTATGAACATAAGTTTACAATTATCTTTGAGATTCAGCTTTCAGTTCTTTTGTGTATATAGCTAGAAGTCAAATTGCTGGAGCATACAAATAATTCTATTATTAATTTTTTTGAGGAACTGCAATATTATTTTTCATAGTAGTTGTACCATTTTACATTCCCACAGCACTCTGTTAAGGTTTCAATTTCTCCACATCCTCATCAACTCTTGTTTTTTTTTTTTTATAATAGCTATCTTAATGGGCATGAAATAGTATCTCATTGTGGTTTTGTTTTGCACTTTCTTCTCACTGATTGATTTGAGACAGGGAGAGAAACGTTAATTTGTTATTTATGCATTTACTGCTTGACTCTTGTATGTGCTCTGACTGGGGATCGAACCTGCAACCTTGTCCTATTGGATTGCGCTCTAACCAGCTGAGCTACCTGGCCAGGGCCTCTTTTGCGTTTCCTTAATGATTGGTGATGTTGAGCATCTTTTCATGTGCTTATTGGCTATTCATAATCTTATTTGGAGAAATGTTTGTTCAAAGTCCTTTGCTCATGTTTGAATTGGGTTGCCTCTTTTTTTCTTGTTGAATTTTTGGAGTCTGGATCTTAATCCCTGTCAGATATATAATCTGCAAATATTTTTCTCCTGTTCTGTGGGTATCCTGTTTATTGCTAGTGTCTTTTGATGCACATTTAAAATTTTGAAGTCCAAGTCATCTATTTTTTTTTGTTCTCTGTGCCTTTCGTGTAACATCCAAGAAATTACTGTCAAATCCAGTGTCATCCATCTTTTCCCCTATGTTTTCTTCTGAGAGCTTTGTACTTTTGTATCTTTTGTTTGGGCAATAGGTCCATTTTGAATTAATTTTTGTGTGTGGTGTAAGGAAAGGATCAACTGTCATTCTTTTTCATGTGGATATCCATTTTTCCCAGTGCCATTTATTGAAGATTGTCCTTATACACTAGATGGTCTTGGCAGCTTTGTTGAATATCATTGACCATATATGTGAGGGTTTGTTTCTGGGCTCTTTATTCCATTGGTTTATATATCTGTCTTTATTCTAGTACTACACTGCTTGGTTACTGTAGCTTTTCATTTATTTATTTACTATCCTCACCTGAAGACATGCCCACTTGTTTTAGAGATAGAGGAAGGGAGGGAGAGAGAGAGGGAGAGAAACATTTATGTGAGAAAGATCAATCATTTGCCTCTTGTATGTGCCCTGACCAGGGACTAAACCTGCAACCTAGGCATATGCCTTGATGGGGAATCAAGCCCACAACCTTCTGGTTTATGGGATGATGCTCCGATCAACTGGGCCACACCCGCCAGGGCTGATTACTGTAGCTTTGTAGTAAGTATCGAAGTCAGGAAGTGTGAGACATCTCCAACCTCGTTCTTTTTTTCAAGTCTATTTTGGGGCCCTTGGAATTCCAGATGAATTTTAGGATGGATTTTTCTATTTTTGCAAAAAATGCCTTTGGGATTTTGACAGGGGTTGCATTGAATCTGCATATTGCTTTGGATAGTATTGACATCTTAAAAATATTTGGTCTTCCAGTCCACCAACAGAGGGTGTCTTCCCATTTGTTTATACCTTCTTTCATTTCTTTCAGCAACATTTTATAGTTTTCAGTGTACAGTTCTTTTACCTCATTTGTTATGTTCAGTCCTAAATAAATGTAAATGGAATTGTATTCTTAACTTCTTTTTCAGATTGCTCATTGTCAGTATATAGAAACCACACAATTTGCATGCCAAGTTTATATCTTGTAACTTTGATGAAATTATTAGTTCTCACTGTCCTTTCTTCATACAGGATCATGTTGTCTGTAAAGAGAGATAATTTTATTGCCTCCTTTCCAATTTAGATGCCTTTTATTTCTTTTTCTTGTCTAATTGTGATGTGTGGGTCACTGGCCAGCAGTGATCATGGAATGCTGCGGATGGCTTGTTGAAACGCAAGAAAAAACATGCACAGAGACAGACCAGTTTCTGTGGAGAAGTAGGGATGGAACGGCCACCTCCTCTAGTGGGGAGCATGCCAATTTACCGTCCAAACCGGCTTTTATTGGGTTCATTTTGCATAAGAATTCAGGTAAAGCACATTACTCATTTCGAGGAAGTAAGGATCAAACAATAGGTAACAAGGAACTCTGAGGGTCTATTTTGAGTCAGGGTCAAAGAGCTGTAAGACTTTAAGGAACAAACTAACTTCCTCCTTGGACCCTTCTCATTTAACTGAGAGCATTCTAAACAAAGAAGGTTTCACAGGAAATTACATATTCTTTCTTAGGCCTGATCACTCGGGGAATCCGCCCTTTCCAGCACAGGGCAGCACCACCCTGTCATTGTCTCAGGTTTAGGTGGAGCAAGGGAAGTAAGGCAGCCAAGAGATTAAGAGATTTTCTTGTGGAGCAGGAGGACTCGGGCTTTGTCAAAGCCAAAGGGCGAGAGTCTATCACCCCCTTATGCCATAGCCCCCAAAGTCCTTCTTTTGGGGGCTTCTCACGTGATCGTGCCTGTCTTAGGCCATTCTTCCCTTGGGGAATCTTACCCGTCATTGGCTAACCGACCGAGCATTGGGGTCCAGGCAGGGTGAGGTATGAAGGAGCAGAAGCAATGCTCCTGTCAGGGAGATAAGCTTGTCTCCTTGCTGGCTTACAGTTCCAAGGGCGTTCCCTTAGCCTTAGCCTAGGCGGGGGTTACAGCTTCTGATACCAGGCAGGGCGGTTCCCAACATAATTGTTCTGGCTAGAACTTCCACTACTATGTTGAATAGAAATGGTGAAAGCAGACATCCTTGTCTTGTTGATCTTAGAGGAGAAAGCTTCTAACCTTTCAACATTATGATATTAGCTGTGGTTTTTCATATATGGTCTTTATTATGTTACAGTAGTTTCCCTCTATTTCTAGTTTGTGCATATTTTAAAATGAAATGGTGTTGAATTGTGCTGCATGCTTTCTCTGCATCAATTGAGATAATTATGTGCATTTTTTCCTTCATTTTTTTCCATGTATGTTACATTGATTGATTTTTATATGTTGAGCCATCCTTGGATTCCATGAATAAATCCCACTTGGTTATCATATATAGTCCTTTAACGTGCTAGTATTTTTTTTTTGAGAATTTTGCGTTAATATTTATAAGGGATATTGGTCTGTAGCTTTTTGTAGTATCTCTGTCTGACTATGACAGAGGGCAATCTTGGCCTCATAGAATGAGTTAGGGAGTATTCCCTCTTTATTTTGGATGAGCTTAAAAAGGATTGGTGTTAATTCTTCTTAAATGTTTGTTAGAATTCACCTGTAAAACCATCTGGTGCTGGGCTTTCTTTATTATGAGATTTTAGAACATTAATTTAGAGCCTCCTTACTAGTCGATCTGTTCACATTTTCTATTTCCTCATCATTTAGTCTTTACAAGTTGTGTGTTACATATACATGGTTAGGACCACATGTATATATTTTTGAGGGAAGATTATTTACTTGTTACCCAAAGTCATTCTTGATTTTTGGTATATTATAAGCTTTAAGGAGGATTTACGTGAAAAGTTGGAGTGGATAACAGAAGATCCTCCCTTACTGGAAGCCAGTATAAATTATATGAAATTGAATCAGGGAGGTTTCATGTCTCCACATTACAATGACAGTAACTTCCATTTATGGAGCCCATTTAGGGTTCCATACATTTAACATTCTCATTTAATGATTAGTTGATTGATTGATTGATTTTTGTGGGAGACAGGAAGGGAGGGAGGGTGAGAGAGAAACAGTGATTTGTTGTTTCACTCATTTATTCAATCTTCGGTTGATCCATGTATGTGTGCTGACCAGTGATGGAACCCCCAACCCTTGTGAATCAGCACGATTCTCCAGCCAACTGAGCTTCCCAGCCTGGGCTCTCATTTAATTTTAATTCTTACAGAAACCTAATGGACTGCTGCTACTACACAGACTCTACTGCCAGCAGGGATATCTTCTTGAGTTTATTACTTTATGTTTATAGTATAATTTTTTCTTTTTAGCTGTCTTTGCTTTTGATTCCTGAATGATAAAGCACTGTTATTCTACCTGTTATGATGAAGTAATTTCATTCCATATAACCCCAGTAAATCAATGTACCACCTCTTTGAGTTATTTTTTTCTCCAAACACTTTTTTATATATATAGTAAGACATTTATTATAAGAATTTGGCCCATGTGATTGTAGGGGTTGTCTAGGGAAGTCTTAAATCCATAGGACAGGCTGTCAGAAAAAGCAGGCTGAAGCTTCCAAACACTTTACTTTTAAAAAGATTTTATTTATTTATTTTGAAAGAGAGGATAAGAGTGAGAAAGGGAGAGACACATCATCCGGTTGCCTGTTGTTCATGCCCAACCAGGGACTGAACTCGCAACCCAGGTATGTGCCCTGATCAGGAAACAAACCTGCGACTTTTTGCTTCGTGGGATGTTACCCCAAAAACTGAGCCACCCAAAGAGGGCACTTGCAAACAATTTTAATGGAGAAGGCCAAGATGGAGGAAAGGTGAACTTGTGAGCACCAAAGGTGTAGAGGATTGAAGTTCTTTTAGTCTGAATGTTTTTTGACCATTGTTACACTCTTTAATGCTGATAAAAACAGGCTTGCAGCAGGTTATGTTTACAGTGGAAAGACCGGTAGCTGAATCCCTAGTGGTGGTGTGGCTTTGTTGCCTGTTTTAGGTTCAACCTGTACGGCTAATATTTGTGATGTTTGAAGTAGTCAGGGGTGCCTGGTCTTATCTTGTAGCTGAAAACCTTTTTTTTAGAAGTGCATATAATCAAATGGTTCGGAAGTTAGAGGTTAGCTATGAAAAACAGGCGAACTTCCAATGGAAATGTTCCCATAGAACATGAGGGAAAGAAAAGGTGAGAAGAGAGGTGTGAGTGTAGGAGAATTAAGGTTTTGGCTGGTTTTTATGTACACTGCCTCACTTAACCCTGACAGCCAACCCCTTGTTTACAGATGAGTGAACTGAGTCTCAGATTAGTTATAAACATGCCCCAAATCAGGCATATAGTAAGCAGTAACCCAATAGTGAACTCTTTCATCTTAACCAAAGTGTTCTGTAGTTTTTCTGAGAAAGCTGGTAAGTTTGTGTATCAAGATAGTGGATCCATAACAGCATTGTGATTAATAGAGGAGAAGAGAGGGGAGGAGGTAGAAGAGGATAAAGGGGGGGAATAAATGGTGATGGAAGGAGACTTGGGGTGGTGAACACACAATGAAATATACAGATGATGTATTGTATCATTGTATACCTGAAACCTATATAATTTTATTAACCAGTGTCACCCCAATAAATTCAATTAAAAAAAAGAGATAGTGGACCCATTGGGCCCTTTGGATGTCCTTGCCTGGGCACTGAGAAGGAGCTCTTCTGGGGAAAAAGAATAGAACTATTCCCTTCCAATAGCCAGGCAAGGGAATATTTCACCCTAGAAATTTGAGTTGACACTGAACTGATATAAATATTTTTTTCAAAGTTTTATGCCATTAACATACAAGTAATTCATATGTATTGCAGAACAGTTCCATCACCCTCAGATATTACCTATCGTTTTGTAATTAATCCCTACTCCTATACCCAGTGCCTGGCAAACGATCTGTTTTCTTTTTCTATAGTTTGCCCATTCCAGAAAGTCATGTAAATGGGATTGTAGTACATAGCCTTTTGAATGGGGCTTCTTTCACTTAGCATAATGCATTTGAGATTTCATCCACATTGTTGCATATATTAGTGGTGTATTGCATTTTATTTGCTGAGTAGTGTTCCATTGTATGGAGGTACTGCAGTTAGTTTATTCACTCACCAGTTGAAAGATATTTGAGATAATTCTAGTTTTTGGCAGTTATGAATAAAGCGACTATAAACATCTTATACAGGTTTTTGTGAAAACATAAGTTTTCTTTCTCCTGGGTGTGGTTCTTGAGTCATACATCAGTTGAACTCTTTAAGAAACTGCCAAACTCTTTCCTAAAATGGCTGCATCATTTTGCATTTGCCCTAGCAATATAAAAGAGCTCTACTTGCTCCATATCCTCATCAATACTTGGTATTTTTAGTATTTTTTATTTTAGCTGTTCTTACTGGTTTGAGGTGGTATCTCATTGTGATTTTAATTTGTATTTCCATAATAATCAGTAATGTTGAACATTTTCTTCTTATTTTGCTTGTATTCTTTGATAAGGTGTCTATTCAGATATTTTGCCTTTTTATTTATTTTATTTCTGAATTTAAAAAAATCCTCACCTGAGGATATGTTTATTGATTTTAGAGAGAGAGAAAGTAGAGGGAGGAGGGGTTGGAGAGAGAAACATAGATCGGTCCTCCTGTGTGCCTTAAGACCGGGAATCTAACTCTTAGCTTTTTTGGTATACAGGACAATGCTCCAACAACTGAACCACCCAGCCAGGCTATTTCTGAGTTTTGAGAGTTCTTTATATATTGTGGATATAAGTCCTTAGTTCAGTGTATAATTTGCAAATATTTAATCTCTGGTTGTCTTTTTATTCTCTTAATACTATCTTTCTCAGGGCAGAAGATTTTAATTTCGATGAAGTCACACTGATCTTTTGTTTTCTTTTTTTGCATCCCTGCTTTGTGATCATACCCAAGATCACAAAGATTTTCTCTTATGTTTTCTTCTAGAAATGATCCATTTTAAGTTAATTTTGAGGCTACAGTGTGAAATTGGGTTGAGATTCACTTTTTGGTTATGTATAGATTCTGAACTCTTTCAGCACCGTTTGTTGGAAAGACTATCCTTTCTCTCTTTAATTGCTTTTGTAGTTTTGTAAGAAATCTGAGTCTGTTTATTGATTCCATATTCTGTTCCACTCATCTGTGTATCTACCCTTCTGCCAGTACCACATTGTCTTGATCATTGCAGCTTTACAGTAAATGTTGAGATCAAATAATACGAATTCTTCAACTTTATTTTTCTTTTTCAGAATTGCTTTGGCTTTTCTGTTCCTTTACCTTTTTATATAAAATTTTTAATTGCTTTTTTTTTTAATCCACTTTCCCACTTTCCTCCCTCACCTACCTCTGGCAACCACTCATCTTTTCTCTGTATCTATGAGCTTGAGTCTTTTTGTTTTATTTATTTATTTATTTAATAGGTTCCAAGTGTAAGAGAGATTATACAATATTTTTATGGCTGGATAATATTTATATATATACACACACATATATGTACAAAAGTCAATGTTTCATATTTTGGCTGTTACCAATAATGCTGCAGTGAACATAGGGGTACATGTATCTTTTCAAGTTAGTGTTTTTATTTTCTTGAGATAAATACCCAAAAATGGAATTGCTGGATCATACGGTAGTTCTGTTTTTAATTTTATGAGGAACCTTCATATTGTTTTCCATAGTGGCTTCACCAATTTATTGTACATTCCCACCAATAGTACACACATATACATGTTTTCAAAGATTTTATTTATTTATATTTAGAGAGAAGGGAAGGGAGAGACAAAGAAAGGGAGAGAAACATTGATCAGTTGCCTCTCACATGCCCCTCAACTGGGGACCTGGTCTGCAACCTAGGCTTGTGCCCTGACTGGGAATTCACCCTTTTGGTGCATGGGATGATACTTCAACCAACTGAGCCACTTGGCCACTTTTAATTAAATGGTTGATTTCCTGGAGCAGATTAATGTGTTTGTAGGTTATTCATGACTGTCACAAGCAAAGCTACGGACAGTGGTTTTCTACAACTAAACGCTAGAGGGGGCCAGCAGGCTTCTTTCACTGTGACTGGAGCCTGGCTCCTCCAGGAGGTAGCCAACCGTTGCAGCCCATTGGAATTCATTTGGCCTCAGTGTCTGTTATCCAGGTGGCTGCTTGCCACATACCACCATCAGGACCTGGACCATCTTTTGCTTAGCCAGTGCAGTTTACGACAGGAATCAGATTTATAATAGACACTGTTGATGTGCTCTTTAATTTTTATATCTGAATATCTCACTAGAGCTTTTTAATAACTAGTAATAAAATAGAACAATTATAACAATACACTGAATAAAAGTTATGTGAATGTGATCTCTCTCTCTGTTAAAATATCTTATTGTGATGTACGTACAGCATGGATACACTGGACAGAGGGATGATTCACGTCCCAGGCAGGGTGGTATGGGGTGTTGTGGTATTTCACCATATACTCAGAATGGTGTGCCATTTAAAACTTATAGATTGGTTATTTCTGGAATTTTCTAGTTAACATTTTTGTACTGTGGTTGACTGAGGGTAAGTGAACCTTGGAAAGCAAAACTGCAGATAAGGGTCGAGGGTGGGGGCGACTGTACTTGAGATATGAGTGCATAGGGCAAATGAAGGCATATAAACCTAGATAGACTGACAAAGACTGAACTTCAGTGGGTTGTGGAGGCTGAACCTAGGACGTTGAAGATCATACCAAATCCTGTGGAGAGTGGGAAGATTATAAGCAGGATAATAAAATGACCAGATTTACATCTTATTTAAAGTATACTTGTAGAGTTAGGATAGATTGAAAAAGTGACAGAATTGAAGTGGCTTGTAGAAATGGTGAGGAGGGGCAGATATCTTGGGGGAAAAAAAGAGTCACTAATATTTTTGTGACTTTATATGGACAGTGGCTGAGAGGGAGGAGTCAAAGATGGCCCTCAGGTTTCTGGCTTGAGTGTTCAGCTCTTAATAAGGTGAAAAGTACAGAGAGAAGAGGGGCTTGCTGGGAGGTGTAGTCAGATTGTTTTGGGATGTGTGGTTTGTCACGTGTGTCAGAGCTGTCTAGATGGCATTTGGTTACAGAGGTCTGGAGCTCGCATAGCACGAAAACATGGATTCTTCATTAAAACTTATAGTAGCAGATAAAATTGTGAGTTTTGAATGAGGATGAAAGGTGGCACCATGGAAATGCTACAGAGGCAAGCAGAAAAAAAAGAAAACCTAGAAAGAGGTGAAAGAGGAATAGTCAGAAAGATAAGAGAATTGGGAAATAATGGTGTTGTGGAAGCCACAAGAGTAGATAGTTCTAAGCAATGCTGGATACACAGAGGCAGGACAGAGAAGCATCAAGCGTCCACTAGAGTTGTCAATGTGGAGGTCACTGGGCCCTTTAGTGAAACAGTTTTGGGGATCAGCTGGGGCAGGAGCTAAAAGTGCATTGAATTGGGAGGTGAAGGGAAGAAAGTAGAGACAATAAAAACAGGCTTGGTTATGAAGTCAACTCCCCACCCCCCCCAAAAAAAAAGTTGAGCCTGCAGTACATGTGGCTGTACGATTTTACTTGAGTGCTTAGCATCTTGGGTGTAGGAGCAGAGGACTTGCTTGGTTGGTTTGATTCTGCATTGTGCTTTTCGGGGAGCAGCTATGAATGTTTTTGTTGCTTGAAGTCTTACAAAATCCTTTTTGTAACTGGGAACAGTTGCAGCAGTTCAGAGCCTGGCAGGATAATGACTGTTGGACAAAGTTCCATTGGTTTAATTGATTTGTAGCCAAGATGTCCATTTATTCAGCTATATCTTTTCTTTATTACTGTTCTTTATTTATATTGTTGGGTGACGGTGGTTAAAATGAATAATTTTGTTTTGAGCAAGGATTCATGTTTTCTACCTCAGTTGGGCCTTCAAAACCACTTGATGACAATTGCTAGTCCCTTCACCTGATCTCTGCAGCTTGTAGTCCTGTTAACCCTCCTCACGTCCACACCTCTCAGATGGTGACTTTACTTCTGCTTCACTGAGAAAACTATCTAAAGTGGACTCAGTTCCCTCATGTTGCCTCAAATTTGCTTTTCCTTTCTGCTTTGCTGTGGTCTCAGTAGAACATGAGCCCCCTTCGCCGAAACTTTGGACTTCTGTTTCTGTAAGGGTTTTCCCGTAGATAATTCAGCCTCTCTGCGTGCTTGTCCCCTTAGTCCGTAAACATGCTCCAGTCTCCTTCCAGAACCTGCCCTTTTCTTCGACACTGAGCCAAACCGGACCTGCAGTCACCATCAACAGCAAAGGTCATTATCCAACATAGCCAGCCTACCCTGCATAGCCTTCCGGGAATTCAGTGTACCCTCAGACCCTGCTTCTTCCTCAGACTCTACCCTGATGCTTCACCTGCGTACTCTTATCATCTGAACTTTGGGCACCCGTGGCCTGCCACAGTCAGCTCTTTTTTCTGGCACGTCACTAGATCTTCCCCCACCCCAATCTGTGGCTTTTGGCCCTTTAGGTTTCACAATCCCCATGACTTATTATCTGCTTGGTTCCATCCACCCACCTGGTTCAACAGTACTGGAGGAAGGAGGGTATGACGCAGTGCCCGATTTGGAGCTGGGGCTGCTGCTGGCAGCATTCCGCCTCTGCCGCTAGGACACCCTCCCAGGGCTGCTCAGCTTGTAGTCATACAGGCAGCCAGTGTCCTTGGAACTCAGTGGAAGGGAGACTTCTTCATGAGCAGCCTAGATGGTGGCTACACCATGTAGTAAAGAACCAAGGCCACCACTGTGCCAGGAAAGACATCCTATAACTTCAGCATGTCTCACAATGTAACTGATTTAGTATTATTAACCTTCAATTGCAGTTTGTTTTTTAAAAAAAATTTTATTGCTCAATTAGAGTTTTCCACATTTTCCCCCCATTACTCTCCCTGCCCTACCTACCCCCCACCTTTCACATTCAATCCTCCCTCCCCCCCCCCACCCGTTATCTTTGTCCATGGGTCCTCTATACATGTTCCTTGGCTTGACCTTTCCCCTTCTTTTCCCGATTACTCCCGCCTCTCTGGTCACTGTCAGTTTGTTCTTTATTTCCTGAAGTTGCAGTTTATACATGTGTTATTGGGTGTCTTCGGGTGCCCAAACTTTCAGGCACTTCTCAAACTTAATCAGGAACCATGTAATGGTAGTACCTCAGAGCATTTTGAGGTAGGGCAAGTATATATTTATAATGTGAATGGGGAGGAAACAGCCCTAAGGATCTTCCTTTAATTCCTGTGGAGTAATACTCTATCATACTGGTCTTTGCTTTTAGTTATGAGACATCAAATTAGGGTTGGAAGGAACTTTGATCTTCCTAAGAGTTAAAGTTGGCAAATTGTTCTGATTGATTTTTATTAATCTCTGTTAAGTATTTGATTTATATCACTTGTTTTAAACAAAACATATTAGTTGTCTGCCTTTTCCTTTCCATCGTTGGCCCCATACCCCACCCTCAACCCTAGTCTTCCATTCCCTCTTCCTGGTCTCCCTGAATCAATGGTGCATGACAGAAAGCCCTTCAAAGATGAATTTCCTTCTGTCCTTGCACTTCTCTCCATTTGTCATTGTTTAAGTAGTCTTTCAAAGGATTCTCTGAAATTCCCTCTATGTCAAAGTACAGACCCCTTTTTCTTCTGCCTTTGTGCCTCCTCAGGTAAAAACAGAGGGTGCTTTTGGACCCTCCTCATAGGTTGTCTTCCTACATGACAAACCGTAAACATCTTGGTAAAGAATCAAGATCCTTAGGGGTGTGAGAGTTTTAAGTGCTTTGTACTTTTTTTTTTTACAGAGCTGAAAAACTACAGCTGCTGAATCACAGGCCTATGACTGCTGTTGAGATCCAGCTGGTGAGTGAAGGAGGCCTGAACTTGGTGTGTGTGTGTGCGCGGGGTGGGGGGGTGGTTTCTGGGTTTGACATGCAGAAAGGGTGGTTTAAAGACTGACAGCAGACCAGGCAGGAACTGACATACCTTGAAAAGACTGCCAGATCACTCCATTAAGTGAAAGGAAGCCTCACCAATGTGATCCTTGTTAGTATGGACTTAGGTGAAGTAGAAGACTGGAGGAAATTTAATTCCTTCTATAAGGCTTAGGCCTATGATTTGGTGGCTCTTTGTCTCACCTGATGTCCTACATGCTCCTGGCCATCACTTCCCTGTAGGATTATTGCCAACCCAGATGTTGCTTAAAAACATTACACTCAACATGACTCTGGTGGAGTTCATCTCCCCCCACTCCTACCCTTTGACCTACTCTTCTGGAATTTTGTTGTTGTTGTTGTTAATGGAGCATATGTGCACTTTCCCTCATGCTCTCTTTCTCCTTCACCCTCCCGGCCCAGTCTCCTAAGCCAGAAACCTGGAAATCATTCTCTCCCTTTTACCTCATGTTTGGTTAGTCCCTAGGTCCTAGTGCTCCTGTCTCCTTTTAGTCTTCCTTCCCATCCGCACTGCATTACTCCGTCATCGCTCCCCATCTCCGCCTGTGCAGTTATCCTCTCACCATTCTCCGTGCCTCTGGTCTGCATCCCTCCAGTCCATCGTCTACACTGGTATCAGAGCTCACTTTCTAAAACCACAGATTTGTTTATTTGCATAAAACCGTTCAGAGGCGCCCCATGACTCGGACAGTCTGTATTGTAGTCATAGCATAAGGCTTCAAAATTGTGGGAGGCAGGTGGGGTAGAAAGTTGAGATGGTATAAGGAGATTGTGAAATGATGTCCGGTGATACAAATGGAGTGGTTGCTGTGTGGGCAAGCTGCGGTAGTCCCTTTGGTTGTACAGAGCAAAGAGCGTGATTAAGCTACAAACATTAGGCAGTCCATTTAACTGCCAATAAAAACTTTGGCTCCCCTGGTTGGTGTAGCTCAGTGAATTGAGTGCCTGCCTGCAAACCGAAGGATCACTAGTTCAGTCCCTGGTCAGGACACATGCTTACGTTGCAGGACCAGGTCCCCAGTTGGGGGCATGCGAGGGGTGACAATCGATGTATCTCTTGCACACTGATGTTTCTTTCTCCCTCCCTTCCCCTCTCTCTAAAAGTAAATAAATAAAATCTTAAAAAAAAAAACCCAACAGTTTTGGCTGGAGAATTAATAAAATGAGAATAAATCTGTTTCCAAAGTCAGTTTTAGAAGTATTTAGCTCTTTGTCAAATTTCCTTCAGAAAAGTGTGGAAGAAAATGGCCAAAAATATCTGTGATCTTTAGAGTTGTTTAAAAACAAACAAACAAACAAACAAACAACCCCTTTCTTTAAAGGGTCATGGGGCTTTTAATTTCTGACTAAAACATATTGTCTTTGCGATGCTGTTTCTGCCCTTCAAAATGTAATCAAAATTAGAAAAGTTTCTCCCACAAAGGGTGCCTTTCTGGGTAACTGGCCTTTAGGATACATAAAGATTCCTTTTGGGACCCTCTTTATTCTTATGCTTTTGACTGTGTTGGAGACTCAACTTAGAAAAGAGAAAAACAAACAGAACGGCATGAAACTAATCCCTTTCCCTCTGGGTTAAAGATCCCATGTCCTGCCTCCTCCAACTTTAATCGGCAACATATGTTATTCATGGCTGCATGACAGATGGAGAAGAGATGGGGAGGATTAGTGCGACCTCATCCCAAAGCCTGTAGAAAGCTCTTTGGTTACTTGGTAAGATTAGCTGCTGTTAAGAGTGCCTACTGTATGCCAGATGTGGTGCTGGGGGCTTTGTATATGTCACCTTGGTGGCCTCACCATAGTCTTGGCTAGTGAGTGGCTGATGTGGGTCTGTGTGACTTAGAAGTCTCACTGTCCCTCCAAACCATGTGCTGTTGCAGAAAAATATGTGTGGGATACCCTCGACTCTTCACTGTCTTTTCCTGTCCTTGGTAAAAATTGTGTGTGTTGCTTCCCAGTAGTTGGACCATTTCATAGCTAGGTTTTTCCTAGCCTAGTATTTGGCAGTAAAAGATAGCAAATCATTTACCAAAGCTTGTAGCAGTATCTCTTCTCACCAGAGTGGGATAAGAAATTAGGTTTTCACATAGAGCGGAAACCGCAGAGGACTTGAGAATTTCCCCATGTTAACCTTACAACCGTTTATGCCCCCTGGGTCCAGAAGTAATCCCTGCACCTACCATTTGTTAGTATTCAGGTTTTGAGGCTGAGGCACCTCTTTTTCAGGTATACCTCAGCCATGATTTCTTGCAGTCCTCAGACCCACAGCCTGCTGTCTGGGCAGAAATGAGGAAGCCACCCAGCCTCTGTGACTCTGCCATCCCCTCTTGAGCCTTCTGTCTGAAGATAGGACAGTGAACCCCATGGCCTCACAGGCCGCTCTCCTGAACAGCACTACTGTCTATGCCTTTTATAATTTAGTGATTAAAATGTCTTGAATTATATAGTTTTATAACTTACAAAACATTGTAATGTATCTTTTTATGTGGTCCTGACCATACACATTACTTTCATTTTATATTAGAGAAAATTGAAATTTGCAGAGGTTAAGTGAACAGCTGGAAGTGTCAGTGACGATTAGATTTTGAGATATTTGAGGAAAGGAGGAGGTTACGTCTGGCAGCTTAAAATGAGAAGCAACCATTTTTGTAGTTCATCTGCTGAGTTTGACAGCCCCTGGTCAAAGATCGATGTAATATTTGTAGATAATTAGAAACATTTATAATTTTTAGTAACCCATCTCCAAATACTTTGGATTTTTAAATTTCATTTGCCTTTATATTCTGAAAAACTTGAAACCTTTGGTATCAGAATGTTGAGATGGTGCTTTGCACTTCTTTATTTTGGCTCTGTTTCTTATGCGTTGGGAAGAAAAGGTGAATAATATAGTTACTACCGATTATCCTAGTGATCTAAGATGGGTTAATAAGTGTTTGATTTCTGAAAGCTTCTTTTTGTGTGTATTTCATTTTGCTTATGTGGCTTGGGTTTTATTTTTGTGACTGGGAATCTTGGGTTGAAAAATTCCTGATTATAATTATCCCTGAGAGTTGTGTGCTAATCAAAGCTGCTCTTGGAGAATTTGGCAAAATAGAAAGCTCATCAGCCCTCTGCTGAGAACACAGCTTGCTAACACCTGATCTTAGTGTCACATTTGCCACACTCAGAGACTGGGAGGCAAGAAGGTGGCCTGTTGAAGTTTTCTCCGTGTAGTTTTCTACAAAGAAAGGCCTCTTAGAGGTCATGTAACCCAGCTCTTTCAAACCAGGGGACTGTTCGCCCTGTGCCTCTTTGAGAGAGGAAAAGATAGAAACCTCCCCCTGGTGGGCAGCATGGTGTTCTGGAGGAGCTGGGATGCAAAGTCAAAAGACCTTGCCCCTGCTTGCTCTGGGACCCAGATTAAGTTTCCTTATAATGCTGAGCCTACATTTATCTGTACATCGTCCTGACTTTATGGGTGGCGTTCTGGAGAACCTCTGGGTGGCAGTGATTCCTGGAAAACCCCCCGTAAACTGTGGAGCACTATACAAACCCTGGTGGGAGGTCATCATTGCTGTAACACTAGTTCAGACCTCCTTCGCCCTCTTTCCTGAGGCAGGAAACCGTCGTCAGCAACTGCACATGCCAGTTATTCCTAAATTGGGAGACATTCTTCTCTTAGATGGAGGTCATCCTTCCTCAGGGTGAAATCAGATTGGTTATATCCCTTTTTCCTCCTCCTTCATTCTTGGGAAGGAGTCTGTGTTAGATCATTGTCTTTTATAGGCCCTGATTTTGCTTGTCTGATTTTAAAATGGGCTTTGAGGGATTTTTTTCTTCTTCAGTAGAGAATTTACACTTTATTGAGCCTTTGAATCTTTAGAAAATGGACATTTTTTTTTTCACAGCTTAATGGGAAGTCTTCATTGGTTCACTCAGGATCTTCCTCACCCAGGAACACCCAGGATTACTCTCTAGTTGTGGTGACATTTTTGTGCTGACAAATGAAGAGACCAGTGTTTCGTCCAGAGTTTGCAGTATGATTTTGGATGTGTCATCTGACTTCTTTAGTTTCTATACTGTTATTTGTAAAGTGAGGCAGTAGACTAGACTGATTTCAGGATTGTTAAGCTTAGCTCATCATCTTTCTTTACTTAAATCTGCTGAGATTTCTTTCTAGCATTCCTTTTGGTTTTAGTTGCCAGATGTCGGAGGTTGCCGTGGGAAGTGCCATAGAATAGGACGCTGGACACCTGTAGCTGAGAGAGCTGTTTGTAATAGACAGCGCACACCACGAAGTGAATCTGGTTAAACAACTTGGCTGCCTGTGTACTTCTGAAAGGAGGGCTGACGTGTTTGTGTTCACTAACATATTGAGAATTAGAGGTGAAGCTTAGAAAACTGGCTCGTGGTCGTGGCTGTCGTCTGTGTGTTCAGATTTCCAGGACCATGTCGGAAACCAGGCTTCAAGGAGACCTTTGATGAGGCGCATGTGATTGCTTTCCAGCCGTCACTCACCACACTCCTGGTCTGCGTTCTCAGGAGGCGACTACGGCCAAGTGGTGTGTGTTAGAGTTGGGTCGGCCTGACTTGGAGTTCTTGGTTTGCCCCTTTGCCAGGATTGTTGTGAGGATAGAAGAAGTAATGGATATGAAGTGTAAGGCGCCGTACCAGGCACATAAGCTCCCTAAAGAGCTGTTAGTGGTGGGGTTAATGAGGATTGGAAAAAAATACATAAACCACTTGGCACATAGTGGGCAGTCATCAGATGAGTTGTTGATATGGTTTATACGTTACAGATGAACTTGTGAAATACACGGTATATAAAGCATCATTTCACTCCCCAGAGGTGTTTTCTTTGCATATACAACATATTCACATGTGCATATAGGAATAGAACTGTTAGGGTGTTCATTTTCTTTAAAGAAAAATGCTAACCTGCAACTCTCTCTTTTCCCTGACCTATTTTGAGCAATTGCGAACTTCAGTTACCCTGAAATTTGAGCCAGCTACTCCCTCTTGTGGAGCAAAGATGGGGAGGACCTAGTGACCTGATGTGGCTCAGGAACCAGGCCCTGAGCTCTGTGCTAAGAGGCTGGGCTAGGACTGGGACCAACATGGGGTGGCCCAGCTAGGAGGCTCATTTGTAACCCCTGGAGGCTTTTCTTTCCTCCGGCAGATGGTGGAAGAGAGTGAAGAACGGCTCACAGAGGAGCAGATTGAAGCGCTCCTCCACACTGTCACAAGCATCCTGCCTGCAGGGCCGGACGCGGAGCAGCAGAAAAGTGCCAACCATGATGTGACAATGGATGAAGAGGACTCAGCATAGAAGGGTACAGCTGGCCTGAGCGTCTCACGAAGTCCAAAGGCCCAGCAGCCATTTTTCAGACAGAAGATTGTTTAGTTTCACCCTCTCCCCCAACAGACCTGATTTCACCATTAGTTGGGTAAATCACAAAAAATAAGCCTTTCTCAAAAATAAGCTGAAAAGAAATAGCCTCCGGGAGAAGAAACACAGTGAAGACAGGCTGAGGTTGTCAGGGCAGAGGGCTAAAGGAGGACACAGTCAAAGAGGACAATGGCTGTGGAACCCTCTGTGGTAAAAATATTTCTTTTTTGGCCTTTGCCACAACTGTGGGAGAGTCTTTTTACACAGCTAGTAACATACTTGCATTGCCTTTGTTGGGCTGTGTCCTACTAATTAGTTTCATCTACTTCCCTAGGAACTTCCCAAGCAGGGACACAGAGTGCTGTTGGGATAAGAAGTGAGTTAGGAGAATGCAGCGAGCTGGCTAGAAACTCCCCGGGCAGCTCCAGTTTAAGTGAGCCACCGAACTTGGCTCACCTTAGAGGAACCTTTTCCTCAGACACAGCAGAGGTAAGATAAGAACAGGTCTGGCCAACTATCCTCAGGTCCAAAGGCCCTTTTTCTGTAATGGCACGGGCTTTGTCTACAAGTTCACAGTTTAGTCTTAAATGTTTGGGCACAGCTCATTCCAGTCGAAAAGAGGCACTTCACACTGAGTGACTGACAACAGAAATGCAGTGTCGGTTGTCTTTCTGACTACACTCAGTTTCTTGCCCTGGGCAGGTGCCTCTTGTTAAGACTTTGTGAGCTTCATTTGCACAAAGGATAAATTATTTTACATCTTTAAAAAGGGCATAATTATGTACCCCTTTTCATAGAATATGTAAGAACTAGTGGTGGATTAATAAGAATTTGAATTAGTTGGCTGTTGCAGAGTTGTTTTGGTTTTTTAAAATTTAAAATATTAAGATAATTACCGTGTGAAGAGCTTGTTAATATTCAAGCCTTGGAGAGTTTAGTAGCTCCAGATATGTGGTTGCCTTTGGTCCTAGGAATATTGAAAAAAAATCTTAACTTTTCACATTCACTTGGCACCCTATTTGAGGAAGAAAATGCCCATAGACACTAATTTTCCAAATTGGCACTTGCTTTGTTACAAGATTATATATTTTCAATGCTGATATTAATTGGATTACTTCCCACTCCCTTGTCATTTCTAGGTTTTCATTTTCTTTACCTCCTCCCCTCTCCCAGTTGTAATTATGTCAGTCTTGACCTTATTATCTAAGGATTCAGGGAAATCTGTTTATAGGCAACGTTGAAATTACAAGTCATTTATTTTGAAATTTTTCTGCAGCAGTAGGAATTTTACCCCCAGGCTGTTGATTTTTTATTAGTCAAGGCATACATATGCCCATGTATTATTGTTTCATCGTAACCCTGAGTGTGTTAGATTTTTTTACTTGAAGGATTTAGGGCTTAATCTATTTAATAATAAGTTGTTTCCAGGTGACTGCCAACTTGTATTATTTTTATAAATTTTTGAAGAGTTTGCTTTTCAATGGATAGAAATGAAATGAAATCTGACTTAAAGTGTAAAGTGTGATTTTTTAAGAATTCAGTCTACTTAGATCTAGATTCTGTGTTGAAATTCAGAAAGATTTTTAGCTTTTATATTTGGGATCTGAATGTAGCCTCATTTTCTGATTAAACCACACAGGGTCTGGAATGCTCATCTTTCATCAGGAACATTTTGTGTAATATTACTGTTGCATTTCGTAATAAACATTTTGGAAGTAAAAAGTCATAATTTACACAAGGAATTTGGGCGTTTTTAATTTTATACTTCCTATATGGTTTCAGTTTTTGACCATGTGATTTATTCTTTAAAACGAAAAGAAGTATTGTTACCAAACAGCCATTGGGGTCTCGCAGCCCTCCGCCGACCTCTAGGTAAAATCCTGGAGGCAAAGGTTTGGTGATGGAGAGGAGGCTTAATTCAAAAGCTTCACGGTTTTGGAACAGCAGCTTTCCACATGCATTAGTCACTTAGGCCTGTCAATTAAGGCTCAACTCTGTAACACCTGAGTTCTCCTGTCATTCCCCTGTTAGTTTACAAGCTAAAACAACTTATGGTACAAAAGCTACACAATTTTGAAAGAATGGCGGGCCTCAGCTGCAGAGGTCGTCCCCTCTAGAACACCCAAAGAATAACCCTACCACCCTCTGTCAGGCCAACCCGTTCCTGGGCTGTGCCCAAGTTCCTTCCCATACAAAATACATCCACTGGTAAATACAGCAGCTGCAGCATGATCATCCAGGCATCCTGGAGGACAAGAGTCAGCCAGAACCCCAGAGAGAGCCCTTTTATTTCATATCTGGCCAATAATTCCATGCACTCTGGAGGCTTTCAGCTTGTCAGCCAATCCCATCCTTGACTGTTTACCATTGCCTCCGACAACTTCCTCCTACAGCCCTCCCTGCCTCTCTCCAGTGATCTGATTAGCTCTCTCTGTATCAGTATGTCTGTCTACATGTTGTTCTTGGCCTCTGTAAGAGGTATTGAACGTGTATTTGACAGTTAAATTTTATCCCAAACATGGAGGCTGAAGCCCAGTTCAGTCACTAGAGGAGAGACAGCACCGAGGAAACCTGGGGCAGGCTCTGCAGCATGGCAAGAGAAAAATCTTGAGATGTCCTCACTAATTGCCAGAGCCAGAGAATGGGAAAGGGACCAGGGAGGGTAGTCAGAAAATAGAGTTGAGAGCCAAAACCAACAATGACTGTTCATGTTCCTGAATGTGAGACAGGATAGTAAGAAGCTAGGAGAATTCTTAGGCACGTGGAATAGGGAAACTGAGACAAGAAATGAAACAGGGTCAAACAGTTTGAGCAATTTACAGCCCGCTGGTGAATTGCAAGACCTTGTCTTCTTTAACCAAGGACACTTGAGAGCAAATGGTGCATACCTCCCCTCCACATAGCCTCCCTGACCATAAGCCCTGGGTGACCTGGGAAGAGAGGAATGCTAATGCAAATGGAGTGATAACACCAGAACAAAAGGAGCCAGTGTGGAAAGAAGCTGCATGACTCCCCTCAGTACCTGTGCCATCTGCGTGTAGATGCTCCCCCTAGGAATTTCCCCCTCCCAGATTCCCACATTTCCCCTATGCAAACTCCCTTCTGAAAGCTTAAGGTAAAGTGGATGTTAGGGGTTTTAACCCACCACTTCTCAGTCTACTAGCTCTGATACTAATAAAAGCACAATTATAGTCTAATTCCTGTCTCTGCTCTTTGGCTGAGCAGTAACAGGCAGCACGAACCCCAGACTTGATTGCCCTCCAGTTTTAAATGCAAGTTGAAATTTTGAATCAACTTCCAGGCCATCCTTTAGCTTTTATCTAGAGAGAATGGAGGCCACCAGAAGCCACCACATCTTGTTTACCCACGAACTTTTCAGGCTGTTGCCCACAACCCATCCAAAAGCAGCAAGTACTTCTTTTTTTATGGATTATGCACCTAACCCAGACCTTCTTGATTTACCTCCCAATCCCCTTACCTATAGACAGTGTAAATCTTTCAGAACAACTTGTCTTTCTTCCCTACACTTACTGTATAAAACAGCTCTGTTGGTGGCCATGTTTGTCTTTGTCTAGCCCTGTGGCTGGTGGTTTATTCTGCACACCCCAGGACATGGTGCTTTTTCTGGCTAGCACTTGGCCCAGTAAACCCTTTCAGAACAACTTTCAGCCTGAAAAGTTATTGTTTAACAAGCATGTGAAGAAGGTAAGGCTTTGAGAACTAATGTCAGCATCTGGTCCAAAGATTCTTAACTAGATAGATTTTTAGTTCTACAGGCCTTCATTATTTGACTTTTGTAGCCTCTCAGTTCTTTTTCTTTCTTTCTTTTTTTTTTTTTAGGGTTAAATCCTGGTTTCTAACAGGGATTTTTTTTTTTTGGTTATCTGTCAGGGTTTTACTACTGAGCTTTTTTAAAAATAAATGAACTCCAGTTATATTTTACCCAGATAAAAGAGGGGACCCCCAAAACCCTAGAATTGTCTTCTGGAAGGCTGCCTCTTGTAGTACAGGTTCCCTCCACTAGGTGAGAGGTCTAGGAACCCATCTATATCAGTGTACCAGCTGGTGGTGTTGTGAGAGGCTGCGTTTGGCTTCAGTGAATTTTTTTTTTGAAGATTCAATGCTTTTACCCATTTCATGATGAGTGATTTATGAGCGCACCTGTCCACACCTTGCTGAGTGTGCAGCAGTTTTTGACCAAAAACAGCGTGACCCCCATGCTCCATCCTTTCTATTCACCCGATCTTGCCCCTGAGTGACTTTGTTTCCTCAGGTGAAAAAACCCTCAAAGGGAAACGTTTTGCCAAAGTGGAAGAGGTGAAAAAAAAAAAGCAGAAGCACTAAAAGGCATCAAAATCAAGTAGTTAAAAAACTGTCTTGAGCAGTGGAAAAAACTTTGAAAGTGACTGAAGTTTAAATGTGTAAGAGTAAATACACAATTTTTAATAAATAAATTTTGTTTTTTTTAGGGCCCCCCTCATGTATAACTTGCTTCTTTTTGCTTAGAGTATGACCCTCTGCTACCTCAGATGACTTCCCATTGATTCAGGACTCAAGACAATGGGTTCCATTTACCTAATCAACCGTTGTGTAGCCATACCAGCTCTCAAAAGCTTGTGTCAGTCAGTACTTTAGTCAGAGGTGAATAAATTAATGCTCCAGTGTATTCATCGCTGTCTTTTTTCTACCCTGTAACCAATTTAACACCATTTGTGTAAATTGATTATTTCTCAGTAAATGATAAACTGGATCACATACCCTTAAAAAAATCAACCTTATTTAATTACACAATAAACAAAGGGAAAAAAAGGAAGCAAAACTGCCTAGAGATCCATATATATATATATTTTTTAAATATATAATTCATATACCATAAAATTTACCCTTTTAAAGTATAATTCAGTGGTTCGAGTATAATCACAAGGTTGTACAACCATCACCACTACCTAATTCCAGAATGTTCCAATCACCCCTACACTGGAGAGCAGTTACCTCCATTCCCATTTCTTTCATAGCCTCCATTTCTGTCATAGCCTCTGGCAACCACTAACATATTTATTTTTCATGGATCATCCCTTTGATGTATCTAAAATGTTATGAAGCCCAAGGTCACCTAGATGTTCTCCTCTGTTATCTCTTGGAGTTTTAGAGTTTTACATTTTACATTTAGTTCTATGATCATTTTGAGTTAAGTTTTGCAAAAGGTGTCTATGTTCTTTTTTTGCATGTGAATATTGTGAATGTCTGATTTCCTCTTCCATTTGTTGAAAAGGCTATCCTTCATTCAGTCATTTTTTACTTTTGTCAAAGATGAACTGACCATCTTTGAGTGGGTCTATTTCTGGGCCCTATTCTGTTTTATTGATCTATTTATTCTTTTACCAGTATCACATTTGTAGCTTTGAACTGTCTTGAAGTCATATAATACCAGTCCTTCTGCTTTGTTCTCCTGCATTTTTCCCATTAGCATTCTTAGGATTCACTGGTACTTTTTAAATACAAAATTGTATTCTATTTACTTACTTTTTAAAATTAATTTATTTTAAAACACATTTTTTCATGATTGTACATTCAACCAAGAACTTACAGATTTGTTTCCATCTTTGCACTGTATTTTTTCTTTCTTAGTGTCACTGTATTATTTTTTGTCCCTGTACCATTTTTTATTGCCATTACTCTCCTCCCACCCACATTGATAACATCAACTTCTTTGTATCTATGTGTCTGCTTTTATTTTGTTTATTCTTTTGGGTTTTAAAAAATTCCACATATATGTGAAAGCATATGGTATTTGTCTTTCTCTGACTTGTTTTACTTAGCATAATATCCATTAGGTCCATCCATCTTAAAATGGTAAGATTTCATTTTTTATTGCTGTGTAGTATTCCATCATGTATATATGCCACATCATCTTTATCCATTCTATTGATGGTCATCCAGATTGCTTCCATATCTTGCTATTACTAGTAATGATGCAATAAACATAAGGGTACATATATCTTTACAAATTAGTGTTTTTGTTTTCTTCAGATAAAGACTCGGAAGTAGAAATGCCAGAATGTATGGCAGCTTGGTTTTTAATTTTTTGAGGAATCTCCATACTGTTTTCTGCAGTGGCTGCACTAATTTTTAATCCCACCATCATTGTATAAGGGTTCCCTTTTCTCCACAGCCTCGCCAGCACTTGTTTGTTGATTTGTTGATGACTGCCATTCTGACAGGTGTGAGGTTATATCTCATTGTGGTTTTAATTTGTGTTTCCCTGGTGATTAGTGATGTTGAACATTTTTCATATGTCAATTGGCCACCTATATGTCCTCTTAGAGAAGTGTCTATTCAGGTCTTCTGTCCATTTTTTAAATTGGATGGTTTGTTTTTATGGTATTGACAGTCTTCAACAAATACAGCTGGGAAAACTGGATATCCAGCTGCAAAAGAGTGAAGGTGGACCTTCACTGTCCTAAAGTGGATCAAAGTCCTAAATGTCAGAGCTAAAACTGTAAAAATAGGGGGGAGCTGCATGACATTGAATTTGGCAATGGTTTCTTGGATATTTTTGATATGCGGTATATTTCTTTGAAAAATATTAAAGGTATCTTATTTTGATATTGTGACTAAAGAAAATTAAGATTAGAAAGTATTGATTGTGGTAGTTTTTATTTTAAAAGTGGTTCTAGGCATATGAAATATGAAGATAATTTAGAGAATCTCTGCTTTTAATGGCATTTATGAGTCCACGGAGAGATGATATGCTGGCTCTAATAATACGGCTTAATAAATACCAAGAGAGAGGGAAGCAAAGTTACTACGGAAACACATTTGGAGAGGTATGTAACGTGGAGACTGCCCAGGAAGGAAACAGGGAGTTTCACAGAAATCTGCTTTGAATAAATAAATCCTGTGAACTGTTTTAAATGTGGAGTGGGAGTTAGCCATACTTTATGAATTGAACTGTTTTCCCCCCACACACAAAAAAGATAGTTTGCAGTTCTAACTCCCGTGACCTCAGAATGTGACCTTATTTTGGATGTAGGATTTTTTACAGAGGCAATCAAGTTAAAATTGGGTCATCAGGGTGGGCCCTAGTCCCTATGACTGTGTCCTTATAAAAGGGGGACCTTCGGACACAGAGGCACAGAGGGAAGACAACGTGAAGAGACACGTGTGGAAGATGGCCATGGACTGCCGGGGAGAGAGACCTGAAAACAGCTCTCAGGAGGAACCAATGCTGTTGACACCTGTAAATTGGTGAATGTAACCGATTCTGGGTTTCTGGCTTCCAAATCTGAGACAGTATATTTCTGTTGTCAAGTAAGAATAAAAAATAATGAAAATCTAAGCACTTAATCCTAGCATTCTAGGTCTTTACCGCCTGGCCCTCTGTAAAATGTCCAGCTTTATTAGGCTCTTGCACAACTCTCCATTCCAGCCAATGGGGTTACTCATTCATTAATCAACACATTTTTATTGCATATCTACCGTGCAAGCCAAGGGCTGGGCAGTGGAGATGAGATGTGACTCTGGCATCCAGTGCCCCCGCTTTTCGGAAGCTTTATGTGCTGGGGGAGAGATGTGAAATGACCAATTTCACAGTTCATTGTTTGATTACAGCTATGGTTAGAGGTACAAATGAGATGCACTGAGAGAGCACATAACTGAGAATCTGACCGAGCCTGGGAGAATCAGGGGAGGTCCTCTCAGAAAGTAATGTTTGGACTTGAAGGATGAGTCAAGTTAGCGAGTGAAAGAACATTCCTTGAAGATATCTTTGTGTTTTCCCACGTCTGTGTGTTTGTGTATCCTGTGCCATCTGTTTATACTGCGTGCCTTCAAGTATGCAAATTCTGACTCAGGATCTGGCTCATATCCTCCCTTCTTCCTAATCATCTGCTGAAGTATTCTTTCCTCACTAAAAACTAGATAAGTTGGTTGGTTTTTAACTGTAAGCTATGTATGGCCTTACGAAGTTTTTGCAATTCTCACCTTGCCCTGTTACATAAATCTAGAAGTCACCCTTGATTCCAGCCTCCATCCAACCCATTGGCAAGTCACTTTTGTTTTAGTTCCACACAGAATTTTTTGAGAAAGCAACGATTAGAGGACTTGGTTTAAATAATCTTAATCTTTTTACCTTTGTTAAATGGTAAAACAAAACATTAAAAAAACCCACATTAACATAAATTATAGGAGATGGATTATAAAAATAATTTATATTATTATTCATAGCTTAATGAGTTACAAAAAGAATATCCTCATAACCAATACCCAGGTCAAGAAACAGAACTACCCAGCAATACCACTACTGGGTATTTATCCAAAGAAAATAAAACCACTAACTGGAAAAGATATATGCACCCCTATGTTGATTGCAGCATTATTTACCATAGCCAAGATAAGGAGGCATTCTAGGTGTCCACTGAAAGACATTTAATAGATAAATAAAATGTTGTGTGTGTATGTATGTATGGATATATATATAAATCCATACATACATACACAGGATGGATGGATATATGTATATGTGTGTATATATATCCATCCATACATACACAGTCTGTCCAGAAGGTATCCAGCCAAGTACAATGACAAATAGAGACATTTCTTGAAGAAGATCCAAGATCCAAGAAATATTGTACATAGGACAATGATGCCTCAGTCCCCTTCAAAGTAGGCACCTTGGGACCTTATGTAGTTCTTCCAGTCACGATCAGCTGCCCATCTTATTTTCCTGAGTCTAATTGACAGTCTGTAATCTCTTCTCTTCCAAAGGTTATTTTAGTTTTGGGAAAAGCCAGAAGTTCCAGGGCACCAAATCTGAGCTGGAGGTTGGCTGTTACCTGGGTGATTTGATGTGCCAAAAAACTGCATGAGATGTGATGGCGTGATCAGGCATGTTGTCGTGATGAAGCTGCCAATCACCAGTTGCCCGGGGATTGAACCCACTATGTGCCCTCGCTGTGGCATTCTGAATCATCCCAGCCATTTCTGCAGAGGAATGTTGAAGCTTAATGCAAGATTTGATGCAGATTCATTGCTCTACTCATTCAGCCATTCTGAATGCAATGGCCACACAATACATATGCTCACTCTGGCGTCTACCGCTGCCACTGACTAGTACAGTGAAGTCATCTTTGTTCACACATGTGCATTCCAGTCCACTGTCCTTGGCTGCCAGGTTACATCAATGTCATGCTAACCATTTTCATTATATTAACAATGGCTGGAATTTTCCTGGACAGACTATATATATATATATATATATATAAAAGTGTGTGTGTATATATATATATATATAAAAGTGTGTGTATATATATATATATATATATATATATATGAGATGGGATATTATTCAGCAATAAAAAATAATGAAATCTTGCCATTTGGCATAACATGGATCGACCTAGAGGACATTATTCTAAGTGAAATAAGTCAGAGAGAGACAAATACCATATGATTTCACTTATATGTGGAATCTGAAAAACAAAACAAAACAAATGAACAAAACAGAAACAGACCCATAGATACTGGGAACAAGCTGATGGTTGCCAAAGAGGAAGGAGGGAGAGTGGGTGGAAGGAAAAACAATTAATTAGCAGAGGAAAAAAATATTTGTTAAATCCTCACCCTAGGATGTGTTTATTGATTTTTAGGGAGAGAGAGGAAGGAAGAGCGAGAAAGAAACATTGATGTGAAAGAGAAACATCAGTCAGTTGTCTCCTGCACACGCCCCGGGGATTAAACCCACTACGTGCCCGAACCAAAAATTGAACCTGCAGTCCTTTGGCGTTCAGGATGACACTCCAGCCAACTGAACCACTTGGCCAGGGCAGGAAAAAAAATTGTTTTACAAATGAATACATGTGAAATACCTTGAATCCAAGGTAGAAATAATCACAAATTTATATTTCTAACACTTTCAGTAGCTATAAGATTTTTATTAGATCATAGTATGAGAACTTGTCCACTAGAAATCATTATTGAGTTTTCAGTACTGTATTATCTAAAACAGGAATGTTCTCTAATTAGGTAAGATCTAGGCTGATTTCCTTCCTGCTAAGTCTTAACACACGGTAGTTTATTAAAATGAGAGTGTATGAGTAGGTAACATTTGTCATGTCATTTACTAATTATTTTGAAGCACTTTTGACTGAATAGCACAGTATAAGTACTGTTGCTAAAGAAAAAAAGGAATGAAAAGAAATAGAACTTTGCCAGCCGCTCCACAAACTCTCCTTTTGTTTTGTTCCAAATATAGTCACATTCCCTCCACTGAAAATATCCACAGTTGTGAACTTTATAGTAATACTTCTTTGGGTTTCTTTAGTTTTATTACTTAAGTGTGCATCCCTTAACCACAACAGTTCACATTTTGAGGAGATGACTTTTCAGCCTTAAGAAACATTCCTGGCATGAAAAACTGGCAAGATGTTTATTTAACTTTTAAAAAGATTTATATCCATCTTAAAGAGATAGAAAGCATTTGTAATTTCAAGTTTTCTAAAGGAAAGCCTGAGCAGAAGGAAGGAGTGGGGGAAAGCTCTCTTTTTCTTTAAGCTCCAGGGAAATTTAAAAAAAATTTTAAAATGTCTATTTACCCTCATACCCAGGAATAAACTTCACGTAGGGCAGACAAAATAAATGTTTAAATTTTTTCCCTTTATTTACCTATTTTCAAGACAATTAATTCCTAATTATCCTCCAAAGGTGACCAATAAATTTTGCTTGTTTTAAGTGTCATTAACAACTCATGTACTTAACCCATTATTGAGTTTCGATCTATGCAGTTATCCTTAATGCAGTTCAAATTGTCCTCTGGCCACTGGGAGCCTCTTCAAAGTTGACTCCTGTGGGCTTTTGACTAACCGTGGACGTCTCCGAGAGCTACTTTGACATCTGGTGTGAGAAAGAGGTACAGGCCACCTTGTACATTCCTGCCCTGGAATTATCCACTTCTTCAAAAGCTCTGGCTTCAAGACCACATTAGCACTGCTACTAATTGATCATTATTTCTAGGCCTTTTTTCAGTCAGTCAAGCTAGAATATATATATGTTTATAGCTTTCCAGTTTGGGTTATGTTAGGTTCTTCTCTCTCATTTTAGTACCTGAAACTTGTCCTTTAGTGTTTTTCAGTAAGAGCCCATGGGGGCAATATTCCCTGAGCTCTTGCATGCTTATAATAGTATGTGCTTTTTTTTTTACTATAAAGTCAGTTTTGCTGGGTATAAACTCCTTGGGTCATGTTTTCTTTCCCTTGAATATCTTAAATATATTACTCTAATTTCTTTTGGCATCAAGCATTGCTGTTAAAAAAAATCTGGCAACATCTTCATTTTGCCCTCTTATAGCCACTTGCTTTTTTTGCCCTAGATACCCCAAGGATTTTTTCCTAAGAGTGTACTAAATTTACTAGATAGACTGTGTCTTGGTAGAAGTGGTTTGGGTCAAATATTCTTGGGCACATAGTATGTATGTAGTTTCAAATATTTCTTAAATTCAGGAACATTTTCTAAATTTTTTAATTTTACGTATTTTCTTGATTTACTACATATTTTGTATTAAGATATATACCTTGATTTTTAAATATATACTCTTCTTTTTTTATTGTTGTTCAAGTACAGTTATCTCCATTTTCCTGCCACCACTTTCCCCCACCTCACCCACCCCCACCTCCCACTCTCAATCTTCCCCCCACCCCCTTGGCTTTGTCCATGGGGCCTTTATGGATGTTCCTGGGCGACCCTTCCCCTTCTTTCCTCTGTTATCCTTCTCCGCCCTCCCCTCTGGTTCCTGTCAGTTTATTCTTTATTTCAATGTCTCTGGTTATATTGTGCTTTGTTATGTTGATTAGATTCCACTTATAGGTGAGATCTATGATATTTGTCTTTCACTGCCTGGTTTATTTCACTTAGCATAATGTGCTCTTGCTTGTTATATGTATTGTTTACCTGCTTCGGAGATGTACATGCTCTGTATTGACTCTTCTTTGCCTCTTCCCTATTGGTCATTTTCATTCAAATCATTTTGTGCTCGTCTGTGACTTCTTTACCATTAACTTCTTTTCCTTCCTTCCATTTCTCTTTAAGACATTTTATTCTGTCTTCTAATTTAGTCTTTGCCTTTTCCCTTTTCTTTTTTAGTTATTTACTCATTTCTGAGTTTTTCTCATTTCACTTACTATGTTTTCCATATTTTGAATGATTTTTAGCTGATTTTAATAATCATAATTTGAACTGTTTTGTGGGCATGTATTTCTGACATACTGTCATTATGTTATGGAAATATTATCCCACTCCTTTTCTTTTTTTAAATAACAACTTTATATGGGATTTGACCTCAATAATTTTCTAGAGTTTATTTTTATATGAAATTAGTTTTCTGGAAGTTTTAGAAGTTGTGCATTTAAGGATGGTTTTCTAACTTCATGGAGTCCCCCTTTTTGTTGTTTCCATATAATATTTAAAAATATGGTAGCTTACTGACTCTGTTTCCCTCCCACACTTTTTTATTTAGACCAAGGATTGGACCCACGACCACCAGTTTTTGTAAATAAACTTTTCTTGGGACACAACATTGCCTGTTCATTAACCATTAACATATTCTTTATAGCTTCTCTGAGGCAAAATCAGCAAAATTGAGGAATTGCAACATGTACTCTACAGTCTACAGGCCAAAAATGTTTACTGTCTAGCCCTTTAAGATGCCTGATTTAGACCCTTTTTCCCTTTACCTCTATTCTTTTCTCTAGTTTCTGGTCTGCTCAATTTTGATTTTATTCTCACCAGTGTCTTCTCAGTGTGAGACAGTTGTAGAAGTGAGCCACCAGCAGTTGGAGCATTCACAAAGAACCATATTGTTTCAGACCTTAGTACACCTTGTTCACATTTTTAAAATTGTGGTAAAGAGACTTCCAGTCAAGATGGAGGCATAAGTAAACACCTGATCTCCTTAGGCAGCACATCAAAATTACAACTAAAATATAGAACAACCATCACTCAGAACCATCACAAATCGAGTTGAATGGAAGTCCTAACTATGGAGTTAAACAAACCGTATCCATCCAGACTGGTATGAAAGGTAGAGGTGCAGAAACATGGAACAGCTGGTTCCACATCCATGTGTGGTGGATAAAAATTCAGTAGGGATATCTCAGGAGCAAGGAGTCTCAGCCTTACACCAGACCCTTCAGCCCAGAGTTCCAGTGCCAGAAAGAGAAATCCCCATAACTTCTGGCTACAAAAACCAGCAGGGATTAAGTCAATGGAAGAAAATTCTGGAGTCCCAAGAAGTTCCTCTTAAAGAACCTGCCCATGGACTTACTTACTGTCTCCCTCTGAGCTCCAGCACTGGGGTAACAGCTTGAAAGGCACCAGTGGCATAAAGGGAGGAACTGAAGTGGCTGGCATCAAGGCAAGAGCTGGGAGACAGCTTTCTCCCAGACAAAAACGTGGGCAGAGGCCATTGTTCCTTTTCTGAACCCTCCTCCCACAGAGCCACAGAACCAGCAGGCAGGTGCCATATCTAAGACTCTATCAACCTTGTTAACAATGTTTGCCCCACCCTGGAGATCCCCTGAGGCTCCAATTTACAGGCCTGCTCAGGCTGTTAGCAGTAGTTTCTCCATATGAATGGCTAATCTTGGGTTATTCTTCACAACTTTCTAGATTCTCCCAAACAAACACAATAGCTGGCTTCAGTAAGTCCTCAACCCCCAAACCCCTTGCTAAGTAGCCCCCGGCTCAGCACTACCAGCAGTCAGCTTAGGTTCACATGCTGACTTTGCCTGGGAAACTCCAAGCCCAGCATAAGTAGTAACCATCTGCAGATTGCTTTGTAGCTCATGCAGGGTGGCTCCAGGCAGACCAAAGGTTGGGACTGACCTTGGCCTATACCACCTGGGAAACCTCAGATCCTATATAACCAATGGACAGCTACAGACCACATCGGAGCACTACCACTATGCCCCTGCACAGCTGATCCTCCACAGAGAGCAGAGGTTGGTGGTGGTCACAGCCAGTCCTGGCAGCTGACTGGCCTGGGTAAATTCCTCCCATTAACGTGCCAACAGTAGTCAAGGCTCAACTACAAGAGGAGGGTGTACTCAGTCCACACAGAGGGTGCACCTTGAGTACCCAGCTTGGGTGATGGTGGAGGCTGTGCCACTGGACCCTATAGGACACCTACTACATTAGGTCACGCTACCAAGACAGGGAGTCATAGACGCTCTACCTAATATACATAGAAACAAACCCAGGGAGGCTGCCAAAATGAGGAGACAAAGAACATGGCCCAAATGAAAGAACAGATCAAACTCTAGAAACAGAGCTAAAAAAAAGGTAGATAATCTATCTACCAGACGCAGAGTTCAAAACACTGATTATAAGGATGTTCAAGGAACTTAGTAAGGACCTCAGTAGCATAAAAAGGATCCAGACAGAAATGAAGGATACACTAATTGAAATAAAGAACAATTTACGGGAAACAACAGTAAAATGGATGAAGCCAAGAATCAAATCAATGATTAGGAACATATGGAAGCAAAAAACAACGAATCAGAACAAGAAGAAAAAAGAATAAAAAACAAGGATAGTGTAAGGAACTCGTGGAAAAACTTCAAGCATTCCAACATTTGCATCATGGGGGTGTCAGAAGGAGAAGAGAAAGAGTAAGGAATTGGAAATCTATTTGAAAAAATAATGAAAGAAAAATTCCTGAATTTGGTGAGGGAAATAGACATGCAAGTCCAGGAAGCACAGAGAGCCCCAAACAAGAGGGACCCAAAGAGGCCCATTCCAAGATATATTGTAATTAAAATGCCAAAGAAATAAAGATAAAGTAGAATCTTAAGAGTGTCAAGAGAAAAGCAGTTAGTTACCTATAGGGGAGTTCTCATAAGACTGTCAGCTGATTTCTCAAAATAAATGCTGCAGGCTAGCAGAGATGGGCAAGAAATATTCAAAGTCATGAAAAGCAAGGACCTACAGCCAAGATAGATCTACCCAGAAAATCTCTCATTTAGAATCAAAAGGCAGATAAAGAGCTTCCAGGACAAGAAAAAAACTAAAGGAGTTCATCATCACCAAACCATTGTATGAAATGTAAGGGGGACTTATTTTAGAAAAAGAAGATCAAAACTATGAATAATAAAATGGCAATAAATACATATCTATCAACTTGAATCTAGAAAACAAACAAAGCAAACAAGAATAACAGAGACAAAAACATGGGTACGGAGAGCATTTTGATTGTTGTGAAGTGGGAGGGGTGTATGGGGGAATGGGTGAAGAGGTAAGGGGATTAAGAAGTACAAATGGGTAGTTACAGAATAGCCACGGGGATGTAAATTACAGTACAGGAAATGGAGTAGCCAAAGAACTTATACACATACCCATGGACATTTACGAAGCTGTGGGGATTTCCTGAGCAAATAGGGGGTTCTGGGTGGAAGGTGACAAAGGGGGAAAAATTGAGATAACTGTAAATAGCATAATCAAAATATAATTAAAATAGTATAAATAAAATTGTGGTAAAATACATATAACCTAAACTTTATCATTTTAATTGTTTTAAGGTAATAATTCAGTGGCATTAAGTATATTCACAATGTTGTGCAACCATCATCAGTATATATATCCAGAACTTTTTTATTATCTCAAAGTGGAACTTGTACCCATTAAACAATTACTCCCCATTTCACCCCTCCCCCATAACCTCTACTCTTCTTTCTGTCTCTGTGCTTTTGCTTTTCTAGGTATCTCATATAAGTGGAATCATACAGTGTTTGTCCTTCAGTGTCTGCCTTATTCCACTAAACATGTTTTAAAGATCATCTGTATTGTGGCTTTATCAGAATTTCATTCCTTTTTATGATTGAATAATATTCCACTCTATTGATCTATTATACCACATCTTGTTGATCTATTTATCTGTTGATAGGCACTTGGGATGTTTTCATGTTTTGGCTACCATAATAAAGTTACGAACATTGGTATACAAATATCTGAGTCCCTGCTTTCAATTCTTTGAGTATATGTCTCAGAGTGGAATTGCTCAATTATTAATATATGGTAATCTTATTTCAGGTGTTTGAAAAACTGCTACAGTGGTTTTTCCCTTTTTCCGAATGGCTGTACCATTTTACATTCCCATCAGCAGTGCACATGGATTCCAATTTCTCCTCACCTTGCCAACACTTATTTTTTTCTTGATTTGTTTTTGTTTTAATAACAGCCATCCTAATGGGTGTACAGTATATCTCATTGTGGTTTTGATTTGCATCTCCCTGATGATGAATGATTAATGATGAGCATCCTTTAATGTGCTTATTGAGAATTTGTGTATCTTCTTTGGAGAGATGTCTATTCAATAACTTTGAGTTGCATTTGGTTGTTGTTGTTCAGTTACAGGAAGTCAGTTTTTTCTATATTTCATATATTAACCCTTTATCAGATATATTATTTGCAAATATTTACTCCCACTTGTAGGTTTCCTCTTATTATTTTCCTTTTTCCCAATTAATTAGTAATTTATAGGGAGATGCTTAAAGATCATATATATATTCACCCTCTTTCTTACCAAGCTTTCACTTGCTAGTTTAAGCACTTATTAATGATTCTTTTTCAAATCAGTGGCAACTTTTTTGAACACCTACCATGTTCCAGCTGCTGCTGTAGGTGGCTAACATGTATTATTTCTATGTCACAGATTAGGAAACTGAAGCTGAAAAGGTGAAACAATGAGAGGAGGACTCAGTCAGCAAACAGTGGAAATTGGAAGTAGACTTCAGAATCATCTGCTTCAAGTTCACATGTTACAGGTTGGGAAGCAAGTATTAGCTGGAAACTTGGGACTCCATGCATCATGTCTATTGAGCAACCTGTTTCTGATGTTCCTCCCTTGTGCTTTCCAAACAACCCCCTACTTAGAGAGGGGGGTAAGGCAGGCAGACTTCAGGGCTGTGGGCTGGGAGAGGCTGGGTGTGTTCTGCAGTCAGGAGGCTATTCCCCACAGACAGTACCAGCTACTCAGACTGATTCCCTGTTTGCAACTTCATGTGCCACTTGTATCCGCAGTGCCCTGCAGGCATGGCTGGATCACTAGCTGGGTTCATAGAACCAGAAAGCCTAAGCTGTCTTTTCACAGGGCAGGAGATAGAAGGTCAAGACCTGGTAACCTGGCAGGTTCTGGGTTAAACATCCCCATTCTTCCCTCTTGTGGGTCCTTAGCTGAGGGGACCAGAACATAGGCAGGGTGGGGCCCAGGGCCAAGAGCCAGAGCCCTGAGTCATAGGGATACCAAAGAGTCAGGGCCAGGGCAAGACACGCTGAGCCAGAAAACCTGGAGGAAGGCCATGATATGAATGCTGCAGGGGAGGGAGAAGTCACCAGATGCAGGCAAGGTCACAGGAGGGGATAACAGTCAGGACTGGAGCAAAGAAGAAGCTGTAGCAGGTCAGGATCACACGGGGCTGCTATAGGAGATCCTGAACCTGTGTGTGGACATTGCCAGTGCTGGAGGCTTATTCTCCGGGCTGACAGTGCCTAAGCCTGGTAGATTGGCCCAGGCGGGGGATGTACAAAGCCAGAAGTATGCATTAGTTGCGGGAGCCCTCCTGGATCAGGCTTTGAGGTGGACATTCATCTCTTCAGTCACGATGGACATCTCTATTCCCACCTCAGCTACCTGGGGGTGCAGCCTCTGTGTCCTAACAGCTGGAGTCACCTAGCTCAGCACCTCATCTACTGTGATTATTCAGTCAGGCCCTGACCCTCGCTTTGGGTGAAAACTTCATTCTTCTGGAGCTTTAATCTGAGACTTTCCACATAGTGGCTCTTTTCTCTTTAAGCTATCTGGAAATAATTTCAAACTTACAAAAAGCTGTAAAAATAAAAGCAGCACAATATAAAAATACAGATTTTCCCCGAACCATCTTAAAGTGAGTTAAGTAGACTACAGCCATTTACCCCTAAATACTTCCCTGTATACAGCATTTTGCTGTGTATAATGCACACCCACATTTTTGGCCCAAATTTTAGGGGAAAAACTTTCATTTTAATTTTTAAATTCTATTTATTTATTTATTTATATTTAGAAACAAAACCAATTATATTCCAGGGCATTATTTTGCATATGGATATCACTATTGCTTTCTAGACTTACACTTTTAATGCATAAGCATCAATAAAAGAATTAAAAACATTTATATAGATATGGAATTAGTACGACCCATGTATAATGTGCATCCTTATTTTTCCCTCAAAAATTTAGCAAGATGTATGCATCATATGTGGCAAATATGGTCATCATCACTATTTTTTCTCCCTTGTAACTAGTAAGCAGCATGTGGAGACCATGCAAATGTTATGTTCTTTATCAACATGGCCCCCGGTTCAGCATCCCCTGATGATTGTTGCCTATGCCAAGCTTCTCAAACAGTGATTTGCTCACTGCAGGACTTCTCCATGCTTTCCATTCTGCCCTCAGTGTTCTTCTGTGAATGAGAGACCTTCTCCCATTTATGTATTTATACACTCATGGTATGGCCTCAGGAATTCCTATTTTTCCCATGGTTTACAATTTAATACTTAATTATTCTGGTGTTTAAATTGCCCCATATTTGCTAGTGGGAACTCTTTTGACCTTTCTCCTTTTTAAAAAAAGTTTATTTATTATTGATATTTAGCACTTCCTTACTTTCTGGTATAACAAGGAATTCCAAGCACATCTTGTACTAGCTCCAGACTCAGTCATTCCTCTGAGGAGCCTGATCCTTTTAGTGGTGATGGTATTCAAGATCAAGTCTGGGGTAGTAGGTGTCCTCATTGTTACTGAAGTGTCCTCGCTTTTTTGCTCTTTTAATGGACAGATCTAGGAAATGTATGTATGAATACACACATGTACATATGTGTATATATTTGCATATTCATAAATAAATGTGTGACATAAAACATGTCTATACATATTCATACACATCTTTTAGAAATCATGAATTTTCCCTGATACGTCCTCACAGGGTTATTTCTTGCCTTCCCCATTCCATATTTGTATGCCTCCTCTTCCTCAGTGAGAACCCTGGCCACCTAGCATAGCAGTACATTCGCTCAATTCTATGTTACATCTGAAACTGTTTATTGTATCTAAAATGGTTTCTCAGTTGTCCTCCCCACGTCATTACAAACAGCAGACCTACTAAAAAGAGTTCAGGATTTGCTTGTAATCCCTTCCCCTCCTCACCACATCTCTGTCCCCAGCTGAGTGAGGGTATGTTTCGTCAAATATTATTGTGTTCAATTTAGTCAAATTAGTTATTTATTCCTTCTTTCATTGTGGTTATAGTACTTACTTGAAATACAATTGGTTTCATTGTTTCAGTTTGCTTTCAGTTTTAACTTGCCTCCTTTCCATTCTTGTTGATTTAATTTTATATTTGGATATGTGGAATATAACCATACTTTTAAAACTATACAGAAAGGTATGTGCTCAGAGAAATATCATTTCCACCTATTCCTCTCTAACCCTTGTAGATAACCAACTGCATTATTCTCTGATTTATCCTGTTCATGTTTTATTTTGTAATGTTTAGCAATTATAATGGGTATATATTTATATTTTCCCTTCTTTCATGCAAAAGATAGCATACTATTACATGTATGGTGCAATAAGCAATACATTTGATCTTTGTCCTTTGTTCCTGGCACAGAGCCTCTTGAAACCCTTGGAATTTCCTGAGGGATGGCAGTGTCTTTAGTTACTCATATGGAGGGCCTCCTTCCCTTTAAAAGGGTTTTATTTATTTATTTTTAGAGAGGAAGAAAGGGAGGGAGAAAGAGAAGGAAACATTGATGTGCAAGAGAAACATCAATTGGTTGCCTCTCGCACGTCCCCAACTGGGCACCTGGCCTGAAACCCAGGCATGTGCCCTGACCAGGAATCGAAGGGATGACCTTTCACTTTGTGGGATGATGCTCAACTCACTGAGACACACCAGTCAGGGCAGGAGCTCTTTTTGAGCACACATGAGTTTATGCTAATGAGGTGACTTAATGTGGGGCCCTCAGATGGCCTCAGGATGGGTCACCAGAAAGACCAAGTGATTAGAAGTTTGGAAATTTCAGCCCCACCCACAGACCTCCTGAACCATGAGGTCAGTTGAGCTTGCTGGGTGGTGACTGTGCCCACATGACAGGACAGTGGCACACCCCAGTCCATGGGAACAGAGGCTCCTGTGCTTGGGACCTTCTGGACCTCACCCTACATACTTCTCATCTGGCTGTTCATCAGTATCAGTTATAATAAACTGGTAAACATAAATGTTTCTCCAAATTCTGTGAACTACTCTAGCGAATTAATCAAACCTGAGGAGAGGGATGAGGGAACCTCAAATTTAAAGCCCACTATGTGGGCTTTACCCAGTTTTCTGCTCAAAATATCACAAGAGTAATGTCAAGATGCGGCTGGGTTCTTACCTGGAGGCTCTAGTAAGAATTCACGTCCAAGGAAATTCAATGGCAGAATTCAGTTCCTAGGACTGAGGTCCCCATTTTGTTGTGGGCTCTCAGCTTCTAGTGGCTGCCCCCCATTCCTTGCCAAATGGCCCCTCCATCTCCAAACCAGCCACAGTGGGTCAAATCATTCTCACTTGGAATCTCTCTGACTTCTGTCAAAGATAAACAAAGGTGGATACTAATTAAAGTGTTCAGGACAGATTTTAATCAGTACCAACTATTGCAATAGGGAATAGAGTCCACCGTGAACTGAACTCAGCTCCAATTTGTACAGTGGGGATGGGGTTCTTAAAGGGAGGATGTGGCAGAGTGATGGGAATGAGGGTGTAAGCAGGGTTCGAGTAGTGTCAGGGAAGTAAAAAATTGCAAGGGGTCAGTTAGTGTAAATCAGTTAGACCAGCTATGCCTGCTAGCCGACAATTATTGACGTTGAGATTCTATTCTCCCAGAAAGACTGGGAGAGAGAGGCTCTACTCTCTGGTATTGGCTGAAACAAATAATTAATTCTTTTGGCAGGCTTGAGCTGTCTTGGGCAGGCACTTCAAGGGTGTGTAGGGTCATCCTAGGGATGTGGCCTTGAGCTGTTGGGAACTATGTTAGTGTTTGTTCAAGTCTTTGTAGGCCAAGGTTAATGCCTACTTCAGAGGAGGCTCAGTGGAGCATGGCTGGGCCTCACTGGATAATGCCCCTTTTTGTCATACAATATCATATAATCATGGGAATAACACCAGGGGGCTAAGTTTATAGGAACCATCTTAAAGTTCCCTCCTAGTAATTGCCCTGGCCAGCCCAGGATGAGAGGTCTAAACTGTCTGGGGCTCTGAGCAAAGCCACGGCTCACTCAGTCTCTGGTTACCATAAATGGGAAGAGCCTTAGGGTCCCAACAGGAACTTTTTTGGCACTTACAGTGTGGGAACAGTGATGGAGGCTACATATAATGTCTTAGAGAATGAAAGGGAGCGGAATCCCCATGAATTAAGTTAAGTAAAGGACAACTTCTGTGTGGCCAAATCCTGTATGTGCTTTTGTGCAAGAACATACACCTACCTCACATGGCCTTTAATGCTTACTTTGGTTTCAACCTTCTTTGAGTGACTTCTTGGCCCTTGCTTTTGGAAGCTACACCAGTGTGAGTGGCTGATAGGAGCACAAGCTGTAGGTCAGATGAGTCCAGACTCTGCCATTTGCTAGCTGTGGGACTTTGAAATGACTTAACTTCTTTGTGTATTGACTTATTTCTTCCTTTACAAAATGTGAATAATTATACTAGCTACTTCCTGGGATAGCTTGAGGGATAGAATGAAATCATGTTCATAGAGTGCTAATGCATTCCTGGCACATAGTAAATGCCTGACAAATGTTAGCTGTCTGAATTTGTCACTCTGTCTTGCTCATTTGTGGCTCTGTACCCCAAGTTCTTTTTGGCTTTTCTATGGTCCTTAGTGTTAGTCTCTGGATTCCCTCAGCACAATGGCTCTTGGCTCCTAAGTGTCCTGTCCTGGAGCTTGCCCTACTCTTATACCTGTTAAGGGTGGGAGTCTAAAAAGAAAGTACCCTGCATATCAGACGTCTGCTTTACGATAACCAGACAAACCCTGGCCAAGTAGCTCAGTTGGCGAGAGCATTGTCCTAATATGCCAAAGTTGTGGGTTCGATCCCCAGTTGGGGGATATACAAGAATCAACCAATGAATGCATAAATAAGTGGAACAACAAATCGATATTTCTCTCTCCCTCTCTCTCTAAAAATCAATAAATACAAATTTAAAAGTAAAGATACCCAGACAAGAAGCAACCCTCTTAGAAACTTGCATGGCACTGTCTGCTTAACTCAGTTCCAAATTCAAGAAAAGGCATCTCTTCTGTTTATTATTATGTAACAAAATACTTCAAAACTTGGTGGCTTAAAGTAACCATTTTATTTTTATCATGTTTTTGTGAGGCAGGAGAAGGTTTGGTTGGGTGGTCCATCTCCAGTCCACACTGGGGCAGCTGGGGCTGGAGGATCCTCTTGCAAGACAGCTTCTTCACTTCCATACGGAGCACCTGCACGTGCTGCTCCATCCTCCAGGGCCCTCAGGATGCTTATGCTTCTCACAGCATGGCTGACAGACTTCTCCCATGGCACCTGACTCCTGTGGAGTGAGCATTTCAAGAGGCCCAGGTAGAAGCCGCAAGACCTCTTATGAACTGCGCTCTAAGTTCGAGAACATCATTTCTGCTGCATTCTCTAGGACAAACAAGACTACAAAGCCAGATTGGTTTCTAGGGGAGGGGAATTAGATTCCACCTTTCAATGAGAGTAGCAAAGAATGTGTATGATCTTTAATCCACCATAGCCTCTGATGAGTGGAAGCTAAATCGCACCTGGAACCCTGCTTCAATGAGGCCTGGGAAATGTAATTTTAGGAGGATTTCTAGTCCCTGCAGCAATAAGGGGGATTGGGCACTGGAAGGAGGGTGAGGCTGTCACCATGGGCTCTCAGATCTCAGTATTCAGTCATGTTTTAGTAAATCAGATCCTGTAACCAGCTTCCCTTCATCTTTGGCATAGCATCCTTGAGTTCAAAAGGTCATCAGGAGCAGTCACTCCCTCAGTCTAGCCTGTTCTCTAGATCATAGTTTCATTTTTTTTTAAACTGAAACTCACAGTAATAAATAAATAAATAAATAAAAATACAGCTTATATCCATACATGGACATATGTATATGTAATTGAAACAAAAATTTCATGAAACAATCCTTATCTTTACCATGTGTGATATCCTTTTATAATTTTCTCTTCCATTTTATTGTTTTATTGTATTCTATTTCTTTGAAACAAAAATGCTGGTTGTATCACCACTAAATTTCATGACTCACTAATGAGTTGCCACTCATATTTGAAAAGTACTGCTGAAGACTTGGGTCTCTTCATTTAAATAGAGTCAAAGACTGAAAACTGAAAAGAAAGAAATGAGTCAATAAGAAAAAATTATGTAAGAACAAAGAAAAGTCCTCAAAGTAAATTTACTTAATTCAACAAAAGTGCAGGAAAGTACATCATTGTTTTACAATGACTCATTCCCTTCCCTATAAGGCAGTTACTCATACCCCGTCACTCAGTTCCATTGTGACGCTGAGCTATGTGACTTCTTTGGCCTTTATCACGTCTGAGCAGAGACTTTAAATGCCATTGCATGTTTTGGCTTGATCTCTAGTCATTCTGCCCTCTGCTGTGGGACCAGTGTGTTCCAGACAGGTCTGTTCCTTCGGCCTGCGTCTCTGAGTGAGAAAATGCACGGAACCAAATGCAGCCTTACCCTCCGCCTCCAAGTCACATGAGAAACAAATATTTGTTGTTATAAGCCACTGAGATCCAGTGTTGTTTATAACTGCAGCAAAAGCTGACTAATTTAAGAGGTAACTTAATGAAAAACAAACAAAAACTCAAAATACTCTTTTGAACATTTAAACAGTACAGAAGTATGTAAAGCAAAACATCCCGTTCCCCTGGGCCAACTCCTTGCTCCTTCAGGAGTCACCTTCGATGGCATTTTGGTGCATATTCTTTCAGAGAATGACATTTTTGAAATGGCTGGTTTCTAATTTTAATGCAATAAAATTAGTACGTAATGTTTCACAAATAAAGCTTTATTGAAACACAGCTAGGCCTATTGTTTATTTATTGCTTATGGCTGCTGTCACACTAATGCAGCAGAGCTGAGTGTTGCAACAGAGACTGTAATGTCGGATGTATTTACTATCTGGCTCTTCACAGAAAGAGATTGCTGACCCTTGATGTAGGTCTACTAAATGTTAATATTTACTATTTTGTCACGTTTGTTTTATTTCCCTCTCTTTTTAAAAATAAATTTCTTTTATTGATTTTAGAGAGTGGGAAGGGAGGGAAAGAAGGAGAGAAACATAGATGTGAGAGAAAAATATCAATCAGTTGCCTCCCACATGTACCTACCTGGGGACTGAACCCCCAACCCAGGCATGTGCCCTGAGTGGGAATCGAACCCATGAGCTTTCGGTCTGCAGGACAACACCTGACCAACTGAGCCACACTGGCCAGCACTGATTTTCCTCTCTTTTATATACGGATTTTTTTCCCAAAGTACTTAAAATGAACTGTAGATGTCATGACACTTTTATCTCTATATATTTCAGTATGTATCTCCTAAGAATAGTACTCCTCTCCATAAATGACATTATAATCATCACACCCAAAGCATTTAACATTAATACAATTCTATTAGCTAATAATTAAATTTCAAATTGTCTCGGAAATGCCCTTCATAGCCTTTTCCCTCTTAATTCAGTATGTAATAAAGATTTTCAATGCACTTAGTTATCATGTCTCTTTGGCTGCCTTTAATTTTAGAACGTTTCCTCATCCTTTTAGACTCTCATGAAACAAATGTTTTTGAAGAGTCCAGGGCAGGCTCTCAGTTTGGGTTTTTCTGTGTTGCCCCCCAGTATTAGATTCAGGTTAACCATTTTTGGCAAAATTCTACATACATGATTATCAGGAGGCTCATAATATCACTTTGCCCAATTATTTGTGATGTTTTGTCACCTGTTTATGTATTGTCTGCCAAATTTCCCTGCTGTAATGGTCATTTTTCCTCTTCATAATTAATAGGTGATCTGTGGGGAAATTCTTTGAGCTGTGTGAATAATGTATTTCTCAAAAACTTTTGCCCTGAGGTTTTAGGCTCCATGGATAACTCTTTCCTGAATCAATTTGGTCGTGGAAGATGTAAATGGCCATCAGTATTTTTTAAAATTGTCCTCAAGTGATTTTAAAGTACTGCGGGGTAGGGAGTGGGGGGGGGGGTTGGGGAGTGGGTTGGGAATCACTAGACCAGGGCTTCTCAATCCCTGTTGACAAATCTCCTGGGGATCTTATTAAAATGCACATTTGGATTTGGCAGGACTGGGGTGAAGGTGAGATTTAGCATTTGTAACAAGTTCCCATGGACCACCCTGCATCAAGGAGTCAGTTAAACTCCAGACAGCATCTACAATTCATTCTAGATACAATACCTGTCTTCCCTAATTTAGTTTTGTCTAGTCTATCGGTCAAGATCCTCAGCTACAAACATCAGAGCACATTCGAGTTATTCTGCACAGAAAAAGCATTTATTAATGGGCATTGGGGAGCACTCAGAAACTCTTGGAGCTGATCTCCCAGGAACAGTGACCAGACCATGTTATAAAGCTGACCTAAGGAGGAAACCAGTATTTCCCTGCCAGGCGCTGAGCCCATCTGCACTGATGCCAGGGATGCAAACCAACTGTACCCACAGCTGCCACCAGCACCAATGCCACACGTGCTGGAACTCAACCTCAGAGCTACCGCCAGTCCCCAAAGCCATTGTCGTTGTCTCCCTCATCAGCAAACCAATGTCACACAGAGCCCAGTTTTTCACGTTGTTTGTTTCTAAACTAAAGTTTCATACAACTATGTTGGATTGCTGGAACCTAAGTCATATCCCTATTCTTTAGCTGCAAGGGAGTCTGGGAAATCACATTTTTCTGGCTTCTCTCGTGGGGAATGGGGAAGGAGCAGGATTCATAAGGCAGAAAATGCTTCATCCCTGGTTGGTGTGGCTCAGTGGATTGAGCACCGGCCTGCAAATCAAAGGGTCATCGGTTTGATTCCCAGTCAGGGCATATACCTGGGTTGTGGGCCAGGTCCCCAGTAGGGGGCACTCCAGAGGCAACCACACATTGATGTTTCTCTCCCTCTCTTCCTCCCGTCTCCTCTCTAAAAAGAAATAAATAAAATCTTTAAAAAATATGCTTCAAGTGTCGCAGGTTCGATTCCCAGTCAGGGTACATGCCTGGGTTGCAGGCCATGACCCCCAGCAACTGCACATTGATGTTTCTCTCTCTCTCCCCCCCCCCAAAATAAATAAATAAATAAATAAAAATATGCTTAAAAAATGCAGCTCCAAAACATGACCAGTACACAATTCTTTGAAAGAATAAGACTTTTGAAGTAATGACTGCTGAGAAATCTATGAATAATAATAATAATAGAGACTTTCCCTCTTATATGGAAAATATACATATACTTTTGGGGGAAAATAGGGTTTAGTACTCAGACATTACATCAAAATTAATAATAGGTAGATTAAAGAGTTAAATTGATTTTTAATTCACTAAAATACTAGTGAAAAATATCATATTTCATGGTGGAAATGAACATTCTAAATTTAATAATATTGAAATAACTCACAAATAAAAATAGCTTTACTTGCATAAAACATAGAACTTATATATGTAAATAAATCACATGGGAAACATGTACAATAAATATAATAGATGCAGAGGCAATACTTTAATATATAAAAAATTTACATACATTGAAAAGCTGCTAAGAACCAATAGGTAAATAAGTAAAGGATATAGCTAGACAATTCATCAATAGGAATATACAAATCACTAAAGACATATATAAACTTTCAACCTGATTAGGAATGGGGGAAAAAAGCAAATCAACACACAGATGTCATTTAAAAAAATTCATCAATAGAACAAGAAAATTGATTGATACAGAAACAAAACTGATGGTTGCCAGAGGGGAGAGGATTCAGAAGTACACATTTCCAGCTGTGAAATAAGTCACAGAGATGTAATGTGCAGCATAGGGAATAGAGTCAATAATATCATAATAACTATGTACAGTGACAGATGCTTACTAGACTTATTGTGATGATCACTTAGTAAGGTTACACCTGAGACTAATATAATATGGTATATTAAATACAATTAAAAATAAATTTTAAGAAAGTTTCAAAACAAAATATATTTATTGATAGATTGATATAAATTTTTAACAAGAATATCCAGTGTTAATGAGAAAAGAAACAAATGGATTTTTTCACACATTGCCTGTTTGAAATAGTCCTATTCGAACTAAAAAGGGCACAATTTTGGCATTCAAGAAAATAAGGACCACATTTGCCCTGGCTGGTGTGGCTCAGTGGATTGAGTACTGGCCTATGAACCAAAAGGTCACCAGTTTGATTCCAGGGCACATGCCTGGGTTGCGGGCCATGTCCCCAGTAGGGGGTGGTTGAGAGGCAACCACACATTGATATTTCTCTCCATCTTCTTCTCCCTCCTTTCCCCTCTCTCTAAAAAATAAATAATAAAATCTTTTTTAAAAAAGACCACAGTGGGTTGATCCATATCAAGAATATAGTAACCTAAGCATTAATAATAAATATTTAAAAAAGAAAAGTAAAGTGTCATCTTTTGACATTTCTAGGATATCAAAGCATTCTGAACATTTGGTAAAGGAAGGAAAGAATTAGCATTTATTCTGCCTTTTCTTCTATAATTTAGGATACCCAAATGTTTGATGAAATAAAGTTTATATTTTATTTATTTTTTGAATTTGTATAAGAGTTTATTTGAGCCAAACTGACAACATATGCCAGGGAACAAGCTCTCAAATGTTTTAAAGAAAGTTCTTCTTTTAAAAGAACTACACTAAAGGAATTATAGGATTAGGAAAAATTTCTGTTTGCAATCTCTAATGAAATAACAAATTTAGTCAGTCATCATTAATGACTGACTAACACATTAGGTGGAATGTTGGTGGGAACTTTATAATGGATAAACCAAGCTGACCCTACTGGTCAATCTTCACATTGCCCCAAGGATGGACAAATGTTCTGGCCTTTTGCTGTGATACAATAAGAAGCATGCCATCCCCATTGAAATACTCTTGCCCCCACATGACCCCCCTTCAAAAAAAACACTGGTTGTGTTAATTTAATCAAGCATCTATTTGGAATATCAGAAAATATGGAAGCTAGAGAAATGTGTTAAATATCATAAGGATGCAATCAACCAATGCACAACTACATCAGAATTACAACTAAACTACAGGACCATTATTAAGAATCACCAGAAATTGGCCCTGGCTGGTGTAGCTCAGTGGATTGAGCTTGGGTTGCAAACCAAAGTATCGCAGGTTCGATTCCCAGCCAGGGCACATGTCAAGGTTGCAGGCCATGGCCCCCAGCAACCACACATTCATGTTTCTCTCTCTCTCTTCTCCTTCCCTTCTCTCTCTAAAAAATAAATAAATAAATCTTAGAAAAAAAAAAGAATCACCAGAAATCGAGCTGAATGTAGGTCCTACAACTATGGAATTAAAGAAGAAGTCATATTGAGACTGGTAGGATGGGCAGAGATGCAGAATGGGCTGGTTCCACATCCATGTGTGGCAGATAAAAATCAGGAGGAATATCTTGGGGGCAAGGGGTTTCAGCCCCACACCAGGCCCCCAAGCCCAGGGTTCTAGTACCAGAAAGATAACTCCCCATAACTTCCGGCTATAAAAACCAGTAGAGTTTGAGTCTGTGGAAGACAGAAGCTTTTGGATTCCCAGACAGTTCCTCTTAAAGGGCCCACGCACAGACTTACTCAAACTCACTCCCTCTGAGTTCCAGCAGTAGGGAAGCAGCTTGAAAGGCACCATAGGAATCCAGGAAGGAACTGAATTGTCTGGCGTGAGGGTGATAGCTGAGAGGCAGCTTTCTCTCAGACAGAAGTGCTGGCAGAGGCCACTGGTTCTTTTCTGAGGCCTCTCCCCACAGAATGGGCAGGTGAGCCCCATATCTGAAACTCCATCAGCTTGGCTCACACTGTTTGCCCCACCATGGTGATTTCCTGAGGCTCTGTGCCATCCAACTTTTGAATGCACACAAGCTGTTTCCAGTACCTTTTCCATAAGAATCGCTTGTCTTGGCTCATGCTTCCAATTTTCCCAAATCCTCTCAAACAAGCAGCATCTGGCCTCAGCAAGCCTGGTACCTCTTGCTAAGTGGCCCCAGGCATGGCATGCACAACAGTTGGCTTCAATTCACAGCTTGGCCTTTCTTGGGCACCTCCACGCCCAGCATAAGTAGCAGCCATCTGCAGATCATTTTGTAGCTAATGTCAATAGTCCCAGACAGAACACAGGTGGTGGCTGACCTTGGCCTGCACTTTCTGGGAGTCCAGAGCCAGTGTACCCAGTGGAGAGCTATAGACCATGTCAGAGCACCACTACCCAACCAAAACTCCAGAAAAAGGACTAAACAAAATGAAGACAAACAATCTACTGGTTGTAATGTTCAAAACACTGGTTATAAGGAAGCTGAATGAACTTAGAGGAAGAGCAGATGAACTCAGAATGTACTTCAACAGCATGAAAAAGCATGTGGAAACCATAAAAAAGAGCCAGTCAGAAATGAAGGATACACTAATTGAAATGAAGAGTAATTTACAGGAAATCAACAGTAGAATGTATGAAGCCAAGAACCATATTAGTAATGCGGAACATAAGGAAGAAAAAAAATGCCCAATCAGAATAGCAAGAAGAAGAAAGAATCCAAAAAATATGAGGACAGTGTAAGGAGCCTCTGGGACAACCTGAAGCATACCAACATTCACATCATGGGGGTAGGTGCCAGAAGGAGAACAGAGAGAGGAAGAAATTGAAAACCTATTTGAAAAAATAATGATAGAAAACTTCCTTAACTTGGTGAAGGAAATAGACATTCAAGTCCAGGAATTGCAGAGAATCCCAAACAAGATGAACACAGAGAGGCCCACAAAGAGAGAATCTTAAAAGCACCAAGAAAGAAGCAATTACCTATCTACAAGGGAGTTCTCATAAGACTGTCAGATGATTTCTCAAAATAAACTTTGCAGGCTAGAAGGAACGGAGAAGAAATATTTAAAGTGATAAAAAGCAAAGATTTACCATTAAGATTAGTCTATCCAGCAAAGCTATCATTTAGAATTAAAGGACAGACAAACAGCTTCTCAGACAAGAAAAAGCTAAAGGAGTTCATCGTCACCAAACCAGTATTATATGAAATGTTAGTCTTCTTTAAGAAGAAGAAGAAGAACAAAAATATAAACAATAAAATGGCAATAAGAACATATCTATCAACAATTGAATCTGAAAAACAAAATAAATAAGCAGAACAGAAACAGAATCATAGATATGAGAATGTTTTGGTGGTTGCCAGATGGAAGAGGGTCAGGGGAATGGGTGGAGAGGTGAGAGGGTTAAAAAGTACAAATTGGTAGTTACAGAATAGTCATGGAGATGTAAAGTGCAGCATAGGGAATATAGTAGCCAAAGAATACATATGTATGACTCATGGACATGGACAACAGTGTGGGGATTGCCTGAGGGAGTAGGGAGGGTTTGGGTGGAGGCGGGCAAAGGGAGAAAAATTTGGACAACTATAATAGGATGATCAATAAAATATAATTTAAAACATAAATAAAATAAAATATAGGAAAAATCTTTAAGCATAAAGATATCAATCCCACCAATATTATGAGTGCCGAAATGAAGAACAACCTAAATAGGGGAACAACTCTGCAAACTAGTTATGTTTTTCATGGGATGATAACGTGGCTGTTAGAAATGGATGTTTATGAAGAGTTGTAATCATATGACAAAGTGCTTATGTTAAAATATTAAGTGCAAAAAAATAGGTCACAGGATTTTATATAAATCAGTATGTAAGTCAGCTTTTGTCATGTAACAATTCCAAATTTAGTCAGTTAAGCAATAAGTACTTATTATTTCCCTTGTTTTGTGTATCTGGATGTTTTGTGGCAGGGTCTGGATAGTCTGGAATGACCTCACTCACATGACTGGTGATTGCCAGGCTAATTGGTATAATTGCTTCATCTGGGACAGTTTATCTCTGTTTCATGTGATCTCTCATCTTCCAAAAGACTTCTCATCGAAATTTCATGGTTCCAAAGAGCAGCAAAAACAAGCACCAAGGTACAAGCACTTTTCAAGCCTGTGCTTGTCTCACATTTGCCAATGTCCCATTGGCCACAGCAAGTCAGAATAACCAAGCCCAGAGTCAGTATGGGAGGGCATTAGACAACAGCTTGCATAGAGCTGTGATTTTTTTTCAACCTTTTTCATCTTGTGGCACACATAAACTAATTTCTTAAAATTCTGCAGCATATATACATGTATTTTTTCTTTGCTGCTCTGACAAAAAAATAGGTATAATATTGATTCAGTCACACAAGATAGCTCTCGTTGTGTTGGCTGTTGTCATTTTTTAAATTTGACAGTTTAAGGGAAAAGAGGTGAGTGCCCTCATTTTTAATTACAGTTTACTTTCAATATTATTTTGTATTAGTTTCAGGTTTACAGCATAGTAGTTAGACTATCATATACTTTACAAAGTGATCCCCTCAATATTTCCAGTACCTACCTGGCACTATACATATTGTAGTTGTTATAATATTATTGACTATATTTCCTGCACTGTACTTTATATCCTCATGACTGTTCTGTAACTACCAATCTGTATTTCTTATCCCTTCATCTCTTTTAACCAGTCCCCCAGTTGTCAGAGCACAGACTGATCATCTGCTGGCAACAACCAGTCTGTTCTCTCTCTGTGTATGAGTTTGGTTCAGTGTTTGTTTGTTTGTTTTTGTTCCTTAGATTCCACATATAAGTGAAATAAAAATGTTATTAAGTGATTGTCTATGAGATATTTTTCATTTAAATACTTTGCTGTGTATTCTAAACTATTTATGGTAAATATATATATATATATATATATATATATATATATATATTAGCATTAGAAAAAATAAAGTTAGAAGGAAGAGACAGAGAAAAAATGAGGATGGAGGGAGGGAGAGAGAGAAAAGGGAGGAAGGGAGGGAAAGAAGGAAAGAGAAGAGAAAGGAAGGACTCCTGACACTGATTATAGCTGGAAAGCTGGTTGTTTTCCAGGGGCTAAATTTTCCAGAAAAGTGAAACTGGGAAGTGCAATAAAATCTAAGTGGCCTCTTTCTTCTTACTCTCTTACTCCGGGCTTGTTAGATGTGCAGAGGGCCACAAACAGCATCCAGTCCAGTTCTTGTCTTCAGCATCACTTGAAGAGACTTCTGCTCAGAGCTCTATGTGTTGGGGTGTTGTTGTCCCCCAGAGCTTTGGATGTACTTATTCCAATCCAAGCTCCAAGGCTGGAGAGTTGTGCTGATAAAAGAATCCTTTTGTTTGGAGCTGAGTGTGTGGGAAATGCACATCTTCTTCTATAAAATTTCCTCCCAAAACATCTCTTTAAATCCAGTTGCCAATCTTTTTATACCTTTGTTGGGGCAAGAACTTGAGATTCAAGTAACTCCTGTTCAGAAAATTTATAAATTCTGCATTTGGTCTAACCTTAGAATTTCTCTACCTCAAAGCCACACACATTTTGGGCTGGATAATTCTTTGTTGTGGGGGTTATCCTTTGCATTGTAGGATGTTTAGCAGCATCCCTGGCCTCTACTGACTATGTGGTTAAACCTTCCCCTTCCCCAGTTGACAACCAAATGTGTCCCTGTACATTTCCCATTACCAAATGTTTCCTCAGGGTGGTGGTGGCCAAATCACTCCAGGTTAAGAATCACCTGGCTACTGAAAGTATGGATCATGGAACAGCAGCATATCACCAGGGAACTTGTTAGAAATGTAAACTGTCAGTCTCCACCCCAAATCTGCTGAATCAGAATCTGCATTTTAACACGATGTGATTTATATGCTCATTAAGATAAAAAGCCTGTGATTTGGGTGGTGGACACATAAGACAATATACAGATCATGTGTTTTGTACCTCTGAAACTTATATAATTTTATTAACCAATGTCACCTCCGTAAATTCAATAAGAAAGAAAAAAAGATGACAGGCCTGGTCTAGCACGCCTTGTAGAGGTAGCTTCTAATGTATTTTGGTGACTCACATGAAACTGACGTTTTTAACACAAAACAAAAAATAATCAAAGCTATGGTCTGGCCCCATCAACACATGTTCCTTTGCACTGCCCCTTAGCTCAGGGCATGCACTAGAATCTCCATCAACTTTCTCGATACATATGGGTCTGGGCCCCAGACTTTCTGGTTCTACAGGTCCAGAATGGAGGTCTAGGGTCTATGTATTCTGAAATGTCTCTCCAGGTGATGTGCTCCTAGTTAAGAACCCTTGATCTAACAGTACTGGATACTTAGCTGACTCATACCAATTATTCACATTGCAAAATCTCCTGAGATGAGTAATTGGATTTAAAAAATGAGCTATGGCCCTATTTGAAAAGTACAAGGGGAATGGGGTCATATTTGGATTCTGGAGGTGGATTCTATTCTTTGGCCTCCAAATCTGGAGGACTGTGGTCTCTGGAAGTGACCAGTTGCTGAATTTACCCCCTCTCTTACCTGGAGCTGCCCTTACTTTCATCACAACCTGCATTGCACGCACCCCTGCTGAAACTCTAACCACCAAGCTCAGATGTAGCTTCCCTTTCAAGAATACCCAAGCTTGCTTATTTTCCTCCATGGCCTCAAACAAGAATGGCTGGAAAAAGTGACAGGGCAGGGTTTCTTGGAAAGCAATCTGGCCTGCATCAGCATTAATGATTAAAATGTGTCCTCATGTGGTTATTCCCAACAGAAAGCACATTCCTAAACTATTGTAACTCATCATTTAGAGATTCTACTGTTACTTTCCTCAGTTCTTGAGCTTTAAATCCTTTTTGCCCTAGAGAAGCAGACCCAGACACCACTGACTACAGGGTTCTGTAAGTCCTATAGAATATGTATGTGTGTACGTATATATGTATGTATATATGTATCTGATACCTATCATCTCTCCTTTATCATCACACCATCTCTCTATTATCATCTAGATATAGCTAGATAGTTGTAGAGGTGTTTCCATTACAAACAAATATAACACAGACTTAGAAAAGTTTGGAACATAATGAAGCTTTTACAATCCTGTTAAAGTTTAGTGGCTAGGATGTTCTTGAAGTTGTCAGGGTAACATAGAAAAGGCCAAGAACAGGCTGCTCTGTAGAATATTAGAAAACTTGACTGGCTCTCCTGTGCTCTCAGGGCCCTGGAAGCAGGCCATGAACCATTTCAGGCCCCGTCCAAGGAATGCACTTTCCTAGAATCTACAGTGTCCTCCATTTTCCTACACAAGTAGATTTTTTACTTCATGAAGAACTACAAAATTAACTAGTTTCAGTGTGATGAACATCTAACTTAAAGCTAAAGATTTACCAATTTGAGCCCAGCTAATTATTCCCATTTTTGTGTCAACTTTAAGTTTATGAGATCTGTTTCTTCTCACTGATCAGTACCTTCATTTGCATATTTTCTATTCAATTAAATATTTAAATAATGACATCAATTGCTATACTGATAATGATGACTATCAGTAAATACCGTTGGCAGCTACATAGCACCCCAAGAGTTAGCCTGAAATCATCCTGAATTAGTTGAGAGTTAAAAGTTCACATTTGGCCTTTGAAAAGTGCACTGGGAAAGTAAAAGAATGGAAAAAGATATTTCATGCAAATGGAAACAAACAAACAAAAAACTGGGTAGCAATGTACATATCAGACAAAAGAGATGTTAAAACAGTGGTGTCCAACCCGTCCGTGGCTCTTGAGCTGCATGTGGCCCAGGATGGCTATGAACTGAGCCTAACACAAAATCATAAAGTTACTTAAAACATTATGAGATTTTTTTTGTGATTACATGTTGTAATATCATGTAAAATAAATGTACATATTCTCTCACTATTTGTACACATGCATGGCTTCAGTTTTACGGCGGTGTGCGGCTTCCAGTGTGTTATCTTCCAAGCCCAGGCAGCAGAATTGACACCATCAGACATTACGTGTGCTCGTGGTGACTTAGCGAGGCAGCGATTATCAATAATATTTCAACCTGCCATTGCAATGTTAGGCATTTAATGTTATTTAGAAGTCAGGTAACCTTTCTTATTTGATTATTAAAGATATTTCCACACCTCAGTGGTGCCTCACACATCGCCTGCTATGCTTTACAATCACCCCCCTGACCCCATCACCCTGCAGGGAAGCCGGGGGGTTGTGGAAGGGCCCAAACCTTGCTTTCTATTTTCCTGTCAATTGATTTTCATAAAGTAAATAACGTCCCTTATCTATTATTATTTTTTAATCCCAGCATAGCTTCTACAATGTATCAAAAGAAAAAAGAACCCCCCAAAAGAAAAATTATGGATAAAGGAAGATTGTTCAGTGAAAAGCAGACAGATGACTACTTTTTTGTCAAGGCAAATGGTAAAGCACTCTGCTTAATTTGTAGGGAATTTGTACAAGTTTTCAAAGACTAATTTGAAAAGGCATTATATGTAAAAGCCTACTGCCAGATTCAATGCATATGAAGGATTGTGTCATAAGGACAAAATAACAGAACTGAAAAAAAGTCTGTCTTCTTAATAAAATTTTTTCAAAAAGTTACAACTCAGGCAGATTCCATTGTAAAAGTTAGTTATGTAGTAGCTTTTGCTAATGATGAGTTTATTAAGCAATGTACAGAAAGCATGGCAGATATAATTTGCCATGAAAAAAAGGGGGATATTTCTAAAATCAGTTTGTCTCACCAGACTATAGCCAGGAGAATTGAAGAAACTGGGTAATTTATTGAAAGAAGTTTGGAGAGTAAAGCTGCTAATTTTAAGTTTTATGCTTTGGCGATGGGTGATAGCACTGATGCTACAGATACGGCTCAACTTGCTATTTTTATTAGAGGTATTGATGATGAATATAATGTCATTGAAGAAATGGCTTATTTAGTGCCATTGAAAGACACAACTAAATCAAGAGATTTATATGAAGCAGTAAAAAATATGTTAAAGCAATTTTCTTTGTCTGTTGTCCACATATCTGCTAGTTACCAATGGTCCCCCGGCGAAGGGAGGTAAAAGAGAAGGACTTGTAAAATTAACAAAAGACATGCAATTGCCACCCAAAACTCACATTTGATGAAGTATCTTTGCATAGTACAAGAAAATGAATGCACAAAAGCTTTAAAAATGGATAACATCATGCAAATCATCATCAAGACTGTGAATTTCTTAAGAATCAAGGGATTGAATCATTGCCAATTCCAGGAATTCCTTAAGAGCATCATGCCGACTATGGTGGCATCATTTATTTTTTTGGAAGTAAGATGGCTAAGTTGAGGCCAAATGTTGAAAATATTTTATGATTTTTGACATGTTATCAAGTCATTTATGGTATCAAAAAACAAATACGTGTCGGAACTTGATAATGAAAATTGGTTTACAGGCTTAGCATTTTCAGTGGATTTAATCACTCATTTAAATGGGTTAAACATGTGGCTTCAAGGTGAAAACCAACTTACCAATACCATGTTTCAAACCATAACAACACTCCAGATGAAACTGAAATTATGGCAAGCTCAAATTAAAGCAAACAATTTTATGCATTTCAACACATTGGCTAAACACAGTCCTGTGAACAGTAAAAAATATACAGTCTTGCTTTTTTAATTGATACAAGAATTTGAAAACAGATTTCAAGATTTCTGGGAAAATAACCAATATTTTGCTATATTTGCAACTCCATTTCAGTCTACATAAACATGTTACCTGCCAATTTTCAAATAGAATGCATAGAACTGCAATCTGACATTCAACTTAAAGAAAAATTTGATTGTGTCTTTGTACTGTACTTTATAGGTCCCATCTTCCCAGAGACAAATACCCCTTGCTTCACAATCATGCCTTATTCATGTCATTGCTATTTGGCAGCACTTACATTTGTGAACCACTGTTTTCAAGAAGGAAACACATTAATAGTAAATTAGAACCAAAATATCTGGTGACACCTTTAGAACTCAGTGAGGCTTGCAACTACTTCTATCAAATGAGATATTGATGCACTAGTTTCTCAAATTCAATGTCAACACCCCACTTGTTTTATGTTGCCCTCTTTTCTTTTACTTTTATAATAAAATATTAACAAATCAATAAGTTTTATTGATAAGTTTTATCAATATCTAAGTTTATTACTTAGAAATATGTGTTTTCTATATTAGTGATCACAAACTTGGGGCATGCTTGATGATTTTAAAAGATTATTGAAAGTACTGCTGCATAATTAGGGTTATTATGTGAGGACATTTTTGCTTATCTGTGCTGCCAGATATCATGAAAATTATGCAAAATTATGCACTTTTTTTGAATGTCAGTTTTCATTAGTGTTTGTGTATTTAATGTGTGGCCCAAGACAACTCTTCTTCCGGTGTGGCCCAGAGACACAAAAAGATTGGACACTCCTGCTTTAAAACAAGGTTATAATATAATAAGAGACAAAGATGGACATTACATAATGATAAAGGGACTGATCCAATGAGAGGATATAACTTGTAAATTTTTATGCACACACTATTGGAGCACTTAAATATATAAAGCAAATTTTGACTGACATGAAGGGAGATATCAACAGTAATACAGTGTAATAGGGCACTTTAACATCCTATTGACATCAATGGATAGATCATCCAGATGGAAAATCAACAAGGAAACATTGGCCTTAAATGACATTAGGCTAGATGGATTTAACTGATATTTTTAGAACTTCACTCAGAAGCAACAGAATATACATTCTTTTCAAGTGCACATGGAACATTTTCCAGGATAGACCACATGTTAGGACACAAAAAAAGTCTCAATAAATTTGAGAAGATTGAAATCATACCAAGCATCTTCTCTGATCACAATGGTATGAAACTAGAAATCAATTATAAGGAGAAAACTGAAACACACACACACACACATATGAGAAGAGCTTTGGGTCTGTCATTGTGTAGTATGTGAAATGTATGAAGGTGTAGACTTTAAGACTTGAATTTAGCAAAGCCGAGGACTGTCTGTATCACAGTATCTTCAAATCTTCCTTCTAGCCCTGACTAGTGTGGCTCAGTGAGTTGAGCATCATCGTGCAAACCAAAAGGTCACTGGTTCCATTCCTAATCAGGGCATATGCCTGGGTTATGGACCAGGTCCCCAGTTGAGGGTGTGTAAGAGGCAACCAATATTTCTCTCGTGTTCTCTCTCTCCATCCTTTCCCCTCTCTATATATGTAATAAATAAAATCTTTAAAAAAACTTCTTCCTTCTATTCTCCTCAAAATCCATAGCATTATCCTCCTATCACTATAACACCTCTTGCATCATAGTGTTTATAAAGAGAGGCAGAAGTGGTGAAGATTTTTATTAATCCTTTTGAAGTCCCATCTTGTTCTTGCCTCTTATTTTGAGTCCCCTTGGCATAGGTAGCACTTGCCAATTAGGCCTGTAATAGCCTTAGGGTGATCATTTGGGTAATTTAATGACAAATATGGTAATTAAATTCTGCCCAAAGTTTGGAATCCAAACATAAAAATAAGGCAAGTTTTTACATTAGATAAATTCTGCATTTAAAAAAAAAGGACAAAGAAGACCACTTCAGCTTACGTATACCAAGCAGATAAAATTCCTGCAGAGAAAGGGAACAAAGATTATATCTGCTGGTGACTGGCCTGTGTTAGACAAGGCTCTGCCTAACGCAGGGGTGTCCAACCTTTTGGCATCTCTGGGCCACAATGGAAGAAGAGTCATCTTGGTCCATACATTAAATACATTGCAACACATAATCACACACACACAAAATCTCATAACGTTTTAAGTAAATTTACAATTTTTTGTTGGGCCATGTTCATAGCCATCCTGAGCTGCATGTGGCTTGTGGGCCTCAGGTAGGACACCCCTGGTCTAGGGGCACCAAAGGGAGTAGAGCACAATCCAAACTGTGAGCCCGTTAAAGCCAGGTGTCCAGGCTGGCTCACCTGAAATCTATTTGAGAATATGGGTTTTTAAGACTATTCAACTGCATTAGTTAGGACTCTTGGTTGTGAGTGATAGAAAACCAACTCATACTAGTTTTAGCCTAAAGGTGGGTTTATTATAAGAAACAGTGGACCTTTGGAACCTATGTATCTCTTAGATCATGGGTCTTGGAACCCATGAGTAAGAATATAGTTGTGCCTCAGAAATTACATGGAGTTAGAGACTCAACCACCACCAGCCTCTCTGTCTTGACTCTGTGCCTCTCTGTACTTCACCCCTTTTTCTAGCAATGCATCTGCTTCCAATTCTCCAGTCCATATTACCTAAAACATGGTTGTAGAGCTCCTAAATTTTATATTTTAACAACTTCAGACACCAAAATGAGGGCCTGTTTCACCTCTGTTTCAGCCTTTGGTCCAAAAATCCATGAGAAGGCTCTCATTGGATCAGCTTTGTGTCTTCCCTTAAATCAATCAGCTGTGAGCAGGGGCCAAGGTCATGTGATAGCCTGGCAGCTTGGAAGCAGAAAGCAAGGTATGGGGGCAGCAACTAGAAGGTGAGTAGTGTCAGCCAGTCATTCCCATGGGCGTCCACTGAGTCAACAATGTCACCTTTAAAAAAAAATATATATATATATATTATTGATTATGCTACTATAGTTGTCCCATTTAGTCCCATATAGTTGTCCCATTTTCCCCTGCTTTATTCCCCTCTGCCCTACACATTCCCTCTCACCTGCATTCCCCCACTTTAATTCATGTCCATGGGTCGTACATATAATTTCTTTGGCTTCTACATTTCCTACACTATTCTTAACCTCCCCCTGTCTATTTTCTACCTACCATTTATGCTACTTATTCTCTGTATCTTTTCCCCCTCTCTCTCCCTCCCAATCCCACACTGATAACCCTCCATGTGATCTCCATTTCTGTGATTCTGTTCCTATTCTAGTTGTTTGCTTAGTTTTGTTTTTTTTTTAGGTTCAGTTGTTGATAGTTGTGAGTTTGTTGTCATTTTACTGTTCATAATTTTGACCTTCTTTTTCTTAGATAAGTCCCCTTAACATTTCACATAATAAGGGCTTGGTGATGATGAACTCCTTTAACTTGACTTTATCTGGGAAGCTCTTTATCTGCCCTTCCATTCTAAATGATAGCTTTGCTGGATAGAGTAATCTTGTAGGTCCTTACCTTTCTTGACTTCAAATACTTTTTTCCAGCCCCTTCCTGCCTGAAAGGTTTCTTTTGAGGAATCAGCTGATAGTCTTATGGGAACTCCTTTCTTTGTAGGCAACTCTTTCCTTTCCTCTTGCTGCTTTTAAGATTCTCTCCTTATCTTTAATCTTGGCTAATGTAATTATGGTGTGCCTTGATGTGTTCCTCCTTGGGTTCAACTTCTTTGGGACTCTCTGAGCTTCCTGGACTTCCTGAAAGTCTATTTCCTTTGCCAGATTGGGGAAGTTCTCCTTCATTATTTGTTCAAATAAGTTTTCAATTTCTTGGTCTTCCTCTTCTCCTTCTGGCACCCCAATGATTCAGATGTTGGAACATTTAAAGATGTCCTGGAGGTTCTTAAGCCTCCCCTCTTTTTTTTTGAATTCTTGTTTCTTCATTCTATTCTGGTTGAATGTTTCTTCCTTCTGCTTCAAACTGTTGATTTGAGTCCTAGTTTCCTTCCCATCATTGTTGGTTCCCTGTAGATTTTTCTTTATTTCACATAATGTGACCTTCATTGCTTCATGGAACTTTTCTATACTGTTGAAGTACCCAGTGAGTTCCTGGAGCATCTTGATAACCAGTGTTTTGATTTATGTATCTGATAGATTGGCCATCTCTTCATCGTTTAGTTGTATTTTTTCTGGAGCTTTGAACTGTTCTTTCATTTGGGCCTTTTTTTTTTTTTTTTGGTCTCAGTGCTCCTGTTACTAATAAGGGGCAGAGCCTCAGGTGTTCACCAGGGCAAGATAACCCACGTGGCTGGATTGTGACACTGTATGTGGGGGAGGGGTCTGAGAGGGAACAATGCCACTTGCTCCACTCTCTGCCAGTTTTCAGTCACTTCCCCCATTTCCCATAATAAAATCAGGCCCTTCTGGTGCTGATTCCTGGTGGATGGGCTTGTGTACATTCTAGGACCCTGTTGGTCTCTCCAACAAACTCTCCTGTGAGGCTGGGACTTTCTCTTGCTGCTGCCTCAATCCCCACAGGTGTTTTCAGTCAGAGGCTTTGAGGTTTTATTTCCCCGCGCTGGAACCCTGGGTTGTGCAGTCTATCTTGCTCCCTAGTTGTTCCTCCTGGTTTATCTGGACGTGAATGTGGGACCACCTGGTCTGCCAGCTGCCACCTTGCCTCGAGTCCTCTCCACCTGGCTTCCCATCTCTACCCCTCCTACAGGCCTGGATGAATATTTCTTCTTTAACTCCTTGGTTTTCAGACTTCCACACAGTACAATTTTCTGTTAGTTCTGGTTGTTTTTGTTTTTAAATTTGTTGTTGTCCTTCTTTTAGTTGTGTGAGTAGGCACAGTGTATCTCCCTGTGCCTCCATCTTGGCCAGAAGTTCAATTTTGTTTATTAATTAATTTACTCATTCAAAAATATATGAATGTCTTCTGAATATAAGAGACTCATCCTAGGCCTTTTTTTTGGTAAAAATTGATGATAATTATGCTTTGATCAGCACCCCGCTCAAGTGAACAGAGTTTAGTAGACTCCAGCAGGATCCAAGTGTGAGGTACCAGCAGTTAATGCCACCTTTCTGATGTCTTCTTTTTCATTCATTAATCTGTATATGAGTCTGGAGAAATATACCATGTTCATGGATTAGATAACTCAATATTGTAAAGATTAATTCTCCCCAAATTGATATCTAGATTATATATAGCCCTTATCAAAATCTCAACATGTTTCTTTATAGATCTTGACAAGATGATTCTAAATTTATGTAAAAGTGAAAAGGACCAAGAATAGCCAATATACTGGCCTATACTGGAAACTCTGGTCTATGAGATGATCCACTTCTTACTCAAGATGTGATTTTTAAAAAGCTAGAAAGAAAGAAAAACTAGCAGAATTCTACCCAGTTTTTACTCAAGAAATTCCTATTTGGCCATATAGCAGCTTTCAGTTTACTGCCAGAGCAAGGAAATTCACTCATCAGCTTTAGGTCTGTTTTAGGACAAATGGGGTAATTACCCAAAATATCCAGGATTTGGTCAAGAAACATTTGATGGGAACACAATGCGTTGCCCTACCTAAAGGAAAACTATTTCTCTATTCACCACACTTCTGACACATTATGTGTGGGTTTTCACACCAAGCAATTCTCCCATTCTCTATAGACAAAAATTGGGTGTCCTATAGTTTAATTCAGTTCTGACACTAACTACCTGGAGTTAGTGCAGATCCCACACATTAAGGGCTCAGTCCCACAAGACAGATCTCCATTTCAGACACCACTTTCGAGTCTGGGTCTTCCGTACTTCTGATCAACTGGCTTTTGATGATGGGTTTCCACAACCCCCTGCTCAGGTTAGATAACTTGCTAGAATGACTCACAGAACTGCAAGCCAAAATTAAGTTTAAACTATAATAAAGCATAAAAAAGCATTTTTATGAGCAAAAAGAGCTGCATCCCAGGAGACACAGATTCAGCTAGCAACCTAAATTGTGCTCTGCCAAGACAAAGGGGAGGCCACTTTTTACAGAAAGTTTCTGCCCAGGTTCCCAATTAGATACATTTTATGTAAATGAGGTACCCTAATTAGTACAATTCCAATTGGTCTGAATCATACAGTCCCGACTGGTCAGCATTATGCTTCCTGATTGGTCATTATGGAGAAGTTCTGATTGGACAGGGAAGGTCTGAGTACATTGGTCAAAAGGGGAAGGCAGGAACTCCCTCATAATAAGTCACTCATTTGGCATAAATGAGCAGGGCATAGTGAGGAAAGCCAAGAGTTCAGTCTGAGGTTCTTACCAGTATACAGAGTATGAGAGAAGCCCCTGTCAACAAAGGGTCGCTAGGTTCTTATTATGTAGGAAATTTACACCCTCAGTTGACTACGAGGAGTCCATGTCAGCAGATAAATTGCTTCTTGGGGTTCACATCAAATGAATATTTTTCATAGGGTTCATATTTCCTCCTATTGGTTGAAACCTATCAACAGATGGCATTGATGATCAATCAGTTTTGTCTTAGATGTGTTTTATCCCATGTTGATGCCAGAGCAGGTCCGGCTACCTACTCCAGGTCCATCTAGTCCCTCAGTGGGACTCTCACAGGTGGGCTATAGCCAACTGAGCAACTTGGGCTGTCTACATTTAAGGGTTTCCTTAGGTGCCTATTAAATTTGGAAGATTTCTGAGGCAGAGTTTGCAATGAAGTGTTGAATTAGTGAAGTTTTAGCAAGACCTCTGAACAATGTCCCACAAATGTCTGGAATAAACGATACAAAAGAAGTTGAAAAACAGTTACAGGCATTTATTTTGCAAATATGGAGTAAATCATGAACAATTGGCAAAAGACAACCAGACATAAGAGCCTTCATCTTCTTAATCCAGATGGATGTTCAAGCAATTTATGTAACAGAAAAAGAGTTCAAATCATTATGAATTAAAAAGAGGTAGTGACTTGGTGGATCATTTGTATTCTTTGGGCAAACATTAATTGAATCTTTATAGGGGGTTTTAGGCACCTGGTAATATAGAACATCAACAGCCTGACAATGAGGTACACAAAACAAATCAGGAAAAAGATGAATAGAACAATTTGCAGTCCAGACCTCAAAATAACCCTGAGCTCAGTTTAGAGCAAGGTGAAAATATGAGAAAATTTAAACCCTAAGAAGTTAAGGTACTTGTGGCAAAAGTAGAATGTCCCTTAAGAGATTTTGCAAATTTGAGAAATTTGGTTGTTTCTAATTCTGCCTAGAAAAAGGTGTTTAACCAGGGTCAGCAAGAGGTACTAGCCATGGCACAAATTCTGAGGGCTGCAAACAAATAATCTAAGTCTACCCTGTTGTTGAGGACTGCTCAAGCCAGGGGTTTCTAAAGAGCTTTGTCGAATTTGGATGGCTCTAGCGGCTGAGCAGGCTTTTTTTGTTAACTTTTCTGGTTAGGTTTCACATTGTTATATCTAATTTAGCGGTGCCAAGGCCAGTCCATAAGCCTACAGTTCTAAGGAAGTGATTGCTTCCATACTAATCTCAAAATTCTAATCTTGCAATGATCAAGAATTAGCTACCTCTGAGAAGAGGTCAAAGGAATGGGACTGACAGAAATCAGGAGCTGAAAAGGTACAGTATTACATACTTTCTATTGATGGCATTTCAATTATACAACTGTACTTATTTGCTGTATACATAAAATAGTGTTAGAATTGAAAAGAACCACTTATATCCTCAGAAGCACTAGAATTATATTCAGAGTTACAGAGACATAATAATCTGTTTCCTATGCAAATAGATGTTTGTGAAATTGTAATGGTTAATAGAACAAAATCCTATGAATATAGTACTAATGTGTAGCAAATTACATCAATTAAGTAAACAGCTCAAATTCATAAGGGTAAAGACCTAATATCCCTCAATTTCTAAGCAGCATTAACATGGTTTTACCTAAATCTTACTCCATTAGAAAAAAGATTTTAAATGTTCCGCCCTTTCCAATACATAACCATACTTTCACAGAGAAAAAGAAAACCATACATTTCTTTTCCATTCTTGCCCATTTTCATGAATCTGATATGGGGTTTTTATTTATTAATTTTAGAGAGAAAGGAAGGGAGGGAGGGAGGGAGGGAGAGAGAGAGAGAGAGAGAAGGAGAGGGGGGAGAGAAACATTGCTTTGTTGCTCCACTTATGCATTCATTGGTTGATCTTTGTATGTACCCTGATCAGATATTGTACCTGCAACTTTGGCATACAGGACAATGCTCCAACCAACTGAGCTACTTGGCCAGGGCCCTGTTATAATGTTATTATAGTGTTCAGGCAAAGGTAAGTGCTTTATAAGATCCAGTGAACTGAATCTTTAGGCTCCAGAACAATGATGGTATTGTACAATAAGCCTGTTTACCAGAAATTCGTGTCTTTGGTTGAAATATATTTCCTAATCAATGATTGAGAAGGCAAGACCAGCTGCCAATGAAGTCAGATTGTTCCGTAATTGTCAGATAACAGTTTGACCTTCTCTACTGAACTAAAAAATTTTAGTGGATAGGACCAGGTCTCATTTTTTCCCTATATCCTCTATAGCACCTACTAGACCATTGGACAAAGATATATTCTCAATGAAATAATTAATGATAAGGGCAGGTGCTGAAACAAGGGTGAATGTGGTTGTTGTGAACCTTTACTTCACCCATCACTCAAAGGCAGTCACCAGAGGAAATCTCTGATGTTGTCACTGAAGAGCCGATGGTTGCCCCCTACCCTTGTCTAAAGAAAGAACAAACCACTTGGATCTTTTTCTTTCTTTTTTGAGTCACTAAGAGATTATGCATGTGCACGAGTACCATAGGTCTATTATGTGAAGAAAAGGGTTTTTCTACCTCAAAGAAAGCACCAATCCATCCCATAGCACACTTTAACTCCAATAATACAATTTGTAGAATTATGAACTTTTAAAATTATGTTAAATGTTATCCATGCTAAGAGGTTTTTTTTAAATGGCAAGCTTATTCTTGTTGATATCACTTTAAATACATTAAAATTTTAAGACATTGACATGAGATAGAATACAAGGAACTCACAAAGGGAGGTAATCTTCAAAACACTGAACTTCTGCTCAATACAGTTAGCCCTGAGAGAGAAGTAAGAAAAGTTACAGGCTTAAGCTGACAGACTATTTACTGTCGAGATATTACTTCTATTTGCAAGAAATTTTTTTAGTTTTAAAATTGCCCCTTTTGTTTCCTTTTCATTTTAAGATATTAGAAAAAGAAAAATACATATTTGGAAATATTTTTAAAAAGATTTTACTTATTTATTTTTAGGGAGAAGGGAGGGGAGGGAGAAAGAGACAGAGAGAAATATCAATGTGTGGTTACCTGTTGTGTGCCACCAACTGGGGACCTGGCCTGCAACCCAGGCATATGCCCTGACTGGGAATTGAACCAGCAACTCTTTGGTTTGCAGGCCAACACTCAATCCACTGAGCCATACCAGGTAGGGCCACATTTGAAAATATTAATAAAGATTGCACAGGGGAAAGGAAAAGTAGGCTTATAGCTGTGAGTATGCAAAACACAGAGGTTATCCTTGTATTATTAATTATTAATTGTTGTATTATTTTCCATATGAACAGCTGTAAACCTACTTTTGCCTACCCCTGTATATAACAATGGCATATTACTCAGCTGTGAAAAAGAATAAAATCTTACTATTTGTGATGACATGGATGGACCTAGAGGGTAATATACTAAGTGAAATAAGTCAGGAAAAAAAGAGACAAATACCATATAATTTCACTTATATGTGGAATCCAAAAAACAAAACAAACAAGATGAAACAGAATCAAACTCATAGATATAGAGAACAAACAGATGGATGCCAGATGAGATGGGGATTCAGGGGCTGGGTGAAAAAGGTGAAGAGATTAAGAAGCACAAATTGGCAGTTACAAAATAGTCATGGGGACATAAAAACTACAGCATAGGAAATATCATTAATAATATTGCAATAACTACAATATCAGGTAGGTACTAGACTTACTGCGGGGATCACTTTGTGGGTTTGTGTGGATCTCTAACTGCTATTCTGTACACCTGAAATTAATGTAATATTCAATGTCAACTGTAACTGCATTTTTTTTAATTTTTAAAGAAAAAAGATTGTACATAACAGCTTTTCTTAGTCATCAATTTTTACTTTACCATGTTTCTTTAAATCACCTCAACTGAGATACAGGTCCTTTCCCCTTGAATATCCAATCAGATACCATTTTAGAGGTCAACATCCTTCTAGCATAAAAAGATGCTAGAAGGTAATGATTCTAGCATCATTACCATTTATCCCAAGATAAAAGGAATGATTCACATTTTAAATAATGTACTTTTCACAAAAACTAGCAGCACTTCATTTTACCAGGACATACAAATTTGGCTTTTTTGACTAGTCAGAAACAAAGGAAAATGCATGTAGATTCCAAAAAGCTCCTTGTATAAGAGAAATATTATGATAATTTTTTTTACAAAACTCAGAGGGTCTCTGTAATAAAACAGATTTATACATTCCCTTCTCTAGTCTCATAGGTTTTCCAGTAATTAGTTATAAAAGACACAATCAATGCTTACCAAAGAGAGTAGTTCTTGGGTTGAGCAATACCAAGGGAAGGGCTTTAGGCCAAGGAAGGTTAACAGATTCAATAAGTTTTGCCAGTTGAGCTTGACCATTTCATTGGTTTGTTCTACAAAGCCAGAGGACTGGAGATCAGTGCAATGGAAATGCTGCAATACTGGCCAAATTTTGTATATCTGGTTTAGAATTTGTCATGTAGGATGGGTTCACAGATCACTGTGAAGCTCTGTGGGGATTCCACCAGCAAGAAAAATGTTTTCTAGATGTATTATAGTGACTACTGGAAAGCATCATTAATACATACATATATCCTTGAGAAGGGGGCAATTGGATAAACTCTATTTTCCAAACCTCAAAATTCTAGCACATCAAATAGGCCTAATTAGTTTTATTCCTCCCTTTTTTTTAATGAGAAATTCCCTTACTTTAGTTATCTATTTTCTCATGGTAACAAAGACTTCACAAATACCAAAATAAATTGTTGGTATCAGGGTGACCACTTTGTAAATTATATAATTGTCTAACCATTATGCTGTATACCTAAAACTAATACAAAATAATACGGAATATCAACTATAATTAAAAAGTTACATTAAAAGTTAAATGACCCCTGGTTGGTGTAGCTCAGTGGATTGAGTATGGGCTGCAAACCAAAGGATCGCCAGTTCAATTCCCAGTCAGGGCATATGCCTGGGTTGTGCGCCAGGTCCCCAGTGGGGGCCACGCAAGAGGCAACCACACACTGATGTTTCACTCCCTCTCTTCCTCCCTTCCCCTTTCTAGAAAAATAAATAAATAAAACCTTTAAAAAAGACTTTTTAAAAAGTTAAATGACTGGAAGCAAAATTTATTAAGATAAATTATTAAGATGAATATTAAGAAGATATGGTTTAACCAAGTAATCAAAGATGTGATGATGCAAAGCACAGGAAATAATTTTAATAAAACATATGACTTTAATTTCTCTTTACAGTTTTTTATTAAGAGAATACCAGTAATATAGGAAAATTTATCCTTTTAACATAGAGACAAAACCAAATTTTAATTTTATATTATGTGCTCTTTATATTAAAAGAAAGTTAACTTAAGTAAATTCTTTCCAATCTTAGTTTGACAGTACATAAGCTCTCTTTTCCAAGATTCCTTTTCCCTAAAATTCTACAACCTTTACAACCCTTTCATATTTCATCCTATCTTTTTCCTTTCCTATTCTGGAATGATCATTTTGCTTTAGGACAAAACTACTTTCTTCCCCTCCAACAAATACACATTTCTATTTTTCATACCTTCTTTTACCAAGCATACATGCATTTTACTTTCTATTACAACCACCCTCAATCACATAGGAAGCTCCAGGTTGGCGTTTAACATAAAGACATGCTAGTAAGGGGATTTGGCCACACTGTTTATAGTGAGAGAGGAGTTACTTTGGTGTCTTTGAAAATCCTGCCATGAGGGTGGGCAGAGAGAGAGCTGGGCTGGTCTGCCATGGGGTAGTAAGGAAATAACAAGCAGCTGTGCCAGTCTGTAATGAAGAGGGCACCCATGTGAGTCAGAATTCAGCCCTGCTGCCTGTAGTGAGGGAGGAGCTATGTATGCTCCTTTGGGCAGGTAGCCATGAGGAAGAAGAAATGATGAATTTGGCCATGAGATCTGAGAAAGAAAGCCACAAGCAGCTATGCAGTTTGTAGTGAATCAGTCCACCATGAGGGCTGGTGTGTAAGGTAGAAGCCATGCTGACCAGGAGTTAGGACTCGGCCATGTCGCCTGTAGGGAAGGGAGGGAGGAACTATGTCTGCTCCTCCTGAGCAGGCAGCCAAGGGGAAATACAGCCATGCAGGCTATAGCCATTTGAGCTATAGTATAGGAAGCAGGCATGCAGTCTGTATTTAGGAAGGAGCTGGAGTAAGGAAAAGGAGAGCCACTGGGAAACCTGCCTGGAGAACACAGTGGCAAAGCAGATGGAGCTGGGAGTTGTGAGATCCTGCCTAATCAAGCATGGATTCATGGGGGAATGCCTCCAATGCTGAACTGTAAATGGCAAATGCCCCCAAGATTGTACACTTTTGTTTTTATGAAGGACATATGGAAAGGCCACTCTCTGTGTGCCTTCTCACACTTCACCATGATCCAGTGCAACACAGCACATGTTTTCCTGGACCTTTACATGAAGACTGAGGACAATGTACCTCAGATCCTAAAGGAGATAGCTCCTGTGAGGGGATGGTCATTTCAAACCCAAAGTGTACTTTCCAGGGAGGATGGAGATATGATTGCACAGCCAGCTTAAGAACAGATAAGGATATGGGGAACTATTGGGCTTGCTTTTGGCTTATAGCCTGGTGGGGAGCAAGGGTAGTGCTGGGATTCTTGGGAAAACAAGGCTCTGAGCAGGAGTGCTCCCAGCCCATCCCCCCAGGTTGGAATCTTGTAAATAAAAACCTGTTTCCCTCAACACTAATTGTTGAGTCATGCATCAAGGTGCCAAGTGCATGAACCCTGGTTTGCTCAGTTGCAGTCGTACCAGTCAGTATTCCCATCAACAGTGCACTATGGTTCCCTTTTCTCTTTCTTCTCCAGCACTTGTTTGTTGATTTATTAATGACAGCCATTCTGACAGGTGTAAGGTGATATAAATGATTTTCAGTATCCTGGTATTTCAGCATCCCTATACATTAATATATTTAAATAGAGTGAATGGTTTACAGAGAGATATTTGAAGTTATTTTCTCACCTTCTCCTAACAAATGAAGGATCAGAAAAACCCTTTCAGCAGCTGGAAATATTGCACAAAAATTAGGTTACAACTCCAGATCCTAATTATATTTTTAAATTGCTTTTAAAAAACCAAATAATATTATTTCATGATTAATGTTTCATGATTGTTTAATCTATTTTGTGTATTGTACCAACTTGATTATTTTAAGATAGTGCTTAATTTTCCTTACAGTAATGTGCTAATAATTTGCAGTAGAAATATAATGTATAATTAGTGTTGATATTTTATTTGATATTTGATAGTACAATATAACCACAAACTTCTGTATTAGAGATGTACTTGAGTAGTCTTATTTTTAAAAACCATTTTATTTCCTAACAGCTTGTAAAATACTAGTTGTATTAGTCATAGTTCATCCTCTCTCCAAAAATGTATGTGTATTTTTAAAATAATGTATTTGTGAAGGATTGCCTTATGCAGTGATGGGGACTGGCTAAACAGTCCACAGAATGGCAGGGAATCGGGATGCAAGGGTCAGAGGCAGACTGGAACCCCACAGGCACTGGTGGAAGCTTGTTCACAGGGAGAGGCGGGAGCTTGGTCACAGGCACAGGTGGAAGGTTGTTCACAGGCACTCAGGGAGGATGATCCAGAGGGATGAGAGAACAATTGCATGAATCACTAGAAGAAACTGTACTATGCTACAAAATGCTGCTGCCATCCTTCAATATTCTGACTCTCATGAGAGAATAGGCTTGTAGCCCACCCTAACTGGAATCACATTAGAAAGGGAATTATGGGGCCTGTAGCCTAGCCAAGTTACCACATCACACATCCAGCACACCAGTGGGAATGCAAGTTTCATAGATAATGCCATGATATTATATGGTGGACAGTCAGTAAATGTCAAATGAATGACTACAGCATATGCACACATTTTTGTAGTATGTATATGTGTTATATTTTGAGTGTGTGTGGCAAGGGAAGACAAAAATGTTTGGGTAGGGCCAAAACAGCCATCAGAGACTACTTTAATGACTTCTAACCACTTATATAAAATTTATTCAGAGAAACATGTGAAAAGTTAACATTGTGCAGAATGGAAGAGAGTACATGGATACCTCCTGTAGTGGGTTGAATGGTAGTCCCCCCAAAAATATGTACTGATTACCAGAACATGTGAATATAACCTTATTTGGAAAAAGGGTCTTTGCATATGTAATTAAGTTAAGGATCTCACTATAACATCATGCTGGATAATCTGGGTGTCCCCAGGATTCTTATACATTTCCTTATAAGACCTGGCTAATGTGGCTAAGTGGATTGAGTGCCACCTTGTGAACCAAAAGGTCTCTGGTTCAATTCCCAGTCAGGGCACATGCCTAGGTTGTGGGCTAGGTTCCCAGTAGGGGGTGTGTGAGAGGCAACCACACACTGATGTTTCTCTCCTTCCCTCTCTTCCTTCCTTCCCCTCTCTCTAAAAATAAATAAATAAAATATAGTTTTAAAAGATATTCTAAAAAAACAAATAAACAAAGTTTCCTTAGAGAGGAGAAGGCAATGTGAACACAGTGACAAAAAATGGAGAATGTTGTCAATAAAGGCAAGAGATGCTGCAGCCACCAGAAGCTGGAAGAGGTGAATATGGGTTCTCCTTAGAGTCTGCAGAAGGAGCACAGTCCTGGTGATACTTTGATTTCAGACTTCTGACCTTCAGAACTGTAAGAATAAATTCACATTATTTGATGTCACCTAGTTTGCAGTAATTTGTTATGGCAGCCACAGAAAACTAATACACCTTCTATCAGGCATTCAAGAACTCCTGGCCAACTTGTGCAGAGCTGTGTATGTCCTGTGGGTGTACACCTTCAACATTCCACCTTCTACTTCCTTGACTGGAAGCCCAGAGTTTTGTCCAACAGCACAGCAAATATATGCAAGGAGCAGAGCAAATAGGCAAGGGGTGTGTGGGGAGCCTGGCTAGAAGGGCCAGGCCAAGCCAGGCCCAGGTGGCTGGAACCCTTCAGATTCACTGGGCCTCACTGGGCCCCTAAACATATTCTGGAAATAGTACTACTGGGGCATCTCCCCATCACCCTCCACCATCTCTTTCTACCCCTCATCATCAGGGGCCACTAGGGAATAAGGAGAAAAGGAAAGTCCTCCTGTTTCCTGCAAGCTGGCCCTTCTCCAGAGCATGACCCTGGTGAAGGGCCAGCCCTTCTGGGGAAGCCCTGAGGTACCTGGTGGCAATGAAAGGGTGTGGGGTGCCTGCCACCCACAACTCAGTGAACTGCAGCTCAGCTCCCAGCACGGCATTCAGACAGACTTCCCTGCTCTCTGCACAGTTTTCTGTCCCAGTTGCTTTTTTTTCTCTGTCCAACCTGGCTCTGTGATCTCCAAGGCCTCAGCCCCTAGACGCAGGCCAACTGTACTTTCCTTGAATGACTGGCATGCATAGCAGAGCCAGGCAGAAATCATCATCAGACAGGAAAAAGGATATTTCCACAGTCTCTGAAATACTAATTTTAACAGATTACTTCTAAGTTACAAAAGGAAAAATGGTAACTTCACAGTGGAGAAAACTGGTAGACACCACCCTAACTAGATGATCGATCGACATTAACATCACCCATTGCTGATGGAACTGACCTGTGTGCCTCCTGCTGTGATGTACTGATAAAGGCACAACACCACTTCTGGGGCATTACTGTCTCCCAAATGCAAAACCTGAGACAGCAGACCAACTCAAGTTGATGGCTATTTTACAAAAAACTGGCATGACCCAAGAATGAAAGACAGAGAAAGATTGAGGAAGTATTCCAGATTAAAAGAGACTAAAGTGACATGATATAGCAACTAAGAGAGAGAAGAAGGGAGAGGAAGAGAAACATCGATTTGATTCTTATATATGCCCCGACTGGAGAACCAAACCCACAACCTTGGCATATAAGGACAACGCTCAAACCAACTGAGCTACCTGTCCAGGGCATAATAGTTTTGAAGGAAAAAAATACTAGGTGTAAAGGACATTTGAAAAAAATCTGAATATGCACTGTATATTAGATAATAATATTATATTGATATTAAGTTGCCTTCATTGGATCATTGTGCAAGAAAGTATCCCTGGCCCTGGCTGGTGTGACTCAGTTGGAGCATCGTCCCATACACTAACAGGGTGGAGGTTCGATTCCCGGTTGGAGCACCTATGAGAGGCAACCAATTGAAGTTTCTCTCTCACATCCATGTTTCCCTCGCTGTCTCTCATTCCCTCCCACTCTCTCTCTCTAAAACCAATAAACATGTTTTTTTTTTTTTAAAAAAAAACAAAGTGTCCTTGTTTTTAGGTGATACCAGTGAAATATTTAGGGGTAAAGGAACAGAAGACACAATGTCTGTAATTTATTCTCAAATGATTCAATAATAATACTGATAATTATACCTATCTATATATCTATCTATAGAGAGATTAAGCAAATGTTAATAATTGTTGAATCAATAGTTGGACACTTGGAGAAAGGTATATATATTGGAGTTAATTGTACTATACTCACTATTTTTTTTTCTATGTTTAAAAAGTTTCAAAATAAAGTTTAAAAAATCTCATAGGGCTTTTTCTATGAATTACAGAGGTGTAGAACAAAATGTCCCATCATTCAAATTGATCCATCTGAATGAACATTCAAAAGCCTCTTATAGGCCCAGAATAGTGTTGGGTCCTGCAAGGAACATGCAGGGAGTAAAATGCCCTTCCCCACCCAAGCAGCTTCCTTTCTCCTGGGGGTGAGGGAGGAGAAAGAGGTGAATACACAAAGAACAAGAATGCGAGGTGGAGTGGGAGAAGTGCCTTAAGAAAGGTGTAAATTGGAGCACAGGTCACACAAGTCACAGAGATGAGACCCTTTTGAGTAGAGTTGGCATTTGCAGTGTGATGTGAAAGTTGGCAGAGCTGGGTTGAGTTCAACACAGGTGGAAAGCAAAAGGAACAAACATGGAAACCTGGGCATGAAACAGAGTACAGAGCATGTTCCCCACAGCTCTTGGTTGAGGGAAGGGGAGAAGTGGATGATAAGGCTTAAGGTGATTTTCATAACAGTGGCAAGTGGATAGCCTTGTCTCCCTTGAAGGGAAGCTGTGCTACTGCCCCAGACAAAAGGTGCAAAAGGCTAGTACCTGACTTTAAGGGAGTATCCTGACAAATGATGTAGCCAGGGGAGGCAGAAGCCCCTGGATCACTGAGTCATTCTTGCCTTGACTGGGAATGGCAGCCCATAGAAGGTAGAAAGATAGAGAGAAACTGGCAAATGTAGCTCGTTGTGGGAGGAGTCGGAGATGAGGTCATGCAGGAGGCTGCAGGTCAGGATTTAAACCAAGAGGGGCAGCCATGAGGGGATTTGGCCATGCGGTTTGGAAGGGAATAGAAGAGCCATGAGGGAGGAATTATATAGCAGCCTTGTGAGACTGAGAAGTAAGCAAGCAACTATGTAGTTTGTAGTCAGGATGCGGTCATTCAGCCTGGTGTAGTAAGGAAGGAGACACGATGCTGCTCTAATTGTGCCCTCTCCAGCTGACTCCGAAGACTCTCCCTTGCAAGATGCTGACCTGCTGCCTTGCGAACCCAGACTCTATTTGGACTCTCGGGAATTATGACTTTCCTGAACTCCACCATGATCCAGAGCACCATGGCACATGCTTTCCTGGACTATTACATGAAGGCTGATGACAACGTACCCCAGATTCTGATGGAGAGAGCTGCTGTGAGACCGTCTGTGCAGCCAGCTTAAATTCAGATAAGGAGATGGGGAACTTTTGGCACTTTTGGCTTACAGCCTGGTGGGGAGCAAGGGAAGTGCAGGGTCTTGTGGGAGAAAGGGGCTCTTATCTGAAATGCTCCCAGCCACCACCACCCCAAAGTTTGGACTATTGTAAATAAAGACCTGTTCCTTCCAGCATTAATTGTTGAGTCATTCACCAAGGTGCCACATGGATGGACCCCTGTTTGCTTGGTTATAGTCACACTGTATGGTGAGCAAGTCTTCATTGCCCGAGTGCTTTTGTTAAGTACCATATTTTTCGGATTATATGACACACTTCCCCCCCAAATTTGGGAGGAATAATGGTTGTTAATGCTGCTGTTGAGTTCTGTTTACATTTACATTGGTGAAATATTGTGTTATTTATGATATTATATATTTTACCACATTTTTTGCTTCAAAATTTTTTTCCCTATTTTCCTTCTCTACAACCTATCTTATGGTCTGAAAAATACACAGTATATGTAGGAAAGGCAACACCTGTTTTCTGCTCTTACATTCAGTGGCCTGGCCTGAGAAACTAACAAACAACAGATTTACAGAGAAAAGATTAATGGCCCAGGAGCACAGGAAGTAACCAACAAAGGAAATATCTGGCTCCTTAAGTGGTTAGTTAAAGGTTTATATTCCTAACTTAATAGGGGAAAGGGAGAAGATTTTTGGCTTGTAGGGACTGTACAGAGTGGTAAATGCAATATATATGGGAAATTGTAGGGTCAAAGCTAGACAGGGCTCTCCTGCCATCCCTGATGAGGGCTGGCCAGAGGGCCCCTGGCCCAAAAGAATGTGTATTGTCTTGAGCAAATGGATTGTAACTCCCTCCCTATCACCCCTGGGGATCCAGGTTTCTTGCATGATGACTGCTTCTTGACCTTTCTGATGTAATATAGGTTAAAGCCACATGAAAACCTGTGCAGCTTGAACCCCTGCTGCCTTTGTCTGGGACCCCTCATAGTGGGTCTCGGACTGGGGAGAAGTGTGTTCCTGCTTTGCAGACCTGCCACCTTCAGTGCCCCCTGTAATGTGAGTAATAAGGGCTGTATCTGCTCCACCAGGTTCTCCTTATGGGTTTTTTGTTGGTTTTTTTTTTTTGGTTTACCTGAATGAGCAGTTGAGATCCCCAAGTTTGACTTCCTGCATTACAGAAACTAAGAGAAAATGAGGGTTAATTAGCAAGGTTTTTCGACATAAGAAATGTCCAAACCTGTAGAGAATTTTTATGAGTTTATTTGAGCCAAGCTGAGGACAATTTCCAGGAAACAAAGTCTTAACAGATTGAGAAAATACTCCAGAAAAATAGCTGTTTTACCACTTATTTTATACATTAGAATCAAAGGAGAAGACATTAGGGGGTCACATGAAATCCACTGGTGATAGATTAGGGAAGTGGGAAAAAGCAAAGTGGGGAAATCTCTGGGACTAGACAAAAAGTAAACCAAATATACACATACTTCTTGTACATTGGTGGTTATAGGATAGTTAACAATGAATGTTTACAGCACAGAGAGATGGTACACATGAGAACAAGATAACAATGAGGGGTTCCTGGTCTCCTCTTCCAGTGGGAGACTGTGGCCTGAGAGATCTGGACGAAAGGGATTACTCTGACATTCCAAAGGCATGTTGTCGTAGATTCAAAAGCACAATAAACAGGCTCAGTGAAGCAAAACATTGACCTTTGTCAAGGAAGATTCCGGCCTAGGACATGACTACCCCTCATGACTAGCTTTTAGTTAGGAAGTTTTAATTTCAGATCATCCTATGTGGATACTTCAGGTCTCTGAGTTTGTAAGGCCCACTATGCAGGCCTCCCCTGAGCTTGTCAGGGTTAGTGTGAGGCCCCTTTGTTCATCCACAGTTTGTTATGCAGCTTCAAGTGGTGATAGCTGATACGAATTATCTCCAAATTATTCTCCTCTTCCTGGTGAGGGGGGGGCACCTTTGTGTCACCTGACATTGAGTTGACTCCTGGTGGCTCTATGAATGATGTCCACAGTGTCCTATCCTCAGCAACCCAGCTCAGCTCCTGTACATCAATGTCTATGGCTTTTTTAATGGAGTCAATCCACCTCGTATTTGGTCTTCCTCTTTTCTTTTTGCCTTCTATTTTTCTCAGCATTATTGTCTTTTCCAAAGAACCCTGCCTTCTTATGATGGGTCTCAAGTAAGATAATATCAATTTTGTCATTTTTGCCTACAGTGATGTTGCAAGCTTAATTTGCTCTAGGATCTACTTGTTAGTCTTTCCATTGCTCCAAGGTATATGTGATGCTCTCTTCCAACACTATATTGCAAATGAATCAACCGTTTTCTTATCAGTTTATTACCAAACAGGGTACCTGGCCCTGAGTGGGTCTGCCTAGGGCCAGCTGTAGTGCGTGGGTTCTTGACTTCCTGTAGGAAAGATTTCACAACATGAGTCCAGGTGACTATGAGGATCCATTTATTAAAGCTGGGGACAGTGAAACAAGGAAGGTCCTGGCATAGAAGAAGCAACAGGAGAGCCTAGGCTGGACTGCCTGAGCTCACTGGGAAGTCAGAGAAAAGAAGACCTTAGGATATGTTCAGTGGATTAGCCTGGCATGAGCTGCTGCTGCCCATTGCTTCCCTAACTGCAAATCTTGGGGTTCCTTAGGGCTTAGGAGATGCACCTGTGGGGAAAGAAGTGGGGGAAGAAGAAGAGAATGGGAATGGTGTGGGCTACTGCCCAGAGGGAAGCCGTGCAAGGCTCCTTTGTCTTGTCTTGGGGCTTTTATCTCTCTCTTGCAGGCAGGAACCTTAGGGGTGGCCTCAGGGGAGGGTTTCAGTAGAATATTCATTCTCTAGGTCTGCTCTTTCAGGGTCATGGTCTCCACTTATCCATCAGTGACAGGGCAGGGGGTTGTAATTGTACTTGGTCCTGACATAGCCCACTTGGTTTTGCCACTTTTCTGGGCCTGGAGCTAAAATACAACCGGGGCCTAGAAATTATCTCTAGAAAGGTGACCCTGTGTATCTGACTGTAAATTGCTTGGACAGTTTGTTCAGCTCTCTGTCAGGTTCCCTGTTTTACCTGCCAAGGAATTTTCCTAGCTTCTTACTATCCTACCTCAAGCTCTCTTCACTGTCCAACTTTCACATCTGTACATAGTAACTGGGAAAATGAGGGTGCAGGTTATCTTAACCTTGGTATCTGATGATACCTCTTTGCTCTTGGTGGTCTTTTCCAATACTTCTGAATCTTAGCCCTCTCTTGATTTCTTGGCTGCAGTCTCCATTTGAATTGACTGAACCAAGGTAAACAAAATCTTTAACAATTTCATTGTCTTCATTGTCTATGTTAAAGTTGTGTGTTTCCTTTGTAGTCATGATTTTTGTCTTGGTGTTCAAATGTAGTCCTGTTTGGCACTTTCTTCTTCCACTTTCATCAGAAGTTGCTTCAGATCATAGCTCCTTTTTGCCAGTAAGAAGAACATATATGCATGGCACAGTGTAGTGATGTCCCAAGGGAAGGAGGGAGTGAGGGCTGGGTGGAGGCTGGCAAATGGGGCAAAATGGGGACATCTGTAATAGTGTCTATAATGAAATAAAATTTAAAAATGGTGTCTATTAGAAATGCGAGAGAAACAGAGGTGGGAGGAACCGGATGATCTAATCCAAGTGCCTTATTTGATGCTGCTATTACAGGAAGGCTGAGTTGGGATCAACTGCAGCTCCCAGTGAGGGAGGGGGGAGGCAGGAATGGAGTTTTTAAAAGAAAAAGTGTGGGGTTTGTGAGGAGCTAGGGGAGGGGCTATCTTAGCCTTGGTATCTTAGTTTCTTGTTCTTCCAGGCAGGTGCTTCAGAGTTCCAGGATGTGAGCTGGGACAATAGGTTAGGTAAAGGGCAGCGGTTTCCAGGTACAGAAGGGTTAGTCTGACCGCCAGTCACTGTGGTGGGCGCCAGGTGTCTATTGTGCACAGTGGGGGAGAGTTAAGCCTCTGGCTATTAATTGAGTGGAGATAACTGAGCCCTGGGCAGTCCAGCGGGTTGGAAACTGGCCTGACTGGGTCATGAGCAGCCTGGCAGGCTGGGAAACTGGCCTGACCCTTTCAGTATCATCTGCATATCTAAGTTATTGACGTTCCCTTCACCAATTTTCACTCCTTTCCCTGAGTCTAGCTCTTTACAAATGGAAACTTTCACGAAAGAGAAATTTATGCCTTGCACCAGGCAGAAGGACAAAGACCTCCTCCTGTGTTTTCTGTTTCTTAATTGCCTCCAGCTCAAAAGAATCCTTATGCCACAGTGGCATATTTTGAGGTGGAGAATTCTGATCCCCTTCAGTTGTAATTAAATGCCAGGCTCTATATTATAATATAAAAACCTATCAGTGCAGCAGGGACTGACTTGTTCACTGCTCTGTCCTTTGTGCCTAGAACTTGCCTGGTTCGGGATATTGGCAAATCTCATGTGCTGGAGTCACCCAGATCCTGCCAGGAGTAGCATATCCTCCATAGAAGCTGCTTTCCTTGGGAAAGGGACCTGAAAGGGTGGCTAGAATTTGGTAGCCTCTGCAGTCTCTTTAATCAGGGAGGGAAACCAAACCACTGGAGAAAATTGCCCTTTTGAATCAGGTCACAGGGGGCCTGGATAAGCTCTGTGCAAGAGGTGCGGTACAGGAGAGATCACTAGGCTTGGCAGCTGTTCCTGGTCTGCACTAGTACCACTAGTCAGCATCTGTGGGCAGAGAAGGGCTCCCTGGAGTACTTCCCCTCCCAGTCCTTCCCCTCCCTGGAGCTTGTCCCCCATATAGGCCAGACGTTTGCCCAAGAAGGGAGACAGACACCTGCAGCAACTCCAGCCCATACTCAACAGCACCCAGCACCTCTAGTGTATCCCAAGGCTCCCATCCTGGAGCTTTGACTCAGTGGTTCTCAAACACTGCCGGGGAGCAGAATTTACAACAAACACAGAAAAGTGCACATGTGTGAACAGTGTGATGAATTTTCACAAAGTGAACAAACCGGGTAATTCCCAGGACAGGAAACAGAATATCACCAACTAGCCTCTCTGAAGTCCTTCTCATGCCAACTCCCAGTCACTACCCCCTACTTGTCCCACGGAGTTTCTGCTTTATAAAACTGATGAAAAGTTTGGTGTCTAGTTTACAAAGCTGCACAGGTGGTTTATATGCATAGCTAGATTTGGAAACTACTCCTGGAAGTTATATAATCTCTTTTGTCATAAGTGGAGCTAGAGGATGCTTTTCTCCCAGTCTTAGGCTCAGCACCAGTAGCTGTCTGGCTGTGCTTACCCACTGAGCAAGAGGGCATTTCCTGTATCTGGGGTCTGCTGAGCATGTGAGTGCAGCTCCAGGGCTCAGGAAGCCCTACTGGTTGGTCACAGCCTGGGCATGTGGCCCTTCCTCCCTGGCAGGAGTTGGATGAAGAGGTATTTTTGGAAGGTGCAGGAATTCCGTAGCCATTTGGAAAATGCCTGCTCAGAGGCTCAGCTGGATTCTCATTTTAATATGATGATGTGGCTGAGGGGCCTGACCTAGTCAGTTTTCCTGGATCTAGAGGTGGGGAAAGTAAGGAGGCATGCTCCTTTCCCCCTGATTTTCTTAAAATTATATCACCATTTTCTTTTTGTCTCAAATCCCTTTATCCCACAGGCTTTGAGAGAATTGTGAGATGTCTCCTGAAACTCATTGGCTCTTTGATGCTGTTTTCAGGTAAGTGTTTAACTTGCTCTAAGTTAGCCAGGGCTTTTGTGTCACTTTAAGTCAAGCAAATGTTTAGTTTCAGTTCCCCAGCACGTATCTTTTGGCCCTGCAGCCCTCACCTGGAGTCTGTCTCCCTGCTTTTCCAGGCAGGACCCTAAGCACCCTGTTATTCTTTTCCCTGTGTCCCTTGCTGCTTTGCTCTGGTGGCCTTCATGGATAGTCACAGCTTTTGCTAATCATCTCTCCATTCATTCACCCGTCCATTCATTTAATTAGTGCCAGGCCCTGTGCAGGGGAAAGGATGGAGGTACTGGCAGATAAACCATCTCCTGTCATCATTATTTCTGCCCTTACCTTCAAGAACTTCCTTTTCCTACTTTTCCACTTCCTCTCACAGCCATGCCTGTGCTCTCTGAAAAATCTCTGCTCCTGTACTTGCCTTTCAAAGGTAGTCTGTCTATTCCTTTTTTCTGTGTCCAAACCCCTTGCTTCTAACTCTCATTTTTAGCTCCCTCAGGAAGCTAGAGAATAAAAAAATTGGACCTGGCATGATTCTCCTTCCCAATTTTCTGTGTCTGAGGGCTTCCCTGTCCCTTCCACCTCCACACCATCCTTATCGTCTCTCCATGCCAGATGTGGGAATGGAAATGCCATGACGGGAGATCTGCTGCACTTCTGTCCTTCCAAAAACCAAAGCACAGCCAACAACCCCTCAAAATAAAAGTGTGGGAGAGCTGTGCTTCCTCTTTAGTTCTCCTCAAAGCCTTAACATTCTTATGTGTGTTGCACAGAGACACACTTTCCTTCAGGAGGTGAGATCACTGTAGTAAGGGGTCTTCACTTACCCTTGGCCAGGCCTTCTTCCTGGAAGATGAATCCCCAAGGCAGAAGCTGCACAGAGGTTGGCCTAGAGGGCAGCGGCTTCCTGGCTCTCAGTAGGGTGTTGGTACTTGTCCACTTCTTCTCTTTTTCTTGAGGCTGCTGGGGCTGCTGGGCTGTTTGGAAGAAACAAGCTCTGAGCCCTTAGAATTGCCCATTGGTCAGGGGGCAGAGCTGCCTTTGCCCTCAGATGAGGTTATCCAAATCTGACCTCTACCACCTGGAAAAGGTAAATCTTGGGAGGGAAAAGAAATGCAGAGTGTTCAGAATATGTGTACTCAGTATGAGACATTAAACTACACGGAGAAGTACAAATGCCATGTGAACCACATGTCGGTAGAGGCTTAAACAGTGAGTTCTCCAGGAGAAAGTTTTTTATTAAAAAAATTAAATATTTATTCATTTTGAATAGGTAATCCAAATAAATGTCTCACACAAAATTTCAAAGGATACAGTGAAAAATAATTATCTTTCCCACTCTTGTGCTTAAGTCCTTCAGTTTTCCTCCCAGACACAACCACTGTTGCCTGTTTACTGTGCATACTTCTGGAGATCATCTCTGAAAATCAGGCACAGGTGTGCGTACATGTGTGTACTCAAAATACAATGGGCATATCACATACACTATGTTTAATTTTTTTATTTTCACCTAGAGTATATTTTGGAGTCTTTTTTCTTATTAGTTCTGTGAGGGAGGGGGAATTTTTTCTCTGAGTTCTTTTGGCTGGTCTAGTAATCCAATTGACATGAGACAGATTAACAGGAAAAAAAAACAACCAAAATTAATTTTATAGGAGAGTAACTTAAGAACATGGGGCCTGAGGACAAATTGTGCAGCTGAAGCTTATTTGCCATTTTGAGTTAAGGTGCTGGGGGGAGAGTTGTGGTTTGGGAATTCAAATGGGAAGAAGGCAATTCAAGTGTTCAGTAAACAAATGTTTTCTGGGCCATCTTGAACAATGGCACACAAAGAGATCTTTGATCAAAGGTCCCTCCCTGTCTATTACTTACTAGTTCGTGTGTGTGTGTGTGTGTGTGTGTGTAATTCTCACCCAAGGATATGTTTATTGATTTTAGAGAGAGAAGGAGCAGGAGAGAGAGAGTAATGCTGATGTGAGAGAAAAACATTGATCAGCTGCCTCCAGTACATGCCCAACCAGAGATTGAACACACCACCTAGGCATGTGCTCTGACCAGGGATAGAACCCACAAACTTCTGGTGTACAGGTCAACACTACAACCAACTGAGTCACCTGGTCAGTGCTATACTAGTTCATATAAAACTGTAGTTATCTATGATGATAGCTTTTTTCCTGGACCTATCTAACTTCTTTTAGGCATTTGATGGGAAGGTCAAAGTTTCTTTCTGAGCCTTTGGTTCTTAAAAATAACCAGCTTAAAATAATAAATATTGTAGGCACGCTCTCTGTCTTGGGAACATGCCTGCATCTTTCCCCTTCTCTCCTTCCCCCATAGGCCTGCATCTCCTAAACTGTAAGGGACCCCCAGAGACTTGCAACCAGGGGAGCAATGGGCAATGGCAGCTCCTCCTGGGCTAACACCCTGAACCTGCCCCTAAGGTTCCCTTTTCTCTGACTCTCCAGTGAGCTGACAGCAGCCCTGCTGTGGCTCACTTCTTTCCCATAACATTTCTAGAGAGCCAAAGCAGCCTGCTTAGTGTCTCTCCTGCTGTTTCTTCTTTCTTAAGCCCTTTCTTGTTTCATTGTTCCCAGCTTTAATTAATGTACTCAAATAAAAAAATCAATATCCCATAAAAGGCATATTTTGTTGTAGCAAAATTCTGCTCCTCTCAGTACATATACTATAGGGATTGGGGGTAGATTTAGAAAGCAGAACAAGCTTGTTTCCAAGTGACCCTGGGCTTTGTTTCAGATCAAGCTTCTGGCTGCTTGTGACAATGTGGCCCTGGAGCCACCTGAAGCTGTCTTGCTCAGGGAGACAGACATCCTGCCATGTGATGGGCAGGGAGCCAACCACCCTGCCAAGTTTTACTGAAGGGATTTGTGTACTCTGCTCTTGCCCTTATCTGGAATTTGTTCTCAGTTTAATACATGAGGTATAAGCGCTAGCCTCCCCCAACCCCACCTGGCTACTCAGTTCTTTTTTGAGATGTTATAGGTGGGCAACACATTTTCTAAGCAGTGCAGAGGTCATCTCAGAAAATTGTATTTCTGGTTTGTGGAGAGAGACTGGCAGGGGCTGTGTTTATGTGATTAATGCCCATTAGTGCTGGCAGTGGCTTCAGCTTACTCAGGTCATGGTGAGCTCTTTCCTTGAAGCATCTGGAATTTGGGAGGTGGCATGGGTCATAGCCCTTAATGATAAAAGCTGGTTGAATGACTTTGGATCCATTCATAATTACCTCGTAAAGTGCTATTTCCTTCCTTCCTTTCCCTTGCTCTCGACTACTGACCTTGCTCATTCTCTTTTGATGAATGTGTAATCCCCAAAATAGCTTGTGTCAAATCATCTTCATTTGATTGAGGTGTTCCAAAGAAAACTATCATGGTGAATATTTCTTTAAATTTCCTCAGATTTCAAACTGCTTACAAGATGTTGCCAGTTGAATAAAGAAAAAGACAAAGTTAGATATACTGAACCCTTGTTCTTAGAAAGTCACCATAGGCAGGGGCTTTCAGAGGTTTGTTAGCTCATCTGATCTTAAAAAACAAAAACAAAAACAAAACTCAGCTTTATTGAGATATAATTCACACACCATAAAATTTACCTACTTACATAATTCAGTGGTTTTTAGTATATTTATACAATTGTGCAATCATCACTACAATTGGTTTTAGAATATTTCATTAACCACCCCAAAAGAAACCCTATTCCCATTAGCAGTCACTTCCCATTTTCCCCCTTATCTCCTCAGCCTAAGGCATCTCCTACTTTCTGTCTGTATGGATTTGCCTATTCTGGACATTTCACATAAGTGGACCCATAATATGTGGTCTTCTGTGACTAGCTTATTTCACTTACTCTAGTATTTTTAAGATTCATCCATGTTGTAGCATGTATCATAACTTTATTCTTTTTCATGGCTGAATAATATTTCATTGTATAGGTATGACATTTTATCCATTAATTAGCTGATGGACATCTGGTTTGTTTCCACTTTACTGGCCATTATGAATAATGCTGCTATGAACATTTGTGCACATGTTTTTGTGTGGACTGCATTTGATTTTTACAGTAACTTTCTAAGGTTCATATTCTATAGACCTCATTCTGTACATAACAGGACATCCAGAATGGTAGACATCAAGTTTGAACACTGCTGTGAAATTCCTAAGTGCATGCTTTCTTTAGTGTATGTTCATAGAGTTGAAGAATTGCTTTAACAGAACCTGGTGTGGCCATGCCTATAAGAAGTGTCAACCTTAAAAATAAGGAGGTTATTTTACCAGTAAAATGGGTTTATTTGGGAATAGTAGAGGAATCTCAATCCAGGACATGCAAGCTATGGCAAACCACTGGCAAGAGAACAAAGAAGAAGAACCTTATAAAGGAAAGGAAATTGGGAGGGATGCTGTGAAGGAAAAGTCCATTGGAAGAGAGCCGGAGGTCAGGGTGGTGATGGCTACTAATTGGATGGGTTGTTGCTGGATAAGAAAATCTTCCTCCTGCTGGATTAGTAAAGTCAATTTCTTCCCTGTGAGAAACATTTTTTCTTCCTCTGGGAGTCTACAAGGTGCAATGAGTGATTAGTGCCTGAGCACTACCTCTTCAGGGTCTCCCGACTTCGTTTTAGATGAGATTTCCTTTATTCATTTTCACAGGAGTTATAAACTTGAACAGTTAATTTTCAGTTGTGAAATTTCAGCTCCCCTCCACCTCCACCCCATGTCTCCCTTCCCCCTCTGCCCTTTTCTCCTTTCCTAGTTTTCAGTTCTTTTTTTTATTCTTCAGGAATCAGTTCCCCATCCTTGTGGTGGAATTTACTCATTTACAGTTTTGTGTGGCGTAGAATATTGCTGGCATCAATTTTCATTTGAGTTATCGCCAATGAGATAAAAGCTCCTCTTCTGGTAGCGGGCACAGGGTTGGTATTTGAAGCAGTGAGCAAAGAGGGTGAACTTCCCGAAAAAGCTCATTTTCTTACCCTATTCCGGGGTTTCACGGATGAAGGCCATTCACGTGAATGGTTGGGGCTGAGCGCAGCCAGCCACCTCCATGTGGCTCCCCTCCATCCAGGCCACGCACACCTTTGCTCGAGCAACAACCTGCCCAGGCAGGTGGCACCCCAGTCCCTGCCAGGAGTGTTCGCCCTCTTGAAGCGGGTCGCCCCCGCCCCAACCACAACGTCAGACCCACCCCAGCCCCTCAGCGTTTGTGGGACAAGGCGCAATTCAGGGCCCCGCCTCCCTCAGTGGGGAGCCTGCGGAACCCACGAATCAGAGAGGCTGACTCATCGCCCGGGCCGGGGGCCGGGCAACCAATCCCCGCAGGCGTGTGATTCTACGCCTGTCTGGGAGGCTGGAGGCAGTCACCGAGGCGGCAACAGCGGGAGTCGCTGTTGAGGCGGCCGCTGGTGCGGGTCTGTTCTACGCTGCTCCGTGGGGCCAGGCAGGGCGGGCAGCTGCTGGCGTCTGGCCGTGAGGGAGGGCTCTTGGGGTGGGTGGAATGGCCCCCACCTAGGCGTTGGGAGAAGCGGCTGAGCCCAGGATGCTGGGGAGGTGGCGCGGTGGCTCCTCACTCATCCCAGGTAAGGGGGACGCCGCTTTCGCTGCGGCCCGCTGCCGGCCCGCCGCCGCCCACCTGGCTCTGAATCCCGCTGGCTCCGTCCTGGTCCTGGCATCCCTTGGCTCCACATCGCCTCACCCGCCTATATCCCGGTTTGCCCCTGGGCAGTGGTCCTGCCCCGCCCCACAAGCTCTGCGCCTCACGTTGTGGACAGGCCGACCCCTGCACGCACCCCACTTCCCCCAACGCCAGCGTTTCCGGGTCTCGGGGTTTGCGGTTGCCCAGCTCGCCCCCCGCTGGAGTCGGCCTCTTGCCCCCTCTTTGCCTCTCCCGTTTCCCTGCGTTGACACTACGTTTCAGCCCACCGCAGCCCTTCGGGGCGCCTTTCCCGGATGAGACACCCCACCCCCATCCCATGGGGTTAGGTCTTTTGCCCTTACCTCTACCTGGGTTTCGCTTCTGCAGGCTCATCCTCATCTCTGCCCCTTGTACCTCGTACTCTACATTTCAGCAACCCCCTCCCCCGCCCCGCATCCCCTAGGTGTCCAGGGTCTTGCCTGTTTGCTCCCAGATGCCTTCCTCTCCAAACTCACCTCTTCTCCCCTCTCTTTTCATCAACCATCGTAGCTAACACTCTCCTTTACACTAAACTTTCAGATACTAACTGTCCTGTATGCCACATCTACAGTTTTGACATCTTAATTTGTCTTTAAGTGAGCTGTAGCTAATATGTAAAGTGCCTTGCCTGGAGTCTGGCACACAGTAGGCCTGGCACATGGTGGATGATCACACATGTTAGTCTTTTAGACTTCCTTCTAGGCTTTGTACTTATTCTCCAGATGGTGGTGGCAAGAGGTCTAGTATCCAAAGGGATTACCCACTAACTTAGAGTGGTATGAGTGATAGCAAGATGAATTTGTGAACTCCAAATGTGATAAGGGGATTAAATTGTCAGTTATTTACTCACTGCATATATTCAGAAGAATTGAATAAATCTTTGTGTTATGTATTGTTCTAAATTTTATATGTATTGTTTTGTGCTATTTTATATTAACTGGCTTTGTTAGCCATTTTTAGTGAGATTTGCAGTATAATTACTCCCTTATTCCCCGCCTCCCCACCCCCATCTTTTTTAGGAAAGAGCTCCTACCTCTTAACTGAAATAGCATTGTATGTAAGAAATGTATAATGTGTTTGTCTCAGCTGGATAGTCCAGTCCTGCAGTGAATTTTCATTCTTTAAGAGTTAGGAGGAATCAGGTTTAGATTTCTTGGAATCAGCTACTGAAGGGATCAAAATTGCTTAGGAATGATGGTTTTGACAAGTTGTCTGAGAGTGAAAGAGTAGTAGCGGAACCCCTTGCCTCCACGCCTCCAAAACAGACTTGTCTATCAGAGGAAAGAGCTGCAGTCCATTTCCCAAAGAGTAATATAAATTTGACTTTTCAAAATTATAAAAGCAATGTTACTGGCCTCAAGCCATTCTTGCCACATTTGCTGTGATGGTCTCCAAGCCTGGATGAATCAAACAGTTGGCTTTTTTCCTGCTCTGGAATCTCCGGAGCAGGCTGGAGAAAATCATGTATCTCAGCTACTGGTGCGATTCTAAACTGGATTCCAACTTTACTCTCAATTGCCTGGACATGCTTTGACTTACCCCCTAAATTCCTCTTATGTACTAAAAACCTAAATGAATGTTTATAGATTTTCAGCATCTCCTCTGTTTGTCCTACTCTTGACTTCTTTTCATTGTTTATTTTGCTCCTACTTCACAGAAGAAATTGGTAGGCATGAGCCCTGAACCCTTAAGGGTCTGTCATTTTTTTGTGTGTGCCTGTATCTATCTGATTTCTGATCTTTTCTTTTATCAGAGTAAGTCCTCCTATCTAAGGCTAACATCTCTGATCTCCCTCTATATTCTTATTTTTTCCCCAGCCTTCATCCATACTCAGCTTTCTACCATCTGAAACAAAAATAAAAGCCTTCTCTTGATGCTTCCCCTTTTTCCCCTCAGATTAGTCTTTAGAGTTTCAGTAGTAGTCTTTAGAGTTTCATTTTTGGTTCTTCTGTTCTCTATAATTTCCTTATCTGGTTACACTTCCTCTCATGGCTTCAAATAACACCTGTATATTTATGGTTTTCAAAGATGTGTATCCAGTCCTGATTTTTTCTTGGACTTCAGGTGTTTCTTATTTTTATCTGTCTATTAGATAAATATACATGGATACTTGGTACTTCAAACTTGGTTATCTTTTCCTTTCCCTTCCCTCTACTCATAGCTCCCTCAAGCGTGTACACACGACTCCTTCTATTTTAAAGTCTGCTCTAGAAAGCTTAACATCCTCTTCTCTTCTGACATTAAGACTACGGTAGATCCTATTGTTCCTACCTGAAATCTTTATCTCTTCATTGCCAGAAGATTGGTTCAGGCCTGCACTATATTTCCCGTAAATATTGAGTCAGTCATTTTCAACCCAGACACTACTTTAAAACACCTTGGGAGCTTTTAAGAAGTAAGGATGAGCCCTGACAAGTGTAGTTCGGTTGGTTGAGCATTGTCCTGCAAAACAAAAAGTCACCTGTTTGATTCTGGTCAGAGCACATGCTTGGGTTGCTGATTCAGTGCCCAGGCACAAGCACGTGTGATGTTTTGTCTCCTCTATTTGTTCTTTGTTTCCTTCCTCCTTTCCCCTCTCTCTAAAAAAAATAGTAATAATAATAATAAGGATGAGGGGATCAAGGGACCCATAGAAGTTCTGATTCACTTGGTCTGGTGTGGGTTCAGACCTTGTCATTTATTTATTAATAAAAGTCAAACTCTTAATTTTTAAAAATTTTTTTCCATTACCGGTTATCCCCCTTATACCCTTTCCCACCTCCACCTATCCTGTCCAGACCTTGTCATTTAAAAAATACTTCCCATATGATGGCAATATGCAGCTAGTGCTGAGAACTGGGCTGAGCACTTGAAGAGGGAGTAGTAGAATCCTAAGGAATTTTAATATTTAACTCATCCTTTAAAAATCAGGATGAGTGCCACTTTGTTGGCATGGTTTGTTGCTTACTTTCCTGGTGCTTTGTACATGTACCTTATTAAAGTGCATGTATTTTTTATCACATTCTTTGTAAATTATTTCTCATGGGTCCATTTTTTCTCAAGACTAGGAATTTCTTGAGGTCTGGGACTATGCCTAAAGATAAACTACCATTTCTTCTACACTACACACAGCTTCTAACACAAAATATGTGGGTCTTCCTTTTATATTAAGCAAATCTTCAATTATCCAGACACCAACTAGATGTCCTACAATTTAACTCAATTATGATGCTACATTGAGTTAGTACAGACTGCACAGATTAAGGACTGTCAGTCCCACAAGACTGTGCCTCACTTAAGATGCCAGTTGCAAGTTCCAGGTTGTGACCTGTGCTTTAATTTATACCAACTCGCTATAAATTGGGGCTTCCCACAACCTCCTCCGCAAGTTGGTAATTTGCTGGAATGGCTCACAGAACTCAGAAAAGGTTATTACTTATCATTACTTGTTTTTTTATAAAGGCTGTAGCTCAGTAATAGCCAAATGGAAGAGATGCATAGGGCAAGGTATGCGGGAAATGACATGGAGTTTCCATGCTTTCTCTGGGCATGCCATCCTTCCAGCATCTCAGTGTGTTCACCAGTCTAGAAGGTCTCCAAAATCCTTCATTTAGGGTATATATGGAGGCTTTATTACACAGGTCTAACTGATTAAATCATTGACCACTGGTAATTAACTTAATCTACTGCCTCTTTCTCCTTGGAGGTTACCAACTCCACCCTCTAAAATATGGTTGAAAGAGGCTTATTATGTATAACAAAAGATGCTCCTCTCACCCCTTTCAAGAAATTCCAGTGATTATAGAGCTCTGTGCTAGGAGCCAGGGATGAAGACCCAATATACCATATATTCTAATCTATAATAATTATTGTATTACAGTATCACAATGCCTTATTTATCTCTTTGTCACTTTTTTACACATTTCTTGGTATATTTTAGAAATGATAAAAATTGGTTAAATGAGTCAGTTTGGTAAATAGTATAAAGCAGATCTTGAATTCACGGATTTGCAAGCTGACCAACTGTATCTTGGCTGCTTGACAGGTCACTCATACTTGCACAGTCATTCATTTTTTAAATGATTTTATTTATTTATTTTTAGAGAGAGGTGAAGGAAGGGAGAAAGAGAGGGAGAGAAATATTGATGTGGGAGAGAGACATCAATCGTCTCTTGTACATGCCCCAGCCAGGGACTGAACCCACAACCTAGGCATGTGCCCTGACTGGGAATTGAACCAGCAACCTTCCAGGTTGTGGGATGTGCCCAACCAACTGAGCCACACCAATCAGGGCTGCAGTCATTCTTGCCTCTTGGATGTCTTATCCATTTACATTTAATATAATTACTTGTCCATTAAGATTTACATTAGCCATTTTGCTATTTGTTTTCTGTATGTCTTACATCTTTTTAGTTCCTCTGTTCTTCCATTATTGCCTTCTTTTGTATTAAATATTTTCCAGTGTATATTTTAATTAGTTTAATATTTCTTTTATAATTTTCTTTATTTTCCTGGTGATTATAGTTAATATTTGAAAACCGTTTGCTTCTGATTTATACCAACTTAATTTCGGTAGTATGCAAGACCCTTGCCTAAATACAGTTCTGTTAATTATTGTCATTCAATAATTACATTGTCATTCAAATTACATATTTCACATTAAAAGCCCATTGACAGTTTTAAAATTATTGCTATATGCAGTTATCTTTTAATTCAGATAGGAACAGAAAAGAGTTACAAACATATTTATACTGTCTTTTGTGTTTGCATAGTTATCTTTATTGGTGCCGTTTATATTTTTCATGTGAATTTTGGTTACTGACTGGGGTCTTTTCATTTGAACCTTAAGGACTCCCTTTATTTTTTATATAACAGGTCTTTTCAGTTTTTACTGGGGGCATCCTAATTTCTCCTTCATTTTTAGAGGATAGTTTTGCTGGATATAGAATTTGTGTGTGTGTGTGTGTGTGTGTGTGTGTGTACGATAATGCTCCAACCAATGGAGCCAGCCAGCCAGGGCATGGATATGGAACTCTTGATCAATAGTCCTTTTCTCTTAGCACTTTGGCTATGTCATCCTACTACCTCTGGTCTGTTTTTTTTTTTTTTTAATTTTCTTCTTTTTACAATTATTTTTAAGTATATTTAGTGATTATGCTATTACACTTGTCCCAGTTTTTTTTCTCCTCTTTATCCCTCTTCTGCTCTACCCTCATTCTCTAGCATTCCCCACCTGCCCCTTACTTCATGTCCATGGATTGTACATATGTTCTTTGGCTTCTTTATTTCCTATACTATTCTTAACCTCCCTCAGTCTATTTTATACCTACCAATTATGCTTCTTATTCCCTGTAGCTTCCCCCCATTCTCCTGCTCCCCACTGATAACCCTCCATGTGATCTGCATTTCTGTGATTTTCTTCCTGTTCTAGTTGTTTGCTTAGTTTTTGTTTTTGTTTTTATAACAGTTGTTGGTAGTTGAGTTTGTTGTCATTTTACTGTTAATAGTTTTTGATCTTCTATTTCTTAGATAAGTTCCTTCAACTTTTCATATAATAAGGGCTTGGTGATGATGAACTCCTTTAACTTGACCTTATCTGGGAAGCACTTTATTTGCCCTTCTATTCTAAATGAAAGCTTTGCTGGATAGAGCAATCTGGGATGTAGGTCCTTGCCTTTCATGATTTCAAATACTTCTTTCCAGCCCCTTCCTGCCTGTAAGGTTTCTTTTGAGAAATTGGCTGTCAGTCTTATGGGAACTCCTTTCTTTGTAGATAACTCTTTCCTTTCCTTGTGCTGCTTTTAAGATTCTCTCTTTATCTTTAATCTTGGGTAACTTAATGATGATATGCCTTGATGTGTGCTTCCCTGGGTCAAGCCAATTTCTTTGGGACTCTGTGGGCTTCCTGGACTTCTGGAAGTCTATTTCCTTTGCCAGATTGAGGAAGTTTCCCTTCATTATTTGTTCAGATACGTTTTCAGTTTCTTGCTGTTCCTCTTCTCCTTCTGACATCCCAATGATTTGGATGTTGGAATGTTTAAAATTGTCCCTGTTCCTAAGCCTCTCCTCATTTTTTTGAATTCTTGTTTCTTCATTCTTTTCCAGTTGAATGCTTATTTCTTCCTTTTGTTTCAAATTATTGATTTGAGTCCTGGTTCCCTTCCCTTCCTCTTGGTTCTCTGTGTATTTTCCTTTATTTCACTTTGTATAGCCTTCATTTCTTCCTTCATTTTGCAACTGAGCACAATCAATTCTGTGAGCATCCTGATTACCAGTGTTTTGAACTCTGCATCAGATAGGTTGTCTGTCTCCTCACTGCTTAGCTGTTTTTCTGGAGTTTTGATCTCTCCTTTCATTTGAGCCATATTTCTTTGTCTCAGCATACCTGTTATGTTGTAAGGGACAGAGCCTTAAGTATTTGCCAGGGTGGGGCAACCCTCTTTGCTGTGTTGTGGAGCTGTATGTGAGGGAGGGGTCCCAGAGGGAACAGTGTCACTCGCTGCACTCTAGCTCCACTTTCTGTCACTTCCCTCACTTCTTACAAGCAGATTGTGCCCTTTCAGGTGATGATTCTCAGGCTGGCGGGTTTGTGTACATTCTAAGATACCTTGGACCTCCCCAACGAACTCTCCTGTGAGACTGGGAGTTTCTCCTGCCTTCACAACCCGCACAGAATTTTACAGCTAGAGGTTTTGAGTCTTTAGTTTCCCAATCAGCCAGCCCCCACCTTGCCCATGTGGTCTGCCGCCTTCCCCGGCTGCCTATCTCTTCCCCTCCTACCAGTCTGAATGAATCTTTAACTCCTTGGTTGTCAGTGTTCCATGAAGTTTGATTTTCTGGTAGTTCTGGTTGGCTATTGTTTTTAAATTGGTTGTTGTCCTTCTTTTGGTTGTGCGAGGAAGTGAAACATTTCTACCTGCACCTCCATCTTGGCCAGAACTCTCTGGTCTCTGGTTTTTCATGAGAAGTCAGTTGTTTGTCGTATTGAGGATTTTATATGTGATAAGTCACTTTTCTCTTGGTGCCTTCAAGATCCTCTGTCTTTGGCATTTAACAGCTTGACTCTAATGTGTCTAGGTACACATCTCTTTGAGTTTATCCTACTTGGAGTTTATCTAGTTTTTTGGATGTTTGATGTATTTCATTGAATGTAGGATGTTTTCAGCCATTTACTTATATAAATTTTACCTCCCCCCCTTCTGTCACCTCTGGGACTTCTTCATGCATATTTTCATATGCTTGATGATATCTCACAGGTCTGAGGCTTAGTTCATTTTTCTTCATTTTTTTCTTTTTGTTCTCCCTACTGAAAAAGTGATCTATCTATTTAAGTTTGCTGATTTTGTTCTGCTGCTGAGCCTGTCTGGTGAATTTTTCATTTCAATTGTACCTTTCAAATCTATAATTTTTTGTTGGTTCTTTTATTTGAAAGAACTAATTTTTATTCCTATATCAGTATTTCCTATTGGTGAAAAATTATTCTCATAATTTTCTTTAATTATTTAGACAGGGTCTTTGTTAGTTCTTTGAACATATTTACAGTAGCTGATTTAAAGTTTTTGTTTAGTAAGTCTGGCATCTGGACTTCCTCAGGGATAATTTATGTTGACTACCCTTTTCCCTCTGTGTATGGACAATACTTTCTTGTTTCTTTATGTTTCTCATAGTTTTTTTGTTGTTGTTGTTGAAAAATGACACTTTAAATAATATAATGTGGCTACTCTGGAAATCAAACCCTTCTCCTCCAAAATTTGTTGTTGTTGCTATTTGTTTTGTTACTTTTTGGATCTAACTCTATAAAGTCTGTATTCTTTGTCCCATGTAATCACTGAGTCTCTGCTTCATTAGCCTAGTGGTCATCTAATGATTGAACAGACTTCCTTGAATGTCTCGAAACTATACATCCCCTAGGTTTTGCTGAGGGGCTGTGTGTATGCATGTGTTTTGACTCCCTTCATACTCCACCAATTTATACTGTATCTTATCCTTCACTTCCTGCTTGTACAGAACATCATGGTCAGCCAGAGGTTAGAGGTGAGGGCCTTCCCAGGTCTTTCCTGGGCATATGCATGCCTTTTAGATTATCAAGAATATATTGGAGCTTTTCTAAGCCCTATATATACAATTAATCCTCAGTGTTTAATTTTAAGTTTTGGTCAATGTTTTGTTAGCTTCAACTATTATTGTTATTGAAGACAGCTAATTAAACAATTGTCTCCGTGTCTGGTCAAGATGGCATAGTAGTTAAATGCCTCCTCCCATGACCACATCAAAATTACAAATAATTATAGAGCAACCACCATTGAGAACCACCTAAAAACTAGCTCAACAGAGCTCTTATAAGTGAGGATGTAAAGAAGAAGCTATGTCAAGACTGGTAGGAAAGATAGAGATATGAAATGGTCTGGTCCCACACCCACATGTGGTAGTTAAGATTTAGGAGGGATATCTTGGTGGTGGAGTTACGCTCTGAGGAGCTAGGGGTCCCATCCACACACTGGGCTTCCCTGTCCAGAGCACCAGTACTGGGAACAGGAATCCCCATAGCATTTGGCCATGATAATCACCAGGGATTCCATCTGGGTGAGATAGAGGGCTTCTAGAGACCCAGGTGTTCCTCTTAAAGGGCATACACATGGACTTACTTAGTGACAGATGCACTCACTTTAAGGTCCAGTGCTGGGCAGCAGCTCAAAAAGCACCAGGGACATACTGGAAGAAACTTCATTGTCTGCCTATAGGGCAAGGGCTGGAAGGGCAGCTCCCTCAGCCATTTTGTTCCTTTCTTGAACCCTCACCCCACAGAGCTGACAGGTGCAGGTAGGCTCCAAATCTGCATGTCCATCAAACTCCCCACACTCTGGTGATTCCCTGAGAACCTGCCTCAACCAACTCATGCATAGGCTGAATCCTTTTAAGTGGCTGTTACAAATGGTGGCCTGTCTATACTTCAAATCTCTCAAAGTTTCATAAACCCCAAGCAGCACCTGGCCACAGCATGCCCTCTACCTCTTGCTAAGTGACTCCCATCTGGCACTAGTTGCAGCCAGCCTCAGATGGCAGCATAGCCTTTCTCAGGGACACCCAACTACCAACTACCAACACAGGCAACTACCAACTTCATCTGACTTTGTAGCTTCTACTAGGTGGCCCAGGCCAGGCAAGCAGCAAGAAGCAACTAATCTGGGACTGCACCAAGTTCTTCCTAAGAGGCCCCAGAATCAACAAACCTGGTGACTGGCTTCAGACCTCACAAGAGCACTATCCAATTAGCTCCACAAACAACACACACACAGAGTGGATTCAGCAGGCACCAGAGCCCTGCAACAGTGAATCCCACTTTGTGGAGTCAGCCCCCACACAACAACTCAACCATTATAGTAATGGCCAGTTCTCATAGCCAGTCGGCCTGAAGGTCAGTTGTACCCACTGATGTGCCAACAGCAATCAAGGTTCAACTACTACAGAAAGGTACACATAACCCACAGAAGGGGCATCCCAGAGCACCTTGCTCAGGTGACTAGGGAGACTGTACTACTGGGCCACTAAGGACACCTAATTCACCTAAGACTTTGAGATTTAGTAGATCTACTTAATATGTAAAAATAAAGAGAAGCAGCAAAATGGGGAGGCAAAGAAATATGTCCTAAATGAAAGGACAGGAAAAGAGATCTTGAAAAAGACCTAAACAAAATAGAGGCAAGCGATCTATCAGAGGCAGAGTTCAAAACACTGGTTATAGTTAACTTAGGGGAAGAACAGATGAACTCAGTGAGAACTTCAACAAAGATATAAAGATTATAAAAAGGACATAGAAATCATAAAAAAGAACTAGTCAGAAGTGAAAAATACAATAACTAAAATAAAGAATACATTAGAGGGAATCAGCATCAGAGTAGATGAAGCAGAGGATCAAGTCAGTGATTTGAAATAAAAGGTAGCAGAAAACACTCATTCAGAACAACAAAAAGAAAAAAGAAGAATAAAAAAAGGATAGTTTAAGGGTCCTCTGGGACAACATCAAGCATACCAACAATCTCACTGTATGGGTAAGCAAAAGAAGAAGAGAGAGAACATGGGATTGAAAACCTATTTGAATGAACACCTAAGGCTCCATCCCTCACTACATAACAGGCATGTTAAGACAAAAAACAAACAAACAGAAAAGGCACAAATGAAAGAACACATCAAAACTCCAGAAAAAAAGATAACTAATTGATGAAGAGGTAGCCAACCTATCAGATGCACAGTTCAAAACACTGATGATCAGGATGCTCACAGAATTGACTGAATTGGTCGAAAATTAGATGAAAACATGAAGGCTACGATAAGTGAAATAAAAGAAAATGTACAGAGAACCAATAGTGATGGGAAGGAAACTGGGACTCAAATCAATAGAGTGGAAAAGAAGGAAGAAAGAAACAACCAACCAGAAAAGAATGAAGAAATAAGAATTCAAAAAAATAAGGAGAGGCTTAGGAACCTCCAGGACATCTTTAAAGGTTCCAACATCTGAATTATAGGGGTACCAGAAGGGGAAGAGAAAACAACAAGTGGAAAAGTTATTTGAACAAATAATAAAGGAGAACTTCCCGAATCTAGCAAAGGAAATAGACTTCCAGGAGGTCCAGGAAGCTCAGAGTCCCAAAGAAGTTGGACCCAAGGAGAGACACACAAAGGCACATCATAATTACACTAGCCAAGGTACAAATGAAGGAGAGAATCCTAGAAGCAGCAAGAGATAAGGGGACAATCACCTACAAAGGAGTTCCCATCAGACTGTCAGCTGATTTCTCAAAAGAGACCTTATAGGCAAGAAGGGGCTGGAAAGAAGTATTCCAAGTCATGAAAGGCAAGGACCTACATCCAGGATTGCTCTATCCAGCAAAGCTTTCATTTAGAATGGAAGGGCAGATAAAGTGCTTCCCAGATAAGGTCAAGTTAAAGGAGCTCATCATCACCAAGCCCTTATTATATAGAATGTTAAAGGGACTTATCTAAGAAAAAAGATAAAAAACATGCACAGTAAAATGACAGCAACCTCACAATTATTAACAACCACACCTAAAACAAAAACAAACTAAGCAAACAACTAGAACAGGAACAGAACCACAGAAATGGAGATCACATGGAGGGTTAGCAACAGGGGAGTGGGAGGAGGAGAGAGGGGAAAAAGGTACAGAGAGTAAGTAGCATAGATGGTAGGTAGAAGATAGACAGGGGGAGGGTAAGAATAGTATGGGAAATGTAGAAGCCAAAGAACTAAGTATGACATATGGACATGAACTAAAGCAGGGGAGGGGGGATGTAGGTGGGAGACGATGTGCAGGGTGGAGGGGAATGAAGGGGGGGAATTTTCTCCCTTCACTCCCTTCCACCTTGCACACCCTCTCCCACCCACATTCCCCACCTTTGGTTCATGTCCATGTGTCGTAAGTTCTTTAGCTTCTACATTTCCCATACTATTTTTACCCTCCCCCTGTCTATTTTGTACCTACCATCTATGCTACTTATTCTCTGTACCTTTTTCCCCTCTCTCTTCCTCCCACTCCCCTGTTGCTATGTGCATATTTTTTATCTTTTTTCTTAGATAAGTCCTTTTAATATTCCATATAATAAGGGCTTGGTGATGATGAACTCCTTTAACTTGACCTTATCTGGGAAGCACTTTATCTGCCCTTCCATTCTAAATGAAAGCTTTGCTGGATAGAGCAATCTGGGATGTAGGTCCTTGCCTTTCATGACTTGGAATACTTCTTTCCAGCCCCTTCTTGCCTATAAGGTCTCTTTTGAGAAATCAGCTGACAGTCTGATGGGAACTCCTTTGTAGGTGATTGTCCCCTTATCTCTTGCTGCTTCTAGGATTCTCTCCTTCATTTGTACCTTGGCTAATGTAATTATGATGTGCCTTTGTGTGTTCCTCCTTGGGTCCAACTTCTTTGGGATTCTCTGAGCTTCCTGGACCCCCTGGAAGTCTATTTCCTTTGCTAGATTTGGGAAGTTCTCCTTTATTATTTGTTCAAATAACTTTTCCACTTTTTGCTCCTCCTCTTCCCCTTCTGGTACCCCTATAATTCAGATGTTGGAACCTTTAAAGATGTTCTGGAGGTTCCTAAGCCTCTCCTCATTTTTTTGAACTCTTATTTCTCCATTCTTTTCTGTTTGGTTGTTTCTTTCTTCCTTCTTTTCCACTCTATTGATTTGAGTCCCAGTTTCCTTCTCATCACTATTGGTTCTCTGTACATTTTCTTTTATTTCACTTATCGTAGCCTTCATGTTTTCATCTAATTTTCGACCAATTCAGTCAATTCTGTGAGCATCCTGATCATCAGTGTTTTGAACTGTGCATCTGATAGGTTGGCAATCTATTGGTTGCTTAGTTGTATTTGCTGTGGATCTTTGATCTGCTCTTCTGTTCGGACCATTTTTTTTTCCTTTGTCATGCCTGTTATGTATGAGGGATGGAGCTTTAGGTGTTCACCAGGGCAGGGCAACCCAGTTTGCTGGGTTGTGATGTTGTATGTGGGGACGGGGTCTAAGAGGGAACAATGGTGCTTCCTCTAGTCTCTGTCAGCCTGCAGTCCCTTCCACCGCTTTTCCCAAGCTAACTGGGCCCTTCTGGTGCTGGTTCCCATGTGGGTTGGCTTGTGCACATTCTAGGACCCCGTGGGTCTCCCAACACATTCTCCTGTGAGACTGGTAGTCTCTCCCTGTGCCTCAACCCCCACAGGTGTTTTCAATCAGTGTCCCGAGGTTCTATTTCCTGGTGCTGGGACCCTGGGTTGCACGGTCTGTCTTACTGCCCAATTTTACCTGGTTTATCTGTGTGGGAATGTGGGATTGCCTGGACCTCCAGGCACCTTACACACAGTGCCTTGCTTCACAGTCGCCACCTTGCTAGGCCTGGTAGCTGCCTGTGTGCCCAGAGTCTGCCTGCTGCGATCATGTACCTGGGATGCCTTACGTGCCTGGGATGCTTTATGCACGGGTGCCACTGCTTTTGTGCTGCAACCACTCTCCATTCTTCCTACCGGTCTGGATGAATGTGTATATTTTAACTCCTTGGTTGTCTGACTTCCATACAGTTTAGTTTTCTGTCAGATCTGGTTTCTGGTTATCTTGTTTCTAACTTGTTGCTGACCTTATTTTGGTTGTGTGAGGAGGCACAGTGGGTCTACCTACACCTCCATCTTGGCCAGAAGTCCCAGTAAAATATATTTTTAAAAAAGAAAACCTATTTGAAGAAATAATAATTAAAAATTTTCCTATCCTGGCAAAGGAAATAGACATACAAGTCCAGGAAGCCCAGAAAGTCCCAAATAAGATGAACCCACAGAAGTCCACACCAAGACACATCATAATTAAAATGCCAAAGGTTAAAGACAGAGAGAGAAACTTAAAAGCAGTAAGAGAAAAGCCGTTAGTTATGTACAGGGGAGCCCCAATAAGACTGTCAGCTGATTGGCACAAAATATTTAAAGTAATGAAAAGCAAGGAAACCAAGATTCAATCAAGATTACTCTACCAAGAAGGCTATCATTTAGAATTGAAGGAGAGATAAGAGCTTCCCATACAAGAAAACAAAACAAAAAAAACTAAAGGAATTCATTACCACAAAGCCAATATTTCAAGAAATGTTTAGGGGCCCTGGCCAGGTAGCTCGGTTGGTTAGAGCATCATACTGATATGCCAGTGTTTCAGGTTCAGTCACTGGTCAGGGTATGTACAAGAATCATCCAATGAATGTACAAATAGGTGGAACAAGAAGTCAATGTTTCTATCTCTTCCCCTGCCCCCTGTCTCCCACCCTCCCCACTTCTTTCTTCCTCCAAAATCAATAAGTACATTTAAAAAAAATGTTAAAGGGACTTCTTGAAGAAGAATAAATGATAAAAATATGAATAACAAAATACCTGTCAGTACCTATCAATACCTACATACCTATCAATAATTATTTTAACAGGAAATGCATTAAATGCTCCAATCAAAAGACATTGTGTGGCTGAATGAATAAGAAATCAAAACCTATACATATGAATTCAAACAAAAAAGTTTTTGCACAGCAAAGGAAACCATCTACAAAATGAAAAGACAACCTAAAGAATGGGAGAAGAATTTAGCAATGATACATCCAATAAGGGGTTAATATCCAAAATATAGATGGAACTCATACAACTTAACCCCAAAGACAAACAATCCAATTAAGAAGTGGGCAGAGGATGTGAATAGACTATTCCAAAGCATACATGCAAAATGCCAATAGACATGAAAAGATGCTGAGTGTCACTAATCAGCAGAGAAATGGAAATAAAACTGCAGTGAGGGATCCAAGATGGCAGAGGGGTAAGTGGAAACTACACTAACCTTCTCCCATGATCAGTTTTGAATTACAACTAAATTGTAGAGAAGTCATCCTGAATAACTAACAATACTAGCTGGAGAGAACCTTATAACCAAGAACAGACAGAAGAAATCACTTCCTCACAACATGACTAGTAGGGAGTGTGGAGAAAACATGAGAGGGCTGGCTGGGATCCACAGGTGGCAGCTAAAATTCCAGAGGGATATTTCAGTGGCAGGGGGGTTCTCCCTGAGAAGTGTGGGGTCTAAACCTCAAGCTGGGCTCCTCAGTCTGCAGCACCAAAGCCAGAAGGGAACCCAGATAACATCCAGCTGTGAAAAGGGTTTCTGTCTGTCAGGAAAAGATGGCTGGAGACTCAGAGAGTCTCTTCAGGGCCAACATGCAAAATTTCGTTTGCAGCCACTTACCCTGGGCTGTGGGAGAGTGAGTGCAGAGCAGATTAGAGATGCTTGAGAGGAGTCTGGGGCTGGTGGCTTAGGGGAGCAAACTGAACAAACAGCTATGAGGATTCCTGTGCTGAGTCATTCCCCATACTGCGGAGACCATCTTACTCAGGCAGAGCACTACTCTCTAAGTGACATCAGCCTGATGGGAAGCATTAGCCCCACCTGCAGGAATTACTCTGCCCCACCCCAGTTACTCAGTGGTGCTTAAGCTGGTTGCTGATTGGTTTAACAACAAAGGTGGAAAATACAAAGAAGCAGTCAAAATGGAAAGACAAAGAAACAGACCCTAAACGAAAGCACAAGAGAGTTCTCTAGAAGAACTAGATGAAGTGGAGGCAAGCAATTTATCAAATAGAGAGTTTAGAGTAATGATTGTAAGGATACTCAACAGCATGAAAAAAAAGACATAGAAACCATAAAAAAGGATCAGTCGGAAATAAAGAATGCAATACCTAAAATAAATAATACCCTGGAAAGAATAAAGAGTAGGTTAGATGAAGCAGAGGATCAAACCAGTGATTTGGAAGCCAAGGTAGAAAAATACACCCAGGCAGAGGAGCAAAAAGGAAAAAGAATCTTAAACAGTGAGAGAGCTTAAGAAACATTTTGGACAACATGAAGCATTAACAACATCCACAACATGGGAATACCAGAAGGAGAAGAGAGCAAGCAAGGGATCAAAAACCTATTTGAAGAAATAATGACCAAAAACTTTTCTATTCTGGTGAAGGAAAAAACAGGTCCAGGAAGCTCAGAGCATCCCAAACAAGTTGGACCCAAAGAGGCCTACACTGAGAGACATCTTAATTAAAGTGACAAGGCTTAAAGACAAGGAGAGAATCCTAAAAGCCACAAGAGAAAAGCAGGTAGTTACATACAAGGGAGCTCCAATTAGACTGTCATCTGATTTCTCTACAGAAACATTTCAGGCCAGAAGGGAGTGGCGTGAAATATGCAAGGTGATGAAAAGCAAGAACCTACAACCAAGGCTACTTCAACTAGCAAAGTTATTTAAAATAGAAAGAGAAATAAGGAGCTTCTTAGACAAGAAAAAGGGAAAGGAGTTTGTTAACACCAAGCCAGTACTACAACAAATATTAAAGAGCTTGCTTTAAGAAGAAGAAAAAGAGGAAGGGTGGAAAAAAAAAACAGAGGAAAACAGTCTAACAATACAATGGCACTACATATGTATCTACCAATAATCACCCTAAATTAACATGGCTTAAATGTTCCTACCAAGAGACATAGGGTAGCTGAATCAATAACAAAACAAGACCTCTATATATGTTGCCTCCAAGAGACCTATCTCAGATTAAAAGATACACACAGACTAAAAGTAAAGGGATGGAAAAAGATATTTCATGCAAATGGAAAGGAAAAAAAAAGGTAGGGTAGCAGTACTTATATCCACCAAAATAGACTTTAAAACCAAGGCTATAATAAGAGACAAAGAAGGATACTGCATAATGATACCGGGAACAATCCGACAAGAGGATATAACCCTAGTAAACATTTATGTACCCAACATAGACCACTTAAATATGTAAATCAAATCTTGATGGACAAAAGGGGAGAGATCAACAAAAATACAGTCATAGTTAGGGATTTTAACACCCCATTGACTTCAACAGATAGATCTTCCAGACAGAAAACCAGCAAGGAGACAGATAATCAACAAGCCTTAAATGACATACTAGATCAAATGGATTTAATTGGTATCTTCAGAGCATTTCACCCCAAAGCAGCAGAACATACCGATTTTGCCATGTATAATGCACACCCATGTTTTGGGCCCAAACTTTCCAGAAAAAATATTTTGTTTTAATTTTTAAATTCATTTCTTTCTTTCTTTATTTATATTTAGAAACTTTTTTTTGTATTATAAAGGAATTTTAGCATTTAGTTTTGAGCCTATGATGGTATTAGAAATCTTATGTAACAGATAATTACAAAACACAAGAACAGATACAAAGTAAAGAAATTTTATGTACTGGTAACAAACTTACGATATTTATACATAATAGAAGGCCAAGAACTCTTCATCGCTATCAATATTAGAAGTATCATGTTCAATTTCTACTTTATCAGTGTCTTCTAAAGAGTCACTCTCCTCATCCTAGGAAATTTCATTGTCCTCAGTTCCATTCATAGCTTTGCTGATGCTGCATTTTTAAAATGATTTCACAGCCACTTCCTTTTTGACACCATTCCATGATCTTAGGATCCAATCACAAACCTGGGTGATGGATGCTTTCTTGATCCTGCCTGTAGGTGTTAAATCATTACTCGCTGACTGCATTCACAATGTTCACTCTTCATTTGGGCCTAAAGGGATTGTTTACTGACAACAGGTTGTAGTTTGCTGGTTAGCTTACCAGGTATCAAAGCAAGTTAGGTTTTCAAGTCTGTTGCCATTGCTTTTGTACTTTATGTTGCATGGGCTTTGAAGTGATCAAAAACAAGCAAAGCTGTTTTTTTAAGTAATCCTCCAGGGCATCATGACCAGACTTTGTTAAACCAGATTTTCATGCCTTCTTCATTCATCCATCCTTTTTCATGCACGTGGACAATAACTTCACTTGGAATCTTTTTTTCTGAAACATTTTTCTTTTAAGGCTGATCATAGGTGGTAGCTTTGTCTCATTTGAACAACAGGCAAGAACAACAGTGAATGTGTTTTCACATGACCATTAGTTTTAACAGCCATGGTCTTTGCTCCTTTGACATTCACAGTTCTGTTGGATGGTATATCAAATATGAGTGGGATCTCATCTATATTCATGATTTGGGACAGCTCAAAGTTATAAATCTTTCAAAGATTGATAACATAAGAATGAAATTCCAAAACTTGATTCTCATAGGCTGCTGGAAGCTTTTGGGCAAATTTTGTTCATGTCCTCATGCTAAAACCTTCTCTTTGTGTGAAGCTAAAGCACCACTTAGGTGTCCCTGAGAAGTCATAATTTTTTTTATTGTGCAATGCTTTTACCTTTTTTGGTACCATCTTAGTCAAAACAGATATCCCAGTTTGACACTATTCCAGAATCCAGATCTTTACCTCCTCCACCTCTGGCCGCTTTGGAGATTCCCTTCCCGTTGTCTTCTGTCTTGGCATCTGAAGAAGCTTTTCTTCCTGTTGCCTCCACAATCTGATGACACTATCCATGTGAAGAGGTTCAAAGTGTTTCTCAGCAGCTCTGTTACCATGCTTTTTAGCATATTTAATAACTTTTAGCTTAAAGCTTGCAGTGTACAAAAACTGTCTTGACATTTTCCAAAAATTTCTCCTGCCTAAAATGTACAAAGAGAAATGTTGCATTGTTCACACTATGGTAATAAAGTACGAATCACCTATCTTACCAAGTGGATAAAAATTGGCATCATCAATCTTATCAAATGGATAACAGTCACATCATCTATCTTACTCTGTGGATAACAATACACAGCTCTTTGTTTCATTTCTTTGAATCACTGGCAAAACTGCTTTTGTTGCAAGTTTGTTGTAAGTTCAACAAAACTGGTTATTGTATTCCAGGGTATTATTTTGCATATGGATATCATTATTGCTTTCTAGAGTTAAACTTTAATGCATAAGCATAAATAAAAGAATTAAAATCAAAATGTGGAATTAGTACTACCCATGTATATTGTGCATCTTTATTTTTCCCCTCAAAGAATTGGGCAAAAAAGTACATGTTATACATTCAAAATACAGTACATACTTTTTAAGTGCACATGGAATGTTTTCTAGGATAGAACACATGTTAGGACACAAAACAAGTCTCAGTAAATTTAAAAAGATTAAAATCATATCAAGCATCTCTACCACAATACTATCAAACTAGAAGTCAGTCACAAAAACACTGAAAAACACACAAAGACATGATAGCTAAATAACATGTTATTAAACAATGAGTAGGTCAACAATGAGATCAAGGAAGAAATCAAAAGATACCTTGACACAAATGAAAATGAGGACACAGCAATCCACAATCTGTGGGACACTGGGAAAGTAATCCTAAGAGGGAAATTCATAGCATTACAGGCTTACTTCAAAAAACAATGAAAAGCTCAATAGTCTAACTTCATGACTAAAGGAACTTGAAAAAGCAACAAACAAAGCCCAAAGTGAGTAGAATGAATGAAATAATATCAGAGCAGAAATGAATGAAGTAGAGTAAAAAAAGATATAAAAGATTAATGAATCCAAGAGCTGGTTCTTTGAAAAGATAAACAGGATTGACAAACCTTTAACCAGACACATCAAGAGAAAAGACCCAAGTAAAGACAATCAGAAGTAAAAAAGAAATAACAATTGACACCAAAGAAATACAAAAGATTGTAAGAAAATATTATGAACTACTATATGCCAACAAACTGGACAACTTGGATGAAATGAATAAATTCCTAGAAACACACATTCTTCCAATTCTCAATCAAGAAGAATCAGAGAATCTGAATAGACAGATTACACCTAGTGAAATTAAAGCAGTGATAAAAAAATTCCCAACAGACAAAAGCCCTGGCCGGGGTGACTTCACATGTGAATTTTACCAAACATTCCAGGAAGAACTAACACCTCTCCTAAAACTATTCCATAAATATCACAAGGAGGGAAGGCTCCCAAACTCACTTTACAATGCCAGCATTATCCTAATTCTAAAACCAGATAGACACTACAAAGAAAGAAAATTATATGCCAATATCCCCAATGAACAAAGACGCTAAAATCCTCAACAAAATATTAGCAAACTGAAAACAGCAATGCATCAAAAAGGTCATATATCATGATGAAGTGGGGTTTATTCAGGAAGTGCAAAGTTGATACAACATTTGCAAATCAAATGAGATTCATCACATAAACAAAATGAAAGAAAAAAACCACATGATCATATCAATAGATGCAGAAAAAGCATTTGATAAAATCTAGCACCCATTTATCATAAAAACTCTCAGCAAGGTGGGATTAGAGATAACATACGTAAACATAATAAAGGCTGTATATGACAAACCCACTGCCAGCATCATATTCAATGAGCAAAAACTACAAGTGTTCCCTTCAAGACTGGGAATAAGACAGAGATGTAACCTTCACCTCTCTTATTCAACATAGTATTGGAACTCCTAGTCACATCAATCAGACAAGAAGAAGAAATGCATCCAAATTAGAAAGGATGAAGTACAACTGTCATTCTTTGCAGATGACATGATACTAAAGAACCCCAAAGATTCCACCTAGAAACTACTAGAACTGATCAATGAATTCCCCAAAGTAGCAGGATACAACAATTAATATCCAGGAATCAGTTGCACTTTTTAAAATGTATTTTAACGATTATGCTGTTACAGTTGTCCAATTTTTTCCCCTTTGTCCCCCACCCCCAGTACCTCCTTTCCCTCCAGCAGTTCCCTCTTAGTTCATGTCCATCAGTCGTGCATATAAGTTCTTTGGCTTCTCCATTTTCCATAGTATTCTTAACATTCCCCTGTCTATTTTGTACCTACCGATTATCTTTCTTCATCCTTGTACCTTTTCTCCCATTGTACCCCATGTCCTTCCTTGCTAATAATCCTCTGTGTGATCTCCATTTCTATGATTCTGTTCCTGTTGCAGTTGTTTGATTAATGTTTTTATTTTTTTAGATTCAGTTTTTGATAGTTGTGAGTTTGTTGTCATTTTAATGTTCATAGTTTTAATATTCTTTTTCTTAAATAAGTCCCTTTAACATTTTATATAATAAGGGCTTGGTGATGATAAACCCCTTTAGCTTTACCTTGTCTGGGAAGAACTTTATCTGCCCTTCTATTCTAGATGATAGCTTTGCTGAATAGAGTAATCTTGGATGTAGGTCCTTGCTTTTACATCACTTTGAATACTTCTTGCCAGTCTTTTCTTGCCTGCAGAGTTTCTTTTGAGAAATCAGCTGACAGTCTTAGGGGAACTCCTTTGTAGATAATTCTCTTTTCTCTTGCTGTTTTGAAGATTGTCTCTTTATCTTCAATGTTTGGCATTTTAGTTATGATGTACCTTGGTGTGTCCTCTTTTTGTCCAATTTGTTTGGGACTCTCTGTGCCTCTTGGACTTGTATGTCTGTTTGCTTTGCCAAATTAGGGAAGTTTTCTTTCATTATTTTTTCAACTTCTTACTCTTCTTATTCTCCTTCTGGCATCCGTTATGACTTGGATGTTGGCACATTTGGAGATGTCCAAGAATCTTCGTATTTTTTTGACTTCCTGTTTCTTCATTCTGTACTGGTTGACTATTTATTTTTCCTCATATTCCAAATCATTGATTGAACTCTGGCTTCCTTCCCTTCACTGTTGGTTCCCTGTGGATTTTTCTTTATTTAACTTAGTGTAGCCTTCATTTCCTCTTTTATGCATTTGCCATACTCCATGAGATTTCTAAGCATCTTTATCATCAGTGTTTTGAACTCTGCATCTAATAGGTTGGCTATCTCCATTTTGTTTAGTTCTATTTCTGGAGTTTTGATGTGTTCTTTCATTTGGGCCATATTTCTTTGTCTCCTGAATTTGGTAGCCTCCTTGTCTTTGTTTCTGTGTATTGGGTAGAGCTGCTTTGACTCTGTTTTGGTATACCTGTTATGTTGTGAGGGGCAGAGCATTAGGTTCTGTGTATAGGGCAACCCTCTTTTCCACTTTGTGATACTGTATTGGGGGAGGGATCTGAGATGAAACAAAGACACTTACTTTGCTCTCACTCTATTTCCACTCACTTCCCCCACTTCCTGTATGACCTTCTAGCTGCTTCCCTGATGCTAAATCCTGGAGTGGGAGGGTTCGGGTATGTTCTAGTGCCATGTGGTTCCTTTAAATGGACTCTCCTGAGAGACCAGCAGTTTCTTCTGATGCCCCACCCCCCACTGATTTTTACAGCTAGAAGTTATGAGGCTTTATTTTTCTGGTGCTGGAACCCTGGCCTGCGTCATCTGACCTGAAGCTGGGATGGTACACTCCCCAGGTGTCCCTTCCAGTTTTTATCTACCACATGTGAATGTGGGACTGCCTGTTCCATTGTCTGCTGCTCTCACTGCTTCACTGCCACTGCCATACCATATCCTCTCCACCCCGGTTCCCCAGTTATACCCCTCCTACCCATCTAGATAAACATGCTTTAAATCCTTGGTTGTCAGACTTCCATAGTTTGATTTTCTGGCAGTTCTGGTTGTATTTTGTTTTGAGATTAGTTGTAATCCTTCTTATGGTTGTTTGAAGAGGTGAAGCTTGTCTATGTAGCTATGCCTCCATCTTGGCCAGAAGTCTCAGATGCATTTTTGTATATCAACAACAAACTAACAGAAAGGGAAATTAAGAAAACAATCCCATTCACAATTGCTTCAAAAAGAATAAAATACCTAGGAATAAACCAAACCAAGCATGGAAAAGACCTGTACTTGGAAAATTGTAAGACACTGAAGAAAGAAATAGAAGAAGATACATGTAAGTGGAAGCACATACCATGTTCATGGATAGGAAGAATTAACATCATTAAAATGTCCATACTACCAAAAGCAATTTATAGATTCAATGTAATTCCTATCAAGATTCCAATGATGTATTTCACAGAACTAGAAGAAATATCTTAAAAATTCATATTGAACCACCAAAAGTCCCACATAGTAACAGTGATCTTGAGAAAGAAAAACAAAGTTGAAGGAATCATGTTACCTAATATGAAACTATACTATGAGGCCATAGTAATCAAAACAGCATGGTACTGACATAAGAACAGACACACAGAACAATAGATTGGAATAGAGAGCCCAGAAGTAAACTCACACCTTTCTAGTCAATATTTGACAGAGGAAGCAAACACACACAGTGGGCTAAAGACGGTTTATTCAATGAATGGTACTGGGAAAAATTGAACACTTATGTGCAGAATAATGAAACTAGACCACTTTCTTACACCACACACAAAAATAAATTTTAAAAAATCAAAGACTGAAATATTAGAACCATAACCATAAAAATCCTAGAAGAAAACATAGGCAGCAAAATCTCAGATATTGCTCATAGCACTATTTTATGGCATATATGTCCCCAGGCAAGGGAAAAAATAAATAAACAAATGGAACTATATCAAACTAAAAAGTTTTTGTACAGCAGAGGAAATCATCAACAAAATAAAAAGAGAACCCATAGAATGGGAAAACATATTCACCGATACATCTGATAAGAGGTTAATATCCAAAATTTGTAAAGAACTTACAAAACTCAATACCAAAAATATAAACAACTGAATTTAAAAATGGGCAAAGGGCCTGAATAGACACTTCTCCAAAGAGGACATACAGATTGCCAATAGGCATGTGAAAAGATGCTCAATGTCACTAATCACCAGAGAAATGCAAATAAAAACCACAGTGAGATATCACCTCACACCTGTCAAAATGGCTGTCATCAATAAATCAACAAACAACAAGCACTGCTGAGGCTGTTGAGAAAGGGGAACCCTTTTGTACTGTTGGTAAGAATGCAGATAGGTGCAGCCACTGTGGAAAGCGATATGGATATATCTCAAAAAATTAAAAATGGATTTGCCTTTTTACCCAGCAACCCCACTTCTGGGAATATATCTGACAGAACCCAAAACACTAATTTTAAAGAACATAAGCACTCCTATGTTCATTGCAGTGTTATTTACAATCACCATGATATGGAAGCAGCCCAAATGTCCATCAGTAGATGAGTGGATACAACTATGGACATTTACACAATGGAATACTACTTGATCATAAAAAAGAAGGAAGTTTTACCCTTTGTGATAGTACAGATGGACCTGGAGAAGATTATGCTGAGTGAAATAAGGTAGTCAGAGAAAGATAAATACAATATAATTTCACCCATCTGTAGAATCTAATGAACAAACTGAGCTAACAAGGAAAATAGGGACAGGCTCATAGATGGAGAGCAGGATGACAGCTATTGGAGGGGAACATAGTGGTTGGCGGGATCAAGCAAGAAGGAAAAAGGATTCATGGACATGGACAACAGTGTGGTGATTGCTGGAGAGAGAGGTATAAGGGGACTAAATGGTAATGGAAAAAGTAAAGGTAGAAAATTAAAAAGTAAAGAAAATTTAAATAACTGCAATGGAATATCACCTCACACCTGTCAAAATGGCTATTATCAATAAGTGAACGAAGAACTAGTTCTGGTTGAGGAGAAAAGGGAACCCTTGTGCACTTTTGGTGGGATTGCAAACTCGTGTAGCCACTATGGAAAACAGTATGGAGGTTCCTCAAAAAGTTAAAAATAGAACTACCTCCTGGCTGGCGTAGCTCAGTGGATTGAGCGCAGTCTGTGAACCAAAGTGTCGCGGGTTTGATTCCCAGTCAGGGTACATGCCTGGGTTGCAGGCCATGACTCCCAGCAACCGCATATTGATGTTTCCCTCTCTCTCTCTATCTCCCTCCCTTCCCTCTCTGGAAATAAAAATAAAAATAAAATATTTAAAAAAAGAACTACCTTATGACCTAGCAGTTCTACTTCTGGGTGTTTATTTGAAGAAATCCAAAGACACTTATTCAAAAAGATACATGCATCCTATATTTACTATGGTGTTATTTACAATAGCCAAGATATGGAAGCAACCTCAGTGTCCATCAATAGATGATTGGATAAAGAAGATATGATAATATATATAATGGAATATTACTTAGCCATAAAAAGAATGAAATCTTACTATTTATGACAGCATTGATGGATCTAGAAGTTATGGAAATAAATCAAATAGAGAAAGACAAATACTATATGATTTCACTTACATGTGGAATCTATAAACCCCAAATGAACAAACAGAAACAAAGTCATGTTTGCCAGATGAGATGGGGTTAGAGGGATGGGTGAAAAAGGTGAAGGGATTAAGTAGAAACTGGCAGTCACTAAATGATCATGGGCATGCAAAGTACACATAGGGAATATAGTCAATAATATTGTAATAACTACGATATCAGGCAGGTACTAGACTTACTGGGACTTCACTTCATAACTTATGTAACTGTGTAAACACTATATTATATACCTGATACTAATATAATATTGAGTGTCAATTGCAATTTAAATTTTAAAATTTTTAAATAAAAAGTTCAACATAGAAAACATTGCTTCTTTCCTCTCTCTCTCTCTCTCTCTCTCTCTTTCTCTCTGTCATATAGACATAGATATATACACACACATATACCTACATACATATATATGTATATTTTAAAGATTTTATGTATTCTATTTTTAGAGAGAGAGGAAGGGAGGGAGAAAGCGAGGGAGAAGAAACATTGTTGTGAGCAAGAAACATCCATAGGTTGCTTCTTATACGTGGCCTGTCCTGGGATTGAACCTGCAACCCAGGCACGTACCCTGACCAGGCATAGAATTTCTAACCTTTTGCTTTGCAACTTTGTGGACAATGCTCAACTAACATTGATATTAACATTTAATATTTTTAACAAATGTCCTGCTCCTATTCAGGTCCAATAAAGATAAGCCCTGAGAATGCAGCTTTTCCAGTGAGCAGCTAGATAGGTTAGTGATAGTTCATTGAAATAGGGTTTGGGGGAGCTCCTAAGCTGTTCTTTCTTAAATGCCTGCTGGGCTGCCATTGTTCTCAGCCACCATGTTTGCAGGTTGCTGCTTTCCAAGTCTTCCACAGAGTTGGGCAGAGGAAATAGGGAGAATTAAAATGCCATAAATCTCATTCTACTTACTGAAAGTCAGCTGTTTTTCTTGGACAAGTGTTTCTTGGATTGTTTTAAGTCTTTAGTTAATTTCCAGATTTCTGAAAAAGTTGATTCCGCCTTTTGTCAGTCTCCTTATTACTTTTATGGAGGATCAGACTTTTGGAGTTCCTTGCTCTCACATGCTGGATATACTTCCTTAAGCCTTCATTTTTTATGTAGTATAAGGAGTTTGTACATTAAATTTTAGCAGATTGTTTAGGTTACTGAGAACTCTAAGGTTATATAATTATGTTTTCACAGTTTTATGTGCAATTCCCCTGTACTCTAGTTAAGTGTATTGCTTAATATTTTCTGAATACATGCTATCCTCTTCCACTTTGAGGCTTCTTGTTATCTTATTTTCTCTGCTCAAAACACTCTTTTTTTCCCCTCACTCCCACAATGGGAGTCCTGCTTATCTTCTAAGATTCATTCTGATATAATTTTCTTTATGTAGCCTTTTATGAGCCCATGGATATAATCCTTTCTTGAAATTCCTGTATGTCTTTTTTTTATACCTTTTTGTATGACTATCTTATTGTTTCATCATGTAGTATGTATAGTTTCTTGTCTTCTTCCCCTGCTAAAGTTGCTAGGTGTTTGAAGGAACATGATGAATCATACCCCCTTATATGCTCAGTAAACTTTTGTTCATTGAAATGTAGGAGTAAGGTCATAGAAAGAATATGTGATATGTTAGGTATTATTAATGGGGATTGCATTTTATTCATCTATTATTGAACTGGAGGAAATTGTATACTCTGGAAAAAATTGAATAATAGTATACACACTACATTATATAATCATTGGAAAGGTATAGGAAGATAAAACAATAAAGACATAATTCAGTTTTTCCAATAGAGATTGTTATAATAATGGTTTTGTGATCACAGATTTGATGTCCAACTTTTGAGAGAGATCACAGAATTTCAGCTCTGCATAACTGTGTGAGAGGCATAATTTCTCATAAAGTGGGAACTTCCTTATATGTGAGAGTGACTATGCTAAAGCAAGACTAAACATAAAGAACACAGAAAAGGTCAAACTATGGTCCATGCTTATTTCCAGCCTCCTATCTTGTCTATTATCTCTTGGGACCAGATCTAGTTCTCCATTCTTAATCCCATCTAGATGAGATCTTCAGGGACTTGACAAAAGTGTGCAAATATGCATGCTGCTCGTTTATGCAAATAAAGCACAATGCATATATGGATTAAGAATTTTTCCCATCAGTCTAATTAGATCTGAGATGATCATAATAGGATAATTTAAAAGCTAGGTATGTTTTTTGGCTCCACACAGCCCCAGCAATGGACACTCTCATAGCATACATCACTGCCAACCAGTATCTGCAGCAGGTTTAAGAAACAATCGACACCAGAGACCAGGCATCTTGTGTGGAGCTGGTCTCTTTCAAGCATTGTTGTGTTGCCAGCCCATGGTTTCAGCTGGCCTCACCAGAAGAGAAGTGCCAACAAGCTTTGGAACCCCCTTATGAGGAAATGTCTGTGACTCATTTAAGGTTCACTTATAGGTTGGGGAACCATGACTTCGTAGAGGCATACAATGACAGACTGTCTTCATTGAGTCATTCTTGCAGGCATTTCAGGCCCACAAAGAAGAAAACTGGACTCTGCCTGCCATGTATGCAGTAGCACTTGACCTTCAAGTATTTGCTGGTAATACAGATCAGCAGTTGGTAAAGAAAGGAAAAAGCAAAGTCAGGGACATATTGGAAAAAGCAGATGAATTTTTAAAATTGAATTTATTATAAAGGTTATAAAAATAAGCTTTAATATCAATATTAAATTGCAACATTAAAACATAATTCTTTTTCATTTGTTAAAAGGAAAAGTTTTGTTAGTCTGTTGGTCTGGACTTTAGAGATTATAGAAGGTTTTTCTTTTATTATATTTTTTTCATTACCATTTATTCTCCCTATACCCTTTGCAACTTCCACCCACCACCCTCCCCCCTGCAATCACTACACTGTTGTCCATATGCGTGAGTTCTCTCTTTTCTTCATTCTTTTCTGCTGAATCCCTCAAAAGCAGATGAATTGATGAGCTGTTTTCTTGTCCGTGACAGTGACACTCGAGCTAGTATAGAGGATTCTAAAAAGTGGGTGATGCTGTTTTTGGTGAATCAGTTATTCAAGATTTACTTTAAGAGCAACAAACTCCGCTTGTGTAAACCCCTTATCAGAGCTACTGACAGCTCAAACCTGAAAGATGGTTGATTATAGCATGGCACAGAGGGTGACATATAGGTACTGTGTTGGATGAAAGGCCATGTTTGATAGTGAGTTTAAGCTGAGGAGTAGCTGTCTTTTGCATTTGAGCACTGTTACTTACCATTTAAGTCAAAAGAACAAAAGGATGATTCTGATATATTTAGTTTCAGTAAAAATGCCACTGAGTCATATTGAGCTTTTGAAAAATTATCATCTCATGCAGTTCGTTGAAGTAACCAAAGCTGTAAGTGAAGGCAGTCTCCTATTGAAAGAGGCTCTGATGAAACACAAGACCTTTTTGTATTTGCTGTGGTGTGTTCCTTATCCTTGAAAAGCTGAAGATCACCACCGAGAGGAATTTTTATAAGAAAATGTACTTGTTAAACATACCAGTTATTTTTGGATGCTTTTCTACTTGTTTTGAATTCATGCAAGTGGAAGATGTGGATATCAATGAAGTCCAGTGTATTCTGGCCAACCTGATATGCATAAGTCACATTAAAAGCTATATATCACATCATTATCAGAAGCAAATTGTTAGCCAGCAAAGCCCATTTGCTTTACTGTCTACAGTGTGTTGAATGTCTGAACAGTCCTGAGAAGGAGTGTGTTCTTGTAGTTTTTTATTGTACTGATGAAATAAGCCCTTTGCTGTGATGCTATTCTCTGCAGCCAGAATCTCTTTGGGGGCTCTTTTCCCAGGGATGTTGAGACTGAGTTTGCCAGCACACACAGATACCTTGAAATCTCTGTCATCACTCATAACGAATGTTGACCTCACAGACACCTGAAATTCCCTTTTTAGACATTGCAAACCCCTTCTTAGGCTCTAGAATGTTGGTAAAACTTCTGTGAAGGAGACTTTCTCCAAGGCAGCTGTAGTTTACTTCTCATAAGTGTTGTTTATAAATGCATCTTTGTAACTTTTCATATAACTCTTTTTATAAAAAAGACATCCTGAATTGAAAAAAAAAACAAAAGCTAGGTATATTTTAAAGCCATATGCTAATAAAAGCCTTATAACAATATCAGATAGTCTTAAATTCACCTAATTTGCACCATAGTTGTTACATACATGGTTTTTGGTTTATGCCAGGCCCAATTTCTGGGAAGTACCATGAAATAGCCATCATGGTTTTAGAATCAGACTGGGATTCTGTCTTGACCAACAATTTGCCAAGTATCAATACCTTAAATGAGCTACTTATCCTTTCTGAACTTGAATTTCCTCATATGTAAAGTGATTATAGGACAAAAATGTTTAACTTCTGATATTGTTGCAGTGAGTGCAACAAATTCTGATTCATTCATCAACTAGAGTGTGAAATGGTGGAGACAGATGAAATAGATCAATAAAGAGAGTAGATTAGAAGAGGTCCCTCTGAATCCACTTTCAGAGGATTCAGAGGGAGAGAAACAGGAGGTGAACTTTGTACTTTAGCCTTTCTAAATATAGTCAACCAATATTTTAACACTGGAATCAGGGGGGAAGATCATTCATTATTCTGATCATAGGAAAGTGTTAGCTCTCTGAAGTTTTAGTTGGAGTTTTAGTGGGGCCACTCAATGTGTATTATTGAGTGCTCAAAATGCATATAGCATTTTATGCTACATGCTATGGGGAAAACTGAAATGAATAAGATGTAGTCAATGCCTTCCAAAACCTCACAACTGATTACAATCATAGAATATAGTTACATTAACTTATTAGTAATCAAGAATCCATTAACACATTCAAGAGCTCCTACTTTCAATAGTTCACAATCTACTGAAAAAGAAACTTAACCATAAAATGTAAGAAGTAATATGATATGGGTAAGTACAAGGACAGTGGGAAGGACACTTGTGTCTTACAAGGCAGAAAGCTGTCAGGAAAGCTTCCTAGAAGAGATCCCATTAAAGCTGAATGTTGAAGGGTGAGTGGGAGTTATGCGTAAGAGATGCTACAGGTTGTTCAAGATGAAGGCAGCACTGGGTGAGTATGTGTGTGTATGGGGGCGCTGGTGATGGGGAGTGATCAAAGGAGAGGTTCAGGGGCAGGCAAGGGCTGAATTATGAAAGACCTTATATGTTATGGTGAGGATTTTTTTTCTGAGAGAAGTAGAAAGTCATTGCAGGGTTTTAAGCAAGGGAGTGTCTTAAGTATATTTACATTTTAGAAAGATCACTCCTGAAACAGGATAGTGAATGAACTGATTGAAGGAAGTCAGAGGCTGTGGAGTTATTCTTATGAGAAAGAATAAAGCTGAGGATTCATGCCAAAAGGGAAAGAGAAGGGAGGCAAATAGATTTAAGCCAATTGAAGGAGGAAGCACTAACAGGACTTCACCAGTTGCCTATGGAGAGGTTAATGGGGTGAGTACATAAAGGCTCTCAGATTTTTAGCCTGGACATCTGGGAGTACCAGTAAACAGGAGGAAAGATTTTTCCATTTGGTGTTTTTTTTTATTTTAACATGCTAGTGGAACATCCAGATAGAGTTCTTCCTTGGCCTTTGAATAGTCAGGTCTGAGATCTGGGACAGAAGTCTTGGTTGCAGATATATTTGAGAAGCATCAGAATATAACTAGGAGGTGACTGTAGATGAAGCAGGGTGAATGTAAGAGTGTGGATGTGGGAGCCCAATGCCTTCAATTCAATATTCTTCTGTGTGATGTTGGCTTTTGAAACATATTACATTTGTATGCATAGTTAAAGCTGTTTCCCCCCCTCTCCCTGGGCTTTCCACTATGAGTATCACAACCATTAAAATATTTTTGTTAATACTTTAATATGGGTATGTCTCTTTTTCCAAAGCCTTAGCAAAATTGTTTTTTCCACCTACTATACATTTTGTAGATTCAATTTAAAAAATCCTTTTGGGATAATATTGAGATTGCAAATTTTTTTCACGGTCTCCAGATTTTTGTTTTTGTTTATTTGTAGTTCCTTGTTTCATTTGACATTTTGTTTAGTATTGGCTTTGTTTCGGATGACTCTAGGTACTTTAAGGAAATTTAAGAGAGAAGATTTCACTAGGTGCTTATACATCTGTAAGTTCTTTACTTTATATCTGATATTCATGCACATACTGCATGGATGATGAATAGGTTATCTGTGCTTTAAAGGAGTTTATAGTGGGGTAAATTAACCACAATACAGTGCATGAGTGTGCAGACCAATGTGTTTTTACCAAATACTTGAGGTTACAGGAGACAGAACAGTTGGTTTCTGGGGGGAGGGAATTGGGAAAACAGCACTGAGGAGGTGTGTGTAAAAGGGAGAAAGAGCCATGACACAGGAGGCAGTAACATGAGCAGAGTCCAGGTGTGGAGGTACTTGGTGTGGATGGGAGTGTCCCTGCAGGGGACAGGCTGCTCAGGTGGAGTGCTGAGAGGTGAAGCTGGAGAATGAGCAGGAACCAGTGTGTGAAGGATGCCATAGGCACCTGTTCTTTAAAAGTGCTTTCACATGTTATCCACTCAGTTGTCATAGCTGCTCTGGGAAAGAAAAGAGAACTTGCAGGTGTTCCTTTATCCTTTGCATTTTTTCTCCACGTTACTTCTTTTCATAATTTCTACTCTAATTACATGTGAAAAAGTTTGATTATCATTTTTCCTATTTTATAGACAAGGGAACTAATGCTCAGTGATTTATCTAGATCAGTGATTTTCAATTTTATTAATCTCATGGCACACGTGAACTAATTATTAAAATTCTGCAGCACACCAAAAATATATATTTTTCTGATCTGATAAAAAAAGAGGTATAGTTTTGATTCATTTATACTGGACAGTTGTTGTGTTGACTGTTGTCATTTTTTATTTGACAGTTTAGGGGAAAAGAGGTCTGTACCTCTGACTAAATAGTCAGGTATTGCATGTTTTAAAATTTTTTGCAGCACACCAGTGCGCTTCTTGCAGCACACTAGTTGAAAATCACTGATCTAGATCCACATGGCTAAGAAAAGACTGATTTTAGACTAGAACCCAGGTCTTCTGACTAGACTTCTTTTACATTAATTCAATGCCATCTTCCTTTTTCCTTTTCCCATTCCAGTTATTTTAATTCTAAAACTTAAGAGAGTATATAATTTGAGTAAATATGCTTTCTTTTCTTTTTGTTTTCTCTCATGGGTGGTTTAGACAATAAACATTAGTGAAGAATCTAGAAGAGGAATGCTTAGCCTACCTTGACCCTCTGATTTGCAGGTCTGAGAAGGTTAGAACTTGGTAACTTAAGCTGGTTATTTTGTTTTATTTCACTTTAACTCTTTATTATGAAAATTTTCAAACATATCAAAAAATAGAGAAAATTAAAATGAACCCTTAACAGCTTCAACAGTTATTAATTCATAGCCACCCAATTTCATATATAATCCCCTCCTCATACACATATCTGCTTTCAAATATATTTGAGATAATTTAATTTAACTTGAACTATTAAAAAAGTTATGCCCGAGTTTAACTTGAACTCTTATCTCTATTTGTGTCCTAGGCATTAGGTCCAGTTCTTAGTATTTGACCAGCTCTTTTCCCTCCTGACCATGGTATTTATTGAAAATAAAATCTCAGTATACTGCTTCTTTAAGAAGATGTGTCCCGGCAGATTCCTGAAGATCATCAGTTGTGTATAACACAATCTTCTTGCCATTTGCTATTTATTGTCAGCGGTTCTTGTGTCAGCCTCCAACGTGTAGCTGGAGAAAGGTGTTCCCATGTTTGTACTTTGACCATGAGTTGACATAAGTATTATCTTGCAACAGTGGATTTATTTGAGGTTTTTACTGATTGGCAAAGCTGTCATTCAGATTAACCCCTGGGCACATTAGTTGGCAAATTCAGCATGTGATACAATTATTTTTCCTTTTTTAAAAAACTAGAAGTGAATAGAGAAAACAGCTGTACAGAGTGAAGCAAAAGTAGGTTTACAGTTGTGAGTATGCAAAACAGAGTTTATTTATTATTATTTATTAATGAATTTAATAATACTTTGTATTATTTTCCATATGAACAACTATAAACCTACTTCTTCTCCACTGTGTAGATTGGACTTTAGACAGCAGGCAAAGTAGCATTGGCTGTTGCTATTTGCCACATAGGTTGGCATCATGAATAGGCATGGGAAACAAGGAGTTAATGATTAACAAAAGAAAGTTTTTAGGGGATTGTTACATTCCTATAACTTATATTTTGCTGGAACATTTACCCAGCATCTCTTTGCACCTAAAACATGGCCAGTTTCAAGATTATAAAAGCACAGTGTGATGCATGTGCTCATAACTGCACGTGCCTAGACCTGTGTGTATGCACTGAGTATTGCACATCATCTTGCTGACTACCAAGCTCTGTACCCCTATGTTTGTTAAGTGATAATGAGTTTTTAAAATAGAAATATGTATAAAATTGGAAAAGATGCAAGTATGGAGGTATAATGTCAGCACTCTCTTCTGTAGAGCATTTGACTGCTGAGAAAGAGCAGTGCTATTAATAATGATTTCTCAGATATATTTGTTGTAGTGTTTCAATGCTTTTTGTTTCCCCTGGAGATAAAAACAAGACTAAAGTTTGCCATATTCCCTTCTAGCTCAGCCTTAGCTCTGTAAATGTCTCAGTTGAGAAAATATTGATACTGCTTGCCTGCAAATAAGTGAAATGGAATTTAAGGTAATGCAAAGAGGCCCACATGTGTGTGTTTTTATATGTGCACATGCATCTTCTTAGTGGTTGAATATATAAGGGTAATGGTCAGACCATCTTTTCCTGTAGAGTACTTCTTAAATTACAGTACACATTTTTTCAAGATTTTGAGGAGAGTTAGTAACAAGGTGTGAGTGGAGACCACAAGCTCCACAGCATCCCTCTTCTAGAGGCATATACTTCCCAGCTTGGTTAGTTTACTGAAGGCTCAGTGGACCTGGTGACCTGGTGCTCTGTTAAGCATGCCATGGTAGGGGAAAGGGATAAGATTTGTGAGCTTCAGGAACATAAAATCTTTTTGAGTAAGTAAAATATACACGATAAAATAAAAAGTGACCTTTGAAGAATAGGTAAGATTTAGAGTGGTGTGAGGAGAACCAGTTTGTATACCTACAAAAATGAGAATATTGGACCAAATGATTCGAAGGTCTCTTTAGCACTGATAATCTATGTTCTGTGATTTTGGATGTTTAGAAACATCCAAAGAGAGAATATTAGGCTTTTTAAGCTTAGTGAAAAGTAATGTGAATGTTTCTGAGGAAGGCAAAATCTCCTTCTTTTCCTTTTTAATATGCCCTCCAAGGCCTTTGATCACTGTCATACCTGCTTTTGAACATCTTGAAGGACTATATAGCATAATCTGCTGCCCTAAGTATGTTGGAAGAGACAGTGTTTAATTTAAAATACAACAGATATCAGGACTTCTGGTCAAGATGGAGGTGTAGGCAGATACACTTTGCCTCCTTGCACAACAAAAGGTAGGACAACAACAAATTTAAAAACAAAAAAATAATGAGAACTGCTAGAAAATTAAACTGTATGGAAGTCTGACAACCAATAAGTTAAAGAAGAAACATTTACCAAGACTGGTAAAAGGGGTGGAGATAGGCAGCCAGGGTGGAGAGGACTCATGACAAGGTGACTGGAGGACCAGGGTGGGCAAGGTGGCAGTTGGTGGACTGGGTGAGGCAATGGCTGGTCAAGCTGATGGTCCCACATTGGCATGCAGATAAACTGGGAGGAAAAACTGAGGAGAGAGACAGACCATGCAACCCAGGGTTCTAGTGTGGTGAAATAAAGCCTCAAAACCTCTAACTAAAAAAAACCTATGGGGTTTGAATCAGCAGGAGAAACCCCCAGCCTCATTACAGGAAAGTTCGTTGGTGAGACCCATGGGGTCGTAGAACATACACAAAACTGCCCACCTGGGAATCAGCACCAGAAGGGCCCAATTTGCCTGTGAGTAGTGGGGGAACTGACTGGGGAAGTGACTTGCCTGTGGGAAGTGGAGGTAGTGGAGGAAGTTGGCCCAGAGCTGAATAAGCAGCATTGTTCCCTCTCAGACACCTCCCCCACATACAGCACCACCATGGAGTGATGTGGTTTGCCCCACCCTGGTGAATACCTAAGGCTCCACTCCTTACTATGTAATAGGCCTGCCCAGACCAAAAAAAAAAAAAAAAAAATACGGCCCAAATGAAAAAACAGATCAAAGCTCCAGAAAAAATACAACTAAGTGATGAAGAGATAGCCAATGTATCAGATGCAGAGTTCAAAACACTGGTAATCAGAATGCTCACAGAAATGGTTGAGTATGGTCATGAAATAGAGGAAAAAGTGAAGGCTATGAAAAGTGAAATAAAGGAAATTGTTCAGGGAACCAACAGGGAAGGAAACCAGGACTCAGATCAACGGTTTGGATCAGAGGGAAGAAATAAACATTCAACCAGAACAGAATGAAGAAACAAGAATTCAAAAAAATGAGGAGAGGTTTAGGAACCTCCAGGACAATGTTAAACATTCCAATATCCAAATTATAGGGGTGCCAGAAAGAGAGCAAGAAATTGAAAACTTATTTTAAAACATAACGAAGGAGAATTTCCCCAATCTGGCAAAGGAAATAGACTTCCAGGAAGTCCAGGAAGCTCAGAGAGTCCCCAAAAAGTTGTACCCAAGGAAGCACACACCAAGGCACATCATAATTACATTACCCAAGATCAAAGATAAGGAGGGAGTCTTAAAAGCAGCAAGAGAAAAGGAGACAGTTACCTACAAAGGAGTTCCCGTAAGACTATCAACTGATTTCTCAGAAGAAATCTTACAGGCAAGAAAGGGCTGGAAAGAAGTATTCAAAGTCATGAAAGGCAAGGATCTATTTCCAAGATTACTCTATCCAGCAAAGGTATCATTTAGAATGGAAGGGCAGATAAAGTGCTTCCCAGATAAGGCCAAGTTAAAGGAGTTCTTCATCATCAAACCCTTATTGTATGAAATGTTAAAGGGACTTATCTAAGAAAAAGAAGATAAAAAATATGAACAGTAAGATGACAGCAAACTCACAACTATAAATAACCAAACCTCAAAAACAAAAACAAAAATGAACTAAGCAAATATTTAGAACAGGAACAGATTCACAGAAATAGAGATCATATGAACGGTTAGCAGTGGGGTGGGGAGAGAATGGGGGAAAAGGTACAGGGAATAAGACATAAATGGTAGGCACAAAGGAGACAGGAGAAGGTTAAGAGTAGCATGGGAAATGGGGAAGCCAAAGAATTTATATGTATGACCCATGGACATGAACTAAGGCGGGGGAATGCTGGTGAGAGGAGGGGATGCAGGGTGGAGGGGAATAAATGGGAGATAAAATGGAACAACTGTAATAGCATAATCAATAAAATAATTAAGAAAATAAAATACAAGCCCTGGCTGGCATAGCTCAGTGGATTGAGCACGAGCTGCGAACCAAAGTGTCTCAGGTTTGATTCCCAGTGAGGGTACATGCCTGGGTTGCAGGCCATGACCCCTAGCAACTGCACATTGATGTTTCTCTCTCTCTTTCTCCCTCCCTTCCTTCTCTAAAAATAAATAAATAAAATCTTAAAAAATAAAATAAAATACAACAGATATCAAAATTTGAAGATGGAGACACAGGTAAACATGCTTTGTCTCCTTGCACAACTACAGAAAAATTACAACTAGACTACAAAACAAATATCACCCAGATTTTTCAGGAAATAGAGCTGTACGGATGCTCAGCAACCAAGTATTTAAAGAAGGCACATTCAAACAGATGGGTAGGGGGGTCAGAGATGGGGAGATGTAGAGAGGCACAGAGACGCGGAATGGTCAGTCTCACATCTACATGTGGTGGATAAAAATCAGGAGGGACACCTTGGGAAAGAGGGATCCCAGCTCCAGACCAGACAACCAGCCCCAGGTCCTTGCACCAGGAAGATAAGCTCCCATAACTTCTGACTGTAAAAACCAGTGGGGGTTGGGACAGTGGAAGAAACTGCAGGATTCTCAGTATACTCCTCTTAAAGTGCCCACAATGCACTAAAGATTTACACAGACCCATCCCTTCTGGGATTCAGCACCATAGCAACAACTGGAAGGGCACCAGTGGCATATGGGAAGAAATTGAAGTGACTGGCAATAGGGCAAGTGCCAGGAGACAGCTTCCTCCTGGGCAAATCTCCAGAGGCCAGGCAGCAGTATTATCCCTTCTCAAGCTCTCCCCTACTTAGAGCCACAGAGATGTGACACAGGTTGCCCTGTTCTGACAATTACCTAAGGCCCTGACCCATACAACTTACAGATATGCTTTTCTACAATATGCCACACTATTAAGAAAGGGAGACTGCCAAATTGAAGAGGCAAATGAAAAAACAGAAGAAAACTCCAGAAAATGAACTAAATGAAATGGAGATAAGTAACCTATCAGAAATGGAGTTCAAAACACTGGTGGTAAGGATGCTCAGAGAACACATTGAGTATGGCAATGGCATAAAAAAGGCCCAGGCAGAAATGAAGATTGCATTGAATGAAATAAAAAAAAAATCTACCAGGAACCAACAGTGGAGGGGATGAAGCCAGGAATCAGATCAACAATTTGGAACATAAGAAAAAAGAAATCAATCAGAACAGTAAGAAGTAAAAAGAAACAATGAGGATAAGGTAAGGAGCCTCTGGGACATCTTCAAATGTACCAACATCCAAATCATGGGGGTGCCAGAAGAAGAGGAAGAGCAAGAAATTGAAAACTTACTTGAAAAAATAATCACGGAAAACTTCCCTAATTTGGTGAAAGAAATAGAAATACAAATCCAGGAAGTACAGACAATCCCAAACAAATTGGACCCAAAGAAGGCAACCTCAAGACACATCATGATTAAAATGTGAAAGGTTAAAGACAGACTCTTAAAAGCAGCAAGAGAAAAGCCATTAGTTACCTACAAAGGAGTTCCCATAAGACTATTAGCTGATTTCTCAAAAGAAACTCTGTAGGCTAGATGGTACTGGCAAGAAGTATTCAAAGTGGTGAAAAAGCAAGGACCTACAACCTTGATTACCCTATGCAGCAAAGCTATCATTTAAAATGGAAGAGCATATAAAGTGCTTTCCAGATAAGGTCAAGTTAAAGGAGTTCATCATCACCAAGCCCTTATTATATGAAATGTTAAAGGGACTTATTTAAGAAAAAGATGACAACTATGAACATTAAAATGACAATTCACAACTATGAACAATTATATCTAAAAAACAAGGTAAGCAAACAAGCAGAACGGAAACAGAATCATAGATATGGAGATCATTTGGATGCTTATCAGCTAGGAAGGGGAAGGAGGAGAATAGGGGAAAAGGTGCAGTGATTAAGAAGTACAAATTGGGGTATGAAATAGAGAGATGTTAAGAACAGTATAGGAAATGGAGAAGCCAAAGAACTTATATGTGTGACCCATGGTCATGAGCTAAGGGTTAGGGGATTGCTGGAAGGAATGGGGGTACCAGCTGGAGGGGGCAGAGGGGGAAAATTGGGACAGCTGTAATAGCATAGTCAATAAAGTATATTAAAAAATAAATAAAATACAACAGATGTCAAAACTTAAAGAAATCACCAAAAATTGTGTTTACACAACTTTCAGATATGCTTGGGAATATGGTAAGGTGTTCTTTTCCCCTGAATAAAGAGAGTTGTCTTCATTTGAGTCCTTATGAAAACATCTAATGGTAAGAGTTGCCCTCTCAATGACTTTACTTTGAACAACAGACATTCTTTTGGGGATGATGATATATTAACTTGACCTCAGTCAGTACTACTTTTGATACCTATAGAGATTTCTTGACAGATCAATAAAATCAGGGGGGAAAAGACAGAAATTTAACACAGATTTAGCATTGTATATCTTAAAATAAACTTTTTAAAGACTACTTTGAAAAACAATACCAGGCTTTGAGCAAAGGAATATGTTCTGACTTATATTTTAAAAAGATCCTTCTGGCCGTTCAATTTGAGAATAAATTCTAGGAGGGCAGGAATGGAAGTAAGGATTCTTTTCAATATTCCTTGTGAGAGATGCTGAGTTGCTAGTGAAAGTATTGAGAAGTGGTCAGATTCTAACTATGTTTTGAAGGTAGAACCAATAATTTTTTTGTCATTTTTGGATGCAGGGTATGAAAAAGAGATGAATCAAAAATGTATTAAATGCTTCAAAATCAAGCATACCCAACACCCGTTGACTTAGCAGTTCCTCTTCTAAAACTTTAGTTTAGGAAAATAATGTGTGCAAAGATGTTTGTGTATATAAGAATATCTCTCATGGTGTTGTTTATAGTTATGAAAATTTAAAAACAAGTAAATAATAACAGAGAATTGGCTAAACATTGGTAGATCCTATCAGTAAAGTATCACGCAACCATTCAAATGACTTATAAGTCTGCTTCTGGACAAGGAACTTAAGTGATCATATATTTTCAGTTTTTGTGTTTTTATGTATTTTATTGGGAATTTGGGGCATTTTAATGGAAGGTTATCAGATACTATTGGTTGCTGCTATAGTAAGTTAGAGGTTAACTTTTGACTGTGAATATTTTATATCTGGTATAATATCTTAAGAGTCTCTACTATATCATGGATACACTTTCCTGCATAGATATTTCAGTGCTGTATTGCTACCAATTATCTTAATGCTTTTTGTGCAGCCTTTTCTTATTAAGCTGATCTTTTCATCTCAATTTATTCTCACTTTGTGGTTCTTGGTTGCAGCTTTAGAATAAAGTACAGTACCAAGCACAATAATATGTTCAAATATGTAACTAAAGAAATGAATACATAAGTAAACAAAAAACAGATCTTGGTCGGTGTATCCTACTGTGACTATCAAAATATTTTTCTAGGAATGTATTCATAAGAAAAGAAAAAAAAAAACAGCTGTATTGCCCTGACTAGGTGGCTCAGTTGGTTGGAGTGTTGTCCCATATACCAAAAGGTTGAGGGTTCAATCCCCAGTCAGGGCACATATCTGGGTTACAGATTCCATTGCAGTCAGGGCACACATGGGAGGCAACCGATCTGTTTCTCTCTATCTCTCTGACTTCCTTTCTCTCTAAAAATCAATAAATATATCCTCTGGTGATGATTAAAAAAAAACAAAGAACAGGTATATTGAGGTATAACTTATGCACCATAAAGCCTACTCATTGTTAGGATACAATTCAGTGATTTTTGGATTTTATAGAGTTCTGCAACTACCACATCAGTTCATGTTTAGAACATTTCCATCACAGCAAAAAGTCCACTCATGTCTGTTTGCCTTTAAATTCCTGCTTCTACCCTCTGCTTTCTGTCTCTGTAAATCTGCCTTGTGTGGACATTTCATATAAATGTATACTGGTGTAGCTGCTCAGATACACACACACATGCAATTATTTTTATTTTTTTAAACATAGCTCTCTAGGGTTTTCTCCCTTATCTGTGTAGTTTAGGAAACAGTAGTTATGCTCAAACACCTTGAAACAGTAAGACTTTCCCTGTGCTGGTGGATCTGCATGTGGGTGGATAAGCACATTCAAAGTTTAGGCCATTTTCAAATCTGCCCTGACATTTACTTTCCATTCAGTCCTTTCATGTTTCTTCTTTGCCTATTTGCAGCCTCAGAATTGACCACAAGCTTGCCAACCATGACTTTAACCTTATCCTATTAGAGTTGTTCACCTTCCTTGCTCACCTGTCCCCTGGAACATCACTTACACTGACAGCACAGTACTCCAAATTGAGTGATCTCCCTTTGATCAAAAGCTGCCAGTCCTCATAGTTTGCTCTGCCTTGCCCTGACCTGCAAAGCCTCTGTACCTGGTAGGTGGGTGGTGAGGTGGGAATAGTCTCAGGCAAGAATGCCAGACACTCTGACTGTTCTTACTCAACATTTAGCAATTTTTCAAATGTAAATCCTTCTTAGGTTATTGTATTCTGGTAGATTTCCAGAAGACTGTGAAATAGTTTTTTGTCCATTTTATTCTACTTTATAATTGATTTTTTGGGAGAATTGGCTACCTTCTCACTAGTCCAAAGCTAGACATCCTGACTCTCAGAATGTATTATTTTGGTCATTTCCCCAGGTATACTTACTGTTAGTCTGTGTGTGTGTATTGTGTATATACACACACATACTTCGTATTCATATTGCATGGCCGGACACTTTCTGGACAGACCATACACACGTATGTGTGTGTATGTGTGTACATATACACATACATACCTGTGTATATGTGTGTGTGTGTGTGTGTGTGTATATATATATATATATATATATATATATATATGAGATTTTTATTCAGAAGTCAGTGGCATTTATATACACCAACAATGAACTATCAGAAAGAGAAACTAAGAAACAATCCCATTTACTATAGGAACAAGAAAAGTAAAGTACCTAGGAATAAATTTAACCAAGGTGGTAAAAGACTTATACTTGGAAAACTACAGAACACTGAAGAAAGAAAGTGAGGAAGATACAAATAAATGAAGTTTTAAGGAATTGGTTCATGAGATTGTGGTACTGGCATTTCTAAGATCCATAGAACAGCCAGGCAGGTAAGAGTTGATGTTAGCCTTGAGTCTGAATTCTGCAGGGCAGCAGGCAGGAAACACAGGCAGGACTTCTGTGTTGCAGCCTTGAGGAGAATTCCTTTTTCTTCAAGACATGTCCTTACTTAGTCTTAAGGACTTCAGTTGTTGGATGAGGCTCATTTATATTATGGAGGGTAATCTGCTTTACTCAAAGTCTGTTGATTTGTTAATTATATACAAAAAATTCCTCCACAGCAACATTGAGTGTTTTACCAAAAACTGCATGCCATAGCCTAGCCAAGTTGACATATAAAATTAATTATTACACTTGCCCTCTGAGGATTCAGGGTAAGTTTTTTTTAGTCTGTGTATAGTCTGCTTTCTGTCTACTTTGTAGCATGTAATCTTGTTTGAGTTAAGCTAGCAGTTCCATAGTATGTATATTTTATATAGGATGTATATTTTACGTACATGCTCTGCTTTTACACATTCACATCGTTGGTCATCTTCAGCTTAGAATGCTCTGTGTGCCCAAATCTTATCTGTGTTTCTGAAGGCTAGATCACACACACATACATTTTTCTTTGCACTCTATACACCAGTTCTCCAGAACTACTTCTTGTTAATTAATTACGCCATATTCTGTCATGCCATTGTGCTTTTGCACACAGGTTCCTACTGCTTAGAACAGCCGTCTCTCTTACTTTCTGTAAGGCCTTTATAGTGTTCTGAGGTAGATAGACCTATTTGTTCCTTTTTATTATACTCCCATTGTCCCCTGTGATTATTTCTACTAAGGTTTTTATCCCATATATTGTCATTGTTTGCATATCTGTCTGTTCATAAGACTTTTTTTCCTGAGAGCAGAGGTCACTGCACTCCTGTCCTTTTCAAAGCTTATCCTTAGCCAAGCCCAAGTATGTGGCCTGTAGTACCTAAGTAAATGATTTGCAGGATGAATAAACTGAATATGTGTTAAAGATTTAGAAGTTGTATTTCTTCTGTAATTTCTTTTTCTTGTAGAATGTGGAGATAATGACTTCTTGGGGATGAATCAAATCTAACTGTCAGAGAAGAGCCTTGGGTTAGACTCCTTATATCCTTGGGCACACTAAATATTCACTTGACTCATTGATAGAAATAGTTTTATTTAATTTTCCATTTTGTGCATAGCTTCAGAATTGTTAAGCAGGTGTTTTTGATTAGAAATGTTGATTTATTTTTGCTTGCATTTTTGTATATTTGCATTGTATGAATATCAAAGCATCTAAGACAGCTTCATATTCTTTCTAGCTAAAATGTTATAGTGATAACTGATGACTAATTTGTAAACAATATTAATGATGGTAAAATAACTTGTTCCTTTTCCTATTAGATGTTGATCATCTTTCTGAAGTAGAATCTCCATGGCCTGAACAGTTTCTGAAAATCATTTTGAGCAAAATATCTGTTTAATAGAAAGATAACCACATCAAGATGGTTGGAAAACTGAAGCAGAACTTACTATTGGCATGTCTGGTGATTAGTTCTGTGACTGTGTTTTACTTGGGCCAACACGCCATGGAATGCCATCACCGAATAGAGGAACGTAGTCAGCCTCTCAAATTGGAGAGCACAAAGACCACTGTACAAACTGGCCTGGACATCAAAGCCAATAAAACTTTCGCCTATCACAAAGATATGCCTTTAATTTTTATCGGAGGCGTGCCTCGGAGTGGAACCACACTCATGAGGGCCATGTTAGATGCACATCCTGATATTCGCTGTGGAGAGGAAACCAGAGTCATTCCCCGAATCCTGGCCCTGAAGCAGATGTGGTCACGGTCGAGTAAAGAGAAAATACGCTTGGATGAGGCTGGTGTCACTGATGAAGTGCTGGATTCTGCCATGCAAGCCTTCTTACTAGAAATCATTGTTAAACATGGGGAGCCAGCTCCTTATTTATGTAATAAAGATCCTTTTGCCCTGAAATCCTTAACTTACCTTGCTAGGTTATTTCCCAATGCCAAATTTCTCCTGATGGTTCGAGATGGCCGGGCATCAGTACATTCAATGATTTCTCGAAAAGTTACTATAGCTGGGTTTGACCTGAACAGTTACAGGGACTGTTTGACCAAGTGGAATCGTGCCATAGAAACCATGTATAACCAGTGTATGGAGGTTGGCTATAAAAAATGCATGTTAGTTCACTATGAACAACTTGTCTTACATCCTGAACGATGGATGAGAACCCTCTTAAAGTTCCTCCATATTCCGTGGAACTACTCCGTATTACACCATGAAGAGATGATTGGGAAAGCTGGGGGAGTATCTCTGTCAAAGTGAGTAGATGTCATGTTTTCTATTTCGACTCTGTTCAGCTAATAAAGATGTGTATGTGTATATGTATATATGTATATGTATATCTTAATATGTGTGTATATATGTATGTGTGTGCGTATAAACTGCAGACCTTTTCTTGAACAGATATAGCTTCATCACTGAGTTTTTTTTAAAAGTCTTTAGCCAATTTATTATAGACCCTTTCAATTACTTAATTAATTTATGAATTGTGGTTCTTTTTATTAGTTTAATGAAGGCAAATGCAATATGTAGCAGTGACCTTTATCATGGACCTCAGGCTTTAATGCCCATCATTCAATTTTAGTGGCTTCTGATTTCTAATTTCTAGATATTTTCATTAGTAAGAATAGTTGGCTTTTGCATAGATTAGGGTAAATATCAGGAGAAGCCTCTACCATGTTGGTGAGCATGTAGTAAATTCTGAGCATTTAGGAATTTTTAGTGATAAAGAAAAAATAAAGCTAAAATGATCTAACACAGTCTCTTCATTTTACAGATAGGAAGACTGAGTCAGAAAGATCAAAATGATTTACTCAAATTTAGATGTCAAGGCCAGAATCAGAGTCCATGCCTTGGTCTCAGTGGTTTAGTGCTTTTTTTGTGGCATGTTATTATATGCAGTGCTTCTGTTGTCACCTGGTGGATACTTCTTTTGTTCTTTACAACAAGCTGAAATTTGAGAGCTTAATCTATCATCCATACAGGAAGTTCCTTAGAATCAAATACTTCTAAAGCCATTGCATTTTTTTCCTTTCTCATGAAGTGATGACTAGTGTATTCTTACTTAATCTGATAACCTGACTTACATATCTAGAGTGAGGATATAAAAATGGAGACTACTCTCTTTGTACAGTAGTCTGAAAAACTGTTTTTTTTTCCCCCAGCAAGCCCATTGCTTTTTCTGAGCAGCTTGAGCTCTTTTTGTAAAATAATCTAAACACATTATTTGCATGCTATCTAAGAAATAAAAAATTCAGAATCCTTTTAAAAAGAGGAGAGTACTGTTAAATTCAGGTAGCATTTCCTTGTGAAGAAAAGTTGGTGAGAACAATTTTATCTCTTATTTTGTTATTTATAAAAATAATATATACCCCCTGTAAAAAACAAAAACAAACAAACAAAAAAACAGAAAAAGTGGTATACTTCCCTTGTGTAGCCTGCTTGCCCCTATAAAGGAATATCTTGATTTGTTTCTAATGTATAGAACTTGTACAGTAAGTATTGATTCTTCTTTTTATTTTCACATTTTTTATTGTTGTTCAAGTATAGTTGTCTCCGTTTTTCCCTCACCACTCCTCCCTACCCCAGCCATCCCCACTTCCCACCCTTGATCCTACTCCCCTTTGGTTTTGTCCATGTGACCTTTACATATGTTCCTGAGAACCTGTCCCCCTTTTCCCCCCATTTTCACCTCTTACCTCCCCTCTGGTTGCTGCCAGTTTGTTCTTAATTTCAATGTCTCTGGTTATATTTTGCTTGCTTGTTCCACTTATAGGTGAGATCATATGGTATTTGTCTTTCACTGCCTGACTTATTTCACTTAGCATAATGCTGTCCAGATCCATCCATGCTGTCCCAAAAGGGTAGGAGCTCCTTCTTTCTTTCTGCTGCATAGTATTCCATTCTTGAACAGATGCGTAAATGTACCATAGTTTTTTGATCCACTCATTTACTGATGGGCACTTAGGTTGCTTCCAGCACTTGGCTATGTAAATTGTGCTGCTATGAGAATTTTGAAAAGAACAGATACCTTTCTGCACCTAGCTTTCAGTTATTGATTACAGACTCCTAGGTTAATACCTATCACTCCAGTGGCTCTATGTTATTGGTATTGATTCAAACAAGTTATGGTTCTAGTTATTGTCATCACAGTTTATTGCTTTTTCCAGATAATAAACCATAACTAGTTTCTAATCACATGTATTCTTAGGTAAACATTTCACTTTGTGTGCTTATGTGTTGACATAGAGATTCTGATGCTAGTTCCTTCTGTTAATATAAAGTAAGTCTATTAGACCCCTCAGTCTTTCCAAGTAGGGACTAAAGAGGTATGATAAAGTTATATGTGGTAAAAATCAGGGAAGGATAATTTTGCATATATACTTACTATGTTTAAGTCAAACATGAAGACCAATAAAATTCATAGAAATTTTGAATTCATTGATTCCAGAAGGGAAAGAGACCTTAGCATTTCATATATGGTGTGAACATCCAGTGAGCTTCTATGCTTTATCAAGAAATGACAGAACCATGACTGAAATTTCCAATGCTTATTCCCAAGACATACCACTACATGAGTTTGTAAAAATTAAGGTATAACAGTGGATTGAACATGGGCTGCGAACTGAAGTGTCGCAGGTTCGATTCCCAGCCAGGATACATTCCTGAGTTGCAGGCCATAATCCCCAGCAACTGCACATTGATGTTTCTCTCTCTCTCTCTCTCTAGCTCCCTCCCTTCTCTCTCTAAAAATAAATAAATAAAACCTTTTTAAAAAATTAAGGTATAACATATAGTAAATGTGTAAATATTCAGTGTACAATTTGATGAATGTTTACATCTATATACATTTGTGTAATCATCCATAGCAAGATACAGAAACATACTAGCACCTGGTATGGATGCTAGTGAAAAAGGAGGCTCTTTTACACTCCTTATTCAATACCCTCCTCAACCCAAAAGTAACCACTATTCCAACCTCTGTTGCCAGAGGTGAAATGAAGGTTGTATGTGAAGTTCAAGAACAATCAATCTTGCTTGTTTTTAAACTTCATATGAATGCAATCATAACTATTATTTTGTGCCTAGCTTCTTTTATTTAACATGAGATTCACCTATAATATAGTAAATAGTAATAATTCATTCTTTTTCATTGCTGTGTTTTTTTAAACTTAACACAATTTATCCATTGTTCTATTGATGGACATCTGGTGGTGTTTCTAGTTTCTGGATATTATGGGTAAAGTTGCTAAGAATATTTTTGTACATTACTTTTGGTGGATATAAGCATTAATTTCTTTTGGGTATATACCAGTGAGTAGAATCACTGGATAAGATGTCTGTATATCTCTACATCTAGATCTAGATCTGTGTATCTTTAACAGATACTTCCTGTTTTCCAGAATATCTGAATCATTCATGTATGGCTGTACCATTCATGTATGTCTAGATGATACATTAATGTGTCCTAGTTGTTTCACAGTCTTTGCCAACACTTGGTATTATCAGTCTTTTTAGTGTTAGTGCGGTGTAAGAATTTTTTAAAACTTAAAAACAAAATAAAGTAATAGCACTTCAAATCCTGTTTGAAACAGTCATACCCAGAATTCCAATAAAAAATAGATAAGAGCAGAGCTACTTTGGCTGAGGCAGGTCTAATTTAGACCTTACTGCCTCTTTTAAGATGGAGTTCCTGCTCTCAAATAAGAGTTAATTGGGGAGTAAGGCAGAAACATATAAAATTATTCCATTAGTAAGTACCAAGTTCTTACTAATATTCCATGTTAGTTAGAATCATGACAGTAGGAATTTGCAGCCCTGAGTTGATGATCCTTTGCATTTACCATTCTATAAACATTTTTATTCTGGAAAAATTATTTAAAATAAGTACTTTAATACTTATTTTAGTATTATTTAGTACTAAAATACTGAAAATAGTCAGCCTTGAAGGCTTGAAAAGGTTACCAGACGACTCAGGAATGGTCTGTCCAGAAGGTATCCAACCATGTAATATGAAAAATAGGGATATGTATTGAAGAAGATACAAGATACAAAAAACATTGTACATAGGACAATGACACCTCAGTCCCCTTTCAAGTAGGCACCTTGGGACTTTACACAGTTTGGACAATCTCCATTAGCTGCCCCATCACATTTGCCTGAATCTCATGGAGGGTCTGAAATCTCTAACCTCTCAAAGGTAATTTTAGTTTTAGAAAAAGCCAGAAGTCACAGGATGCCAAATCTTGGCTGTAGTGGGGTGGGGGTGCTGCATCACCTGGTGATTTGATGTTCTGCCATAAAACTCTGCACCAGAGTGATGTCCTGATGAAGCTGCCAATCACCAGTGGCCCATAAATGTGGCCTTTTGAATCACCTGAATAGTTTTCATGAAGGAACATTCAAGTTTCACACAAAATTTGATGCAGATTCATTGCTCTCCTCGCTCAGTCAGTTTGAATGTGAGGGCTACACAGTACACATGCTCATTCAGTGGTATCTACCACTCCCACTGACTAGTACAGTGAAGTCATCATTGTTCACTCATGTGCATTCTAGCCCACTCTCCTTGGCTGCCAGTTTACATCAATGTCATGCGAGCCATCTCATTATATTAATGGTTGGCTGGACTTTTTCTGGACAGACCTTGTATATGCAGAAGTTGTTGAAGACAACAACAAGGAGGGTCTTCACAGTTCTACCTGCATTAACTTGTTAAGTATGAAACTTAAGCTTTTCTTGTGAATTTCCAGTTATGTTCGGTTTGGTTGGCACCTCTTACTTTCCTGGTCAGTTCCAGTTACAGAATAGTAGGAGGCATAGGGTAATCACCTATGAGCATGTAAATTCTATGAAAGAATTTTGTACAAGAAAACATACTTTCATTCTGGGGTGGTCCAGAAAGTCTTCCTTACAGACTAGTGTATATAAGCCAGACTTTTTAAAAACTGAAAATTGAAGCAAAGAATTTAATGAGTGGAAAAAGGAATGAAAACAGATAGCTTAAGCTAGCTGATAATTTAGTTTTAGTTCTACACTTAGGTACAACAATGGAATTTTAAATATACTATTTATCCTTCATGTTTTTAGGTAGTTATTTAAAGTCCAGTAGTAGCTCTAGTTTTTCCAGTGACTGGCCTTATAACTTTGATATTTTGAATATCATGTTCTGTTTTAATAAATTATTCAACCATTCTGTTCAACTTTACATTAAACTGAGTCATAGTCTTAAATATAATGGCTTCAAAAATTGATACAGAACTCACTAATCTAATTCTTCCAAACTAAGAGAGATTAGGGGAAAAAATCAAGGCATTTAAAAATGTGTTTTTTGCCTTTATCTTCCAAGATATGTTTGTGTAGAGGGCTTCCAGTCAGGATGGAGGTTTAGGTAGACAAGCTTCATCTCCTTGCACAACCACAAAAAAGAATTACAACTAAATCTCAAAACAAATAACATCTAGAACTGTCAGAAAATCAAACTATATGGATGTCTGACAACCAAGGCTTTAAAGAAGTCACATTCATCCAGACAGGTGCCTTTTACAGGGAGTCAAAGCAGCTTTACCTAATACACAGGAACAAACACAGGGAGGCTACCAAATTGAGGAAACAAAGAAATATGGCCCAAATGAAAGAAAAGAACAAAACACCAGAAAAAAAGTAAACAAAACAAGATAGCCAACCTATTATAGGCAGAGTTCAAAATACTGGTGTCAGGATGCTCCAAAAACTTATTGAGTATGGCAACATTGTCATGTTTTTCCCTTTTTTTGTTTGTTTAGTTTGTTTGTTGATGACTTTACATAAATGGCATCACAGTCTGTGTTTCTTTCTGTCAGTTGTCTTTTTCCCTTTTGCTTAACATTATCTTGAGATTTACCTATTTTGAAGTATATAGCTATCATTAATTTGTTTTTATTGCCACTATATTATAGGTATAATATAGCTTATTTATATATTTATACTGTTGCTGAACATTTGAGCTGTTTTTCGTTTGGGGCTATGCACATTTTTTAAGGTGTTCTCTTTAAGGGTTTCTCTAAGATATGCACTTAGGAATATAATTGCTGGATCATGGGAAAAGTACATAATTGAACTTCACTGGGTAATGCCAAATTGTTTTCCAAAACGTTTGCAGTAGTGTGTACTGCTACTATCAGAGTATAAAACTTTTATAAGGATCCATATTTTTACCACTAGGCTTTTCTTTTTTTCACTGTTAATATTTGATGTTACTTTCAGTTACATATATAAATATAGACATTTTTAAACTTTATGTAAATCAGCATCATATATTTAGATAATAAAAATTGGGATCATTTAGTGTACAGAATTATAATGCATTTTATAACCTTCTTAATTTAATTATATACTATGGCCTGGCTTTTTAATTTTTCTAATTGGGTAAGAGTAAATGATAACTCATGATTTTAATTTTTAATTACCTTATTAATGAGCTTGACTACTATATATTTTCACTGGCCATTTGTGGACTCTTCTGTGAAGTCTTGTTCATGACTTTTGCCCGTTTTTCTGACTGCTAAGGTTTGTCTTTCTTTTGGTAGCATTTATCTGATATATATGTTATAAATTGCTTATCTCATTAACTTGTCTTTTAACTTTACAATCTCTTTGATGAATCTAAATTTTTCCTTTTTATTAAATTTATTGGGGTGACTCTAGTTAACAAAACAATACAGGTTTTAGATGCACAATTCCATGATATAACATCTGTACACTGTATTGTGTATTTGTCACCCCAAGTCAAGACTCCTTCCATTGCCTTCCCCCCCCCCATAAGTTCCCCCACACCTCTCCTTTCCCTGGAAAATCATCACACAGTTGTTCATGTCCATGAGTTTTCTCTCTTTTTTTTTCTTTTGCTTAATCCCTTTACCCCACACAGAGCAAGCACCCCCTGCATAGCTGTCAGCCTGCTCTCTGTCTATGTATGGACCTGTCTCTGTGTCACTTGTTAGTTCCTTTTGTTCTTTAGATTCCATGTGTGAGTGAAATCATATGTTACTTGTCTTTCTCTGTTTGGCTTCTTTCACTTAGCATAATGCTCTCCAGGTCCATCCATGCTGTCACAAAGGGTAAGGTTCCCCCCCCCCCTTTTTTTCTTATGGCCGAGTAGTATTGATGAATAGAAGATTTAAACTTGTTGCATTTATCACTCTTCCATTATGGTTTTTGTGTTTTGTAAAGAAATTCTTTCTTATTCTAAGGTCATAAAAATAGTCTCCTATATTTTCCCAAAACTTAAAAAAAGTTCCATTCACAGTAATCAATCCAAAATTTATTAATCAGTGTGGAACTTATTTTTAAAAGTGAAATACATATTCATTTTCTATTTTTTTTCCTTATAGACAGCCAATTTCCCAGAACTATTTGTGGAGTAGTTACTTTTTTCTTAGTAATGTTTAGTACCAGCTAGGTTAAATATTAAATATCCATATATGCATTATTCTACTAGTGAGATCTCTCTCTTCAATTTTACTCTATTTGGGGGGGTTCATAGTTAGAAATGCTTTTGTTTTATTTTTTAAAGATATTTTATTGATTATGCTATTCCAATTGTCCTATTCCCCCCCTCCCCTTTATTCCTCTCTGCCCTGCACCCTCTCCTCCCACCAGCATTCCCTTACCTTAGTTCATGTCCATGGATCATACATGTAAATTCTTTGGCCTATATATTTCTTAAAATATTCTTAACCTCCCCCTGTCTATTTGGTGCCAACCATTTATGCTTCTTATTCCCTGTACCTTTTCCCCCTTTCCCAATCTTCCCTGCTGATAACTCTCTATGTGATCTCCATTTCATGATTCTGTTCCCATTCTGGTTGTTTGCTTAGTTCATTTTTGGTTTTTTGGTTTTTTTAGGTTCAGTTGTTGATAGTTGTGAATTTGTTGTCATTTTACTGTTCATATTTTTTATCTTCTTTTTCTTAGGTAAGTCCCTTTAACATTTCATACAATAAGGGTTTAGTGATGAACTCCTTTAACTTGACCTTATCTGAGAAGCACTTTATCTGCCCTTCCATTCTAAATGATACCTTTGCTGGATAGAGTAATCTTGGAAATAGATCCTTGCCTTTCATGACTTTGAATACTTCTTTCCAGCCCTTTCTTGCCTGTAAGATTTCTTCTGAGAAATCAGTTGATAGTCTTACGGGAACTCCTTTGTAGGTAACTGTCTCCTTTTCTCTTGCTGCTTTTAAGACTCCCTCCTTATCTTTGATCTTGGGTAATGTAATTATGATGTGCCTTGGTGTGCTTCCTTGGGTCCAACTTCTTTGGGACTCTCTGAGCTTCCTGGACTTCCTGGAAGTCTATTTCCTTCACCTGATTGAGAAAGTTCTCCTTCATTATGTTTTCAATTTCTTTCTACTCCTCTTCTCCTTCTGACACCCCTTGATTTGGATGTTGGAACACTTAAAAAAGTTGTCCCAGAGGTTCCTAAGCCTTTCCTCATTTTTTAAAATTCTTGTCTCATTATTCTGTTCTGGTTGAATGTTTATTTCTTCCTTCTGGTCCAAATCGTTGAGTCCAAGTTTCTTTCCCATCACTGTTGGTTCCCTGTACATTTTCCTTTATTTCACTTTTCATAGCCTTCACTTTTTCCTCTATTTTGTGACCATACTCAACCATTTCTGTGAGCATCCTCATAACCAGTGTTTTGAACTCTGCATCTGATATTTTGGCTATCTGCATCTGACACACTGCAAAATGTCTTCATTGCTTAGTTGTACTTTTTCTGGAGCTTTACTCTGTTCTTTCATTTGGGCCATTTTTTTTTTTTTTTGTCTCAGCAGAGTCTTAGGGGTGGAGCCTTAGGTATTGGCCAGTGCGGGGCAACCCACTTTGCTGCTTTGTGGTGTTGTATGTTGGGGAGGAGCCCAAAAGTGAACAATGCTGCTTGCTTAGCACTGGGCCAACTTTCAGTCATTTCCCCCACTATCCATAAGCAAATTGGCCTCTTCTGGTGCTGATTCCCAGGTGGGTGGGTTTGTGTATGTTCTAGGACCCTGTGGTTCTCTCCAATGAATTCTCCTGTGAGGCTGGGAGTTTGTTCCGCTTCCACAGCCCCCACAGATTTTTACTGCCAGAAGTTTTGAGGCTTTATTTCCCCACGCTGGAACCCCGGGTTGCATGGTCCATCTTGCTCCCCAGTTTTTCCTCCCAGTTTATCTGCATGCAAATGTGGGACCACCCGTCTGCCAGATGCCACCTTGCTGTGAGTCCTCTACACCCCAGCTGTCCATCTTCACCCCTCCTACCAGTCTGGATGAATATTACTTTAACTCCTTGGTTTTTGAACTTCCATACAGTTAAATTTTCTGGCAGTTCTGGTTGTTTTTTGTTTTTAAATTTGTTGTTGTCCTTTTCTTGGTGGTGCAAGGAGGCACAGTGTATCTACCTACTCCTCTATCCTGGTCAGAAGTCCAATTTTATTCTATTTTAATTATTACTATAGTTTTGCAAAACATCTTCATATCTTATAGAACACTGCTTAGTTCTTCCTTAGGATGTCTTGGTCCATTTTAGCCCTTTCTTCCTCCATATAAATCATACTTAAAGGTAATTTTGAGAACAATAGCCATTATTATGATATTGTCTTCCTACCAGTAACATAGTATGTTTCTCCATTTATTTAGTTATTCAGTATTTTTATATTATATAATGTTGTTTAGAAAAGAAATATTTCTTTTGATTAATTATTAAGTACCTTCTTATTGTTGTTAATGTAAATAATGTATGTGTTGTTTTTAAATTTTGTTAGTCATTCTTATATAGAAATGCAGATGACTTTTGTATACTTATATCTTGCAGTTTTCCTAAGGTATTGTGGTTTTGCCAAAGCTAGGACTTCTAATAATAACAAGCAACCTTGTTTTAAAGCAATAGGGGTCAATTTGCTCCCTGGGAGACATTTGGCAATGTCTGGAAATTTTGGTTGTCACAACGGTGGGGTGGTAGCACTACTGGCATCTAATGGGTAGAGGCCGGGGATTCTGCTGAACATTCTACAATGCACAGGACAACCCCCACAAAAAAGAAGTTATTCAGACCAGAGTGTCAGTAGTGCTAAGGTTGAAAAAACTAAAAATAAGTTTTTTCTTAAATTGTGAAAAATTTCAAATACAAAAATTATAATGGTATACAAAACCCCAATATATGACCACATACAATTATTACTGTAGGCTGACATTGATTGATTTAACTCTCTCTTTCTTCCCATTTCTGAATTATTTTAGAGAAAATCCAAGATATATCATTCATCTTGTTTTTAAAAATTAATGAATGATTTATTCAAGTAGACATCAAAGGTCTTAAATCAGGCAGTTATTTAAAAATAAAAACAACATTCTGATTGTAATTCACCTAAAGCTTTTTCCCCAATAAAGTATTTTATGTCATTAGTTCCTGTGAAGACATATTCAGTGAGTAAAATGGTTAAGATTTTGGTTTCTTAGTCAAATTTTCCTGGTATTGTCACTCTTGCTCCACCCACAAAGATAGAAATTGAGAGAGGAGGTGAGCCCTGGCTGGGTGGCCCAGTTGGTTAGAGCGTCATCCTTACATCTCGCTCACATCAATGTTTCTCTATCTCTCCCCCCTTCAAAATCTATGGAACATACTCTCGGGTGAGAATTAAAGAAAACGAGAGGAGGTGAAGCCGATTTAGAAGGAGAGGTTTACTGAAAACAAGATGGAGGGAAAAGAAAAAGGGAGCGAGCTTGATCAGTCAAGGGAGTGCACACTAAGAAGGAGAGTATGACTCCCTGAACTGCTGCCAGAGTCTGCCTTCTATTTCTTCATGCTTTCCAGGTTCTGCGTGGGCTGCATGCCCAGGTGCAGAGTGGAGCTCTTTAGGATGTGCCTAAAAAGAAACTTTAAACTTACCTTGGAGAAGCTTTAAAAAAATAACTGAAGAACATTCCCCTCCATTTAAGAGAGGCTCTGCCTGTCTCAGTTTAAATCCCAGCTCTGCCACTTACAAGTGGTGTGAACCTACACAAGTTACTTTATTTCTGTGAGTCTTGGTTTATTTCTTGTTTAAAAGGTTGCATCTAAGAGGGAAAACCTAGAGGCATTCTTATAAAGGCTACAGATGAACAGTCAGATAAAGAAGTACAATGGATGGGTCCAGAAGGGTCCCAAGAGAGACAGCTCTGGCGTGAAACTGGGATGCCCCAGCCCCCCAGCATGTGGATATGTTCATCAACCCAGGAGCTCCTTAAAGTGTAGTGACCTAAAACAGCAAACATTTTTTATATCATAGTTTCTATGGGTCAGGATAGAAAGCACAAGGGGAAAAACATTAGACATTCTTTGATTAAGTGCCAGTCAGATAGGGGAGTGTAAACTAGTACAGCCACTTGGGAAAAGTACTAGTTATAGCTACTTGGCAAAACTTATGCCTACCTTATGACAAGTCAGATATTCTCCTGGGTATACAGGCAACAGAAAAAAGTTGTGTGCATAAGAAAATTATACCAAAAGACTTATCCAAAAATATTTATAGCAGCACTATTTATAATAATAGCCAAAAGCTGGAAACAAATCCAGGTGCCCATCAACAAGGAAATAGAAAATGTGATATATTCATACAGTGAGTTACTACTCAGCAATAAAAAAGGAACAAACTTCTGGGACTGTTCTCTGTCTTCTTCTGGGTGGTAGTTACATGGGTGTATAAATAAAACTTTGAGTTAAACACTTAAAAAAGTTCCTGTTCATGAAGTTCTGTGTGTATTCCATCATATGAAAGAAAAGGTTAAGATCTTGAAGGAATATGTATCTTTATTTCTCTGTCAGTGTTGTTCAAATCAGGCATAAATAATACCATGTAATTAAAATCATTGTGGAAGGAAGTTCAACCACAGTTGTGTTGTTTCTAACTGCTAAAAACCTTAATTAAGATATAATATGTTAAAGCTATTTACTTTTGAGAAAAAAAAACATAAAGCCAGACCTAATGATGAATGTGTTGATTACAGTATTTGATTTTAGGTAATATTTTAATATTTCATAAATGTTATTTTGAAGTCCAGATTAAATAAGGGCAATTATTAGCAACATTTAACCATCTATGGGGTTATCTCATGCTGGAGATGAAGGTGGAATGAGCAAGTGAGGGGACTTGTGAGAAATTGAATGCCAGTGTTTTTACAACTACTTGTAGGCCATAAAAAAGAAATGAAATCTGTTCCTTGCAAAGAATGCAAGGCTGGCCAAACACCAAAATGTTGCTACACAGAGAAAATAAAACAAGCAGAGACAAAACCACAACAGAACTGCTTTCATCCCAGAATGTTTAAGGAACTGAAGAATAAGGAAACTGAGACATGACCAGGGCACAGGGGAGAGGAAGGTTAATCATGTGAGGAGAGAGATTTTTTTTCTTGACCTTGTACTACTAACTATTAAAGTTAGAATTAGAAACAGATTTCTCCTGCTTATTCATTTATTCAGCAAATATTTCTTGAACTTCTGCTAGGTGGTTAGCACCATTGTAGGCACTTGTGATACAGTAGTGAACAAGAGACAAAAATTCCTGTTTTTGTCAAACAAATACTGGAGATAGGAGAGGGGCAGGAATGTACACACACATTTTATATGTTGCAGTGAGTTTACATTAACTGGCTACTTTCTTGTTTATTGTTCTTGGTATTTGGTATGATGAGATATCATAGGGTCAGGTCAAATCAGGAATCAGTAATTTCTTCAACATGGCTTAGTTTCTCTTAGAGAAGTATGGTATTTCAGGACCACTGGATCAGGCTATCCCAGTCCTTTTTCAGTGCCCCCTAATTATTTTAGATGTCTGCAGCTCAGCTTTTAGTACAGGGATTGGCAAACTGTGACTCGCCACCTGTTTCTGTATGGCCTATGAGCTAAGAATGGTTTCTACAAAATTTTTAAATGTCGTAAAAGTAAGAAGGATGCGCAACAGAGACTAGCTTGAAAGCCACAAGATACTTGCTGTCTAGTCTTTCACAGAGTTTGCTGACCTGCATGCTAGTAGATTCTTCAGAACGTGTCTGTGGAAACAATATTCCCTGATTTCTTAATTTTGATAATATCTCTGTGCCCTTTGTACCTCAAAGTTAGTTTTGCTGGATATAATTTTTTGGCTCAGTTTTCCTCTATATGTATATTAAATAGATTGCTCCATTTTCTTTTGGCAAAAACTATTGATGTTGAAAAGTCTGATATCTAATTTTGATTCTTTTTAAAAATTTCTTCTTTTATTTTTCTCCTATAAAGCACTTGCCACTTTTGCCTAGATGCTCAAAGGATTTTTTTCCCTTGAAAGTCCCATAATTTTAACAGAATATGTCAATGTTGGTCACTATAAAGCACACATTCTGAGGAGGATTGTGCACTCTGTTAACATATACCAAATTGTTTTTTAAAGAATGTTTTCTTTGAATTTGGTTTTCAGTATCTCCTCTGTTACTTAAATTTCATTTTTATCCTTCTTCAGAGACTCTTATTGTTCATATGCTGGGTTTGTTTTGTTTTGTTTTGTTTTTGTTTTTGTTTATTTTGGCTTTAATATTTGGTCACTTTGACTCGAATTCATTTTATCTCTTAATTTACTTTTTATTTCAAAATGTTTCTTCTATTTCCAATTATTTTAAATCAGAAAATTCTACTCCATTTTTAATTTATTTTAAGAGTATCTGTTATATTTATTAACTCTTTTCTTTCTTCCAAGTTAGTCTTCATTTCTGAAATGATTTTTTTCTTTTGTTTCTGATTTTTTCCTGAGTTCTGTTATTTCATTTCTGAGTTTTTGTAATTATGATTTACAAGGTCTGTCCAGACAAAGTCCAGCCATTGTTAATATAACGAGAATGGTTTGCACAACACCAGTATAACCTGGTAGCCAAGAAGAGTGGACTGGAATGCACATATGTGAACAATGATGACTTCACTGTACTAGTCAGTGGGGGTGGTAGATGCCATTGAGTGAACATGTGTACTTTGTGGCAGTTACATTCAAGATGACTGAGTGAACAGAGCAACAAATCTGCATCAAATTTTGCATTGAGCTTGAACATTCCTCTATGGAAACTATTCAGATAATTCAGAAGGCCACAGCTGTGGGCAACTGGTGATTGACAGCTTCATCACGACAATGTGCGCACTCATGCATCACATCTCATGCAGTTTTTTGGGCAAAACATCAAATCACCCAGGTGACTCAGCCCTCTTACAGCCCAGGCGTGGTGTCCTGTGACTTCTGGCTTTTCCCAAAACTAGAATCACTTTTGAAAGGTTAGAGATTTCAGACCATTGATGAGATTCAGAAAAATATATGACAGGGCACCTGATCACCACTGGAAGAACTGTGTGAGGTCACAAGGTGCCTACTTGGAAGGGGATTGAGGCATCATTGTCCTGTGTACAATGTTTCTTGTATCTTGTATCTTCTTGAATAATGTCTCTTTTTCATAGTATGTGGCTGGACATCTTCTGGACAGACTTTGTATGTTCTTTTATGTCTTGTATCATTTTCTTAATATCTTTTAGCTTGTTTTAAAGTAATAACTTACTATTTTAATATGTTTTGTGGGCATGTCTTTCTGGCTGCTTTCCTTATCCCTAGGGAGAGGTTTTTTTTTTTTTTGCTTTTTTTTTTCCAAATTATAGAATAAAAGTTTCAGGGTGTGCAAAGGCATCTGCAGGCCTGTGGGGACACTGCTGACTGGTGTCAGAGTGAGACCAGTGTTAAGCAGGGGCCAGGTCATCAAGGGTCTCCATGGTCCTCCTTGGAATTTGGGTTTGTCCCTGAAAGCAGGAGGGAGCCTTTCTCTTCAGTAGAGTGACTTGGCTCAGAGTTTTATTTTAGGCGGGTCACAGTGGACAACTGATAATGCGCCCAGGGACTCTTTTTTTTTTCCTCATAATGACTTTGTATGAATTTTGACCTTATACTTTTCCTTACTTATTTGTGCGTGAAAGTTTTCTTGAACTTTCAGAAGGAGGAATGGTCCAGGATATCTTTATTAATTTCACAGATCTTCCTTTTCTGTTTTCTTTTTCATAAAGTATTAAATAATGGTGGCTTGCTTTCTGAAATTTTCTGGCTCTGTCACCTCCCTCAGTTGTACTGGCACCTTCTCCTTTGTCTCTGTCACTATTCTGATTCTACTTCAAGAAGTTTCTACTAAATATGATGCCCTGTCTTGGAAAGGAGCTTTGACAGGTTGGTTTCAGGGGTTCATGTTTCCCAGCCTTCTCTGACTCCTTTCAGACTTTACCCAGGGCCCCTTGAACACATCTTTTGGTTTGGTTGAAACCCATTCCAATTTCAACTGATGTTCTCAAGTAGGTCTGCTGTGATTTTTACAGTACATCTGTCTTTCAGAAGCCCTGTCACTTTCTTCTTCCACACAAACATCCGTTCTATGCAGGTATCATGGTTATGTTGGTTGCCTGCCTCTTGAACTTTGGGGTCTGTGGGGCTACTTTGTCACCTACTTTTGTATTAAATGTAATTATTAGTTTTGCTCTCTGGTTTTTTTATTCTCACGGAATGATTTGGTGAGATTCCTTCTCATTTTCAGAACTTGAACTTGAAACTCCTGGGAGGTGTTGCAGGATTTTGAGCAGAGGAGTGACATGATGTGACTTGTGTTTTTAAAGGCTCTGCCTGGCTTATGTACTGAGAGTAGACCACAGGGATGTAAAGAAAGAAGCAGGGAGGCTATTCGAATAATATTGTAGAAATCCAGGTAAGAGATAATGTTGGCTTGGACCAGGGGAATGGCAGTGGAGTTAATGAGAAGTGATAATATTCAGATATATTTTGAGGTATAGTTGATAAGATCTTTGAAGGATTAGATGTGGAGTATGAGGCAAAGAGAGTAGTCAGAAGACAGTTTCAGTTTTATTTTATCCTCTGCAGCCAGAAGAATGAAGTTGCTTTCAACTGAGGTGGGGAGGGCTATGGAAGTAGTAGATTCTGGAGGTAAGATCAGGAGTTCAGTTTGGACGATGTTGAGCTTCACAGTTTATTAGTCTTCTGAGTGAATCTAAGAAAATAAAAATCACTCTTAGTCATATCACTCTCAGTGTCAGCATTTTCAATATAAGTCTGTGCATATATGTATATATATGTAACATGTATATAACATTTTACAAAGTTGAATTTCTGTTGTGTGCACATTTTTAGATCCTTTTTCACAAGACATAACCTGTGTGTTTTCCAAGAGTAAAATAATCTTTGAAAACATGACTTTTAATGATATTTCATCCTTTTTACTGTAATATGTCTAACCACATAGATTATGTCCACTTTTACACATTCCTTTTAGCATGTCCATTCCAGTCCTGATGCTTTTGTCCAGAGGATTTGGTTTCCTGTAGTTGCTGTGTACCACAATTCCCACCTGTGGTTTGGCAGCTGGCCTGGATGTAGTGTTTAAGACTCATGGAAGATCATGCTTTTAAAATGAGTGTCTTGGAGGATTATATTCACCACAGTCATTCAAGACCTTGGCATTGTCCCCACTCTGTGAGGAGGAGTGCCTTCTATTATGAATGCTACAGTGAAAAGCAAGGGGAGAACCTGCAGATTCATAGGTATCTTGCCTGCAGTGCTGTGCCTGAGTTGTAGGTTTTGAAATATACCAGTCTGTCATGTTTTAAGGCCCCAGTGAGACTCGAGGCTACTGGAATGGTAACTAGTTTATACTTGAGTACAGTGATTTTCAACCAGCATGCTGCAAAAGCCACACGAGTGTGCAGCAAGATTTTTTGAAACATGCAAAACTGACTATTTAATAGGCGTACTGACCCTTTTTCCCTTAGACTGTCAAATAAAAAAATGACAGCAGTCAACACAACAATAGCTGTCAGTGTGAATGAATCGAAATTATACCTATTTTTTGTCATATCAGCAAAAAGTATATTTTTTGGTGCAGAATTTGGGGCTGCAGAATTTTAGTAATTAGTTTATGTGTGCCATGAGATGAAAAAAGTTGAAAATTGCTGCCATAGTATACTTCAGAACTAAATGCTGGTTAATTTCTTAAAGGACCAAAGGAATAAGAGAGATTGGATGAACTTCATCCAGTCTGCAGGTTGTTGTCAGGAAAGAAAATCAGGCTGTCTGGACCAGGCTCATTTCTCTCTAATAGCTCTATCCTTTTACCCAGAGAATGACAAACTTCCTGTAAAAGGTCAGACATATTTGGCTTTACAGACCCCATGATTTCTGTTGTAACTTATTCAGCTCTGACATTGTAAAACTAAAACAGCCATAGATAGTGCAGAAACAAGTGGGTGTGGCTACATGCCAGTAAATCTTAATTACAGATCAGGCAGCAGGTCAGATATGGGCCATTGATTGCCTATCTCTGCTTTTGAATAATTTTTTTGAAACTGTGCCTCTACCTGTTGGTGGTCATTACCCCCAGTCTCTGAGGACCAGTTTTCTTAGATCACAAAGCTAGGTCACACAAGCCCAACTTCCAAGCCCACATTAACCCTACTACACCTTGCTGCCTCTTAGAAAAAAAGCAAACTAAATAACTAGAACCCGTAGGAAGAAAGGAAAGTGAGCACAAATAGCTTCAAGAACTAAGAAGCAACTCGTAAGAGTTGAAAGAGTGAGCCCTGGCTAGTGTGCTCAGTGGGTTGAGCGCCAGCCTGCGAACAGAAAGGTCACCCATTCCATTCCTGGTCAGGGCACATGCCTGGGTTGTGGTCCAGGACCCTTTTTGGGGGCATGAGAGAGGCAGCCAATTGACGTTTCTCTCGCACGTTGATTCTTCTCTCCCTCTTTCTCTCCCCCTCCCCTTCTCTCTAAAAATAAATAAATAAAATATTTTTTTAAAGTTTAGAGTGAAAAACTTGTGTAGCTCACCAACAGTGACCTCCCACAGGATTGTTTTTTATTTTCTATTTAACTTTATTTTACTTATCCATTCTCATAGATCAGCAAATACCTTTCTTGAACCTGATAAGTGCAAAATAAACACTATTGTTTGTATATTTTCGCCCTCACTCTTCCCACCCAAGTAGCCTCAGTACATCTTTTACTCTCCTCACGTGCCATTTCTCTGAACTTGCTGGGTTCTCTCTTGGGTGTGAAAGTTGACTTGGCCCTTCTGTGAGGAAAGACATCAGCTGAGTCCCTTCCCCCTTTCACCAGATCTTACATGCCCTAAAGATACAGTCTTAGATTGGGGTTGACAGATTTTTTTCTGTAACGTGCTACATAGTAAATCTCTTAGGTTTCAGGAACCATGTGGTCTTTGTCTCAACTACTGACCTCTGTCCTTGCAGACAAGAACAGCCATAGACAGAATGTAAACTAATGAGCATGGCTACGTCCAGTAAAACTTACGACATTGAAATTTGATGTCATATGATTTTCATGTATTATGAAACGTTATTCTCTTGCTTTAAAAACTATTTAAATATGTAAAAGCCTTTCTTAGCTCAAAGGCCAGACAAAAACAGGCAGTGGACTAGCTTTGGCCTGTGACCCATAGATCGCTACCTTGCCTTAGCTGCTAGGTAATTTGCCCTGACACACATGTTCCCCGCCCTGGAGAAGAATTACCCTAGTTCTGTCACCTGCATTCCCATAATATGGTTTCTAACCATTGTCATTACATTTATCATGCTACATATTAATTACGTGTATATGTTATCTCCCTTACTGGACTTTGAGCTTCTTGAGAGGAGGGCTGTGGCCCTAGTTAGTCATCTTTGCATCTTCAGGATCCTGTACTTGATCTGACATTTGATAGTGGGTATTCAAAAAGTGTTTAATTTGAATTTTATGCTCACTAAATATAAAATGCCATTACTACTGTCTTAAAGAGAAGGACCTGATTGATATACAGTAGGTTTTCCAAGTTCTGCACCTAAGGAGTCCATAGCAACTGCATTTGCTGCCAGTGGATCTTGTAACTCAGTGGTTATATAAAAAAAACCTTCCACATTCTTTCATTTTAGAGTTCTGTCTTTCAGACAAGCGATGGTTGGACTTTATCTTTAAATCATTTCTTCAATCATAATGTAAATAGTGGCTTTCACTTTACTTATGAACCAGTGCTATAATCTGGATGAAAAAATAACAAATAGCTATTGTTTACTGAACACATACTACATTCCAGTCTCTAATTTTTCTGTAGACCTTTGTTAACCTTCTGACTACTAACAATTTACCTCATTTTCTTTTTTCCCTACACCTGAAAAAAAGCAAAGCAACATCATGTTTTTCCTCCATACTGTCTGTTGTAAGAACGATAACATCATCTACTCAGTCCTTCAAGACAAATCTCAATTCATCTGTCCCTGGCCTGGTAGCTCGGTTTGTTAGTGTGTCATCCTGATATGCCAAGGTTGCAGGTTGGATCCCCAGTCAGAGAACATACAAGAATCAACCAGTGAATGCATAAATAAGTGGAACAACAAATTGATCTCTCTCAAATCAGTCAATAAAAAAATTTTGAAAAAACTAAAAACAAATCTGATTTCATCTAGACTTCTTCCTCCCATGTGTAATTGACCACTAATTCTAATCAATTTCTTCTTCTTTTGTTTAATCTATGGAGCTCTAACTGGTGTGGCTCAGTGGGTTGGGCATCGACCTGAAAACTGAAAAGTTGCTGGTTTGATTCCCGGTTGGAGTACCTTTCTGGGTTGCAGGCCAAGTCCCCATTTGGGGATGTGCAAGAGGCAACCAATCCATGTTTCTCTCTGTCTCTTTCTCCCTCCCTTCCCCTCTCTCTAAAAATAAGTAAATAAAATATTTTTTAAAATCTGTGGAGATTTTCTTCCTTCTATCTCTATCTCGTTTGCTCTAGTTGGAACTTTAATCATTTCTCAACTCTTCCAATGTACAATTGAACATCTTTAGTATTTTTTCTGACTCCAGTTGTCCCATCTTTCAGTGGACTCTTCCCATAGTTATTAGCATTGAATACTGATAATGATATTCTGATCATATCACTCTAGTAATTAAAACCCTTTTCTTATTCCCCAACATTTTCAAGATAAAGCCAACTTTCCAATCATGACATACAAGACCTTATGTGTGACTCCAGTGCTTAACACAGATGTGTTTTAGAATTCAGAAAGTTTTGGATTTTAGAAAGGTCATATTATATACATATTATATAATGTATTATTATATAATACTATCTTCTATTTGTTCTGGATTAACACTCTATAATCAAACACATTAATATTTCCTCATCAGAGAGTATGATTGTTTATACCATGTAAAGACTATACATAGATTTTTATAAGTTCAAGTCACATTTTGCTGCTAAACAAGTTATAGGAATATGCTTAGTGTTTTTTTTAAGATTATATTTATTTATTTTTAGAGAGGGAAGGGAGGGAGAAAGAGAGAGAGAGGGAAACATCAATGTGCGGTTGCTGGGGGCCATGGCCTGCAACCCAGGCATGTGTCCTGACTGGGAATCGAACCCGCGACACTTTGGTTTGCAGCCCGCGCTCAATCCACTGAGCTATGCTAGCCAGGGCAGAATATGTTTAGTTTTTAGAGCCTTTTGGGTTTCAGAATTTGGAATGAGAGACTGTGGCCCTGTAGATGTTCAGTTGTCTGCTGGAGTTGGCTTGCCCCAGCTACAGAAAGCTCATTTTGAACATCTCTTCCCAACTCCACAGTTGGTGACTTCATGTTGGTAGCTTGAAAACAGCTTTGGTTGCAGTTTTTGCATCATAAACATCAGTAAATGCAACAAATCCTGGCATTTCTTCCTTGGAGAGCAGGTTGTTAAATGTTACCAGCACAGCACTTCAAATACGTGTTATGTGTATAGTACATTTATATGTTTTTACCATTGTGGCAACCAACTTGCTCACTCTGTGCAGGGCAAAAGGCCAGCATTTTCAGGGAGGCATACAATGGAAAGGTGGAGGTAATCAATATGATGGCAATAAAGAAACTGAGAAAAAATGGGAACTTTGAAGTCAGACAGACATGGGATCAAATTTTAACTTCACTATTTCCAGACTGTGTGACCCTGAGTAAATCACTTACTTCCTCTGGGTCTCAGTTTACATATTTGAAAAATGGGGATGTATGTCTTTCTCTAAAGGTTGTTTTAAGGATTAAATGAGGTATCATATAAAAAGTGCCTAACATAGAATGAAGAGAAAATGTTATTGTTTGATTACTATAAACCTTTTTAAAAAATTCTGGAGATGTGTCTGCAGACACGGCTCTCATTCTCCAATATTCCTAATTCACTCACAGTAAATTCCATGCAGTTTGTACCTGGATATTCTCTAGTTATTTCATCTTGTGTCAATTGATCTCCTTATGAAGGTATCATTCTTGACTTCTCTTGAGCATGTTTGTATAAAATAACTTTGTAGGGTTTCTATTCTATGAAAAGCTCTTATTTATTTAATAAACTTGTTTTGAGTATCTGTTTTACGGCCATGGCTGGGTGCTGGTAATAATGAGATTAATCAGGCATAGTTCCTCCTTATATTCCAGTGGAGTGATAGGTAGTTGGGCCTGAAAGCCAAATGTTTAAATGCAGTGAAATTAGGAGGCTTTTGTAGTAATCCAGGTGAGAAATGGTGGTAAAATGAATGAAATTAGCAGCAGTAGAAATGGAAGAGAGATGGTTCTACTCAAAGTCTGTTGAACTGGACCTAGTTTTTCTCTGTTCCACCCTAGATCCTGGATTTGCCTTGTGGATAGGTGGTGTGCCATTTATCAAGATAAGATGAACATGAAGAGAGGAATGAATTTTGAGCAGATGATGATGGTTCCAGTTTTGGGCCATCTTAGTTCTGTGGTGTGCATAGAGTATATGAATAGCATGACCGTATAATTTATTATACAGTTTGGACATTTATGAGAGTGAGATATACTATATTAATAATTAAGCTGGGGCAACAGGTATAAACAGGACCTGTCCTGGACAAACCACAATGTTTTTTACGCAGGTAAAAAAAAGTCAAGCAAAGATTATTAGAGATGAAGCCATCCAGGGAAAATGTATAGAGTGAAGAGAGCAATGTGTTAAGTCCTGGATGAAATTTTTAAGTTTATTTTATTGATTATGCTATTACAGTTGCCCATTTTTTTCTCCCCTTATCCTCCTCCCCTCCTCACTCCAGCATTCCCCCCTACCCCACCTTCATTCATGTCCATGGGTCATACATATAAGTTCTTTGGCTTCTCCATTTCCAAAACTATTCTTAACCTTCCCCTGTCTATTTTGTACCTACCATTTATGCTTCTTATTCCCTGTACCTTTTCTCCCTTTCTCCCCCTTCCTCTCCCTTGCTGATAATCCTCCACATGATCTCCATTAATGTGATTCTGTTCTTATTCTAGTTGTTTGCTTAATTTGTTTTTGTTTTTTAGGTTCAGTTATTGATTGTTGTTTGTTGTCATTTTACTGTTCATAGTTTTGATCTTCTTCTTTTTCTAGATAAGTCCCTTTGACATTTCCTATAATAAGGGCTGGATGATGATGAACTCCTTTAACTTGACCTTATCTGGGAAGCACTTTATCTGCCCTTCCATTCTAAATGATAGGATTGCTGGATAATCTTGGATGCAGGTCCTTGCCTTTCATAACTTTGAATACTTCTTTCCAACCCTTTCTTGCCTGCAAGGTTTCTTTTGAGAAATCAGCTGACAGTCTTATGGGAATTCCTTTGTAGGTAACTGTCTCCTTTCCTCTTGATGCTTTTAAGATTCTCTCTTTCTCTTTAATCTTGGGCAATGTAATTATGATGTGTCTTGCTGTGTGCTTCCTTGGGTCCAACTTCTTTGGGACTCTCTGAGCTTCCTGGACTTCCTAGAAGTCTATTTCCTTCACCAGATTGGGAAGGTTCTCCTTCATTATTTTTTCAAATAAGTTTTCAATTTCTTGCTCTTCCTCTTCTCCTTCTGGAAATTCTGATTCAGGTGCTGGAATGTTTAAAGTTGTCCCAGAGGTTCCTAAGCCCGTCCTAATTTTTTTGAATTCTTGTTTCTTCATTCTGTTCCAGTTGGATGTTTATTATCTTCCTTTTGTACCAAATAGTTGATTTGAGTCCCAATTTTCTTCCCTTCACTGTTGGTTCCCTGTATATTTTCCTTTATTTCACTCTACATAGCCTTCAATTTTTCCTCTATTTTATGTCAGTACTCAATCATTTCTATGAGCATCCTGATTACCAGTGTTTTGAACTATGCATCTGATAGGTTGGCTATCTCTTTGTCACTTAGTTGTTTTTCTGGAGTTTTCATCTGTTCTTTCATTTGGGCCATATTTCTTTGCCTCAGTGCACCAGTCTAGATGAATATTTCTTCTTTAACTCCTTTGTTCAATTTTCTAGCTGTTCTGTTTTTTTTTTTTAAATTTGTTGTTGTCCTTTTGGTTATGAAAGGAAGCAAAGCATATCTACCTACACCTCCATCTTGGCCAGTGTATACATTTTAATAGAGGAAAAAAGAATGTGGCTCTTGAGTCAGGAAGGAAACCTGGAGCTAGTGGCCTCACAGAATTCCAGAGAAGAATAAATTCATTTTCTCCTATCTGTTGTTTTAGGCAAGAAGTCTGTTTGGAGGATTCTTCATCAGATAGTGATAATTTGCAGTGAGAGTCACATACTTAAAGAAAAAGGATTTTTACCTTTATTAGAATACTATGTTTGAATGATTTATGTATTATGATACAAAACACTCTTCAGCACTTTTGTTTTACAGTCATTTGGCCAAAATCTACTAATTCAGAACCGGTTTTTATCTAGATGTCATTTCATGTTATATTTTTTTCCTAAACTTATGAGTTATTTAGTCAAATATAGTGAATATAATTACTACAAGCTAAAAGTAAATTTCTAGGTTAAAAGATAGACTACATTTATTCTGTAATATTGAAAGTCATAAACAGCACTTTTTCTTCCTTAGAAAATAGAGTTCTTCAGGCAGTCAAGAGAAAAATAGAACAAATGAATATTTTACAAGTTTAGTAGATTATGGTTAGCTGTTTTTTCTTCAATATTATGAAAATTTGAAATTAAAAAAAAAGAAAATTACATCCACTATCTTATACAATTAAAATTTACTTTTATACAATTAAGGCTTTGCTATATTTGTGCTGTCACGTATTTGTTCATCTAGTCATTCATCTGTCCATCTTATTTATTTTTGATGCATTTCAAGTAAGTTGACTGGTTATTTTACTAAGCAGTTGTATTTTTTTCAGAATGGTATAGTTAAAATGTTAATACATTTTGTGAAGATGGTGTCAACTGACCCTTTCTCCAATTTCTAGAAATCTGAGGTTGCCAGTAATTACTGTCAAATTTAGAACATTAAAAAATGTCTGGTAAATAGTGCTAAGCCTGATGAGTGGCTTCTGTCTCAATAGCTTTATAATTGAGACACTTACAACTTTTGAAGTTTTCAAAAATAATTTTCAGTGGCCTTTAACACTAGTTTTTGGTATTCTAAATAAATGTTTACTCATATTATATCGTTTTCAGAGTGGAGAGATCAACAGACCAAGTCATCAAACCAGTCAACGTGGCAGCGCTATCAAAATGGGTTGGGAAAATCCCCACAGATGTTTTACAAGACATGGCAGTGATTGCACCCATGCTCGCCAAACTCGGATATGACCCATATGCCAATCCACCTAACTACGGAAAACCTGATCCCAAAATCCTTGAAAACACCAGAAGAGTAAGTGAGACTTTTAAAGGGAGTTGAGAAACCTGAATATGAAATTTGGATCTTGAAAAGTTTTTATTTTTTAAATTTTGTTTCTTGCTTTTTTTATAATCAGAAAATTATTTTAAATTAAAAAAAACTCTATTTGTAGAATTCTTTATCATCATATGTCTTCCACTGCATTTTAAGGGAAATTGTGGCTCTTCCCAGGAACTATGGGGACCATTTTTTAAATATATTTTGCATAATTTCTGGGAATAGTGCATATTGTTGGGGAGATTTTTCCTTATAGCTGATTTACCACAAATTTGCTTAAATGCCAGAATTACTACCAACCTCACTTAATTCTAGTTTTTGTTTGAATCTAATGACTATACATTTAAGTCTTTGTTTAGATTAAGAATGATTTCTTAATACTTGAAAACTAAACATTGGCTACATTAGAATTATTAAACAGGTGCAATAAATTACCCTCTGACTGAGAAAAAGTTGCTATTAAAGTGTAATTATAGCTTTTCTTTTTAATAAGTTATACTCATATATTTATGAAATATTATTTTAGAAAAGATGAAAACTCAGAAAGCCAGTCTGAATATATTTCAACTTTACCAGTTGAATCTACTTCAAATCAGACCTTAATGCATTTATACTTTTGAAAAATTGTTATAAAATACACACAATGAAAGGGTTCTCAGAGAAAATTCCAACTCGTGTGTGGAGGCTTCCCCAGACCACCAGCCACTTCTCTGATGCCAAAGGGTGTCCAAAAATGCAACTCAATTCTGGCACCATCTATCCAGAGATAGAATCAGAGTCCACAGGTAAAGGGCTCTTTGCCACAAAACCACCCTCCAATTTAGATACCAGTTGCAAGCCCAGGTTATTCCGAACAACTACAAATCAGAGGTTCCCATGACCACCACCACCCCCAGGTTTGATTAATTTTGCTAGAATTAAATTCACAAAACTCAAGAAAGTTTACTCACTTATATTATGGATTTGCTACTAAGGACATTAAAGGATAGGAATGAATAGCCACAAGAAGAGGTGCATAGGGCAGGGTCCCTCATAAAGCAGTTTCTATCCTCATGAAGCTGAGGTCAAGCACATGGTAGTGTTCTGTGGTTCCCCTTGGTGGAAGCTCTCCAAAAAAAGGCCTAAGAGCTGTCCTTTTGTGTTTTTATGGTAGCTTCAATAGTCATGATTGACTAAGTCTTTGGTCACTGCTGATTGATTCAATCTTAAGCCCTCTCCCCTCCTTGAAAGTTAGGGTGGGACTGAAAGTTCCAAACCTCAGACCACATGGTTGGATCCTAGTGGCACCCAGCCCATATCCTTGGGTTGTGTCCAAAAGTCACATCACTAACATAACAAGAGACACCATTGTTCCTCTCATCACTTAGGAAGTCCCTAGGAATTGTGGAGCTAAACTCTGGAGGCAGAGGTTTGGTGAAAAAGGAGAAGGGTCATTTATTCAAAGACTACCCAGTTTTGAAAGAATGGTAGGTTCTGCTTCAGAGCCTATTCCCTCTAAAATACCCAAAGAAAAATAACCCTCCCAACTTTTAACAGATTAGTTTGAAGCTGAACCTGGAATTCCTTCTTCCATTTAAAATAGTGTCCCTTGGGAAATGCAAGTGACTGTAGCACCACCATCAAGGTGGCTTAGCTGGTTCCTGGTTGCAGTCCAGCTTCAGGCATCTTTTGGAGTCTCTGCACCCTGGTGGCCTATTTGCTGTGCACTGTTCTTTCCTCTGTGTCTACCCGCTGGCCCAGTGCTTGCACCCCATCCCTCCTGCCATTGGTTAGACAGTATGGGTACACCTGGTGGAGCAAGACTGTGCAGTGCAGCACCAGTCGCCTAGGCTGCCGCATGCTGGGAGGGGCACAGAGTCACCACCAGACCATGGTTTCCAGGGCCCACTGGTCGCAAGGCTTTGGCCTCAAGGCTAGTCTGGGAGGTCTGCACCTCCCCCTGACTGCCACGACAAACTCAATAGTACACATGCTGCTGTGACCTCTCCAGCTCATCAGCTCATGCACACTCTGTGTAAGCCTCCTCCTGCTGTGTCTCAAGACTAGCTAGTTTGTTTACCCTTCCCCAGGGGTTTGGAAATCTATCACACTCTGGCTGTAACTTCAGTCCCACTGCCTCTGGCACTTTCTGACCCTTCTCTTCTCCAGGGCCTGTGCAGACTCTTGCATTGCCTTGAGGGTCCCTCCCTGTTCCCCCATGATCTTGCCAGGTCCCCTGTAACAAAACTACAATATAAACAAGAAAACTTTGAGCATAAGTTCACTGATCAGTTATTCAATTTCAAAATGAAAATTTCTTGCCTTTCTTTGGCATTCTCATTTATGTCAGTGATCTCCCTACAACCTTATAACTACCCAAGCCTTTCTTCTTAATATTTACGAGCATTTTCTCATTGTGCACATGCTTTTTAAACATAAATTTTCATGGTTATGTGATATATCATTACATTAGCCACCTTAAGTCTTTTCTGAAAGAGTGAATAAGTGAGCAAATAAAATGTTTGTCTAGTATATGTTCTGTAGCTCATTTTACCATTTTCCTTTTGTTGTTTAAAGTTTTCTCTTTGACAAATTATGCTACAATGAATGCATCTTACATTTTAAGGTGTGTTTTTTTTAGGTTAGACTAATGTAAGTGGAATTAAACCAGGTCAAAGTACTTGATATTTTTTAAGGTGTTTGATATATGTTGATAAATTTTTTAAAATCTAACAACCAGTATAATATTCATTTTACTTTAGATGCTAAAGTAAATTGTTGCTAATTTTAATAGGTTTCATTGATTAATGTAATTGAAACTTCTGTAGTTTTACCTATATATTCTTTTATGAACCATCTTTTAAGTTTTAAAAAAGTTTTATATGTTAAAGCTTTGTGAGCTACATTCTTCTAAAGATTAATTGCATATCAGCCTAGCATCCATTATCACAGTGCTTGATTGTGTCTTGCTAATTGGTAATTCATAGCTTTTTCCTTTGTACAATACTGAAATGGTTTTTTATAAACCAAGCTGCATGTATAAATGATATTTAGAGGTTTCCCAGGCAGTAGACATGATAGTTTTCCTGCATTCAAATTGGCTGGCTAGATTATTCTTGGCTTGCTTGAGCAGTAGTTTGGGAAGAATGCTGTGGCTTGAATCCATGTGACTACAGAATTTGTTTCATACACATTGTAACTTTTAAAAGTGTTTCAAAATGCACACTGGAAAGAAAAACGTTCCCCCTTTCCCATCGCTGTCTATCTCTAAGGTGACAAATAATTTTGAGGAAAAAAAGATAAACTGTGAACCATAATCACATTTTTGAGCTCTTTGTGATAATTCTTGTTTTGTGGAGCTGGATTTCATAGCACTTCTTGCAGTCCAAATCCTATGTGTTTTCATAGCTTTTTTTTTGCCTGTAAAAACTCAGATGGTAAAAAATATTAATGATCATGAAGTTTCATAAAGTAATGCTTAAAAAGTGACCTTTGGTCGTGAGCTGTGACTTGAGATAGACTCCGGAGAAAGAAGGTGGCTGAGGAGATTGTACCCTTTATTTATGGGGTGAGAGTGGGTATAAAGTCATTTTTTGACTAGGAATATAGAATCCAAAACTCCAGGCTTATAATTGCTCATTTTTAATACAATTCTGGATAGTCTAGAAGTAGTGGTGTCTAAGTCAGCATGTTCTGAGGACACTCTGCCCAGGTTTGAGTAGAAATCATGTGCTTCATGGTTACTATGACTCAGATGGTAAACTGGAAATGAAATGCTAACACATTTCATATTCTTTCCCACTGTAGACTCTTAATTGTAGTATATTTCAGGGAATAGTGCCCTTTGGGTTGCATCTTTATTAGCTATCTCCCTACACCACAGGTTTTTAGTCTTTTTAGGTATACAGATATATTTGAGAATCCAATGAAACCTGTGGATCTCTACTCAGAAATACAGACACACGTATACACAAAATTTTACATCCAAGTTCCCTGGATTTATAGATGTCCCTGAACCACATCAGATTAATGACCTCTGTTTTATAGTCTCCTTGATCAAGCTGCATGGGCAGCTTGATTACAACCTATTTGCTGATGATCATAAATCTGTATCTCTCACTGGGTCTCTATCCTGAGCCCCAGGCTCAGAATTTCCAACTGCCTTCTGTATATTTCCATGTGGCTGTTCATGAGGACCTCAGACAATGTCCCAAATTGAACTTACTGTCCAAACTTCCCTGATAGGTAGAAACTAAATACTAGGATAGTAGAGTAGAAATGAGATAAGGCTGCTCATCTATATTTTCATGGTGTCTGACCCAATGAGCAGATAGAAGGAGCGGAGTCCTCAGTGCACATGGATCAAGAAAAAAAAAAACAACAACAAAAAACAGAAACAAAAAAACAAGTTCAAAGACCTGTTCACTAAACCTGAAGAGTGAGCTGAAAAGCAGATCCAAATATGAATGGAATATCCCATTAAAAACCTGAGTAGAGATTATCATGCTAAGTGAAATGAACCAGTCAGAGAAAGACAAATACCTTATTATCTCACTTACATGTGGAATTTAATGAACAAAATAAACTGACAAACAAAATAGTCTGTTCCATGTGTCCATGCATGGTAAGACTGTCCCAGTCTTACTATTATACATGGAACAGACTGACAGATCACAGAGGGGAGGCGGGTGGGGGAACTGGAAGAGATTATTAGCCAAAGAACATATATGCATATATGCATAGCCTATGGACATGGATAATAATGTGGTGAAGGCCGAAAGGGGGTGTGGGGGCTAGGTGGAGGGGGGCAAAGAGGAGGAAAATGGGGAACATGGGTAATACTATCAACAATAACAAAAAGAAAGGAGGAGAAAAAAGAAAACCTGAGTAGACAGCAAGTTGTCAAATGGGAAAGACAGGTATCAGGGTACAGAACCCATGGTAGGAACTTGAAGGATTAATCAAGTGAGCTCTGAGAGGTAGTTGGGTTAAATCCATGAACCAAATAGTAGGAAGCTACAGCAGTCAAAATTGATGCTTTTACATTAAAGGGAGAGTCTGTAATGCACACTTGTGATTTCTAGTTCTGATACACAGCAAAAACTGCTTCTTCTTCCCTGGCTGGTGTGGCTCAGTGGATTGAGTGCTGGCCTGTGAACCAAAGGGCCACCCGTTCAATTCCTAGTCAGGGCCCATGCCTGGGTTGTGGGCCAGGTACCCAGTAGGGGGGTGTGAGAGGTAATCACACATTAATGTTTCCTTCTTTCTCCCTCCCTTCCCTCTCTAAAAATAAATAAATAAAATCTTTTTTAAAACCCTGCTTCTTCTGGTTTCTTTTTTTCCTATCTCCATTCATAGCATTCCTATTTAGATCACATGTAATTAGTTGGTCACCAAGTCTCTTGATTCTACATTTGAAAATACCTTGATTCAATTGTATTTCCTTTCAACTGCCTTAAATCAGTTTCTCCTCATTTCTCCCATGAATTATGACTTATTTATCTTTTTGTATGTGAATGTATTGAGGCATTCTTCTAGTATATTTTTATATTCAATGAAAGTTATTTTTTAAAATCTCAATTCTGATGAATCATTCCCTCGTATAAAATCCTTGAATAGCTCCCCTGGTACTCCAGGATAAAGCCCAGACTTCTTTGAAAGACATTTACTTTTTAAATATTTGAAGATTTTCTAGTTATAATTTCATATAGCCAGGGGACACATTCAGTATGATTTCAGTCCTTTGAAATGTATTGAAAATTGCTTTATGGTTAGTATGTGACCTCACATCTTCACTTGTGAAAATGTGTATTTTGCAGTTATTGCAGAGTGTTTTAAATACCAATTAAGTCAAGTTGTTGCATAGTGTGGCTCAGATCTTTTCATTCTTATTGATTTTTTTGGTCTATTTTAACAATTTCAGGGAAAGTTGTGAATGTGTCTTTCTCCTTTTATTTCTATCAAATTTGCTTCATGTGTTTTGAATCTACATTATCAGGAGCATATCTTTTTACATCTTGAGGAATTAACTCTTTTATCACCATGAAATACTCTCATCATCTGATATTACTCTCGTGAAGTCTACTTTGATATAAACATAATCATATTGTTTTTCTGTATACTAGATACATGGTACATTTTTTTCCACCCTGTTACTCTCAATCTGCATCTTATATATGTACTTAAAGTATATTACTTATAAACAGATATAGCTGGTTTTGTTCATCGCATTTTATAATTTCTGGCTTTAAATAGAATATTTAACCCATTTACATTAATGTAATTACTCACATGGCTGGGTTTAAATCTACCACCTTGCTGTTTGTTTTCTGTTTGAACCATCTGTCTTTGTCCCTTTGTTTCTCTTTTCCTGCCTTCCTTTGCATTACTATATGAATATGTTTTACTTATTTATTTATTCACCTGAGAACATGCTTATTGTTCTTTGAGTTTTTTTTAGAGAGAGAAGGGAAGGAATAGAGAAACATTGATGTGAGAGAGAAACATCATTTAGTTGCCTCTTACATGTGCCCAGAACAGTGAACAAACCCACAACCTAGTGATGTGCCCTGACTGGGAATCAAATCCATGACCTTTCAGTTTACAGAATTACACTCCACCCAAGTGAGTCATATGGGCCAAGGCAATACTAATATATTTTAGTATTCCATTTTATCTCCCCTTATTAGCTATACTGTACCTCTTTTTTTGTTTGTTTGTTTATAGTAGTTGCTGTCTGACAAGAGCTGCACACTTTTTCTGCAAAAAGCCAGGTAGTTATGCTGTATGCCTTGTTGCCACAAATCTTTCCTAAATCTTTCCTGAAGATCCAAATTATCATCTGGAATCATTTCTCCCTCAGTCTGATGAACATCTTTTATTATTTCTTATAGTAGTTAAGAATATGCTGGCTACTAATTCTCTCAACTTTTATTTCTTTGAAAATGTCTTTATTTCTCCTTCATTCTATGAGAATATTTTGCTGGGTAGAGTTCTAGGTTGACAGATTTGGGGGATTTATTTTGTGTGTGGGGATATTGTTTCTTTGTTTACTTTTAGCACTTGAAAGATATTATTTTATTGGCTTCCATTGTTTTTGATGGAAAGTCATCTAAAATTCTCATGAATATAATAGTTTCTGTTTTGACTGCTATAAAATTTTTTGTTTATCTTTGGTTTTTCAGGAGTTTGAATATAATAAGCCAAATTCATTGATCCTGTCTTTTTACTATCTCCAGTCTGAGTCTCAGCTTTGACTAGTTTTTAATTAATCTACCTTTGAAAGCATTGATTCTTTCTACTATGTTACATCTGCTCTTGAACTCATCCAATGACTTCTTAATTTCTGATAATTTCTTATTTAGTTCTATAATTTCTGTTTCTCTGCTAGAATTCTCCATCTCTTCACCCCATTCTGTTCATTATTTTCTTCTAAATTCTTTTACCATATTTATAATATTATTTTAAAATTCTTGTGCATGGGTCTCTCTTGACTTTTTTCTTATTTATGAGTTATACTTATTTACTTCTTCATGTATCTTAGAAGTATTTATTTTATACTGGAACTTTTGTATAAAAGAAGAGTAGAGAATGAACTAGATAATATTTTTGTTTGTTCCCACAGGGAGCATATTCTTTCCTCTCTCAGGCAGCTAGGGCAGCTGGGTGGTCAGGCTGAACTGGGCTGAGCATGGTTTTAATTACAGTTTACCTCTAGATTTAAATGAGATTATGGAGATTTTACCTTTAGCCCAGCCCACAGCTTCCTTTGTGCTGTAGATAAAGGGTTGATTTCTTTTCTTTTCTTTTTTTTTCAAGATTTCAGCTGGCAGGGAGTTGGGTTAATGCTTTAATTTATTTTACTCCTGGATTGCAGCTGTAGCAGGTCCCTGAAAACTAAGTACCACATACGATTGGGAGGTCTCTCTGCTTCCTAGCTCTGCTCCCACTGTCTCTTACTCAGAAAAGTTCCCTTGGAGTATTTTTTAAAACAGTTTTCCAATTTTGTGCTCACTCTCCTCTTTCTGGCACCCCATTGATGGGAATGTTGGAACACTTAAATTTGCCCCACAGGCTCCTTATACCATCCTCATTTTTTTAAAGTTCTTTTTCTTTTTGCTGTTCTGATTGGGTATGTTATGCTTCCTTATATTTCAAATAATTGATTTGATTCTCATCTACTGTTGATACCCTGTAAATTATTCTTTTTTTCAGTTAGTATATCCTTCATTTCTGACTGGTTCTTTTATATGGTTTTCATGCCCTTTTTTATGCTGTTGACGTTCTCTCTAAGTTCATCTACTCTCTCTGAAGTTCATTGAGCATCCTTATAACCAGGGATTTGAATTTTACATGCGGTAGGTTGCTTGTCTTGGTTTTCTTTAGTTCTGTTTTGGAGTTTTGTTCTGTTCTTTCTTTTTTTTTTTAAGATTTTATTTATTTATTTTTAGGGAGGGAAGGGAGGGGGAGACAGACAGACAGACAGACAGACAGACAAAGAAACAGAAACATCAATGTGCGGTTGCTGGGGGTTATGGCCTACAACCCAGGAATGTACCCTGGCTGGGAATCGAACCTGGGACACTTTGGTTCCCAGCCTGCGCTCAATCCACTGAGCTACGCCAGCCAGGGCTTGTTCTGTTCTTTCACTTGGGATATGTTTCTTTGTGTTCTCATTTTGGCAGTCTTCCTGTGTTGTTTCTATGTATCAGACAGGGCTGCTATGTCTCCCAGCCTTGGTAGAGTGACCTAATATAGTAGGTGTCCAGAAGGTCCAGTGGCACAGCCTCCGCATTCATCCAAGCTGGGTACTCCAGGTGTACCCCCTCCACCATGTGGGCTATGTATACCTTCCTCTTGCAGGTGATCTTTAATTGCTATTGACCTGTCAATGGGAGGGATTTACCCCAAGGCAGATTGACTGGGAGGATTGGCTGGGACCAATGAGGAAGATCAGCTGTGCAGTGTCCCATCCCACAGAGCAGGACCTATTTCATTTGGGTTCTGGTGCCTGCTGAGTCCACCCCTTGAGTGTGGCACTTGTGGAAATGGTTGGGTGGTGCTTCAATATGGTCTGAAGCTGTCCACTGAATATGCTGACTCTGGGGCCTCCTAGGATGTACAGGCAGAGATCAGCTACTACATGTGTTCTACCTGGGGCCACCTGTCATGAGCTACAAAATGATCTGCAGATGGCTGCTACTTGTGCTGGGCTTGGAGGTGCCCAGGAGAGGCCAAGCTGTGAACCAAGGCCAGCTGCTGCTAGTGCCAGGCCTGGAGCCACTTAGTGAGAGGTACGGGACACAACAAAGCCAGTTGCTGCTTGTTTGAGATATTTTAGGAATGTCTCAACCATGAGCTGAGACAGGACATTCTCATGGAAAGCCTTTGGAAACAGCCTGAGTGGGCCCCTCAAGTTGATAGGGCATAGTCTCAGGGGATACCAGGATGGAATGAACAGTGTGAGCCAGGTTGATGGAGAGCCAGATATGGTATCCACCTGCTGGCTCTGTTTGGTGGGTCGGGGGTGTCTCAGAAAAGGAATGGTGCCCTCTGCCACCATTTCTGTCTGGGAGAAAGCTGTTCTCCAGTTATCCCCCTGATGCCAGATACTTTAGCTCCTCCCCATGTGTCTTTGATGTCTTCTGAGCTGCTGTCCCAATAGTGGAGCTCAGAGTAAATGAGTCTGAGTAAGTCTGTGTGTGAGCCCTTTGAGAGGAACTGCCTGGGATTCCAGGAGACCTAACTCACTCAGCCACAATCCCAACTGGTTTTTACAGCCAGAAGAACTTCACTCTCTGGCACTGGAACCCTGGGCTGAGGGGCCTGGTGTAGAGCTGGGACCCCTCATTCCTCAGGGGAGACCTCTGCAGCCAAGATATCCCTCTCAATTTTTATCTACCTCATGGCCCCAGCCTGTCCACATCTCGGCCCTTCCTATTAGTCTTCATATGGCTTCTTCTTTATATCCTTAGTTGTAGAATTTCCATTCAGCTAGATTTCAGGCAGTTCTGAATGATAGTTGTTCTGTAGTTTAGTTGTATTTTTTATGCTGTTTTGGGGATATGAGTACCACATTTTCCTACGTCGCCATCTTGACCAGAAACCGATAGATTTATTTTTATAATTGGGCTCTTCCAAATTCTAGCCCATCATACCAGCCCATGCTTTCATTAAGAGTTCAGCTTTTTTTTTTTTCCTTTCTTAGCTTTTTTCCTTACTGATGGTAAGCCTGCTTTTCTGTCCATGTATACCCAGACTAGGATAAAGGCTCTTTGATTACTTTTGAAGAACTTATCTGTCTCTGGAATTTGTTTCATTTGGACTTCTTTGTACCACTACTCTTTGATGGCTCTATTTTAAATAAAAATATGAAGTTTAGTTTATCTAGTATTTTCTTGTTTTGATGAGAGCTTTGGTCTTTGGAAATCCTTTGTATTCTAATCACAATGAAACTTCATAGAATAGCATTAAGACTTTTTTATTTTATGCTTTCAACCTTCCTTTTCAACCTCATCTCTTTTTATTCTTCTAGACACAACACACTACCTGCCTTTCATTCTCATGGCACATTTTTATACTGCCATACCTTTGCACTTGCAGTCCCTTCTGCCTTGGTTGTCCTGCTTCTCCTTCTCTTCATCTTACAGCTCTGTCCGTTAGGACCCCGTTCAAATGACACCTCTTCTACTCCAGACCTTTGTGCTATCCTTTGTACTGACCTTTATTCTTGTAGTTAAAACACTATATGATGTTTATGTATATTATATGCTTCTTTTAGACTAAGAATTTTTCAAAGGTAAGGACCACATCATATGCATTTTGTTTCCTAAGCACCAAAATTAATAGTACTTGACAATTAGTAGATGCTCAATTAAAATGATTTAATTATTATTTATTATTGTATTTTTACATTATCATGTATGAAAATGGCTGTAATTGGCAAAATAAACCTTAGACATAGGAAGAAGAATGTTTCTATAATCATAAATGTTGTATTCTGATGTGAGGCTCTTGTAAATACTAGTTGGAGTTATTGGCTCAGTTCACATGAGTTCTGCCTTATGTGAGAAATGCCCCGTTACATAGCAGTGAGTCTCCAGTAGCTGTGGCAGTGCCTTGACTCATTAGTCTGTGTGCACTTGAACAAAGGGAGATGGTGGATATAAATAACATAGGAGTGAGGGGTTTACTATATTCTCAAGGCTTACACAAATGTGGGAGCACTGGGAAAGTGAAGGTCTGGAAATTTTTTATTATATACTGGACATCCTGTTTAAAAGAAAAGTAGAGGATAAACTAGACATAGCTATTGTTGAAATGGCAGAAAAATAGGCATTCATGACTTAAGCCTGAAGTAGGTAGAAGGCCAGAGTTGTCAGAGAAGTCCCAGAAATGGCATCTTGCTGTCAGAGTGGGCCCCCAGTAAGGGAGCCTAAGGAAGGGCCTGTGAAACATGCCACATGGATGATGTGGAGCTTTAGGAGAGGTCTCTAGAAGCATAGCATCTCTTGAGAATAATGGCTTCTGCTTCATTTACACTTTTCAAATCTCATGTAAGTTTCTCTTATTGGCAGCCTTTTACTCAGAACCCCGCAGGAAAGGGAATTATGGGAGACCTAATTTCCTGCCCTAGACAGGAGTGGTGGCGCTGCCAGTTGGCCATGGACAGTCCAGCAAAGTCCATTTCTTTGCCAACCTCACAAACATACATACCCATTTTAACCATATTTTTCTTCCACATAAGACAATTATGCTTCCATTTAACATGATGCAGTGATCCCTTAACAGAATAGTTTGCTAGTATTTTGCTGAAGATTTTTGAGTACATATTCATAAGTAATATTGGTCTTTACTTTTATTTCTGGCACTTTTGTCTATCTTTGGTAATGCTGTACTTTCTGTTTCTTAGGAGAGTTTTGAGTAGGATTGTTAATTCTTCTGTAAATATTTCTTAGAATTTATTAGTGTAGACATCTGGTCTTGGGCTTTTCTCTTGGGAGATTATTACTAACTCATTCTCTTTACTTGTTACATGTCACTTGAGATTTTGTATTTTTTATGAGTCAGATTTGGTGATTTATTATGTGTTTTTCTAGGAATGTTTCCACTTTATCTACATTATTTTGGGACAGATAGTTGTTGTTATTTCCTTATAATACCTGTAATTTCTATAAGTTCAGTAGTATTGCCTCCACTTTCATAGAACATATAGAAACAAGTAGAAAAATGGCAGAAGTAAGCCCTGTAGTGTCAGTAGTAACTTAAAATGTGAATGGATTAAACTCATCAATTAAAAGATGGAGAGTGTGACAGTGGATTGAAAAACATGGTTCAACTATTTACTGCTTACAAGAGACTCACTTTAGATCCAAAGACACAAATAAGTTGAAAGTAAAAAGATGGAAAATATATTTTATGGAAATATTAACCTAAAAAGAGGTAAGGTTGCTGTACTACTATCAGACTAAATAGATTTTAAGTAAAAAACAGTCACTAATGACAAAAGAGAATATTATATATTGATAAAAGTTCATCAAGAAGATATAACAAGTATAAATGTATATACATCAAACAACAGATTCCCAAAATATATGGAGAACACATGGACAGAATTTCAATTTCAAATAGAACAACTGGACAGATCAATGTGGAAATACAGGACTTAAACAACACTGCAAACTCCTGAGACCTAGTAGGTGTACCCAGAGCACTCCGTCCAGTAACAGCAGGTTCTTCTCAAGTATACATGGAACATTTTCCACCACAGACCATATGTTAGGCCATAAAATAATTCAGTACATTTAAAATAATTTAAATCATACAAAGTATCTTCTCTAACCAACTGTATGGGAAAACATATTTGCCAATGATACCTCAGACAAGGGTTTAATCTCCAAAATATATAAAGAACTTATACGACTCCACTCTAAGAAGACAAGCAACCCAATTAAAAAATGGGAAAAGGACTTGAGCAGACACTTGTCCAAGGAGGACATACAGAGGATCCAGAGACACATGAAAAGATGCTCAGTATCACTAACTATCAGAGAGATGCAAATTAAAACCACAATGAGATACCACTTCACACCAGTCAGAATGGCCATCAAAAGCAACAAACAACAAGTGTTGGAGAGGTTGTGGAGAAAAGGGAACCTTAGTGCACTGTTGGTGGGATTGCAGTCTGGTACAATTATAGAAAACAGTATGGAATTTTCTCAGAAGACTAAAAATGTATCTGCTTTTTGACCCAGCAATTCTTCTGTTAGGATTATATCCTAAGAACCCTGAGACACTAATCCAAAAGGATCTATGCACCCCAATGTTCATAGCAGCACCATTTACAATAGCCAAGCATTGGAAACAACCTAAGTGCCCATCAGTAAATGAATGGAGCAAAAAACTATGGTACATTTACACAATGGAATTCTATGCAACAGAAAGAAAGAAGGAGCTCCTACCCTTTGTGACAGCATGGATGGAACTGGAAAGCATTATACTAAGTGAAATAAGCCAGGCAGTAAAAGACAAATACCATATGATCTCACTTTTAACAGGAACCTAATCAACAAAACAAATAAACAAGCAAAACATAACCAAAGACATTGAAATAGAGAACAGGCTGACAGTGACCAGAGGGGAGGGAAATTCAGGGGAAAAGGGGGAGGATTTGCAGGGACAAGTATAAAGGACACATGGACAAAAATGAGGTGGGGTGGAAATGGGAGGGAGGTGGGGAGAGCTGGGGGGGTGGGCTGGGATGGGAGTAAAAGGCAGAAAACTGTACTTGAACAACAATTAAAATTAAAAAATAAATAAAAAACAAAGTATCTTCTCTAACCACAACAGGTTGAGACTAGTAATTAATAACAGAAGGAAAACTGGATATTTTTCAAAAATGTGAAAATTAAACATTACACTCTTAACCAAATAAATTGTTAGGAAATTAGAAAATATTTTGAGATGAATGAAAATGAAAACAAACATACCAAAACATGTAGGATTCAGCAAAAGCTGTACTGACAGGGAGATTTATCTATATGTCCCTATGTTAAAAATGAAAGATCTGAAACTTAACACCTTGAGGAACTGGGAAAAGAACAGAAAACTATATGCAAGGCCAGCAGAAGAAAGGAAATTTAAAAGATTAGAGCAGGAATTGATGAAATAGAGAATCAAAAAAATAGAATAAACAAAACTAAAATAGGTTATTTAAGATGATGAAAGAAATTGTGCCTATAATGATGATTTCTGTTTCATTTATATAATTGGTTTTTTTTTCCAGTTTTGCCTGTAAAGTTTCTTAGTTTTTTTTAAACTGTAAGATAAGAAATGTATGTTCTAGTTAAGCCACCAAGATTGTGGTGACTTGTTTTGCAGGAATAGGAAACTAATACAGCATATTTCAAAGAGAAGAGGAAAATTTAGTGAGAAAAAATTGGCCTTATTTTACATGTTTGCAAATCCCTTTAATGTCTGATTTAGTGGAGGACAGCTGGATTCTTTTATCTCCTGTATTCAGTATCTTCAGATATCATACATGATGTAGCCTCTGGAAAATTCCACTGTACAGTTTTTTAGATTTTTAAAATCATCTTTTCGCTTTGCTAATTTTTATCTATTGTATCTGTGCTAATTTTCTATTTGATTGATTTCTACTTTTATCTTTATTTCCTCTTTTTATGTTTTTGGGTTGAATATGCTATTCTTAGTCTAACTTCCACCACTGGGTGCTTACTTAGATCGTTGGTATTGCCTTTATTTTGTTCTTAAAAATTCATTTAAGGCTACAAAGTTCCCTTTCAGCAAGGCTGTATCAGCATCCTCGCTGTTTTTATATGTAGTATTTTTTGTTGTTATTTAGTTTTAAATATTTGGTAATTTTCATTTTGATTGTGTTTGTCTCATGGACTATTTAGATGTTTATTCTTTAATTTCCAAGCATTTAGGAATGTTCTGGTTATGTTCTTGTAATTAATTTCTACCATAATATCAATATAACCAGAGAATCTTTCACTATTTTGGGGGGGTTTTTAGAAATTTATTAACACTTGCTTTTGACTGAACAAATTGGCACCATATTTTGCTGTGTATAATGGGTTCCCATGTAAAATGTGCACCCACATTTTTGGCCCAAACTTTCAGGAAAAAATCTTTTATTTTAATTTTTAAATTCAATTTATTAGTTATTTATATTTAGATAATTTTTATATTACAAAGGAATTTTAGCATTTATTTTGAACATATTATGGTACAAGAAATTTCATGTAACAAAAAATTACAAAACACAAGAACAGATGCAAGGTATTTCAGGTACTACCCATGTATAGTATGCATCCTAATTTTTCCCTAAAAAATTTGGGCAAAAAGTGTGCATTGTACATGGCAAAATATGGTAATTTCAGAAAGAAAATATCAATAGAATTAATTAAAATTCTAAGTTTCAGAAAGAAATTTTCACTTTATGATTTTAAAGGTTTTATTTACTTATTTTTTTAGACAGATGGGAAGGGAGGGAGAAAGATCAGTGTGTGGTTGCCTCTTGTGCACCCCATACTGGGGACCTGGTCGGCAACCCAGGCATGTGCCCTAACTGGGAATCCAACTGGTGACTCATTGTTTCACAGGCCGGTGCTAAATTCACTGAGCCACACCAGCCAGGGATCATTCACTTTAAAGGGATATTTATTCTGCAGTTTTTTGCTTATAACTATTATATTGTATTAGGTAAAGGTAGTTAACTGTGTATAATAATCTTCAATAACCTTACCAATTTTATTGTCACCTTGGTCTATCACTTACTGAGGTAAGTGAGTCAGATTGCTGACTATCACTGTGCTGTTTATCTTCTTTTAGGTCTGTCAGTCTTTGCTTTAGATATTTTGAGTATAGAATACTTAAAAATATTCAAATTAAGAATTGTTACATCTTTCCACTGAACTTAACCCATTATCATTTTGAAATGTCTCTCTTTATTTATAAATACTCATCTTGCCTTAATATCTATTCTGTCTGATGATAAACCAGATACATCAGCATTGTTTTGCATGATATGTTATGTTTGATCCTTTTACTTTTACTCTTCTTTTATACTTAAGATTTTATTTTTAATCCAGTCTGACATTTTATTTTATTTTATTTGAATTAGTTTGTTTTTATTTAATTTATTGGATCTTCTGAGAGACTGTTTCTTTTGTCTGCAATTTCCTGTTGGCATTTAGTTATATCACTCTTCTGTACTTGTGTATTTAAAAAGAAATACTAAATGTATTATTTGAAAATCTATAGAGCCAATTTGAAGTTTTAGATGGTATCTTCCTTTAAGGAAGATTTACTTATGTTTCTGGTAGGCAGTTAGGCTAAGTTAGGCTAAGGGTCCTGATCCTCTTAAGCCAGTGTGGAAATATGGTGATTTGAAGCTCTTTTGAAGTCCCTGTGAAGGCTTGTCTGTTTCCAGTTTATTTTTACTTCAGCACATACTCCTTTGGAATCCTAACCAAAAGCCTGAGGTGTTTACCTGTTCTGTGGTGGGTCCTAAAATCCAATTTTTAATGAAATTTATTGGGGTTACATTGTTTAATAACTTTATGTAAGTTTGCATGAAGACATTGTCTGCATATTGCATTGCATGCTCACCACCCTGAGTCTAGTCTCCTTCTGTCACCATGTATTTGACCTCCTTTGCCCTCTTCAATCTCCCCCCACCAGCTTTTCCTCTGGTGACCTCTGGTTATGAGTTTGTTCTGTCTGTTAGTTTGTCGCTTTCTGTTTTATACTCCACGTATGAGTGAAATCATATAGTTCTTTTCCTTTTAAGTCTGCCTTGTTTCACCTAGCATGATACTCTCAAGATCCATCCATGTTGTCACAAATGACAGTATTTCATCCTTCTTATAACCAAGTAGTATTCCATTGTATATAGATGTACCATATCTTCTTTATCCAATCATCCATCAAGGGACACTTAGATTGTTTTCATATTTAAGCAACTGTGGATAATACTGCAATGGACATAGGGGTACATATCTGTATGAATAAATGTTTTCAAGTTTTTCAGGTACCCAAAAGAGGGATTGCTGGGTCATATGCTAGCTCTATTTAAAAAAAAAATTAATCCTCACCTGACGACATTTTTTCATTGCTTTTAGAGAAAGAGGAGGGGAGAGAGAGAATGAGTGGGGGGGGTGAGAAACATCTATGTGGGAAAGAAACATCATTCAGTTGCCTCCCATATACATACTGACTAGTGATTGAACCCACAACCCAAGTATATGCCCTGACTAGGAATCAAACCCACAACCTTTTGGTATACAGGATGATGCTCCAACCAATGGAACCACACCATCCAGTGTAACAGCTTTATTTTTTTTAATTTTTGAGGAACCTCCATACTTTATTCTATAGTGGCTGTTTCAGTTTATATTCCCACCAGCAAACTATGAGGATTCCTTTCCTCCACATCCCCTTCAACACTTGCAATTTTTTTTGTCTTATTTGATAATAGTCATTCTGACAGGTGTAAGGTGGTATCTCCCAGTATTTTTTCTTTTCTTTTTTTATTGTTTACTCTATTACAGTTGTCTCAACTTTTTTCCCTTTTGCCCCTGCTCCATCCAGTCTACCTCTCTGGCTCCCACTGTCTTTAATACATTTATTTATTTGGTCAGTCTCCCCATATGTAATGAATCTCTCGTCTCTGCTGCCTTCTTCCTTTTGGAAATACTCTACTCACCCCTCCCTGGCCCTGATATACTATGTTGGGCCTCTCCAAAGTGACTTGTCACCTTACCCAGTCTCTGACTCCGTGCCAGTGCACTCCCTCACATGGGCACTCTGCTCACACTCACTCAGAATGCATCACTTTGTGCCAGATTGTTCCTTTGCTCCTGCTTGAAAGACCTCTTCACCCTGCTAGGGTTACAACATCCCAACTGCCCACCCTCTTAAGTGGACACCTTCCTAACTCTGCCTTGTTGCTTTCCTCACTCTTTGTGTTGGTGTGCTTTTTAAAACTCAAACCTAGTTAAAAACTGTTTGATGGGGCTTTTCTGTTAGTTGTATTTCTTTCTATTAATAAGGTGTGACCTGTCTTGGTGAATGTTAAAGGTGAGCTTGAGAAGTGTGTTCTGCTGTTGCTGGATGAAGTAGTCTTTAGGTGTCAGTTATATCCAGTTAATTGATGATGTTGAGTTCAACTGTGGTCTTACTGATTTTCGGCCTGTTGCATCTGTCCATTTCTGCTAGAAGGGTCTGAAGTCTCCAACTATGGTAGCAGATTTATCTCTTTCTTCTCGCAATTTTTGCTTCATGTAGGTTGATGCTCTGCTGTAAGGCATATACACATTAAGGATTATTATTCCTTCTTGGGGAACTGACTCCTTTTTCATTACGTGTTACTCTTATTTATCCTTGATATCTTCACTTGCATTGCAGTGTGCTCTGTCTGATATTAATATAGCTAGCTACACTTGCTTTCTTTTGATTAGAATTAGTATAGAATATTTGTTCCATTTACTTTTAATTTATATGTGCCTTTATAAAATGGTGTTTTGGACACAACATAGAGTTGGGTCCTGTTTTTTGTCCATTCTGACAATCTCTGTCTCAGACCATTTTGACTATCAATGTTCAAAGCAACTTTTGGTATACTCGAGTTAATATCTAAAATATTTGTTATTGTTTTCTGTTTGTAACCCATTTTTATTTCTATTTGCCACTTTTTCTGCCTTGTATGGTTTTAATTAAACATCTTATATGATTTCATTTTCTCTCATTTTTTTAGCTTATTAATTATACTTTTTTCTTTTGACCTGAGCACACTTTCTGGTGCATGATCATTTTCTCTGTCCTGGTACCAAGCTAGCATTTGGCCAGGACTAGAATAAATTTCCTCATCATAATTTGAATTGGAGATGACTCCTGTACATATTCATTGAGACCTGTAAGTCTGAACAGTGGGTGTTTCACATCAGGAGATGTCTTCATTGTCGAGTGAGTGATTTAATTAAATTATTTGAATAATTTATCTTCTGTGTTTGCATGTCAAAAATATAACTCTTTAACTATTACAAATAATTTCAGTTAAACTCTTAAATTATAAAATAATGTACAATTGTAAGTACAATATTGTTGCTCTAATAAGGAAAGATAATTGCCATTAAGTAGAACTTAATGACTAATGACCTTATAATTAATTAATTATTTCTCTTTCTCACTTCCTTTTTTAAATTTGCAGCACAGTTTATCTCTTTGCTTGAACTTCCTTTTTGTTGTCTGAATTTCTAGTTAACCTACATTTATATTTTGTGCCAGGTCACAAAGGAGATCTCAGAGCTCTTATATGTTAGAATCCCTTGGCAAATTATCTTCAGCAAACTTTCTGTGCTGCAGATAGAGTATAACCTTTAAAGGCATTATTTAAATAGATTTATCCCCATTTTTTTTTAAGTTTTTTATTGATTATGCTATTATACTTGCCCCAGGTTTTCCACCTTTGCCCCCCTCCACGCAGTACCCTCCACTCCCTCTGGTGATTCCCCCCTCTTTGTTCATGTCCATGGGTCATGTCCATGGGACATGAACAAAAATATAAGTTCTTTGGCAACTTCATTTCCTATACTTGCTCTTAATACCCCCTGCTTATTCTATAACTACCAATTTGTGCTTTTTAATACTTTCTTTCACCTTTTCCCCCATTCCCCTAGACTGTCCCACTGGCCACCATCCCAATGTTCTCCACAATCTATGGTTCTGTTTCTGTTCTGCTTGTTTGCTTAATTTGTTTTATAGATTCAATTGTTAATAGTTAAGTATTTATTGCCATTTAATGTTCATAGTTTTTATCTTCTTTTTCTTAAATAAGTCCCTTTAACATTTTATATAATAATGGTTGGGTGATGATAAATTCTTTAGCTTTACCTTGTTTGGGAAACACTTCATCTGCCCTGCAAATCTAAATGATAGCTTTGCTGGATAGAGTAATCTAGGTTGGAGGTCCTTGCTTTTCATCACTTTGAATACTTCTTGCCAATCCCTGCTAGCCTGCAAAGTTTCTTTTGATAAATCAGCTGACAGTCTTATGGGAACTCCTTTATAGGTATTTACCTGCTTTTCTCTTGCTGCTTTTAAGATTCTATCTTTATTTTTACCCTTTGCCATTTTAATTATGATGTGCCTTGGTGTTGTCCTCTTTCTGTCCATCTTGTTTGATACTCTGTACTTCCTGGTCTTGTATGTCTGTTTCCTTCACCAAACTAGGGAAGTTTTCTTTTATTGTTTTTTTAAATAGGTTTCTAATTTCTTGATCTTTCTCTTCTTCATCTGGCATACCTATGATGTGAATGTTGGAATGCTTGAACTTGTCCCAGAAGCTCCTCACAATACCCTTGTATTTTGGGACTCTTTTTTCTTCTTCTTATTCTGATTGGATGTCTTTTTCTTCCTTATGTTCCAAATAATTGATGTGATTCTCGGCTTTATCCACTCTGCTGTTGATTCCATGTAAATTGTTCTTTATTTCAATTACTGTCTCCTTCACTTTTGATGATGTTGATGTGCCCACTGAGTTCCTTGAGCATCCTTGTAACCAGTGTTTTGACCTCTGCATCTGATAGATTGCTTAACTCCATTTTGTTTAATTCTTTCTCTGGAGTTTTGTTCTATTCTTTCATTTCAGCCATATATCTTTGTCTCCTCACTTTGGCAGCCTCCCTATGTTTGTTTTATTGTATTAGGTGGAGGTGCTTTGACTACATGTCTTGGTCCATGTTTTTATGTAGTAGGTGTCATGTAGGGTCCAGTGGTACAACCTCCCATATTCCTCAAGCTATACTGAAAGTGCACCCTCCATACTCCCTCCTCTTCTAGTTGAGTCTTGATTGCTATAAGCAGGTCATTGGGAGGGATTTACCAGTCCAGACAGCTGATGGAACTGGCTGTGACCGCTAGACAGCAACCACATCTCTGCATGGCTTGTGGAGGTGGTGGTGCTTTGGTGTGGTCTGTAACTGTGCTGGGGTGTATAGGCTCTGGAGTTTCCTTGGTGGTACAAGCCAAGGTCAGCCTCCACAGTGTTATCTCTGGGGTCCTTTGCATAAGCTATAAAGTGATCTGTAGATGGCTGCTGCTAGTGTTGGGCCTGGGGCCACTCAGCAAGAGGTATGAGGGCTAGGCTCAACTGTTGCTTGTTTGAATGTATTTAGGAAGATCTGATGGTTCTTAGTGATATTTGTCCTGTAGTTTAGCTATAATTTTGATGTGGTTGTGCAAGGAGGTGAGCTGCATTTACCTATGCCTCCATCTTGACCTGAAGTCCCAATTAACTATTTCTTAGTAGTTTCTCTTGAACACAGTCATGAGATTACTACTCCCCAAGAGCATTTTCTACTTTGATTTATAATTTTTCCAAATTGGGTTCAAAAACATCCAAATTTCAGAATTCTTAAAATTTTTTAAGCATACATTTCAATTTGAAATGCTTTTGAACAGAAATTTGATGGCAGATACTGAGACTTACTATGGAGCCTCTAGTAGTCTTTGGGAAGTAATTATTTTATATAGAGAGAAAAGAGTGAGTAATTTAGATAAAAAATTGTAACTCCTCACTGATCATAATCTAGTTAAGCAGTTCCCACATTTTTTAGTAGTAGGACCAAAATTATTAAAAATTATCAGAGACTCCTAAGAGCTTTTGTTTACATATATTATATTTATATAAATGTTTACTGTATGCAGAGTTAAGATTGAATTTTTTTAATATTTTAAATAAATTTAGAAATAATAAGAAATGTATTGTATATGAAACAGAATGTAGCATATTTTTTTGAAAATTAAAAACACTTTGCCAAGTGAAATAAGCTAGACACAAAAGGGAAAATATACTTATAGGTGGATGAATAGGCAAATTCATAGAAACAAAAAGTAGAATAAAGATTATCAGGGGCTGGGCTATGATTCCATTTTTATAAAGTTCAAAGTCATTCTTATTAGGGGAGAGACACAGTATGACTAGAAGCAGCCACAAAAGAGACTGCTGGGCCATTTTCTATTTCCCAATCTATGTTTATTCTATAGTTTCATTGAGCTGTTTATCCATAATTTGCACATTTTCTTTTATATGTTATACTCTGGTTACAGTCTATTTAAAATTGGGGGAGAGATATCTGGATTTCAGTTTTATTTATTTTTAAATTTTTTATCCTCGGGGACATGCCTATTGATTTTAGAGAGAGGGGAAGAGAGAGAGAGAGAGAAAGAGAGAGAAAACATTGATGCCAGAGGGACACGTCAGTTGGTTGCCTCTTATATGCTCCTGGACCAGCGACTGAACTCACTACATGGGTATGTGCCCTGATAAGGAATTGAACCTGCAGCCTTCCAGTTTATGGGATAACCCTCCAGCCAGCTGAGCTATACCAGCCAGGGCGGGACTTCAGGTTTTAAAAGTTGGACTAAAGGTAGCTATTTTTCCTCATCTTAGAAATCATCTAAAAACAATAACCATGACAAAAAAATAGAGCCATAAATTCAATTTTTGACACTTCGAGAAATCTGTGCTCCCAAATCAGGCACTGAGAAAGAGAGGACAAATGCAGTGAAGATCAAACAAAAATGAGATGGACTCATTGAGAGAAAACAGTGAGGAATGGTCAACAAATGCGGGGAAGGTCAAAGGTGAGGAGGACAGCAGCTCAGACACTTTAGGCAAGAACCCAGCTTTCCACAGAATTGGCCAGACCTGAGAGCGGTACCAACAGCCTCCTGTCTGTAATAAAACAATGTGCAGTAAATAACCAGCAGATCCCTAGACAGGGTTTGACATGAAATATCAAGAAGCCGGGAAGTGGGAAGGACACAGACCATCAGCCATATTGGTCAGACCATGCTGCCTGTGGTGAAAAGTAGGTTGAAGGAGAGATTTAGCAATGAAAGTAGCCCTACACTGCAGACCTTGGTTAGTGGTGGAGAAGTAAAGTAAATAACCCAATTCTCATATATAAATTGTGTCATAAAGAGAATTCCTGATAACTTGGAATGTAGCCCGGGCCCTTCTTCAATGTGATATATGACATTATTTTCATATCCTATATATCAAGTATAAATATTTGAAATGTAAATAACTTTTCTCTTTCAAAATGAGTAATCAGAAGGGAGTCAGTACTAGATAGAAATCTGACCAAACATGTACCACTGAATTTTAAAAAATAAGGAAACAATCACATTTACAAATATTATTATTCAGAAGGAGATATGAAGCATGTGCAAGTTATTTTCAGCTTTCACATAGGAAACAGGATTTGTTGTGTATAAGACATATTTATATATGACACAAGACTCTTGAGGTGAGGAATTTCTCAAATATAGGAAGGAGATTTTAATCCTGTGAAGCCAAAAGAGTACAAATATCACTACATGGAGATCTGTACGGGAGGCAAAGAACAAAAAACAAAAAAATGCCTGCTCTCTTTCTCTCTCTCTCTCTCACACACACACATATACACACAGAGCTTGAAAGTCTCCTTTTAATTGAACTCAACAGTTATCAATCTCTTTCTTAAACCAGCCTTTACTGTCTGCTTTAAGGAAACTTTGAACCTTATCTTTATGCTTCAATATTGATTTCCAATATACAAAGTCTTCAATCTATTTTAACTGAACATCATAACAGAGTGAAGGTGTGAAATTTTTCCTTTTTCTTAATCTCCTTTTCTCTTTAGGACCTTCTTTTCTACAGGGAATACAGTAGCCCCAGCCCAGCTTTCCTTTTCTCATCATGTCCACTTTTGAAAAAGAAAAAACAAATAAAAGAAAGAATGACTAGGCAAAGCATTTATATCTGCAATGTGATTCTTCTAGAATGGTCTTCCAGGTAGGAAAAAAAGATCATGATAGATTTTTTTGCTTTTCATTGGTTCTTTCATGAACATTTCAAAATGCAGTTAAGCAAAAGAATAATTTTTAAGCTATATAATGTTTTTATCAAATAGTTTAAAATTCTTAAGTTCTTTTATATCTAAGAGTAGGATTGAAAAGAATGATAGAATGAGGGACACTGTTCTATAAAATAATGTCCTATGTAGCCCTGAAGGTTCTGCAGCTTTAAATCAGGGAAGTGGCAACAGAGTCACTTTTTCTGCTTTTCTGTGCTCATTAGAAACTATTCTCAGGCCTTCAGCTGTGAAAATGGAGACCATTATGAAAGGATTGCATTCATTTATTTATTTTTTTCAGCCCACTCTCTACTCGTTTCTGCATCCAAGATATAAGGATGATTAATTCTCTGTCCTTCCCCTCAAGAAGTATGGTGAAGATAGATTTGCAATTAACTGTTTCTAGTTCACAGCTACTACACATTCCCAATTCAACTCACATTCCAGTCCACCTTGTCCAACTTCAAACTTCACCCAAAAGTCAACACACTGAAACAATTCTTAAAAACATTGTTTCAGTAGAATGTTATGCCTCTGAGCTAATATTTTTTCTTAATATAGGGAATATAACATTTATTCTGTTGTTTCTGGACAGCACAAGACTATTGAACTCTCCAAGAGCCCAGTTGGAGATTTGCAAAGCTGCCAAAATATTTTTAGACAAACGAGAATCTGTAAACATACATGTCACCAGCTGTTTCATGTTTGTTCTGTGGAGATAATGAGTCTCTAGTGGGCCACAAGAACCCAGTGGGACTCAAGATGTAAATTTCAAAATCTAGATTCCTTCCTGTATTATCATATCTAGCTGGTGTTGTGTTTCCTCTGCATGTGTAACTATCAAGTCATAACTTCTTAAAGGGGAATGGTTAATACATTATTAAAAATATTGGATTACATTACAAAATAAATAACAGCAGGCCAAGCATGGGTCAATGATGAAAGCTTGTCTGAACTAAGGATTATGATTAATCCACTTTTGTGTACTTGAATACAATTCGAAAGAAGAAGAAAGGGAGGGGTTGTGAGACTAATCTTTTAACTTTTGAAATCTATATATATATGTATATATATATATATATGGATGCTTAACACATAGTATGATCATTAGTAAATGTTTCTAGAGATTGTTTAAAATTCTCTTATTTCAAAAGAATGCTTTGAGTTAAGTCAAGGATTGGCACTTATACCCTACAGGCCAAATCTGGCCTACCACCTGTTTTTGGAAATAAAGTTTTATTAGAACATACTATGCTGATTTATTTACATCTTGGCTGTGTCTGTTTTCTTACTGCAATAGCAGAGTTGAGTATTGGAAAAGTGCCTGTAGGGTCCACAAAGCCTAAAATATTTATTCTCTGGTCTTTTACAGAGCAGGTTGCCAACCTCTGACTTTAATCCTAACTTCCACTATTATCAAATTATATAGTTCTTATACTCCAGTGAGCTTCGTAAGGTTAATATATTGATGGTGTTGAAAAATGTTTTGATCTCCCTGATTTTTTCTCAATTTTTTCATATTTATAGAAAAATCTGAAGAACAGCTGTATAACTTTAACATTATTCATCAGTTAAAATATCGCCATATTTGCTTCATTGCTTCATTTGTATGTATACGTATACCCAGATGTTTTGCTGCTGCTGCTGTTGAATTCCTTGACAGTTGTAAATATTATGCTTCTTCAGCACACATATCTAAGAATAAGAACATCCCCCTACATCACCCATTGTTTTAAAATTTAAAGACACATGTAGAGATTTTTGTTTGTGTGTAAGGGCTACACAACTATTGTTTCTATAGCACTTTGTTCATCCCTGTGTTCCTGTTTATAAACTGTAAAAAATCTAACTGTAATGCATTAGTTATCTAAGTATAATGCATTATCTATTGCTTACATGTGTCAGATGCCCTGCTAAAGATCTCCATGTCCTAATCCCTGGAATCCGAATTTGCTATATACATGTAGATGTGAGTAGGGAATTTAAAATTAATTGTCTGGTATTATCTGGGTGGGTCCATTATAATCACAAGGATCTTCATAGAGGGAAGCAGGAGAGTTAGAAGCAGAAAAGGTGATGTGGCATTGGGGTAGGGATAGGAGAAGAGGGTAAAGGGGGATAATGGGTGATGGGAAGACACTTGCCTTTGATGATAAACACACAATACAATGTACAGATGATATATTATAATTTTATTAACCAATGTCACTGCAATAAATTCAGTAGAAAAATTTTAAAAATAGCCCTGGTTGGTGTGGCTCAGTGGATGGAGCATCACCCTTCGAACTGAAAGGCTGCTGGTTGGATTCCCAGTTAGGGCACATGCGTAGGTTGCGGGCCAGGCCCCCAGGTGGGGGCGTGCAAGAGGCAACCGATCCATGTATCTCTTGTACATCAGTGCTTCTCTGCACCTCTTTCTCCCTCCCTCCCTCCCTTCCCCTCTCTCTAAAAATAAGTAAAGTTTTTTTTAAGTTAAAAAAAAGGCCTCTGTACTGTTAAAAAAACAAGTAACATCCCATTATTTTTGTCATATTCCAGTTCTTAGAAGCAAGTCACCAGACCTAGCTCATACTTAAAGGAAAGGGATTGCACAAAGTGAGGAATTTCAGAGGCAAAGGATCATAGGGACTCAATCTCAGACAGAGGCTGCCTGCCACAAATAATGGGGCATAGAATGTCTCAGAATGTGGCCACTAATACTTTTAGCACAGAAGTCATTTTTCAAAGAGATTTTATTTATTTATTTTTAGAGGGGAAAGGAGGGAGAAAAAGAGGGAGAGAAACATTGATCAGTTGCCTGTTGCACACCCCACAACTGGAGACCTGGCCTGTAACCCAGGCAAGTGCCCTGGCCAGGAATCAAACCAGCAACCTTTTGACTCATGAAGGCTGGTGTTCAGTCCACTGAGCCACACCAACCAGGGCTCATTTAGAAAGAGTTTAATATTCTCCATAAGATCAAGCTAAGTTCAGATTGGCCTCATAACATTTCTGACAGTTTCTCACATAACTTACACAAGCTTGACTGAAACCTTTGGGGGAATCTGTCATTCTAGAGTCAAGTTTCTGGATAGATTTGTCCTATTAAGGATCAAATCTTAATAACTTGGTGATCACATACCTTTTTACCTTCTTAAATAAATTACTGATCATAATTTGAAATTTTATTTCATAAAAAAGTAATTATGCATTATAAAGAGAAGTGCCTGTCTTTTCTTTGCATAGGATATAGAACTGTCTCTTTCTTAAAGAATTTAAGGCTTCCTGTCTGCCTTTTGTAATGTCTGTGTCTTCTGTTATTTTGTTTGTCACTTCTTAGTTATCAGTACTTACCCATTGTCCTGTCAGCTGTATCTAGTTGCTGCAAGTTAACAGTTAAAACTATGTGCAAAGGAAAAGGGACCTGTAGAGGTTTGGACCTGCAGTCTGCAAGTCATGTTACTGATATCATCCGTTTTACCTCCTGTGAGATTTTTGCTTATATCTTAATTGTAAATGTTCCTATAGGGCCATAGTAACAGGTGAAATGATATTGGGCTTTTAATTAATTAAAACTCTCTAATTAATCTTATAAGAAACCTGAAAGTGACCCTGGCCATGTAGCTCAGTTGGTTAGAGTGTCATCCTGATACACCAAGGCTGCAGGTTCCATTCCTGTGCAGGTCTCATTCCTGGTCAGGGCGCATACAAGAAGCAACCAATAGATATATAAATAAATGGAACAACAAATCAATTTCTCTCTTTCTCTCTCCCCTCATCTTTCTCCCTCCCTACCTCTCTCTCAAATCAATTAAAAAATTTTTTTTAATAAAAAGAAAGCTGCAAGTGGTCCTGGACACAAGAATGATGCATTGCTCACTTCAGCCAGTATTCAGAAACTTTTTTTCTTTCTGAAACTTCAGGAGCCACGTAGACAAATTCTCCTTTCTTCTCTAGCTCTGTATTCTAGGTATTTCTACAATGAAGGATGTACTTATAATGGAGTTAATTATACTTCACTCCAAAAATTAGAACCTGATTTCAGCCTAAACTTAAAGCAGCAAATATAATTTACTTTTCTGTTTCTTTTGAACTGGTATCTGTTGCCAGCTAAGGCTTCTCACAAGGAAACATACTATCACTACTACAAGTGAAAACTATAGAGCAGTGTTAAATATGTGGAACTGACATTTTTGTATGCATTTCTTTTCTATCTTATTTAGCGTTTTTCTCTGTGAGAGGATCAAGAACAGTGCATTAACCTTTATAACTTGTTAGATACAGACCTAGGAGGCCTGCTAGAAGGGACACATGTGAGACTGAAAAAGTAATTCTTGTGATACTCAGGCTTTGAAAAACTTCCTTCAAAATCACAAAATATTAGAACTTGCAGGAGAGTGGTTTAAATCCCCCTAGTCCTCCCCCCCCCCCACCACCACCTGCCTGGTCTGGTCTCCTGAAAATAATTAACAGTAAAGCTAAAGATTATGTGAATTAATGCTGTGTCTCCCCTACTTATCTTTTCCCCTGTGCAACATAGAATTTATTTTTCAGTAGTGGTGTGCTCCTCTATTAAGCAATCCCATAAATGGTGGGAAAGAAACCCACTTTATATATAAAAACACATATAGATTAATAGTAAAGGGGTGTCAAGACTTACGGTTAAGAATAGGTAAACATAGCTCATCACTGTGCACAACCACATCAAAATTTCAACTAAATTATAGAACAACCATTACCCAGAACTGGTAGATATTGAGTTGAATGGAAGTCCGATAACTACAAAATTACAGAAACCACATCCATCCAGACTGGTAGGAGGGGAAGAGATGCGGAATGGGCTGGTCCCACATCCACATGTGGTAGATAAAGATTTGGGAAGGATATCTTGGGAGTGAGGAGCCCCAGCACCATACCAGGCCCCCAGCCCAGGGTGCCAGTGCCAGGAAGATAAGTCCCCATAACTTCTGGCTGCAAAAACCAGCAGGGATTGAGTTGGTGGAAGAAACTTCTAGAGTCCCAAGCAGTTCCTCTTAAAGGATCCACACATGAACTTACTCTGACTCCCTCTGAGCTCCAGAACCACTAAGGTAGCAGCTTGAAAGGCACCAGTGGCATACAGGGAGGAACTTAAGTGGCAGGCATCAAGGCAAGAGCTGGGGGACAGCTTTCTGTTAGACAGAAAGGTTGGCAGAGCCACAGAACCTGCAGGCTGGTGCCATATCTGAGACACCATCAACCTAGTTAACACTGTTTGCCCCACCCTGGAGATCCCCTGAACTTCCATTCCACCCAACTTACAGCTGTTAACAGTAGCTTTTCCATATGAATGGCTGGCCTTTGCTCAAGCTTCACAACTGCCTAAATCCTTTCAAACAAGCAACAACTGGCCTCAGTGAGCACGCAGCCCCTGTTTCTCTTACTAAGTGGCACCAGGCATGGAACTAGCAGTTGTCAGCCTAGATTCACAGCTCGGCTATGCCTGGGAATCTCCAAGCCCAACATAAGTAGCAGCCATCTCAGATTACTTTATAGCTCAGGAAGGCTGGCCCCAGGCAAAACACAGGTTGGGGCTGACCTTGGCCTTACCACCTGGGAAACTCCAGGGCCAGCACACCCAGTGGACAGCTACAGACCACATCAAAGCACCACCACCCTGCCTGGCATTGCACAGCTGATCCTCTATGGAGGGTGGAGGTTGGTGGTAAGTGGTCACAGCCAGTCCTTGCATCTGACTGGCCTGGGTAAATCCCTCCCATTGATCTGCTAACAGCAACCAAGACTCAACTACAAGAGGTGTACTCAGCCTGCATGAAGGGTGCACCTCCAGTACTCAGCTTGGGAGATAGGGGAGGCTCTGCCACTGGACCCTACAGGACACCTGGTACATTAGGCCACATACCAAGACAGGGAATCATAGCAGTTCTACCTAATACATAGAAACAAACACAGGGAGACTGCCAAATAAGACACAGGGAGACTGACAATAAGCCAAAGAACATGGCCCAAATGAAAGAACAGATTAAAACTCCAGAGAAAGAACTGAACAAAAAGGAAATAAGCAATAGATCAGATGCAGAGGTCAAAACACTGGTTATAAGGATGCTCAAGGAACTCAGTGAGGACCTTAACAGAATAAAAAAAGATCCAGTCAGAAATGAAGGATACACTAATTGAAATAAAGAATAATTTACAGGGAAACAACAGTGGAGTGAATAAAGCCAAGAATCAAATCAATGATTTGGAACATAAGAAAGCAAAAACAACCAATCAGAACAACAAGACAATCCAAAAAAAAATGAGGATAGTGTAAGCAGCCTCTGGGAGTACTTCGAGCATTTCAATGTTTGAATCATAGGGGTGCCAGAAGGAGAAGAGAAAGAGGAAGAAATTGGAAATCTATTTGAAAAACTAATGAAAGAAAACTTCCCTAATTTGGTGAAGGAAATAGACATGCAAGTCCAGGAAGCACAGAGAGTCCCAAACAAGATATAAAGGAGCCCACTTCAAAACATGTCAAAATGAAAATGCCAAAAGTTAAAGAGAAAATCTTTAAAATTTTTTTTCTATTTTAATTGTTGTTCAAGTACAGTTTTCTGCCTTTTACCTCCATCCCAGCCCACCCCCCCAGCCCTCTCTCCCCACCTCCCTCCCATTTCCACTGTGCCTCTTGTTTTTGTCCATGTGTCCTTTATATTTGTTCCTGCAAACCCTTCACCCTTTTACTCTGAAGTTCCCTCCCCTCTCCCCTCTGGTCACTGTCAGCCTGTTCTCAATTTCAGTGTCTTTGGTTATATTTTGCTTGGCTTTTTTGGTGATTAAGTTCCTGTTAAAGGTGAGATCATATGATATTTGTCTTTCACTGCCTGGCTTATTTCGCTTAGCATAATGCTTTCCAGTTCCATCCATGCTGTCCCAAAGGGTAGGTGCTCCTTTTAAAGGGAAAATCTTAAAAACAGCAAGAGAAAAGAAGTTAATTAGCTAGAGAGGAGTTCTATAATACTGTCAACTGATTTCTCAAAAGACACTTTGCAGGCTAGAAGGGAGTGGCAAGGAATATTCAGGTGATGAAAAGCAGGGGCCTATAGCAAAGATCGCTCTACCTAGAGGAAAGGGGGAAACATTTGGAAAACTGTAATAGCATAATCAATAAAATATAATTAAAAAGTAAAAGGGTAAATAAAGATATTGATAATACTAATAACAGAAAAACTAGAAAAGCTTTCAAACAAAGCAAAAAACTTTGTTAAGAGAATGAAAAGACAGGCCACAGTCTGGAGAAATTCTTTGCAAAACACATATCCAATAAAGGACCAGCATTCAAAATTTGCAAATAATTCGATGGAGGAATAGGTGGTCGCACCGTACCTCCTCGTACAACCAAGATTAGAAAACCAATAATTTACAACAATAATTTACTATCAGAATAACACCCAGATCCGGCAGAGGATTTATCTGAATGGAAGTCGGGCAGCCAAGAAGTTGAAGTAGACGCGTTCATCCAGACTGGTAGGAGAAGACGAGCCGGTGGGCGCGGGGCTGGCTTGGGTCCGCAGCGCGCAGAGGTCGGGGGAAGGTTTGGCGCGAAATCGGCACAAAAGCCATCGGGCGAGTAAGAAGGCAGCGGTGATCCCTGAGTACGCAAGCTGCGGCTGGCAGACCCAGAGGGGCAGCGATTGTGGACCAGGGCAGAGCTCGCGGCCCAGAAGCCCAGACAAGGGTCTGAGTCCAGGGGAACGGAACTACCGCCATTGTTTTCTCCCGCCCCCACATATAACATCACAATCTAGCGACCGGGGTGCCCAGCCCTGGTGAGCACCTAAGGCTCCGCCCCCCACCGTAACAAGAGCAACCAGACCGGAAAAAAAAAAAAAAAAAAAAAAAAAGGAGAGACGGGGGGAAAAAAACCCATGTTTTCAACAGAGCAAATCAGTCCCCCAGGACTCATCCTTTTGAGCGACCAAGAATTAGCCAATCTATCAGATGCGCAGTTCAAAACACTGGTGATCAGAAAGCTCACGGAACTGGTGGATTTTGGACGAAATTTAGATGAAAGAATGCAGAGTACCATAAAACAGATGCAGGAAGACACGCGGAGGAGAGCCAATAGTGAAAGGAAGGAATATGAGTCTCAAAACAATACAGTGGACCAGAAGGAAGATAGAAACAACCAAGCAGGAAAGCATGATGAAATAAGAATTCAAAAAATTGAGGAAAAGATTAAGAGCATCCAAGACACCTTTAAACGTTCCAATATCCGAATTATAGGGGTACCAGAATTGGAAGGGGAAAAGCAACAGATTGAGCACGTATTTGAACAAATAATAAAGGAGAACTTCCCCAATTTGGCAAAGGGAACAGTCTTCCAAGAAATCCAAGAAGCTCAGAGAGCCCCAAAGAAGTTGGACCCAAGAAGAAACACACCAAGGCACATCATAATTACATTAGCCAAGGTAAAAACGAAGGAGAGAATCCTAGAAGCAGCAAGAGGTAAGGGGACAGTAACCTACAAAGGAGTTCCCATCAGACTGTCAGCTGATTTCTCCAAAGAGACCTTACAGGCAAGAAGGGGCTGGAAAGAAGTATTCCAAGTCATGAAAGACAAGGACCTACATCCCAGATTGCTCTATCCAGCAAAGCTCTCATTTAGAATGGAAGGGCAGATAAAGTGCTTCTCATATAAGTTCAAGTTAAACGAGTTCATCATCACCAAGCCCTTATTTTATGAAATGCTAAAGGGACTTATCTAAGAAAAGAAGATAAAGAAAAGACATGTATAGTAAAAGGACAGCAAACTCACAAATATCAACAACCACACCTAAAGCAAAACCAAAAGAAACTAAGTAAACAATTAGAACAGGAACAGAACCACAGAAATGGAGGGCACATGGAGGGTTAGCAGCAGGAGGGTGGGAGGAGGAGAGAGGGGGAAAAGGTATAGAGAATAAGTAGCATAGAATGTAGGTTGAAAATAGATAGGGGGAGGGCAAGAATAGTACGGGAAATGTAGAAACTAAAGAACTCATAAATATGACACATGGACATGAACTAAAGGGGGAAATGTGGGTGGGAAGGGGAGTACAGGGTGGAGGGGAGAGAAGGGGGGAAATGGGACAACTGTAATAGCATAATCAATAAAATATATTAAAAAAATTTGCAAAGAATTCTTAAAACTCAAAATTAAGAAACAACCCAATGAAAAAAATGGGCTAAAGATCTGAACAGACACCTTGCCAAAGAAATTATACCAGTGGCATATAAAAATGTGTTCAATGATATGTCATTAGGAAAATGCAAATGAACAGAACAATGAGATACCACTACACACCTATCAGAGTGGCCAAAATCCAGAACACAGACAACATCACATGACTGTAAGGATGTGGAGCAATAGGAGCACTCATACATTGCAAAATGGTGAGGCCACTTGGAAGGCAGGTTGGCAGTTTTTTATAAAAGTAAACATATTTTTATCATACAATCCAGCACTCCAACTCCTTGGTATTAACCCGAATGAGTTGAAACTTACGCTCATGCAAAACCTGTACACAGATGCTTATAGCAGCTTTATTCATGATTACTCAAATTTGTAAGCCACCAAGATTTCCTTCAGTAGGTATATGGATAAACTGCTGTGTATTCATACAATGGAACTTTATTCAGTAGTTTAAAGAAATGAACTATCAAGGCACAAAAAGACATGGAGGAAACTGAAGTGTCTATTGCTAACTGAAAAAAGAAGCTGATATGAAAAAGCCACATACTGTATGATTCTAACTCTGTGACATTCTAATAAAAGCAAAACTGTGGAGATAGTAAAAAGCTAGGGGAAGGGGGACATTAATAGGTGGCGGTACACAGGAGACTTTTATGATAGTGGAACTATTCTATGTACTACTGTAATGGTGAATATGTGTCAAAACCCACAGAAAGTACAATACAAATAGTGAACCCTAGTGAAAACTGAACACTTTATTAATAACAGTGTATTAATACTGATTCATTCATTGTAATATGTTCTATAGTCATGCAAGATATCAATAACAGGAAACTGTGGAAGGAGAGCAAGTACATGGGACTGACTCTGTACTTCCTGCTCAATTTTTCTGTAAACCTAACACTGCTCTAAAAAATAAATTATATTAATATAAAAATCTGAGGCAATTAACTTCAGCTAAAACACACACAAGTTGTGTAAAAGAAGTAAATATGTGATATTTATATTGACATTTCATAGAAATATTTATATTGCAGTAATAATGAAAATTTAAAGAATGTGGCTTTAACCAAAAAGCATTATGTAATTGTTGAGAGGCTAGAGGAAGGAGGTGGTTTAGACCTGATATCCTCATCTATCATAATAGAAAGTCAGTGTAACAGAAGTGAACATCCATGTGCCTGTCTGAAGGTGTGCCCAAGCCATCTCCCCATTTCCCCTGCATCATCAGATTTTCCTCTCCTACAGGATCTTTCCCATCAATAAACAAATATGCCCTTGGGTTGGGTTTTTTTTTTTTTTTCATTTAATACACACTCACATACACACACTTCTTTTTTTTTTTTTTTAGATTTTGTTTATTTTTTTTTGGAGGGAGGGGAAGGGAGAGAGAAAGAGAGGGAGAAAAACATCAATGTTTGGTTGCCTCTTGCACAACCTCTACTGGGGACCTGATCCACAACCCAGGCGTGTGCCCTGACTGGGAATCAAACCAGCGACACTTTGGTTCACAGGCTGGCACTCAATCCACTGAGCCACACCAGCCAGGGCCACACACCACTTCTTGATCCCAGTTGCCCTGCCACTTTCATTCCATTTCTGTGCTGCCCTTTACATCAAAACTCAAGTTATCTCTACTCCCTTCTCCCATTCCTTCCTCTCTATTCTGTTTTACATTCACTCCATTCAGAATTTCACAACTACCATTCTACTTAATTTACTTTTGGCAAGGTCACAGTGACCTTCATGTTTCCAAATCCAATGGTCAATTATTATTTTATCTCTCAGTCTCTTTTGATAAAATTGATTACTCCCCCTTAATATGTTTCCTTCACTTGGCTTCTAGGATACCACTTTTTATAAACTTTTTTCTTCTGTCATTAGTAGTTTCTTAGTCGTCTTCTCTGGTTCTTCTTTTCCTTGATTTCTGAATGTTGGAATGTCTCCATATCTTAATCTGAAGTCCTCTGCCCTACTCTGTCTACTCTGAGCCCCTGGGTTATCTCATTAGGGATCAAGGCTTTGTGTGCCATCTATAAGTTGATGATTCTCAAATTTATACATTCCAGCCCAGAGCTCTTCCATAAACTACAGAATTATATGTCTAACTGGCTACTTGACATTTTCATTTATTTAAAGTTTAGCTGCTATTCTTTTTATTTTTATTTCCAGTACCCCCTCCAAATCAAAAGCTTGTGTGGTCTCCTTGTCATGTCACCTATTGTCTAACAGGCATCTCAAGCCTAACATATCCAAAACAGAACTACTGATCTTCTGAAAATCTGCAATACACAGAACCTTTCCCACCTGAGCTGATAGCAACTTCCTATTTCCAATTGATAGTTACTTAGGCCAAAAACCTTGGAGTCATCCTTGATGCCCTTCTGATATGTCACATCCCATTTCCAGCCTGTTAGGAAATCTGGGTGTAATTAGAAAAAAGAATTCACAAACCTACCACTTCTTACCACCTCTACTGCTGCCTCCTTTTCGTCCTCTTCTGTCTGGATTACTGCTGTAACCTCCATACTTCAGTCTCAACAACAATCAGGATGATCCTTTTTTTTTTTTTAAGATTTTATTTATTTTTAGAGAGAGGGGAAGGGAGGGAGAAAGAAAGGGAAACATCAATGTGTGGTTGCCTCTCTCACATCCCCTGTTGGGGACCTAACCTGGCCTGCAACCCAGGCACCTACCCTGACTGGGGCTCAATCCACTGAGCCACACCAGCCAGGGCAGGATGATCTGCCCTGAAGTCTGAGGGTGGTACTTAGTAGCTTCCCATTTCACTACATTGAACAAATTACTTACTTTCTTTTTGCCTCAGTTGCTTTCTCTCCAAAAAGATAATACCTCCTTCAGGAGACTGTGGTATTCAGTGAGATCATTAATACATATGAAGCCCTTACTTAACAGTAACCTGGTGCAAAGAAAATAATGAAGTTTAGTTGCTGTTCTTTTTTTTTTTTTAACTTCCAAGGCACCCTCCAAATCAAAAGCCTACTTTTGTCTCCTTGTCATTTCTTCAGTGCTTGAGATGGGAGGGTTCTGTAGGAAGGTTTGGAATCTGGGTACCTAGCTCACCGCTGTTAGGCAAAATCCTCAATCCATTAGAGCCAGAGAATAGTATGTCCAGAAACACTGTTCATTTAACCAAAGGAAATTCCATTCCTAACTTGGCTGTTTTTGTAAGCAATGTGGGACTTGGTGTCCTGCGCTAAATAGAAATTGCTTTGTCAGTAATAGTGTTCTTTTTGTCAGTACCATAGTTCCTAATTTTTGAAGCATTTGTTCCCTGAAGGATAATGAAAGGAGACACTACTTTTTGATTAGGCCTTTTATCTGCAATTTTATCCTGACCCCTTTTAAATTATTTATTACATATGTGACATCGCATATTTAGGGCTCTTTTCCCCTTCGTATAAGCCTCACCTCTCTGAAAGTGTTGGTACCTGGGAGACACTTATATTTACTGTTCCTACTCATATTTTCTGTCATGCCTGGCTGGTTTTTACAGTGAACAAAAAAGAGAAGGAAAGATTCAATTGGAAGATTTGCTAACGGTAATGAAATGCAGAGTGTGGAATACAGTGGGAGAGTGCAGAAGCAGCTAGCTGCGAGTCAGGAAATTAAGCTTCTAAGAGTCTGAGAAAATGTGGGGAATATAAGGAAAGTTTCTGGGGACCTAACCCACGAACAGTGGAAGAGGGACTGGGGTAAAATGAACTCGTTCTGGGTCAGTAAAGGTGCCAGAGCACAAAACCTAGGCCTGGGCAGCTTATGCCCCAGAGGCTTGGAGGATGGGTTTGGGACTTAAGGGCAAAGGAAAGACACTTGAGAATCTGGTAAAACACAAAAACGAAAAAAAACCTTCTAAGTGGCTTGAGTCCCTGTGTTGAATGTAGTATCTACTTGCCCCACAGATAGTAGACAGGTGCAAAGGGAGTGAGTGTTAATATAATATCCAGTTCCAGGGGTTTAGACACTTCCTACAGAGAAGGCTGGAACAACCTCTGGACTGTTGTGTTAAGGAAGAACAAACAGTGTTTTTACCTGCAAATTCTTTAAGGAGCAGCTAAGCCAGTCCCCCAGTGACCTGAGACAATTTGAGGGTATGAAAGAGATGGTGGTAGCTTTTGAGACACTTCTAGCAGCTGCAGTGTTATCTTGCATCTACCTCAGCCTGAAGAAGAAATGCCTTATCCATAAGTCTGATATCTCTCTTGCAATTTAAGTTGCAATCATACAACTTAACACCACAATCTCTCTCTTTACAGTCCCAGGACTATAGCAGAGTCCCCAAGGAAGAGACTGGGTTTTAGAAATTGCAGAGAAAGAGATAGGAAAAAAAAAAATACATTCATTCTCTGAATCTCAGAAGGAATGCTGCTACTTTTAGAAGTGGATCAGTTGTCTTACAACCAAGTGAAAATCCTTTAGGTTGGTAGGCTTTAGGGTTCACCAGAAGATTTCTTTGTCCTCTGAGGGACTACCCAGTGACTCTCCTGCCAATAACAATCAATAGTTTCTCACTGTAGTTTCTCCACTTCTGATTACCATGAGTAGTTTCCAAGCTGTTACAGTGTTGAAACAAAAATCTTTGTACTTAACAAAATGTGTGTGTGGTAAATTTCTAGCATTAAACTACTGAATTAATTTGTTTATTCAGTTTTGTTATTAAAGTACATAACACATATATAGCAAAGTACACGAATCATAGCTCAATAGGTGATCATAAAATGAACACACCTTCATAATCACTACCTGTGGCAAAACAGAATTGTCAGCTCCCTTGAAACGTCCCTCATGCCCCCTCCCCGTCACTACCACTGCCCTCCTCCCCAGAGTAAATGGTATCTTGATTTATACCAGAGTTATTTTGCCTATTTATGGTCTTTAAAAGTTTTAAATTGATGCATGTAGTGTATTATTTTGGGGGGGAGGTCTGGCATTTTTCCTCTCATCATTATGTGTTGGGAATTCATACATGTTATCAGTAGACTAGGAGTTCATTTTTTATTGCTGTATAGTATATAATATATACATAAACCACATATATTGATATTTATTCATTCTAATTACACTGTTCAATACTGCCATGGCTGTCTGAAACCAAGCATCTGTATATGGGGGGCTATTTCTAGACACTTTATTCTGCTTAATTAACATATTTGTATATCCTTGTGCCAAAACTTTACTGTCTTAAATATATATATTTAAGAATATATATATACGAGAGGGAAGTTTATATATGGAAATATATAAACTATATCATATATATAATATAGTATAATTATAGCTGTATAATAATGTCTTAATGTCTGATAGAATAAGCCCCCTCCCTCTTTGTTCTTTTTAAGATTACCTTGATTATATTTGGTCTTAAGAATTTTCATATAACTTTTACAATCAGCTTCAAATTACCTCTTCCTTTTTCAAAAAAAGCATGCTAGAATTTTTAGCAGAAATCTTTTGGGGAGAATGGACATCTTCACTATATTTAATCTTTCAATCCCTGAAAGTAGTTTGTCTCTCTATTTATTTGGTTTTTAATTTCTTTCAATAGTGTTTTCTAGTTTTTTGTTTTACACATTTTTTGTTAGATTTATTCTCAGGTATTTGGTGGGGGGCTTTGATGTTATTATAAGTGGTATTTTTAAAATTATTTTCTAATTGCTGGCATTAGAAACATAATTTTACATATAGAAAAGAGTAGATTTTTAATTATAAGATTTTATGAGGTTAAAGGTATCATTTTAAGAATTATCTAATATTTGCCCTGACTGGTGTGGCTCAGTGGGTTGGGTATTGTCCCGCAGACCCAAAGGTCGCCAGTTCAGTTCCTGGTCAGGGCACATGCCTGGGTTGCTGGCCAGGTCCCCAGTTGGGGTGTGTGTAAGAGGCAATCAATCAATGTCTCCCTTGCATGTTGATGTTTCTTTTCCTCTGTTTCTCCCACTCTTCCCCTCTCTCTAAAAATAAATAAATAAAATAAAACCTGAGCCATACCAGCCAGGGCAATAAGTAAAATAATAAGAAAAAACATCTAAAAAAAATCTAATATTCAAATTAGTAGGGCATCTTGGGTACATTAAGAAAAGTTGGGTTAAATCCAGGGTTTTAAGGATGGAGATTTCAAAGGGAAATCAAGAGGAACCTGTTCCTAAATTGCGGGAGTTCTGTGTTGGTTGCTTGAGAGAGATGGCCTAGGACTTGCTTTCTCTCTCAGCTAAAATGATTGGAACTTGGAATGTTGGGGTGTTGGTTTTTCTTCTTTATAAATGGGGATTTCACTCAGCTTTTCAGCTCTGGCTGCCCTTGACCTGACAGGCTTCCCTCTCATTCTAAACTCACCAAGAACGAAGCAGTGAGCCTGTCCACCCTCAGGTATTGCAGGCGTTCTGAAGTGATGATGCCAGAAGGTGTTTAAACTCATACTTGGCTTTGTTTTTCCAGGTCTACAAAGGAGAATTTCAGCTACCTGAATTTCTTAAAGAAAAACCTCAGGTACTGTATCTGTTTTCTCCTCTTGATGAATAACAGATGGACTGCTGTGTTGAAGTGGTCTTTTTAGAGATAATGAGGTGTGCTGGCAGCAGAAAGATTGGCCTCTGGTAATTGTTGGTTTTAACAGTAATTTAAAACAGGGTGAAAGGAGGAAAAAGAGGATAAAGGGGGGATAGTGATGGAAGGAGACTTGACTTGGGGTGGTAAACACTCTATACAATATGCAGATATGCATTAATAGAATTGTATACCTGAAACCTATATATTTTTATTAACTAATGTCACCCCAATAAATTTAATAAATAAAAATACAATAAAATTTTTAAAAACAACTATAATTTAACATAGCCTTAATTTCAGAGACCTCAGTATCTTTCAAAACTAGGGGAATACTTTATTAGTAACTGAGATCCAGTTGCCTGAGGTCTTCCAAACCACACAGTATTCCATGTATGAGGAGCCTGCCCTGTGTATCTGCTGCAGGCTTCTCACATCTGCCTTGAAATAAAATGTACAGCTGCCCTTTCTTTCTATTACACACAGACTGATGGCCTTTTAACTGTTCTCATTTGGAGCCTACAATAGTTGTGAATACATTATATGCACAGCCATTGGCCCTCGACTGCTAAGTCCCCCAAGTTGGGAAAGGAGGGTGGGAGTTTGAAGCTTATAACTTTTACTTTTTAAAAATTTAATTAGAACAAATTGAGAGTTATCCTTGTAATGTCAGACTGTCACTCAGATTCCAATATTGTTTCCTGAGCTGGAGAGAAACAGGTAGTATCATGGCTGGTGAACCCAGAGTGTCCTGTGTCTGAGCCTCACCTGCCATTCCTCTGCAGCAGTGGGGAAAGTGATAACTATTTCTTGAGCCCAGCAGAACACTTCCCCTTCTAGCACAGTGATAATACATGTTGCCTCCAGGCTGCTGCTGTCAGTGATCAGCTTGTTAATAGGAAATGAAGACTCAGCACTGAACTCCATTTCCAAAAATGTCCAGATAAGGGTTGGTGAGGCAAACATACCACCCCACAGACTCTGTGAAGTCATGCTGTCTGAAGTAAGCCTCAGTAAATGGCCGGGCTCCCTAAGAGAGGCTCCCCTCAGGGTTGGTGGCTCTGGCTTCTCAGACCCTTGCCTGATAACAGTCAGCCCTCAGACCCTTGCCTGATAACAGTCAGATGTGTATTACTTAAGAATTTCAATCTACTTTCAAGGCATGTTCTTATTAACATCTATTTAACTTTAATCCATCCATTCATTTATTTAAAATTTTCAACAAATGTTTACTGAACTTCTGTGATGGGTGAGAAATTAGAATAAGTCCTCAGGAGTCAGAGGGACAAAAGAAAAGATCTTCTCAAGAAAGATGCTTGCCAATGATACATCCAGTAAAGAGCTAATGTCCAAAATATATAAGAAAATCATACAACTTACACCACAAAAAACAAACAATTCTATTTTTAAAAAATGGACCCTGGCTGGTGTGGCTCAGTGGATTGAGTGCCAGTGGCCTGTGAAACTAAAGGCCACTGGTTTGATTCCTAGTCAGGACACATGCCTGGGTTGCAGGTCAGGTCCCCGGGGCGGGGTGGGGGGCGGGTTGTGTGGGAGAGGCAACCAATTGATGTTTCTCTTGCACATCAATATTTCTCTCCCCCTCTTTCTCCCTCCCTTCTCTTCTCTCTGAAAATAAATAAATAAATAAAATCTTTTTTTTTAAATGGGCAGAAGACCTGCATAGCTATTTCTCCAAAGGGGACACACAGACATATGGCCAATAGACATATGAAAAGATGCTCAGTGTCACTAATCATTAGAAAAAACACAAATTAAAACCATAATGAGATATCACCTCATACCTGTCAGCATGACTGTCATCAATAAATCAACAAACAGCAAGTGTTGGTGAGGATGTAGAGAAAAGGGAACCCTCCTCGTTCCTTGTTGGTGGGATTGAAAATTGGTTCAGTCACTATGGAAAACAGTATGGAGGTTGCTCAAAAAATTAAAAGTAGAACTACCATATCACCCAGCAATTCCTCTTTTGGGTATTTATCCAAAGAAATCCAGAACACTAATTCAGAAGCACATATGCATCCCTATATTCATTGCAGCACTATTTACAATGGCCAAGATATGAAACAACCCAAGTGTCCATTGATAGACAAATGGATAAAGAAGAATAGTACTATATGCAATGGAGTATTACACAACCCTAAAAAAGAATGGAATCTTGCCATTTGAGACAACATGGATGGACCTAAAGGGTATGATGCTAAGTTAAATAAGTCAGACAAAGACAAATGTCATATGATTGTACTTATATGTGGAATCTAAAATACAAAATAAATGAACAAACAAAACAGAAACTCACAGATACAGAAAATATTTTGGTGGTTGCCTGATGGGAGGGTGATTGGGGATGGGAGAGGGGTGAAAAGGGAAGGGATTAGGATATACAAATTGCACATTATAAAAATAGGGATATAAAGTACAGCATAGGAAATATAGTCAATAATATTTTAATTAATTATATGTGGTATTATATGGGTACTTAGACTTACTGGGATGATCACTTTGTAAGTTATGTAAATTATATCAATGTCTAATCACTATATTATACACCTGAAACTAATATAATATGGTACCTCAACTGTAATTAAATTTTTTAAAATTCTTAAACCTTCTCAAGCAACTCTTTATCTATCCAAAAGACTCTGGTTGACTTTTGCATGGAAGGGGGTGCAGGGCCCTGAGCCTGGCTGGGCATGAATTCTCAGAGACCTAGATGGACTCAGGACCAGGCTGTCACTCCCTTATAGGCTAAGGTTCTTGGAGCCAGAGAATAATCCAAGATGCAGTGTCTTGAAGGAATGTTAAAACATAAGGCTATTTGGCATAATAAATCTGAAAGAGTCAAGAAAAGATATTTAAGACTAAAACTAAAGGGACTCCCCTGCTTCACAACATACACAAAAATCATTTCCAGGTGGATTATAGACCTAAATATGAAAGGAAAAAATCATAATTTTTTAGGAGACAAGAGGAGTATATCTTTATGACCGTAAAAAGGGAAGAATTTCTTTAAAAAAACATTTTATTTATTTATAAACATCCATGGGTTGCCTCTTGCCTGCCCCCAGCCGAGGACTGGCCTAGCAATCCAGGCATGTACCCTGACCAGGAATCAAACCTGTGACCTTTTGGTTTGTAGGACACGGTTCAACCAACTGAGCCATAATGGTCAGGGCAAGAGGGAAGGATTTCTTAAAGTCATTAAAAACACTAATCATTTATTTCAAAGTGACTACAGTAAGTTGGACTACATTAAAACTGAAAATGTTTACTTGTTAGAAAGCATCATAAAGAGAGCAATAAAAGTATGCCTTCAGTGGGAGAAAATATTTGAAACAAATGGCTCAACTGTGGAATGTAGATAATTTCTGCAAATAAATAAGAAAAAGATTTCTTAAATTGGGCAAAATAGCATCAGACACTTTGAGCCCCTTATTCTGGTAGTTTCATGTAATGCATCACACACACGTACTTAGAAAAGGGTCTAAGTAAAAGACTTTGATTTCATTTTTTCTTCTTTCTCTTTTCTTCAATTTCTTTTTTAGAGAGAGAGCGGGAAAGGGAGGGAGAAAGAGAGGGACAGAAACGTCAATGTGAGAGAGAAACATGAATCAGTTACCTCTTGCACTTCCCGGGGACTGAACCAGCAACCCAGGCGTGTGCCCTGACCAAGAATCAAACCGGCAACCTTTCACTTTGTGAGACAAAGCCCAACCCACTGAACCACACCAGTCAGGGCTTAACTGCTAAAAATGAGAAAATTGGAGCCCACAGAACCCTCAGGTTTGATATTTAGCTAGAATGGCTCAAAGAACTCAGGAAGCACTGTACTTGCAATTACAGTTTTATACTTATAAGGGCACAAATCAAGAGCAGCTGAAGGAAGAGGCAAAGAGGACAGTGTCTGTGAGGGTCTCAAACACAGTTTCTGTGCCCATTCCCCACGGAACCAGGGTGCTTCTCTCTCCTGCACTTCCATGTGGAGCCAACCAGGAAGCTCCACTGAACTTCGGCATCCAGAGTTTTTCTTGGGTTCTAATTACATAGGCAACATTGATTGAATCGGTGGCCATGTGACTGAGCCTAATCGGCCAACTTCCCCCATCCAGAAGTTAGGCTGGCTGAAAGCCCCAGCCCTCTAATTAGGGTTGGTCTTTCCGCTGAACAGCCCCCATCCTGAGTCATCTCATCCCTTGGAGTAAACTCATGTGTGATCCAAGGGGCTCATCAATAACAGAGACACTCCCATTGCAAGGAAAATTCTAAGGAGTTGGTCTCCTGATGACCAACCAGGGACAAAGTCCAAATTATTTATTACATGACGGTAGCAGACTAAATTCATTAGAAAGTCTAATCAGAGCCTGCAAGCTACATCTATTTTGACTGGAGCAGTCACTTCCCATGCTGACTAGCTCTGAGGACTTTAAAACACCTTTTGCTTTCTTTGACAGACTGAGCAAGTGGAGTAGCAGAGCCAGGAACCTCCTCCACACACCAGGTGAGGGTTGGGGGGCATTGCTGGGTCTTGGAGCAGGGCGGCGTAGCCAGGGTGGAGAACACAGCTCTGGAGTCGGTCTGCCTGGGTTGACTCTCGGCTCTGTGTGGTACTGAGCAAATAACTGAACTTCTCTGTTTCCTAGTTCCTCATCTGTAAAATGAGGACAGTATTAATAAGAGAGTGGTTAAGAATTAACCATAATAGTGCCTGCAAAAAGCCGGGTACATAGTAAGCTTCCTATTGTTCCTATTGTACTGATGAGAAAATTGAGATTGAGTAATTTGACTAGGAGATTTTTATGACATGCTGTGCATTAGTGGAGTATAGGTAGAAAAAGCACATGAACACAGCTATGCTATGTCAACATCACGATGGCAGTGAGCCAACAGCGTGAATGGGTCTCAGGACTTACGATTGCCAATGAGCAAACACCAAACGTGAGACTGACATCCTGGGGGTGTGCACATCCGACAGCATCTATCGGGCCTTGGACAACTCTGTATATCCAAAGTACTTCCAAAATGTGTAATCCCCTCCCCAAAACACACACACACAGGGCTTTGTTTATTGACCAGGTATTTTATAATACATGTTCAGACAAAATTCTCTAGTGACACACTATCGAAATGGCCCCTGAAAGTATAGTCTTTACTTTACAAGACAAAATACAGTGTCAGGTTGACCCCAGCCTTCAAGTTGCTCCACAGCAGCATTGTGTTCTTGGTTGCTTCCCGAGGCCTGGGGCTGCCACAGAGCGTCTCAGGACAGATGCCAGTCCGTCTTCTTGTATGTTCCCTTTGGCATTTGAATACGGTCACTGTGTTATCTAAAACTTCCTTCACAGAACCTTAGCATCCACTTTCTCAAAAGAAAAGTCAGCACATTGGAGCCCTGGACATTTGATGTCACTACCTGTGCCCAGGCAGTGGCTTCAGATGCTCTGACAGTTGCAGTCATTTAGAAGCGAGCAGGAGCAGCCCTTGGTTGGCTGCAATACGTTGTTTTGCCTGTTGAAGCTATGGGCAGGCGTCTCCAAGGACCTCGGACTAAGGGAGAGTGTGCCTCTGCAGAGGCCCTGAGGCAGCTGTTCTCATAATTGTCAATCCCCCCCGCCCCCTCCCCCGGGCTCCCCCCCCAACCATTGTCCTGGCTTATGGGAAGGAGGCCTCATGGTGCAGGGGAAGGAGGAACTGTGACTCCGCACCTGTAACCACATTCCTTTTGTTTGCCCTAGGGAAGACCGATGCCTATTCCACGGAAGGGAACTTTGTAGGACTGGCTGTCACCTGCTGAGATCTGTGGAGTGTGTGTGCTGTGGCCCAGGCTCCTGCTCCTTTACCAGACTCCTCCCACTGAGAGGGTGAACGTCAATCACCACCAGGCCCTCCTGAGTGATATTTTCTGAGCGCAGCGCCCTTGACCCTAATTGCATGCACAACCCAGTGGAAAAGGAGCCCTGGAGGGACATGTGCTTTCTGTTAAAACTGCTCTGGTCCCTGTCTTTTCTTACCAGATTCCAAACTTTGTTTTCAAGGGGAGGGTTTAGAAGTGGGATTCTGTAAGCAAAATTGGGCAGTTGCATCTTGGAATAGGTCACGGGTACATGTTCTGATGTTTTGTAGAACAGCTGTACCTGTTTGAATGTACTGATGTGGATAATACGGAATATCTTAATTATTTAAATAATTCATTGTATTGTTTCTGAGAAGTTGAAGAATTACCATATACATTTACAACTTAATGACTTTTGTATTTTATTTTTCAGAATAAAAGCTTTAAATGTGAAGCATTCTGGTAGTGTACATGCTTTCATTACTGTGATTTCAGAGAAGCAGTAAGACCTTATCGGATGGTGATCTGATGAACTGTTTGTTGGCTGGGCTATATTTGGTTGGCTGTATTCCTCTCTGTGCATCATACTTTCTTAGCGAAGTTTTTGTGTAATTTATTTCAGAGAGACCAGCTACCATCCACTTGTCTCAAAATCCTGTTCTTCTATTTCATGCTTCCATATGCTATATTTAAGGTCAGAGAAGTTACTGTTACTAGCTATTTTCTAGAATCCTTTGTTATAGAATATGGAATGACCAGCTACTAATAGTAATTCACGTTTATTGAGGGTCTTCTGTGTGCCAGGTACTGAACAAGGTGTTTTATTTACATTTTCTCACCCCAGCCTGAAAACTGCACCCCCTCCAGTCTTACCCATGGCAGTAATTATATTTTCTACCCAGTTACTCAAGCCAGAAACCTGAAAGTCACACTTGATTTTACCCTTTTCCTCCCTTTTCTCACCCACATACAAAATCTTTGATTGAATTTAAAAGGAATACATCTGCCAGATCAATTCTTTCTTCAAAATATTTCTTGAATCCATCCCCTTCTCTTCGGCTCCACTGCCCCCACCCTAATCTAGGACATCACCATCTGTCGCCTGGACTATTGCGATAGCCAGCCTCCTAAACAATGCCTTGTCCCTACTCTTGCCCCTTCGAATTCTGTTTAGTACACAGAGGAGGAAGAGTTTTACAGTGCACATCTGGACACGACCCTCCCACGTCCCATTTCACATAGAATAGAATCCAGACTCCTGCTGAGACCCAGCCACTGCCCTCCTCCCCCTCCCATTGCAGGCCAGCCTCCTCCACCCGCCGCCTGTGCTCTAGAGTTCTTTGCATTTCCTGGCACACGCCAAGCTTTTCCTGCCTCTGCACATAGTATTCTTCTCCCTGGAACTTTCTTCCCTTTGTTCTCCTTCTCCATTCTCTGGTCTCGTTAAATTCCACTTCCTTAGAGAGACTTTCCCTGACCCCTTGAACTGAAAACTAGGGGCCCGGCCTGCCTACATTCCTTGGCAGTGTCACTTATCACACTCTGCAGTTTTTAATGTCTTGTTGACTTTTTCTATTGTCTATCTTCCACACTAGATGGTAGTTTCCGGGAAGACAGGACTATGTCTTTCCTTGTCCATTTTTGTAGCTCTGACACCTAGCAAAGTGCCTAACACATTCTAACAACCCTGTAAAATATTTGGTGAATGGTAATCTTCCCAGAAACCTCTGACACATCATTTTACAGATGAGGAGACAGAGGCTCAGGCAAGTCAGGTCCCTCACACAAGTCCCCTCATCTAGTGCCCCAGTGGTGACCTGACATCTAGGCCCAAGCCTGACCCGAACAGCATTCTTTCCATGCCATTCCCTTAACCCCGTCCCCTTCAATTTAAAATGAATGCCACTGCCACATCAATTCTTTGTTCAGCACTAAGCCTTCTCACTCCTTTGTTCAAAAACTGCCTTTGATTCTGTAATGTGAACACATTACGCCGAAGCTCTTCTGTTCCCACAGTAGAGCCTCACTACTCCCTGGTGTTCAGTGTACTTCTTCCCTCTCTCTTCACAGACTCTTCACTTCCCGCTTCTCCCAGATGCCTATAAACACAACCCCTCTCCCCGCTGCCTGGGAAATCCCAGCCCCATTAATGGCTCAGCTGTCTTTAAGTCCCATTTCTTATTACTCAACTGCTCTGACCTCCAAATAACAATGAAATCAGCTTTAGCTTAGCTTTTTTTTGGCTTACTTCCTGTTAGTCTTATGTCACCAACTCTGTGGGGAGGAGGTCACATACCCATCTAGAGCCTCTTTCAATGGGAGAGAAGGACATTTTCAAACTACCCCAGCCTGACTCCGATACTTGCCCCTCAGGAACATATACTTTCTGTTCCCTGTGCCTGTCCACTGTGAATGGATGGGGGTGTACTGGCCCAGGAAAAGTCAGAGACCCACTGCATAAAGTGGTTGACTCAAGAAAGAAGAAACCACTGCCCAAGTAGCCCAAAGAAGCATATGCTATGCTGTCTCCATCTTTACTAACATCCCTCCTTTCACAAAGCTTTACTTCTTTTGATCTGAGCACATGTCTTTTGAGCCCTGGGAAGAAAAGCATTTCTGTTCCATACGATACCTTGGATCACCTCTCTGAAGAGGATTGTATTGGTGAAATGTGGTTTGATGGAATCACATGGAACTCCTGCTGAACACATGAAAGATGGCAGGAGTAAAACTTATAAAGGGGTGATGGCGTGAGGGACCAGGGCAGGCGTACGGCCTGTGACATCAGAGAGCTCCCTGCAGCAGCACTGCCAAGGCCACAATCAGCAGGTGGATGCGAAGCCAGGGAGGAGCTGGTGCTCTCAGCAGCTCCTGGAGGAGCTTGTGGAGAGCATCAGGCCAGGAGGAATCATGGGATTTAAAAATGAAAGGAAAAATCTCAGTAATTACTCGGTCAAGTAATCATTCTGGTAACGTTTATCAAGACCTTCTCATGGTCCGGGCCCTGTGTTAACCTCTTTACATGTTTAAACTTATTTAATTCTCATAATTACTACCTGAGGTAGACACCCTTATTACCTACATTTTAAAAACATTGGCTTAGGGAGGTAAAATACCTAGTACAGCTAGTGAGTGCCAGTCAGGATACAAATAAAAGCAACCTGGTTCCAGAGCCTACACCCTTAACCACTGCGTCTCAATAATCATCTGGATTTACACTAGAATAGAAAATTGTCATTAGCATCGAGTGGCAACCTTTAACTACCTCCCTTGAATTTAGTAATCTGCAAGGTGTAATTAAAATTGGGTATGCCAACAGTATAGCAGATCACTACCCTTGGGAATTTTTGGTCTTGGTGAAAATCAAGAAAAAGGTTCCAAAAACAATTATTTCAAGCTCTAACTAAATCTATGAAACCTGACTGGTAAGTGATAGATAAGGAATGGTCGAGGCAAGACTCCATTCAGTGTTGCCCCCAGTCTGTATTACTAGGGAGCCACAGATTCTGGGCTTCTCTCTGGCAAGGTCAGAGTGTTCTCATTGAGTTCCCTTCCCTGTCTGTTTGTCACTGTTCAACAAGGCTTCTGCAGGGATGTTCGGTCTTTGCATAAAGCATGGCACTCCCTTAGTTATTTGGAATTGGGTAAAAGAGATCATTTTTATTCATTTTGGGTTTACGTCCTAACAAAGCAGTTCATTGAGTGTTGTGTGTGTTTATCGTCTTGCTAGACATAATAAATGACTGATTCACCTTTTGGGGTTTATTGATTATTACTGAAGATCCAAAATTAAGTCAGTTTCACAATAAAACCACTATTTTTGATGTTACATACTGTAGAAATGGCTGTATGGCCTTGCCCTGAGAAGGAAAGCCTAAAATGCCCTCTATTGGCCAAACGTGGAATGACTGTTGATGAGTTGAAAACCATAAGGAAATCCATCATGAATGTGTGCCAAAGTTTCTCTACAAAGATGTTTACTACAATGCAGTTTATAGACACAAAATATTAGAAATAACCTAAAAAAGGGGGGGACTGGTTAAATGAATTATGGTACATTCACATCATATTGTAGAATACTACTCAGCTAATAAATATGATATTGAAAAAAATTTACTGTCAAAAATATTTATGTCGTAGTAAATAAAAACCTGAGCTCACAAAGCTGTTTATTATGATTCCATTTTTTATTGTATTTTTTTCCACTAACATTTAGCCCCCTTACACCTTCCTCCCCTCCATAATCAGCCCCAGCTGTCCTTTTCTTTTCTGCTCAATCCCTCCACCCCCTGTGGGGAGAAAGGTCCAGGCTGAAGAATAGCAGTGATTAATGAATGCAGGGGTGGGGCATCAGAGGCTGGAGAGAAAGCTGAGCTGGGCCTTGGGAAGCTGCTGGCAAACACTGTCCTCTTCAAGGCTGGGAGTGGGAGGGAAGGCCAACCCTCCACCACCCTCTCAGTCATGATATTGCTCCCTTTGTACCTTATAGATGAGGAACAAGGAACTGAGAGAATTAGGGGAAATAAAGGAGGATGGAAACATTTGGTGGGACATGCTAAGTTAGGGTTTGGACATGTTAAGTTTAAAGTGGCCTTGGGGACATCCAGTTAGAGATATCAAATAGTTTTATATAAGATAAGGATCTGAAGTTTTAGATTTGGAAGTCTTAATGCAGTTGAATCCATGGAGGTAGACAGACTCATTTGAGAGCACGTGTAGAATAGGAAAGAAGCAAACCGAGTGCTAGTTCTGGGGTCCAACGCCCCTGGAGAGACCAGAGGGTGAATGGGGTCTGCAAAGGAGTTGGAACAGAGATGGAGAGGCGAGGAAAGCCACAAGAGGATTGTGGACTTCAAAGGAGGATGGAGCTTTACAGTAGAGAAAAACTGGTCAACAGTGACATGCTTCAGAGGGTTCAAAAAGGACAAATTGTTTGGCATGGTCATCAGGAGGCCACACAGATCTTGGTGAGAGCAGTTTCAGTCAAGTGACGGGTCAGAAATCTAACTTGCAATGAGGGTAGGGAAGTAGAGGAAACAGGTGTGGACTATGTGAGGATATTGATGGCAGAGGGACAGAGGAAAGTGTGCTACCTAGAGAAGCATGCAGGACTGAGGAAGAACTTTTATTTGTTCTGATGGGAGAAACTGGGAGATCAATAGGCTGCCCCAAGGAAAACAATATAAAGGGAGAGATGGAAAATTCAGGAGAAAGAAATGTTAACTGATGGAGCCAAGTACAAGCCTGGAAAAGCAAGAGCCTCCTTAGAGGAATTAGCCCCAAACCCAGAGAAGAGAAACTTCCTGCTAGCTGGAAGGAGAGAGAGATTTTGCAGATACAGTTAACCCGTAGGTGAGCTGGTAAGACATTGAGGTAATTCTTCATGCCAATAGCTTCCATTTCTCTATGCAATACAAAAGCCAAATTGCCATGTGCCATAAGGAGGGGGGGGTTTCCTGAAGTAAGGAGGGATCTTGAAAAGAATGGTAATAGAAATTAGAAATAGAATTGGAAATAGAAAAGCTAGCAGAATTGGGTGTTGATTAGATTTATTGTGGTAATCCTTTCAGAATATAGAATGTATCAAATCATTATGTTGTACACTTGAAACTAATATTACATGTCAGTTACATCTCAAACATTTAAGGAGGAAAGAAAAGAGAACTAACCCATGGATGGGTGCCCCATGGCGCCAAGAGTTTATCATGCATTATAGCGGGATCATTTCCTGCGGTGGTGCACTCACCCAGAGCTAGAGCACAGAGGCTGATGGGTTGGTCTAAGGCTATTGGTTTTGGGTGGTTGCACAAGTGTTCCCTAGAGAGGTGTTTACATGTATGCATAGGGTCTTGGGAGGATCAGGGAGAAAACACAATCAAGAGATTAGATACCTGAGAGAAAAGGGTGGGTAGGCAAGGAACTATCAGCCGTAAGGAAGTAGAAAATCAGGTAAACCAGGTTAAGGGAAAGAGAAGGAAGGATAGAGCTTAGTGGTAAAAGACTGTTGTATTAGAGTTTCAGACTTGGGAGATAGAAGAGTTCTGGTGCTAGCAAAACTCGTCCACAGAGTATTTGCACTTGGTTGTTTTCTCTTTCTTGCTGCACGTTCTCCTCTCACCCTGATCAGAACCAAACTTTTCCTCACCCCTCCCTGAAACAAGGAAACCCTTGAAAAGTTTTAAACAAAGGAATGACATAATCTGTGACATAAAATATTCAGATCAGCATGAGACATAAAAAGAAAGTTCACAGAAGCACTATTTGTCATAGAACCCTGAGAAATAATTAAATATTCATCAATAGTGACATGGATAATATTCCATTCATTTAAAGTAAAAAAACAGCTAATTTTAAATGGCATTGCTGAGAGATGCATACACATGTGGTTAAACTTGGAAAACAAGAAAATGATTTTCAGAAAAGTGAGCACAGTGGTGGCCTCTGGGAGAATGGAAGTGTCTTTGTCAGGGAGGAGCCCTTTGAGAGCACGGGCTTTGACAATATTCCATTTCTTAACTGAGTGGTGGTTACATGGGCATCTCCTTTATAGCTATTCCTCAAACTGTACATATATGATTTGGCACTTTTTTTGCACTACATATCCCAAGTCAATAGAAAACATGCATGGAATGTCACATGCCATGTTTAGGGGGAAGAGGAGATTAGGAAGGAATGTGCAGACACAATTGTGTTTGTATAAATTGTGTTTTATGGCTGGGAGGTGAGTACATAAGTTTTATTATTTTTAATGATTTTTTATTTTTCAATTATAGTTGACATACATTATTATATTAGTTTCAGGCATAAATTTAGATGGTTATAAATGTATATAACTTATGAAGTGATCACCCTGATCTGACACCATACATAGTTATTACAATATTATTGACTATATTCCACTATACTTTATGTCCCTGTGGCTGTTTTTGTAACTGGCAATATGCACATCTTAACCTCTCTGCCTTGACTTCCCCAACCCCCTCCAATCTGGCAACCATCAAAATGTTCTCTGTATCTATGAGTTTGTTTCTGTTTTCTTTGTTCATTTCTATTGTTTTCTTTAGATTCCATGTATAAGTGGAATCATATAGTATTTGTCTTTCTTTGTTAAACTTATTTTACTCAGCACAATACCCTCTAGATCCATCCACATTGTTGCAGATGGCAAGAGTTCATTCTTTTTTATGACTGACTAATACTCCATTGTATACATGTACCACATCTTCTTTATTCATTCATCTGTTGATGAACACTTGGGTTGCTTCTGTATATTGGCTACTAAATAATGCTGTGATAAACATAAACATGTATGCCGTTTCTAATTAGTATTTTGGGTTTCTTCAAATAAATACATAGAAGTGGAATTGCTGGATGGTGCTTTGTGTCTTGTAATAGCCTTTTTTTTAGTCTATTTTGTCTCGTATAAGTATTGCTACCCTAGCTTTTTTAAAATTTCTGTTTCCATGAAAGATCTTTTTCCATCCCTTTACTTTCAGTCTGTGTATGTCTTTGGATCCGAAATGGGTCTCTTCTAGACAGCATATATATGGGTCCTGTTTTCTTATCCATTCAGTCACTGTATGTCTTTTGACTGGAACATTTAATCTATTTACACTTAAAGTAATTATTGACAGGTATGTAGGTATTGCCATTTTACTTTTCATATCTTTGATCTTTTTTCTTATTCTTAAAGAAGTTCCTGTAATATTTCTTATAATACTGGTTTGATGGTGATAAACTCTTTTAGCTTTTTTTGGGAGGGGGGTCTTGAAAGCTATCTATCTACCCTTCCATTCCAAGTGACAGTTTTGCTGAAAAGAGTAATTTTGGTTACAGGTCCTTGCTTTTCATCACTTTGAATATTCTGTGGCAATCCCTGCAGGCCTGTAAAGTTTCTGTTGCAAAGTCAGCTACAGTCTTATCGGAGCTCCCTTGTACATAACTGATTTTCTCTTGCTACTTTTAAAATTCTTTCTTTGTGTTTAAATTTTGGTGTTACAATTATGATGTGTCTTGTTATTGGCCTCTTTGGGTTCATCTTGTTTGAGACTCTGCACTTCCTGGAATTGAATGTCTATTTTCCTCACCAGGTTAGGAAAGTTTTTCATCATTACTTTTTCAAATAGGTTCTCAATTCCTTGTTCTTTCTCTTCTTCTTCTGGTACCCCTATGATGTAAATGTTGTTATACTTGATGATGCCCCAGAGGCTCCTTAAACAATCCCCATTTTTTAAAATTCTTTTTCCTTTTTTGTTGTTCATTTGGGTGTTTTCCACTATGTTATCTTCCAAATAACTTATTCAGTCCTCTGCTTCATCTAATAAACTGTTTATTTCCTCTAATGTAGTCTTCATTTCAGTTACTGTATTCTTCATTTCTGATTGGTTCTCTTTTTATGTTTTGTATCTCCATCTGTTTTCTATCTCTTTGTTAAGGTTCTCACTGACTTCATTTACTCTTCCCCTAAATTCTTTAAGCATCCTTATAACCAGTATATTGAACACAGCATCTGGTAGATCGCTTGTCTTCATTCTGTTTAGTTGATTTTCTGGAGTTTCATTCTGTTCTTTCATTTGGGGCAGGTTTCTTTTTTTTTTCTCATTTTGGCTGGTTCTCTGTGTCTGTTTCTATATATTATGTATACTTACTATGTGCACTAGTCTTGATAGTATAGTCAGTGTCCTGTGGGGCCCAGTGGCACATCTCCTAGTCACGTGAGCCAGCTGCTCCAGGTGTGACCTGGTATGTGCCTTTTTATTGTAGTTGAACTTTGGTTGTTGTTGGAATGTCAATGGGAGGGATTGACCCTAAAGCTGATTGCTGTAAGGCCTGGCCATGACTATAGTGGAGGAGCTGTTGTGCTGGGGCTGACCCCACAGAGCAGGATTCCATTTATCAGGCCTCTGGTGCCCTCCAAGTCCACCCTTTGGGTGTGTTGTTTGTGGAGGTGGTTGGGCTCTGGTGTGGTGTGGCTACCAGGTATGATGCTTCTGAGGCCTTTTGGAACGGGCTCTGGTGCGGGCCAAGGTCAGCTGCTGTCTGTGCCTGGCCCAGAACCACCAGATATGAGCTACAAAATTATCTGCAGATGGTTTCTACTTGTGCTCAGTTTGGAGGAGTCTGGGAGAAGCTAAGATGCAAACTGAGGCTGGTTGCCACTAGTGCCAGGCTTGGGGCTGCTTAGCAAGAGGTCCAGGGCATACTGAGGCCAGACACTGCTTGTTTGGGGTTTTGGAACCTTTGAGAGATTTTAGAAAACTCCACAGTACCATTTGCATGGAATAGCCTCTAGAAGCAGTTTGAGTGGGCCTGCAAGTTGGGCAGAGCAGGGCCTTAGGGAATCATCAGCGTAGGGCAAATGGTGTTAGCCAGGCTGATGGAGACTCAGACTTGGCATCTGCCTGTGCCTGTAGGCTAGCTGGGGGGAGGGTTCAACAAAGGAATGAATGGCAACTGCCAGCACTTCTGTCTAGGAGAATGCTGCCCCTCCTGTCCTTGTCCTGAAGCCAGACAATTTAATTCCTCCTTGTATATCCCCGGGGCCTTTCAAGGGGCTGCCTCAGTGCTGGATCTCAGATCGAGTAAGTCCATCAAGTTTGTGCTTGGGACCTTTAAGAGGAACACCTAGGACTCCAGAAATCTCTATCTCACTCAGCCATAATCCCTGCTGGGTTTCACAGCTGGAAGTTATGGAGACTTCTATTCCCAGCACTGGAACCCTGGGCTGCGGAGCTCACTATGAATACAGGACCCCTCATTCCTTAGGAGGAGCCTCTGAGGCTGAGATATCCCTCCCATTTTTAACCACCACATGTGGGTGTGGGATCAGCTCCTTCACCATCTCTGCCCCTCCTACCAGTCTTCACATGGCTTCCTCTATATACCCTTAGTTATAGGATTTTTGTTCAGCTAGTCTTCAGGTGGTTCTTAATGATGGTTGTTCTGTAGTTTAATTGTAATTTGATGTGGTTGTGGGAGGAGGTGAGCACATCATTTACCTATTTGGCCACCTTGACTGGAATTCTCCCCAGTTTCTGAGTAAATTGGTTTTAACTTAATGTATTTACAATTGCTTTTATATGTCTAAAATACTTAAATAAGAATTAAAATGTAAAGAAGGTAATGTGGAAAAGAAGGTGCATAGTTTTTTTCCTGCTTTCATTTCCTTTATTTTCGTTAAATTATTCATTCACTTAATTAGAATCAGGAGAGAACATTCAGTAGCTGAATGAGTACTTTGCAGATTTGTCAGCATTCAAAAGTTCTTTTCTTTGAGAAGGCATTGAAAATAGAATCCAGTTTATGAATCTCAGGGCTTGATGCCTATAGAACTATTTATTCAGTTGACTTAGAAAAGTAATCCCTGGGCTAAAACTGCCTGTGTTCAGAGAGCAGCTGCCACGTCTGCATGGACAATCCCTCCCTCAAAGGCTCACTGACCGTTCCCTGCAGGCCTCATGTGAACTGGCCTGGAAGTCATTCCACTGGGGGGTGGCCACAGCAGCTGCCAGCAAACTGCCCTGCTTTCCCAGAAAGCCTGCTCCAGCCCCTTCCTACTCACTCACCAAGTCCTCATTCCAGGCTGCTGACCTTGGATTTCTCCCCACCGTGTAAACACAACCAACTGGGAAACTACATTCCTGAAGGAAATTCTCAGCAGAAATAGAAGATGAAAACTCCAACACATTCAGCAACCTAAAACTATTTACACATGGATTTTCCTATCTCCTGAGCCTCTGGGCTCCCTTCTCATTTTCTGTATACAGCCTTGCTTTAAGGTGTTGAAATAAATGTTCCCCAGATAGCCCTTAGTCCTGTGGTTTTTTCATATGGATTCCTAGGGAAGGAGAGGCCATCTGGCAGAGTGGATAAATGGAAGGAAGCTGGTCCAGGTAACTCCTTGTTAAGTTACTTAATGAACCAAACAAGGATCTACTCAGACTTTTTATGTAAGATGATAAAAGTCTTTTATTATTGAAGCCACTTTTGGTTGAGGTTTCTGTCATAGCTGAAATATCCTAACTGTAATAGGATGGAAAGGAAATTTTGTTATAGATTTGTTGTTGTTGTTGTTGTTGTTATAGATGTTTTTGAGAAGGACTGGATCAGGTAGTGATAGAGAGAAGTTGTCTGGGGGCCAAGGTGGTGCTACTCAGAGTGTGGTTCAAGGACCCGCAGGTTCAGAACTGCCTAGGAGTTTGTTAGGAATGCAAATTCAAGGGCTATGCCTCAGACCTACCAGATCAGATTCCCTAGAAGTGGGGCTGGGAATCTGCATTTTAACAAGGTTTCCTGCTGTAATTTTGATGCAATTAACATTGGAGAAAACACTAACCAAGGAAGCACCTACAGCTGGCAGGGTGATTGGTGCAACAGAGGAAGTGCTGTGACTCTGGCCCATTACTGGCCTTCCAGATGCTGATCTAATCCTCTAGGCCTCATTTTTCTTTTCTGTCACAACAGTGTGAGCATCAGATGAGGGACTGGGTGTAAAAATGGTTTGAGAGAGCTAAAACCTTGAGCCCCAGGAGAGTTGTGAGCTGACCCAGCTGTATCAATGGACACAGTGTCCAAGGCTGCAGACAGATATATGGGTTCAGACTGGACTCCTCCTCATCAGCTTGAGCTTTGTGCAGGACCCACCGCCATCTGCGTGTCCAGGTGCCCAGTGAGAGAGCTGGCAGGGAGCCCGTGGAGACTCACTGTCATTCTTAATTGAATTCAATTGCCCCTATTTTGAGGTTTCTTTTTCAGATTCCTGCAATCCAGAAAAACAGGAAACCCAGGTTTTACCCTGAGGCTTAAGGAGGGGCAGCCTATGTCCCAGTGCTGTCCTTCCTCTCTCACAAACTCAATGACCTCAGCCATCCTCCCCATCACCTCTGTCGAAGTGACCCACCCATCTCCACCCCTATTTCCCTGGCCTTCCGTGTCTGAGGAGGCACAGGACCTGCTGCCCTGGAGACAGACCAACCATTACGTCTTGAGCCCTTCCACATCTCAAGTTACTGAAGTTACCTGAAGGGGCTTGTTTCCCTGTGAGCATGAGAGCCCAGCAAGAAATGAACAGGAGTTTGAAGCCAAGAAAACAGGTATTTGTTAAGGAGATGGCACCATGCCCAGAGTCACAGGTAGATAATGCTTAAATACCTGGATTCCCCTATGACTTCCAAGGGATGGGGGTATACAGGGGGGTGGGGAGGGATCATTAATCATGGTGACTAAGGGAGATAAGTTAGGGTCATGGTCAGGGTCGTGGTCTCTAGGGATTGGTCAGCAACTAGGATAGAGGCATAGTTGAACATTGCACATCTGGTCTTGAGGTCAGCCATGGCATTGCTTTATCTGGTTTGCAAGGGTTGGGTTGGTGGGGTGTTGTGGAGCTGAAACACAGCTGAGGCCTAGATATTACCTCTAGATTGGGAAGCTGTCTCTGCAGTCAGTAGAACCAAGGCTTTGTTTCTAAGAGCACTGGCTGCCGACCAGAACCTCATTGTCCTGAGGCCTAATGATCAAGCAAGGAGAAGGAGGTAGGTGGGTCAGGGGCTAAGTGAGACCAGTTTGAGTCAAAGGAAAAAAAATAATAAAAATAAAAAATAATAAATAATAAAAGGGCAGAGTAAAGAAAATAAAGTCCCTAGGTTACAGAGAGAGCTACCCTCACTGCTAACCAGGAGGCCCCACTTAGACATGGTACCCTCCTCCCCCGCACCCCCCCAGCTTGGGGTACCACTGTTAGGGGAGGAGAGGGCGTATCCGCTGGTCAGAAGTCCAATCAGAGCAGGGCAGGCAAACCAGGCCGGCCCCAGTGGCCACTCAGGCGCAGGCTGACAGCATTGCCTGCTTGAGGACTGGGCGAGCTTCTTGCCAATCAGGGGCGGGGCAAGCGGGGGCTCGGCGGGAGGCAGCCGCGTCAGGCCCGGCCGGCGATCGCAGCGGTGGCCGGGCTATCTCGTCTCGTGGGCTGAGGGCGGGGCGGCTTTCAGCACTGCTGCTGCTCTCTCAACCCCCCTCACCCGACCCCGCTCCCGTGGCCGCCCGCGTCATGCCAGGCGGTGCTCCACGCTAGTGCTGCCGCCGGGTCTGTTGCCCGCCTGCCTGAAGCCGCGCCCACTGCCCAGAGCCAGAGGGATGGTGGTAGTCACGGGGCGGGAGCCAGACAGCCGTCGTCCGGACGGTGCCATGTCCAGCTCCGACGCCGAAGACGACTTTTTGGAGCCGGCCACCCCGACGGCCACGCAGGCGGGGCACGCGCTGCCCCTGCTGCCCCAAGAGGTACCAGAGCCGAGGCGGGGGGCGTGGGAAGGGGCGCAGAGGTAAAAGTAGGTGCTGGGCGGAGCTGACCTTGGGAGGTAAGCACAGCTGGGTTTGGAGATCAAGGGTCTGGCTGAGGGCGGCGCCGGAGGAGCTGGGCTCCCCAGCTCACCAGCCCCCTCCCCATCGTAAAATGCACCAGGTGTCTCTTCCCTGCCCCAGAGGTCACCTGGCCCCAAAACCCCCTCCCTTCAGTACTCACTACCTACAAGGTTGATTTACTTCGTGGAAAGGATAACTTGGAGCCCCAAGACATGATAGTGCCTTCTAGAAAATCCAAGAGGCCTTGGTGGTTACCCAAACCTGATCTCCAGCTGCTCTGAGAGTGGAGTAAGGGACTGTGTACAGGTAAGAAGCAGGCCAATTGGTAGATGTGTCCAAACACACCCGACAACTCCCTGGCTTTCCCTCACTAGCTGCTATGCTGTGATGCATGGTGGCTTCCACTCGTCTTAATGTGTATGACAGTATCATATTAACACCTGAAATGACCCTTAAGAGAAGGGGAAAGAGGAGGAAAAGTGGGGTTGCTTAGGGCACCGCAGATAGACTAGGAAGGAGGAGCTAAGGTAGTGCCAGATAGGGGAACATGTGATGTGTAGAGATGGGAGAATGGACGAGCCCCAGAGGGGCAGGGCAGGGCAGGGCTGGGTGAGGCTTTGGGGAAGCAGATGGTGTTATCTGGGGGTTAGAAGTTCATACAGTTAATATCATGGGGCACTTGGGAAAATGAGCAAAACTCAATATGGAGCAAGCACTTGGATCGGTATGGGTATGAGGTATCCTTGGGAAAGGTTTAAATGAAATGTAGAGTTATCCCCAAACAATATTTGAGTTCTTGGTATGCACATAGAATAGTTTCAGAGGAGCTGTAGACAAGCAGAAGGCATTTCCTGTCCTGTGGGTGCAGAGGAGTAACAGTACATATATACATGGAACTGTAAATACTTACCTATTTCATTCATTCATTCAATGAATATTTGAGTCAGGCACTGCACAAGGTCCTGGGTAACTTTTAGGTAATGTATATTGACCCTACTTTATGCACAAAGAATTTGAAAGTTGGGTAAAATGGCTTACTAGATGAATATACATAGACTCTCACTGGAGCCACTGAGATGTTGTAATATAGAAAAGTATGCACTGGGACAAATTTTTATTTGATCTGGAGGAGAAGAATTGGAAAATTAGAGAGAACAGGCCTTGTTTCTTTCAAAATCACAAGGAGTGACAGATGTCAAAAAAGGAAAAATAAAAAGAACAGAAAAGGTCCCGAGCATTTTAGGGAGAACCTAGAGCTTCTCAGGGTAAATCTGTTCCTTCATTCCCTGTTCTTCACCCTGCCCTTGCCTCCAGAACCTTAGCTGGACTGGGGATTAATCTAACTCCAGGTTAAGAAGGAATTATTCTACAAACATCCATGAGCCCTGCTGTGGGCGGCCTCATGATTGGTGAACAAGATGTCATCCCTGTCCTCGGGAAGCTTGGGGTCTAGGAGGTTGGGTAGACAGAAGAAAATAACCACCAATGTATTGTGTTAGGCACAGTGGAGGGACTGTTTAGTTAATTCCATCTTGGGAGCTGGCAAGGGACAACAGAGCAGAAATGCTCAGAGTAATGGAACTTGAATAGAAACTCTTTGAATGAATGGATGCTGTTAACCTATATGGTGCCTTGGTGTGAGAATTAGAAAAAGGGCACACATCTGGGCTAGCAGATCCCTCTCATCTAGGCACCCTTGTGCAGTGAACAATGTGCACCACCTGAGAGGGTGCTTGTGTTTGCTAGATGGACGAAGAGAGAGTGGTACGAGCATTTTGTACAGAGAAGACAGCATGACCAAGGGCATAAAAAGTGGAAAATTCAGGAAGTAAAAGGAGGACAAGTGAATGAAGGCTTTGAACTATAGAGCAGAGATAGTAGGATTGGGGTGGAGAGACCTGATTTAGGAGCTATCTGGGTGGGGGATTCATAGGACGTGGCCACTGGTGAATGTGGGGAAAGGGAGGAGAGAGAAGAGGGTTCGGAAAGACTCCTGGGTTTTGGTTTTGGGTGACTGAGTGAATGGTGAGGCTTTAATCAGACCCAAGAAGACTGCAGACGGAGCAGCCTGGCTCTTATTTTTCTTCTCTGGCTGAACATGCAGCTGTTTTTTTCCAGTTTCCTGAGGTTGTTCCCCTTAACATCGGAGGAGCTCACTTCACCACACGCCTGTCCACCCTGCGGCGCTATGAAGACACCATGCTGGCGGCCATGTTCAGCGGGCGTCATTACATCCCCACCGACGCTGAGGGCCGGTACTTCATTGATCGGGATGGCACACACTTTGGGTATGTTTCTCCCTCTACGCTCATCTTTGTAGTCCTAGCAAGTGAGTGGCCTGGGCTTGGGCATGGGGCTGTAGTATCTTCCATAGTACCTGAAGAGGAGATAACATACAGACAGAATTTAACAAATGTGCCTGTTAAATTGGATCAAAATGTTTAGTTTCTTTTCCAGAGGAGACAAGGACATCTGGAGAAATCCCGGGTAATACATACTGGCTGAATGTGATGAAACTGCTTCTACCCTATGTAATTTAAGACTGTAAAGTTATCAGTCTTTGTGGAAAGGAGTAGGTGTGATCCCACCTAGAGGTGGGGGAGTTCCAAAACAACTTCTCAGAGAGTACCCTCAGGTCAGATTCTGGACTCAGCATTGCCGTTAGGGAGGAGGTGTGGTGTGTGGCAGAGGGTCCCAGACCTCCTTCAACAGTTTAAAACAAAGAGACAACAAAGGTGAGGGAAGGGCCAGCATGGGGTTGCCATCCTTTAATATTGCCAAGGAAAGTCTTAAAAAAAAACAAAACAACCTTCAATTATTACTGTCATTTTAACACTAAAACATGGAAAGACAGAATCTCAAAAAGTAGATAGCCTTTCCCAAGAAAGGACTTCTGACAATCTTACCCATGCACAATGTAAAGACTTTTTATTTCAGTTTCCTTGCTTGTTCCTTGTCTCAATTCCTTGAATGAGAAATAATTACAGCTGCCTTGCAGGCCTGTCATGTGGATGAGATAAAGAGCTGTGGTGTGACCCCTGGCCAGGTTCTTCCAGAGTATAGGCTGAAGCTCTTTTCCCCTTCAGTCTAACTTTGGAGATGACTAGAGAATGAACATGGTCCTTGACCTTGAACAAAATGACCAGGGAGGCAGAGGCTCTCCAATTACTACACCTCTGTGATGGCCTCCAAGTAAGATTTTTCACATTGGGAGAAAGGTCATTTTTATCCTCCGAAGGAACCTCAGATCAAATAATTTGCTTTGAATCTGGGTTTCCCCATTGGGTTGTCAGCTGCCTCCAGTGCTGAGAAAACAAAGTGTCACATCGCCCTGCAGAGCTATAAAAAGGTTTTTGTTTGCAGGCTGTTTGGGGGGAGGAAAGTGCTGGCCCCAGCTGGCAGCTTCCACAACACTCCTGGCTGGGCCTTGCCTTGAGGGTATGTTTTTCAGAACTTACCAAGCTTTGCTTAAGATCCTAGAGGACCAATTTCAGAAGGGATTGTGGGGAGGCAGAATAGGGTTTGGCTTTAAGCTGACGTGCCCTTGCTCAGGTGGCTGTAGTTGGAGAGTGGTGAGCCAGGCGAGGGTGTGGGGCAGAAAGCAGGATATTGTGGCATTTATCCTCAGACGGCTGGGCTCCAGTGGCCTATGATTCATCATCAGCAGATGAAGTTGGTAAAGGACTCAGATAAAGTAAAATAGGAATTTAGGGCATTTGGTGAAGTAAATTTCTCTGCTGGCCCCCAGCATCCACCACGGAGGCTGCTCGGGCCTCCACTGGGGCAGTTTCCCATTGTGATTAGTGAAGAGCTCTTTGGACTACAGCCTGGACTGTGTCTACATGTGCAGGCTAACTGTGGCTCCTTGAGCAAGGATATTCCTTACGCTCTTTGAGTCCCACATTTCTCTCATAAAATGGATACAAGATAGCACTTACTCCATATTATTGAAAGGATTCAGTGGGATAACACATAAATATTAGCTGACACAAATTAATACTAAGTGAGTGTTAGCTGGTGTTGCATTATGGTCATAGACTAACTATAGAGGTAACAGCTTAATCTTAGTGTTTACTCATGTATCCTTATAGAAATGCCCTTCCCACACCATCCATTGATGGATCTGATTATTCTTAGCACTAAAGAATCTGAAAAGAGAATTGAAAGAACTGAATTTTTAATTTAATTTTATTTTTAAAAGATTCTATTTATTTATTTTAGAGAGAGGGGAGGGTGGAAGAGAGGGAAGCATCAATGTGTGGATGCCACTTGAGCACCCTCTACTGGGGACCTGGCCTGCAACCCAAGCACGTGCCCTAGACTGGGAATCAAACCAGCGACCCTTTTGTTCCCAGGCTGGCACTCAATCCACTGAGCCACAACAGCCAGGGAAAGAACTGATTTTTTTTTTTTAAAGAAAATGTGGAATGTGATTTTATTCACTCCTGGAACCAATTTTTCAGATGTTAGTTTCAGGCATTTGATCTCTATATAGCTACAGAATAATAGTAATGACACAGATTTATAGAAGATGTGGAAGTCTTCGACCTTGCTAGTGGGAATGTAAAACACTACAATCACTTTGTTAAACATCACCATGACCGAACAAGTCTACTAATATTTACCTAGGAGAAACGTGCATGTGTTCACAGCAAATCTTATAAAGGAATGTTTATCACAGCTTTACTCCTAAGAGCCCCAGATTGTCCTAATGTCCATTAGCAGGAGAATGGGTAAATAAGTTATAGTACATATATCCATATAATGGTATGCTGCTTAGCAATACAAAGCAACAAACTACTATTACACACAAGATAAATATCAAAAATATTAGGTTGAGGGAAAGAAGCCAGACACAAAAGAGAACATACTGTGTGATTCTACTTATATGAATTTCAAGAGGAGATAAATCAGCCCTGGCCAGGTAGCTCAGTTGGTTAGAGAATCATCCCACTAGGCCAAGATTGTGGGTTCAATCTCTGGTCAGAGCACATATAAGAATCAACCAAGGAATGCATAAGTAAGTGCAACAGCAAATTGGTGTTCTCTCTCTCAAATCAATAAAAAAAAGAGGCAAAATGAATCAGTAGAGTAGTTGCCTCTGAAGAAGTGACTGGGAAGAGGCATGAGGAAAATGGAAGGAGATGGAAATGTTCTATATCTTGAGCTAGGTGGTAATTGTATGGGTATGTCCATCCATTTATTGAATATTACTTACCTCAATTAAAATATATACAGGGTGGGGCAAAAGTAGGTTTACAATTGTTTGTATAGAAAATAATACAATGGTAAATAATAACACAAGAATAAACTGTGTTTTGTATACAGTTTATACAAAATTGTATAACCTACAATTGTATAACCTCAAAATTGTAAACCTACTTTTGCCCCACCCTGTGTATTAAGAGGCTAGTAATGTCTTTTCATTATTCCTATATACACTTAATAATAATATAGAATATACCTAGTAATAATTGTAATTATAATAATGATACAGCTAAAAAGAACTATTAACACTTATGGAGGACTTACTCTGTGCCAGGTATTTTCTAAGCACTTTTTATATACTAGTTCATTTAATCCTGCTAACATTATGGAGTAGTTTTCTTATTTTCCCCCATTTTACAGATGAGAAAATCCAGGCACCGAAAGGTTAAGTTTACTTACCTAAGGCTACATGGCTGGCGTTCTGGTTCCAGGTTCTGTGCTCTAACCACTATGTGGCGCTGCCCAGTTCCCTTAGCTGTTTCTTACCAACACCCTTTTCTTCCTGCTCAGAGATGTGCTGAATTTCCTGCGCTCAGGGGACCTGCCGCCCCGGGAACGTGTGCGGGCTGTGTACAAAGAGGCCCAATACTACGCCATCGGGCCCCTCTTGGAGCAGCTGGAGAACATGCAGCCACTGAAGGGGGAGAAAGTGCGCCAAGCCTTTCTGGGGCTCATGCCCTATTACAAAGGTGAGGGGTCAGCTGACCAGAACAGTAAGGGGAGGGGAAGGAGGATCGCAAGGCATCTGTCAGTGCCTAGCTCTCCACCAGAACAAGTGAGTCCAGGGTTCACATGTATTACTCAAGAAGGGAGAAAATCCCACTCCCTTTCTGTCCTTCCCTCTTGGTCACACTGGGAAGATACAGGTTCAGGAGGGCTTGCCTTGCCTGCGATGGTTGTCAAATCACATTTCAAACGGACAGTCCCCATCTGTCCCCTTGGTTTCCTTGTGCGGTAGAGAACCATGATCCCTCTTTAAGTCTTTATCCTGCGTAGGCCCACAGAGTCCCTTCCCCCAGGAATCTGTCTCTTCCCTCTTGGATCCTGCTGTCACTTGGCCTGTGTGTGCCTTCCCACTGCTTTGCCCCACTCCCCGTCTGCCAACCCCCATCACAGTGATGGCTGCTGTGTTCAACCCCATAGACCATTTGGAGCGGATTGTGGAGATTGCCCGGCTGCGTGCAGTACAGCGGAAGGCCCGCTTTGCCAAGCTCAAGGTCTGTGTCTTCAAAGAGGAGATGCCCATCACCCCCTATGAGTGTCCACTTCTCAACTCTCTGCGCTTTGAGCGGAGCGAGAGTGACGGGCAGCTGTTTGAGCACCACTGTGAAGTGGATGTGTCTTTTGGGCCCTGGGAGGCTGTGGCTGATGTTTATGACCTGCTGCACTGCCTGGTCACAGACCTCTCAGCCCAGGGCCTCATCGTGGACCACCAGTGCATTGGGGTGTGTGACAAACACCTCATCAACCACTACTACTGCAAGCGCCCCATCTATGAGTTCAAGATCACATGGTGGTGAGTAGTCGGGGTAGGGAATAGAGTCCCTTCAGGGAAGGTGTCCTTTCCCCTTAGTGGCTCTGGGAGTCCGATCCCTAGAAGGGCTACTGATTGCTCAGAGCTGACAGAGGGGAAGACTGAGTCCAGAGGCACAGCTCCAGTGGGCGGAGGTGCAGCAGCGTTAGTCTCCCCTGCCGTTCCTTGGGGTCAGGCTTAGGGCTGTGGCCAGTGGGGACTTGGTACTTGCACTCACCTGGCCTTTCCTCCAGACACGACAGTCTTTTCCTGAGGCCAGTGGGGTCTGGCTAGCTAGGGCTCGGCTAGGAAGTGCAGAGAGGTTTTGTCACTCTCTTGACCTTGCAAGAGAGTGTCTGCCCTTTTTAGAACCACATTATCAAAATAATTTAGGTATAATCACTTCCTGAACCCTGTTCAGGCATTCCTTCCTTGTTCCTTCCTTGTGCTCAGTGTATGGGTTTAAACATAGAACATGATGGGGGATCTATCCAAGTAGCCACTCCACAGTCCCTGGCTGAGGAAGGAGTGTCTCCTCTCCCTCTTCCCCAAGAATAGTTCCATGCTTTGTTTTAAGATGTGAAAGACTCTTTTTCTCATGAAACATATTCACCACTTTTTGGAGATGTAACTATAATTGCCAAAACATATACCAGGTTGGCCTTAGAAAAGCACAATGTTTACAGCCCTGCTTTGGGCCTCAGCTTCTCCTATGTTCCACCAACCTTCCTTGCGCGAAGGGTTATCCTCTCAGAGGGCTGGCTTATAAATTTCAGAGGCACAAGGTAACAGATATCTACATCTGTTATCCTTGAGATGTAACATCCTTCCTGGAGGCCCAGAATACCCCCTTGGCTGCTGTTTCATCTGTCAGAATCCAGTTTGTGGTGAACCTCCTTGATGGGGACCCCCTCTTTTTTAAAAAAAATTTCTTTTTATTTTTCAGTTACAGTTGACATGCAATATTAAATCAATTTCAGATGTATAGCATAGTAGTTAGACATTTACCTACCTTACAAAGTACCCACATAATACCATAGTTATTACAATATTATTGACTATATGCCCTATGCTGTACTTTAGATCTCCATGACTATTTTTTTTCAATACAGTTTACATTCTATATTATTTTGTATTAGTTTCAGCTATACAACATAGTGGAACCACCCCCTCTTTTTTAAAAAAAGATTTTATTTATTTTTAGAGAGAGGGAGAGGGAGGGAGAAAGAAAGGGAGAGAAACATCAGTGTGTGGTTGCCTCTTCTGCGCCCCCTACTGGGGACCTGGCAGACAACCCAGCGTGTGCCCTGACTGGGAATTGAACCAGTTACCTTTTGGTTTGCAGGCTGGCACTCAATCCACTGACACCAGCCAGGGCTTTTTTTTTTTTTTTAATTTAATCTTTATTGTATTTGTTTCTGTTACCATTTAATCCCCTTATATCTCCCTCTCCTCCCTTCCTCTTCTTAAACCTTGCTTTATCCCACTAACATTCTGCTTCTAGTAGAGAGTCTGTCCTGAAGAAGTAAAGAAAGGGCTGGGTGAGAGGCACAGCTATCCCTGGAGCTGTAGAAAGACAGCAGCAAACCCCTGTTATGTTTTACTGCTAATATTTCAGAGAGAGAAAGGTCTGCAAGGGTCTGCTCCCACTGCATTTTCTTCTTGCTTTATCTGCAGCCCGGGCAGCTAGTCAGGGTGTGGACATGCATCTCCTAGAGGAAGACTACAGCACCAGTAATGACAATGTGACACTTGTGTGCTGCATGCAGTAAGGGCTTCTCCTTGTATTCATGTCGTACTTGACCATTTCCAGCTGTTCACATAGGGAGAGTTTTTTAGATGTGAAAAGCTAGCGAGGACAGCCTCACTGGTCTCAGCCTTACAAGAACAGATTGGCAAGGTAGGGAAGAAGCAACCGAAAATGTCTTCATCCTTCTGAGGAAGAGAAGGTCCAACCCTGGGACCTTGGCTGAATTCCTTCCTGGGGCAGTGACCTCCTGACCCTTGTGTGGGAACGGAGATTCCAGGGCATGTTTTTACACTCTTGTATTGTATTCTTGTATGAGGGGAGCAGAGGTATAGACTGGGATCTAAGGAAAGTACAGTTAGTTGTGCTGGTTCCGAGATATGTGTTCTCTCTACTGTTCTCATCCACAATGGGTGTGCTTTCCTGGAGCTGATGTCCCTGCTTCAGCTTTAGCCCAACAGCACAGCTCTTGCCTTGTTCTAACAGTAAAGTCTTTCATTTAAGTTGCTCTGATTGGTGTCACTGCCTACTACAAGTTCATGTTTTGACAGACACTGAGGCAAGCTGTTCAGGAGAAAGTGAGTGTGAGTAGAGAGCACATAATTAAGCCCATTGCTTTCAGTAACCTGGCCTCGATGCCCCTTCTCCTCCTACCCCCAGCACAGCACATCACAGTGCTTGGTTTTTTAGAGCCTGTACATGTAGGACTGGGAGTGGCTGGTATTTGAGGAAACGCAGGTTTGCTCAAACACAGGCTCTGGAAGACTTTCTTGGGGCTACAGGGATGCTGTCCCTGTGCTTCTCCCTAGAGACACCCCTGTTTCTCTGTCCCCCTGTGATGTCCTCAAGGTAGTGTGCTCTGTGCCATCTGTGGGGAAGTGAGGTTCTCGGCCAGTAGACCAGGAAGAGCAGGGACACTGGTATCCAGCTTAGAGCCCCTTCTAAATGGAGTCAAAGAATTCAGTGGCCCGGTTTGGCCCTTCTCTTATAAGAAGCCGAGACCAGTCTTCAGAGTGCTTTTGGATGTAGCGGGCTGTGGCAGTGCCCTCCAAACGCAGGTTGTCTCTGAGGAAGTGGCTTCTCCCCGTCAGATCCCTTTTTACCTCTAAATGGCCAGCCCAGAGTGTTAGAAGGGTTGGATCAGGACGGAAGGTTCCAAAGCTTGAATGCTTCTCTCTCATCCTGACAAGGGACTAGATTCATCCTGCTGTGAGACAGCCCAGTGGTTATCGATGGGTCAAAGCGCCTGCCTCTGGAGCTTCTTCCCTTTTGATTTTGAGCACCTTTTCTCCCAGGTTCCATGCTCACTGACTGGGGAGGTGAAAGTTTTAGGGGATAGGACTAATGGCAACAAAAAAGATGGAAACAAAACCACATGAAATACATTATATCACACCAGTAGAGGACTTCTGTGGGTAACGCTCTAAATAGAAGAATCAATACCATCCTTACTTTACCTCTAGTAGGTAAAGTAAGTTCACCAGGCTGTCCAGTGTTTACTGTTTGGAAAGCAGTCAGCTGTGCTCTGAAAAGCTTCCATTCTTTCTTCCTGGAGTTTAGGATGTTCTGGGAGCTGTGGGAGCCTTGTGCCTCAAGCTAGTCAGGTGTTAACAATGTTCCTGTCCTGGGTTGCTCATTAGAGGACTAGGAAATGGACATTTGCAAGCCACAAAGTGGGTGGGGGTGTGCCTCAGTGTGTGATCTTGGTCTCAGCTGGATCCTAAAGAGGTTGATACACAATGGAACAAAAACCATTCCCACTGAGCATTTTGATCCTGGTTAGAATTTCAAATATCATCCTCCTGCATACCTCCTAATTCTGATATAAGTGATTAAGCTTTCTTGGGCACCATTTTTGCTGGGGCTCTTTCAGGAAGGTGGTCCCTGCCTCATGCATGATCCTTAAGAGAGAGAGGCTTTATTCATCAGAGGCAGAGTACTGGGAGCTGGGGTGGGAGAAGCACTTTTTGGAACCCTGGAAGAAACATATGTATACATGTTAATGGGGGGAAGGGTGGGTTGGCAGGGGGCTGGAGGAGGTGGGAACAAAGACTGGGTGTAGTAACAGGCAGTTGCCTCTGGAGTGTGGGAGGTCCCCAAATGCATTGTCTTCTGTATAGTGTTGGGTTTCTGTACACAGTAAACACTTCCCGTGTTCTTCCATTACTGTCTGTAAGCACTTTGGTGCATGGAGCCGCCATGCCCTCCCGTGGCATTAAAGTCGACAATGAGAACCTGGGTGCTGTGCCTTTCTTTTTTTGAGACTTACTCTCATCCCTCCTTGGCCCCTCACTTTGCTAGGAAACATGTGTTCATTTCTTCTTAAATTGTGGTGTGTTTAGGGGTGCCACACTTAACAAACAGGCTCTTCCCTGAGATTAGCAGAGGAACTTCTGCCCTGACTTGAAGTTAAAGGGGATGGGCCTGTGGAGCCCCTTCTGTGGTTGCTCCAGCCTTGACTGTGTTCCAGGGAGGAGTGTGCCTAGGCAAACAGCTCTGCCCTCTTCTGTTGAGAGGGCTCCGGGGGAAGACGATGGCGTAGCCGCACAGTCACTTGGACAATTCACAACTGTGTCAGTAGCTCTGACAGACATCCCTCCTATTGGATCACCACTTTTTACTGCAGGGGAGATGAGTGGCTCTAAGTGTACGTGAGTTAAGACCCTTCCTTGAGGAAAATGGGTATCAGTTGCGCTTCCTCTGAAAGTGCAGTTTTGACACCTTCCTGGCTAATGAGTGTCCTCATCAGGATGCCCTTGGAGTCACGTCATGGATTCACCCAGAAAGGGGAGCTCTGCAGTGCTGGGCAGCTGTGCCACCCTCCCACTGCTTCCCTTAAATCTCTGGTTATTCTAGCTTTTAAACAAAAACACCGTAGCATCTGTGCCAAATGTATTCCCTGACCTAATTACTGTACAACACTCACATAGTAATAATACACTGATAATATCTTACAAATTGGGAACTGAAGAGGTACAATTTCCCTGAGGGCATATAAGCAGTAAGTGGCAGAGCTGGGATGCAAACTCAGAGCCCTTTTCTGAAATCCTCATGGGTGTTCGCCAGCAGATCCCTCCCTTCCGCCTGGCAGCTCACTGTCCCACCTCTGAGGCTCAGGGTTTCACCCTGCCTAACCTATAAAGATTTGCAAAGCAAATACTCTAGAAGGAATACTAATTTCCTTAGACATGTGGTCTTAGGTAGCCTGCAGCATTGAGATAGATGGGGCCCCCAATAGTGGAGGATGACGTAGCAGCCGGGGTGGAGACTCCCTGGCTGGACACGGTGTGGTGGGATAATCTGAGACAGCCCAAGGGAATCCAACTCGTGCAGCCTACAGGACTAACCACACACATAGGCTGTGCAGCTTGACCTTGGGAGGTGCACCCAGGGTCATGGCCCTTCTTCAGGGACCCCTGGTAGGTTGAGAGAATCATTGAGTGGGAGACTCTAGTTTAGCTCAGGGGACATCAGGTGCCTGACTTGGGGCTCATGGCCCTTGGACTCCAGGTGCCTGTGTGTCCTTTGTTGTCATTTTGAAGATGATGACCTTTCAGCTGGCTTTACACACTTTTTCGTTTTGCTCTGCTTAACTTACAGCCTGTTCCTTTGGCTCTTACTTAACTTGCTGTCCTTTGACTCCTTACTATTGTGTTTCTCCCACCATGTACGTTAGTTTTCTCTATTTTTGAAACAATTTTAAACTTTTTTTTAAAGTCAAGGTTTATGCTTATGCTTTTAAAAAATTCTTATAGTTGCCATTCAATATTAGTTTCAGGTGTACAACATAGTGGTTAGCTAGTTATACACCTTATGAAGCGATCCTCAGGAAATCTGGCACCCACCTGACACCATGTGTAGTTACGATGTCAGTGAGCACACTTCCTCAGCTGCATTTTACATCCCTGTGACTATTTGGCAGCTGACAATAGGTACTTCTTAATCCCTTCTGCTTCTCCACTCCACCCTTACCCTTCCCATCTGGCAACCATTTGTTCTGTCTATGAGTTTGTTTCTGTTTTGTTCATTCATTCAGTTTTCTAGATTCCATGTAAGTGAAATGCTATGGTATTTGTCTTTCTTTGGTTTATTTTACTAAACTTTATTTCTAACATAACTTCTAAGTGAAGTACATGTACGAATAGGATGCCAATGAAGGTAGCTCTTGTTCAGAGCAAGAGTAATTATGTGCTTTTTTCCCCCCCTTCTCTAGTCATTTCTACAGTGATCTTACTAGCTGTGAACATTAGGTACTTCCTTTTTCCCTTTAGAGGAATAACTTCTAAAATCTAAATACAAGGAAAAATGGACAGGGCTATTATCAAACTTTTACCTTTCCCTCCAAAATGTCCCCTCACCCTCTACACAAAATTGCAGTAAATGCAGCCTTAGGAACAGGGCATTTCCATTTTGGGGGCCACTAAGGACTTCTCCCTCACACACTTGACATGATCAGAGATTTCACCTCCTTGAACCACCTAGCAGGAAGAGGACTGTTGTATACCAGGAAGAATTCCAACACAGCTGCGAGGAAGACTTTGGATTGAACCCTCTTGAGCCATCCAGAAGCACTTCACAAGGGGTCCCACAGTCAGGTTATGATGCACATTTTCTAGCATTCTGGGATCTCAGTAGCAGCCTGATTTACACCCTTCAAGCCATGACCTTCAGAGACATCTAATGTATTACAGACCCTGATGTTTTCTTGTGTCATGGATCTCACCAGGTGACCTGGCTCTGGCAGATCTTTGGAATAAACGTGCCCATACTTCTTTTAGTTATTACTAAAATCAAGAAATAAAACCCCAACATACCACAAAACTTGGAGCTTGACGTCCATTAGAAGAAACTTACAAGTTGGGTCAAATCTTACACATTTGTCATTTTTGTAAAGGGAGTGGGATGGTGTCATGAGTGGGCTTAAGTGTGTATCAACCTCTATACATGCCTTTATCAGTGTGTTTCTCAGCATTACACCTGATCGCCAGCTGCACCTTGGCTAATTGTCTGCCCAGGGGCCCACTACACATGTGCACGTTGTGGATACTTGCTTCCCCTTCTCACACAACGTCATTTCCACCTCCTCCCTCTGCTCCTGACTGCCCTGTCTTCAGCATGTCATAGCTGATTGGCCACTTCCGGCCATGTATCATTAGCATCTGGTAGCCAGCTGTGGCAGAGACCCTGTGCCTCTTATTCTCAGGTGAGTAAGTGCTTTTTGCATTGGGATCCCTGGCCTTCCATTTCAGCTTTCTCATCTGGCCTGCTAGGTTTCAGAGAGCATTCTTAGCCCCTCTCTAAGCTCTGTATCCACCTCCACAGGTGCAGTAGAGGATACCCACAGGACCCACTGAGCAGACAAGTTGGTTTCACCCTCCTCCACCCCAGGAGCAGGGAACTGAAGTACTTGACCCGAAAACCGAGTTTACCTAACAAAAATACGAACTTCCCTGGTGGCTGACCACATCACTCTTAGCTGAAATGAGGGTGGCATTATTCACTTAGCACTCCCACATCAAGACAGAACGTATCTGCTTCCAGGCATATTCAGGGAACGTTCCACCCAGCTGCCTAACATTATTCTTCAAAGTGCAGCGCTATTTGGAAACCCACTGGTCCAGAGAGACAGGACACTGAGTCCGCTCTGTAGTCACCTGCAGGAATATTCCGCCACTTCCCTTAGCCGGGCCTTTAGCCCAGAGGATACCATGGGGTGGGATTTACCATCTGATTCTGAACCCTTGTCAGTGACTTCCCTGTTGGGATGACTACCCTGATCCCTTTTTGGCAGCAGCACCCAAGGGTTAACCTGAATTTGCGGATTAAGGTCGGATGTGGAATTCCCAGATAAGTCCAACCAAGGTATGACACAAGAGTGTCATTTAGGTGAAAGGCTTTTCAGGTGTCTGGGTCTTATAGGCAGTACTGGTTCATGACCCTCAGCTTCCTCACCTGACCATTCTGTCGTTTTAGGAGGTGGGTTCCCCGATCCTCCCTCGCTAAGGACCCAGCATTCCAATAGCTGCAAACCCTGCGCATCTTTTCTCCTACCCTGGTCTTACACCACCAGGGCACCTTCAACACCTTGGTAGTGTCACAAGGAGGCACAAGCATAGACAATGTCTGTCCCTTGTTTCTACAACACATCTCCTTGATGCTGGTACTGGCCAAGGCCAACAACGCTTGTGGATCTAAGAGTTGCGATATCAACAGATTCAAGGTCTAGAGGTAACATCTGAAAGAACCCCTTCAGGGATGTCTGTTTACAACAGCCTGGAGCTGTCAAGGTAAAACTGGAAGCTTGGTCCACACGGTGAAGGCTGGCTATGTGTTTCAAACATTTTGACTTCAGAAGATGCTTCATTACATATGCCAGAGCCCAAGAAGCCAGCAGAGGAATTCCTGCTTTGGTTGTAGCTGACAGAGAGAAGCCACTGCAAACTGCAGGCAGGACTCCCTGGCAGCAGAGGCCAGCCGAAACCAAGCTTCTGAAGGTGGATACAAAAAGTAATTGTATCCCCCTACAGTGGCCGAGAGGTGTGCCAGGAGAACAAACTACTTGCATGCTCCTGATCCACCTTATTTTCATCTCACCTGTGTCTTTACTTCCTCACCCATTCAAAATGGAAAAATAACCTAGAGACTTCTTGGTACTTTACATCCAAGATAGCAACCTATTGTGTCTCCTTGGGTGATCTTGCCTGAATTATATTTAGAGTTATTTGTATTAGGAGTAAAAAAACAGCTCACTAATTTGAACAATTTATATCTTCAATATAAAGAACAATTATAATGGTATTGGAGTAACGATGAATTGACTAATGAAGAGTAGCGAAAACTATAAAGAATATAGGAGTAGCACATATAAGAAACAGACACTACCCTTAGGGCTGAGATAGAGGATCCAGGAAAGAACAGCCTGAGCTGACATTCAGACCTCTTTGGAGAGGGCATGACCATGGCTCAATGAATGGCAGAAAAGTCACAGGGAGTGCTGTGCTGTTGGAACTTGCTGGAAAACTACCCTGGAGGGTGTGGGGGAAATCTGTTCATGGGAACTGTCTTGCCAGAGGCACTCCACTAAAAAACCCAAGGGGAGAGCTGGGGCAAGCTGTTGGCCTCTTTGTGCTGACAAGCATGCACTGCAGGAGCTGGGTGCTGGAGAAGCTCTGAGCAAGGACACCTGAACCAAAAAGGAAAATATCTTCCCTCTTGCAATCTTTCACCAGTGGTCTCTACTAACCAAGGTTTAATATGTTCATTGGCAAAGGAAACATTTTCAAAGGTCCCAACCCAATTTTTGCTGAGATGATGAAGTGGAGCTAAGAGACAATAACTGGTACATCATCTATATGCAGACAAATACCAAGTTATACTCCTGCCCAGCCTTCTTTCCTCTGCCTCAAATTATGCACCTAATGACCTGCTCAATACTGCCACTGAAATATGTTAGCCACCTCAAACTTAATACATCCAGGTGGAATTCCTTATTTCCCCTCCCCTCCCCAAATATCTTCCTCATTTCATCTTCTCTGTCTCAAGAAATGTCACCACCATCCACCCAGTCAAGGAAAACTTGAGCATCATCTTTGACTCCCCTCCTTACCTCACCTACTACTTGCAATCCATCACCAATACTTGAATCCACCTTCAGGATGTATTTTGAAATCATTCACAAATTTACATGTTACATACTCAGTGACATCAATAGTAATTATTTTTTGCTTATGTCTATTTCCTTTCAAATAAGCTTCCTGAGCCCTGGCCAGGTGGCTCAGTTACTTGAAGCATCCTTCTGTACACCAAAAGGTTGCAGGTTCAATTCCTGGTCAGAGCACATACCTAGGTTGCAGGTACCATCCTCAGTTGGGGCACATATGGGAAGCAATTGATTTTTCTCTTCCTTCCTCTTACTCAAATCAATTAGACATTTCCTCAGGTAAGGGTTTAATAAAAAAAGCTCCCTGAGGGCAGAGATTTTGTCTCTATTCACAACTTTATCCCAATGCTTAAAACCACCTGGAAAAGTGCTCATTCAAGGTCTGTCAAATGACTTTCCAGTATATGGACAGGAGACCTAGGGCATCTTAGTGTTACCATGTCTTGTGATTAAAATCAGTGGAAAACTACAACTCCATGTGGGCAGGATAATCACCCTTCATGAATGAAAGTTTGGGTCACCCCACCAGATAAAGAGATTAAATATGGAGATTAAGTATGATTTACAGAGATGCATATGGGTGTCAAGTTGGTAATGGATATAGTTGTGTGGTTAATTTTTTTGAAGATTTATTTTTAGAGAGAGGAAGGGAAGGAGAAAAAAAGAAAGGGAAACATTGATGTTTGAGAGAAACATAGATCAGTTGCCTCTCACACCCTCCCACCCAGGGACCTGGCTCACAACCCAGACAGATGCCTTGATTGGGAATCAAACCAGTGACCTTTAGGTTTGCAGGATGATGCCCAATCCACTGAGCCACACCAGTCAGGTCTATGATGGATAATTTTGTTTCAATTTGGTTGGGTCATGGTGCTCAGATACTTGGTCAAACACTATTCTGGATGTTTGTGTAACAGTATTTTTACATGAGATTTACATTCAATCAGTGGCCTCTGAGTAAAGCAGATTACCTGCCATAATGTGAGTGGAATTCATCCAATCTAGTTGCTGCTAGGAATAATGACTCAATATTGTATAAAGTTAAAATTCCTGTCTTAGGCACACATTACAGTTTGAAACTATAGTAATGTATTATAACCCACTGAATAAAATAAGAATACATGTTTTCATTTTTACACAAGTAATTATAAAAAGAGGTAGAAAAGAAAATTCTTAATTAGAGTAAAATCTCAGCTAAGAAATACAGAAGGAATGACAGGGTTAGAAAATATCCACTGTCTAGCAACCCTTATGACTGACTAGTTAAGAATCATCAATGGATTTTAAAGCTAATTGGTAAAATTTTAAAGAAAAACAGGATATTTACATAGTGTCAAAGTATTCCCATACAAACCACTAATTAATTATAAAGGTAAAAATAGTAACTTTAAAGTGGAGACACCTGAAAGACTCAAACTTAATCATGTAACCAAAGTCGACATTAGCCAAATGGGACACACCAACGTCATGGGCACCACCTATCTTGCCCTGAGGACACAACATTATTTCTGTGATTTTTTTGTTTTGGTCAAAAATGAATAACCTGGGTCTAATCATGAAAAAACATCAGACAAACCAAGGTAACCACTAAATATACACAAAAATGAAAGAAGGCAATCAAAATGGTAGGCTACAGATATACAACTGAATACCAAAAAATTCAGTAATGGGTGAATTGAGGAACAAAAACAGATAAGGCACATAAGAAACAAGTGGCAAAATGGCGGAAATAAAGAATTAGTAATTTTATTATCAATTACTTCCAATTAAAAGCCAGATAGATATTGGCAGAATGTATTTTCTAAAACATTCCATCTATAGGCTGTCTGATTCACTTTACATACAAAGTTACAAAGGAGTTGAAAGTAAGAGGATGAAAAAAATCCATGCAAACATTGAAGGATAGCTGAGGTGGCTATATTACTAGACAGAACAGATTTTATATAAAGTGGTTATGAGACAAGAAGGACATTAAACACTGAAAAGAACTGAATCCAAGGATGATATTACAATTATAAGTATATATACACATACAACAGAGCCATAGGGGACAGAATTAAGGGAGAAATTGATATTTCTATGATAATAGTTGGAGACTTTACTATCCTACTTTCAATAATAACTAGAACCAGAGACCAGATTAATAAGGAGAGAGTAGTTGAGCGACCCTATAATCCAATCAGACCTAACAAACGTGTAGAATGCTTTACCCAACAATAATGGATTATACATTCTCCTCAAGTGTACAGAGAACACTGTCCAGGCTACAACATTTGTTAGGCCACAAAACAAGTCTTAAATTTTGAAAGACTGAAATCAAAATCTATTCTAATCACAATGGAATGAAACTAGAAATCAGTTACACAAGAAAAATTCACAAAAATGTGGAGATTAAAAAATAGGCTGTTAAACAACCAATGGTCAAAGAAGAAATCACATGGGAAGTTAGAAAATACTTTGAGAAATATGAAAATAAAAACAATATACAAAACCTAAGGAATGCAGTGAAAACAGTGCATTAAAAAAGATCTCAAAAAAGATCCTAAATCAATAACCTCACTATATATCTTAAAGGAATTAGAAGAGAAAACTGAACCAAAGCTAAATGAAGGAAATAAGGAAATAAGAGAGGAGATATATGAAATCAGAATAGGAAAACAAGAGAATATAGAAAATCATCAAAATCATCAAAACTAAAACTTAGTTCTTTAAAAGGACAGCAAAATTGACAGCCTTGGCTGGTATGGCTCAGTGGATTGAGTACCAGCCTGCAAACCAAAGGGTCATGGGTTCGATTCCAGGTCAGGGCATGTGCAGGCCAGGTCCCCAGTACAGGGCGCACAAGAGGCAAACACGCACACACACTGATGTTTCTTTCCCCCCTCTCTCCCTTTCCCTCTAAAAATAAATAAATAAAAATCTTAAAAAATATATATAAGGACAGTAAAATTGACAAATCCTTAGCTAGACTGACTGAGAAGGGGATGGGTAGAGATTGAGGCCTTTCTTCCAGGTTCTAAGTTTCCTGCCTCAGAACAAGAATAGAATCATTTCCTCATGCCTCAACCTACTTGATTTTAGTAATTTAGCAGCTTGACTACAGTTCTCAACAAACTAGGAACTGAGGGAAACTACCTCCTAAGAAAGACACAAATGAAAAACCCACAGCTAACATTATTCTCAGTGGTGAAAGACTGAAAGCTTTCCTACTAAAACCGGGAACAAGAAAAGGTTGCCCATTTTTGCCCATTCTATTTAACATAGTACTGGAAGTCCTAGCCAGAGCAACTAGGCAAGGAAAAAAAGGCATCCAAATTAGGAATAAAATCATCTGTGTTCAAAGATAATATAATCTATGTAGAAAACCCTTAGGATTCTACACACATGGAATAAACTCTTAGAATTAATAAATGCAGGAAAATAGCAAGATACAAAGCAACACACAAAAATCAGTTGCATTTCTATACACTAACAACAAACAATCTGAAAAGGAAATCAAAAAATTCCCTTTACAATAGCATCAAAAAGAATAAAATACTTAGGAATTAACTTAAGGTGAATGATTTGTACACTGAAAACTACTGAACATTTCTTAAAGAAGTAAAAAAATGGAAAGACATCTTATGGAACCTGCATTTGCTGTGGAGTTTTAGGAGTTCTCTATATAACCCGGATAACTTTCCCGTAGCAGATGGGTGATTTGCAAATTCTTTGTTCTATTCTGTGAGATTCTGTGAGTTGCCTTTTTCCTCTGTGGATTGTGGCCTTTGAGGCACAAAACTTTTTAATCTTGGTAAATCCAACATGTCTGTTTTTTTTCTTTTATTACCTATGCCTTTGCTGTCATATCTAAGCAATTATTGCCAAATAATTTCTTGTATTTTATTCTAAATTTTATCACTCACATTTAGGTCTTTGATCTATTTTATTTTTGTACATGGTGTTAGACAAGGGACAAACTTCATTCTTTTGCAGGTAAATCTTATTATATATATTATATAAGTTATATATATAATTATATAATATATATTATAAAATTATATATATTTTACAATAAAAAAGTAAATTAACTTTAAAAAAATTTCATACCCTTTCATGATGAAAATACCCCATAAGCTAGGAATAGCAGGGAACTACCTCAACACGATAAAGTTTATATATACAAAACCCACAGGTAACATCATACTCAATGGTCAAAGACAAAGTTTTTTCACTAAGACCAGGAACAAGACAAGGGTGTTTTCACCACTTCAATTAATGTTTTCATTTTTGTTGGGTAGATTCATCATATCTAACCTTTCTATGGAATCTCTTTTGACCAACCCCTTGGCTTTCTTTCTCCCTTAGCTTCCATAATACTCCTTTTTTAGTTTTCCTCTTGCTTTCATTTTTTTTTAACTTTAACAAGACTTACTGGTTTTCCTTCATTCCCTCTGCCCCACCTTTGGGAGGGCTCTCTGCATTTGTCTGGCCTAGTTTCCAGGCTGTTGCGGCTTTTAAGTCCCTTTTCTTGTTTCTTCAGCTTTTGAGCCTCCTGGAAAACCCCAGTGCACCGCCCCTTCTTGTTTCTTCTTGTTCACCCAGCAGTGGTGGCTTTTTGGTGCTAGAGAGGGAACGGTGTACTTAATCCTCAGCTCCTTGCGTGTCTTCTCAGACTTCATAGTTGGCCTTAAGGTTTTGGTCCTCTTTTTCCTCTGGTCAAGGCTCATCACCAGATAGTGCTTATCAAGAACATATGCAGAAATTTCAAAAGGACAAAACCCAAATGCTAGCTATCTGCCCTCTTTTATCATCACTTTGATGAGTCTCTTGTGATTTAGAGCCATCCTCTTCTAGTTACAGAGGAGACACCTTTATAAATGGAGATTTCCTTTATAAGTATATATTCTCTTATAAAAGGATAACTTCTAGTTTGCTTTCAGAGCATCTGAAACTTATGCTAAAGAGGTATATTTTGGGGAGATATATTCTGCTACCCTCCAGTGTTTAGGAAGAATTTGAGGAACTGGTCAATCTCCAGTTTGCAAATAATGATCAAGGTTGGTCAAAATGGGGGGGGGGTGGGCAAGAGCCTTTATTGTGGTTTCCATGGAAGGACGGGGTGAGGCGGGATAGAGGGGTTTAGGATTGGCTATTCAAAATAATTTCAGCAAGCTCTGGGGCAGAGAGGTTGTCCCAGTTGTCTGGTGCCTGCTCCTGGGGTGGCTGGTGTCCTGGGGTGGCTGGTGTCCTGGGGTATGAGCACCCAAGAAAGGATTTGCTGTGGGTGTGAACTCTGGGTTCCTTGGTTTGCATTTGAAAGCATGCTGGGTGGCAAGTTGTTTACTATTACTAGGAATTGGTAATGCTAGGGGTTGGGAGTGGGGCAGTCTCTCCAGAGTCAGCAAGACCCCAGATGTCAAAGCACCAGAATCCCAGCATTTAGTAAAGATGGGATTCCAACCCAGGACTATCTCCAAGACAAGGTTCTTCCTTCCTTCCCTTCTTTCTTTACTTTCTTCTTTCTTTTCTTGTCTTCCCTCCCTCCTCCTTCCCTTCTTTTTCCTATTGTGACTGTACTTTATGCCGTAGGTAGTATCCAGGTGAGAAATGGAGGGAAGAAATAAAATCGAGTCACTATAGTCAAGCTGCTAAATTACTAAAATCAAGTAGGTTGAGGCATGAGTAAATGATTCTTTTAACAGAGGCAGTAAAGTTAGAACAGGGAATAAAGGTCTCAAGCTCTGCCCCTCCCCTTCTCCATTTTAGCTAGAACATCACAGACACAACCTTCACTGACCACTTGTTCCCCTGCTTTCTCCTCCTCAGTTTCTTGTAATTGAGAGGAACGCCCCCCGCCCCGCCCCGCAAATTGATATCTGCAGAGAAGGGACGAGGATGAGGGGCATAGGCAGTCACCCCACCAGTGTCAGAAGCAGAGGACTGCCCTATCTTCTCTCAACCATGTGTAATAAAAACCTTCCACTCATACCCCATCACCCAGCATGTCTCATTTTCCAAGACTGCCTGCTCTTCTCAAGTGCGTACTATGGCTTTAATAAATGTACTGTGCTTTGATAAATCTGTCACACTCATGTTCTTGAATTCTTTCTTGTTCTGTGACAAGGACCTGGGTCAGTGGAGGCCTCCCCTTGTGACAGAAAAGAACCTGTGGTGGGGGCCCAGGTACAGTTATTGAAATAAGCCCCCTCCCCCGAGGTCCCTCTGTCACTGTGGGTTCTTTGCCTGCCACCGTGTGTTAGGAATTATGGCTCTCAATGCCAGAGTTTGGTGAAAAGTGAAGGAACTATTTGTTCCAAGTTAGACAGGTTTAGAGTAATGGTAGAATGTCGCCATTAAAAATCCCAAAGTTCTTTTAAAACACCCACAAACACACATACACAATCCTACCTTCCCCTTGTCCAACCAGGCCAGTCAAGGGTATCCTTTCTCAGGAAAAAGAAATATAAGTCTGCAGCTCATCTGGACTCCCGGTTCCTCCCAATAATCTGTGCTTGGCTGGCACGTCTCCCACCATCCCAGCACCATCAGCCATGTTGCCGCGATCTCTAGTTCTTAATCCAAAACCACGTGGCACCTCCTCATGGCCCACTAGCAAGAGTCCTTTCACCCCTTTTCTTCTGGCATGGTTTCCCATTGTCCTGCATTGTCTCTCCTGCATTCTTTCAAATTGCTAAGAGAGAGCTCTGAATGGCTGCTACCTCTTGCTTTCCTGCTTCCTAAGCCACACGGTCAAGGGGGTATCCTCTCTGTGCCCAGAACCCTGTGGTTAAGATCCAGCACAGCTGCTGCGCCTGGGTATAAATCCCAGACTGGAACCTCCTCTCTAACCCCATTTCTGACTCCTCTCACAACTGGCTACACCAGCGAGCACACTCCCATTTTCAGCCTTTATGGGCTGCCAAGGTAAGTCCTGGTAGGTATGGCCCTGTGGTGTGGAGGGAATCATCTCCAAGCTCTCACACAGGCACTGTAACCAGGGGGACCTGCCTCCCAGTTTTGTCATGGGTCAAAGTTATGTATACCTTCTGGTTCTATTCAGGTTGGAAGACTAGTCTATTATTGATACACAAAATAACCATTTTTGCATAGCAGGTATAAAGCTGGCCTGTAATTATTGATATGCAAAATAACTCTCAATGGCCCTGCTCCATGTGTCCCATCCCCCAACCAGACAGACTTTTGGGGGTGGGGATATTCTATATTCTTGGACATCCCAAGTTCCGGACCCTGTTACAAAACCCCTCTTTGGGGGGAGGCCTGGTGCACCCCATTACACCTTGGCTTCCCTGGGTGCCCCCTGGCATAACTAGCCTGGGAACTTAAACTTTTGAGCTTCCCAGTTAATGGGTGGACATATATTGAACCTTTAGATAACCCTCTGATTACCCCCTGAACTAAGGAAAGAATGTCATGTATCCTGACTACCTGACATCCATCACTCAGACCACCAGTCATCTAGAGGATTTCCATCTCAGGTCAATCCAAATGCTAAGAATGCAGGACTGATTCTTCTCAATGTACCTTTTTGTTACAAGAACTCATAGTCTTTCTTTCTTCTACAAAACACTTTGGGTATTGCCTCACTGTGTATCCCATTTGCAAACCCTAAGACCCTTGAATAAATCTGTCTAACCAAAGGCTCCACTCTTTTTGAGTTCGTTTGGCACAGGATACAAAGGTAGCTGCTGTTTCCAACTATTAAAAGTAAAAACCACAGGCCCAATATAATGTCATTTGTCCTAAAAGCCCACGATACCAAAGTAGATTTAATGTCTGCTTGATGTAATTGCAGTATCAACCTCTCCCAGAAACAATTATCTGGCCTAAAATTTTCTGGTCCAGCAACAGTAAGGTAATCTGTCACAAGGGCCCTCCCCATCCCCCATCCCTTATAGAAAGAAGAGGGAATCTTAATGATAAAATCTCTTCTCATTCTCTTTCCCGAAAGATGTACAGGCCCCAAAATAATCCTGTCTTTTCTTTTGTTAATAGCGCCCCTGTTCCATCCACCATTTTTCCTATAAAACCCTTCCGTTTTATACAACTCCTCAGAGCACCTTTCTAGTTAGCTAGATAAGATACTGCTCTACCCATGGACCACTGTATAAAGCAAATTAGATATTCGAATTTTACTCGTTTGAATTTTGTTTCCCAACACAACATTCCTAAAATAGGAATTACACGAACTAGACTGCATTTATGACTCTTAGTCTCACTTATGCTCAAGTACTAAAAAACAGCTTCTAGATCAACCAATCTCTTCAAGGTCCTTTAATTTGATCACTTTTAAAAGCCTAAGATCCCTGAAGGGATGGAATTCTTCACACCCTATGGGATGGCACAATCTTCTGGGCCAAATACTCGTCTCCCGAGCCTTTACAACCTCGCGCCTCCCATTCCACGTTACTTCAGCGACCCAGGCGCAGGCAATTGTCCTCACGCTATTGCAAGTGGGATCCCAGAAGCAAGGACAGAGAAACGCCCGTTTCTCCGCTGGCTCCCGGACGCTCAAGGTCAGCGTCCCAGGCCGCCACTTTCACCTGGTCCTTCAGCATTACCAGCGCAATCTATCATTCGCTCCTCGCCCGAGCCTCGCCCCACCCAGCGCAGATTCCACAGGAACTAACAAGGGTAACCTCCCACGGAAAGTCCAGGGCCCAGGAAGTGACGTTTGTGCGTGCGTGACGTGAGCTCACGCCGCCGGAGGCGGGGCGTGAGAGAGGGTGGGCCGGTGTGAGGGCGGGCTGTGGACTGGCGGAGCCGGGACTACTGGAACGACGCGGGGAGAGTGGCGGTCTCGACGCCGGAGGTTCCGCGGACGAGGTATGGAACTGACGGACGGGGACCGAGGACAGCGCTGCTCTTGGCTCCGGGCTGTGGGCGGCGCCGACCGGGCGGGGGCTTTTGGTCATTTGTCCGTGCCGTCCACCCGGCCGGGCCGTTCGCTTCGGAGTCCATAGTCCTCCGTCCCACCCCGGGCCCGGCAGCGCAGCCCTGGTTGGTCCCCTTAATCCTCTTAGTGCTGAGCCTACTGGTGTCAGGCTCTTGTCGCCAAGTTGTCCACGGCCCAACCCAACTCCGACAGACAGACGCTTATCATTTCCTGGCCGCCTCCTGCCACTGGTCATCCGCTTGCAGGTTGGCTTCCCTCTGGCCGGCTGCCTCCACACTCTTCGGCCCGCGGAGTCAGAAGGGGCACCTGTAGTGGCGGCGGGTCGTGTCGTGCCCTGGGGCCCTTGGGCATTCGTTTGGATGAAAGCTCGGACCCATTTCGCAGTCCGGCGATGGCAGGGAGCCGGCACTTCACGAGCCCGTGTCGTTCTTGGGGAGGGATACCTCTCGGAGTGGGGGAGTGGTGACTTTTGTGGTGCGGAGACTCGAAGACTGGTCCTATCTAACTTTCGTCCCGTCATTGAGGACCCGTGGTTAGGAGCAGAAGTCCCTGCTTCCAAACTGTCTTGGAGGAGAGCAGAGGTGATGCCCTTTACGGAAGTTTAGGAGCGAGGGAGGGAGGGACAGAGCCGCTTTAGAGAGTAGGTCATAGACAGCCGGTGGTGTCTCAGCGCTGGTGACCAAGCCCGGTGTTTGGGAAGTGTGTCCGTGGGCGCTGGTGGGCTCTGTTGTCCTTGAGATTAGATGTGAAAACTTGCCAGTACGAGTTTACAGCATCACCTGGGGAGCTTGCTCTCGATCTCTTTTTCTTTGAGTTTTGTTTTTTGAGAAGAAAAATAGTTGTACTTTTTTCAGTAAACTCAGAACTTCTTAAAGTCTATTAATTAAAGGAGTTGTGTCAAGAAAGCCTGCCAGAGGTGCAAGATTTCATTACATTGTTAGTTCATTTAATAAATAACGTTAACATTTAAGAGTTACTAGTTCTTATGCGGAATATTAAGAAGTGTTCAGGATCTGAATTTTTACTAACCTTCGAAGCAATCATGTTTCGTCTCTCTAGAAGTTAGCCAACTTAGAAGGGAGGGGAAAAAAGGGGGAGGAAGGGGCACTGGAAGGGAAGAGGGGAGAGAGAGACAGACAGACTGCAAAAATAGTTTGAATACAAGGTGGTAAATAGTGTAAGCTAAGTTAGAGCACCTTAAGTGGCCCCCCTCACCCGAGAGATTGCAGTGTGTGAGGGTGAAGAAAGATATCAGGGAATACCTTTCTGGGAGTATCAGGAAGAATGAGTAACATTCAGACTAAGTGGGGCGGGGAATGTGGGGATGGGGCAACTGGTGGAAAAGAGGCTAATGGCTACTTGGAGGTGGTTTTTGAAAAGTGAAAAAGTGCAGGACAGAGCGTGGTGACAGGTAGGGGCAGAGATTCTGGAGCTTGGCCCTTTATCTGATGATGACAGACCCAGGGAAGGGTTTTAGAGAGTGTTATTGTGTAGTTAAAAAGAAATTTTATGTAGATCTTAACACACAGGCTGCTATGTGGCTGGTGAGGATTGTGCCCAATAGTGTTTGCTGTCCTGTATTTTAATCTTTTCTGCTTGTTAAATGTTTGAGTTAAATTGCATATTCATTTATTCTTTATGTATGAGTGACTTCCCCTGCTAATTTTTAAGCTTCTGTAAACAAGAATTCTATTCTGTGTTCTAAATCCAAGTTGGGCGTTCACAGATGTTTCATGAGTACCTGTTGACTCGATGAGAAGTCATTGATTTCTGATGTTATTGTTCAGTGGGAAAATTACAATCAGTACTTAACTTATTTTAATATCTACATACTGAAGAACTAAGATCCTATTTGATTTACTGTGTCAGTCTCTAGCCAGAGACATAGAATTTCAGTCTTGACAGTGTGAGTTTGATTTTTGGCACATGGGTTTTTATTGGTTGCAGGGTAAACATCTCCGGCAGAGATGACCAATCCCTAAAATGTAGGCAATACCTGCATAATACAATACCTGTCTGTTCTGTGACTCAGAATAGAAATGCTATTAATGGCTTCTTACCCCCTAAATAAAGTTATCACACTAAAAACAAGTTTCACAATAGAGGCTAAACATTTTGAAAGTCTTATTAAATGCTCATTTCTTTCATAAAGCACTGTAGAAATATTGTGTTGTTTCATATGTGTGAATACCTTGATATAATAAACTAGACTTATTGAATAAACAGGAATAAACACTTAATATTATGTAACTCATATTTTATCTGCATGGTATTTGGGTAAGGCTAACATGCTTTCAGGAAAGGCTGTGCATTTATGGTGCTGCTTTCAGATTACCCAGTGAGACTCCTGCTTTTGACAAAGTTTCTATCTGGCCAGAAAGTGTCATTTTTTTTTCATATAATGAACATTTTTTTCATGTTTCTGTTAGCTGAAGAACTGTAATTATAGTCAATTAATTAGATATATATGAAGTTAAAAGCCAGAAGCTTTGATCCAAATGACAAGTGTGAGTTCATGAATGTGCAAATTTTTTATACGCTAAGAGAGTCCTAAGCTGTTTATTTTCCTTGCGTGACAGCAAGGAGATTGCTGACATGTCTGAATCGGGCATGTAGGAAGAGCCTTTAGGGCCCTAAATTCTGTGCTGCCTCACATTCAGGAGCGGTTGGCAGCACTCTCAGTGCTCGGCACAGGGCAACTCAGAAGGAGTTGTACAAAAATCTTACGAATCATTTTTGAAGCAAGTCTAGTAAGTTTGCATTCAGAATAAATAATCAACTATAGTACATTTACAGTGATTTGTTCTGTACTTTAAATTAGAAAAATGAGTTTAGGGGATTTTTACACAAGGATATATTTATAATATTCCGTGTGCCTCAACGTTAAAAATACACATACATAATGAAAGTGTTTTATTTTTGTATTTCCTTTGTTGTTAGAATTTGCTAATTTTAGGTATAATATTTGGTAAAGGATTTTTTCTTTTGAAGCACAAAAATAATGCCTTTAGAAATTGAACTTATAAAATGTTTGTTAATGGATGAAAATATTTTATTGTACTATAATGTTTTTTAACTGGAGCATATCATTTACTTATATCATAGCTTGTTCCAGAAAGGATTCATAACAACTTATAAAGATACATGTGGCATATTGTTGGTAACATACAGAAATAAGGGTTGGCTACTTCAGGACTGAGGGAGAAAGCTTAAGATGGAAACAGGAAAAAGCCCTGTACACAAAGTATGTGGACTGAAGTCATAAGTATTTGTTGGAGGATCACAGATTTGACTCTGCTTTTTAGTAGCCAGTTCAGAGAGAAGTACAGGGTAAGACAAAGGTTGGTTTACAGTTGTGAGGATGCAAAACACAGAGTTTATTGTATTATTATTTGCTAATTATTGTATTATTTTCTGTACGAACAACTGTAAACCTGTTTTTGCCCCACCGTGTATAATCAGTTATGGTTCAGTGACCATAAGAGAAAACACTAATTTCTTCCTTAGGATTCCCAAAGACTCCTTGTATTGAGAAACTCAAATACATCCTTAAGGAGATACACCATGCATTTCAAAGGACTGTGTTGTGTTTTACGTTGTTTTCCAGTAAAATTCTTCATTGTCTTCTTGTGTAGGTTGATGACATAATATCAAAACATAATTCAGTAAAGGCAGTTCCTTCCAATGCTGGCAAAATAATGTGGTCTAAGTGCTTAGAACTCTAGACTGATTTACCGGTAATGTAAGGACCTGTTTTAGATTATCTAGATAAGTAGGTGGGGATTGCACATTCTTCCCGTTACCTTCCATAAATATCTTGTTTCTCAGTGGAGCTTTTGTTAAGAATTTATCATTGGTGGGATTTGAGTTTGTGCTTCCTGACAAGTTTTTTGAGTATATCTACTTTTTATATTATTGGTTAATCGTAGAGCCGTATTTTTAGCAGGCATGCTTATCAAGTTGGTGGGGGTGGGGAGGGGTATGAAGATGGAGGAATCTGACAAGGACAAATGTTTAAATTAAATGAAAGTCACTTAACCTCCCCACAGAGATGGACTAAGGGGAATACTAAACTGCAGACCTAAGATTCACTCCTGGAAGTATGTTTGGGGTGTTAGCTTGGCACAGACAGCATTGGCTTGAAAAGTCCAGGCATGTAATTTATTTTTAAGAAGGTAACAGCACTGGCCGGGTGGCTTGTTTGATTAGAGCGTCGTCCCGGATATGCCAATGTTGTGGGTTGCATCCGGGGTCAGGGCACATGTAAGAGTTATCCAATGAATGCATAAATAAGTGGAACAACAAATCGATGTCTCTCTCTCTCACACACACACACATACTCAACCTCTCTCTCAAAAAGTCTATAAAAAAAAAAAAAGAAGGAAACAGATCCGCTTATCTTAGATTGAATGCCTAGTAAACTAAATTAATATATCTGTATTTTGCCTAGGCTAAAAAGTTGCCCTTTTCAGTAATAGTAGTTCAGATTTATCAAGTGCTATTGTGGGCCAGGCACTGTGCTAATAATAAGCTCTTGACATTGCATTATCCTGCTATCATCTCTCCTCTCCCCTTAAAAGAAAAATAAAAACAAATGTCATTCATAGCAGTAACTTGTTCAAGGTCACACAGAAGGTGATAGAGATTTGAACTCAGGTAGTCTGACCCGACTCAGTGTTTGTACCTGACTTTATACTCCCTGAGGTGGACTAGACTTCGCCTTCAAGATGGGACTGGACTCATACAGTTAACAGAAGGAAACACATCGGCAAGTATCAGAACTCACCATTACAAAAGGGCCTTGAATGGTTACGATCTTTCCATTCAGAAGATGGGCTGGGAGCTACAAGTTCAGGGTATTTGGCTATGGTTTGTAAGGCTGGAGAAAAATATACATATCGTATGCCTATTCTAGGCATCCATCAGGACTGGAGAAGTGGGAATATTTTTTTTATGTATTTGTACCTAAAATGCATATATTTTTTTCTTTCCATTTGCTATAAATTTGTCTCATGAGATTAGGAAATCCACAATGGTATTTATAGTGTGCCATTCTGGAAAAAGAGGTTTGTATTTATATATCACAGTAAAATTTTACCTGGTGATCTCACTGCTATGATGTGGGATGAATTTGGGTTATACTTTTTAAAAAATATTTATTTATTTTTAGACAGAGGGGAAGGGAAGGAGAAAGAGAGGGAAAGAACCATCAATGTGTAGTTTCCCCTCACGCCACCCCCACTGGGGACCTGGCCCACAAACCAGGCATGTGCCCTTGACTGGGGATTGAACTGGTAACCCTTTGGTTCACAGGCCTGTGCTCAATCCACTGAGCCACACCAGCCAGGGTGGTTATACTTTTGTAGTGATATCGCTGGGTATTTGTGTCTCATTCTGTTTTTTATCAGGAATTTTATTGCATTACAGTTGTACAAATAAGTAAACCATTATTTATTGTGAGTTTTCCTATGAAACTATTCTAGGTAATTCCAAACAATTTGATTGTGAAGTATTAGAGTTTCTGTGGAGAGTAGAGAACACCCTTATTCATCTTTAATCGGTAAACAATGAGTAGAGCTGTCCTTGCCTAAATATAGTTATGCAACACGGTGGCTCCTAATTGCATTTCCATACAGCTTTTGACATTGTTTTTTAAATGTGTTCCTGAAAAATGAGTTGGGCTAGTGACCAAAGTTTTGAGTAGGATATTGTTAAGAATGTACAAGTTAAAAATTATGAAAGCAAAATAAAAACTGTTGGTTGATGGAATAGAATGTCTAAAGTCCATTATAATTAGTGTCTCAGGAAGTGATAGGCTTGGTTTCTATTTAGCGGATTAAATTCTTTTTATTTGTATAATTTTATTAGCCATTGCAGTTAGGATTGTAGTGCGGTTAGTGTGTAGATTCTGTTTGTGTAGGGTTTCAAATGTTACATAGTTATGAATGGACACATCTTAAATATCATCGCTGAGAAATAATCAGGTGGCAGTGTTTTCATACTTATGTGCTAACTGCTGATGCTTCTGCAGAACATCATTATATGTTATCTGCTCCAGGAAATAGAATGGCTGATGATAGAGACTATACTGAAATTTAGTGTTTAAGTCCTCTGAATATCGGCTGTATTAAGAAGACACAGCCTTCTCCCAAGGGCCTACTTTCGTTCTTGTACATGTTTGGGAACAAATTACAGATAGAAGTTTTTTGTTCCCTGTTAAGAAGTTGTAGGCTGTTTCCTTAAAGAATTTTTGCCTTTTCAGTACTTTGGTCTGTTAACTGAATAAATGTATCACATATATTTATGTAAAGAATCCCAACTTTTTTCCTTATTTATATAAAAATAAAATAGTGCTTGCGAAATAAGTTGATTCAATTGAATTTTACAGTTCTTAGATTCTGACCGAAAAATTGAGCAGGCAATCGGATTTTCTACTGCTACCTTCATTGGGCCCGCAAGAGTGTATAAGGGACAAAAGTGAAAGAAACCTGTCTGTGCAGGTACTTTGTCAGTGTTCTGAATAAACCCTTCAGTACATTTAGAAAGCATCTGTTGAGTATTCTCACTCTGTTCCTGGCACTGTGCTTGTGGCTATCAACATGGAGTGGACACGTAAGCAAGTATTTATGAGAAATAATCACAGGGCATTATTTTCATACCTGTGTGCTAACTGCTGTAAGTAAGTAGAATGTAAGCATTTTAATAGCTGTATTTATAAAATGCTGTAGGAGTCAGAGAGAGAATTATTCTGTCAGTGGGAAAGGGGAATTAGATGTTATTTGAACAAGGTGGGATTTGAAGGTAGACAAACACAAGGGTATTCTAGGCTTATTCATAAATTAGTCAACCGTGTAAGTAAATTATTATCCAGAGCAGGTTGCTTTGGAGAATCAAAGAGGCTCCAGAGCAATAAGGCTTATGCCAGGACTGTTCTTACTAACTGGGATGTATGGTTACCCTACGGGTGAAGAGCAGGCGGTGCTGTGAACCCACAGTTCTTTTTGAGCTTGTGGAAAACTCATATAGAGTTTACAGCAATTCTTATTGGATGGTTTATTGTATTATACTGTGGTAATCTGTTACAGGGATGCTGTAACAGATTACCACAGTCTGGGCGGTTTAAAACAACAGAAATTTATTCTCTCACAGTGCTGGAGGCTACAAGTCTGAAATCAAGGTGTCAGCAGAGCAGTACTCTCTCTGAAGCCTCTAGGGAAGGTGATTGCAGCTGTCCTTGGAGTTCCTTGGCTTGCAGCTGCATCACACGCCCCCTGTGTGTGTCTCTCTTGGGCCTTGTCCCAGGCAATCCCAGTTATTGGATTTAGGGCCCCACCCCCCCAACTTAGTATGACCTCATTTTAAATCCTTACATCTGCAAAGATCCTGTTTCCAAATCAGGTCACATTCACAGTATTGGGGTGCAGTCTATCCTTTGGGAAGGACACAATTCAGCCTACAACAGATGGGATGGTTTTAGCAGCTTTTGAAAATTTCTACAGTTTAATTGAATTCAAGTTTTGTCACAAGGAACTTCTCAAAAGCTTAAAACATAATACAAATATTTATTTGAGCTTTCTAACAAATCTGAATGTTAACTGTATTTCCAGCCCAGGCCATTGCTTTTTCTTTTCCCTGTCTCAGAGACGTATCACTTGGCCCAGCCACAGCAACTGGCTAAGGGTAAAATAGCTGCAGCTAAAAACTAAGGTGTGACTTTGAAAAAAACAACTTTAATTGTTGAAGCCACTTTGTGTATTACAGTTTTTGTTATTTGAAGTGGAGTTACAAGATAATTTTTGGTCAGTTACTTATCAAATAAATCTGCCTTTTGGGGAATTGGCAATGATTTTGTGGGAGAGTGGAGCATGGTTGAAGTAGACTTATGCAGCCAGGTTTCTTTGCATGTAATTTTGAGTTATTAGCCTGGAGACTGGCATGTCAGATTAGAGTTATGATTTTATTTAACTTGAAGAGGGTGTGAGTTAGTATAATAGAAGATTGTTGTTTAGAACTCATTCCTTAAGAATGCTGCCCTGCTGGCTCTGCTCATTCCAGCAGCATAAACTCCACATTCTGTGCCAGGGGTCTGATTATCATTTGCAATTATTTGGGCAGCCTAGTGTTTGGATACTTTGTTTTGTTATATTTAACATTGGAACTCTGCCATTGATTCTCTGTGTGATATTCATATTCATTTTGGAAGCAATGTATTAAATGATACGAAATTTGGTGAAATTCAGGTACAGATTTGAAACACTAAGTCTTTGATTCAGACTATGGGTCTTTATTACATAAAGTCAAGGACTAAAAGATAACATAAAAAGAGCACCTATAAAAAGAAAAAGAAGATGACATAGAAAAATGAGCAGAGAATATGACAGTTAAATTCCTCAAGGAAGATACAATAGTGGCCAATAAATATCTGTAAAGATGGTTAACCTTTTTAAAGAAATGCATATTAAAACAAGAAGTGAGTTATTGTTTTACTTATTATTTTTGCCTTTGAAATTGGCAAACATTAAAGGTTAATAATGCATTGTTTATGAGTTTGTGGGAAAGTAGATTCACGCACTGTAGGTGGGAATGTAAGTAGGTACAGTCTTTTTGTGAGGCCAGTTTGGTAGTATATATCAAGATTTAAAATGCACAAACCCTTTGACGTTCCATTTCTGTTTCTAGGAACCTGTTCCCATTTCGTGAATGAATGGTCTGCTCGTATCCTTATCCTGCATTCAGAGATTTATAAATCCTTTCTAAGTATGATAAAATACTTCATTGTCCTATTTACTGATGCCTAGTTTGGTTCTCAGTGGGGCTTTTAAAAAACTAGATAGAAGTTTCAATTTATATGTTGAAATCTGTTTCCATTTTGATTTCTCCTGTAGCTTGTAAGCTTAGATAGCCCTCTCCTCTTTAGAAGTTTCATAAATACTTGATTTTAGTTCTTTCTCTTTTGTCATTTGTCCTGAAAAACTTTGTTTGAGATAATTTTAGGACTGTAATTAATTTTAGGACTGCCAGATTGCTGACCAGTTATTACATCCTGTTTCTTGAAAATTCTTCCCTTTTCCCGCTTCCTCTAATATTAAATTATTTCATATATTAGCATTTATTTTTGGGTCGGTTTGTTCTGGGTGATTTGCCAGTTTTGTTGTTAACTTCACAGTACTTTACTACAGTAGTCTGAAGAAAATTTAAATCAGTATGTTAAATTAACTTAGAAATTTTAAAAACCTTGCCTGTTTATTATTGCTGATGAACTGTGGCATAATTTTGTCAAGTTCAATGAAGTCTTTTGTATTTTTGTTGTCATTTGCAGTAAACATAAATTTTGAAATATTTGCCATTTTGATAATATTTAATTTTCTAATCCTGTGTCCTAATATATGCCTTACCAACTATTCAGACCTTCTTTATATTTCAATATTTTTGTGTAGCTCACATAATTTTTTTATTAAGATATTTTCTAGGTGTTTTAAAATTCTGATACTATTGTGAATGAGATCTCTCTTTGTATTTCCTAACTTGTTAGGCTATCATAAGAGTTCTGTAAATGCATGTAAACATATTTTGCTTGTTTTATATAAACTATCCTTTTATAAATTCTTTTGTGAAACTTTATAATTATAAATTAATAATTTTAAAATAAATTATTTTGTGAAACTTTAAAGTTACTCATTGTTTGTAGTGATTTAATTTCTTCTTTGGCATATAGAGTTAGTTGTATCCTTCATACTAGACAGTAAGTGCCATGGGGAGTGGAACTGGTTTTACTTATATTTATATCCCAAGTGCCCCTTGTATAGTGTAAATCAGTGTATAAATATTTGCTGAATAGATGAAGAGTGATGAGTAGGGAAAGCACTGCAAGAATGTAATGACTTCTCAGGGCAATGTTTTAATTTTCTTTCTCTTTTATTATGTATTTGTATAGGTCAGATGTTTTTAGAATAAACATTTTACTTTTTATAATTGGAAAAAAGCAAATTTAAGGAAAAAGGTTTTCCTTTGTTTTCTTTTTGTTTTTGCTGGGGGACCTGGTGTGGGACAGTGACTCCTCGCTCGGGAGACATTCCTCCCCAGAAGTTTTAATTCTTAACTGAGGTCAAAGGATAGTTACTTTGGTCAGTTGATTGGATGTTTCCTGTGAATCCCATGTAAGTTACCCAGAGGAATGATCTGTGATGACATGACATTGAACTGAAGAATAGAAAGGAAGCAGGACTCTAACAAGGAAGATAATAGGAAGCTACTTAAATTCACAAGATTTTTTCCTTTTTTTTTTCTTTTTGATGAGACAAATCTGGTTTACATGCAGAGCCTTACAGAAGAACACACACGTAAAACTCTAGGCTTTGTATTCCTCTGGCCCTTTTTAGTGAACTTCAACCCAGATTAAATCCTAGGCCTGGCACAGAATTCACAGGAATCTCAACTGTCTCAGCAGTAGAGATCGGGGTTTTTTACTCTGTCCTCCCTAATGTGAGTGGGCTAATTGAATTATGCATTCCCTGTGCCCAGGTTGCTCAGTAAAAGCCTACTTGGAATGCGGTGCTCAAAGGGGAACTGGGTGTGGCTCCTCTGATCTTTCTTGCCACAGTGGTTACAGGAGCTTGCCTCTGGATTGTGACCTCACTGAATAGGGATAGGTCTTTTCTGCCTAGAAAAGACAGAATTGAGTTTCAGTGTTGATTTCCCCTGATTCTTCCTAACTGAAAAGTACATGCTGTCTGTAAAGCTCTGATGCCTGACTGGCTGTGCTGACTGTACCTGCTTTGCCCACTGAGACACAGCCGTCCTCACTACTACACAGCCTTTCTCGTCATGGCCTGCGCTTTCGGTGGTTCCCTTGCTTGCTCTGTTTTCCATATGTAGAAATGATGTAAGTTATATGTTTAATGGTCTGGTACACACTGGTTCAGTCATAGGTGTTTTTATGTTAAATACAGTTTTAAGTGGAATTTGGAAAAAACTAATTTGAAATTACAGATTAATAGGAAGTTGCAAAGACAATACAGAGAGGTACTGTGGATGCGTCATTCAGTGTCCCCCAGTGGTTACATCTTACATAACCAAGAATTTGACACCTATACAATGTGTGTGTATGGTTCCATGTCATTTCATCACATACGTAGATTCCTGTAACCACTGAGATAGTCAAGATCCAGAACCATTCTATTATTAGTAGGATCCCCCTCATGCTGCCCCTTTGTAATCACACTCTGTGTCAGTAGGCCCCAAGACTGCCCCAGGCTTGCTACTTTGCTAGAAGTACTCTTGGCAATATTTTATTACAGCAAAATGATACAAAAGCAGGATGAATAAAGGAAAATGGTGTAGTTAGCAGAGTTTGGAGGATAACAGGTGTGAACTTCCAGGAGTCTTTTCAGACCAATGAAGTTGCACAGGGTGCATTTAATCCTCCAGCAACAAACTGTAGTAGCATGTGTGATGTGTTTTTTCTGTTAGGGAAGCTGACTTAAACCTAGGATTCCAGGGTTTTTATTGGAGGCTGGTCACATAGGCACAAGTGCCTTCGTGATGGACTATAGTTGCTATTACTTCAGGCCCCAGAAGGAAAGCATTACACTGTTTATACAGACTATCTAGGCAAGTTGGTACAGTGTAGTTTAAGGCCTCACGCAAGTAAAACACCCTTATCAGTTAGTATATAAGGACACTTCAAGGCCTCAGTTCCCTGGAGCTGGCCAAGAGCCAGTCACTCAGCTTGCCCTTCTGAGAATATATACATGATTCATGTAACTCAGGTCTGCTTAGCTAACTCTTTACTGCACACCTTTCCTTATTCTCTCTTGTTAGAAACAGATAGGATGTGGAGAAACAGTGCTGGGCCCAGGGTAGAGGTGAGGGTTGGGTAGCTTGGGGTAGGTACTACTTTTATTTTTTATATATTAGGTAAAGCTACCCCATCTCCCAGGCTTGAGAGAGTGGCTTAATGTAGCAGGTTTCCTGTAATGTCTACTGGCACAGCCTCCTCTTTTACCCAAGCCGGGTACCTAAGGTGTACCCATTGTGTAGGCTGAGTACACCCTCCTGTTGTAGTTGAGCCTTGATTGCTGTTGGCATGTTCAAGGTCAGCCACTGCCTTTATTCTGTCCAGGTTCACTCAGCAGTAGTTACAGAGCAATCTGCAGATGGCTGCTACTTGTGTTGGGCTTGGAGGTGCCCAGGAGAGGCCAACCTGTGATCCAAGGCTGGCTGGTGCTAGTCCTGGGCCTGGGGCAACTTAGTGAGAGATTTGGGGATTGCTGAAGCCAGGTCCTGCTTGTTTGAGAAAATTTAAGAAAGGCTGAAGCATGGGCCAAGACAAGCCATTCAGATGGAAAAGCCACTGGAAACAGCTTGGGTAGGCCTGAAAGTTGGGTGTGGTAGGGCCTCAGGGAATCATCAGGATGGGCAAACAGTATGAGCCTGGTTGATGATGTCTTAGATACTGTGTTTGCCTGCCAGCTTTGTGACTCTGTTGGGGGAGGACTCAGAAAAGGAACAGTGGCCTCTGACAGCACCTCTGTCTGGGAGAAAGCTGGCGCCCCAGCTCTTACTCTGATGCTGGACAATTCATTTCCTCCCTGTTTGTCTCTGACGCCTTCCCATTTGCTGCCCTGGCACTGAATCTCAGGGGGAGTGAGTCTGAGTAAGTCTGTGCTCAGGCCCTTTGAATAAAATTGCTTAGGAGTCTGGCAGTTTCTGCCATCCACAGTCTCAGTCCCTGCTGGTTTTTACAGCCAAAAGTTAGGGAGTCTTCTCCTCCTGGCAGTGGAACCCTGGCCTGAGTCGTAGTGTGGGGCTGGGACCCCTCAATCCTGAGATATCCCTCCCAATTTTTATCTGCTGCATGCGGGTGTGGAACCAGCCCATTTACATTCTCCACCCCCCCCCCCCCCCCCCCCGCCCTTCAAGGTTAGGTACTGCTTTACATAGAGTGGCCAGGGAAGGCCTTTCTGATAGTGTGATGTGAAAACTGAGGCCTAAATGATGAGAGAGAAATCACCTGAACAGCTAAGAAATCATATGAACAGCTAAGGGTACAGCATTCTAGGCATTAAAACACCTGTGCGAAGGCCAGAGAAATGTAACAGAGGCCTGTAACAGTTTTCTGTTGTGGTAACAAATTACTACCAACTTAGCAGCTTTACACAACACCCATTTATTATCTTGAAGTCCTGTAAGAACTCCAGCTCAGCTGGGTACTGTGTTAAGGATATCAAGAGGTCAAAGGTAAGGGATTCACCAGCCTGGGCTCTTATCCGTAGACTGTGGGGAGAATCTGCTTCCAGACATACTCACTTTGGCAGAATTGAGTTCCAAGTAGATACAGGACTGAATTCTTCATTTCTTTGCTGGCTATCAGCCATGGGTCATTCTCAGCTTCTAGAAGCTACCCACATTCTTTCAAAGAATTATAATTCAAAGAGACTTTGAAAGTCTCTTCACCTTCAGTGCCAACATTAGTGCCCTGATATTCCATTATGCCCTCCTCTTCTGATTTTCATTTTATAAACAATTTTATGGAGGTATAATTCATCCACCTAAAGGGCATAATTCAGTGGCAACCACCAGCATGGCCAACTTCAGAACATGTTCATCACCTCAGAAACCCCATAACCTTTAGCTATCTCCTACACTCATTCCCCTCCTTCCCACTTCATCCTAAACAACCACTCTAAAGACTTTCTGTCTTTGTAGAGTTCCCTGTTCTGGACGTTCATGTGAATGGGATCATATGATATGTGATCTTTATAACTGGCTGCTTTCACTTAGCATCATGTTTTCAAGGTTAATTGTGGCATATCAGTTCTTTTCTCTTTATTACTAATACCTGCATTGTGTGATACACTACATTTTGTTTAGCCATTTGTCAGTTGATGGACATTTGGGTGTTTCCACCTTTTGGCTATTACGAATAGCGCTGCTATAAACGCTCATGTACAAGTTTCTGTGTAGACATAAGTTTTTATTTCTTTTGGGTAAAAACCTTGGAGTGGAATCACTGGGTCATATCATAACTCTGTTTAATCATTTGAGGAACTGTCAGATGGTTTCCAAAGGTGGCTGCGCCATTTTACATTCCCACCAGCAGTGCATGGGGGTTCTAATTTTTCCACATCTTTATTAACACTTCTTTTTTAAAAATTGTTTTCTTTTTTGCTTTTTATTTATTTTTAGATTTTAAATTGTTTTCTTTTTTATTTTATTTATTTTTAGAGAGAGGGGAAGGGAAGGAAAAAGAGAGAGAAACATCAGTGTGTGGTTGCCCCTTGTGTGCCCCCTATTGGGGACCTGGCCTGCAATCTAGGCTTGTGCCCTGACTGGAAATTGAATTGGCAACCCTTTGGTTTGCAAGCCTGTGCTCAATCCACTGAACTACACCAGCCAGGGTTTTGTTAACCTTATTACCTGACTTTGTTATCTTACTGGATGTGAAGTGGTATCTGGTTGTGGGTTTTTGATTTACATTTCACTGATGACTGATGAAGTCAAACATATTTTTTGTGTGTGCTTATTGACCATTTGTATGTCTTCCTTGGGGAAGTGTCTATTCAGATCTTTTTACCCATTAAAATTAGGTTATTTATTTTTTAAATATTGAGTTATAACAGTTCTTTATATAGGCGTGGGCAAAAGTAGTTTTATAGTTTATACAGAAAATAATACAATAATGAACAGATAATAATACAAAAATAAACTGTTTTGTATACCCACAACTGTAAACCTACTTTTGTCCTCCCTTATATATTCTTCATACAAATTCTCTATCAGATACATAATTTGCAAATATTTTGTCCCACTCTTTGGGTTATCTTTTTTTTCTTGATGAGGTCTTTGGAAACACAAAAGTTTTAGTTTTGATGAAGTACAGTTTATATTTCTTTTGTTGCTCTTGATTTTGGTGTCATCTAAGAATTCTTTTCTAAGAGTTTTTATGGTTTTAGCTTTTGCATGTAGGTCTTTGATACATTTTGAGTTGTTTTTTGTATATGGTGTGAGGTAAAGGCCTGACTTCATTCTTTTGCACCTGGCTACCCAATTGTCCCAGTGCCATGTACTGAAAGATTCTTCCGTTTTCATCGGATAGTCTTGGCACCCTTATGGTAATGTAAATGTGTGGGTTTATTTTTGGTCTCAATTCTGTTCCATTGATCCATATGTCTGTCCTTGTACTAGTACCACACTGCTTTGATTTATCATGGCTTCATGGTAAGTTTTGAAATTGGAAACTATAAGTCCTCCTATATTCTTTTTCAAGATTGTTTTGACTGCTCTGGGTTCCTGTCCTCTTTTGCCTTTAGGGCTAATGTGCTTATGTTGTGCCCACCTGGATAATCCAGAACAATCTCCCTATTTTAAGGTCTGCTGATTAGTGACCATAATTTTCTGCAAATCTTTTTTTTTTGCCATGTAAGGTAATATAATCACAGGTGTAACACCAGAGAGCAAAAGTCACGGGAGCACAAAGGCTGTGGGGCTTAGATTTGTGAAAAGGTTGAGAATGATAGGAGTAGAAGTTGGACAGAGAGCTATGAGTGGAAGTTTCAGAAATATTAATTGGTCTGAAGTCATGTTTCTGATAAGTGGCAGAGCTGGTATTTGAATGCAGATTTGACTGATCATTATGATCTGATGTCCACACCAAATTGGTCTTCATAGACTCATAGCTACTCTTACTGTTTTTAGCTTAATACCTATTGAGCTCTTAGTTATATGTTGAGTAGTCACAGCAATCCTGTTATATTTTTCTAGCCCTAGAATAGCACCTGGACAAGTCTTTGGGTGCAGATAAATAAACTTTATTGGAACAAGTATAAGAAGAAAAGGAAAGAACAGTGAGGGATCAAGGAGTGTGTCTCAGAATCTGAGGGTAGGCAGGCAGCTGAACCTTGGAATGGACTGAAACTGAGAAATGGAAATTTCTCAACATCTAGAGAGTGTTTTTCTTCTGCCTCTTTTCTCTGCTTCTTGGTGTGCATCTACTCACTCTTCAGACTGGTTATCCTGTTACTCAGGTCATTTGAAGGAAGGTGGTCATGGCATACCTCCTCCATCACTCAACAGAACAGCCCAGATTAAATTCACTTCCAAAACTCCAGTTTGAGTCACATACCCATTTCTGGTTCAGTCAGTTCTGGCCCTGAAGTGGCAGGTAGACAAACATGGCTACTGGCAGTCTACCGTGGGTTGGGGTAACATTTGCCCAAGAAAAGGGAGGTTGCTGACTCATGTGCTAGTCAGGCTCACTAAAATGTTTTCATTTTAGTGACACAGACCTGTGCTATAGTATTTGTAGTGTTAAAATTTAAAAACTTACTGAATTATTTTTTTCTTTACAAAAGTTTATTCTTAAATGTACAGCAGGCTCCCAGATGACACTTTGTTCTAGCTACAGGTGGCAAGAGATGTTATGACAAGGAATCCAGATGTTAAAGCAGGAAGGGAATGAAGGATCACCAGTGCCCCAGTCACAGGAACAGCTCACTTTTTGCCAGATTTCTTAATTCCACCTGTGGCCAGGGGGCCCTTCCTCGCAGCCTTCACTTTTAGCTCCTCAAGTTTCTTCTGCTCCTCTTTTTGCTTCTGCTTGAATGCCTTATCTTTCTTGTCCATCTCCTTGGCCTGCTTCTTGGGCTGTTTCAGGGGCTTCTTCTTGCCACCTTCGCGGCCGGACATGGTGCTTGCCGCTCCTTCCCCAGACCCTGCCACCGTTACTGAATTCTGATATAAGGAAAATGGACATTTCTTTTTGCCCATTCCTTTTGGAATTGAAAAAAGGGACTACAGGATGATAATAGTGAAAGATTAGTTCAGACTCTCAAAATAGTTTGATGGAACTCTAGGACTTAGTATTACAGGCTCTAGTGCTGTCCCTGTCACTTACTACCTTTTGATTGACCAAACTGTAACTTCTCAGTCTCAGTGTCTTCATCTTTATTGTAAGAGGAGTAAGTAGATGGTCTTTAAAGTTTCTTCAACGTAACATCTAGACTCTGGCTAGATTTAGTTATTCTTCTTTCTATCTCAGCCTCATCTACTAAATAAGTATGTTAAATCTAAATACTGGAGGGCTTCCTGGCTGGTGTGGCTCAGGATCGAGTGCCGACCTGAGAACCGAAAGGTCACGGGTCATGGGTTTTATTCCTGGTCAGGGCACATGCCTGGGTTGTAGGCCAGGTCCCCATTTGGCGGCATGCAAAAGGCAATCGATTGATGTTTCTCTTGTTCATCCGTGTTTCTCTCCCTCTTGTTCTCCCTCCTTTCCCCTCTTTCTGAAAATAAATAAATAAAATCTTTTTTAAAAAGCTAAACTAATAAGAAACAAACAAACAAATACTGGAAGGCTTTAATCTTGTAGAGGCAGTAAAGAGCATTTATAAACTTGCAAGTCTCCCTGCCATGCCTCATTTGTTAACTGTTAGCCATCTCACCTGCAAAGTGCATTGCCACCATCCCCTTCCCATTCCCACTGTATTACTGACACCTCTGTTATTATAACTTCTTACTGTAGTTGTCTCTTGGTCATGATCCCTGTCTCCTGTTCTGCACTTTCCCCTCAATCCAACCTAGAAATTGCCTCTCGAGTTTTTTGTTTTTTTTTTTAAATCATACAGTAAAATTGAATTTGGGGGGAGTGCATGGTTCTGTGAATTTTAAAACATTTATAGATTTATGTAAACACCTGAATACAGAATAGTTCTATCACCTCCCAAAAATGTAATTTTTTATAATGTAATTTTTGGTGTAATTTTTTTATAGATACCCTCCCCCCAGTCTTAATTCCTAAAGAAACACTGATCATACAATATGTGAACTTTTACAACTGGCTTCATTCACCCAACATAAAGCCTTTGAGATTCATCCAAGTTGATGCCTGGGTAGGTACTGCCCCCCATTCTTTTTTTGCTGAGGAGCGTCCATTGCATGGCTGTACTACACAGTGTGTTTATCGATTCACTCATTGAAGGATAATTTGGTAGTTTCCTTTTTTTAATGGTCCTGAGAAATGATGCTGGAAATATTTATGTATAGAGTTTTGAGTGAACATCAGTTGCTTCTCTGGAGGAAATAACCAGGAGCAGGATTGCTGGGTTGTATGGTAAGTGCATGTTTAACTTTTATGAAAATGTCATACTGTTTTTCATGATAGCTATGCTGTTCGCATTCCACTAGGGATGTGAGTGTTTAGTTGCTGCATCCTGGCTGCTGTTTGGTATTGTTGATATTTTAAATTTTAGCCATTCTAGTAAGTGTATAGTGATATCTCATGGTGGTTTTAATGTGCATTTCTGTCATGGATGATGATGTTGAGCAACTTTCCACGTGCTTATTTGCCATGTCATCAAGAACTGTGAAGGACCCGAGTTTTCACCCTGCTTGCAGGTAACTTGATCCTGCCATAGATTCATGGATGCTGGCAGAAGACATGAGATTCTGAGTCAGAGACAAAGTACTTAATCATTCACAGGACTTCAACAAAACAAACTTCATCTTCACGTGGTCTACCTTTACTCCCAAGTCCCATGAGGGTGATGTCACAGCTGAGGAACCCAAGCTTAGAGAATCCAAATCTGTTATAAAAGGCAGAAAACAGATCTGCTCAAACTCTGACCTGAGGGAAACATTTTATCTATTGTACTAGACAGTAAACAAACTTGCCCTAGGCTCCAGAGGGAGATAATTATGTGTTTCTTTTAAGAATATTAGATATGAGGATGTTTGCAGAGGCCTCTTGGACTGAAATGTGAGAATTGTCTCCCAGCACATTGGTCTTCTTTAGATTACTGTCTTTCAGGTCTTTTGCCCATTTTGTAATTGGGTGGTTTTTCTTACTGTTAACATTTGAGCGTTCTTATATTTTCTAGATGCAACTCTTTTGTCAAATATGTGATCTCAAGTATTTTCTACCAGTCTGTAGTATGTTGTTTTATTTTCTTTAGTGGTGTCATTTGCAGAGCAAATGTTTCTAGTTTTGTTGCCCAATTGGGCTGCAAGTTCTAATCCACTTTCTGTGGGCCATGTTCCCAATGTCAGTTCGTTTTTCAAGGCCTTTGCAGTAGTCCATCTGTGTTATGACTGTGCCAATCTGAAACTTGTGTGGTGGTCTCTGTTAGTTTGAATTTTAGTCTTTTGTCCTGAATAGCATCAGATGTCCAATGCACAGCCAGGGGTGAGCCCTGGAGTTCACCAACAACCTTTTTAGGTTGCTTTTTCAAGTTCTCCTTGTCAGTGCCTTCTCCTACACTTTTTTTTTGTTAATTTCCTAGATTCTCATCTTTCTTTTCCTCTGGCCAGAAAACGGTACAGTTAGTTACCCCACTATCTCATGAACATTGTATTTCCACAACTGTTTGCACATTTGGGGCCAAGAAATGGGGAGGATGGAGAGTTGGAAAAATAGATAGTTCCCCTTCCTTGGAGTTTCATTTCTACAGTCTGCCTTTCCAGCCAGTTCTGCATGTGGTTGCTTGGGTGCTATGGCTCAAGAGAAGGGGAAAAACAATTAAATGGAGGGACTTTCATATTTTCTCTCAGTGTTAGGAGTTTCCCTTTCTTTGTCCTTGAGCCTGAACTAGAGGCACTGTGTCTGTGCCTTGGTGTGCATTTTTGGATTGGCTTGGTGATACTGGAGGAGAGAATGGTAAACTCACTGAGAGTTTGGTGATATGTTGAATTCTGGTCTTCTTCCCCAATTCTTCTCTCTTTTGCTTTTGAGACTCCCCCAAAGTAGTGCTCAGTGTGTACCATCAAGTTTTATAGCTGGACTAAATCTGTGGTATCTCTGGAGAGATTTCATATGGCCCCTGATGTCTTTGTTCAGTTTTTTTTTCTTGTTTTTATTTTTAAACTTGACTTCCTTCTAAGGGTCACCCCTGTGCTTACATACCGTAATACCTTAATGGTCAGCCCAAGGTTGTTTGTTTAGACAAAGAATTTGTGTGCAAACACTGCCAGCCTGTAAGGTTTCCTTCCACTCTGGCCAACAGAGCCTGTGCATACACGGAGGAGCCATGAGAGAGGCCAGCAGAACTGGTGGCCTGGAGCTAAATGCATTCCTTGGCCAACACATTGATTTGTCAGCAGAGAGGAAGTTTTGTCCATTTTTATAGCTGATTTTGGAGGTGATTATTTATTGTCCATCTCACTTTATGTGATACAAGACAGAACTTCATCTCTCAAGTTTTAATGTCTTAAAATAGAGATCTTATCATGCTTTCCAAGAGCTTCCAGTGATGCTTCAATCTAGACTCTGTAGCCCAGAATTTTAAAAAGCAGTCATGTTTGACCTCACACCTAACTTCTTCAGTTAACCTCCTACTTATACCACATTGTTCATGCTCCATTTGCCTTCCTGTTTCCGAGCTTTATGTAAAAGATGTTCTTCCTGTCTAGAATGTCCCTCTACTTTTATATCATTCTTCCAAGACCCTCTTAAGTTGCAAAGCTTTTTCAGGTCTATACCTGCATCCCCTGGCCCAAGTGGTCTACTTGTACTCCCTAAGTCAGAATTACCTTACCTTTTCCTTCCCCTCAATTTCAAAGTCTGTGTCTTTCTGCATTGCTCAGTATGCTTGGCTTTTTGGAGGGGAGGGGCCTGTGGGGAAGAGTATGTTCTGTCATTTGTATTAACAGTGGTGTCTACCTTGTTCTGTGCACACACTTGGCACTTAGTAAATAGTTGTGTTAAATTATTGTAGGATCCCCAACATACAAGACTTAATTTTGTCTGGACATGTGAGTTTCATGAATACATGTTGTGGAGTGCCCCTTTTTTCTGTGCTTGTTTGGCGGTTTATTTACAGGAAGAAGAATGGGAACCATTTTATTCTATGAATTTAAATGAAACTTGTTGGGTAGCAATTTATAATATAATCCTGGTGGTATGAGCAAATAACATATGGTGTAGAAAAGAAGTCAGACTTAGAAACTTGTTAAAGTATTATTTCAAATCTTAATTGTAACATGTGTGACCTTAGACAGTTGTCTGACCTCTTCAAGCTTTGTTTACTCAACTTAGAATGAAGATACTAATTTTTTGGCTTTGATGAATAATTGGTTTACGTTTTATAAGTATTTGACACAAGTAGGTTCTCTACAACTGTTTATCTCTCTCTGTGCAAACCAGTATTATCTGTTCCTATATACTAGCAGAGAGAAAGAGCCACCCCCCCAACCCCCACCCCCTCTTACAGAACTCTTAGTGGTTCTTCCTCACTCCCTTAACAACTATAACGTGGCAGCAGCAAGAATAAAATAGTGAGTGGTAAAATGAATCAACCTAACAGGATTGACAAGATCCAGTCGATTGCCAGAGATAAGACTACCTTAACACATTTAACTTGCCAAGTAAGGAATCTTGTTAGATAATAGCTGTGCAGAAAACTCAGATTATTTTGCTGATAGTCTAAAAAGGAAAATCACAGCTAAAAATTTCTCTTCAATGTAACATACTTTTAAATTGGCTTCTCGTTCTTATATCTAACATAAGTCTTTAAGTTTGTTATCAAATCTGAAAGGAAAGCTTATTCACTGTTCAAATAAAGACTGAGTGGAGAATAGCCCTGCCTCCCTTAGCACACACTGTGTTCTGTTGGGGATATAAAGCAGCTCCTCAAGATGCTTCTAGTCTAGGTGGGAGGAGGTCAGACATAGAAATGACTCTGTGATGAAGCAGAATGGATATAACTGGTTCCTAAATAAGCAGTATTATGAGAATGGAGGGTCAAGGTTAATTCTGGATGGAAAGAAGCTCATGGGAAGCTTATGAGCTTCGAATAGTGAATCATCTTTGAAAAAGCAGAAGAAAACTATAGGCAGGAATTCTAGGCTAAGGCACAAACATCCATGGTTTGTTTAGGAGATGGTCGCATGATTGAATATTGCTGTGCTCAGGGATGTGAGCAGAGTTTGGACAAGTAGGTTGGGTACAATTGTGGTATAAGGATTTTGGGAGCTCACCTTGTTTTGAATCCTTTCTCTTTTGCTCATTTTCAGTGGTATTTATGTACTTTTGAAAATGTCTCTCAACCTCAGGTTTCACATCTAATAAAATGAAGATAATGTCTGCTTGGGTTTTGGTGGGGGTTTTTTGCTATAAATAATTATATTAAGTACCTGTCATAATATTGTGTATGTAGTGAGTGGTAGCAAAAAGTAGTCTCATGTTAATTTGTCCTAGATTTCTGAGGGCCTTGAGTGCTTTCTCAGAGAGTTTAGATTGTTCTGATGCTTTAATTATACTCATTTTCTTGGTAAATGTTGAATTAATTTATGTGAGACAAAATGTCATTCTAGTGCCACTCTAGTGTTTTCTGCATAGAACACAGGTGGCAAACACAAGGTCCTCAGGCCGAATCTGGCCCTCCTCCTGGTTTTATCTGGCTCAGCATCTTGTTTCTACCTGGCGGCAACACCAAGCTCTTGCTTAACTGTTATGGAATAGTTGCTTTTATACAGTCCTAAAATTACATTCTGCCATTTGAAGGCAACTGCAAGGCTGATGTGGCCCCTGGTGAAAATGAGTTTGACACCCCTGGTGTAGAAGTTTTTAAGTTTGCTCCAGTCTCATTTGTCTACTTTTGCTTTTGTTACTTGTGTTTTTGGTGTAATATCCAAGAAATCATTGCCAAATCCAATGTCATGAAGTTTTTCCCCTGTGTTTTCTTCTGGAAGTTTTGTAGTTTTATGTTTTATGGTTAGGTCTTTAATACCATATTAGGCCTTTCTTACAGTGTTTGTTATATTATTGGACGGGGAAGAAGAAGTCTTTTCTCTAACATGACTGTCAGGAATTTGCTGTATTTAAACCGTCTTTTCCCTTCCCTTTTCCTCCTCTACCTCCTCTCTCTTTTCTTCCTTCACTTCTTCCCTCCTCCCCTCCTCTATAGCTGTAAGATACGGACCAATTTTGTGTGTCTTAATGGCTGTGCTGATAAAGTAATTCATTTTCAACACTTTCCTGTTTGTTACTTCATTAACAGGAAGAAGATGAGCCTTAAGTCTGAACGCAGAGGAATTCATGTGGATCAATCAGAGCTCCTATGCAAGAAAGGATGTGGTTACTATGGCAACCCCGCTTGGCATGGTTTCTGTTCCAAGTGCTGGAGGGAGGAGTACCACAAAGCCAGGCAGAAGCAGATTCAGGAGGACTGGGAACTGGCAGAGCGGTAAATGGACTTAACTCGGGATGGTTTTACAGTGATATAGCTGGATACATAATACTGTCATTGTCAGAATACATTTTTTCCCTTCGGCTTTGTGCTCTTAGCAAGTCAGCCTAATATTAACAGAATAGATTTTTCCCCTCATCTTCTCAGTCAGCATTTAATGAATACCTTTCAGTGACTTAATTTTCTCTTTTGTCTCACCATTTAAGTATTTTGTGTTTGAGGTGTGTTAGTTCCCTAATACAGACATTAAGGTTTTTGGAGTAGAAGAGTAGAGATAAACACCCTTCATGGTAGAGGCTAAATGAGGTAATATATACGATGTATTCAGGTGGCCAAAAAGTCTGTTACATTTTTTTCTGTAAATTAAAGGACATTTTTCGTTTTCACCAATGACTATTGATTTGGATATTTTATGTATGTCAGCTATCTCTCACTATTGGTTTCAAATGAGTAGAGGCCAGCGGTGCTGCTAAACATCTTCCAATGCATCAGACAGTCCCACGGCAAAGAATTACTTGTCCAAAATGTCAGTAGTACCAAGAAACTTCACAAACCACTTTTGACACATTCTATCAGTCACAGCACCTTCTCCACACACTGCACAAACCTTTTTTTTTTTTGCATTTCAGTTGCATTTTTACCTTTCTTGAAATAATATGCTGAAAATGTTGCGTATTTTTATTCATCTTTAATATTAAAATGGCTGCACAAAAATCACCAATTCTGATAAGTTTTTTTAAATGCATCTGATATGACAGCTGTCACAATACATTCTAATAGAATTGTTTTGCATGAAGTTAAAGACAGCTAAGCACTACTAGAACCATCATACAGAAAAATCCAAATGGACTTTTTGGCTAGCCCAGTACCTAGCACAGGGCTTGGCAAGTGGCCCTCGTCAAGCATTGTTTTCTCCCGTGTTTGATGTATTCTGCATGGCATCTGTTGCAGTCATAAGCATGTAGTAGGAGAAATCTGTTGACTTTTGTATATAGTTCTTAAATTATAAAAATTTAATTTTTCCAAAATGGGGTTTGTAAGTCAGAAGTATTACTTAAGTTTGTATGATATAGAAATATGATTATGGTAAAATAAAAGTTGGCATAGCTGGTAAAGATAGGAACTAATAAAATGCCACAAATAATGTTAATCCTTTGCCAGAATATCCTAGTTACTAAAACTTCTCAATAAAAGAAAGTCAAACTGAACTCTGACAACTTCTGCTAGTTTTATATCTGATCAGCCACATTTGCTGGGTTACTGTTTGGCTAGCGTCTGTGGTGAACTCAGAGAATTACGAAGTACACTCACTGCCTTCAGTGACTTTATGGTCGATCAGAGAGAACATACACAGAACATTCACTATCTCCTCCGGGCTCTCTCTGCTTTCCTGATATTCTTAGAGGCTGATCCTATTTCATAAAGAAATTGGAGGCTCCTAAGCGAGATTCTCTTAGCTTTCTCACCTCTTCACATCAGACTGTCTTAATATATGTAGTACCTTCTATCTTGTCCCTATTCCATTCTCAGACTAACACCTTTCCCTGTGACTTTGTTGCTGTTTGTTACTCCTTCCAATTGTAACCTTGCTTGAGGTTTCCTACAGCACAATTTCTCAAATTTGAACAGGAATGAACATCACCTGGAGATCTTGTAAAAACAGATTGCCGGACCTCACCCCCAGAGCTTCTGACTTGGTGAAGTTGGGAGTGAGGCCTGAAAATTTGCATTTCCAACAGGTTCCTAGGTGACGCTGATGCTGTTGTCTGGGGACCACACTTTGAGAACCATTGTTCTGTAGATAGCCTTTGAGGTTTATTATAAATACCTCAAATTCAGCTGGTCAAGGCCAAAGTTACTGGTTTTATTTACTCTAATCCCCATTTTCAACATTTCCTCCTAAATCTTTTCTTGTATCAGTTGATGACATCACTTCAGTTTATTCAGGTGACTAAAAAACAGTGGAGTCATTCTTAATTTCTCCTTCACCTCTCACACTCTTGACAACTAATTGCACAAGTTTTATTTTTCTGAGCTTAGAATGATAGTCTTTTGAATTTCACCTTCTCCTGTTTTCCAGGTCCCTATTTTCTCTCATTTAAATCTTTGTCATGTATTTTTTTTTTTTAAGATTTTATTTTATATATTTTTAGAGAGGGAAGGGAAGGAGATAGAGAGAGAGAAACATCAGTGTGCGGTTGCTGGGGGTCATGGCCTACAACCCAGGCATGTACCCTGACTGAGAATCGAACCTGCGACATTTTGATTCACAGCCCGCGCTCAATCCACTGAGCTAAGCCAGCCAGGGCTATGTATTCTTAATTATTGTTCCTGTCTCTAGTCTCTTTGCCCCTCAAGTTGTCCCACAGCTACCTGTATTATCTTTTTAAAGCACAGATCTGATAATGGTAACTCATTGGATTGACAGTCTTTTTTGGTTTCCTACCACATGATGAAATCCAGGATGATAGTGGGTTGTCAGTCAAGGTTTCTTACCACCTGGCACATCTAGCAGTATAGTCCACCACACCATCAGTGCTCTGACTGCATCGAACTTAGTTGATAACAAGAATGGCATGCCTTCACATTTGTAGTTCCTTCTCCCTGGAATGTCCTCTGACTTGGCAGAATCTTATTAATCCTGTAGGACAGACCTAAATGTCACCAGTGTGAAACCTTCCTGGACTCCTCCAGCAGATTCAGTTCTTTCCTGTGTTCTCTTAGCGCTTGTGCTTTACCCTCTACCATGGGGGCTGTCATGTTGAATTGTGATTATTTACTTCTCTTTTTCTATCTTATGACCTTGAGCTTATTAGGTAAAAGGACCAGACTTTATTTCATTTGTGTAACCCTAGTAAAATTGCTGAATGAACATGATTGTGGAGAAAGTCCCTTTTAAAGTCTGCAGTAACACCCTAACCAGTGTGGCTCAACTGGTTGGGCATCATGCCACAAAGCAAAAGGTCTCCAATTCAGTTCCCATTCGGGGTACATGTCTGGGTTGCAGGTTTGTTACTTGATTGGGGCATGTGCAAGAGGCAACTGATCAGTGTTTCTTCCTTACCTCAGCATTTCTCTCCTTCTCTTTTTCCCTTCCTTCCCCTCTCTCTAAAAAAAATAAATATGCTCTGGCTGGCATAGCTCAGTGGATTGAGCGCGGGCTGTGAACCAAAGCATCACAGGTTCAATTCCCAGTCAGGGTACATGCTTGGGTTGCAGGCCACGGCCCCCAGCAACTGCACATTGATGTTTCTCTCTCTCTCTCTCTCTTTCTCCCTCCCTTCCCTCTCTAAAAATAAATAAATAAAATCTTTTTTAAAAGTCTGTAGTTGCATGTAAGATAGTTACAAATCAGAGACCTCAGACTCATGTGGTGTGTTTAGCCTCTAGTTCTAAAAACCCCATTTGAGATCCTCCTCAATTTAGAGCAATAACCTTTAGATACAAGGAAAACTTGGAGAATGTGTGGGTCAGTAATCCTCTCTTGAATTGCAGACTGCAGCGGGAAGAGGAGGAGGCCTTTGCCAGTAGTCAGAGCAGCCAAGGGGCTCAGTCCCTCACATTTTCCAAGTTCGAAGAAAAGAAAACCAATGAGAAGACCCGCAAGGTCACCACAGTGAAGAAGTTCTTCAGTGCTTCATCCAGGGTTGGATCAAAGAAGGGTAATTTTATGATTCTCTTGTCTTCTTCCCTGCTCAAATGAAGTACTGAGTAGATCCACAATGCATGTGGGCCCAGCCCTCTGATTTCTCTAAGCTTTTAAAGACTGTCAACTCAGATTTGAGACTGAAATTGGGTTTGAGGGTTAGGCAATAAATGAAACCAAAAATCTATTTGGTCAGATGACATATTCTAGAGAAGCTTGTTTATTCTAGGAGAAATAAAGATAATTGAAATACATAGTTTTCTTTATAAGTAAATACATAGTTTTCTTTATAAAATTCATTCCATCTAAACTGCTATCTTTTTGGTTGTCTTATATTTTGTGCCTTTAATTTTTGGATGCTGCTTTAATCCTCTTTATATAATATCTTCACCATCCATGCCTTAACAGAAATAGCTGTTTTTAGGCTTGCAGTCATCTAAAAAGGAAGTTTTCTGAGAGCTTATCTGAGAGACAGTATCTTGAGGAAATATATAGAGAACATATGCAAAAAGGGTCCCTTTGGGCTTTTAGAGTGGTGAATGTAATCCTTATTGTGCATTTTCTAGTGCATGGATTTATATATACTTGACCTTATTCATCCTACTTCTTAAAATGATGTATAACCAGCAAAAGGATTATCACTAAAATCATACTTGTTCTGCCAGTCAGCAGACAAGCTGGTTGACATGGCCCAGCAGGAAGCAAGAAGGAATGTCTGTTGTTAGGATTCGGTCTCTGAACCTTTATATTGGTGGTCTGTTGTGCAGTGAATTGGGAATGGTGAGAGGACTGGGAACCAACACTGATGGTACAGAGAGCTCTTGTCTCGGAGTCCCTGTCTGGCTCCCAACCCCTCAGCCTGGGGTAGTTGTGACGAGGGGGTTTTTTGGCCTGCCTAAAGGCAGGGTAATGAATAACATCACCCCTTAAGATCTTTGCTGATCTTTTGGATTCAATGACTATTGTTTTGTTTTGTTAAAGGGAAAGGTTACTTATAACTAGAAACATAGCATTTCTCTTATAAATGCAAGCCTTTAAATAATCTTTTAGTTTACATGATAAATTTGGAGTTGTTTCTTATTTGGCTATTAACTGGAAGCAATTTTCTCTCCTGCAGTAGAAGGGGATTAATCGTTATTGGCCAGAGATTAATTGAAGAATGTATTGGGCTCATGATTTGTTTATCAGAAGGTAGCGTGGTTAAGAGCATAAGCTTTAGGATCACCCTGGTTGAGTCTCAGCTTTATAGGTTCACTAGCTGTATGACTGAGGGCAAGCTAATCTCTTTAAGCCTTGTCTGTTCTGAGGGACTTTAATACTTACCGTAAGCATGTCTTGAGGATTAAATGAGTTGATACATCTAAAGAGTTTAGCACAGTACCTGGGAAACATTGTAAGTCTCCAGTAAGTGTTAATTATTTTAAAATGTTTTTCTGAGAGAATAGTCTCTGCTAGTAAGGAGCTCAAGGGCATTGATCAAAGCCATTTGTTCTGATAGCTTACATTCCATTCCCTGCTTTTGGAAGGCCTCACTAACCTTATGAATTTATGATAGATGATGAAATGGTATATGACAACAGATGAAATAGTAAAGCAATTATAAAACCATCAGCTCTGACTGCCTCATTTTACAAATGACATGATAGCCCATAAAGGTTAACTAATTTACTTAAGGTTATATGAGTTGATGTATTAGAACTCAGGTCTTCTAACTCCTGGTGTAGTTTTTTCCCTTGACCTGGTGTGTGTGTTTGTACGTATGTCTGTATCTATATCTATATATGTATATGATGAGGTTCCCATTACTGAAGTGCGTAAGAGTCATGTGCGCTCACTGACCATCCTGGACAGTTTTAGAAAAATGTTCTAAGAAAGAAAATTTGTACTTTAAAAGAAATAGCTCCAAGTTATTTTTATTTAAAAAATTTTTATACAGAGTATTTCTTACCATTTTTCTTTTCTTTTAGAATGATAGGTTTTTACCTTAAATTTTTTACCTTTAGTTGATTTTTGTTTGTTTGTTTGTTTGTTTATAGAAAGCATACAGGGATAAAGACCTCAAAGTATTGAACAAATGAATGTGTGTGTATTAGTGAAGAGGATGCGGTTGTATCTGTCTCTCACATGTTGCTTATGTAGCTTTGACAGATGAACTTCGTACTTTAGACTGATGATTTGGCCTTTGCATGTGGATAAGGTTTGCCTGTACTAAATACAGTTTTAATTTATTGGGTCTGGACTTAAATAGACTTTTTGCATTCTGTGTTCTTTTTTTTAATAAAGAACCTTATTTTTTAAAGATTTTATTTATTTTTAGAGAGGGAAGGGGGGGGAAAGAGAGGGAGAAACATCAATATTTGGTTGCTGGGGGTCATGGCCTGCAACCCAGGCATGTACCCTGACTGGGAATCGAACCTGTGACACTTTGGTTCACAGCCTGCGCTCAATCCACTGAGCTACGCCAGCCAGGGCTGCATTCTGTGTTCTTTATTTTACTTCATTAATGCATGATGCCTTTGCTCTTGATATTGTACTTGGGTAGTGCAAAAGAAAGCTCTTAAGCCGGGGCAGCTTGGTAATAAACAGAACACAAATAACTTTCTAAGGGATTTGAAGACTATTTTAACAACAGTTGGATGCCTCTTCAGAGAGGGTGATAGAACAGCTTGACTGTAAAAACTCAGAAAGTTTACTTGCAGTTTTCTAATTTCCAAAAGTAAGGTTGAGTCAGCTGTAGTTTACAGAGTAAATTATGGTGGGTTGGCCCAGTGGGAATAATTGCTCATCCATTAAAAAATGCCCCCTTTTTTAAGAGCTCAAATAGATGTTGTCACCCTGAGTAGAAACTTGTGTACATCTTTTACAAATTACTCTGGAGGCTGTGCTCCTAGAATTAAAATACTGGTCTTCCACCCAATTCTTAGACTCGAATACTGTTCTTCACTAGGGCTCCTTGGAGAAGTGACTGATTCCAGGGCTGGAACAGGGAAAGAAAGTCCCCCTAAAATGTTGGGGACATGTCAAAGACCCAGAAGCCAGCTTGAAGGGGTTCCCACTGGCCATGTTAGCATATCAAACAAATAAGAACAATCAGTGGAGTATAACTGAATAAAATAATAATACATTAGTCCATCCACTAATAAAGAAGATAATATTAAATAAAAGAGAAGGGAAAGTTCTTTTTTACCAAAGAATGTTGACTAATCAATATAGAAGGGATGATGGAAATAGAAAATCACTATTTTGCAGTCATCATAATGAGGATTAATTCAGGCAAGTTTCATCAATTGGTGCTAAAGCTGGGTTGAGGGGCGGAACAAGTTATGAACGTGGTCTCAAGTGAACTCCCATAACTTATTTATTAATTACAAATAGAGAAATGGTATCCGTATAACTATGGGGGAAGATGGACATTATGTGCCTCCAGATTTGATACTTTGAAAAGAGCACAACAAGAAGTAGGTAGTATTTATAACCTGAAAATTTATAACCTGAATTCAGTCATGAGGAAACAGCAGAGAAACCCAAACTGAGTGGCATTCAACAAAACAACTGGCCTGTATTCTTCAAAATTCTGAATGTCTTGAAAAACAAAGGAAGGCTGTGGAACGTTTCCAGATTAAAGAAGATTTAAGTATATGTGACCAGTAAATAAATGTATGACCCTCAGTTGTATCCTGTTTTAAAAAAATCACACAAGTTTTAAAAATAGCTGTATTGTAGTTATGTAAAAGAATGCCTTTGTTATAAGGAAATACTCATATTAAGAGGCTAAAGAGCATGATATGTACAATCTACTCTGACAAAATATTAGAAAGAATAATACACAAATGTGTAGCAAATAAATAGGTACAATTTAATTCAAAGTAACAACTGGCAGTATTTTTTCTGAAACATTTTTTTATCAGTATGGAAAACCAAAAATGTATTTGTGTGTAACTAAAAACCATTCTTCAGTACATGGAATTTAATCTTTCACTCAGTCTGATAATTTCACTCCCAGTCCTGATGGAATAACAAGGGTTGGGCTTACTCTACTCCCTTAACAGCTAGAAAATCAGACAAAATACATGACATAATAGTTTTCATACATTGGCCAACAGGCAGTTGGGTGAGGAACACCTGAGAGAGGGTACAAACGTGATAAGTCCTGTGAGTGCCCCAGCTCACTGTAGGGAGAGGTTTTAAGCCGTGGCACAGGGAGACACAACTGGAACTCCCCGAATTTGGGAAATGAGTTTAGAGCACAGTGAGTCACATGCCACTGCGTTGTGGCATGACACGACGCAGAGAGGATGCGACTGCACTGAAAAACTCCAGATAGCTGCACATGCATGTGAGAGAACGGCCCAAGACTGGGTGAAGGATCAAGGAGTGAGCAGAACAACCCCCAGAGTACCCGTGGCTGGAAAAAAACTCATGTTCCCAACAGCCAGGAACAAAGCAGCAGCATGGGCAAATAGGTAGTGCATCCAAATGACTCAAAAAATAAAAGGGACATAGTCCCTGGCTCATTCAGTTTACAACTTACCACCACATTCAGACAACCTTTATTACTGTTTTTTTGTGTATCCTTTTGTGCTTTTATTTTCATTTATAAATGCATATATTCTTATTCTAGTTCCCCTATTTTACATAAAAGATAGAACACTACCCATACCCTACTTGTTTAACTTTGCAATACATTTAAGAACTCTTTCCTTATCAGTACATAAAAGCATACTTTTTTGTTTTAAAATTATACATTCTGTTTTGTGAATCAAGCCATACTTTAGTCACTTAATCACCATTTTGTGCAGTTGTAGTATTGTGTTAACAGGAGTAGCACTGCACATATTTTATTTTGTACATGTGCAGTGATGTGAGTAGAAAATTTCTGAGAAATGGAATTGTTTGGTTGTGGGGTGTTTTTTTAAAATTTTGATGATTATTGCCAGATTGCACCTCATTGCAGTTACATCATTTTACATTCGCACCCCTATAGTATGAGCACCCCCCCATATCCTCATCAACGTCAAACTTCAGGTTTTTGTCTATTTATTACTTTTTTAAAAGGCATCTCATAGTAGTATTAATTCGAATATTTGTTGACACAAGTAAGATTGAACATATTTCCTGCTTAAGATCCATGTTCATTTCTTGTATTCTTGACCAATTTTCATATTGAACTGTTAAGAATTTTTTCTTCTCAAGTTATAGGAGTCTTTTTGTGATATAATGTACAAACAGTTGTTTTTGGTTTGCTGTCTGACTTTTGAATGATGTGTTTGCACTATACATATTGAGGGGGGTTGTGTTTTGTTTCTTCCCTATTTTTTTCTCTTAATGTAGTTGAATTCTTTAAGGGCTTCCACATGTTGAATCATAATTAGGAAGCACTGATAAAAGATGGGCAAATGCTTGATTTTTGGAAAGATACCTAAAATGCAATTTTGTTCTTCCAATTACTTGATAGTACAGTTTGCAGGGTCAGGGGAGGGTGTTTTTGCTTTAATTTGAGTTTAAGTCAAGCAATTAAGTAACACAATTTAATAACCTAGTATGTAACAAATGAGATGTGGGGTCTTGAGTTTGCTACAGTTAATAGTATATTCTTGTAGGTAATCTACAATGTTTGTCTCACTTTGAATAAACCAGGCACTCTAATAGGAATAGTGCCTTTATATTAAAACTTTATTTCAACTTCATCGTTAAAGTGTACATCAGATACTGACTGAAGTTCCAAAAATAAGATTATAAGAAACTACTCTGAGAAACATGTAATGGGTTGATTTTAATACCTTTGAAAAATACTTTTTCTTCTTAATTGTCTTTCTTTTTGTGTTAAAAGGGAATCATGGGTTTATGAGGTACTTAGTTGACCTAATTACTTACACCAGGGATGTCAAACCCATTTTCACTGGGGGCCACATCAGTCTCATGGTTACCTTAAAAGGGCCAAATGTAATCTCAACTCCTTAACAGTTAAGGAGTAGTTACATTTATACAGTCCTAAAATTATTTCAGCTCTTTGAAGGCAACTGTGAGGCTAATATGACCCCCAGCAAAAATGAATTTGACACCCCAGCCTTAACAGGTATTGAATTAGGGAGCACAGTTCAAAGTTAGGAGGCTTAGAATGTGGTAAGAGACCAAGTGATAGTTCCTGCTTTTCTTATATCTCCCTTACCTCTGGGAAGGTCCCGTTGTCCTTTCAGTGTATTTATAGAAGGCAGGAGGAGTTGTGTGGCCAGCTGAGTTGCCGGTGCTTTCAGCTGAGTTGCTTTATGCACTTCCGCTGCCCTTGTGCTGTGTGCTCTGTCACTATCGGCATGCTGCTTTGAATGTCACTTTTTCCCTTGAGCAGTCTGACTTGAAAACTGAATGGTAGATAAATATTTGTTAATCTCCACATAAATAAATTAGCCTATGCCTTTTGGGCAAGTAAAATGGATTTGAAAATTCTGTTTAACATTTTAAAAGTCATGGAACATTTTTGTGCTTCTGCTGATTATTTTACTTGATTAGTTTTATAAACTCATTCAGACCTTTGAGGAAGTTGTTCAAGATAGTGGTGTCATTTTAGTGTTAATAATTACATGGATCAAAGAATGATGTGTTTTGTCTAAGAAAATCCAAATAGAGCAACTTAAATTTGAATAGGGATGTCTTTTAGGGCATGTAGTTTTATCTATTTGTATTCCTACTCATAAACAAGATTTAGCTTACTTATAGGAAAGTTGCCCAAATATTGAAGCATAAAATAATTTAAACTCAAACTTAACTTTGATTAAATATCATTTAAATAATCTTAAATTAGATACTTAAAGTAATTTTATGCATGGCTCTTCTGTGTAATGAAACTTATTTTTAATTTTCCCAGCAGAAATTCAGGAAGCAAAAGCTCCCAGTCCTTCCATAAACCGGCAAACCAGCATTGAAACGGATAGAGTGTCTAAAGAGTTCATAGAATTTCTCAAGACCTTCCACAAGACAGGCCAAGAAATCTATAAGCAGACCAAGCTGTTTTTGGAAGCAATGCATTACAAAAGGGTAGGTTGAGAATAACCACTTAGAAACAGAGTTTTGGTTTTAGGAAGGGTCTTAAGAGATAATCTAGTGCAACTTTGTCACTTGACACCTGAGAAAATCAAGACCCAGACGTGTTAAGTTACCTAAGAAATATACCCCTGAACCAAGTTAAAACCTGATTCCCCAGCTAGTGCTTTTCCACTGCAACTCAGCGGTGTTTGGATCATCATTGCGTGGAAAGTGTGACGCCCAAGCCACTTCTCTGGCACACTTGAGTGCTAAGCCTTCCTACCTCGTCGGCTTGTAAACATTATGAACTACCACAGTTAGTAGATCTTGGACTCTGAAGTAACAATTGTTCGATTTGTAGCAATCATTTCAGGGTATTTTTGTTTATATTTTGTTTTGCATTTGATTTTTAATTTTCCTCTCCTTGCTGAGGTAGAGAAGGGAAAGCTAGAATTTATTGAAAGGGACCACAGTGATTATCTGGTTTTAGTCCTCTTGTTTTAAACGGGGAAGTCAAGAGCCAGAGAGGATAAGTTGTTTGTCCAAGGTTACACAGCTAGATTTTGCCAGTGTCAGAACTAGAACTTGTGTTTTCCACATGGTATCTTTAACCTCTAATTTCTAAGTGATGATTTTAGTTACAGTAATTCATAAGACTACTTGTGATGGGATTCATTTTGTAAATAGTGATTAGTTCATTTGTGATATACCTCACCCATTAAACTTAGAATTAGCTCTGTCAAAGTATTTTTTAAATAGTGAATTCAATTAGTGAAGGAGAAAATAAGCTCATTTTCTTGGTTTTTGGTGTGCAATTACACTGACGATAAATAAGCAGCCTCTTTTTTCCCCTTAAAGTGTTTGTAAGCAAATAGTGATATTTAGAGTTAAATAAAGCCAGCAAGCTATCACTGACATTTTGAGTTAGAAGCAATGATAGACTTCTTTAATATGAAAAAATTCAGGTTTCATACGATACGCAACTTTCAATTTTTAGCAAAAGTAAAAACTAAGTTTTGTAGTTATTTACTCTTCATCCCTATGAACTGTTTGCAGGATATCTATTCTATATCTATTCTATATTGGCATATATACTATATAGTGCATGTAGGAATTCACTGTATAATACTATATTTTTAAAAACTCAGCTCAGATTTGTTCATTTTTCTTTTGCTCAGAAGTGTAATGTGCCCTTGTTCTATAATACGTTGGTTGACTTTTGAATCAATATACTAAAGTAAAGAAGTAATTAACTGACACAGATATTGTCATACTTAATTGTTTTTAAGGCATCACTAATTGATATCAGAAACCTGGATATGGCCTCAGAGTCTTCCTTGTTTAAGAACCATTGTACACCTATTTTCCATTTCTACATCAGCACTACATGTTTTATGGTTAAATGGTCAAGCCCTATGCATGTGCACTCAGCATCTAGCATGATGCCTAGCACATACCTGATACTTGAACAGATGTTTGTGAAACTTAATGTCTCTGGGGGAGCCCTTCTTGTCTTTAGCTCCAAGTTAATGGTGTTTCAAATACATAAAACAGCTATTACACCTGAATGAAGCAACCTTACCTAACTAGCTTCAAATCATTCAATTATATACATTTCTTGAGAGAATGTGATCAAGTACAGATTGGGATAGTTCCTGTGAGGTAAGGAAATGTGTTACAGTGCAAGTTGCTCTCTGTACTCAATTCATCAAAACTGTTTAAAAATCTAAAGTTAATATATTCTCGCCAACTAAACTTTCTAGGTATCTTATTCTTATGAACTACTCTATGAAAATTCATTCTTTTCTGTTTGAAATCGCCTTGTTGACATTTGCCATTAACTGATAATTCTTCCTACTGCACATACAGTAGTATTCTTCCCTAATTTGGGAGTTTGAGAACATGAGCCACTCTTGCCTACGTCTTTTTCCACTTCATTCTTGTTTTCTCCAGTCCTGGTGTATGCCAGGGATGAGCAACCTTTTCTGCATATAGGTCAAGTCTAGAAAATGAAATACATGTTTTCAGGATTCTGTTAAAAATTTTTCAGCCATTTTATCTTTATCAAGAAGCACTTTACCTACACTTAGACTTTAAAAATTTTTTTCTCATCCCAAAAGAGAAATTTGGCTAAAATTTCATTCACACAACACTGCATTATTGCAATATGATGCTTTACTATTCAACAGATATTGTTTACTAAGACTCTTCTGAAACTGATGTATTTTCCTTTTTTTTTTCTTTTTGCTTAATCCTATTAGATACTTAATATTAAGATATATGTTGTCTTTTAGTCCCTTTTCATATTTTTAATGTAAAATATATTTCTGTTGCAAATGAGGCAGCTACATTATTAATGCAAAACCCATTCATACTGAACATACAGCTGTTTTCAGCTGTTTTCTTTTTTTAGAAGTCACCATAGTAAGAATTTATATTTCACTGTAGAAATGGCCAGGGGTTTGGGGAGGGGCTATGAAGAAGCTAAGAATTTACAAGGTTTAGTTTTTTAAACTTATCATTACGAAATGACTATCAGAATCTCACTGTAAGAACCAAACTTCAATTAGACCTAAGTATAGCTGCAGATCCAGAGGTGTATATGGTTACCATGAAAAGAAGGATGTATAAATTTCTTTCGTCATTTAGACCAAGCCTTATATGCCCAGGGTAATTTTATTTTTTAAAGTATATTGTGTTGATTACACTATTGCAGTGGTCCCAATTTTTTTCTTTATTCCCCTCCTCTCTGTACCACCCCACCCTCCAACATTCCCCCCACTTCCTTAGTTCATGTCCATGGGTTGTACATACAAGTTCTTTGACTTCTCCATTTCCTATACTATTCGTAACCTCCCCCTGTCTATTTTGTACCTGTCAATTATACTTTTTATTCCTTGTACCTTTTCCCCCATTCTCCTCCCTCCCTCCCCGCTGATAACCCTCCATGTGATCTCCTTTTCCATGATTCTGTTCCTGTTCTGTTTGCTTAGTTGTTTGGGGTTTTTTTTAGGTTCATTTGTTGATACTTGTGAATTTGTTGTCATTTTAATGTTCATAGTTTTTTATCATTTTCTATTTCTTAGATAAGTCCCTTTAACATTTCCTATAATAAGGGCTTGGTGATGATGAACTCCTTTAACTTGACCTTATCTGCCCTTTCATTCTAAATGATAGCTTTGCTGGATAGAGTCATCTTGGATGTAGGTCCTTGCCTTTCATGGCTTCAAATACTTCTTTCCAGCCCCTTCTTGCCTGGAAGGTTTCTTTTGAGAAATAGTCTGATAGTTTTATGGGAATGCCTTTGTAGGTAACTGTCTCCTTTTCTCTTACTGCTTTTAAGATTCTCTCCTTATGTTTAATCTTGGCTACTGTAATTATGATATGCCTTGGTGTGTGTTCCCTTGGGTCCAACTTCTTTGGGACTCTGTGAGCTTCCTATATTTCCTAGAAGTCTATTTCCTTCACCAGATTGGGGAAGTTCTCCATTATGTTTTTCAAATAAGTTTTTGATTTCTTGCTCCTCCTCTTCTCCTTCTGGCACCCCTATGATGATTCAGATGTTGGAATGTTTAAAGTTGTCCTGGAGGTTCCTAAGCCTCCCCTCATTTTTTTGAATTCTTGTTTCTTCATTCTGTTCTGGTTGAATGTTTGTTTCTTTCTTTTGTTTCAAATCATTAATTTGAGTCCCAGTTTTCTTCCCTTCACTGTTGGTTCCCTGTATATTTTTCTGTATTTCACTTTGCATAACCTTCACTTTTTTCTCTGTTTTGTGAACCATACTCAACCATTTCTGTGAGCATCCAGATTATCAGTGTTTTGAACTCTGCTATCTCTTCGTTGCTTATGTTGGCAGTCTCTTCATTGCTTAGTTCTGTTTTTAGAGCTCAAAGGATCTGATCTTTCATTTGGACCATATTTTTTTGTCTCAAGGCTTGTGATGGTGTTAGAGGCGGAGCTTTAGGTATTTGCCAGGGCAGGGCAACCCATGTTGCTGCGTTGTGGTGCTATATGAGGGGAGGGGTCTGAGAGGGAACAGTGTCACTTGCTTAGCCCTTTGTAGGCTTTCAGTCACTTCCTCTGCTACCCACGAGCAAATTGGACCCTTCTGGTGCTGATTCCTGGGTGGGTGGGTTTATGTATGTTCTAGGACCCTGTGGGTCTATCCAGTGCACTCTCCTGTGAGTCTGGGAGTATCTCCTGCCACTACACCCTCCGCAGTTTTTTACCAGACATTTTGAGGCTTTATTTCCCCATGCTGGAACCCTGGGTTGTGCAGTCTGTCTGGCTCCCTAGTTGTTCCTCCCAGTTTATGTGCATGGGAATGTGGGACAGCCCAGTCCTCCAGCCACTGCCTTGCCACACGTCCTCTCCACCCCTGCTGCCCATCTCCACCCCTCCTACCAGTCCGAATGAATGTTTCTTCTTTAACTCCTTGGTTGTTGGACTTCCATACAGTTCAGTTTTCTGGCGGTTCTGGTCATTTTTTTGTTTTTAAATTTGTGGTTGCCCTTCTTTTGGTTGTGTGAGGAGACAGAGTGTATCCACCTACACCTGCATCTTGGCTGGAACTCCCCAATTTTAAAATTAGAAGCAGCATGGATGAGAAGTGAGGCCAAAGACAATGGGAAAACACCTAAGCTGCTGGAATCTGTGCATCATAAGAAACAAAAATAGATAAAAGAGTGAGTTGATAACTATATTGAAAGTTAGGAATGAACAAAATAATTAAAAATACATTGATGTCTGAAAGCAAACTTAAAACATTAATGAGGGGCAGCTGGAATGGCAAACTTAAAACATTAATGAGGGTGGCTTGGTGGTGAAGCTGGCAAGACGCAGTCTCCCAGGTTTGGCCTTTTCTCTCAGGCCCTCTCCTGTTGTGCACAGATACAAAACAGAACAACAGTGGCCACAGTCAAGGGGATATGGGTCAAAATGGCACCAGAGAGAAATACTCCCTCTATAGAGGAGTTATTCATGGAACAGAAAGTCAAGTTAGAAGAACAGCTAAAAGAGCCTGTGGAAAAATGTAAACAAGCTTTGACAGATACTGGGAACTTAAAGAGAAGCCAAAAATGGTGGAGGTGGCAGATTGCATGTTATTTAGGGCTTCTGCAAGGACATGTTAGAGGTTGTAGACATTTTGGAGAAGGCAACACAATGTATTCCAAAAGTAGAAATTAAGGGCAATATGCACCTGAAACACCTCATGATGACTGAAGGCCACATTCAGAAGGTAGTCATAAAGCAGGACTTACTCAAGTTGAACAATTCATGATTCAAACTGAACCAGGTTTGACCCTTACATGCCTAAGGCCTTGTTCTCCACACTGGTTGAGAGCAAAGTGCTGGGCACAGTAATCTAGTTAACAGTCTGCGTGGGCACACTCTAAGACCCACCCTGGGGCATATGGTGGAAGAAACCTAGCTGCCTCCTGAAGAGTTGTTTGGTTTTTTTTAACTAGCTGCTGTAACTCTTGAAAGTCTTTTTTACTTTGCTTACCTGTGAATGCTTTTGACCTTTTCTCAAACGTTGTGGGGAAACTCAAGTAACCAGTGGCTAAACACACATTTACACAATTGCATTCATGAACTGTGATTCGGGATCCTGTTCATTGATTTTCAAGACTACAATCTTAATAGCTTAACATACTCACCGAAGAGTCTAGTAGGATACTACTTAACCTCAGTATCATGAATAACACTGTATCTGCTTAAACTCTGGTGACATTAAAGTATTTTAAATTAATGCAGTGTCTTTGGGAATTCTGATCTTTGGCTACATGACAAAAGACTAGAATTCCCACATTATTTCTGCATCTCACTGCACTATAGCTTATGAGTTACTAGAATTCTTAGCCCATAACATATTTCATTCAATGAAAGAAAAGTAAGAATTTAAACATTATTTTGCTAAAAAAATTTTTTTACAGTGACCTTTATGAAGAACATAGGTAAATTCATTTGTAATTAGTAACTATCCAGATGCTAAAAATGATCAACTACTGGATTTTCCTTAAAGATAGAAAAGGAACATATGTACCTTATTCTTACCACCTATATTTTGCCAGTAATTGAATTTGACAGTCATTTACTTTTGTCCTGTTTTGCCTGTCTAAATGTAAAAGTATTTTAATATATATTAGCAAGCTGTTAATGAACCCAGAGTATATTCCCTTGTGACGGATACTGGCCAGCAGTATCCATTGCTGCTGCAGATGCTCAAGTTACTAGAGAAATACACACAGACTACAGAGTCCTGTGGAGGAATAGGAATGGCATGGCTACTCTCTCTAGTGGAGAGTGCCCGAGACGCCGCCTGAGTAGGCTTTTTATTAGGCAGTATTGGGTAGGGGTACAGATACAGTTTGTGGGTTATAGTCTGGCAGGGAAGATCAAACGAGTAGGTATCTTTCAAAGAATTGACAGAGCTCACGCTGAGTTTGGGGTTTTATCACTTAAAAAGCTACAGGGCTAGTTTTGTTTCCTGCCCTTGCCTTCATATTTCAAGAGCATCCTCAGCAAGCAGGTCTCACAGTAACTTGCATATCCTATGCCTCAGGTCTAACTACCCTGGGGGTCCATAGACTCTGGTCTGGACTGCACTGCATTTGTTATTTCTGCAGGTCTGGGTAGGGCAGAGGAGACAAAGGCAGCCAGGAGACTTGGATTTCTCACAGCCAGAAGAAGGACTCAGGCTTTGTCAAAGCCACGGTTGATTATCCCCTCATTTCCACAGCCCCCCAAGTCCTTCCCTGGGGCCTCCATGTGATCATGCCTGTCTTAGATGATCCCCCCCCTTGGGGAATCTTACCCGTCATTGGTTAACTGTTCAAGCACTGGGGGCCAGGCAAGGAGCAGAAGCAGTGCTTCTGCCAGGGAGATAAGCTTGTCTCCTTAGTGGCTCCTGGTCCGGAGGTCTCTCACTCAGCCTTAGCCACGGGGGATCACAGCTTCCTGAGACCAGGCAGGGCGAACTCCAACATTCTCTGGTAAGATAGGCTATCTTTAAATATGAGGACTGCATACTTGATACACTTTAAATGTTAATGTTTGGTTTTGAAATTTTATTTAAGAGGATTAAAGCCCAAATATTGCAGCGGAAACCAGCAATACAGAAAGTGTGGACATGAAAGCTAAAATCTAAATCCTATTAAAACAGTCAACTGTAGTGCAACAGAAACTTAATGAATTCAGGACATGGTCACGGAGATCCAGTTCCGGTCAGTAGGAGTTCCAGATGAAATACACAGAAAACATAATTACGGAAATAGTCAAATAAAGGTTTTATTAACTGGAAGTGGGAAAAAAAGACTTCAGCCAGATGATTTAAAAAGTATAGAGAGAACCTCTCAGTATTAATATTCAAAGGAATATGCCCACTGTCAAACCTTTTAAACTACAAAGAAAAAAATTAAGAAAAAAAGTAAAATGGTTTTATACAGGCTTTATAGAAAGGATAATCCCAGGCAATGGTTAGAGAATACTTAAAGAAAAGGGTTGCTTTACACTGTTACACTGTGTTTTTCTTATAAAGCTATGCCCTCCAAAATTTGGGATTTTGTAGAGCCTAAAATAATTAACCAGCACAAATCTGCTGTCATTTAGCCCTTTGGGCAGAACTGTGAAGGATCTGAGATTTACCCTACTTGTGAGTTAACAAATCAGCCTGCCATGGTTTCATGGATTCTGGCAGAAGACACAGGTCTCCTGAGTCAGGAAGAAGGGTGAGTTCATAACAACAGTAGGGGTAGCCAGAGTGTATCAGCATTTGCACCAATTTCCTGAGTGTCATTTCCCACAGGGCAATGCCTGTGAATGCAGTGAGTTACATTACAGAAAAGGATCTTTTATAGTGGGCATAAGCTTGCCTGACCTTTGCCCCAAAGGGAAGCATTGTACTGGGCAGTAAACAGTTTACCGTTTTTCACTTGAGGGAAGTGAGGGAGGCGCTCTCCTTGTGTTTCAAGGCTGTTAGTTCTACAGCTGTTCTTGAATAGAGTACTGAAGAAAGGCAGTCAGTGCCTCTCGTCACAAGATGTGTGGAAGTATAAGAGATCTATGTAGAATTGTCTTCAACATCTTTCTAGTATTATAAAGGGAAGAGCTATACTAGCCACATTCATTCCTTCTTCCACTCAGTTAGCATTTAGCCCTAGCTCGCCCTGTGCATGGCTCTGTTACAGGCACTGGGGATGCCGTGGAGAGCAGGGCCCTCAGGGGGCCTACACGTTGGTGGAGGAGATGGACGATAAACTGATTTATAATATAGCACAGTGGTAAGTCCTAGGAGGAATCTAAAGCAGGATAAAAGGACAGAGTAGAAGGGGAGTTATTTTACATTCTAAAATAAACACTAATGAAGTGTGAATCTGCATACAAATAGAAATATTAAAAGGAATTTTCTGAACTATAAAATTATAGTGATTGTGTGGCACCAGTGAAACAGACCACAGTCTTTCTAGTTAAAAGTGAGCACTAGTGATAGTCATAAGAATGAAATGAATGTAGTTTGTTCTAAATTAAGTGTTACAATTTGCTGCAAATGAAGGGTAGGCACCTAAGTAGATAAAAAGAATAACAAGTTGTAGAAAGTATATAAATAAAGGAATAACAAGTAAAATTACAGCATAGTAAAGGCAAGTTAAAATACTATAATTAAAATGTTAAGCCCCCCATATAAAAATACAATTAAATTAATAGGTTTAATATTTTTTAAAATTTTGTTTCATAAACACCATAATGGTAGTCTATCTTTTGTTTATTTCAAACCTAATTTGCTTATTGGGAGGACTTGAACTTTATAAAGTGATTTAAAATAAGAATCAGAGAACAGAAGAATCATTTGATGTTAGAATTTATAAACATGTGCTTATGGACATATTCTTCATGAAGCTACTGCTATGACTGTCCACTTTGAAATCCAGGCATAATATTAAAACTAGTTATCTGAGGAAATGTTTTCAGTGGGCCTAAAATTGTTTTGTCAGTACATACGAGTATATTTGTCTGGAGATCAAGTTTTGTACAAAGGTGAAGCTTAAAGAATTTACAATATAAATCTTTTTGATCAATTCATATTAGTGCTATATAAGAAACAAAAGATTGAGGTCTCATTGGGAATTGACAACACTAACTGGAAAGCCATGTATTTGACCTACTGAGCACGCTCACAAAGAGACCCACCGTTCCCTTCCCATAGAGGCAGCAGCAGGGGTGTATAGGTCAGGACTTTCCTCATAGATTAGCTGTGGGTCTACTTGGGTTCACACCCCAGAGCATGGAGGAAACGGCCTTTCTCATGAGTGCCACTGTCATGTTGTACAGGAACTGGCATGAAACAAAAATACGTACTACTGCTACCACCATCCTTGTTTCAAGATGATCGTTGGTGATTGATGGAATAAGAAAAAGAAGTGAGAGATTCCCTGCATGCCCCATGACACTTTATCCTTTTGGCTTATGTTTGTCATGGAAGAAGATAATCATTTATTTTCATTGTCTTCTCATTTAAGCTGAATGCTTTCTGAGCATTTTATTAATCTTCTATATTGTTGCTTATACAGTGTCTGACAATTCTATAATTTTAGAATAGATGGAACTAAATTTTCAGTAAATTCAGGAAAAATAATCTTATTAGGAAAATTTAAGGGAAAGCAATACTAACAGAGGTAAAAATTTAGCAACATGCCAACATAGCAAGGTAAAGTCCATAAAATTCAGTTACAGTATGATGTGCCAGTGATAAAAAGCCTAGCACAGTCTTAAAAAATAGCAATTTTAAAGACAATAGCAATAAATAAGATTACATTTTAATAACTTTATTATAGAAAGTTAGAGTTATTTCAGTAAAAGACTAAGGATTGTATCTGGGATCTAGCTGAGAAAAATAAGTTTACAAATACTCTGCAGGTTAATAATATGAACACTTAAAATATTTAAATTACAATGTTGTTTATTCTAGAAAACAAGGGAGCAAATATACCGTATAATTTTTGTGGGGCAGAGAATGCAAGGATTTGGGAGAGAAGGTTTTGAAATTTAGCAAACTTCAAAGTCTATTTTGAAATGAAGTAATCACAACGTTATGTGATTTATTTTACAAAGTTTTTAAATAAGAAATAGGCAAAGCCAGGTTTTTTCAGAACCAATACGCAGAACAAATGGAAAAAGTACAGTATTTAACCTTAACAAGTTTGAGCCTTCACAGCTATATGGCATTTCAATGTTAAAAACTATGTATTATATAGATTCCAGAAATAGATTTAGTTCCTCAGGAGCAAATTATGCGACAATGGGAAAGCAGAGGAGAGCAGGATTGTGTTTTATTAATTGCTGCTAAAAGGACAGGAAACTTGTATACAGATTATTTAAGGTCTTGTGTTTCATATTATGCACCTTACATGCCAGCCAAATAAAAGAGCTAAACATGAAAAAACTTAGAAGAAAGTAGATTAGAATATTTATTTCACCTGTGCACCTGTGACAAGGAGCTGAAATTGAACCATTGAAGAATTGTTCTTAAAAAAAATTTGTTCTTTCTTACCAAGTGAAGTGTTGAATGCTATTAATTTTTAAACATCTGTGCAATGAAAAAGTCGGGTAAAGTGGAAGGAAATGGTGGGAAGTTGTGGTAAATATAAATAAAAGCTTAACATTACAAAATTTCTTAAGGTTAGTGCCTAGTCCTTACCAGACAAAGCATCAATTCTTTTTTTTTTTTTTTGGATAAGCTAATTTTATTAGGTTTTCAGGCATTCCTTTTTGTACTTTATTGCTTATAGATTATTAACCTAGAAAAGTGATACCCAAAATACTTTTCTTAAAAGTTCTTATCATTATAAAAAGTGTTTATTAAAATTATGTTCCTTAAATACTCCACCTTCATATAACAGAAGTAAACTTGTTACATGTATTTTAGTTTTCTACATCAACCAGTGGCTCTTACATAAATAGCTGGGAAAGTAACGAGAGCTGTTGTCAAAGGTGGTCACAGAGTGCTATAAGTGCCGTGAGCCCTACACGGTTTTTTCAGACTGAGGGAATGAGAGACAGCTTCTTAGAGGAGATAAGAGATGAACTGAGCCTAAATGGTGGTAATTATTGACTTTTTGGACAGCTTTTGAAGACAGCGTCCATCTATGGACCACTGTTGGAGGTTCGAGGCAATCGAATTTAGGGGTGGATGATCAGCTGGACTGTAGTGTGTAAAAGATGGGTTGAAAGTCAGAGAGATCAAAGGTGGGGAGAGCAGCTAAATAGGTGAGAGGCCATGAAGGCCCAAACTAGGAGAGAATGTAAGGGGGAGACATTGTAAAGGCAGATAAGGCGAGGTTTGTCACTGCCTCTGATACCAGGACATCCTTTCTGAATGAGGCCAGAGTGTAGGGTCTTATGCTTTACCAGGGCTTTATTAGCCCTTGGTATATGAGGTCTGTCCTGAAACAGTCCAGCCACTGTTAATATAATGAGAACAGTTTACAAGACATCAGCATAACCTGGTAGCCAAGGAGAGTGGACTGGAATGTGAATGTGTGAACAATGATGACTTCACTGCACTGGTCAGTGGGTGTGGTAGACGCTGTTGAGTGAGTATGTGTACTGTGTGGCTGTCTCATTCAAAATGACTGAGTGAGTAGAGCAATGAATCTGCATCAGATTTTGTGTTAAGCTTGAACATTTCTCCATGGAAACTATTCCAGTGATTCATAAGGCCACAGCCTTGGACAACTGGTGACTGGCAGCTTCATCACGACAACACTCCTGCTCCTGCATCATGTCTCATGCAGAGTCTTTTGGCAAAACATCAAATCAGCCAGGTGACTCAGGCCTGCTACAGCCCAAATTTGGTGCCCTGTGACTTCTGGCTTCTCCAAAACTAAAATCACCTTTGCAAAGGAAGAGATTTCAGACCATCAGTGAGATTCAGGAAAATAAGACAGGGTAGCTAATGGAGATTGGGCAAGGGTGAGGTCCAAAGGTACCTACTTTGAAGGGGGACTAAGGTATCACTGTCCTATGTACAGTATTTCTTGTATCTTATATCTTAAATAAATGTCTCTATTTTTCATATCACATGGCTGGGTACTTTGTGGGCAACCTTGTATGGCATTGGCCTGTCTAGAGGTAGTCTGTGAGAAACAGTCCTATGGGATTTGTCTTTCTACAGTAACATCTTTATGAGAATGCCTGGGAGAAGTTTCTGACTTTGGTGTCACAATTCCACCTAAAGAATGTTTGCTTTTTTATATTTTGGGCTCTTACTTATGTGACTTTTTTCATCATAGTGGGGATTGCTAGCAAGTTTAGTTAGAGACATTTATGGATTGACTATTGACTAACTCTTGTATCTTCAAGGAATACATTTTTGTGTCACCATTCCTGGTTCTGTATTTTTTTTAATTATATTTTATTGATTATGCTATTACAATTGTCTCAATTTTTCCCTCTTTGCCCCCCTCCATCCAGCACCTGCCAGTCCCTCAAGCAATCCCCTCACTGTTGTTCATGTCCATGGGTCAGGTGTATAAGTTCTTTTTGGCCACTCCTTTTCCTATACTGTATGGTACATCCCCATGGCTATTCTATAACTAAGTATTTGTACTTCTTAATCCCCTCACCTCCTCACCCATTTTCCTACACCCCCCTCCCATCTGACAGCCATCAAAAACTCTCTATAGCCATTATTCTGTCTCTGTCCTTGTTTGCTTAGTTTTTTTCAGATTCAGTTGTTAATAAATACATATTTATTTCCATTTTATTGTTCATAGTGTTGACCTTCTCTTTCTTAAATAAGTCCCTTTAACATTTCATGTAGTAATGGTTTGGTGATGATGAACTTTCTTCAGTTTTCTGGTTCCTGGGAAACTCTTTATCTGCCCTTTGATTCTAAATGATAGCTTTGCTGGGTAGAATAATATTGGCTGTAGGTACCTGCTTTTCATGACTTTGAATATGTCTTGCCAATACCTTCTAGCCTGCAAAGTTTCTTTTGAGAAATCTTCTAACAGTCTTATGGGAACCTCCCTGTAGGTAACTAATTGCTTTTCTATCACTGCTTTTAAGATTCTCTGTTTATCTTTAATGTTTGACATTTTAATTATTATGTATCTTGGAGTGGGCCTCTTTGCATCCCTTTTGGAGACTCCCTTTGTTTGGGACTCTTTATGGTTCCTGGACTTGCATGTCCATTTTCTTCACCAAATTAGGGAAGTGTTCTTTCATTATTTTTTCAAATAGATTGTCAATTTCTTGCTCTTTCTGTTTTCCTTCTGGCACCCCTATGATGAGATTGTAGGAATGCTTGAAGTTCTCCCAGAGGCTGCTTACACTATCCCTACTTTTTTAGTCTTTTTCCTTCGTATTATTCTGCTTGGTTGTTTTTGTTTCCTTATGTTCCAAATCATTGATTTGACTCTTGGCTTTCTCCAGTTTATTGTTGTTTCCCAGTAAATTGTTCTTTATTTCAATTAGTACATCTTCCATTTCTGACTGGATCTTTTTTATGCTGTTGAGATCCTCCTTAAGTTCCTTGAGTATCCTTATAACCAGTGTTTTGAGCTCTGCATCTAAAAGATTGCTTATCTCCATTTCATTTAGCTCTTTTCCTGGAGTTTTGCTCTGTTTTGGGGCCATGTTTCTTTGTCTCCTCATTTTGGCAGCCTCCCTGTGTTTGTTTCTATGTATTTAGAACTGCTATGATTCCCTGTCTTGGTAGCATGGCCTAATATAGTAGCTGTCCTATAGAGTGCAGTGGCACAACTTCCATATCACCCAAGCTGGGTACTTGGGATGTGCCCTTTGTGTGGGCTGAATATACCCTCCTCAGTTGAGCCTTGGTTGCTGTTGGCAGGTCAATGGGAGGGATTTACCCAGGCCAGTCAGATGCAAGGATTGGCTCTGACCACTGACCACCAACCTCTCTGCCTTGTGTGGAGGATCAGCTGTGTGCAGGGGCAGGGTGGTGGTGCTCTGACCTGGTCTGTAGCTGTCCACTGGGTGCACAGACTCTGGGGTTTCTTCAGTGATGCAGGCCAAGGTCAGCAATTGGTTTTTGCCTGGGGCATCCTGCCTGAGCTATAAAGCAATCTGAAATGGCTGCTACTTCTGCTGGGCTTGGAGATTCCTAGGTGAAGCCAAGCTGTGAATCTAGGCTGGCTGCTACTAGTGCCGTGCCTGGGGCCACTTAGCAAGAGGTACAGGGGACTGGGGGCTCACTGATGCCAGCTGTTCCTTGTTCAAAAAGATTTAGGAAGTTGTGAAGTTGAGCCAAGACCAGCCATTCATGTGGAAAAGCCACTGTTAACAGCTGTAAGTTGGGTAGGAGGGAGTTTCAGGGTATCTCCAGGGTGGGGCAAACTGTGTTAGGTTGATGAAGTCTCAGATATGGCACCAGCCTACTGGCTCTATGGCTCTGTGGGAAGAGGGTTCAGAAAAGGAACAATGGCCTCTGCTCACCTTGATCACAGACACTTCAGGTTCTCCCTGTATGCTTCTGGTACCTTTCAAGCTGCTACCCCAGTGCTTGAACTCAGAGGGAGTGAGTCTGAGTAGGTGAGTCTCTGTGTGAGTTATTTAAGAGGAACTACTTGGGACTGGAGCTATTTCTTCCACTCACTCAATCTGGGCTGGTTATTGCAGCCAGAAGTTATGTGGTCTTATATTCCTGTCACTGGAACCCTGGGCTGGGGGACCTGATGTGAGGCTGGGACTCCTTACTCCCAAGATATCCCTCCTGAACTTTTTATCCACCACACGTGGATATGAGACTGGCCTGTTCAGCATCTCTGCCCCTCAGACCAGTCTGGATGGATGTGATTTCTTAAAGTTTTTAGTTGTCAGACTTCCATTCAACTTGATTTCTGGTGTTCTGAGTGATGGTTGTTCTATAATTTAGTTGTAATTTTGATGTGGTTGTGCGAGGAGCTGAGCCTTGTTTACCTATATATTCTGGCTCTACTTTCTTCTTTTTTTCCTTGTTTTTTCTTTTTTATCTCCTAGTTTATTGTGCTGAACTGTGTTTATCTTTTATGTAGATGTCACATATTCTTTGGAAGAAAGTGGGAGATAAATATATGTATTTACACCTAAAGATAAGTGAAACCAAATAAAAACTATAAAGCCGAATGTTGTAGGGACTATGGAGAAATAAGCACACATAGGACTGTACATAGTGGTTTCTGAGGATTGTATCTAGCAATAGATATTCGAGGCTATAAAGTACTATTAGTGCCACTTTTGAAAATGTATCACAAAGAAATAACCCAAAAGAAACAGTTTTCACTTAGTAATTTATAGCTATAATACATAATAGTGGAAAAAGGGAAGGAACCCAAATGCACAGTGGTAGAGGATGGTTTTAAAAATTGGTTAATATTCTCATATAATGGAATATTATAAAGCCATCAAAATAGCCAAGTAGATTAGATAAATAGAAATGTACATAAACATGTGAATTATCAAAATATGCATTATATCCATTCAAGAATATGTATATTACAGTACATAGAAATGAGAACATGGGTATTTTAATTAGTATTTATGAATAGGCTTTGCTAAGAACTTGTAAGTACTTTTTGAGATTAGTACCAGTTTAAGGAGTGGGTTTTAGTGACTTTGTGGAATTTAAAGCTTTATTCCTGATCATGCTTCAGCTACCAATCAGCTTCTCTGTCCCCTTTGTTTCAGGATTTAAGCATTGAGGAACAATCAGAGTGTACTCAGGATTTTTACCAAAATGTGGCCGAAAGAATGCAGACTCGAGGAAAAGGTAATACTTTGTTAGCCAGCCCAAACTGAGGGGTTGCTGGTGGTTGCACAGGGCCAGGCTGCTGAGTCTCTGAAGGTCTGGTTGCTGTACCCACCCCATCCCATAAACTACTCCAGCATTTCGGTAGCTGGTCGGGTACTTAGCAATGCCTTTGAATACCACCATGTATATTGTTTCAAAATAATAAGAGTGATTGGATAATGTTTTGAGTAATGTTTAATAACTTCGTTAGGAGTTGAGGCAGTCAATTAAAACTCTTTGGGAGGCTTCTAATTGAAGCCCCAACTTTGGAATTACCATCTTGGTGAGTGTTTTGTTCATGATTAATATATTCCTTATGGGTTAGGGAAGGAAGAAAATTGAGAACCTTTGATTTACACCTTTAGGTTTTTAGGCATTCTTCTTGAATTTGACTTCCTTTGGTGCTAGACTTTAGGATGTATTTAACATACATGTGTACCTGAGAAATCTGCCCCATATATGTACTTTGAAGAGATCTCTAAGGTTTTATAGTAAAGGGCGAGTCTTGCCAGCATTTATCAGTTTGGGAATTTCAAGTGTTTTTCTAATGTATTGGGCTGGCCAAAAAGTCTGTTACATTTTTTCTGTATGATGGCTCTAATAGTGCTTAGTTGTCTGTAATGTCATTTGAAACAATTTTGGTATATTCTATTGTGATGGCTATCATATCAGTGTGCATTTAAAATAAAACATCAAAATTGGTAAATCTGTGTGCAGCCATTTTAATATTGAAGATGGAAGAAGATATGCCGCATTTTCCGTTTATTATACTTTATTTCAAGAAAGGCAAAGACACAACTTAAACGCTAAAAAAGATTTGTGCAGTGTATGGAGAAGGTGCTGTGACTGACTGAACATGTCAAAAGTGGTTTGCAAAGTTTCTTGGTACTGCTGACATTTTGGCCAAATAATTCTTTGCTGTGGAGCTGTCTTATGCATTGGAAGATGTTTAACAACACCCCTGGCCTCTACCCACTAGAAGCCAATAGTGGATGGGAGTTATCTGATACACTGAAAATATCCAAATTAATAAAGTGACTGGTGAAAATTAAAAACGTGTCATTCATTTTACGGAGGAAAACATAACAGGCTTTTTGGTCAAACCAAAACAATAGAGAGTGAGTGACCTGTGCTGAGGCCTTCTCACTTAGGTGTTAGGAAGACCTGTCATCTGTCAGGTCCTGCCAAAACAGGTAAGTTAGAAGTGGGGATTCTGTAAAAGGGAGTCTTAAAGGTAAGGTAATTTTTTAAAGGTATTTTTCAATGTAACATCTTATACAATACTTGTCTTTTGAGATGTGCTTAATAAATTTTTAGCACAGTAGTTTTCTTCTATATAGAATGTACTATGAAAATAATTAATAATTTTAATTTCATAATTTTAAAGTTAATTTTAAATGTCCATCCTCATCTTGAGCTTTTATATTCATGTGGATATTTCAGTGTCTCCAGAAAGAGTTGAGAAGATAATGGATCAGATTGAAAAGTACATCATGACTCGTCTCTACAAGTACGTGTTCTGTCCAGAAACTACTGATGATGAGAAGAAAGACCTCGCTATTCAAAAGAGGATCAGGTAGTTGATCATTTGGCTTTGTCTTGTTGTAAAGTCATCCCCGCTTCTCTGCAGGGATTTGTTCTCAGACCCCAACTGATGCCTGAAGCTGCAGATAGTTCCAAACCCTATATATACGTTTTCTTCCTATACACATACACCTATGATAAAGTTTAATTTATATATTAGGTACCATAAGAGATTAATAAGGATAACTAATAAAACAACAATTTATAACAATGTACTATAATAAAAATTAGGTGAATGGGGTCTTTCTCTGTCCCAATATATTTTACTAAGTTGAAACTTCCACCTTTTCACTTAAAGGAAGAACTTTATGGCTTCTCTTGGGCATTTCTGAATTGCCAGCATCACTACTCTTGTGCACTGAGGCCATTATTAAGTAAAATAAGAGTGACTTGAACACAAGCACTGGGATGCCGTAACAGTAGATCTGATCACTGGCACACCTGCATAGTGACCACACTCAGTGACTAATGGGTGGCCAGAGCACACAGTGTGGGTACAGTGGACAAAGGGGCGATTCACACCTCAGATGGAGCAGTTTGAGGTTTCATCACACTACTCAGAACAGCAGTTTAAAACTTGTGAATTATTTCTGCAATTTTCCATTTAGTTTTCTTGGATCACAGTTCACCATGGGTAACTGAAACTGTGGAAAGTGAAACTGAATCAGGAAGGACTTAACTTATTACTGTATTTACTGCCACCTCTTGGGAGAACACATTCTAGGAAAACAGGGCACTTGAATTTCAGACTTTGAGAGCAAGTAACAGCCAGGGTGCCCGCCATTCTTAGCATGTAAGCTGCTTTGTGGTGTCAGAGAGAAAAGGAATATGGGGCATTGATAGGAGGAAAGAGCTCAAATCACCCTCCTGCTTATCCATCTGACTCCAAGCAGCTTTAGGTAAGAACCACTTTTGATGTTTCAGATTGCCTAAAAACTCCAAATTTTCTAAGGAGGGAATTTCATTATTCTCCCATTTCATTGTCAGGCAGGAAGCTGTAAATATCCACATCAAGGCACTGGGGGTCACTTTTCCTTATCTCTACCAGGGGTGCTCATTGTTCAGCCATTTCTCCAGTCACATCTTTCTACCAGCACTGGGTTGACAGTAGTTTGCAGAATGCCCAATCTTTCACGGCCAGTGGGGTGAGCCTCAGTGCTCTGTATTCCAGTGGCAGTGAAGCACTTAAAAATAGGCAATCAGATTTGGGAACCACACAAAGGCTGAGCATGAGGAGGTGTTTCCCGAGGAGAGGGGCCCACGAATTTCACATGGGGTTTCCAGACAATGGGGCTGGCGATTGGCAGTACTCTCTGGTGTCACACTAGAAGGGAGAAGGTGATCTGGGGAAAATGGAGGATACAGCAGAAGTAACTAGATGGGCTTTGGGCTGAGACGCAGGCTGCAAACAGTAACCACATGGTGAGCGTAGGCAGCAGAATCTCAGGAATGAATTAACAATGTGATCAGTGATGCAAACTGAGGCAACACATGCTTGTTGGCCTGTTACACAAGCTGTGGTAGGCTTCAGAAGTTGAGGGCAAAGCCTGAAGGGACAGTAATGGTGGTGGACACTGAGGACGGGGAGCAGCAGTGTTAGGATGGGGAGAGAGACACCCGAGTCAAGAGGCCTTCCCCCCCGCCTCCATTCTTGTCTCGCTGCAAGGGAATAGTTCAAGCTACACACAAACATATGGTGGAAACGAGATAGCAAGTTTGTTTATGAAACACATGCGAGCACAAAGCTGCAGGCGGGCACCCATAAATTTGTTAGTGAGTTTTTTAGTAAGTTTGTTAACAAGTTTGCCCATACATTTGACCTGAGGCTGCACGTGGGTACTTAGCTATCTAAGCATGCCAACTGTTGGGGCTCAGGGGTTATGTACCTCAGCTGGCTTCTAGGCTCCCCCACTTCTTCCCTGCGGGAATAATGCACGGCTACAAAGGCTTTCTTTCTCAGTAAAGCTCCTTTGTCTTAGTGAAATCATTACAGAGGCCCTGTTTCCCAGCACAGGCCCCCCTCTTCCTCCTGTGCAGCTCCTACTTGTGATGTTCAGAACACCTGGCAATCTTAGAAAGATTGTTCCAGAAGCCCCTTTTCTCAGCAGTCTCAAGGACTCTCTTCTCCTCCTGTGCTATTTTGCCTGCAATGCTCGGGACACCTGGCAATCTTACCAACCCGAGCTCAGGACTACTGAGTTAATTGGTGAGACACATTTTCCTATTGCTTCTAGCCTCCTCCTTTGTTAGATTGTAATGGCAAGGGCCCTGCCTTTATTTCCCCTTGGGCCACTTATTCCTAGCTCCTACCTAACAGCAAGCTCTTCTCAAATCTTCATTCTCAAATATGGAGGGCTTTTCAGACTTAGTATAACCAGTAAAACTGCCTTATGCTTTTCTAGTGATGAGTACAGAAGAGAAGCCTCATTTTAGGATTCTCGTTACTTTGGCACGTCCTCTGAGCTCCTAATATGTGCAGGGGTGATATGCTTGAGCCTAGGATTGCCTGATTAGTCAGTGTCCCTTATTTTCCCATAACTGAAAGAAATGACAAGATAAATGACCACAGTCCATTCTACGAAGTCGTTTTTACTGTCCTTCTCTCTGCAGAGCCCTTCACTGGGTTACACCTCAGATGCTTTGTGTCCCTGTTAATGAAGAAATTCCTGAAGTGTCTGATATGGTGGTGAAAGCAATTACAGGTCAGTGAAACTGAGAACATTGTATTTGGGTGTTTTTCCCTTTAACATTATGTTTTATAAACCCATACTTATTTCAGAGAGCAAAAAGATAGTAAAGTATTTCTGAAATACTGACTACCAAAGATATATTGGAATGTGGTGAAAGTGATTTGCAAGACTTTTATGAATTTAAAGCATTCTGATTAAGATAAGCTACTTTTCGTCTTCATTTTTTATGACACAGGTCTCTTGTTCCTTGGATATTGAACTAAAGTAAGATCAAATATAACTTGGGTAAATTTCTTAAAACTCAGTTGCATTTACATATTCAAAATAAGGTTGGAGAGAGGGAGGGAATTGGTGAGGCAAGGTAATCCCCAACCCAGATCGGTTGCCTCTAATTGGTTGTTAGTCAGAGATGAGCTTTGAGTTATTTTTCTGGTATGTTCAGGAAATATATGAAGCACCCTAAATTGATGTGGCTTTGTCCTTCTGGACAGATCCAGGCACCTAATAAGGTTTTTCTTATTCATAGGAATAATCCAGCAGAAGTGCAACACAAACACTTAAAAAACAAAAGCAAGAAAGAAACAAAAAGAACTCCTAATGGAGAAGACATCTAACCCTGGCCAACTTCTTCTCCATTAAGGAGAAGATTGGAAAGACTCACTCATTTAGATAGAGATTGTTAATGAAATTCTGCTAGGAAGGAAAGTGGGCCAGCTGATAGTTGCAGTATTGGAGGCAGGCTATTAAGTAGGTTAATTTCGTTATAAGACTCAGAGTCACTCAAGTAACAGGAAGAAATGGGGATTTGCTTACAATACTGTTGGGGTTGAAGGCAAGACAGGATTCACTGAAATAGCTCCATGGCCTCTCTGGATACTGGGTTATCTGCTGTTAACGTGATTTTTTTCCACTTTCTCAGGTTCTGCTTCTTTTTGTATATTTTTGCATTTCAACTCCTATTATTAAATGAATTACTGCCTTAAATTTGCCATGTATAGTCTAATTGGCATAGCTAAATACTGTCATTTTTGTTGTTCAAAGCTTCTTCTGCCAGGCTGTGTCATATGGCCAATGAATTGAGTTCTTTGGATCAAGGCCCACCCCCACCCCTACTTTTTGCTCAGGGAACATTATAAGAGATTGAAGGTGACAGCCTCTCAAACCCCAGATGTGGACCTTTTAGTCTTTTATCAAGTTCAAGACCAACTGGTTTATGTGTAAATACTCTGCAGGAATTTATGTTGAGAACCCTTTTCTGAAAAGCCACAGGACAGACAGACTTTGCAAAACCAGAAACTACAAGTATCCAACTGTTATTTACTTAAAAACAGGACTAAGAAAGAGGATTTCAATACATAAACAGTTTGTTAATAGAATTTGAAAGGTAAAACTTTTCTCTCAAGGCAGTGGAGATGGAGTTTCAAGAGATCGTTTTGATAGTAAAAATGTAGCCACAAAATTGTAAAAACCTTTTCACTTTTTCTCATTTTTTGGATTTGATATTTTGCCAATCCAGGTGCAGACATACTCTGCCTCTTTGAAGACCAAAGGTTATATGATCACTTTCTTCCTAATTAAAAATTGTCAGCCTAAGCACAGGAGTATTTAGAGAGGACAGTCTATAATAACCATCTTTTGTAATAAAAGTAACTGTCTTAAATATGGAGAAACCAGTTAAATATCTCCAAGTTGTCCCTTGTGCTGCTAATCTGCACTGTCAGTTTGGTTTATAAACATTGCATGAGGCCTTTCCGTTTTAGTGGACATTGGCGTCTAGAGGGCGGAGGCCAGAGGCCTGCTAAACATCCTGCAGTGCACAGGACAGCCCCACAGCCAGAGCTTTCCACCCCCAAATGTCAGCAGTGCCCAGGCTGAGAAAACATAACCTAGAAGCACAGGTTACTTTGTTTCAAAACTCCATTAAAAATAAGTCTGGATATCTGCTAAGATAGAGTAGCCACACTCAACCTGATCATTCCTACTCATTATAAGTAAAATCCTTGGCCAGCAGACAAAACAATTGTCTGAGAACTCTGAAAAGCAAACCCTGTAGTAGCAGGCAGATTGGGGAGGGAGATCTTTAATAGAAGATCAATTAATACAATGGTGAGTTTCCTGTTTTGTTTGTTTTTCTTCTTGTATCTCCCAGATTAGACTTCAGGGCAGTACAGATCGTGGAAGTGCATGCCAGGCTGTGTGGGTCCAAAAGAGTTGCAACAGGAAAGTTCCTTTCAGGCTGAAGGATATTTAGGAAGGAGGTGGAGGAGTTGCTGCAGGAGAAAGAGTCTCAGGAAAATCCCTTGGATTTGGGGGATTTTTTCCCTTTTGATCTCTTCCTCTCTGTACTCCTGGCCCTTGTCCTTGGCAGTGGAAACTACACGTACATACAGATAAAAACATAATTTATTTTTTATTTACTTTAAAACATAAACAAGAAAATGTTTAAAATAGACAGTAAACATGATTTTATTGTTGAATTAAAATCAACAATAAAAGGCTAAGTAGGGTAGATGAAAGTGGAAAAAAACGGTAAAAATAAAATCTTCCCCAGTATCTTTTTTGTAGTAAGTTCTAAATAGAAAAAGAAAAATACTGGCTGAGATGGAGGTGTAGGTAGATACACTCTGCCTCCTTGCACAACCAAAAAGAAGGGCAGCAACAAATTTAAAAACAAAATAACCAGAACTGCCAGAAAATCAAACTGCATGGAAGTCTAACAACCAAAGAGTTAAAGAAGAAACATTCATGCAGACTGGTAGGAGGCGCAGAGATGGGCAGCAGCGGGTAGAGAGGACGTGTGGCAAGGCGGTAGCTGGAGGACCAGGCATTCCCACATTTGTGTGCAGATAAACTGGGAGAAACAACGGGGCAGCCAGACAGACTGCACAGCCCAGGGTTCTAACACAGGGAAATAAAGCCTCAAAACGTCTGACTGAAAAAATCTGTGGGGGTTGCAGAGGCAGGAGATACTCCCAGACTCACAGGAGAATTTGTTGGAGAGCCACTGGGACCTAGAATGTACACAAGCCCACCAAACCAGGAATCAGCACCAGAAGGGCCCAATTTGCTTGTGGATAGCAGGGGAAGTGAGTGAAGGCTGACTGAGGGCGGAGCAAGTGGCATTGTTCCCCTCAGACCCCTCCCCAACATACAGAGCCACAGCGCAGTGATGCATGTTGCCTTGCTTTGGCGAATACCTAAGGCTCCACCTCTTACTACATAATGGCTGTGCCAAAACAAACAAAAAAAAATATGGCTCAAATGAAAGAACAGATCAAAGCTCCAAAAATAGCATTAAGTGAGGAAGAGATAGCCAACGTATCAAATTCAGAATGCAGAACACTGGTAATCAGGATGCTCACAGAAATGGTTCAGTATGGTCACAAAATAGAGGAAAAAAATGAAGGCTATGCAAAGTGAAATAAAGAAAAATATACGGGGAACCAGTAGTGAAGGGAAGGAAACCGAGACTCAGATCGTTGATTTGGAGCAGAAGGAAGAAATAAACATTCAACCAAAACAGAATAAAGAAAAAAGAATTCCAAAAAAAATGAAGAGAGGCTTAGGAACCTCTGGGACAACTTAAACATTACAACGTCTGAATCATAGGGGTGCCAGAAAGAGAATAGGGAGAGGAGAGCAAGAAATTGAAAACTTATTTGAAAAAATCGTGGAGAACTTCCCCGATCTGGCAAAGGTAATAGACTTCCAGGAGTCCAGGAATCTTAGAGTCCCAAAGAAGTTGAGCCCAAGGAAGCACACACCAAGGTACATCATAATTACATTAGCCAAGATTAAAGATAAGGAGAGAATCTTAAAAGCAACACCAGAAAAGGAGATAGTTGCCTACAAAGGAGTTCCCATAAGACTATCAGCTGATTTCTCAAAGTAAACCTTGCAGGCAAGAAGGGGCTAGAAAGAAGTATTCAAAGTCTTGAAAAAGCAAGAACCTACATCCAAGATTACTCTATCCAGCAAAGCTGTCATTTAGAATGGAAGGGCAGATAAAGAGCTTCCCAGATAAGGTCAAGTTAAAGGAATTCATCATCAGCAAACCCTTAATATATGAAATCTTTTTTTTCTTTTTTTCTTTTTTTTTTTAATATATGAAATCTTAAAAGGAATTATCTAAGAAAAAAAAAGATCAAAACTAGGAACATTAAAATGACAACAAACTCACATCTATCAACAACTGAACCTAAAAAAAAAACAAAAACAAAGTAAACAATTAGAACAGGAAGGGAATCACAGAAATGGAGATCATGTGGAGGGATATCAGTTGGGGAGGGGGAATGGGGGAAAAGGTACAAGGAATAAGAAGCATAAATGGTAGATGCAAAATAGATGGGGGGAGGTTAAAAGTAGTATAGGAAATGGAGAAGTGAAAGAAGTTATTTGTACAACCATGGACATGAACCAAGGGGATGGGAATGTTTGTAGGTGGGGCAGTACAAGGTAAAGCGGAATAAAGGGGAGAAAAAAACGGGACGTCTGTAATAGCATAATAAAATACATTTTAAAAAAAGAAAAATAGGCTGCGAACCAAAGTGTCACAGGTTCGATTCCCAGCCAGGGTACATGCCTGGGTTGCAGGCCATGGCCCCCAGCAACCGCACATTGTTGTTTCTCTCCCTCTCCCTCTCCCTGCCTCTCTCTCTCTCTCTCTCTCTCTCTCTCTCTCTCTCTCTCTCCCCCCTCCCTCCCTCCGTCCCTCCCTCCCTTCCCTCTCTAAAAATAAGTAAATAAAATAAAAAGAAAAATAGACTGAGACATAGTAATAATTACAATCCAGAAATAAAAAACTAAAGGAACTAATAATAAAATAAGTGAAGATTATATAATTCACAAAATAGGTGTATAAGTAGAGGGAGTAAAAGCCTTAGTGAGTTAAAATAAAGTTTCTGCACTGCCCACTGTTTCTGTCCCTCACATGTAGCTGGTGGTCCTGTAAGGGTCCTCGGGTAGCTTACCTCAGGGATAGGAGCTGACCCATACCACCCTATCACCTAAATCAGAAACTTTTATTCCTGCTCATGGCAAGAATTGCTGTCAAGTTCAGCTGCCCCAGCTATTTTCTTTGACCATATTCCAGGTGGCAAGCATAAATGTGCCTCCAAAGGCACATTCCCTCCCCCTTGTTTGCATTGTTCTGGCACTGAGCTTGTACCCAGCTTTTCCTCACCACCTCCTGGTCCTTGTGACAGTGATGTGTACATGTGAGGGCCCAGCAGTTGGACTTAGTGGCAGTGAAGAGCAGTGAAATAATTTTTTTCTGGTAAATAAAATGTTTATCAGACTAAATTTATACCCTTGCTTTATCCTCTCTGCTAGTGGAGATTTCCATGCTGTAAGGATTGGCCACAGAGGTGTGATGGGTTTCATTCAGCAGCTGTATTTTTATATTGAGTACAAAGATGACTTGTATTAGTAGCCACATTGCTAAAAATCAGTATGCAAATTGAGGATTTCTAAACTGAGTTTTACAGTGTATTAAGAAGCAGTAAAGAGATTCTTTATTTCTCTATGGAACTTATAAGGAGTTTGACTCATGGTCATGAGTTCTATGAGCTGGTATGTACTGTTTTAGCGATCTGAGTTTTTTATGCACTACGTTAACTGGTAGAGGGGACTTAGCGAGGTTACCCCTGCAACTTAATAGGAAAAAGTGATTTTTCTAATGCATTTTTTGCGTAATTATTTTCTCATTGGAAGCAGTGTCTTTTCTGTTTTATAGATATTATTGAAATGGATTCGAAGCGTGTGCCTAGAGATAAGCTGGCCTGCATCACCAAGTGCAGCAAGCACATCTTCAATGCCATCAAGATCACCAAAAACGAGCCGGCCTCAGCCGATGACTTCCTACCCACTCTCATCTACATTGTGCTGAAGGGTAACCCCCCGCGCCTTCAATCTAATATTCAGTATATCACCCGCTTCTGCAACCCAAGCCGATTGATGACTGGGGAGGATGGCTACTATTTCACCAATCTGGTAAGTATTTTTTGGTGTTGTGTAGAAGGATCATGAAGGTAATTATTTTAGGGATATGATGGGTCACTCACAGGCCATGACAGGTTAACGCTCCTGAGTTGCAGAGTCAGCATAACTGCAGGTGCTTGCTTGGTGTCACAGAGCACATGTGACCAGGCCATGCAGACACCCCACCTCCTGGCACTTGACCAGAGACCATGGCACTCTTACAGGAAACATGACAGCCACACGGAGGGACTCCGCTGCTGTTGGCCATCACTCTGCAGGGCCCTGGGTGTCAGAGCCATTCACTAAGTGGGTTGTTTCAACCATGAATAAGTCAGATCCTGAACTTTGATTCCTTTTATTAAAAGATTTAACATTTATTTCTACAAGGTACCTCCTAGAACTAAATACTGAGATATTTAGATATTTTTAAGAAAAGTCCAGTTTAGTGGATGTGAAATGATTTTCAACTATTGTTTTGCTACAGTACTAATTGATTCTAGTCGAGGCAATAGTAAAATATATATATATATAAATTATAAGGCCAAATACTTCTTTGCTGACTGCTATACTGCATGTTTGCTTAGACTAGATTTACCGTCAAGCCAATGAATTTGAGCCTCAGACACCTCATGTGTTTATGTCCTGTACTGGACGTTGTTCACGGTGATGGGAGAGGAAGCTGGGGGATGTACAGAATTGCTTCTGGTACATTGTCTAAAAAGACAGGTACTTGAATCTCCAAGTCTCCAGAAATTTGTTGTGATTTATTTGTACATCCTAAATATGTATTCACTTTTGTGCCTAATTTTGTTTGTCTTCTTTTTCCCTTTTAAGTGGGTTTCCAAAAGCATATGAGCTTCAGGTCCCTCAAAACCTGGGCCTGCTCTTGTTACTCATCACCCTCAGCCATTGTGCCCCACCACCGGCACCTGGGGAGTGTGTTTGCAAGCGGAGGGACTTAGGAATGCTTTTTCCAAATGGATGCTTGCACCATTATTTGGAGCACTCATATTTCTTAACATAAGTAAAATATGCACTTGATTACTAGAAAAGAGCCTTTTGGACTCAGCTGTTATCTAGAGAGAATTAGACAATCTGGAAATCCCGAGAAGCCTGGAGAGACAAGGTAGTAGGAGGAAATGAAGCAAGACCAGGAGATGTTTGGGGGAGCCCTTGTTGTTGAAACTGGAGGTTACTGGTTCACTTACACTCTGCAGCTTCCCGGTGGGCCCTTGACCTACAGCCTTTACTATGTTTGCACCGTCTCTCTTTCTCCTGTTTTTGCCTGACTCAGTCAGCTTCTATTCTCCTTTCTCCCATGAAACTGCTCTGGCAAAAGTACGAAATCTGCCAGTTGCCAAACCCCATGGGGAACTCTCAGTCTTCATGTCACTTTAACGCTCTTGATGTCTCTGTTGCTGTTGAATTTAGGTCCGTTGGGCTTCCATAGTGCCACCCCTTCTTGTCTCTCTGTGGGATTTGTGTCCTCTGCTTCCTCTTGAGTTGTGTTGCTCCCAGGGGTTCTGTTCCCTGTGCATCTCTCTGCCTAGGCTGTCTCCTCTGGTCATAGCTCTGCTGGTCACCTATGTAGCAATGACCCACAGGCTTATGTCACCTGTTTTGACCTTGCACTGAGTTCCACTTCCAGGTACTTGTTTCTCAGATTTAATTTGTTCAAAACTGAAACTGCTTCCCCATCAGATGGTTTTTTTCTTTTCTATATACAGTTGATCCTTGAACAATGTGGGTTTGAAATGCATGGGTCTACTTACATGCAGATTTTTGCAATAAATATTGTGACTGAATTTTCTCTTCCTTACAGTTTTCTTAATACAATTTTTTCTCTAATTTACTTTATTGTGAGAATATAGTACATGCTATATGTAACATACAACGTATGTGTTAATCGACTGTTTATGTTATGGGTAAGGCATCTAGTCAACAGCAGGCTATTAGTAGTTAAGTTTGGGGGTACTCAAAAGTTATACATGGATTTTTTACTTCATGGTGGTTGGTGCCCCTAACCCTACATTGTTCGAGGATCAACTGTGTACTCTTTCACTAGTGGCAGTGTTATATATTCATTCACCCAAACCAAGAGTGTTAGGGTTGTCTTAGATTCCTCCTCTCTCCAGGTCATGGGCTTCAGTGAGTCCACAGACACAGTTCAAATGGAACCCATTTGGAAGGGTCAGATGGACACATTCTCATCAGATGAATCAATTATAATAGATTTGCTGAATATTTCTTAAAGAGATGATTTGCTTTTTTATGAGTAATAATGTGGGATCCTGTGAATGAGTTTCTCACCTGCCTATTTCCCTGTTTATAGTGCACATTTTTCTTGTGAAAATAACTTGTTTTAAATGTGAAAATGATACATGCTTCTTATAGAAAGGTTTAAATCAATATAAGAAGGTATAACTGGCAGATACCTTTTTCACTGACTGCTTATCCTGGTATTTCTGTAATAATAATTGTTGCCACTTATTCATTGCTTATGAATGAAGCATGCTACATGTGTTATGGTGTTTAATTCTCAGAATAAATCTGGGTGGAATTTCCCCCATTTTCCTCATATGGAAATCTCACAGAGCTTAGGTAATTTTCCTAGCGTCCCACAGTTCTTGGCTACCAAGTGACAGAGGTAACAACTCAGGCTGTCTTGTTTCAAAACTTGTTCTTTTAACCATGTGATTACAATAGCTCTTTGAGGACTGGTGATCTGTGTGCCACAGTGGTCCCTGGGGACACACCCAGTGTCTGGCCCCTGCCCAAGTAGGCACCGTGGGCTGGCAAGACCTCAGAAGGGAATGGTGTGTATTCTTTTTTCTTATTGCTGCTCTGATTGGGTGTTTTTTGCTTCCTTATGTTCAAAGTTACTGATTTGATTCTCAGCTCCATCCATTCTACTGTTGATTCCCTGTAAATGATCTTTATTTCAGTTAGTGTATCCTTCATTTCTGATTGGTCCTTTTTCATGTTGTTGAGGTCTTCATTAAGTTCATTGAGCATCCTTATAACCAGTATTATATAAAATGTTAAAGGGTCTTCTTTAAGAAGAAGATAATAAAAACTATGAACAATAAAATAGCAATAAATACATATTTGTCAACAATTGAATCTAAAAAACAAAATAAGTGAACAAGCGAAACAGAAGCAGAATCATAGATACAGTGAACATTTCTTTTTTTTTTTTTTTTTTAATATATTTTATTGATTATGCTATTACAGTTGTCCCATTTCCCCCTTCACTCCCCTCCACCCTGTGCCCCCTCTCCCACCCACCTTCCCCCCCTTTAGTCCATGTCCATATGTAATACTTATAAGTTCTTTAGCTTCTACATTTCCCGTACTATTCTTGCCCTCCCCCGATCTATTTTCAACCTACATTCTATGCTACTTATTCTCTATACCTTTTCCCCCTCTCTCCTCCTCCCATCCCTACTGCTAGCCCCCCCTTGTGCCCTCTATTTCTGTGGTTCTGTTCCTATTCTAGTTGTTTACTTAGTTTCTTTTGGTTTTGCTTTAGGTGTGGTTGTTAATAATTGTGAGTTTGCTGTCCTTTCACTATACATGTCTTTTCTTTATCTTCTTTTCTTAGATAAGTCCCTTTAGCATTTCATAAAGTAAGGGCTTGGTGATGATGAACTCCTTTAATTTGACCTTATCTGAAAAGCACTTTATCTTCTCTTCCATTCTAAATGAGAGCTTTGCTGGATAGAGCAATCTGGGATGTAGGTCCTTGTCTTTCATGACTTGGAATATTTCTTTCCAGCCCCTTCTTGCCTGTAAGGTCTCTCTGGAGAAATCAGCTGACAGTCTGATGGGAACTCCTTTGTAGGTTACTGTCCCCTTATCTCTTGCTGCTTCTAGGATTCTCTCCTTCGTTTTTACCTTGCTAATGTAATTATGATGTGCCTTGGTGTGTTTCTTCTTGGGTCCAACTTCTTTGGGGCTCTCTGCGCTCCTTGGATTTCTTGGAAGACTGTTCCCTTTGCCAGTTTGGGGAAGTTCTCCTTTATTATTTGTTCAAATAACTTTTCCACTTGTTGGTCTTCCCCTTCTGGTACCCCTATAATTCGGATGTTGGAACGTTTAAAGGTGTCCTCGATGGTCTTAAGCTTTTCTTCGATTTTTTGAATTCTTATTTCATCATGCTCTCCTGCTTGGTTGATTCTATCTTCCTTCTGGTCCACTGTGTTGTTTTGAGATTCAGATTCCTTCCTTTCACAATTGGCTCTTCTCCGTGTGTCTTCCTGCATCCCTTTTATGGTAATCTGCATTTTTTCATGTAATTTGGATCCAAAATCCACCAGTTCCGTGAGCTTCCTGATCACCAGTGTTTTGAACTGTGCATCTGATAGATTGGCTATTTCTTGGTCACTCAAAAGAATGAGTCCTGGGGGTCTGATCTGTTCTGCTGGAAACATATCTTACGTCTTTCCCCGTCTCTCCTATTATTTTACTTATTTATTTATTTTTTCTCCGGTCTGGTCGCTCTTGTTACGGTGGGGGGCGGAGCCTTAGGTGTTCACCGGTGCTGGGCGCCGCAGTCGCTAGCTTGTGACGTTATATGTGGGGGCAGGGGCGGGAGCGGGGACAGGAGGGATCAATGGCGACCCTTCCGTTCTCCTGGAGTCAGACACTTCCCTGGGCTTCTGGGCTGTGAGCTCTGCCCTGATCCCTAGTCGCTGCCCCACTGATTACCCCAGCCGCCGCTTGCGTACTCAGGGATCACCGCTACACCACTGTGCTCGCTCCTGCGTCCCGGATTGCTGTTGCGCCGATTCTGCGCCAAATTTCCCCCGACCTCCGCGCGCCTGCGACCCGCGCCAGCCCCACGCCTGCTCGCTCGGCTCGTACTCCCCTACCAGTCTGGATGTACGGGTCTACTTCAACTTCTAGGCTGTCCGTCTTCCATTTAGATAAATCCTCTGACAGTTCTGATATTATGACTGCAAATCATTGTTGTAAATTATTGTTGCTCTGTTCTTGGTTGTGCGAGGAGGTACGGTGCGCCCACCTATTCCTCCATCTTCAGTTTCCTAGCCTTTCCTTGTACTGCTGCTGGTTAGCTACTGAGAAAGGCACGTGTACCCGAGTACGGCCAATTTTTCCAGGACAGGAGGACTTGTGCCGTGGGGCAGTGGGTGCACAGGTCCGGGCGGGAGCACAAAGTTCCGAGGCTCTGAATGTGGGGACCTTAGACTCTTTTCCCAGTCCGTTTCAGAGGTTCGTGCTCCCGGGCGACACTTCCTGGGCCGGAGAAAGGGCCGCGAAAAGACCCCCTACAGTGAACATTTTGATGGTTGTCAAATGGGAGGCGGTTGGGAGATGGGTGAAAAGGTTGAGGGGTTCAGAAGTGCACATTGGTGGTTAAAGAACTGTCACAAGTATAAAGTACAGCATGGGGGCATATAGTCAGTAATAGTCTAATAACTGTGTATGGTGTCAGATGGGTGTGAGATTTATCAGGATAATCACGTATATAAGTATGTAATGTCTGATTACTGGGTGTATACTGAAGCTAATACAGGGTCCGACACAAACACCCCCCCCTTTAATTACAAAATCCTTTATTACAAAATCATAAGCACATGAGTCTGTAACATAACAATATCACATTCAAGCCCACCATATGACATTTTAGGTGAAATGTTCAAATTAAAACTATAAATTATTACACCCATGGTATTACCCTACCAACCACACTGAAGCAGGCATTACTTCTGCGGTATAATCATGTATGCCAATTATAATTGATAATAAAAAAAACAATTAAGTAAATAAATAAATTTTTAAAAAACGGGAATAGTTTTATAGAGTGTTCCCCCCACCCCCAGGTACTTGGCCTTGGAGCTCCTCCTAGCTACAACAATGGTTCCTTTGCCCCGCAACATGGCAGGGAAGCAGAGCGTCTCTGGCTTCAAGGAATTGTTTAGTTTTTGTCTGCAGGAAGCTCTGTAGCAGCCAGTGTAGAACAAGCGCTGAAGGTGCCTCCTCAAATACTTCACTCTGTTCAAGACCTTAGCACCTTTGAACAACCTAAGTAGAGAACAAAATTCCCGACAGTTGAGTTCAATGGGTGTTAGCAATTAGATTTTCTTTTTAAGGAAGAAATGTATTGTTTCACATGAGAGCATAAAGGAAATGTGATTGGCTATGAGTTGGTAGTTTTTAAAACTAAAGTCCATGGAGTTCATTAGACTATTTTGTCTACTTTTGCTTCAGTTTGAAATTTTCCATAGTAAGAGGATTTTAAAAAATCTGTTTAAATGTTTGTAGCTTTCCTTATATGACTATAATAAATAACATTCTTTTCTTTTTTGTAGTGCTGCGCTGTGGCTTTCATTGAGAAATTAGATGCCCAGTCTTTGAATTTAAGTCAGGAAGATTTTGATAGATACATGTCTGGCCAGACTTCTCCCAGAAAGCAAGAATCTGAGAATTGGTCTCCTGATGCTTGTTTAGGTGTCAAGCAAATGTATAAGAACTTGGATCTCCTGTCTCAGTTGAATGAACGACAGGAAAGGATTATGAATGAAGCCAAGAAACTTGAAAAAGATCTAATAGATTGGACAGATGGAATTGCAAAAAAGGTTCAAGACATTGTTGAGAAATGTCCACTTGAAATTAAGCCCCCAAATCAGTCTTTAGCAGCTATTGACTCTGAAAATGTTGAAAATGATAAACTTCCTCCACCATTGCAACCTCAGGTTTATGCAGGATGATAAAAATGCACATGGATAGTATTTATTTGAACCTAAATTGTAGCTAGCCCTTACTACAGTCCACTGACCGAGTTATAGAATATAACTTAATTGTTTATAAATGTCAGAGAATTTTTAAAGGTACAGTTTGTAAGGATTGTTTTTGTTTTGTTTTGTTTTGTTTTTCCTGGCAGGGGAAGCTTAGTAAATAATAAAGTACTATTTATTTGAGTTACTGAAATAGATTCATTTAAGGCTTGTGTGAAGATTCTGTCTAAACCTGTTTTTTCCACGGTTTCCCTCTGTGCTTCCTCGTGGTGGTCAGTGTGGGGTAGACTGGGGTAAATAATTGACTCTTTAAGGGTAAAACAAATGAATGCTACAAAAATGTATGTTTAAGGGAATTCAATGGTACCACTACTCTGTAAGTTGAAATAATTTTATAATTGTAAAGATAGAAGATATATTGATAAGTAAGTATATAAAATTGTAAATATGTAAAGAAAAGGAATGGTGTGTGCTGTGCATGGCATTTCATGTGTTCATTGTCTTTGTTTAAAATAGTAGATTGAATGTTCGCCTTTAACACCATTGTATTTGGTTTGCCCACTAAAGTGAATGTTGAAGAGTGTAGACATACTCCCCTTAAAGTGTTGATTCCATCTTTAACAATATGGTAACCCTGACTTTGAGGTCCTATATAGCCAGAAACTATGACACTATTGGGGTTTGGGATAACTTAAGTCATATAAAATTGCTGCTCAGTATAGTCAATTGAAGGCTTTGATCCATGCTTCTCATACTTCTTTCCTCTCTGTATTCAGCAAATATTTATTGAGCTTGCCCTGGGTCAAAGGGCAGAGGCGTGAGTGGGGCCCTGCTGGTGAGAGCTAAAGTGCAGGGGGTACCTTTCACTTCCATAGTAGACTTTTGACTTTATGGACAAGCCAGACACATGTCATATAAACCTCTTTTGGGGTTCCTCAGTCTCAATACTGTTGACATTTGGGGCCTGAAGGGTTTTTGTTATGGGGGCTGCCCTGTGAATTATGGAATGTTTAGCAACATCTCTAGTCTCCATACCCACTAGATGCTAGTAGTACCCCCCATGGTAGTGAAAAATCATCTTCAGACATTGTTACCCAGTGGGGCAGGTTGGGGAGCTCAATTAACCACTGATCTCTTTTGTAAGCAAGAGAGTACTCCTGGCAGTTAATATTGACGGAACCAAAGAATACTGCATTGAATGCACAGTATAATGTTAACTGATACTGTTTCAATGAGGCTTTATAGCCACCGTCAGTGTGAAACTTCTTCTAATTCTAATGCAGCCTCTCATAACCTGAATATGCCGTTTATGATCCTCCTTCCCATCAGTGATTTCTGCACATCATCAGTGTGCCTGTGAAACGGCGTCATTCTTAGAGCACCATTCTTGAACAAGGTCGTGTCACGCAAAGAAAGTTTCCTTTGCTTTCCCAGTATACCTTGCTAATCATGTACCACAAATTCGTAGTGCAGTAACTTTGGAATAAAGCTAGGGTAAGCATAAGGCTTTTTATCCTTAAATTTACATATAAAATCCATGAAGTTGACACATCCATTGTCATAAAGCACTGAAGACATGAAGTGGTTCACTGAGTCAGCTGATCACCAAGTTCAAATAGAATGGAATGAGTTACTATCAAATACCAATGAGAATTCGTTCACAGAGTCTGCTCTTAGAAACATGGGCCCAATTGATTTTCATAGAGAGCTTTCCCCCTTTTTTCTTTTCTATGTACTTTCTAGGTGCTAATCCAGATATGCACATTCTTAATTCTCCTGGGAATAAATAGTTCTTTCAGTCATTGTATATTATGTTTGTTAAATAAAATGTGCATATCTGCCTCCCACTAAAGCTGTCTTTTGGTTTCTTACATATCTTTAAAGCAATTTGTTGAATTGACTTTTTTGCATATATTTATATTGGTTGAATACTTCAGGTATGGACTCTTTCTTGCCTAGGTAGAGGCTTAAACTTCTCTTAAGTTAGCATCAGTACTACGGCCAGAGTTTCTGTTTTCTTATCCAGAAAGTACTGATATTTTATGTACTATAAATATGATTACAATAAATCTTTGGAACAGAAGTCCTTATCAATAAAGTTTCATGATCCATTCCTCTTCCAGATTTTGGTTCTTCATCTTAGGAAAATGTACATTATTTTCATGTTAAAAAGATTTCCCTTTTTATCCACAGACATCATTGCCATACTTTGAGAAATTAGAGACATCCTATTTAAAAAAAAAATAGAAAGAGAAGGATGTTTGCTATCGCTACAGTTACACTGCTCTGGAAGGTTTACCCAAGGTGCTCAGTCTTCAGGCAGAAATAAAGGTAGAGGAGGAAAGAGTTAATCTAATAGAGAGCTGTTATAGCCTGGTGGTTGAGGACATAAACTTGAGCTAGAAGGCTTGAATTTGGTTTTGAATTTTGACTCTGCCACTTACCTTACTAGCTCTTTGGCCTTGGGCAGGTCTCTCCTGTTTCACATACCTTATCTGTGAACTGGGGATAAGAATAGTCCATGCTTCAGGGGGTGGTTGTGAGAAATAAATGACTTAGGACACTACCTAGCATTGCTAAGTGCTCAAGTGATAGCGATTATTTGTAGGTGATTTTTCTATGTAGGATACTTAACAATTGATATTGAAACTATTACCAAATTTCACTAGTGAGATATGAAATGTTAAAATAGCCATTAAAAGTAACTTTAGTATTCCCAGATAAGGTCAGGTTAAAGGAGTTCATCATCACCAAGCCATTATTATATGAAAGGAACTTATTAAAGGAACTTATCTAAGAAAAAGACAAAAAACATGAACACTAAAATAACAAACTCACAACTATCAACAAATGAACTTAAAAGAAAAGTACAACAATGAAAACAAAAACTAAGGAAACAACCGGAACAGGAACAGAATGAGAGAGATGGACATCACATGTTGGGAGTTCAGTGGGGAGGGGGAAGGGAGGAATAGGTGGGGGGAAAGGTACAGGGAAGAAGAAGCTTCTTAGATATAGGAAACAGAAGACTCAAAACTTATGCAACCCATGGACATAAACTAAGGTGGGGGATGCTGGAGGGTTGGGGGTGGAGCGGGGTAAAGGGAAAAATTGGGATAACTGTAATAGTATAATCAATAATAAAAAAAAAAACTAAAACACTCAGCAAAGTGGGAGTAGAGGGAGCATTCCTCAACATAATAAAGGCCATATATGAGAGACCTACAGCCAACATCATACTCAATGGGCAAAAATTAAAATCTTTTCCACTAAGATCAGGAACAAGATAAGGCTGTCCACTTTCACCATTTCTATTCAATATAGTACTGGAAGTTTTAGCCACAGCAATCAGACAAGAAAAAGAAATAAAAGGCATCCAAATCGGAAAGGAGGAAACAAAACTGTCACTGTTTGCAGATGACATGATAGTATACATAGAAAATTCTATAGACTCCACAAAAAACTGCTTGACCTAATAAATGAATTTGGCAAAACAGCGGTATACAAAGTCAATATCCAGAAATCAAAGGCATTTCTGTACACCAACAATGAAACAGCAGAAGCAGAGATCAAGAAAAAAATCCCATTTGAAATAGCAAAAAGAAAAATAAAATATTATTTTGGTTAGGACTAAACCTAACCAAAGAGGTAAAAGACCTGTATTCAGAAAACTACATAACACTCAGGAAAGAAATCAAGGAAGACACAAACAAATGGAAACATATACCGTGTTCATGGATTGGAAGAATTAATATCATCAAAATGTCCATACTACCCAAAGCAATTTACACATTCAATGCAATTCCTATTAAAGTACCAATGGCATATTTCACAGACATAGAACAAACACTTCAAAAATTTATATGGAATCAGAGACTTCCGGCAAGATGGAGGCATAGGTGGACGCACTGTACCTCCACGCACAACCAAGATTAGAACAACAACAATTTAGAGGCAGAATAACACCCAGAACTGATAGAGAATTTATCTGAATGGAAGTCGGACAGCCAAGAAGTTGAAGTAGACCCGTTCATCCAGACTGGTGGGAGGAGCTGAGACGAGTGCGGGTTGCAGCGTGTGGAGTGCGGGGAGAGCTGGGTGCCTAAGGCAACCAGGAGCGAGTAAGCCATCCAGGGAATGCAGCGGTGGACCCTGAGTATGCAAGCAGCAGCTGGCAGACCCAGTGAGGCTGCGATTGTGGAGCAGGGCAGAGCGCGCAGCCCAGGATCCCAGGGAAGGGATTGAGATCCTAGGAGAGTGGGACTGTTGCCATTGTTCCCTGCCGCCCCCGCCCCCACATGCAACGTCACAACCTAGCAACTGGGGTGCCCAGCCCCGGTGAGCACCTAAGGCTCCACCCCTCACTGTAACAAGAGCAACCAGACCAGAAAGAAAAAAAAGAGCAATGGCTCAAATAGAAGAACAAATCAGTGCCCCAGAACTCATCCTTTTGAGCGACCAAGAAATAGCTAACCTATCAGATGCACAGTTCAAAACACTGGTGATCAGGAAGCTCACAGAATTGGTTGGTTTTGGGCGCAAATTAGATGAAAAAATGCAGGTTACCATAAAAGAGATGAAGGAAGATGCACAGAGAACCAACAGTGATAAGAAGGAAACTGGGACTCAATAGAGTGGACCAGAAGGAAGAAAAAAGAAACCAAACAGGAAATAATGAAGAAATAAGAATTTTAAAAAATGGGGAGAAGCTTAAGAACCTCCAGGACATCTTTAAACGTCCCAACATCCGAATTATAGGGGTACCAGAAGGAGAAGAGGAAAAGCAACAGATAGAGCACATATTTCAACAAATAATAAAGGAGAACTTCCCCATTCTGGCAAAGGAAATCCAGGAAGCTCAGAGAGCCCCAAAGAAGTTGGACCCAAGAAGAAACACATCAAGGCACATCATAATTACATTAGCCAAGGTAAAAACGACGGAGAGAATCCTAGAAGCAGCAAGAGATAAGGGGACAGTAACCTACAAAGGAGTTCCCATCAGACTGTCAGCTGATTTCTCAAAAGAGACCTTACAGGCAAACAGGGGCTGGAAAGAAATATTCCAAGTCATGAAAGACAAGGACCTACATCCCAGATTGCTCTATCCAGCAAAGCTATCATTTAGAATGGAAGGGCAGATAAAGTGCTTCTCAGATAAGGTCAAGTTGAAGGAGTTCATCATCACCAAGCCCTTATTTTATGAAATGTTAAAGGAACTTACCTGAGAAAAGAAGATAAAGAAAAAACATGAATAGTAAAATGACAGCAAACTCACAATTATTAACAACCACACCTAAAGCAAAACCAAAAGAAACTAAGCAAACAACTAGAACAGGAGCAGAACCACAGAAATGGAGATCTCATGGAGGGTTAGCAACAGGGGAGTGGGAGGAGGAGAGGGGGGAAAAGGTACAGAGAATAAGTAGCATAGATTGTAGGTTGAAAATAGATAGGGGGAGGGTAAGGTTAGTATGGGAAATGTAGAAGCTAAAGAACTTATAAGTATGACACATGGACATGAACTAAAGGGGGGAAGGTGGGTGGGAGAGGGTGTACAGGGGGGGGAATGGGACAACTGGAATAGCATAATCAATAAAATATATTTAAAAAAATTATATGGGATCATAAACGACCCCAAATAGCTGCTGCAGTTTGGAGAAAGAAGAGTAAAATAGGAGGGATCACAATACCCGACACTAAACTATACTACAAGGCCACTGTAATCAAAACAGCCTGGTACTGGCATAAAAACAGGCACATAGACCAATGGAACAGAACAGAGAACCCAGAAATAAACCCAAGTCTCTATGGTCAATTAATATTTGACAAAGGAGGCAGCAACATAAAATGGAGTAAAAATAGCCTCTTCAACAAATGGTGTTGGGAGAACTGGACAGCCATGTGCAAAAAAATGAAACTTGAGCACCAACTTACACCATATACAAAAATAAAGTCAAGGTGGATAAAAGACTTAAATATAAAACATGACACCATTAAAATCCTAGAGGAGAACGTAGGTAGGAAAATCTCAGATATTTCACACAGAAACTTTTTTACTGACTTGTCCCCTAGAGCAAAGGATGTAAAGGAAAGAATAAACAAATGGGACCTCATCAAAATTAAAAGCTTCTGCACAGCTAAAGAAAACTATCAAAATTAAAAGAGAACCAACTCTATGGGAAAACATATTTGCCAATGATACCTCAGACAAGGATTTAATCTCCAAAATATATAAAGAACTCACACGACTGCACTCTAAGAAGACAAGGAATCCAATTAAAAAATGGGCAAAGGACTTGAACAAACACTTCTCCAAGGAGGACATACAGAAAATCCAAAGACACATGAAACGATGTTCAATATCGCTAGCTATCAGAGAGATGCAAATTAAAACCACAATGAGATACCACTTCACACCAGTCAGAATGGCCATCATAAACAAAGCAACAAACAACAAGTGTTGGAGAGGTTGTGGAGAAAAGGGGTCCCTAGTGCACTGTTGGTGGGACTGCAGACTGGTACAACCATTATGGAAAGCAGTATGGAACTTTCTCAGAAAACTAAAAATGGACCTGCCTTTTGACCCAGCAATTCCACTGCTGGGACTCTATCCTAAGAATACTAAAACACCAATCCAAAAGAACCTATGCATCCCAATGTTCATAGCAGCACAATTTACAATAGCTAGATGCTGGAAGCAACCAAGATGCCCATCAGTAAATGAATGGATCAAAAAACTATGGTACATTTACACAATGGGATTTTATGCAGCAGAAAGAAAGAAGGAGCTCCTACCCTTTGCAACAGCTTGGATGGAGCTGGAAACCATTATGCTAAGCGAAACAAGCCAGGCAGTGAAAGACAAATACCATATGATCTCACCTTTAACAGGAACCTAAACAACAAAACAAAGAAACAAGCAAAATATAACCAAAGACACTGAAATAGAGGACAGGCTGACAGTGACCACAGGGGAGAGTAGAGGGAATTTCAGGGGACAGTGGGAAGGGTTCACAGGAACAAACTTAAAGGACACACGGACAAAAACTAGGGGGAGGGTGGTAATGGGAGGGAAGGGGGGAGGGTTGGGAGGTGGGGCTGGATTGGGAGTAAAAGGGAGAAAACTATTTGAACAACGATTAAAATAATTTTTTTAAAAATAAGCTTTAAAAAAGATGGGGGAGAGGGACTGGTACATCTAAGGAACATGAAGAAATTGAGTCAAGACTCCGGAGTGTGACAGAAGGCTTAAGAGGCATAAAGGAAGCAGATGTTTGGGGTCCCTAGAAGCCACACTGAAGGTTGGACTTCACTTGGCAGGCACTGGGCAACCAGTGAAACCTCTCACCAGCACGGGGACAGCTTTGTGTTTGGAGAGATCTTGGTCAGCAGAGGATGGGCTGGATGTGGAGGCTGCTGCAGTGATGCAAGTAGGTGATGCTGGTGGCCTGGACACTGGCTATGAGGGTGAGACATTGGGAGGAGAAGCAACAGGATGTAGGAATGAAAAGAGTGAAGACGGTGCTTCTACTTTTCGCAGTTGGTTGGCTGGTTCTGTTCATATAATGGGGAACCAAGAGCAGGCTTGTGGGGGAGATCATTTGGGCAATGTGAAGTACTGGTGAGGCTCCCAAGGGGAGGTATGGACTGGGCAGTGGATGCATGGGTCTGAAGCTCAGGAGAGAGGTCTGGGATACAGACGTGGGGCCATCAGGACTTTAAAGCTTGTGAGAGCTGCTGGAAGAGATGACATCCAAGGGAAGATGGCCTGGGACAGAACCCCGAGGAGCACCACCAGTATTTCAGAATCAAATAGAATTGGAGACAGGATATCCTGAAAGCTGAGAGAGAAGTAGTCAGCATCAAAAGCAGATGAGACTCAAAAGGTTAAACAGTTACCATTTGAACTGGCAATTCCATTCCCAGCTGTATACACAAGAGAACTGAAAACATAGGTTCAGTTCTCAGGACTGAAAGCACAGAAGTTTATACACAGACATTCATAGCAGCATTATTTGTAATAACTGAAAAGTGGAAACAACCCAAAGGTCCAACAGCAGATGAGAAAATACACTGAATGTGGTCTTATCCATACAGTGGTGTATTACTGAGTCATAAAAAGGGATGAAGTACTGACACATACTATAATGTGGATGAACCTTGGAAACATATTAAATGAAAGTTGCCAGTCAAAAAAAAATTGTTATCAAAGAGTACAAATATAAATGGAAAGTAAATAAGCACTTTTCAGTGAAGGATGATAAATATTTGGTCTTTCTTTGCTTAAATAAAAATAGTTATGTAGTGCAAAAAAATATATTGTATATAAACCATCAATGAACAGGTAGAGACCAAATATGGAATGCAATATTATTTACAAATACTCAAGAATCAACATATTAATGCAGTAATTTTCAACCCTTTCTATTTCATGGCATACATATACATTATTAACATTCTGCAGCACACCAAAAAACTTGTTTGCCAATCCAACAACAACAAAAAAGGTACAATTTTTATTTATTCACCCTGGACAGCTACTGTTGTGTTGGCTGTTGCCATTTTTTAAATTTGACAATCTAAGGGAAAAGAGGTCAGTGCCCCTGACTAAATAGTCAGGTGTTGCATGTTTTAAAAAATCTTACAGCACACCAGTGTCTACAGTACACCAGTTGAAAATTGCTGTATTAAGGTATAAATATAATAAGGCGTGATATACTTCTGATGAAGATGGTGGAGTAGGTAAATGCTGAACTTGCCTCCTTTCACAGCTACATCAAAATTACAATGAAATTATAGAACAATCATCACTGAGAACCACCTGAAGGCTAGCTGAACAGAAGTCCTATTACTAAGGATATAAAGAAGAAGCCACATCAAGACTGGTAATGTGACAGGGTGCAGCCAAGGGGGGGCCTCAAATAGGGATTTGTAATGGGATCCAGAACTCAAGGTGTCCAGGAAATATTAGAAAAATATATATAGGATGTCCTCACTCCCACAAGTCTGAGCTGGGGGATGGGACACACAGAGCAGGGTCATTGAGAGCTGTTTTGTACAGCAACAGCTTTGCAGCTAACCTCTGGCATGGTCATTTAACACATCTATAACCTTTAACTGGTTTTATGGCTATGTTAAATAGCTGTGGCCATGCTTTGAGTCAGGGGAATGGAAGTGACTTCCACCCAAGATGTAACTGGGGGGGCCCACTCCCCCTGGTTACAGCACCTGCATGAGAGCTTGCAGAAGATTTGTTCCACACCATGAGACCACACCTGCCCAGACTCACTATAGCAGCTGGAAGAATACAGGAATGCTGGCAGGTGTGGCCAATTGTGAAAGGAGTTGGAGGTGGGGCTGCAGAGGAAGATCGGTGTGGGGATTTAAACCCAGGCACAGCAGCCATGTGAGAGAGGATCACTCGGCTGTGACAGTAGAAAAGAGAACCACTCAGCTTTGGCAGAGTGGGGACCCTGTAGCTTTGGGGTGCTCCCTTTTGCCACGTGGCTTAGGAAGCAGGAGAGACTTTGCCTGGAAGAAAAGGGGTGAAAGGACTCTTGCTGGTTGGCCATGAGAAGACGCCACATGGCTTTGGATTGACTTCAGATTGTGGTGGTGACACAGCTGATGGTGCCAGGAGCCCAAATCATGGACTTTGGCTTCTTTTCCTGAGATACGGTACCCCGGACTAGGGCAGGGGGAGAAGGAGGGACTGCGTGCATCTGTGGGTATTCTAAAGGACTTTAGTATTTTAATGAAGACATTAAGTCACTACTCTAAGTCTGTATAGCTTTAAATAAATATTTTCTTTCCTTTTCACAAATCTCTGGCATTGAGAGACTTCTTTCCTCTGGCGGTGGGCATAGCGAACCTAGTGGGGGGTCCTTTTGATACTAGTATGTTGTATGTTGTACCCCCCTTTGGCTCTGTTCTGTAACAGTAAGAGGGTAGAGACCCAGAACAGGCAGGTGCCATGCCCATGGTGTGGCAATTAAGAACTAGGAGGGACATAGCCTCTGTGAATATACCTCCTGAGGAGCAGGGATTCCCAGCCCCACACTCAGTTCCCCATCCTGTGACAGCAGTGTTGGGAAGGAGAGTCCCCAGAACAGCTGGCAGTAAAACCCAGCAGGAACTGTGGCTGAGTGAGACAGAGGACTGCTAAAGACTAAGGTATTGCATGTCTTACAGGGACCGTGCACAAACTCAGGCAGTCTGAGCTCCAGCAAATGGACAGTAGCTTAAAAAGGACCATGAGTATATGGGGAGATGAACTGACTAGCTTTAGAGTGAGGGTTGGAGGGGCAGAGGTCTGAGCAACACTGTTTGGGACAGAGGTGCTGACAGTCACCATTGCTACTTTGATGAGTGTCCCCTGCCACCCAGCCAGTCAGATACAGACAGGCCCCAAATCTGAGCTGTCTGTTAACAAGGCTAACTCAGTTTGCCCCACCCTGGTGATTTCCTAAGGCCCTGAACCAACCAACTGACCCACCCATCCTGGGCCTCCATCAGCAGTTCCTCCAAACAAATGGCTGCCTAGGCTCAGCTAGGCATGAAAATCTTTCAAAAGTCCACAAACCCCAAACAAGCAGTAGCTGGACTCAGCATGCTCTGTAACCCTTACTAAGTGGCGCCAGGTGGAGATTGGTAATCAACTTGCAAGTCCCATCAGGTGGCCTCCAGCCTGGCATAAGTGATGCCAAGTCTTGGCTTGGAATGTAGCTTCAACAAGCATCCATAGGCCCAGCAGAGATGAACTTACTTCACACTGTGATGCCCACCAATACATCCTAAGCTCAGCACTAGTGACAGCCAGCTTGGGTTCACAGCATACCTTATCCTGAGTACCTCCAAGCCCAGCACAAGAGACAACGGAATGCAGATCACTTTGTAGCTCTTAGCAGGCAGCCCCAAGTAGGACACAAGTGGTAGCTGAACTTGGCTTGCACTAGAGTCCCCACCAAGAGGCTCCAGACCCAACAAACTTGGTGGCCACTTTCAGACCACACCAGAGCATCACGGAACCACCTCCAAAAACAACACACCCATAGGGGAAATGTGGGTGGCACTAGAGCCCCACTGATGGGACTCCTCTGTGGGGTCAACCCCTGGAAAACAGCATGTCTCCAGTAGTCATGGCTAGCACTAACAACCGGTCAGCCTGAGGATTAAACTTGTCCACTGGTGTGCCGACATCAGCCAGTGCTCAACAGCCATGTGAGGAGACGCACAACCACACAAGACATGCACCTGGAGCGCCTGAGCTGGTGCTCCTCCCTAAAGCTACACCTCTTACAGAAAGCTGCTCTGCCAAGGCTGGGACACATAACAGATTGACCTAATGCATAAAAACAAGCACAGGGAGTCAGCCAAAAAGAGGAGACAAAAAACTGTCTGAACTGAAAGAAAAGTACAAAACTCCAGAAAGAGAACTAAACAAAATGGAGGTAAGCGATCTATCAGATGCAGAGTTCAAAACACTGGTTATAAAGATACTCAATGAAGAAGGGAAAGGAATAGATAAACTCAGTGAGAGCTTCAATAAAGAAATAGAAAATGTAAGGAAATAGACAACATAAGAAAGAATAAGTAGCCCTGGCTGGCATAGCTCAGTGGATTGAGCGCGGGCTGTAAACCAAAATGTCGCAGGTTCGATTCCCAGTCAGGGTACATGCCTGGGTTGCAGGCCAGGGCCCCCAGCAACTGCACATTGATGTTTCTCTCTCTTTCTTTCTCCCCTCCCTTCCCTCTCTAAAAATAAATAAATAAAATCTTTAAAAAAAAACACAAATACATAATACATGCTTCGGACATCTGGGCTGAATACAGCAAATGCCAATGCAGCACTCAGGAAAAAGCCAAAGCAAGTGGAGGGACATATTGTGCTCAGAGACTGGGATGCTGGCATGGTAAAGATACCAGTTCCCCCCAAACCGATCTGTAGGGTTAATGCGATTTCTGGCAATACTCAGCAAACATTTTTGTACATATAAATGAACTTTTACTAAAATTGATATGAAAAAGAAAAGGATTCAGAACACCCTAGCAACTTTTATAATGAAGGATAAAGTTGAAGAAGTCACTTTATCTAATTTTAAGATGTGCTGTTAGAGTAATTAAGACAGTTTCAGTGTTAGTTGAGGCACAGACACATAGATGGATGGAACAGAATAAAGAACATAAATTGGACACATAGAAGTATGGACAACTGATTTTTTCCAATTGATTTTTGACAAAGGTATAAAAACAATGGAATGGAAAAAGGATAGACTCAACTTAAGGTGTTGTAGTAATTGGACATTTATAGGGAAAAATGAACTTGTACCTAAATATATGTATCATAACTTCTATAGTACTTTTAGAGGGAAACAGAAAATCTTTGGAAGCCTAGGGTTAGGCCAAGAATTCTTAGACATGACACCAGAAGTATGATCCATAAAAGAAAAAAGATTGATAAATGGAACTTAATCAAAATGGAAAACTTTTGATCTATGAAGGACCCTGTTAACAGAACGGAAGTACAAGCTAGAGATGGCAAAAAAGTTTTCACAAATTACATATCCAAGGAATGACTAATATCCATGGTATATAATGAACACTCTGAACTCAACAATTAAAGAATTCAATTGGAAAATGGCCAAGACTTGAACAGAAACCTAGCCAGGAAGACACATACAAGATCATTTAATGGGGAAAACACAGTTTTTGTGGTTTTTTCTTTTTCAGGAAATGGTGCTGGGAAAACTACCTATCAATGTTCAAAAGAATGAAATTGGGAGGGTGACATCAGCATCAGCATGGATTGAGAAGACCCTTCTGTGTTCTTTCCTGAATGTTACAAGTCAGACAACTAGTCACAAGTGAGCAAAGGACCCCCTGCTCAACAAAGAAACAGGTCTGAGGGACCCAAGCACAAGGCATCTGCAGATGGGTATGTCGGAATGAGTGGCGGAGGCGGAACAAGGGAGGACAGAGACAGGGCTGCAGAAGCAGTTGGGAGCCCTTGGGAGCTGCTCCCAGCTGGCTTGGCAGCAGTGGAGGAGGCAGCTGCAGCCCTCACATGGCAGCCCAGGGATAGCAGAGGCAGAGCAGCATTCCTCCCTGTGTAGCCAGTGCCCATCACGGCTAACCTGGTGAGGGTGAAGATGCGGCCCAGTGGTGTGGCTGCCACCACTAGCAAGAAGGCAAAGCCTCAGGCTCGTGAATTCACCTCCCCGCTCGCAGCAGAACCTGGTAGGGGCCATGGAGATGTTTTGAATAGCACAGCATCATGGGCAGCCTCTGGCTACAAGTAGGCAGTGCCAGGAACTTACAGGTCTGAATTGCCACGACCCTGCCACATCCCACCATAGGGATGATGACAAGATACTGAGGTGACCTGGACACGGAGGGAACATCCATCACCTCAGGAATTATGGGACAATCTACACAAATGAGGAGACACTGCTCCACCCAGATCCAAAAAGTGCCATTAGTCCAAGTAAGAGAAAAAGAATACTTGAGAGTCTGGTCAAAACAGAGACATAGGTAGACACACTTCGCCTCCTTGCACAACCATAAGAAGGATCACAACTAACCTTGAAACAAAAAACAAAAACACTCAGAACCGCCAGAAAATCGAAGTGCGTGGAAGTCTGACAACCAAGGATTTAAAGAAGCCACATTCATCCAGAACAGTAGGAGGGGCAGAGACAGGAAGTAGGAGTGGACAGGACATGGTTTGTGGTGGCGAGGTCTCAGTGGCCAAGGAACAGGTGGTCCCATGTTCCTGTGTGGTAGATAAAAATTGGGGAGGACACCTGGGGAGCCAGCGATCCCAGCCCCAGGCCAGACCATGCAGCCCAGGGTTCCAGCGCTGGGAAAATAAAGCCTCATAACTTCTGGCTATAAAAACTGGGGGAAGGGGTGATGGAAGAAACTGCCAGGCTCTAAAGAGAATCTGTTCAAAGGGCCTTCATGGTCTTGAAGCATGCACAAACCCACCCACTCGGAGAACCAACACCAGGGCAATAGCTAGAGAGGTGCTAGTCACATGCAGGAAGTGAGAGAGGTGACTGGAGGCAGGATGAGTGCCAAGCAAGCTTCCAGCAGCCAGGCAATGTCATTGTTCCTTCTCCAACCCCTCCCCCACATACAGAGCTGCCAAGAGGTGAAGCTGCTTGCCCCACCCTGGCGAATACCTAAGGCTCTGCCCCATACAACTTGTTAGGTGTGCTAAGACAGGGAGTCAAAGCAGCTCTCCCTAATACACAGAAACAAACACAGGGAGGCTCCCAAATTGAGGAGACAAAGAAATGTGGCCCAAATGAAAGAACATATCAAAACTCCAGAAAAAGAACTAAACAAAATGGAGATAGTCATCCTATCAGATGCAGAGTTCAAAACACTGGTGATAAGGATGCTCAGAGAACTCACTGAGCATGGCAAAAGCATAAGGGAAGAAATGAAGGCTATGCTAAGTGAAATAAAGAAAAATCCACAGGAAGCCAACGGTGAAGGTAAGGAAGCCAGGATTCAAATCAGCAATTTGGAACATAAGGAAAAAATAAACAGTCAACCAGAATGTAATGAACAAACAAGAATTCAAAGACAAACAAACAAACAAAACAAAACAAACTCCAAAGAGAGAATATGAAGACTCTGGGACATCCCCAAACATGCTGACATCCAAATCATAGGGGTGCCAGAAGGATAAGAGGAAGAGGAAGAAATTGAAAACTTATTTGAAAAAAGAAAAGAAGGAAAAGTTCCCTAATTTGGCAGAGGAAATAGACATACAAGTCCAGGAAGCACAGAGAATTTGGACAAGTTGGACCCAAAGAAGTCCACACCAAAACACATCATAATTAAGCTGCTGAATTTTAAAGATAAAGAGAGAATCTTAAAAACAGCAAGAGAAAAGGAGACAGTTACCTATAAAGGAGTTCCCACTAGACTATCAGCTGATTTCTCAAAAGAAACTTTGCAGGCAAGATGAGACTGGCAAGAAGTATTTGATGTTATGAAAGGTAAGGACCTACAATCAAGATTACTCTATGCAGAACAGCTATCAATTAGAATGGAAGGGCAGATAAAGTGCTTCCCAGACAAGGTAAAGCTAACAAAGTTCATCATCACCAAGTGCTTAGTATATGAAATGTTAAAGGGACTTACTTAAGAAAAAGAAGATCAAAACTAAGAACATTAAAGTGACAACAAACTCACAACTATAAACAACTGAATCTAAAAAATAAAAACAAACTAAGCAAAAGGAACAGCATCATAGGTATGAAGATCATTTGGAGAATTATCAGCTTGGAAGGGGAAAGGGAAAAAGGTGCAGGGAATAAAGAGCATAAATGGTAGGTGCAAAATAGACAGGGGGATGTTAAAAACAGTATAGGAAATGGAGTAGCCAAAGAACTTACATGCACGGCCCATGGACATGAATTAAGGGGGGGAATTGCTAGAGGGAAGGGGGTCCCTGGTGGAGGGGTATAAAAGGAAGAAAAAATGGGGACAACTGTAATAGTATTAATCAATAAAATATACTTAACAACAACAAATACTTAAGCTATAGCACCATCTACTGGCAAACAAAAGGAAGATCTATACTTATCAACCAGCTGAAATAAGCAAAATGGTACTTCAAAAAGAAGAGTTCACTATCTCAAATGCTCAAGCAGAAAAACAATCCAACAATGAATAACCAAGGTGGCAAGGTTGCTCAGAAAGAACGTTAAAAGTCTCCAGAAACCAAACTCAAAGACATGGAAGACTGTCTCAACAAGATACAAGAAAACTCAGAAAGGCAGTTCAATGAGTTATGGTCTAAAACGAATAAACAAAAGGAGTGCTTTACCAAAGACATTGAAACTATTTTTAAAAACCCTGAAATTCTGGTGCTGAAGAGCTCAATAAATGAGACGAAGAGTGAGTTAGAGAGCATGGGAAACAGGGAAGACCAGGTGGATGTGAGAATTAGTAAGTCCTAATGTAGAAATCCCAGATGGAAGAAGAGAAAAAAACGTAGTTTAAAAAAGTGAAAGAACTCTTCAAGAACCGTCTGACTCCATTAGAAAAAGCAACACAGGAGAAACGAGTATATCAGAAGCAGAAGAAAAGGAGAAGGGAACACAGGGCCTGTTCAAACAAATAACCAATGAGAACTTCCCAAACCTGTGGAAAGGGCTGGACCCTGAAATTCAAAAAGCTAACAGAATACCAAGTCACCTCGGTGAAAAAGACATTCTCCAGGGTACATTATATTAATACCCTCCAAAGTTAATTACAGAGAAAGAATTCTCAAGGCAGCCTGAAAAAAAAAAGACTGTAACCTACAAAAGAAACCCCATTAGGATATCACCACAATTTTTAGCATATGCAAATCAATTAATGTGATATACCACATGAACAAAATAAAAGGTAGAATTAGAGTATCATATGAATAGATGCAGAAAAAGCACTCTTTAAGATAAAACATTCATTTATGATTAAAACACTCAATATAATGTGTACAGAAGAAAAGTACCTCAACCTAATAAAAGCCATATATGACAACCTTTCAGCTAACATCATAATCCATGGTGAAAAACCAAAAGCTTTCCCTCTAAGAGCAGGATCAAACTAGAAGCCCACTCTCACCACTGTTACTGAACACAGTACCAGAAGTCCTAGACAGAACAACCAGGCAAGAAAAAGAAATAAATTAAATAAATAAATAAATAAATAAATAAAAGAAGACTAGACTTCAGGTAGCAAGCACACAATACAGAATACAGATACTGTTTTTTAAAGTTGTACACCTGAAATTTATATAATGGTATTATAAACGTTATTCCAATAAATGTAGTAACAATTTTTTAAACAACAAAAAGCTAAAAAAAAATTCTAGAAGAAAACAGGAGAACATCTTTGTGTCTTTGTATTGTGCAAAGATATCTTAGATTCAATATTCAGAAGACAATTTATAAAAGAAAAAATGTATGAATTGGACTTCATCAAAGTAAAAAAACATGCTCTTTAAAACATCACTCTTAAAAGAAAGAAAAGATAAGCTACCAACTAATAGAAAACCTTTGCAAAACATATTTCTGCTTTAGAATGAAGAGCTCTCAAAACTCTACAATAAAACGCAAACAACCCAATTAAAATTTGGCAAAAGATTTAAACACACACTGCACTAGAGAAGATATATTGATGACCAATAAGCACATGAAAAGATGGTTTATTGCATTAAAACCACAGTGAAATATGACTTTATACCTACCAGAATAACTAAAGTTTAAAGATCAGCCATACCAAGCATTGGCAAAAAGAGGAATAACTGGAACTCTCATAAATTGTGTGTAGGAACAATTTGACATTTTCTTCAAAAGTTAAACATACACCTACCATATGATCCAGTTATTTTGATTTTAGGTATTTAGCCAAGAGAGAAGGAAATACATGTCCATACAAATCCTTGTACATAAAGGTTCATAAAAATTTTATTTGTAATAGCTAAAAAACTGGAAACAGCCCATATGTCCATCAGCAGGTAAATGAATAAATACATGTAATACATTCATAAAATGGATATATTAAATGCTATTCCACAGTAAAAAGCAGACCATTGAAACTCACAACATCACAGATGAATCTCAAAATAATTATGCCGAGTGAAAGAACCAGACAACAGTGAAAACCTCATGTTTCTATTTTTATAGAACTCTAGAACATTATATGTGACTTCTCCCTTGAAACAAAAAGGAAAGCTTGTAAAACAAACATTGAACTTTACCTAAAGTATACATGCTGAAGTAGTTAGGGTAAAGTGTACTGAGTTTACTCAGTAAACTTTGAGATCCATCAAAAACTATGGTTAATATACATGAATTAGAGGAATAGGAAAATGGACAGTTATAAGACAAGTATAGTAAAGTGTTAATGGTAGAATCCTGTTTACCTTATTTCAATCATTTTGTACTTTTGAAAACAGATGGGAAAATCTTTGTGACATAAACTCTATCAATGATGTCTTAGATGTGATTCCAACAGCACAACAACAAAAGACAAAAATAGACAACCGGACTTCAAAATTTAAACATTTTTGTGCATCAAAGTACAGCAACAAAGAATGAAAATACAACTCACAGAATGGGAGGGACAGGTTTTATAAGCTGTATAAATTTATTATTTTTATTTTTAAGTATTTTTATTGATTATGCTATTACAGTTTTCCCAGTTTTTTCTCCATTTATCCCCCCTCACCCTCCCCCAACCCTCTAGCATCCCCCCCGCCCCACCACCACCTTAGTTCATATCCATGGGTTGTCCATATAAGTTCTTTGAGTCCTCTGTTTCCTATGCCATTTTTTTATCTTTCCCCATCTATTTTATGCCTACTAATTATGCTTCTTCTTCCCTGTACATTTCCCCCCTTATTCCTCTCTCCCCCTCCCCACTGAAATTCCTCCATGTGATGTCCATTTCTCTGGTTCTGTTCCTGTTCTAATTGTTTGCTTAGTTTTTGTTTTCATTGTTTTTCTTTTCTTTTAGGTTCATTTATTGATATTTGTGACTTTGTTGCCATTTTACTGTTCATATTTTTGGTCTTCTTTTTCTTAGATAAGTCCCTTTAACGTTTCCTATAATAAGGGCTTGGTGATGATGAACTCCTTTAACTTGACCTTATCTGGGAAGCATTTTTATCTGCCCTTCCATTCTAAATGATAGCTTTGCTGGATAGAGTAATCTTGGATGTAGGTCCTTGCCTTTCATGACTTTGAATACTTCTTTCTAGCCCCTTCTTGCCTGCAAGGTTTATTTTGAGAAATCAGCTGATAGCCTTATAGACGCTCCCTTGTAGGTAACACTCTTCTTTCCTCTTGCTTCTTTTAGGATTCTCTCTTTATCTTTAATCTTGGGTAACTTAATTATGATGTGCCTTGGTGTGTTGCTCTGCGTCCAACTTCTTTGGGACTCTCTGGGCTTCCTGGACTTCCTGGAAGTCTATTTTCTTTGCCAGATTGAGGAAGTTTTCCTTCATTATTTGTTCAAATAAGTTTTCAATTTCTTGCTGTTGTTCTTCTCCTTTTGGCACCCCAGTAATTCAGATATTGGAACATTTCAGGTTGTCCCAGGGTTTGTAAGACTCTCTTCACTTTTTTGAATTCTTGTTTCTTCATTTTGTTTTGGTTGGATATTTATTTTTTCTTTTGTTCCAAATTGTTGCTTTGAGTCCTGGTTTCCTTCCTGTCACTCTTGGTTCCCTGGATATTTTGCTTTATTTCACTTTGGGTATCCTCCATTTGTTCTTTCATTTTTCGACCAAGCTCAATTAGTTCTGTGAGCATTTTGATTACCAGGGCTCTAAATTCTCCATCAGATAGGTTGTCAGTCTCCTCATTGCTTAGTTCTCTTTCTGAGGTTATGCCCTGTTCTTTCATTTGGGCCATATTTCTTTGTCTCGGCACACCTGTGAAGTTATAACGGGGCAGAGCCTTAGATATTCACCAGGGCAGGGCAAACCTCCTTGCTACACACTGCCTGTGGGGGGGTGGGATGCCAGAGAGGGAACAGTGAAGCTTACCTGCTTGTCTGTAGCGCACTTTCCGTAGCGTAGGACTCTTGTGTGAGACTGGGAGTTTCTCCCACTGCAGTGACCACTGTATCAACTCTGAGTCTCAGTTTCCCCTCAGTCAGCCCCACCCATGCATCGCCAATCCCCTAAGGTCTGCCGATTTGCCATGTTTTTTCTCCTCCAGCCAGCCGGAGTAGTCCGCCACCTTACCAGTCTGGTTGTTCTGATTGGTTTTTTCTTTAATTCCTTGGTTGTCGGAGTTCCATGCAGTTTGATCTTCTGGCACTTCTGGTTGTTTATTTATTTTAAATTGGTTGTTATCTTCCTTTTGGTTGTGCAAGGAAATGAAGGGTTTCTACCTACACCTCCTTCTTGGTTGGACTTCCTAAACTGTATAAATTTAATGTACATATTGCAATGAATCTGAAGATGAATGTACATCCATGAAACTATCACTATCATCCAGGCCATAAACATCTATCACCTCCTAAAGTTTCCTCCCATATGATTTACTATTGTCATTATTTGTGTGTGTGTGTGTATGTGTATGTATGTATTAAGAACACTTAACATAAGATTTACCCTCTTAGAAAAATTGAAGTATATAATGTAGTATTGTGAGCTATTGGTTCTATGCTGCATAGCAGATCTCCAGCACTGATTTACCTTGCATGACTGAAAATTTGTACCACTTGACCATTACCTCCCCATTTCCTCCTTCCCCAAGCCCCTGGCAATCACCATTCTACAGAAGAAAATCTTTGCAGATTATATACCTGGTAAGGGTTTAATATCCAGAATATACAAAGCACTCCTTTGTAGCAACAATTAAAAAATTCAAAATGGGCAAACAACTTGAATAGACATTTCTCCAAAGAAAACATACAAATGCCCATAAGCACATGAAAAAATTCTGAACATCACTAGTCATTGGACAAATGCAAATCAAAACCAGAGTAGATACCACTTCACACCAATCAGGATGACTATGTCAGAAAAGCAGAAAATAACACGTGTCGACAAGAATGTGGAAAAACTGTTATTCTGGTGCATTGTTGCTGGGAATGTAAAACGGTGCAGTCACTATGAAAAGTATTTTGGTGGCTTCTGAAAAAGTTAACTGTTGGGAACCACCCTGCCTGGTATCAGAAGCTGTAACCCCCGCCTAGGCTAAGGCTAAGGGAACACCCTTGGAACCATAAGCCAGCAAGGAGACAAAAGCTAATCTCCCTGGCAGGAGCGCTGCTTTTGCTGCTTCATTCATAACTGAACCCCAAAGCTTGGTCGATTAGCCAAAGACGGGTAAGATTCCCCAAGGGGGGAATGACCTAAGACAGGCACGATCACGTGGGAGGCCCCCAAAAGAAGGATGTTGGGGGCTACAGCAAAAGGGGGTGATGGACCCTCGCTCCTCGGCTTTGACATAGCCTGAGTCCTCATCATCTGGGAGAAAATATCCTTATCTCTTGGTTGCCTTAGTTCCCTTGCCTCACCTAAGCCTGAAACAATGACAGGGTGGTGCAGCTCTGTGCTGAAAAGGGCGGATTCCCCGGATGATCAGGCCTAAGAAAGAACATGTAAATTACTGTGAAACCTTCTTTGTTTAGAATGCTCTCAGTTGAATGAGAAGGGTCCAAGGAGGAAGTTAGTTTGTTCCTCAAAGTCTTACAGCTCTTTGACCCTGACTCAAAATAGACCCGCAGAGTTCCTTGTTATCTATTGTCCTTACTTCCTCGTAATGAGTAATATACTTTATCTGAATTATTATGCAAAATGAGCCCAATAAAAGCAGGTTTGGACAGTAAATTGGCACGCTCCCCACTAGAGGGGGTGGCCATTCTGTCCCCACTTCTCCACAGAAACTAGTCTGTCTCTGTGCATGTTTTTTCTCGCATTTCAACGAGCCATCCGCAGCTTCCGTGATCACTGCTGGCTGGTGACCCACGCATCAGTTAACTATAGAGCTACTACATGATCTGGCAATTCCACTTCAAGATATAATGCCCAGAATAACTGAAAGTAAGGACTCAAACAAATACTTGCTGTATTGGTTTTTTAGAGCTCTCATAACGAAGCACCACAGGCTAGGTAGCTTAAACAACAGAAATTTATTCATTTTTTTACAGTTCTGGCGACGGGAAGTGGGATATGAAGGTGCCAGCTGGGTTGGGTCCCCCAGGCCTCTCTTCTGAGTTTGCGTACAGCCATCTTCCCCTGGTCCTCACACTGTCTGCCTTCTGTGCAGGTCCCAGCCCACCCTGCCTCTTCTTATAAACACAGTCACATTGGGATCACCCTACTTACCTCGTTTTAACTTAACTGTGTTTGTAAAGATCCTATCTCCAAAATACAGTCATATTCTGAGGTAATGGGGTTTAAAACTTCAACATAATGAATTTTTGTGGGGACACTATTCGGCTTATTACACTGCACTCCAGTGTTCATAAGGAACATTATTCATGATAACTGAAAGGTGGATACAACCCAAATGGCCATCAATAGAATAACAGATCAAAGAAACGTGGTATATCTATAGGTTGGAATACTATTCAGCCCTTAAAAAGAATGGAATTCTGATACATGAGTCAATGTGGATAAACTTTGAAGACATTTGGCTAACTGAAACAAACCAAAGACAAAAGGGCAAATATTGTATGAATTTATATGTGTGAGGTCACTAGATGAGGCAAATTCTTCAAGAGAGAAAGTAGAATAAAGATTCCTGGGAGCTGGGGCTGGGGAAATGTGCAGCTACTGTTTCAGGGGCAGGGAGCTCCTGTCTGGGATAAGGAAAAGGTTCCAGGAATGGGTAGAAGTGATGGTTGCATAGCATTGTCAATATAATGGATGCCACTGAACCAAACATTTAGAAATGGCCAACATGCTAAATTTTGTTATGTGTATTTTACCATAATTTAAAATGTTTTAAATTAAAAATTAAAAATAAGTAAAAGGAACTAGTCTTGATAAACACAAGGAAAAATGAATCCAAGAAATAAATAAGGATGTGGAATCAGAAAAGAAAAACATGTTACTAGAATACATTGCTTTTCTAAAAATCAACATGTAATAGCCAATTGTTATAACTGTGAAGATAAATATATAGGTAGAAAATGAAAAGAAACTAATTTGCTACAAAAGAAATATGTGGAAGGCAAATGAGCACGTGAAAAGATGTTCAATATCATTGGCCATTAGAGGAATAAATCAAAACCATCATGAGCTACCACTAAACACATATGAGAACAGCTTTAAAAAATACGAAGTAGCAATATCAAGTTCTATTGGTGATGCCAAGAAACTGAATCTCTCAAAAATTGCTGACAGAAACATAGGCTGCTAATGGTACTCTGGAAAATTGTTTGGTACAATAGTTTCTTAAAAAACATATGAGGTCTGTCTAGAAGGTATCCAGCCATGCAATAAGAAAAATAGAGACATGTATTGAAGAAGATACAAGGTACAAGAAACATTGTACACAGAACAATGACGCCTCAGTCCCCTTCAAAGCAGACACCTTGGGACCTCACACAGTTTTTAATAATGGTTGGATTTTTTCTGGACAGACCTTTTATAGTTACCATCCAACCCAGCAATAGCACCCCTGGCCATTTATTCCAGAAAATTAAAAGTTGTGTTATGCGCCCTGGCTGGTGTAGCTCAGTGGATTGAGCGCAGGCTGTGAACCAGGCATTGCAGGTTCGATTCCCAGTCAGGGCACATGCCTGGGTTGCAGGCCATGGCTCCCAGCAACTGCACATTGATGTTTCTCTCTCCCTCTCTCTCTTTCTCTCTCCCATCCCTCTCTAAAAATAAATAAATTAAATCTTTAAAAAAAGTTGTGTTATGCAAAATCTGTGCACAAAGATTAATAGCAGCTTTTTTTTTAACAATCCCAAACTAACAGCATTCTACGTGTCCTTTCATGGGTTAAACTAACTGTGATACATTCATACAAAGGAACACTATTCAGCAATAAAAGGAAGAACTATTAATACATGCAAAACTTGGATGGTTGTCAAGGACAGTATGCTGAGTGGAAAGAAATTCCACATCAGGTTACATTTTGTATAATCCCATTTATATGTCATTGCTGAAATGACATAATTATGGAAACTGAGAAAATATTAGTGGTTGCCGGGGGTAGGGACAGGGGTGGAGGGTAGCATGAGAGAGTGCTTTGTGGTGATGGATCTTGATTTTTTTGTCCTGTATCTTGAAGATGGTGATGGTTACATAAATCTATATATGTGACAAAATTGCATAAAACTACACACATGTGTGCACACACAAATGAGTGCTTGTTAAAATGGTGAAATTTGAATAAGATTTGTAGATTGCACCAATGCCTATTTTCTGGTTATGATATTGTACTACAGTTATGTATGGTATTATGTTTGGAGGTAGGTGTGTATAGGAGACCTCTCTACTGTTTTATCAACTTCTGCATTTCAAAATTTAAAAAATTTTAAATCATGTTCAATATCATTATGTCAGTGGTTTACAAGCTCCTTTTCAATGTGACAAGTGCCAGGGGCAACTCACTTGGATGGAGCCAGCTTTGATGGTGAGGTGCTTTATTGGTAGAAAGATAGGGAAGCCTCGGGGAGGGGAAGAGGTACAGCACCATTCCTAGCCAGCTCATTTGCACTCAACTCCTTATACATGATTGCTCTCCACTCCCCAAATGGATACTAACCAAAGTACCAATGTTTGGTAAATAATAAAAGTAGAGCTTCATCTCATGCTACCATGAATTCAATGCCAGATAGACTAAAGACACAAATGTTAGATCATGAAATGGTAAAAGAATGAGTAAAATAGGTAAATATTTCCCTTAACTTTTGTTGGACTTAAAACTTTCTATACATTGTACAATGTACATTCTATAAAGGTGGTTAAAATGGAAAAAGTTTATTCTAAGTATAACACCAATGGAAAATAACATTATTAAATGTAAATGGATTAAATTCTCCAAAGGCATGGAGTAGCTGAATGGACAAAAAGGTGACTCGAATATATGCTGCCTAGAAGAGCCTCACTTAAGCTTCAAGGACACACATAGACCCCCCCAAAATGATGGAAAAATTATTAGATGCAAATGAAAACCAAAAGAGAGCATGGAGAGCTATACTTGTATCAGACAAAATCAACTTTAAGTCCAAAACTGTAACAACAGATAAAGAAGATAATGATAAATGGGTCAATTCACCAAAGGAATATACTGTAATAATTGTAAATCAATATGCACCACACATTAAAAGCTTAAATATATTAAGCAAATACTGTAAGATCTGAAGGGGTATAAATTGATAATAAATAAATAAGAGTAGAGGACTTTAACATCATGGTTTCAATAATGAAGAGATCATCTAAACAAAATCAACAAGGAAACATCGGACCTGAAGCCATAGACCTCCTAGAAGAAAACATGCCTCCTTGAAATTGGTCTTGGAAATGATGTTTGGATTTGACAACATAAGCGAAGGCAGCAAAAGCAAAAGTAAACCTGTGGACTACATCAAATCAAAAAGCTTCTTCTGTACAGTGAAGGGGACCATCGAGAAAATGAAAAGGCAATTTGTAGAATAGGGGGAGATATTTGTAAACCATATATCTGATAAGGGATTAAAACCCAAAATAGATTCATAGCTCAATAGAAATAAACAAAATCTGAAAAAAAAAATGGGCAGAGGATCTGAATAGACATTTTTGCAAAGGAGGCATTCACATGGCCAACAGGTATATGGAAAGGTGTTCAACATCACTAATCACACCTGTCAGAATGGATATTTTTTAAAAGACAAATGATAAGTGTTGGCAAGGACGTGGAGAAAGGGAACCCTTGTGCATGTTGGTAGGAATGTACATAGGTGCAGCCAAGATGGAAAATAGTACGGAGGTTCCTCAAAAATTAAAAGTAGAACTACCATAGGATGATCCAGCAACCCCACTTTTGAGTATTACTCAAAGGAAAGGAAATCAGTATCTTGAGGAGATGTCTGCACCCACATGTCATTGCAGCATCATTCACAAATAGCCAGACATTGAAAACAACCTGCATGTTTAGTGATGGATGGTTGAATGTGGCAAATGTTTTATATATAACATATAAATGTTTATGTAATATGTGTAAAATGAAATATTATTTATCCATGAGAAGAAAAGTTTGCCATTTGTGACAAAAATGGACTTTAAAGGCATCACACGAAGTGAGATAAGTCAGACAGATAAACAAATACTGTATTTTCTTACTTATATATGGGACCTAAAAACACTGAACTCACAGAAACAGAGAGTGAGATGGTGGTTGTCTGGGGCTAAGGGGCGAGAAACGGGGAGGTGCTGGTCAAAGGTACAAACTTTCAGTCATATCATGAGCAAACTCCGAAGATCTAAAGTACAGCATGGTGACTATAGTTAACAATACCACATTCTATACTTGCAAGTTACTAAGAGAGTAGATCTTAAATGTTCTTACCACAAGAAAAGAAAAGGTATTTATTTATATGAGGTGATAGATGTGTTAACTAACATTATTGTGGTAATAATTTTACAAAATATAAGTGTATCAAACCATCACGTGGTACACCTTAAACTTACACAATGTTATATGTCAATTATGTCAAAATAAAGCTGAAAAGAAATAAAACAAATTACTAATAAACCATAAAAAAATTAAAGTAGTTTTTCAAATAAAAAATAGGGGAACATTTCAACCACTTAAAAATGCATACAGGTCATAAACGAACAATTTAACCATTTAACTTACAAATGGTGAAGAACAGAGGAAAAATATTTAACTTTACTAGTGATCAAAGAAATATAAAATGATGCAATAACAAAATAGAATTTTTTATTAAATTGGTAAGTATGAAAATTTATGATAGCACTTCATGACTATGAATGTACAAAGAAATGTCCCTCATTGATGGAAGCACAAATTATAACATGTCCAGAAAGCAAATTAGTACTGGGTGTCAAGAGCCTTAAAAACCTTTTTTACTTTTGGCACAGTAATCTCATCTCTAGAAAGTAATGCTAAGAAAATAATAGTAGACACAATAAAAAATTTATGTAAAAACACTGAGGTTGAGAATTTTCAGTGTAAATTGTTGTAGAGGGGAATGTTTAAATTAAAGGATAATCATGCAAAAAAAAACTATCCTAGTTTAATGTTAAGCAAAGTTCCAAATTTGTTTTAAAATTCCATTCAAGGGTAGAAAAAAAGTAAAGAAATGTAGCAAAACCTTATCAGTAGTTACCACTGGGTTTAAGGATTGCAGGTAGTTTTAATTTTCCTTTTTAGTACTTTCTAAATGTTTTAATTTTATATAGTATCATGGTTGTTTTATGATCAGAGTGTTGGAAAAATTATTTTAAGCATATAAAAACAAAAGCTTTCCAAACCACTGTACAACACAGAATTGTAATAATAGATATTAGCTCTTAAAAGGGGAAGCTGGTTTTAAAAGTGATATATCTATATCTATCTATATATAATAGAATACTATATTCAGCAATAAAAAAGAATAGAATCTTGCCATTTGTGACAATATGGATGGGCCTAGAGGGTATTGTGCTAAGTGAAATAAGTCAGACAGAGAAAGACAAATACCATATTTCACTTATATGTGGAAATAAAAAAAATAAAACAAATGAACAAACCAAACCAAACAGAGTTGTAGAAACAAAGAACAAACTGATAGTTGCCATAGGGAAGAGAGGTAGAAGAATGGGGGAAAAATGAAAGGGGATGTAGTCAATAACAGCGTGATAACTTTGCATGGTGATAGGTGGTTACTAGAGTTAGTGCAGTGATCACATTGTAAGATATATATAAATGTCGAATCACTATATTGTATACCTGGAACTAATATAATAGTGTGTGCCAAATATACCTTAATAAAAAACTAGAATAGTCTAATTGGTTGGAGCATCGTCCCATAGACAGAAAGGTCATGGATTTGATTCTTGGTTGGGACACATACTCAGTTTGCGGTTCAATTCTGGCTGAAGGTGAGCAAGAAGGCACTCTGGGTGTCGGGCCTACTGAGCCAACCCACCCCCAGGGGCTGGACTGTAACTGCCAGGTGCCAGGCTGTCCATGTTTCTCTCTCACAAAATTTCTCTCTCTCTCTCTCTTTCTCTCTCCCCGCCCCTCCTTTCTTCTCTATGAAAACAATGAAAAACCTTCTCAAGCGAGGACAAAATTTTTTTTTTAAGATTTTATTTACTTATTTTTAATATATTTTATTGATTATGCTATTACAGTTGTCCCATTTACCCCCTTCTCTCCCCTCCACCCTGTACCCCCCTCCCACCCACATTTCCCCCTTTAGTTCATGTCCATGTGTCATACTTATGAGTTCTTTAGTTTCTACATTTCCCGTACTATTCTTGCCCTCCCCCTATCTATTTTCAACCTACATTCTATGCTACTTATTCTCTATACCTTTTCCCCCTCTCTCCTCCTCCCACCCCCCTGCTGCTAACCCTCCATGTGCCCTCCATTTCTGTAGTTCTGTTCCTGTTCTAATTGTTTACTTAGTTTCTTTTGGTTTTGCTTTAGGTGTGGTTGTTGATATTTGTGAGTTTGCTGTCCTTTTACTATACATGTCTTTTCTTTATCTTCTTTTCTTAGATAAGTCCCTTTAGCATTTCATAAAATAAGGGCTTGGTGATGATGAACTCCTTTAACTTGACCTTATCTGAGAAGCACTTTATCTGCCCTTCCATTCTAAATGAGAGCTTTGCTGGGTAGAGCAATCTGGGATGTAGGTCCTTGTCTTTCATGACTTGGAATATTTCTTTCCAGCCCCTTCTTGCCTGTAAGGTCTCTTTGGAGAAATCAGCTGACAGTCTGATGGGAACTCCTTTGTAGGTGACTGTCCCCTTACCTCTTGCTGCTTCTAGGATTCTCTCCTTCGTTTTTACCTTGGCTAATGTAATTATGATGTGCCTTGGTGTGTTTCTTCTTGGGTCCAACTTCTTTGGGGCTCTCTGAGCTTCTTGGATTTCTTCGAAGACTGTTCCCTTTGCCAGATTGGGGAAGTTTTCCTTTATTATTTGTTCAAATACGTGCTCAATCTGTTGCTTTTCCCCTTCCGATTCTGGTACCCCTATAATTCGGATATTGGAACGTTTAAAGGTGTCTTGGATGCTCTTAATCTTTTCCTCAATTTTTTGAATTCTTATTTCATCATGCTTTCCTGCTTGGTTGATTCTATCTTCCTTCTGGTCCACTGTATTGTTTTGAGACTCATATTCCTTCCTTTCACTATTGGCTCTCCTCCGCGTGTCTTCCTGCATCTGTTTTATGGTACTCTGCATTCTTTCATCTAAATTTCGTCCAAAATCCACCAGTTCCGTGAGCTTTCTGATCACCAGTGTTTTGAACTGCGCATCTGATAGATTGGCTAGTTCTTGGTCGCTCAAAAGGATGAGTCCTGGGGGACTGATCTGCTCTGTTGAAAACATAGTTTTTGTTTGTTTTTTCCCCCTGTCTCTCCTTTTTTTTTTTTTCCGGTCTGGTCGCTCTTGTTACGGTGGGGGGCGGAGCCTTAGGTGCTCGCCGGGGCTGGGCACCCCAGTCGCTAGATTGTGACGTTATATGTGGGGGCAGGGCGGGAGCGGGGCGGGAGAAAACAATGGCGGTAGTTCTGTTCCCCTGGACTCAGACCCTTGTCTGGGCTTCTGGGCCACGAGTTCTGCCCTGGTCCACAATCGCTACCCCTCTGGGTCTGCCAGCCGCAGCTTGCATACTCAGGGATCACTGCTGCCTTCTTGCGCGCCGGATGGCTTTTGCACCGATTTCGCGCCAAACCTTCCCCCGACCTCCGCACGCCGCTGACCCGAGCCAGCCCCGCGCCCGCCGGCTGGTCTTCTCCTACCAGTCCGGATGAACGTGTCTACTTCAACTTCTTGGCTGCCCGACTTCCATTCAGATAAATCCTCTGCCGGATCTGGGTGTTATTCTGATAGTAAATTATTGTTGTAAATTATTGGTTTTCTAATCTTGGTTGTGCGAGGAGGCACGGTGCGTCCACCTATTCCTCCATCTTGCCGGAAGTGGACAAAATTTTTTTAATAAAATAAATGAATAAAAGAATTTTAAATTAAGAAAAATAACACTGCTGTGTCTGAACAGGATTTCCCAGGCAACATCTCTGTGCTTGCCTATATAGAATGTCACCTTTAGGGATAGAATCACCACCCTCTTGGAAGGTTCTGAGGCCTGCCCCTCTTTAAAAGAATAATGAGTTGTACGCACAGCTAAGTATCTGGTTTAAATTTCCTCTACAGAAATACATACCTGTTGAATGCTTGCTCCCTTAACAAAAAGTTGATGAAGCTGAAAGCTACCTAGTTTTTTGGATCTGGGGTGGCAGCCAGAGACTGGTAAGCATTCTTAAATATGGAGGAATCTTATCTAAGCACTAAGAGAGTCTGTTGGCAGAATTAACTTGAAATTCTGGTGATATCTACTATAGGTGGATAATGGTTGGAGTGCGAGAGGCATCTGGTCACTTTCTTCTGATTTGAAAAGTCAGAGGGGTGGATGGACGCGATCACTATTTGAAGGGAATCTTTCTCTTATCACTGTGTTGATAATAGGACCTCATTCCAAAAGCCCCACTTTGTGTGTTTGGATGAATCAATCAGTGGGGGAGGCTGGACCAGAGGATCTGCTGAATGGCCTATCTTTAAAAGCATCTTAGTTGTATGCTGTAAATATATGTCAAGTCCAGACTATATATAAAGAACAGTGCTGGAGGGACTGCAAAAAGGCACAGGCCCTGGACTTTGCCATCAGCTTATTTACAACCTAGGAGAAATGGGATGATGTAAAAATGCGAAATGTTAAGTAGCTCAGGATATACTTGAGGGTGAAAAGGAATGGAAGTGACCAGGCACCAAATGCAGGTTTAGCTGTCCAGTAAAATAATGACATTACCTTACATGTATTTAGCCTTATGTGCCAGGAACTGTACTAAGCAAACATTTAAAATGTATTACCTCTTTAATATATCTAACAAACTTAGTCCAGCAAGAATAGTAATATGTAGCATTAATTAGTGTTTAATATACTTCTCATACGTTAGGTGCTGTGCTAAGTACTCCATGTGAAACAACACATTTAATCCTTTCAAGGTACTTACAAGGTAAGTATTACCATATATAACGTGCACATTTTTGCCCAGATTTTTGAGGGAAAAATAAGGATGCACACTATACAGGGGTATAATAATTACATGCCATTGGGTATAATAATTCTGTGTATACTGCTCACAAAAATGTGGGTGCATATTACACATGGCAAAATATGTAATTCTATCCTTGGGCACAAAGAGAAAGCTGGTGAAAAAAGATGTGTCTCTCCCCAGATCACAGAGATAAAGTGGGAAGCCAGGATTCAAACCCAGATGCTCTAGTTCCAGAATCCCCACTCTTTATGTTTTCTACTTTTTATTGTGGTAGAACTCTTTTTTATTTTTAAGTATATTTTATTTATTGTGCTATTGCAAGTATCCCACTTTTTTCTCCCCTTTATCTCCTTCTTCCCTGCACCCCCCTTCCTTCCAGCATTCTCCTCCCCTTAGTTCATGTCCATGGGTCATACATAAAAGTTCTTTCGCTTCTCCATTTCCTGTACTATTCTTAACCTCCTCCTGTCTATTTCATACCTACCATTTATGCTTCTTATTCCCTGTACCTTTTCCCCTGTTCTCCCACTACACCTCCCCACTGACAACCCTCTACGTTATCTTCATTTCTGTGATTCTCTTCCTGTTCTAATTGTTTGCTTAATTTCTTTTTATTTTTGTTTGTTTTAGGTTCAATTGTTGATAGTTGTGAGTTTGTTGTCATTTTACTGTCCATAGTTTTGATCTTCTTGTTTTTCTTAGATAATTCCTTTTAAGATTTCATATAATAAGAGCTTGGTGCTGATGAACTCCTTTAACTTGACCTTATCTAGGAAGCTTTTTATCTGCCCTTCCATCCTAAATGACAGCATTACTGAATAGAGTAATCTTGGATGTAACTCTTGGAGTAATTTTAGAGTAATCCTTAGAGTAATCTTGGAGTGATCCTTTCCTTTCATGACTTCAAAGACTTCTTTCCAGCCCCTCTTGCCTGTAAGCTTTCTTTAGAGAAATCAGCTGATAGTCTTATGGGAACTCTTTTGTAGGTAACTGTCTCCTTTTCTCTTGCTGCTTTTAAGATTCCCTTCTTATCTTTAATCTTGGGTAATGTAATTATGATGTGCCTTGGTGTGGGCTTCTTTGGATCCAACTTCTTTGGAACTCTCTGAGATTCCTGGACTTTCTGGAAGTCTATTACCTTTGCCAGACTGGGGAATTTCTCCTTCATTATGTTTTCAAATAAGTTTTCCATTTCTTGCTCTCCCTCTTCTCCTTCTGGCACCCCTATGATTCAAATGTTGGCATGTTTAAAGTTGTCCCAGATGCTCCTAAGCCTCTCTTCATTTTTTTGAATTCTTGTTTCTCATTTTGTTCTGGTTGAATGCTTATTTCTTCCTTCTGCTCCAAACTGTTGATTTCAGTGCCAGTGTCCTTCTCTTCACTGATGGTTCCCTGTATATTTTTTTTCGTTTCACTTTGCATAGCCTTCACTTTTTCCTCTCTTTTGCAACCATACTCAACCATTTCTGTGAGCATCCTGATTACCAGTGTTTTGATCTCTGCATCTGATAGGTTGACTATCTCTTTGTTGCTCAGTTCTATTTTTGGAAGTTTGATCTGTTCTTTCATTTGGGCCATGTTTCATTGTCTCAGCACAGCTGTTATGCTATAAGGGGCAGAGCCTTAGGTATTCACCAGGGCAGGGCAACCCACATCACTGCATTGTGGCACTATAAAAGGGAGAGGGATCCAAAAGGTAACAATGCTGCTTGCTGGGCTCTAGGTCAGCTTTCAGTCACTTCCCCTGCTACCCACAAGCAAATTGGGCCCTTCTGGTGGTGACTCCCAGGTGTGTGGGCCTGTGTATATTCTAGGACCCTGTGGGTCTCTCCAACAAACTCTCCTGTTGAGGCTAGGAGTTCCCCCCCCCCCCCACAACCCCCACAGATTTTTACAGCTAGAGATTTTGAGGCTTTATTTCCCCATGCTGAAACCCTGGGTCTTGCAGTCTGTTTTGACGCCCAGTTGTTTCTCTTGGCTTTTCCACATGCAAATGTGGGACCACCCAGCCTGCCAGCCACCGCCTCATCTGCCTAGTCCTTCAGCCACAGCATTGCCACATCCTCTCTGTCCTGGCTGTCCATCTCTGCCCCTACTACCAGAATGAATGTTTCTTCCTTAACTCCTTGGTTGTCGGACTTCCATACAGTTCAATTTTCTGGCTGTTCTGGTTATTTTTTTTAAATTTGTGGTTGTCCTCTCTTAGTTGTGTGAGAAGGCAAAGTGTATCTACCTATGCCTCCATCTTGGCCAGAATTTCGGATCAAATAAGTATTGTGGTAAGAACTATTAATGTGAGATCTACCCTCTTTACAACACTGTAACTATACAATAAATGTTGTTAACTGTAGGTTCAATGTTGTACAGTTGATCTGTAGCGCTAATTCATCTTGCTTAACTGAAACTCTATGCCTATTGATCAATAGCTCCCCAATTCATTCACGAGTAGTCCAGTTAAACTTCTGAATCTCAGATAAACCTTGCCATTAGATAGTCAGAATAGAATCTTGAATTTCATTAAACTTGGTTACAGTGTTTCCTAGAAGGTGCCATGTAAATTGTGAAATCCTTAATATTACAGTTAATATTTCCAGTACCCTGAAGTGGTCATGGCCTTACATCAGGTTGCCTTTAAATATGATTCTTTGTAAAACTGAATGTTCTCTCTTTTCTCTTTTTATTGAAGTTTAATATTTCTATTTGGAACAAAGACCACTGGGAAACATCTAGAATACATTGTGCATTTGTCTATGTCAAATTATCATGACAAGTAAGTCACCATTAAAACAATTTTTACAAATAGCAGAGCCCTTTGGGAGGCTCTCATCAGGATGTGGTGTAAATCACCAGTCTATTATCAATAAATAATGCCGAGAAGATGACATAACTCTGAAACTCCTTGAACTCATGGGTTCAACAACACTGGAAATACCAGGATTATCTTCTAGATGGTGGGCCCCTTATAGTGCAGGCATCCTCTGCTGGATGAGTGTTCTAGGAACCCAACCGTGTCAGTGTACCAGCTGGCATTGTTGTCAGAGGCTCCATTTGGCTTCAGTGAATTTTTTTGAAGACTCAACGTGTTTGCGCATTTCATGAGTGATTTATGAGCACATCTGTCCACACTGCACTGAGTGCTCAGCAGTTTTTGACCAAAAACAGCATGACTCCTGCACCCCACCCTCCCTATTTACCTGATCTTACCCTGAGCAAGTATTTTTTGTCTCCCTGGATGGAAGAAGTCTTCAAAGGGAAACATTTTAATTTTACATATTTTAAAAAAGATTTTATTTATTTTTAGAGAGGGAAGGGAGGGAGAAAGAGAGATAGAGAGAAACATCAATGTGCGGTTGCTGGGGGCTGTGGCCTGCAACCCAGGCATGTGCCCTGACTGGGAATCGAACCTGCGCTGCTTTGGTTCGCAGCCCACACTCAATCCACTGAGCTACACCAGCCAGGTCAAAGGGAAACTTTTTGCCATTGTGCAAGGGATGAAACAAAAAATGCCAGAAACACTACAAGGCATCAAAATTGATGAGTTCAAAAACCGTTTTGAGCAGTAGATAAAATGTCTGGATAGGTGTATTGCATCAAATGGAGAGCACTTTGAAGGTGAGTGAAGTTTAAAGATCAAAAATAAATACATATTTTTATAAGTAAATTCCAGTTTCGGGGGGTTCCCCCTCTTAAAGCATGGGTTACTAGTAATTACTATGTGTCATGAATACCCTGGGTCAGTACCCTGCAGGAAGTTAAACAAAACAGCTCAGGTTAGTTCTGGCCCTACATAGTTAGTCGTCACAGCACATAAACTATCTTTGGGTAGTGCTTTACAGTTTATAGAGTGTTTGGAAGATTTCTTACCAACTTGAACAAATGGGTATTCTCCTCTTTGCCTGAGGACTGAAGAATATGAAGTTCAGAGTATTTGTGACTTCCTCCAGGTGATACAGTGAACAGCAGAGCCAGGACTAGGCCCCAAATCCCACCTCCAGCCAGAGCATCCCGCTTGTCTGTCTGCTGCCATGTATCCTCCCTCCCAGCACACTATCTGCTAATCCTCAACACGTCCTTGTCCTTAATACCAGCGACATCTTATTTCTATTACAATTCATATTTCTTCTTTTAAGAAATGCTTATTGGTTCTTCACTTATCTATCAAGTATTTATTTATTATTTATTTATTTACTTATTTCTATTTTTCTCTTTTTAAAAAGTTTTATTTTTAAATTACAGTTGACATACAATATAGTAGGTTCAGATGTACATCACAGTGATTAGACAATTATATAATTTACTAAGTGATTCCCTCTGATAAGCCTAGTGCCTACTTGGCACCACACAGTCATTCCAATATGACTGACTATATTCCCTGTGCTGTACTTCACATCCCTGCGACTGTTCTGCAACTGCCAATTTGTACATCCTAATCCCTTTACCTTTTTAACCCTTTCTCCTGACCCCCCTACCATTGGCAACCATCAATTTGTTCTTTGTATCTGAGTTTGTTTACTTTGTTTTTTAGATTTCACATTTAAGCAGAATTATGTATTTGTCTTTCTCTGACTTATTTCACTTAGCATAATTACCCTCCTGCTGTAGTTATGCTTCAGTTGCTACTGGCCCATAACCTCGGGCTGACTGGTTATGAGGGCTGGACTTGACTGTCATCCATGTGGTGAATGAGCTGTTGTTGCCCAGTGGCTGACCCCACCGAGTGGGGGCTGTTTTAGTGCGGCTCTGGTACCAACCAAGTCCACCCCTTGGGTATGTCATTTGTGGAGCTGGCTGGAGGGTGCTCTTTTGTGGTCTGAAGCTGGCTACCAGGTGTGTTGGGTCTAGAGCCTCCTGGGAGGGGCTTTGGTGCAGGCCAATGTCAGGGTCCATTGTGCCGGGCTTGAGGCTGTTTGGTAGGAACTACAAAGTGATATGCTATTGGTTGCTGCATGTGCCGGGTTAGGAGGTGCTTGGGGGAGGCTACATTGTGAACTGAGGTCAGCTGGCACTTGTGCCTGGCTTCTGGCTACTTAGTTGAAGCTATGTTCCAGGTGAAAAAAGGCAGCCACTTATGTCAGGCTAGGGTACCTGATGGGATCTATATGCAAACTGAGACTAGTCACCACTTATGTTGGGCTTGGGGCTGCTTAACAAGAGCTACAAGGCATGTTGAGGCAGGCTGCTGCTTTTTTGGGGTTTGTGGCCCTTGAGAGATTTTGGGAATACCCACAGCATGAGCTGAGGCAGGCTGCCTGGTGGAAGGGTAGCTGGAAGAGGCTGGGCTGATAGGGGGAAGAAGTTGGGTGGGGCAGGGACTGAGCTAATCGCTTGGGCAGGGCTTAAAGGGTTTAGCCTGGTGAATGGAGAGTGGGTTGGGGCAATGGCACCTACCAATTCTTGCCTCCGCAAAGAGAGTTGCCCCTGACTCCCGCCCAACCAGTGGTTGTCCTGAAGTTAGTCAATTTAGTTCCTCCCCATTTGTCCCTGGTGCTTTTTGAGATGCTGCCGCTGCGCTGAAACTCAGAGCAAGTGAGTTTGTGCATGGATCCCTCAAGAAGAATGCCCGGGAATCCAGCAGCCCTCACCACCTCACTTGGATGCAGTTCTGGCTGGCTTTCACACCAGGTGTCATGGGACTTCTTTTCCTGGCACTTGTAAACAAAAGTCCAAAGATTCCCTTTTAAGAAGAAATTTAAAAAGAGCGTATTCAGATAATGATTTGCAAACTGGGAAATATAGCCCTCACTATAAACCAACAATACGTTCCAAAATGGAGAGGAAAGGGCATGATTTATAAAGGCAAAAGTTGCAAGGAGCTGTTGATCAAAGAGATGGGTTGCTAGAGGAAATAAAAGCATAAACTTACGCCATTTGTTTTCTGATTGGTGGGGGCAACTGGACTTTCAGTGATTGGCTGACTCAATGATCAAGCAAGTGGGCTTGTGAGGTGAGAACAATGGGTAATGTACAGATCTGGCACAAATAACAACTGTATTTATTATAAAAATTCTTATTATCATAAAATCATAAGCATGTAATTCCATAACATAACAATATCACACTGAAGTACAGCATTTGACATTTTTGGTGAAATGTTCAAATTAAAACTAAATTCTTACACCCATATTATTACCCTACCAACCACACTCAAACAGGTGTAACTTCTGCCAGACCCTGTATGATTAAGCATTTGTCAAGTCCTAGTTTCAGCTCAGGCCTGTAGAACAAAAAGACTTTGATCACATAATCATAGTATAGGCAGCATTATTTAACAACGATGCAAGGAGTACAATCTGCAAGCAGTTTCAGAGCGCATGCTGTACAAATCCAAATATTGAGCCACAAATTATAAAACTGATTTTCTTATAAACCCTCACACTGATGCCCTGGGTTGAGGAGCCCCTTCTTCCTTGGAGTGAAGGGGGATGGATACCTCCATAGCCGAGATACCCTCCTGATTCTTAATCACCACTCTGTGTGTGGGGAACTTGCCCAGTCTGTATTTCTGCCTCTCCTACCTGTCTCCACATGGCCTCTTCTTTATATCCTTAGCTATAGGAATTCTGCTCAGCTAGTCTCCTGGTGGTCCTCAGTGATGGCTGTTCTGTAAGTTAGCTGTAATTTTGATGTGGTCATGGGAAGAAGCAAGCACAGAATTTACCTACTTGGCCATCTTGACTAGAAGTCCCAACAACTATTTGTTGATTCTAATATTTCATTGAGTGTAAGACATTCATCCATTTAATAACCAATTTTCAGAAAAAAATATATTATGTACAAAAATACTGGAGTTAAAATACTTTTTCTTCCTGTTTGGATTTTGAAGCACAGAGTTGACAAACTGTATTTCTAACTTATGACATCATATGTTTGTCCTGACACACCACATTGCTCTTCACTGTCACAATCCATATTAAATTTAATCCACAGTCACCAAACTGTAAATATGCTTTTAAATTACCCTTTGCTACTGGCAGTTGTTCACTGCTTGCATTGGCATGCTTCTCTAAACCTCCACCTATAATTTGAATTGTTTTAACAAGTTTAAGATGGAAGGTATGATCTTAAGGATAGATTTACCTTTGGTTTAATTACTTTCTACTGGAAGTTAAGCAGCTTCTTTTGAAATCCAGCTGAAATCTATTAATACCTTTGCTAAAAGATATATTTTGGGAGGTCAACCATCATTTTCCTTCATGACTCATGAATGACTCACATCAACAACTATTTTAGATACTTGGCAACTTCTACTGCCTTTGTCATGCCATAGGCCACCTTCTGCACACTCAACAACTTCCTAGTCCGATGGTGAATGGCAGTGTATTTTTTGTTTTTATTAACTATTTAGTAGATACAAAATATTTGTAAGTTATGTACAAAATATAAACAATAACAATTCAGTAACTGTGTACCCATTGTCCTTTTTAAGGTGAACATTTCCATGTCATCTGAAGGACCCTGTGTGCTCCTCCTCCATTCCACCCTCTTAAGTGAAGTTTGTGCTTCTTTTTCCCATGTTTTTTGTCAGATCCCACCACTTATGTACACATCTTTAAGAGTATGATTAGATTAGCATATTTTGGAATTGCATATAATGGGATTATGCTGCAATGTATCCTTTTGTGATTTGCTTCCCCAGCACCTTATGTCCTGTTGTGTCAGCTGTTTTCAGTAATTTTCACTGCTCTTCAGTATTTAATTACATGTGAATATACCAAAGTCTATTTTTACATTTTGCTGTATAGGTATTCCCCCCTCAACCCCGCTCAGTTCTTAGAATTACAAGTAGTGTTGCTATAAACATTATTAGGTCTACTCATGCAGATGTACAAGTGTTTCTCCAGAGTAATATATTCTCCAGGGAGGATGTGTATCTTCAAGTTTACTGGATAATGCCAAGACTAAAGCAGGAGTTAGGAGACCCGAGTTCTAATACATCAACTCACAAACCTCGGGTACTAGTATTTTACAAAATCATAGTACCAAACTATACTTTAATCAGCAGTGATTAAAACAGAAACACACAGACACGCATGCTATACTCCCACCCATTACGCACAACACGCTAAACACGTGCACAGATCCATACGAAGCTCCCCATCCGTGAACTACACACGCAAATACACAAATGTGCGTCACACACTCCACGCCTTTCTCCGCACCGCGCACGTACTCACACCCAACCCCCCCCCCCCTCCCCCGGCAAGACCCAATAAGGAAGCGTGGTCTCCGCCTCCCGCAACCGAGGAATCTTGTCCTGGCCGCGCCGCCGTTGGACGCCAGGTGTCGGAGGTCACGGCACCGCTGGCGGTGGCATTTTTTTTCTACCCGGAAACCTCGGCTGCGGGACCCTTACTAACCCGTGTGACGGCTGCGTGAGCTGGACTGGCCTCCGGTCCTCGCGTCGGCCCCGCGGAGCCGGACACTGCTCCCGGAGCGGCGGGGAAGATGGTGCCGAGCGGCCCCGGGCCCGCCGCTCGCCACCGCGAGTGAACTCGGAGCGGCCACGGGCGTCCCCCGAGTAGCTGGCCGGGCTGGGCCCGGGGCGCGCCGCTGCCCGCCGGGGCGGGGTGAGCCGGGGCGCGCGGGCCGCTTCTGGGATCAGCTGGGGCTGGCTGCGGGTCCAGGAGGGGGCTGCGCTGGTCGGGGGCGTTGTTTCGGGTCGAGTTTCTTCATGGCTTCTCGGGGCTGCTTCCCAGCCCCAGCTGCGGGTGGGGGTCGTCACGCTTTAGCCCTGCGCTGGTGACCTCGGTCTGGTCACCCGCCACCGGGGTTTGTCCACCTCCATGCCGGGAGTAAGGGATCTCTGCCAGCCCTCGAGATGGCTGAACTTCCCACGTATGGAGCGGAGGCTTGGATTATTTGGATTTGGCCTGGGGGGCATTTTGGTAGATTGCCATTTTTGACTTTGGGTAGTGTTTACGTTACTTCTACGCTTGAAAGTTATATACATCTCAGAAAGAAGATGGGAGATAGAGATCCACGTATATGCAGAAACTTAGAGGGAAATAGTGGTATTTTATGTGTCAAGCTTGTTAAATACTCAGGGATGAGTGCATTATTATCTTCACTTATATTGTCATAAAGGAAATTAAGGGGTGGCTTTAAAGTAATATAGAGGCATTTAGTTCTAGGTCCTTGAATAGGCACCATAAGGAATAAAACTAGGCCTGTTGTGTTGTTTTGAATTGTATGAATAACCATAACCGGTGGACAGCTGGTGAGGGGGCCTTTGCTGAAGAATCAGATGTCTGTAGTTTAGTTCTCAGCTGCAGATTGGGAACAGCCCTCACTGAGTGATGAATGATGAGCTTCGTTGCAGCCTGCTTTGGCAGGAAAGATTGTGGCTCCTCCTGAACTGTTATTTACCTGCCTTATAGGTGAGCTGCTATGGCAGGTAGTGGAAAGAAAAACTTCAAGTCTGGTGACAAATATTTGGTAAATTGGTTTGTTCCTGTAGCGCTCTTTGTGGTCAGCTTGGGATCTTGAGCATTTGTATATCATCTATAGATAAATGCTTGCTCAGTCAAAGCTTGAACGGTAAGAACACCTTCCTGCTTCCTCATTTCTTTTTTAGGATTCTGAAAGAGACCTGTCATGCAACTAGTAAAGGCATAGGAAGAATTTCTGTGACCTAACTGAGGCGGGGTGGAATCAGGACTACTACTCCTGGGTACTGAGATCACCAAATGCCCATTGAGCACACATGCTCTCTTTGGGCTCTGGCTGCAGCTGCTGCAGGGAAGAGAGACAGATCCAAGTACAGATATAGTTTGTGCCGGCCAAGAACTTTGAGAAAGTAATAGGCTATAGAATGTATGAGGACTTAATTGCATACAGAGTTGCTAACCAGTAGGGATTTTGTTATGGTAAGGATCAGAAAAGGCCTCACAAAGGAAGTATCTTTAGATTTTGAGGTGGGCCTTGAAGGATCCAGGGAGATTTGGGTCATTCAGAATTAGCTGGAAAATGAAAAAGCTAGGGCCTTGGTGGAACAGCACCCAGATTAGTTAGGTGGGCAGTAGGTGTCTCGAAATATTGACAGAGGCAGCTGATTAAGGGTTAAATACTTTTCTGAGACAAAAGCATAGGCTACCTGGTCTGGCTTTTGGTAGATTTTTGGGTTCTAAAGAATTGTTGTCATTTGATGAGTTTGTCTTCTTTTAGTCAGCCAATTATAGAAATCAGTGCCTAATTTATTTTAAGGACAATGAAAAAAATGTTAATTGTAATTCCTGCTTGGTGTTAACAATCAGAAAATTGAATTTGCTGTCTGTGGGTATTTCAGTGCCTGTGTTTAGTTTTAAGGAGTGCAGCTCTGCCACTCCTGGTTACAACCAAGTAAAAATGGCAAGCTCTTTAGCCATTTGCTGAGTGTTTTTAATGACATCTAGTTCACTTTTCAGAGATGTTTGTTTCTCTTATTAACATAGTTGAAGAAACCTTTGAAGCCATTGAAACAGGATGTCTGGAACATCAAGACTAGTCTGAGGACCTCAATGGCTTCAACCGTAGCCTTTTTTCCCCCCTTGAGATAAAATTGACGTACAATATTACCTTAGTTTCATGTGTACAACGTAATGATTATATGTTTGTATATACTGCACAGTGATCACCAGAGTAATTCCAGTTAACATCTGTCACCATGCATAGTTACAGAACGTTTTTCTGGTATGGCAAACTTTTTGTCAACTTTCAAATATGTAATATAGTATTATTAACTATAGTCACCATGCTGGACCCCACATCCCAATGACTTATAACTGGAGGTTGGTACCTTTTGATTCCCTTCACCCATGTTGGCACCCCTGCCCACCGCCCCCTCTGGCTGTCACCAATCTGTTCTCTATATGAGCTTGTGTTGCTTTGATGGAGGGGTTTTGTTTTGTTTTAGATTCCACATATAAGTGAGACATAGTATTTGTCATTGTCGTTTTTTTTTTTTTTTCCTCTTAATATAATCGCATCAGGGGCCATTCTTGTTGTAAATGGCAAGATTTCATTTTTTTTTTATGACGGAATTGTATGTATACACCACATCCTTAGCCTTTCTTTAAACATGCTTGGCACAGCACTATCTTACCTTTTTATTGCTTCTTTTTGACTCTTTCCTCTGATGCCTTTCTTTATCTCCTTCTGACACAGCATGACAGTACAGATTCTAGATCTCTGGGATGTTTTTGTCAGCATTAACACACCATAGAATTCCATTGCTATGTAAGAGGGCTTATATTTTTTTACTATGACATTCCAATTAAAATGAAAAAAAAAAGGAAAATGGAGGAAACATAGTTTTTAGCAAATTGAATTTCCATCTAGGATTTATTTTGATGCATGGAAATCCTTGAATGATCTTTCCCAGGTACATACTGAATACATTTGACAAAAGATCATAGCTCCCTTTCTTTGTATAATTACATACCTCAGTGTAGTCCTGGGACTACCTGACAGCTTTGGTGATGATGGTCTGCAAAGTGCTGTCATTTGCCAGTTGGACTTGTATGCTCTTTGGCTAGAAGTCCTGTCTTTAAAAAAATCTCCCAGTCTTTAAACTGAGTTTGGTTGTTGTAATATGATTTCATAATGAACTTCTAGTGTTCATTTAATCTTGTCATGGCTCATGATTTGTTTTCTTAAATATCTTTTGTTTAATTGAGCTATAATTGACATATACTAGTTTCAGGTATACAAATAATAATTTGATATTTGTATATATTGCAAAATGATCACAATAAGACTAGTTAACATCCATCACCACATGAGTTACAATTTTTTCTTTAAAAAAAATTAAATTTATTGGAGTACATTGGTTCATAACATTATATAAGTTTAAAGTGAATAATTCGATAATGCATCATCTGTATATTACATTGTGTGCTAACCACTTCAAGGCCAGTCTTCTTCCACCACCATATATTTAACCCTATTTGCCCTCTTTAACCTCCCCACGCTCCTCTCCTCTGGTAACCACCATGTTGTTGTCTGTGTCTATGAGTTTGTTTGTTGCTTTCTGTTTAATATCCCACACTCAAGTGAAACCATATGGTTCTTGTCCTTTTCTGTCTGACTTTTTTTGCTTACCGTAATACTCTCAGTATGCATTCATGTTGTTGCAAATGGCAGTATTTCTTCCTTTCTTATGGCTGAGTAGTATTCCATAATATATGTGTATCATATCTTCTTTATCCAATCATCCATTAAAGGGCACTTAGCTGTGATTAATGCTGTAGTGAACATAGGGATACATATGTCCTTATGAATAAGTGCTTTCAACTTTTCCAGAAGAGAGATTGTTGGGGCATGTGGTAGTTCTATTCTTAATTTTTTTAGGAAACTTCATAATGTTTTCCATAGTGGTCACACCAGTTTATATTCCCACCAGCAGTGTATATGGGTTCCTTTGTCTCCATATCCTTTCCAACACTTGCTATCTCTTGTCTTATTGATAGTAACCATTCTAACAGTTGTGAGGTGGTATTTCGCATTGGTTTCGATATGCATTTCTCTTATAGCTAGTGAAGTTGACCATCCTTTCATACATCTGCTGGGCTTTTGTATGTCTTGGGAAAAGTGTCTGTTCAGGCTCTCTGTCCATTTTTTTAAAGCAAACATATCTTCAAGATTTTATTGTCATATCATAAAACAAAATATGAAGCTTAGAACTGGATCATGTGGCTCTTTTTCTTATTTCCTCTCAGTTCAAATACTTGGATTTCTTAAGAGCTAGCATTCTCTTAGATCTGCAGTTGGGCTTAATGCAGTCAAGCCTCACTGATTTCAGCCATTTTGCGGAAAATCAGCTTAATCTGCCTAACATAACCACTCTGCTTCCTGTCATAGCGCCACTTTCCCTGAGCATATAAAGAATCCTTGCCCTTCTTGTGCTGTGTTACTTTTTGAGGTTGATGCTTGCCACACTTCTTACAGAAAGTCTGGAGCGTTCTAAGAACATTTACCATGTTTGTGAGGGTGTTATTGGCATGGCAAAGCCCTCTGCCCATTTTTAAATGGGATTGTTTATTTTTTATTGTTGAGTTTTATGAGTTCTTTATATATTTTGAATATTAGCCACTTAACTGTAGGTGTTATTTGCAAATATCTTATCTCATTCAGGTGATTGCCTTTTTGTTTTATTGACGGTTTATTTTGCTGTACAGAAGCTTTTTAGTTTGATGTAATTGCAGTCATTTATTTTTGCTAATACTTTCCTTGTCTTTGGTGTCAAGTTCCTAAAATCCTCTGAGACAAAGGTTCATAAGTGTAGTACCTGTGATTCTATGAATTTTATTATTTCAGATCTTATATTTAGATATTTGATCCATTTTGAGTTAATTTTTGTGTATGGTGTCAAATAGTAATCTAGCTTTATTCTTTTGCATGTGGTTTTACACTTTTCCCAACACCGTTTATTGAAGTGGCTTTCTTCATTGTATGTTTTAGGCTCCTTTGTCAAAAATTAATTGTCCATATATATGTGGGTTTTTTTCTGGACTCTCAATTCTGTTCCATTAGCCTGTAGGTGGGCCCTACCAGTTTCATATTTGAGCACTGTACTGTTTTTATTATTGTAGCTTTGTATTTGGTTGGCCAAAAAGTCCTTTATGTTTTTCTGTGAAATAAAAGGCACATTCTTTATTTTCACCAGTAACTTTTGATTTGGATATTTTGAGTATCTCAGCTATCTCCCATGTCAGCTGTCTCCTGCTATTGGCTTATAGTGGGTAGAGGCCAGGGTTGCTGCTAAACATCTTCCAAGGTATAAAACAGACCACAGCAAAGATTTATTTGGCCAAAATGTCAATAGTACCAAGAAACTTTGCAAACTACTTCTGACATGTTCTATCAGTCACAGCACCTTTGCCATACATAGCACGAGTCACCTTTTGCGTTTCAGTTGCATTTTTACCTTTCTTGAAACAATAAAGCATAATATTAGGAGTTCCGGTCAAGATGGCAATATAGGCAGACATGGCTCAACTCCTCACACAACCACATCAAAATTACAACTAAAATATAGAACAACCATCACTCAGAACCATCAGAAATCAAGTCGAATGGAAGTCTGACAACTATAGAATTAAAGAAACCACATCCATTGAAACTGGTAGGAGGGCCCTAGACATGGAACAGGCTGATCCCACATCAACTTCTGGTGGATAAAAATTCAGGAGGGATATCTTGGGAGTGAGGAGACCAGGCCCCCCCAGCCCAGGGTTTCTGTGCCAGGAAAATAAGTCCTCACAATGTCTAGCTGCAAAAACCAGCAGGGATTGAATCTGTGGGAGAAACTGCTAGAATCCCAAGCAGTTCCTCTTAAAGAACCCATACATGGACTTACTCAGACTACTGCCTCTGATCTCTAGCACCAGGGTAGCCGCTGGAAAGGCACCATAGGCATACAAGGAGGAACTGAAGTGTCTGGCTTCAAGGTGAACAGAGGCTATTGTCCCTTGTCTGAACCCTTCATCCACAGAGCCACAGAGCCAGCAGGCTGGTGTCATATTTGAGATTCTATTAGCCTTGCTAACATTGTTTGGCTCCCACTGGTGGTCCCCAGAGACTGCCCGCACAGGCAGAGTTGCAAGCAGTGGCTGACATTGGCCTGGCCCACCCAGGAAACCCCAAGCCTGTGCACCCAGTGGACAGCTACAGACCACATCAGAGTACCACCATCCTGCCCTTGCACATCTTATCCTCCATGAAGGGCAGAGGTTGGCAGTTAGTGGTCACAGCAAGTCCTTGCAGCTGACTGGCCTGGGTAAATCCTTCCCATTGACCTGGCAACAGCAACCAGGGCTCAACTATAGGAGGAGGGTGTACTTAGTCCACACAAAGGGCTCATCTCAAGTACCCAGCTTGGATGATAGGTGAGGCTGTGCTTTTGGACCATACAGGACCTACTGCATTAGGCCAGGCTACCAAGACACCAATTCATAGGAGTTCTACTTAATACATAGAACCAAACACAGGAGACTGCTAAAATAAGGAGACAAACATGGCCCAAATAAAAGAACAGATCAAAACTCTAGAAAAAGAACTAAATGAAATGGAGATAAGCAATATATCAGATGCAGAGTTTAAAACACTGATTATAAGGATACTCAAGGAACTTAGGACCTCAGCAGCATAAAAAAGATCCAGTCAAAAATGAAGGATACACTAATTGAAATAAAGGACAATTTACATGGGAACACCAGTAGCGTGGATGAAGCCAAGAATCAAATCAATGATTTGGAACATAAAGAAGCAAAAAAAAAACAGGTAATCAGAACAACAAAAAGATAAAAGAGTAAAAAAAATGAGGAAAATATAAGCAGCCTCTAGGGAAACTTTAAGCAGTCCAACATGTACCTCATAGGGATGCCAGAAGGAGAAGAGAAAGAGCAAGAAATTGTAACTATTTGAAAAAATAATGAAAGAACACTTCTCTAATTTGGTGAAGAAAATAGACGTGCAAGTCCAGGAAGCACAGAGAGTCCCAAACAAGATGGATGCAAAGAGGCCCACTCCAAGACTCATCATAATTAAAATGCCAAAAGTTAACGATAAAGATAGAATCTTAAAAGCAGCACCAGAAAAGCAGAAAATTACCTGCAAGGGAATTCCCATTAGACTGTCAACTGATTTCTCAAAGGAAACTGCAGACTAGAAAGAATTGGCAAGGAACGTTCAAAGTCTTGGTAAGCAGAGACCTACAGCCAAGATTGCTCTACCCAGCAAGGCTATCATTTAGAATCAAAGGACAGATAAAGAGGTTCCCAGACAAGAAAAAACTAAAGGAGTTTATCATCACCAAACCATTATTATATGAAATGTTGAAGGGACTTTTTTAAGAAAAAGAAGATCAACATTATCAACAATAAAATGGCAAGAACTATGTAATGTATCTGTCAACAACTAATTCTAAAAAACAAACTATGCAAATAAGAACAAAGACAGAATTGTGGATATGGAGAACGTTTTGATGGTTGCCAGATTAGAGGGGGAATGGGTGAGGGTGGATGAAGTGGTGAGGGGATTAAGAAGTACACATAGGTAGTTACAGAATAGCTATGGGGATATAAAGTACAAAGCACAGAATGGGAAATGGAACAGCCAAAGGACATATACTCGTGAGCCATGGACCTGAACAATGGTTTAGGGGATTGCCTGAGGGAGTGGAGGGGACCAAAGGGGGGAAAATTGGGACAACCATAATAGCATGATCAATAAAATAGTAATTTAAAAAATAAAGCATAATACACTAAAATGTTGCATATATTCTTCTATCTTCAATATTAAAATGGTTGCACAAAAATTCACCAGTTTTGATTTTTTTAAAAAGATGCATGCTGATATGACAGCTGTCACAGTAGACTATAACAAAAGTCTTTCGAATGAAATTAAAGACAACTGAGCTCTACTAGAGCCATCATACAGAATAAACATAACAGACTTTTTGGCCAACCCAGTTGTATAATTTCAGTATAAGTCAGGGATTGTGATGCTTCTAGCTTTGTTATTTTCTCAGGATTGCTTTCACTATTTGGGGTCTTTTGTTTGATACAAATTTGATGATTTTTTGTTCTGTATCTTTGAAAAATGCCATTGGGACTTCGAATGAGGATTGCATTAAATCTGCATATTACTTTAGGTAATAGAACCATTTTGACTATGTGGATTCTTCCATTCTATAAACACAGCACCTTTCCATTTCTTTGTCTTCTTCAGTTTCTCTCAGTAGCATCTTGTAGTTTTCAATGTATGGGTTCTTCACATCCTTTGTTTATTCCTATGTATTTGATTCTCTTTATTCCTACGTATTTTATTCTTTTGTTGCAGTTACAAATGGATTGCTTTTTATTTCTTTTTCTGACATTTTATTGTTAGTCTGTAGGAAAGCAATGGGTTTTTGTACATTGATTTTGTATCCTGCAATTTTACTGTATTTGTTTATTGTCTCTAATAATTTTTTTGGTGGAGTCTTTGGGGTTTTCTCTAAGAATCATGCCATTTGCAAAATTGACAATTTGACTTCATTCCCAACTTGGAAATCTTTTATTTCTTTCTCTTGCTTGATTGCTCTGGCTAGGACTTCTAGTACTGTGCTGAATAACAATGACATCAGGCATGCTTGTCTTGTTCCTGATCTTAGAGAAAAAGCTTTCAGGGTTTTTTTGCCATTCAGTATGATAGTAACTGAGGGTATGTCATATATGGCCTTTATTATGTTCAGGTACTTTCCTTCTCTACCCAGTTTATTGAGTGTTTTAATTATAAATGAGTGTTGGATGTTGTCAAATGCTTTTTCTGCATCTGTTTATCTGAGCAGATGATTTTTATCCCTTATGTTTTGCATGTGGTATATCACATTGATCTGTGCATATGTTGAACCATCCTTGTGTCCCTGGAATGAACCCTGTTTGATCATGATGTATTATCTTTTTAGTGTATTGTATTTGATTTGATAGTTTGTTTAGAACTTTCACATCTATATTCATCAGAGATATTGGTCTGTAATATATGTGTTGTCCTTACCAGGTTTTGGTATCAGGGTAATGCTGGCCTCATAAAATGGGTTAGGAAGTATTGCCTGTTCTTCAGTTATTTGGAAGAGTTTAGGAAGGATAAGTATTAAAATCTTTGAATGTTTGATAGAAGTTACTAATTGAAGCAATATACTCCTGGACTTTTGCTTTTGGCGGGGGGTTTAGATGATGGGTTTATTTTCCTTACTGTTGATCAATCTCTTTAGATTTTCCAGTTATTCATGGTTCAGCCGAGGAAGGTTAATATATTTATAAGAACTTGTCCATTCTTCTAGTTTACCAAATTCGGTAGCATATCCTTTCATAGTATCTTTCTTTTTAATCCTCACCCGAGGACATGGTTATTGATTTTAGAGAGGGGGCACATGAGGGAGAAAAAGGAGAGAAACATTGATGTGAGAAACATCTGTTGGTTCCCTTTTGTATGCGCCCCAACTGGGGACTGAACCCTGCAACCTAGGCATGTGCCCTGACTGGGAATAGAACCCACAACCTATCAGTTTGCGGGATGATGCCCGACCAACTGAGCCACACGAGCCAAGGCTTCTTAGTATCTTGTATAGTCCTTTGTATTTCTGTGGTATCTGTTGTAACTTCTCTTTGGTTTCTCATTTTGTGTCTTTCCTCTTTTTTCCTTAATGCGTCTAGTTGGAGGATTGTCAGTTTCATTAATCTTTTTAAAGAACTATTTGTTGCATTAATTTTCCTCTTGCCTTATTCTCTATTTTGTTTAATTATGATCTAATTTTTATTTCCGTTTTTTTTTCTGAGTTTGGGTTTCATTTGTTCTTTTTCTAGTTCTTTAAGGTGAAATGTTAGGTTGTTGATTTGAGATTTTTCTTGTTTCTTGAGGTAGGCCTGTAATGCTATAAACTTCCTTCTTATTACTACTTTTGTTGTATCCTCCAAATTTTGATGTATTGTTATGCTCATTTGCTTGTCTCTAGATATCTTTTGATCTCTTATTTCTTCTTTGACCCATTGTTTAGTAGCATGTTGTTCAACCTCTGCTTATTTGTGGATTTTCCTGCTTTCTTTTTGCAGTTGGTTTTCAATTTCACTTGTGGTCAGAGAACATACTTATGATTTTAATCTTCTTAAATTTGTTGATGCTAGTTTTGTACATCCCAAAATGGTCTCTTTTTAATAATAGAATGTTCCATCTTCACCACAGAAGAATATATATTCTGGTGTTTTGGGATGAAAAGCTCTGTAAATATCAGTTATGTCCATTTGGACTAATATGTTGTTTAAGGCCAATATTTCCTTATTGATTTCTTCCTTGGATGATGTATCCATTGCTGTCAGTGAGGTATTTACCTCATATAATGGTGTTTTTGTCAGTTTCTTCCTTAGTTCTGTTAGTAGTTGCTTTATATATTTTGCTGCTCCCAGGTTGGTTGCATATATCTTAATAGGTGTTATGTCTTCTTGATGTGTTGTGCTCTTTATCATTATAAAATATCCATCTTTGTCTCCTGTTACTTTTTTTTAAATCTTGAAACCCATTTTATCAGATATAAGTTGGCTATACTTGCTTCCCTCTGGATGCCATTTGCTTAGAGTGTTATTTTTTCTTCCCATTCACTTTGAATCTGTGTTTGCCTTGCAGTGGAGATGTGTTGTAAAGACAGCATATAGTTGGGTTTTATTTTTTCAATCCATCCTGCTACTCTGTACTTTTTTATATTTTTTAGAAAATCCTCACCTGAGGATATGTTTAGAGAGAGAGGAAATGTGTGAGGAAAGAGAGAGAGAGAGAGAGAGAGCGCGTGAGAGATGCCAGTCCGTTGCCTCCTATACACACCCCCATTGAGATTGAACCCACAACCACAGTATGTGCCCTGACTGGAAATCAAACCTGCAGCCTTTTGGTGTGTAGGACAGCACTCCAACCAGCTGAGCCAGGGCTACTCTATACTTTTTAATTGGTGAGTTCAGTCCATTTACATTTAGGATGATTAGTGATATATGAAGATTTCCTATAGCCATTTTATCTTTTGTTTTCTGGTAGCTCTGTGTCTACATTGTTTCTTTTCTCTTTTATTTCTGTGTGTTACAGTTTTGTGGTATTCACTGATGTTTCCTTCTGTTTCTTTTCTTTTTTATGTTATGTGTCTCAGTTCTAGATTTCCTTTTTTTGTGGTTAACGTTAGGTTTATGTCAGGGGTGTCAAACTCATTTTCACCTGGGGCCATGTCAGCCTCATGGTTGCCTTCAAAGGGCCGAATGTAATTTCAACTCCTTAACAGTTAAGGAGTAGTTACATTTATACAGTCCTAAAATTATTTTGGCTCTTTGAAGGCAACCATGAGGCTGATGGGGCCCCAGTGAAAATGAGTTTGACACCCCTAGCTTATGCAAAAGAAAGTTTCATATATAGCCATCCTTTTTATTCTGATTGCATCTTATCTCCATTCTCCTGTGAAAGTTCAATACCTTTTCTCCTCTTTTATGTTTTTGTTGTGACAAGTTATCTTTTTATATTGTGAGTTCATTTCTAAATTGCAGTAGTTAATTGTCTTCTTTAAAAAAAAAGAAACTGTTTTTACCTCTTTTAAGCTTCTCTATATTTAAGGGTTTAATACGCTATTCTGAACAAGAGTTGAAATTTCCTGTTTCTGTTAGTCATCTCACTCATAGTTTTGTATTTTTTTTGTCTTTTGTTTTGGGTAGAAGAACACCTCCCAGTGTTTCTTGTAATGCAGGTCTTGTGTAAATCCCTTAGTGTGGTAGGTACTAAGGCAAATCCCTTAGTATTTGTGTGTCTGGAAAAGCCTTTATTTCTCCATCATATCTAAAGGGCAACTTTATTGGCTATATTATTCTTGGCTAGTGATTTCTTTCAATAGTTTGAACATTTGATTTCTCTCTTAACTTTTAGGGTTTGTGCTGAAAAATCTGAAGATAATCTAATGGAGTTTCCTTTACAAGTTACTCTATTCCCTAGATGCCTTGAGAAGTCTCGCTTAGTTGTTATTTTAATATGATGTGCCTTAGAGAAGACCTTTTGGATTGATGTACTTTGGTGTTCTGATGCAGACTCCAGCCAGCAGTGTCTGCAGTGTTGTGGATGCGATGAACAAATTCACATGGACTGCAGAAGTCCTGTGGAGAAAAGGGACAGCATGGCCACTCTCTGAGTGAGAGAGTGCCCTGACCCTTGCCTGGACAGGCTTTTATTGCTTTCTAATAGCATTACATCAAAGAAGATTCTAGCTCATTATGCTCAGGTTTACTTTAAGTGATTACAGATCACTTACAGATAACAAAGAAAAAAATGTTTTAAATGCAAGGGAACGATAAAAGTGATGGTTCTGGTTACACTCTGTCCTTGGGATGGCTTAGCATAGACTTTAGGGAGTTGCTTCAGAGATATACATTAAACATCTGCTGTCTTAACTCAGGGTGAGGGAGTTTTAGCAAAAGCAACCCTCAAAGCATCCTAGATACAATGCAGGCCTGATTCCCCATGGAAAAGCTGATCTTCGGGCCTGGCTCCTGTGTGCTGCCTCGCACCTGTCTGTTTTCTGAACTAGGGTTGAGCTACATTTGCCATTGCCACATGGACCAGTTCCCTATAATGTTCTGTTAGCTGCTTATATTTGAAGATCTAATTCTTTCTTTAGGTTTGGGAAGTTTTTGTCAATTATTTGTTTGAATAGGCTCTCTGTTCCCTTCTCTCTCTCTTCTCCTTGGGGTATCCAATGATTCTTATTTTGCCCTTTCTAATGGAGTCAGATAACTTGTAGAATTATTATTATTTTTTATTCTTGATTCTCTTCTTCCACCTGAGTCATTTCTAGATTTTCATCTCATATGTCACTAATTCTTTCCTCCATCTGATCTGTTCTATTTCCTAAGCTCACTAGTTTATTCTTTTTCTCATTTATTGAATTCTTTTTTAACATTTTATTAATTTTTAGAGAGGGGAAGGGAAGGAGAAAGAAAGGGAGAGAAACATCAATGTGTGGTTCCCTTTCACACACCCCCTACCAGGAACCTGACCCACAACCCAGGCATGTGCCCTGACTGGGAATCAAATTGGCAACCCTTTGGTTTGCAGGCTGGCACTCAGTTCACTGAGCCACACCAGCCAGGGCTCATTTATTGAGTTCTTTAGCTCCAGAATTTCTGCTTGGTTCTGTTTTATAGTTCCAATCTCTTTGGTGGGGTACTTTTGTTGATATTATTTCTGAGCTTGTTGAATTGCTTTTCTGTGTTTTTTTTTTGTCTCTCATTGAGTTTCTTCAGAAATACAATCTTTAGTTCTCTGTCATTTAAACAACAATTTTCCATGTCTTTATATTTATTTTCTGCCAATTTTTTTGTTACCTTGGTTATTCGTTATGCTTGATGGATTATTTATTTTTTTTTGCCTGGGCATTTCTGGGAATGACATCTGCCTCTTTTTATAATGATTTCTATTTATTTTTTTAGGGAGAGAGGAAGGGAGGGAGACAGGAGGAGAAACATTGATGTGTGAGAGAAACATCAGTAGGTTGTCTCGTGCATGCCCCCAACTGGGTACCCGGTCTGCAAGCCAGGCATGTCCCCTGGCTAGGAATTAAACCAGCAACCTTTTGGTTCACAGGCTGATGCTCAACCCGCTGAGCCACACCAGCCAGGGCTGAAATCTGCTTTTTTAAAAAGTATTTGACATTGACATCAGAGGAATGGTGGTATAGAAGATCCCTATGGTCTCTCCCCTTAAAATTTCAGCAGTTTGAACAGCTATAATTTAACAAAGGATTCTCTCCTCAACCCACAAACAGACCTGAGAGATTGTACATTGATCCATCCAAAGGTGGGCAAGTGGGAGCAAACCAGGGAGGTGAGAAGGGAGAAATGCTGAGATGAACCGTGGATGCAACCCTAAAGCTGGGATCTCACAGCTGGGCTCAGCCTAGAAAGGGGAGGAATCAGGTTGTGGCTGACATTCCCTTCAGCTGGGAGGAGCAAAGAGATTTGGTGGGCATTCCTGCAAGAGTGGGCAGTACAAACTGCAGCAGAGCCCAGTGATCTGGGCAGGGATACAGCACAGAGGTGTGGCTGTGGTTGTCTGGTGTTTGGCATTTCAGACAAAGAAACAAAGCTATGGAGCCTGGCTACCATTTTACCTCCCAGAGCTCACCTCCTTTCACTCTTGGTATCGGATTGTGGAGCACATTATCTGCAAAACTAAGAACTGGTACTACAGAACCACTTTTTTCCTGAGCAAAGGGTACACTGTGTAACTGGTCTCAGGACCGAGGCGCAGGGGGACTCTGTAGATGTCCGAAGTCATCATTACAGGGATGGCAGAGCAGCTTCAATAGCAGCCGGATTACCCTAGCCTACTCCACTTCCACACATTCCGGCTGCACTGAGCGCAGAGTCTGTCTGTGAGAGACATCACTGGGTTTCACAGATTTGGACCCTCATTGCCCACCACATTCCCCTGTGGGGTTGTGGATCCCTAGGACTGATGCAACTGGATCACAGGGGAGGTACCCTTCTTTCCATTTTCCACCAACCTGTGGACATCAGTTAAGCCAGAGAAGTTCAAGAAAACAAAAATCTAGTGATTTGGTGCTACCTATTGGAAAATAATAGAAAAACGTTTTTGTATCAATGTACTAGAGAACTGCCACTCATGCATAGATGCCTAGACAGAGGGGGAATCCATCAAATACCATGAATAACCAAGTTAGCAAGTCAGCTAAGAAAGATAGGAAAACTCCCCAGAAAACGAACTTAAAGGAATGGAAATATGTGATATAAATGACAGAATTCAAGATTACAATTCTGAAAAACAACTCAGGGTGATGTAAGAAAATGCAGATAGGGAATTTAATGAGCTTAGAAAAAAATCAACAAACAAAATGAGTACTTTACCAAAGAGATTGAAACTGTAAAAGAACTAAACAGACACCTTAGAGATGAAAAACTCATTAAAGGAGATCAAGAATGAGCTGGCAAGCATAGGAACTATCTGATTCTATCTGAAAGAGCAATATAAGAATAATAAGCCTATCAGAAGAAGAGTAGAGGGAAAAGGTAACAGAGAGCCTATTCAAACAAATAGTTGATGTGAATGTCCCAAAGCTATAGAAAGAAAAGGTGCTCAAGTCCAAGAAGCAAATAGAACATCTCATTCCCTCAGCCCAAAAGACCTTCTCCAAGGTGCATTGTATTAAAACTGTCAAAAATTGATGACAAAGAATTCTCAAGGCAGTGGAGAAGAAGAAAATAATGTGTAAAGGAAGTTCATTAGGTTATCATCAGACTTCTTAGCAGAAGCTCTGCAAGCTAGAAGAAAATGGAACCAAATATTCAAAGTACTGAAAGAGAAATCACCAGCCAAGAATAATATGTTTTGCAAAGTTACCTTTTAGATATGAAGGAGAAATAAAGACTTTTCCAGACATTTAGAAGTTGAGGGAAGTTATCACTTCCCTCTGCAGGAAGACTTCCTACTGCAGGAAATACTCAAGGGGGTTATTCTATCTGAAACAAAGAACAAAAGGTCACAAAAATATGAGTAAAGTCACCAATGAACTTACATCATAAATAGGGATAATTGATAATTTGTGGAAACAAAAACATAAAAGTGGAAGAGGTGGTTCGATTCCCAGTCAGGGTACATGCCTGGATTGCAGGCCATGACCCCCAGCAACCACACATTGATGTTATTCTCTCTTTCTCCCTCCCTTCCCTCTCTAAAAATAAATAAATAAAATCTTTAAAAAAAAGTGGAAGAGGTAAAGATCAGAATTTGCAAAGGAGGATGGAGATCACATGCATTCAAAAGAAAGGACTACTACATATATGAAACATTCACTTTTATAAACCTAATGGTGACCGCATACATACAAAAACAAAAGTGAGACACATAAAAAAAGAGGATACAGAGGAAAGAGCTATGGAATACCAGCAAACAGAAACAACAGACAGAAACACAAAGGAAAAGAACCAGTGGAGACACAGTTACCATAAAACAAAAGATAAAATGGCTGTAGGAAATTCTCAGACATCAGTATTTATCCTAAATGTAAATGGACTGAATTTACCAGTAAAAAGACACAGCATGACAGATTGGATCACAAAACAAACCCAACTGTATGCTCCCTTCAGGAGACACATTTAAGCTGCAAAGACAAAGATAGACCCAAAGTGAAAGGGTGGAAAAAGATTCTTAGCATCCACAGAAAGACAGGTGTAGCCATACTTAATATCTGACAAAATATCTAAAAAATATCAAAGGTAACAAGAAACAAAGATGGACATTTTATAATGATAAAGAGGACACTACGTCAAGAAGACATAACACTTCTCAATACATACGCACCCAATCAGGGAGCACCAAAATATTGTATCAGAGCAACTACTGACAGAACAAAAGGGAGAAATTGACAAAAACGCTCTCATAGTTGGGGATGTAAGAACTCCATTGACAACTCTAGACAGCTCATTCAAACAAAATAAGTAAGGGAATATGAGCCTTAAATGACACATTACATCATATGGACATAATTGATGTGTACAGAGTCTTTTATCTCAGAATATTAAGATTATACATTGTTCTCCAGTGCACATGGAATATTCTCAAGGATAGACCACATGATGGGTGACAAAACAAGCCTCCACAAATTCAAAAAGATTGAAATCATACCAAGCGTATTCTGTGACCAAAATGCTTTGAAATTAGAAATCCCTGCAAAAAAATGAAGTAAAGAAACACACAGATATGCAGAGATTAAACAGCATACTACTAAAAAAATGACTGGATCAAAGAAGAAATAAAAGCTGAGGTCAAAAGATAATACAGAGACAAATGAGAATGACAACATAACGTATCAAAACGAGTATAATTTAATGAAATAGAGAACAAAAAGACTATACAAAAATTAATTTTTAAAAAGAGCTGGTTCTTTGAAAACATTTAATAAAATTGACAAACCTCTGGCTAGACTCAGTACGGAAAAAAGAGAAAATACTCATATAAACAAAATCAGAAATGAAAGAGGTTACCAGACATCAGAGATAGACAAAGGATTATACTAGAATGCTATGAAAGACTATATGCCACCAAATTTAATAACCTAGAAGAAATAGATAAGTTCCTACAAATATATAACCTTCCTAGACTGAAGCATGAAGAATTAGAAAATCTAAATACACTGATCAACAGTGAGGAAATTGAAACAGTCATCAAAAATCTCCCCCCAAATAAAAGTCCCAGACCAGATAGCTTCACTAATGAATTCTACCAAACATTTAAAGAAGATTTAATACCTTTCTCAAACTGTTCCAAAAAAGTTGCAAAGAAACTATACTTCCTAACACATTTTATGAGGCCAGCATAACTCTGATATCAAAGCTTGGTAAGGATAACACTAAAAATGAAAACTGCAGACCAGTGTCTGATGAACATAGATGTAGAAATCTAAACAAAATACTAGCAAATCAAATATAACAATATATTAAAAAATAATACATCATAATCAAGTGGGGTTCATTCCAGGATACAAGGATGGTTCAGTATACCCAAATTGATCAATGTAATGGGCTGTTTCCTAGGATAATATGTTTTATCAAAATTGACTTAATAGAAATAGAAAATGTAGACTTATAGTCATTTAAAAAACATGAATGCGTAGTTCAGACAACCTACCAAATTATAAGAACAAACACAAATTTGATAGATCTGGATTTTTTTTGGTTAAGGTCTATCAAGCTTCCAAAAACAGAAGCATATATCTTACCCACATTGTTATAGAAGATAGATGAGTGCACAAATGTAATTAAGTTTATGGTACTAGGATAACTTAGTCATACTAGTCAAGAAGTATATACAATTAAGGAGTATGATAATGGCTCATATTTTTTTTTATCTCACATGAATAGGTGTGGAAATTTAGAATAAAATTTAGCAAATATAAATCAGCAGTGTTTTTAAAAATCATGATCATAGCAAGTTTATCCAAGGGATGCAAGTGAGTCAACATAAAAACAACATAGTTCCTATCAGCAGATTAAAGGAAAGAAATATATTGTTCAGAGGTTGCCAATAAAACATTCATTAAAGTGCAACACGTATTTATAATGAAAATCTCTTTGCAAACTTGAAAAAGGATTTCCTTCACTTGGTAAGGGATATCTATCAGAAACCTTTTACATATACCACATTTAATAGTAAGGCACTTGAAGCATTTCCCTTAAAGCCAAGAATGTGGCAAGGATTCTTACTGTTGCCACTTTTATTCATCATTTCACAGAAGATTCTAGTCAAAGAAGTGAGAAAAAGGAAAAAATGAGCTGGAAAGGAAGAAATATGGTTATTGCTTGTAAACAGTAGGACTGTTTTCACAAAATCCAAAGGAAGATATAAACAGGCTAGTTAGAATTGAAAAGATTTCAGCAGTGTCTGGAATCCAGATCAGTATAGAAGAGTCTATTGTTTTTGGTTTTTGTTTTTTGGGGGAAACAAATCCACCTTAATTTTTCTAGCTGCTTTAACCCTGTTTATTAAATAGTTCATCTTTCCTTTATTTATTTAAATGCTACTTTCGTTTATACAGTCAGTATTTTTTATACATATGTAAATGTCTTATACAGGGTGCGGCAAAAGTAGGTTTACAGTTGTTTGAATGGAAAATAATACAATAATTAATATGGAATAATACAAGAATAAATTCTGTTTTGTGTATCTTCAACTGGAAACCTACTTTTGCCCCACCCTGTATTTACCAAATATTCATTCTTTGTATTGTCCTTAGTTCCTTCCTGAAATCTGGGCTTCTATCTGGGATCTGTCTCTCCAGCCTGAAGAATTTCTTTTATTGTTTTTTAAAATTTTAGCATTTTAAAGATGCCTTTTGTTATTTTTATTCTTTCTGATGACAAGTCAGCTGTAATTATGTTTTTTACCCTGATTTTAATATATCCTTTTTCTCTGGCTGCTTATAAGGTTTTCCTTTAGTTTTTGCTATGATGTACCAATAATGCATTTCTTTGTTTTTCCTGGTTAGGGTTTGCTAAGCTTGAAAGTGTGGTTAACATCCTTCATCCATTTGGGGGGAATTCTGCACCATTGTATCTTTAAATTTCTTTTGGATCTAAGCAATGCAGGTCTACAAGATCTTTCTCCACTTTCTAGTTAAGTCCCCAAGCGCTGTTTACTTAGCAGAAGTCTTGTGGAAGAAAATTGCTGTACAGGAACATTAGCCCCTGAATTTGGGGTTCCTTCAGTTTCTCTCCCACTGTGTCCAACAATATACAGTCATTAAGAGTTAAGTTGGTTTGTATTTATCTCAGCAAGGATCTGCCTATGATAGGGTTACTTCTGTACTCATCCATGCTACAAAGTCTGTTGCTTCTGTGTGAACTAATAACATGAAAAATGTAATTTTTAGAAGATACTATCAACAGTAGCTACATAAATTAGTATGTCTTTGAATCAATCTAACAAAGATACATGAGGAAATATTTTTAAAATTGGAAAAATAGACTCAAATGGAAAGAGATACTACATTCATAGATTAGAAAACACAGTGTTGTAAAAATGTTATTCCTTTCCTGAATTAATAGTATATTTGATTCAATTTGAGGTTAAATCTCAACAGGATTTTTCTGGGAACTTTACCGTTGGAACCTAAAATGCGTATGGCAGCCCTGGCTAGTGTGGCTAGTTAGTGCTGGCCTGTGAACCACAAGGTTGCCGGTTCAATTCCCAGTCAGGGCACATGCCTGGGTTGTGGGCTAGGCCCCCAGTTGGGGGAATACAAGAGGCAGCCAATTGATGTATCTCTCACACATTGATGTTTCTCTCCCTCTCTTTCTCCTTCCCTTCCTCTCTCCTTAAAAATAAATAAAATCTTAAAAATATAAAATGCATGTGGCAGAGTAAAAGGCCAGGAATAGGCAAGACAATTTTGAATAATAATAGTAAAGTAGAACACTTCTTTTAGTAAATAGCAAGATTTAAAATAGTGTGGTACTAGGCTGAGATATATAGTACTGGAATGCAAAAGGCCTAGAGAAAAACCCACTTATGTGTGGGGGCTTGGTATATGTGAGAGATGGCATTACAAATCTACAGGAGATCTATGATCACAGTACAAAACCAAATTTAATAAATAGTGTTGGACAATTGGCCACCTATATTAAAAAAAAAAAAGATTAAACTAGAAACCTGCCTGATTCTGGACTTCCAAATCAATTCCAAGTAGATAAGAAGCTAAAAGTAAATAAATAAAACTACAAAACTTATATAAGAAAACAATGAAAAAAACTTTATGGCATACAAAGATGGGAAGAGATTCTTAAATAATATACACATACAACCATAAAAGGAAAAGGTTGATAAATTTAAATATATTAAAATGAAGAACTTATAACTGCCAAGGAAAAGCAAATCAAACTACCATGAGATACCACCCCTCACACCCTCTGTAGGGTGGATAATAAAAAATGATAAGTGTTGGTGAGGTTATAGAGAAGTTTGAACACTCATTACACTGCTGGCGAGGATGCAGAATGGGGTGGTCGCTTTGGAAAATAGTCTGAGAAGTCCTAAACAGGTTAAACATAGTTACCATATGACCCAGCAAAACCAGTCCCACATGCATGACCAAGACAAGTGAAAGCATGTCCACAGTAGCTAAAATGTGGAAACCCAGATGTTTATCAACTGATGACTGGGTAAACAATGTTTATGAATAAAGAAAATACTTTGTACAATGGGAATATTTTTAGCAGTACAGAGGAATGAAGTACTGACATATGCTGCATGGATGAATGTTGAAAACATGATGCTAAGTGAAAGAAGTCAGTCGCAAAAGATCACATAGATTTCATTTATTTGAAATGTCTAGACAGAAAGTACATTAGAGTTTACCTGAGAGCTAGGGGAAATAAAGGATAACTTGCCACAAGTTGTGGGTTTTTTATGTGAAATTATGAAAATATAAAAGTTGGTTATAGTGATGGTTTGCCCAATTGAATGAATTGAAGTGTATACTTTAAATGGGTGAATTAGATCTTGATAAGGCTGTTTAAAAAAAATCAAGACCCTTTCATATGGCAAAGATACCATAAACCATATTAAAGAAAATCGACAGACGTACAGTAATTGTATATAACACAAAATTGGTAATGGCTCAGTATCCAGAATATAAAAGGAATTCATAAACATTAATAAGAAATTGACAGACATCTTACTAGTAAATGGCCAAAGATTCAGGCAGTTCACCTAGAAAAACATCTGAATGGCTGGTAAAGAAGTTTGGCTTCACAGAGATGCAATTTAAAATAATGGTGAGATACCATTTCCTATTTGTCTTGGTACAAGTCCATGTGCCTTAGAATATCAAGTGTTGGCATGAATGTTGGGAAATAAAGCTGGGGAAGTTCCTTGGTGCAACTTACTCAGAGAACAGAGTGACCATTGTAGATGGCCCTGCGCTGTGACTTAGTTGTACTAGAGCCACTCTTGTGCCTGCTTAGTGCTCTCTGTGATTGAAACAGTGGGGAGAATCATTCCATTTCTGAGATTTATCTGCTGATGTATGTAGATCTGGTCCATTGAATTTACCTGCTCAGAAACAGAATGTCGAGTTAAAATAGCACAAGGATATATATACACAATATTCTCCCCACACCAGTAATTGTATCTGTGTGTGTATATACACATATACAAAAAGTATACAAAGTGTGCATAGGTAATGGCACTTGTCAATTTAAGAACTGAGGTTGCCTCTAGGGAGAGCTGAAAGTCTGTTTTCCCCATCTCCAACGATTCTCATGAGGATAAATAAGGAACAGCTTGGCTTATTGTAAGTGGTTTCTACTAGTTCTTAGAGGCTGTTGATGCATCTTTTTCTCTCAAATTTAAATCCTGGTATAGATTTTTAAAAATTGCTTTTTAAATGGTGGTGGTGTAGCCTTCTCGCGTATGTAAGTGCTCATGAGGTGCCAACTACTATCAGGGGTCAGGGACCAGGGTTTTAACAGTGAACAAGACTGGGCAAAATCTCTGCTGTCCTGGAGCTCAAAAATGAGGAATGAGACACAGTAAACGAGTGGAAAGGCAGTTGTATTCTTGACTGGCACTAAACCATGTAGGGAACTAAAGCAAGGTACTGAGAGACTAGGGGCTGAGGGTTATCAGGGAAGGCCTCCCTGAGGAGTTGTGTGTGGAGAACTGCATTTTAAGAAGGAGCAAATGCGTAGAGATTTTCGATTAAAGCATTCCAGGCAGAGGTAAGAAGCCTTCAAATAGAACATGTTCAACAATTCCAAGAAGAATGAAATACTAAAATACATTTAGCAAAAGAAGAACATTGTTGAAATGAATTAAAACCTCAGTAAATGGAAAGATATCTCAAGTTCATGGACTGGAAGACAATATTGTTAAGATGGCAGTACTACTCAAGCTGTTCCATAGATTCAGTGCTATCTCTGTCAAAATCCCAGCTGACTTCCTAGCAGAAACTGAAAAGCCCATCCTGAAAAATAGCAAAGCTTCTGTGGCCTAAGTCATTTGAAAGACAGGGGAAGTTGGTAGAGGTTCAGTCATTAAAGCTGGTGGGACTTCTGGATTATGAAACACTGTGGGCCATGACAGGGAGCTGTCACTGACCTCATCCTAGGTCCAGTGGGAAGTCTTAGGAGGGCTTTAAGCAGGGCAGGGATAAAATTCAGTATTTACTGAGTGCCCGTCTATGCCTAGTGCTGGAATGGGCGTGAGTATGGTGGTGAAGGGGACAGAATGTTGAGCAGATAGTATTCAGCCTTCAGTGGTAGGAGATGGGAGCATCCTCAGCTTAGTTTTGGGTGCTGGCATGTGTTTGTCATATTACTGGCCTACTCAAACAGTTTGTTTAAGTAACGTGGAAGTTAACAGATGTTCATTATAGTATCATTAGAAGATTAAACCGAAGGGGAATGCCTATCATTCCGTATCTTACCATTTGGAAATGATGATAGTTAACAATTCATGTTTTTTCTTGCTAGTCTTCTGAAGATTTATGATCAAATATTTCTCAAGTTCAATAATGAGTGACTTCCTTACCCCCTTATACCATGAAAAGAAAAGTGAGAATCCTAGGTTTTCTTCTGGCAAGTTGGTCCATGACTCTTCTCATTAATGCCTTTCAGGTGGAGCTGATCAGAATAATGTTTAACATCAACCCCCTGGAGAACCTGAAGCTGTACATCAGCAGTCGGCCTCCACTGGTGGTCTTTATGATCAGTGTCAGTGCCATGGCAATAGCCTTCCTGACCTTGGGCTACTTCTTCAAAATCAAGGAGATTAAGTCACCAGAAATGGCAGAGGTATAGTATATTCTAAGTTCTCTCAGGATGGACCTTCCAGAGGGGAAAAACACCTTAGGGGCTCTTCACACACTCTTCTTTGGTTGTAACTTTTTTATCCCAGTGAGAAAAGTCAGTATTCAGAACTTTTTATCTTTCTCTCTCTTTCTTATAAAATACCTGCTCAGATAGTTATTGAGGCTACCATTTCAGTTAGACTATTTCAGCAGTGAATCAGTTATTTTGGAAAGTATGTTTGCAAAGTGTTTGCATCAAGAAGCTGGAGAACTAGCTTCTTTTATATTCATATGAAATTATCTCATTGCGGTTTTTAAAAACTATAAACATTTGTTATTTTAAATCCTCATATCATCATCATGGAGTTTTATCAATTATACAACTAGTTTCCTCATTGGATAAGCAGGGATCCTAAAGAAATTAGAAAGCTGCATCTTATTTCCAAATATATTTGTCTTTTTTTTTAATCAAGGAAAACTTCAGTTATCTACAAATTTGCCTTCTTGATTTTACATTTTGGTCAGTTTAAAAAGAAATATTAGGGTATTGCCCTTTAATCCTTAATCTAAGCACATAGTGGTGTAAACACTCACAATGCAGATTTAAATGATGTGTATTTTTGCATTTCAAAAAGTTAATAGTTCTTTTTAATAGAAATGAATGACAATATTACCTATTAATTTATTTTACATGTTAGAAATTATGCTGAAGTAATGATACGGTGAATTTATCGGTGGATAAAGTTTCTTTTAGGACAGACTTGTTCCTGTTTTAGTAGATTCCCTGAATACCCCCTCGTACACTGTTCTTGTGTGTGTTTGTTGTTGGCAGTGGGGTAGGAGTAGAGATTGGAATTGCTTTGTTGCTGCGTTGGGTGTGCTGCCTTGTGAAGGAGAGGAGAGTTCTACTCAGTGTAAAGGGGGCCATGGTTTTGTCTTGTGCTCTGTGGCAAGATCACCTAGATCATAGGTGATCTTGGCAGGAGGGACCACCTTCACACGTGAACTCCTTAACACAGTTAAAGAAACAGATTTTAGCTATTTCTACCATACAGCCCTCTCAAAGAATGTCTTACCAAGAGATGCCGGCTGGCTAATTTTCCCTCTTCTCTGACCCTGCCTGAATCTGTAAAGGTTATTTAAACAGGATGTATCCACATTAGGTATGAAGTGAACATTCTAGTTGCAGCCAAGGCTCTGTGGCATCCTGGCATTGTTTTCCCGTGGAGCTCCAGTCCATGATGAACGCTCGGCCAAGGCCAGTGGTTATGATGTAGCTAGGAAAATTAGCCCTAAAATCAAAATGGGGCCTGACATGCTTTGGCAGACTGTTCAAAATGGACCAGAGCTCTACAGGAAAACATTGCCAGATGATGGCAATGGCCAGATGCTAGAACTTTGGCTGATGCAGATCCTGGCTTGTGGGGTCCGTGACATTGTGGATGAGACACGAGACAAGTTCACACAGACTGCCGTGAGAAAGGGACAGCACCACCACTCTTCCAAGAGGAGAATGCCTCGACCCTTGCCTTGATAGACTTTTATTGCTTTTCTGGGCACATTACATGATGGTCCTCATTTACTAGGCACAGTCACTTTAGGTGGTTACCTTTTACAGAAAACAAAGGAGAGGATGCTGCTAATTACTTCAAAAAGAAGGATGTTGCAGGACCAAGGGCAAAAGCGGTTGAACTGGGTACATTACATACTTGGGAGGTTTAGCACAGACTTTAGGAAGTTATAGTAAGCACTTGATGCCTTAATTCAGGGTGAGGGAGTTTAGCAAAAAGCAAATCTCACAGTGGCCTAGGTACAATGCAGGCCTGATTGTATTCCTCAAAAGGTCAATTCTCCCATGGGAGAACCTATCTGTGGGTGTGGGTCCCATGCATCGGACCTTGCTTTCCACTGGGAGCTGGGCCCACGCCATGCAGAACAGTCTCCTATATTGGCTATGATTAATTTAGTGATTTTATTTTCAAATTAGGATCCTCAGTATAGAGGAAAAGTTTGGGGCTGTGAATCAAAAAACTTAATTCTGATTCTGCCTTCAACTGTGGAGTTGGAGAGTCTAATTTTCATTGGGCCTCTGTTTCCCAGAGTCTGGAGTGTGAAGAGCTGACACTAGAATGTTTATTTCCAGCCCTAGTGTTCTTGAATGGTTGGTCTACTGTTTGTAGGTATTAGAGAAAATGTGATTTGATGCATCCAGTTGCAGTCTTATTGAATACCGTACACCATTTACTGACTGATGCTGCAGAGATAGACTCACGTGACTTTTGGGGGTTGCACAAATAGCATTTGATTAATGTTGGTGTGAGTGTGATTGGGAGTGTTCCCTCACTTGGTTTGTCTTCACTTTGGCAACTTTTTGTAGACAAATGTTGCTTGGGAGAATGTCACGGCCTAGGTTAGGTTTGTCGTTGCTGTTTCTGCTTAAATTAAACTCTGGTGATTACCATGTTGGTATCAGTTTAATCATGACATAATAAGCTGTGTTTTTAAAACTGCTTATAATTTAAACCACTAATACAGGGTGTAGATATTAAGAGAAGCTTGAAAACAGCTCTTTCTCCTCCCTTTGGAAATTGTTCCTGTTTTGAGGTGGCATCCAAAGTCCATGACAAGGGGGAAAAGTCCCATGAGTGTTGGTATTTACTGAATTTCTCATTTTCAAGAGAGAAAGCAAAATGTATAGAATTGACCTTTTGAGGAATTATTTTGAGGCAGCCTTATTTTAAAAAATTAATTGCAGCTGCTAGAGAATTTTGAATTAATGCTTTTAATGTCTTACTAATTTTTTCAAGCTTTCTTTTCATGTTTGATTTTGAGGCTAAGTCATTTTCTGTAAGTATAATCTGCTATTTTATTTTCGGTCATATTTTCTTAAATTGATTTAATCCCGCAGTTTACTTAATATGTCATGCCAATGAAGAGTTCACATTTGAGGTTATGAATATGAGAGTGGTTTGGAAAACCACACCATTATGCCAGTGCAAGAGGCTGGTGGCTTTAACATAGCTGTTACTGTAAATGATTCACTCTGGAGTGTGGTGTCCCCACTGTGGTGTGATGCTACCTTGAGGGTCACGGCTGTGTGACTGCAGAAGCGGCACTTTAGACTGCTCACACTTGTTTCTCTCTGTTTCATTTTACTGAAGGATTGGAATACTTTTTTGCTGCGGTTTAATGATTTGGACTTGTGTGTATCAGAGAATGAAACATTGAAGCATCTTACAAATGACACCACAACTCTGGAAAGCACAATGACCAGTGGGCAGGCCAGAGTGTCCACCCAGTCCCCACAGGCCCTGGAGGATTCAGGCCCGGTTAACATCTCAGTTGCAATCACTCTCACCCTGGACCCACTCAAACCCTTTGGAGGGTACTCTCGCAATGTCACCCATCTGTACTCGACCATTGTAGGGCATCAGATTGGACTTTCAGGTATGTGTGTTAGCCAGTTTCCTTTCAGATTTTCTCCAGCCACCACTGTCACATGGCAGAGTATTAGCAGTGTATGGTTTTACTCATCAGACTATTTTTCATTTTTGCATGCATCTCTCCTTTTGTTGAGTTTGAACTCAATGAAGTCAAGAGGGGCCATTTTTGCTACATCTTCACTTAATAAACTGCTTACCACACAGTAGGCTTTTTACTAAAAAGCCTATAAGAATGAGAAATAGGGAGCAACTATAAGGCTTATTTCTGGTCTTAATATTTACAAACACACAAAAATCTATTCAGGTTGATCGTGTTGGAGATTGCAGTACATACTTCAAGTATTGCTATTAATCTACAAACTTTTGAATGTCCACCATTAGCTCAGCACTGTGCTGGCTGCTGGAACACACTAGAATAAGCTTAAGATCTGGTCTCTTCCCTTTGGTGTTAGGATTATGGAAGAGACAAGGATAATATGAATAATATTTACCAAGCGCTTACAGCAGTCCTTGGCATCAAGCAGATGCTCTATGATGCTTGTTAAATAATAATGATAAAAATAGACACCAGTTGAACATTGAGCACCCTTTGACTAGTACTAAACCCATGACACACTAGAAGTGATTCAGGACAAGGCTGAGAGAGTAGTGGAAGCTAGACTAATCAGGAAAGGCAGTGTGCTGGAGGCCTGGGCCTTGGAAGAATAAGCTTTGCTTACAAAGAACCTTTTAAAGTCTCTAAAGAACTTGGGAGTACCTACCAGCCTCCTGTTAGTTGTGACAGGTGAGAACTCCCATGGAAATAAGGTAAGGGTCAACCTCTGGGTTTTCTGTGTTGAGAGTAAACCTTTCTCTTCTGCTCTGATGTTTAAATACCTTGGTTTTTGTTTAAGCTTCATCAGTTAACTGGTCCCATGACCTTACTTAAGTCTTTTAGACCCTCTGGTCCTCAGTCTGCCCATATGTAAAGGGGAGCAATAACACCTCTTTGGTCGTGTTCATGAGGTAGTCATACGTTTTAAGTGATCAATATAAAAGCAGTTTGAAAGTGGAAGGATGCTGTGCAGATGTTCATACAATGGTGATAATAGCTCACCCAGTCCCCAGCTTTCCAACGGGGCACTGCTTGGGCTCTTGCTTAGCATCCTCAGCCCTGGCTGCAAGTGGCCCCTCTCCACTTGCCATCTGGTGGCTCTGCCAGGTGAGCAGGTCTCAGAGTCCAACTCAGAACTGGTGTCGTTCCTGAAATCCCACAGAGGCAGGAGTCCTGCTTCTGTGGGCTGAAAGGGGATTCCTGGGTGGGTTTAATTTCAGGACTTATTCAAGTCCCAGAGAATAATAAATATGGATTCTTGCCTTTCTTAAAAAAAAAAAAAAAAACCATGAACAACAACAACAAAAAAACCACCCAATTTCTCTTCCATAGGCAAGGAAGCCCATGAAGAGATAAACATTACCTTTACCCTGCCTTCAGCTTGGAGCTCGGATGACTGTGCCCTTCACGGTCACTGTGAGCAGGTGGTGTTCACGGCCTGCATGACCCTCACAGCCAACCCCGGGGTGTTCCCTGTCACCGTGTAAGTGGTTTCCTGAGCCCATGGGTGTATGTCAGAGAAGCTCTGTTGACCGTGAATCTGACTGGGATGCTTCAGCAGCAGATTCTTAGGATGGCTTTCACTGCATCACTTTCCCTGGACTAAGGGATTCTCTGAGTTTAATTTGGAATTCTAAGGTAGAACTTCTGCATGTAACTGGCAGAGTTGTTCCTCAACCGGTTGTAACTGGTTGCTGTTGCCTATTCTTAGGCTGCCTTTCCTGTTGGTAGAAGAAGCTCATCACAGGAAAGATAAGGAATGGTGGGTCTCATGGCCAGAGTGACATGCAGTTAAGGCTCCCAAAAAATAAAGGTTTTGTTCATCTCCATTATCCAGAAGGACTTATTTTTTAAATTGAGAGCATAAATCAAACCGTATTTTCTATGAGACAGTTACAGTTTCTGAAACTTGCTTCATATTTTTTGAGCATCTGTCAGTATTATCGTTTTGCCTTTAAGGTCTTTGTACCTTTTTTCTGTAAAGGAGATAATGATGTATAAATACATGGAATACACAAGCTGTAGCCCATTAAAAATCCTACGGTGAATCCATTTTCAATAAGAATAATTACTCCAGAATGTTTCTATTTTAGACATTTGGAGGTTTGTAGGACAAGATCGGATAAGTTTAACATAATTTGCTGTTGGCTATAATATCTGATGGAGAAGTTTGTGTATCAGACTTTGTGTGGTGTCTAAAAAATTTAGTCTGAGAAAATAGGCTTAAAAGAAGCAGGTTCTCCTTTGGCCACATCATATGTGAGAGGACCATGAGTTGACTTCCAAAGGCAAAAATCTAACATCTAAACTCTTAAATGTCAAATGCCTATTTCTTCCTCCATGTTTATTACGTTAAAAAAAGGTCCCTGAACTGAAAACATAATTGTGTTTATCTCAAAGAAATATTTACGTTTTCTCTTTCTTTTCTCCACACATTTGGCTGCAGTCATTGTTGGGCTAGGGGCTGTGGGGAGGACACAGTCAATGTCTCAGGCCACCCAGTGCATCTTTCCCTCTCTTCCCCTGCAGACAGCCACCACACTGTGTTCCGGACACGTACAGCAACGCCACGCTCTGGTACAAGATCTTCACAACTGCCAGGGATGCCAACACAAAATATGCTCAAGATTACAATCCTTTCTGGTGTTACAAGGGGGCCATTGGAAAAGTCTATCATGCTTTAAATCCCAAGCTCACAGTCATTGTTCCAGATGTAAGTGAGACAAATTGTGTGTGTACGTGAGTGTGTTCGGGAACTGTTAGAGTAGGCTGTGTTTACATGCTGGAGTTAGCTTAGCCCCTGCCATTGTAGATTTACAGCTGAGTTAAAAGACTAGATGTAGTTGTGGAGACTCGGAAAAACATGCCACCCTTTTGGTTAAGAAAACTGCTTCCGTTCTCTTTTTTCTGCTTTGCCCAGCAGCAGCAATTTATTGAGTAGCTGTTGTGTGCCTAACCCACAGGGGTTACAAGAGATGCTTGTACAGTCTCCTTCATGCACTCAGAGGAGGCTATTTGGTTAGTGTCGATAGGAGCAGAAAGTGGTTCGTAATTCAGAAAGGTAAAAATAAAGTAAGAGGAGACAAGTCTTTGGACAGGTGATGAGGGCTGAATAGGATGTTGCTTAAGAAGGAAGAAAGGGAGGAAGGCACTAGTGGGTAACATGCTAGTTTAGCTTCTGGCTTACACTTGAGCCCACTTTTACAGACTGTGTTGGTTTCTTTCGTAAATGCCCTCTTCTTCCAGTTAGTATGTTAGTGGATTTCTTTCCTTTTTATCTAGCCCTTTTGTCTTTCCTTATATCTCATTTTTATCAAGCTGTAGACATTGGTAGGCCAGAGACCTACAGGAGTGAACGGTGGAGATCAGGTTGAACAGTGAGCAGAGGCCAGGTTCCAGAAAGCCTGTGGTGCCTTGCTTGAGAGCTTTAGACTTTTTCCTCAGAGGAGGCGGTCACCACTTGTGTGAGCGCCACAGGGGGATTTGTAACATGGTGTGTCAGCAGGACTGGCCTGCCCACCTGGTCTGTGTAGATGGGCGGGAGCCTGAGGCTCATGTTGTAAGGCCTGGAGATGTGGGAAGGAAAAGGGATGGAAGCATGGCTGTGATCTCTCAATAACTAGCAGGGCCTGGTGATGTACTGCATGTGGGAGGGTAGAGGATGTTCTCAGGCTGGGACTTGTAAAAGTGGGGAACAGGCAGAAGGAAGGAAGCTGCCTCTGTGGGAGAGTAATTGGAGGCCTTCTTGGTGGGCAAGTAGCAACGGGTTAGGAACAGGGGTTTGGGTAGTCAGCCATGCTCCCTGACAGCAGTCAGAGGAAGCAGACCTAAGAGAGTGGGAGTTAAAGGTTCTGCGCCTCTAGAGCCTTTTCTGGGGAGGAGGCCAGGTAAGGGAAGGGGGGAGAGTGTTTAGGTCCTGTGGGGTGCAGAAGCCAGGGCAGAGGCCTGATTGAGGAAGTGGAGGCAGTGGTCATAGGAACACCACATCTACACTTAATGAGATCCAGCTTTTCTGGTTTAGAAGACAAAAGTCTCCTGTTCCGGTTTAGGAATGAAAGTTGAGGTATATCTGGAGGTTATGAACTCTGTTTCCAGAAATCCAGCATAAAAATCTTTCAGTAACTCAGTGCAGATGTTTCTGTTTTATTCTCTTTAGGATGATCGTTCATTAATAAATTTGCATCTCATGCACACCAGTTACTTCCTCTTTGTGATGGTGATAACAATGTTTTGCTATGCGGTTATCAAGGGCAGACCCAGCAAATTGCGTCAGAGCAGTCCTGAATTTTGTCCTGAGAAGGTGAGCATTGGATGGGGTCTGGCCCAGCATTTGGCTAGAGGCCTCTGTGTACAGAATGTCTCAGTCCTTATTACATTGGTTGTGAGTGTCAGCTTCCCCAGAGACGTGAGCTCCCGTCTTCTTGTCAGAAGTAGGCTACCCTCAGCCTACATTATGGTGTTGGGTTTTCAACCCAGACCTTAGCTGTAAAAGGTACTGGTTGCATGGATTGCTCTCAGATCCCCACTGGAGAGCAGCTGCCCCTGGAGGGCTGCCTCCCCTCCAGTTCCAACAGCTTGAGAAATCATCTCAGAGAGTACTGATCAGGGTTTGAAAACAGTTAATAAAAGATTTTATTTATTTATTTTTAGAGAGAGAAGGGAGGGAGACAGAAAGGGAGAGAAATATCAATGTGTTGTTGCCTCTCATGTGGCCCCCATTGGGGACCTGGCCCACAACCCGGGCATGTGCTCTGACTGGGAATCCAACCCGTGACCCTTTGGTTTACAGCCCACACTCAGTCCACTGAGCTACACCAGCCAGGGTGAAAACAGTTAACTCTTGATCATAGCCCAGTGGTTCCAGTAGATCAGCTGTTTCTGGCAGGAGCCTTTTAAATTTCTTTTCATTTCCCCCTAGATGAGATGTTTTTCCCTTAGGGCTCTAATAATTCCCTTCCTGGACAGATGCATGTGGTGTGGTTCCCTGGTCTCAGGTGGGGACCTGAGCCCAGTTGGTGCCAGTGGGACTGAGTTCCCTGGGCTCTGTTGTATGACCAGATTGCTTGTCTTGCTCTCTTCTAGGTGGCTTTGGCTGATGCCTAATCCCAGAACTGCCCATTTTCTGAGAGAGACTGAGCAAACCGTAATCATTGCCTGCTGACGCCAGCCTGGGCCTGGACACTCTGTGAATACATTTTCTTGCAATGTTGGGTTATTCCAGCCAAAGACATTTCAAGTGCCTGTAACTGATTTGTATATATTTATAAAAAACCTGTTCAAAAATTGGTCCAATGATGCACGTGCTTCACACTGGGTGTAATCCGAACCCTGCAGCCTCCCCTGTGGAGCTGGTGGGATGATTCTGCATAGCACCAGCGATGCTGCCTGGTCTCCCTGCCTCACAGCAGGCCGTGTGGTCTTTACCGAGATCTCAGGGGCAGGTCATTGCTGGCGGGGTTGAGGTTTGCTTTGGTTCGAAACAGTCTGCACTTTTGACATGATATTGCATTTCCCAAGCCACCGATCTGTTTTGTGGATTTCATGTGTCCGTGGCTTAATAGTAATAGTAACAACAATACCTTTTTCTCCATTTTGCTTGCAAAGAAACATACCTATCTTTCTAAGTTTTCTTTTTTTCCTTTGAAAAAAATAGTCACATTTAATACTACTCTAGTTAAGACAGACTTGTGCTTTCATCTTGAGAAAAAGATCAATATTTACAAGTCACCGACATGGTGAAGATCTAAGTTTCATTTTCCACAGCGGTGGTGAGGAACCTGGTCTTGTGGAGTTGAGCTGGCATAGCAAGTTGCACTGTCTTTTTCTCCTCTGTTGTCCCTTCCCTCCGTTATAGAAGTTAGAGCAGCTGCCTCATTCAAAAGGGCTTAAAAATTAAGTACATGTCTCTAGAGAGGAGTAAAAATTAGCGGTTGTATTTTCTGGAATGCAGAATGTAGTATGGGAAGAGATGATGACGATTTGGTCTAATGCTATGAAAGGATTTCTTGTTTTCCTTGAAGAGCAAGTGATTTTTTTCTCTCTCTCTTACTTTTTAAAAAACATGTATTCCCATGCAGTAACATGTCTTCAGAAGGAAAATAGCAACTAATAGATCAGTAACATTATGAAAATGATGCCAATGAAATTTGAATGAAAGCAATTCTGTTTTGCCATTTATCAGGAAAATCTAAAGCATTTTCTTTCCTATAACATTTGATGATGTAGTCCCTTTGTCTCTTTTTCTTCCTAATTCATTTTCATTTAAAAAATTGTGTTGTCTTTTCTAGTCCTTTTTTTGGTTGCTCTCATTCTTACTGTTTTTCTTAATAGCTCTTAGCCTCACTATCATTCATGACCTCTGTGTTCTCACAAGTGATGTTGTAGCAGAAGGACAAGTAAAACCTTGGACCTGGCTGTCAGCACTTCTTTCCCTGTATAGTCTGCTCTAAATCAGAATCAGGCCTGCGGTATGAAATGTGGATTGGCCTAGAACGTTTTATCCCAGGCATTCTTGAGTAGAAAACATTTGTGGGCTTTTACTAAGGATTGTTAATCACTGTAGTAACTTGATATGTTAATATATATTTTTTCCATTTAGTACGTTTTAAGCACAACAATCATACTTGCCTATCCAGTTATTTGTATGACATGAATTGCTTACGTGATACGTGGCTAACCTGTTAGTTTAGCTTTCTGTTTGGAGACTTTGAGGCTCTTACGGGATCAGATTGAGAAAGAGCCTTTTGGCTTGGCCTTTTGAAACATCACTACCATTAAGACCAACAGATTTTAGGTTAAGCTGCTACTGAATTAATAAAATCCCAGTGAACAGAATTCTAGGGATAGATTTATAACTGGCAGAGTTAATATAAAAGGAGGACAAGTAGAAGTCAATTTCACTGGTTTATTCAATCCAGCTTGTTGTTAATATTAATTACCCTTGTTTCAATTACAAGGAATGGCTGGAATCTGCAACCAGGGAAGGAAGGACACTGTTAGGGGTGAGGAAAGGAAGTGCCAAAAACGTCTGGACAGTATGACTTGATAAGAGGCCAGGGCACACACTTTAAAATCCAGCATTTATCCTAGAAGGTAGTTCTCAAAGATCTTATGGAAACCCAGAGTCAGTCAGGTGTGTAAAGAAAGGCTGGAGTGGAGGGGAGGCCTGGTACCTGGCTGGGTGAAGAGGTCTAGTACCTGAAGAGACTTCTACTGGATCTCAGGAAGTCTAGGGGACCTGATGCTGTGGGGCACTTGCCGACAAGGCCCGGTGCTCTGCGGTGTCCTGCTGGGGGCCCTCAGGATTAGAAGATTGTCACGGGCAGGGCCCGTTGGCCATTCTGGGGTGATCCTGCACGGGAGCACTGGCTCGTCCTCAGGTGTCTTGGACTGGAGGTCCAATAAAAGGTTAGCAACTTAATATTAAAGTGGTTGTTTCAGATCATATTGATCTCTTTTCTTTTCCTTTTGTCCTTTCACTGTGTGACTTGAATCAGTTTTGATTCTGTGTGTAAGTTTTTCTCATCATTAGGAACCTGCTGTTTCTGTTGCATTTTCTTTGGCAGTCTGTAGGGATTCAGCATCCTGGTTTTTCAACCCTCCTGCAGGCACCGTGGGGTTCCGAGGGCCAGCGGATCCATTTCACTTATCCTGCTGCATGATGGTCAGTAGCTGATCTGTTATGGCATTCACTCCCAGATTAATTTTCCACGTTTGAAATGTGTGCACATGTGCTTTACAGAATAAAACATCTGAATTTATTTGCTGTGTCTCCGTTTCCTCCTATCTGATGAGTATTTTCTAAGGGAAGGACATACGTGGTAAATAGTTGGGAGTTTTTTGCAAGTAGTTCTTTCAGAGTGTTACCTATCACTGGAATGAGGATCAGGCAGTGTTCGCTTCTAAGCTGGACTCACCGAGAGCACCCAGGTCTTCTCCCTGAGAGCACAAAACGTCTTTTAGTGTTGGACCAGCACATGCTTGCAGACCTGACCCAGACCCTGCCCCAAGGAAGTAAGTGATCCAGGCTAGTGGGGAGCATTTGACAAGGCATGGAAGTGTAAAGACACCCTTCTCAGTCACATGACCCCCCGTGTGTGCCTGGTCTGAGTGACCAGAAGCAGACTCCTGGCTAGCTCTGCCTGCCCCTGTTACTGAGATCCCGCATGTGCCAGACTGTCTGTGTACGACACTGCGCCCTCTGTAGTTATTTGTAAAGGAAGGCCATGTTCACTCGTGAATTCTTCCCTTTTCCAATGTGCACAGGCTCTGTGGACCTTCCCTCACTCCCCAGTAGGTGCCACAGTCATAGAGGTTGTCTCAGGGCCCTCTGAGGGACTGGGCAGTGTTGAGGGACAGGACACCTCCACAGGCTGCATGTGTCTACTGCTTCAACCCTTCCTGTCGTCTCACTAATGGCCCCACCCTACCCATGTGGCACTTGGTGCCATTCACTGCTCTCCCCTTGTACTCGGATGTGTATGCTGTTTCACCACCCTAGTACAGAGCCCTTGGAGAACAAGAGCTCACATCTTCCTCCTACAGTGTGTGTAAAATCTGACACTTACTAAGTCCTCAAGTCAAGGTAGAGCTAGAGCTTTAAAACAGTTTCATTTCCCTGGTGAATACACCGTGTTTGAGGTTCCTCCGACGTCCTGACAAAGCAGAAGGGATGCACAGACCAGAGGCACACTGTGGAGTCCAGTCAAGCTCATTGTGAACTTACTTGCTGTCTCAAAACTTTTCTGCCCATCTGTGAGACGCCCCCCTTTTATTTTTACCTTGAAGACCCCAAACTCCTATACCATGCTAGTTGTGGATTATGAGAGAACTAGAGTGGTTTGACCTTTGTAAGAATAGATGGCAAGTCAATTGTGTTATGTCAGTTGTGTCATGTCTAAGGGGAGGAAAGGAGTTTTGCCTTTGATGTTAGCCCCTTTCCTCCGAACTCTCGGTCTCAGTATATAATCTGTTGGCAGATAATGATGAGATAAGAGAGTTACCAGGATAGAGAATGATGGCCCTGGTGTCTCGGGGTCACTGCAGAAGGCATCTTGGGAGAGGTGCAATTTGAAGGTACATGCAAAAGGGGGAAATGGGGACAGACATTCCATGCAGAGGGCATGGCTGTGCCCCTGTGCTCAGGGGCTCAGGGGCCCAGGCTGAGTGCTGGTTAGAGAATGGAGTCCTATAAGGTCTTGTATCCCACCCTGAAGACAAAATTCCTCCAGGTTACTGCCAGAGTGGCCCCTTAGGAGTGGCCCAGTGGCAGCTGTGCAGGGAGATGCACCACCATCTGGTCCAGGAAGTGAGCTCTCTGAACAGAAGTGCAGCATGGCAGGTACGAGCCCTGCGGCAACTCCTCCAGTCCATGTAACTTGGGCCTAGTGGCCTGACCTCTCTGTGCCCCTGTTTCCTCATCTGTAATATAAGGATAATGGTACCCATTTGAATGTGGTGAAGATTCATCAAGTTAATTAACACAAAGTGCTTAGAACAGTGTCTGGCACTCTGTAATGTTTATTATAATGAAATGGTGACTGGGGGGAGGTGTCCAAGAGGGAGGCTAGTGGGTCACCTCTGGTTACCTTTTGGTGGGTGAGAACCAACAAAGCAGAGGCTCTCCCCCAGTGTTCGTCCACCATCAGCAGTGGTGCTGCCTGTGCCGTGGATTCATATCGCTTGTGGAGCATGTGAAGACTGATGCCTGAAAGGATGTTTATATACATCTCACAGAATGCTCATCATCCTGCATATGTGCACACTGGTATTTTTAAAATTGAGTCTTCTCTATTTAATTAAAAGTCAAGGCTTGACCTCTATTTCATTAAAAAAAACTAGGCTTGACCTTTAGTTGCACGGCTGACTAATGGCAGGCAGCCTGCAATTTCAAAAATACTGATACAGATCATTTGTGAGGACCCTTGCAGTTTGGAGATTTCTGAGTCTGAATGCCAAGATTCCAGCTATCAAGAATTAGTTGTCACTTTGAGCAAGTCGCAATCTCCAGTCTCAGAAATTTGAAGCTTGACATCTTGAAATCACAATGACCAGACCTTTATTTAAAAAATGAAGAAGCCATTGATCAAAAACAAAAACAACAAAAAAGATACTCCTAGTTAAAACCTTTGTGCCTTTAAATGCTTCATCCAATAGTTCATCCCTCCCCTCCCTTCCTCACCAGCCAGGCTCTCAGATCACATCCTGGATCTGGCAATCCTGTTCAAGGATGCCTGACTCTGGATCCTCTTGTCCCTCTTTCAGGCAGATCTTGGTTTCTGCCTTGCACCACGTCCGCGACCACATGACTGGTTCACATGCCCCATCTTTGGAGAAGCTGGGTAGTCCATCTCCCCTTGGCCCAGGGGTTCCCCCTTGGGCTCATGTGTTGGGCGCTGTGGTGGTCTGCTGTCTGGAATGGGACCCTCCCTTTCCCCCTGGCAGCTTTCCTGCTCCACGTGTGCCTGGGGGCCACTAGTGCTGGGGCAGCTGCCAGCCACCAGTGAGCACATGGAAGAGCAGAATCAGAGTCACACTCAGGGCACTCGGGGTCCTTTGGCCTTCTCTACCTCCTTGAGCTCAACCTCACCAGTCTCACCCTCCTCTTTTTACAAGTTTTACTATCCTGAAGAGATAACATCATCTACCAACATGTAATTAAAACATACAGGATTAACTGAAAAATCAAGAGTAAAGGGTAACAATGTAATAAACTCGTATTTCATCAAGTAAGGGTCTGGGCACGACTACCCTGAAAGTGGTGATGACTGGGTTAGATGCTTGTGTGTGCTAGTGGATCGCTGTGAGCGAGACAGCTCCCCCCCACAGTGCAACGGCTGAGGAGTTGAATGGGACACTCAGACTCCCGAGACAGAGCTGCTGGAGATGTGCTTTTTGTTGTTTCCCAACAAAAAAAAAGTACCCTCTTCTCTCAGCTGAGTTGCATTTCTGGAAAATACAGTGTCTGTGTGATAAGTATTTGCACAAAATAACATTAGGTTCCAGGTTCAAATGAGTATAGACTTCCCACCTCTATGTGAATGTTGGGTAAGACGTCTGAAGCCATCTGAAACGTGACAAGTCTGTGGCTATTTGGCCTCTGCATCCAAGGAATGGTCCCGTGATTGTGATGACCAAAAGTTTCCAGTGCCCCCTAGAGGATGGCGTCACTTTGGTGAAAACCAGAGCTCCAGCATACTCACCCTGAGCATTCTGCCCCAGGCTGAAAGGTTCCTGATGCCTCAGCTTTTTATTTTAAAAGATTTTTAAAATTTATTTTTAGAGGGGAAGGGAGGGAGGAAGAGAGGGAAAGAAACATCGATCTGTTGTCTCTCACTCCCCCAACCAGGGACAAGGGCTGTAACCCAGACATTTGCCCTGACCAGGAATTGAACTGGTGAACTTTGGGTTTTCAGGACAACACCCAATCCACTGAGCCATACCAGTCAGGGCCTGATGCCTCAGCTTTTGGCTTCCAAGCAGCCCTGGGCACTTAAAGCAGCTGCCATCCCCAGCCCCTAAAGGGTAAGTCCACCAGCCTATGATCTATACCTGTTCTAATTCAGTTTGCCTGACTGTGGCCCACACCTTCAGATGATGCTGGCCTGGAGAAGTGTGGCCTTGCCCCTAATGCTGCCAGAGGAAGGGGGTTTTGGTCCAGGAAGACAGTTCTTGCTTTGCCTACTACCCCAAAGATGTCCATTTGGCACTCATGGAAGCCCAGGTTCCACACAGGCAGGCATCGGGGCAGGGAGACGAGAGGTGCACTTCCTGTCCCCATCCCTCTTTCTGTGCAAATGACCCACTACCCTCCTCCACTCCAGTAACACAGAATGTCATGGGAGCTAGAAAAGGGAGTAACTGACCTTGCCCATGGTCATACACATTTTTGCCATACCCAGCTACAGAAAAAAATGACAGCCTGTAGGTTAAGGGTATAAGTAATGTACCCATAAAGCTGTCGGTGCAACAGTAACAGGCTGCGTATTGAAATGAGCAGGTGCCTTGTGTTGGAAGATTCATGGGGTAGAAATAGTATGAGCTGGAAACATGCCAAAATACACAGTAGAAACTCAAGAGTTTGGCCAGAAGTGTGCAATATCTGAAGAATGTGGACTATGCAACTTTGGTGATAGTGACGTTAGAGCTTTTGGCCTGGGCTGGACTCTGAAAAAAGTGAGAGATGTCAAAAGCTTAAGCAAGGCAAGCAAAGCAAAAAGAATTCTTGAGATGGTCTGCCCAGAATCTGGAAGTATTGGCAACAAATGGGTGAAGCAACATGCACATGTGTGGACGTGGGTGGATTTTAGATGGCAATGCAAATTAAAGCCACAATAAGATGTCACTACGCACCTATCAGAATTGCTAAAATAAAAAATTACAGCAATATCAGCCCTGGCTGGTGTGGCTTGGTAGGAGCAATGTTCCATAAACTGAAAGGTTGCAGTTTTGATTCTCAGGGCACATGCCTGGGTTTCAGGTTTGGTCCCCAGTGAGGATGCATACAGGAGGCAACCAATTGATGTCTCTCTCACATCGATGGCTCTTTCCCTCTCTCTCTCCTTCCCTCTCTCCCTCTCTGAAATCAATAAGCATGTCCTTGGGTAAGGATAAAAAAAATAGTGGCAACATCAAATGCTGGTGAGAACAGAGAAACTGAATTACTCTTATATTGCTGATGGGAATGTAAAATAGCAAGCCATCTTTGGAAAACTGAATTTTATTATACAACTAAACATGCAACTATCATGTAGCCCAGAAATTGTACTTCTGGGCATTTATCCCAGAGAAATTAAAATGTATGCGCACACAAAAGTTGTATATGAATATTCATAGTAACTTTATTCATAAAAACAAAAACCGAAATAACCCCAGATATTCTTCAATGGTTAAATTGTGTGTCTTAGTCTTTGGAGGTGGCTCTAGCAAATTACTATAGACTGAGATTGTCCTGCAGCTGTTCAAGGCCAGGCAGGTTCACACGGGATTTGGAAAGGCAGAAGAAAATTCACAGAGCCGTGGGGATGACTGAGATGCCTCTATTCCAGGGTGGGGCGATCCATGCTCGCCATAAGCTGCATATTGCACTGTGGGATATCCTGACTCCCTTATATACCAAGTGCACACAAAGCTGGCAAGGTGCCAATACTGGCCTTCAGTTATATAACAGAGCTTCATTCTATGCATGCAGGCTCCTCCTCGAGGCCACATGAACACTGCCAAGCCACAGTCACCCAGACATCTGGGCAAGGAAGCCTGACTGCATTTTCCATACAGAGTGGCTTCTCAACCACAGAGATTTATTTCTCATGGTTCTGGAGACTGGGAGGTCCAAGGTCTACATTCCAGCAGAGTCTCTCTGGTGAGGGCCTGCTTCGTGGTTCACAGACAGCCATGTTCTTGCTGTTGTGTCACATGGCGGGAGGGCAAGGGAGCTCTTCGAGTCTCTTTTATAAGGGCACTAACCCCATTCATGAAGGCCCCACCCTCATAACCAAATCACTTCCCAAGGGCCCCACCTCTAAAATACCACCACATTGGGGATTAGGTGTCAATATATGTATTTTGAGGCAACAGAAAAATTCAGTGTATGGCACTGTGGTATGCGCATACTGTGAAACACTACTCAGTAATAAAAAGAAATGAACTATTAACCCATGCAGTAACTAGGATGAATCTCAAAGGCATTATGCCAAGTAAAAGAAGCTAGTCTTAAATGGTCATGTACTATATAATCCCACTTATATAATGTTTTTGAGATGACAATTACAGAATTGGAAAACAGTTCTCAATAGCTTCCAGGAATTAGAGGTGGGGGGACAGGTGTGGCCATAGGAAAACAATAGACAGGTTCTTTGTGGTGACAGAACTGCTCTGTACTCTGGCTCCCAATGTCAATATCCAGGTGGTGGTGCTGTAGTTTTACAAGGTGTCACCATTGGGGCGCACTGGGTACGGGGTTTGTGGGATCTTTCTGTATTATTTCTCAAAATGGCATGTGAACCAACAATTATCTAAAAATAAATTATCTAAAAATATCAATTAAAAAACTGAGCAGAGGTATCATTTTCCTCACACTGTGGAGGGAGACATATTCCACAGATTAAGTTCAGTCAAGTTACTAAAAACAAAACCACAACTCTCAGAGAGAGAAATCAGAATCCAAAGTTGCTACAATGTGTTATCCAGAAATGTCCATTTATTTTCAACAAAAAAGTATCAGGTGCAGATACAAACGAAATTATAATTCCTATTTAAGGAAAAACAGCCAATAGGCACGGCCTCTGAAAGAACTTAGATGTTGGATTTAGTAGCCAAAGTTTTCAAAGCAGTTATGATAAATATGCTCAAACAATTACAGAAAATTATGATTAAAGATTGAAGCAAGATAAAATTATAACTAAAAAACAGGGAATCTCAATGAAAACAATAAAAAATATGACAAAGAGCTAAATGGAAATTCTAGAGTTGAAAACTACAATATGTTGAATGAATTATTTACTAGATAGTCTTAACAGTAGATCTGAGATAGTAGAAGGAAGAATGAGTGAACTTGATCCATTCATTTACTGATGAGCACTTAGGTTGCTTGAAAGACAAATACCATATGACCTCACCTTTATGTGTAACCTAATCAACAAAACAAGCAAGCAAAATATAACCAGAGACATTGAATTTAAGAACAATCTGACAGTAACCAGAGGGGCGAGGGGAGGGGATAATGGGGGAAAGAGGAGGAAAGGTTTTCAAGAACAACTATAAAGGATACATGGACAAAACCAAGGGGGACTGGATTCAGGGGAGGGAGGTGGGGATGGCTGGGGCGGGGGGAAAATGGAGACAACTACACTTGAACAACAATAAACAAATAAACAAACAAATAAAATGGAAGAAAAAAAAAGACTAACTGGGCCAAATGGAACTAAGTACTGCAAGGGAAAGAAAACATGCATAAACATTTGTGGAAGGATCCCACACTCCACATTCCAAAGGGACACAGCTCTAAATCCAGACATAGAAACCTTCCCATTTCCACTTTAGTTCATGTCCATTGGTTGTACATATAAGTTCTTTGGCATCTCCATTTCCTACACTATTCTTAACCTCCCCCTGTTTATTTTGTACCTACCATTTATGCTTCTTATTCCCTGTGCCTTTTCCCCCATTCTCCCCCCTCCCTTTCCCCACTGATAACCCTCCAAGTGATCTCCATTTCTGTGATTCTGTTCCTGTTCTAGTTGTTTGCTTAGTTTGTTTTGTTTTAGTTTCAGTTGTTGATAGTTGTGAATTTGTCATTTTACTGTTCACAGTTTTGATCTTCTTTTTCTTAGATAAGTCCCTTTAACATTTCCTATAATAAGGGCTGGGTGATGATGAACTCCTTTAACTTAACCTTATCTGGAAAGCGCTTTATCTACCCTTCCATTCTAAATGATAACTTTGCTGGATAGAGTAATCTAGCTTGTAGGTCCTTGCCTTTCCTGACTTGGAATACTTCTTCCCAGCCCCTTCTTGCCTGCAAAATTTCTTTTGAGAAATCAGCTGATAGTCTAATGGGCACTCCTTTGTAGGTAACTGTCTTCTTTCCTCTTGCTGCTTTTTAGATTCTCTCATCTTTAATCTTGGATAATGTAAGTATGTGTGCTTCCTTGGATCCAACTTCTTCGAGATTCTTTGAGCTTCCTGGACTTCCTAGAAGTCTGTTTCCTTCACCAGATTGGGGAAGTTCTCCATTATGTTTTCAAATAAGTTTTCAATTTCTTGCTCTCCCTTTTCTCCTTCTGGCACCCCTAAATGTTCCAAGATGTTGGAACATTTAAAGTTGTCCCAGATGTTCCTAAGCCTCTCCTTATTTTTTCTGAATTCTTGTTTCTCATTCTGTTCTGGTTGAATGTTTCTTTCTTTCTTTTGGTCCAAACCATTGACTTGAGCTCCAGTTTCCTTCCCGTCACTGTTGGTTCCCTGTACATTTTTCTTTATTTCAGTATGCATAGCCTTCACTTTTTCCTCTTTTTTGCAACCATATTCATCCATTTCTGTGAGCATCCTGATTACCAGTGTTTTGAATTGTGCATCTGATAGGTTGGCTATCTCTTCATCACTTAATTGTATTTTTTTCTGGAGTTTTGATCTGTTCTTTTGTTTCGGTCATCTTTTTGTCTTGGTTTGATGTTACAGAGTAAGAGGCAGAGCCTTAGGTATTTGCCAGGGCAGGGCAACCCACGTTGCTGCATTGTGACGCTGTATGTGGGGGAGGCGTCTGTCAGGGAACAGTGCCATTTGCTCAGCTCTTGGCAGCTTTCAGTCACTTCTTCCACTACCCACAAGCAAACTGGGCCCTTCCAGTGCTGATTCCTGGGTGGGTGAGTTTGTGTACTTTGTAAGACCCCATGGGTCTCTCTGACAAACTTCCTGTGAGGCTGGGAGTTTCTCCCACTGCTGCAACCCCCACAGGTTTTTTTCATTCAGAGGTTTGGAGGCTTTATTTCCCCATACTTGAACCCTGGGTTACTCGGTCTGTCTTGTTCCTCAGTTCCTCCCAGTTTCTCTGCATGCAAATGTGGGTCCACCTGCTCTACCAGCTGCTGCCCACCCCAGTCCTCTAGCCTCTGCCTTCCTGAGAGTCTCTCCACCCTGGCTGCCCCTCTTCACCCCTCCTTTGAGTCTGGATGAATGTTTCTTCTTTAACTCCTTGGTTGTTGGACTTTCATACAGTTCGAATTTCTGTCAGTTCTGGTTGTTTTTTTGTTTTGAAATTTGTCGTTGTCCTTCTTTTGGTTGTGCGAGGAGGAGGCACAGCATGTCTACCTACACCTCCATCTTGGCTGGGAGGTTCTGCAGGTTCAAAGAGAAAAAATTTCTTCTTTTTTACAGCCAAGTAGAATTCCATTGTGTAAATGTCCCTTAGCTGTTTTATCCACTTACCTACTGATGGACACTTGAGCTGCTGCTATATCTTGGCGATTGTAAATAACGCTGCAATGAACATAGGGGTGCTTATGTTCAGTCAAAGAAAGACAAATACCTTATGATTTCACTCCGATGTAGAATTTAATGAACAAAGTGATCTAACCAGTAAAATAGAGACAGACTCGTAAATGGAGAGATGACAGCTAGTGGTGGCGGGGTTAGTGGGTAGAGGGATTGAACACAAAGGAAAAAGGGCTCACAGAGCCAGACAAGAATGTGGTGATTGCTGAGGAGAGAGGGATATAAGGGGACTAATTGGTAGTGGGGAAAAAATACAGTAAAGATAAAAAAAGAGAAAAAATAGGGAAATCCAAAATGATTTAGAACCAGTACCTGGAATCAAAGATGTGCCCATTCATAGACCTAATAATGAGCTGCCTTTGTACACCCCGCACCTGTCAATAATATTTGCATTGTGCTCATAAAAATGACTGGAAAACTAGTATTTCAATTTGTTTGAATTCATCCTTTAAAGTATGCCTTCCCTTGAAGAGAAAGGTGCATTTTCTTAGCATGTGTAGTGTAATGTGTTTTGTACTCAGTGGTTGCTCAGTGAATCTCTGGTGTTGGCTGAGTAGGTCTTGATGATGGGCCCTGAGTTGCTATCTTTCATGTCAAGATTGTCGGGCTCTTTCCAATCAAACAGAACACAAAGGTGTCCTGTGGAAAGCTAGAGAAAACCCTACAGTCATCAAAAAGCCACTTATGTTGAAATGCCAAATGATTTCTTTGTGGTACTTTATCTCTATTTATGGTGTCTTGCCCAGAGTAATTTAGTGGATCAGCCATCTTCTATTACATTATAATGTTCAATACTGTGATGTCAAGGTAATGAATCAGAGGGCAGGAGTTTACAAATCAGTCTCTAGGGACTTTGCAATTTCTCATTCCAGCCTGCATGAAGTGATAGGCATATCTTAAGATAAGACGTTCAAAAGCTGAGGAAACTTTGGCACAAGAAGGGGAACTATGAGCGAGAGCAGTCAGTGGCAGCGAGTGGGTCGGCTCTGCTGTGTTCACACAGCTCAGGAGACCAGAAAAAGTCCTGAGCCCCAAGGCTGGACGTGAGCACCCTCTCCTGGGGCTTCGTGTGCAGCGTCCATGTAACCAGAACCTTGGAGATGGTCTGGGAGGCACCGGAACGAGCTGGCGTGTGCTGTTGGACCTGGAAAGAACTCAGCCATGCATGGCCTCTGAGCAGCGAGCAGGCCCTGCTATCTCCTAAGGAAGAAGAGGTTTCAGAGATGAAGCAGTTCAAGAAAATCCCAAAGAGATATGACGAACTGAGAAAGAACATCAGATCTGAAGGGGCAGTTCCTGGGAATTGTCTGGATCCACCAACAGGGGCCAGGAGGACAGTCCTGTCTCAGGAAGAACCAGGCTCAGCAAAGCAAAGAAATCCTTCCTGCTCCTGAGAACAAGTAATAAAATTATTTACTGCCCACCTCCCTCCCAAAGTAAGCAAATTACAAGGTCAAGAAAAACATAAAACAGCTCTATGCTTATGGGGGCACAATGATAAATATATGATTGGTGTAACATATTGAAAAAGATAATTGCCTGTTTCTTTTTTAAGCTTGGACTTTGCCTTGATAGTTCCTCCTAAATGTCTTTTTTTTTTTTTTAAAGGAAGTTAGCATTTCTTTTCTTTTTTTTTTTTTTTTTACAATTTTATGTATTTATTTTTAGAGAGAAGGGAAGGGAGGGAGAAAGAGAGGGAGAGAAACATCAACATGAGATTGCTTGCCATGTGTCCTCTCTCGGGGCCTGACCCAAAACCCAGGCATGTGCCCTGAATGGGAATTGAACCGGCGACCCTTTGCTTTGCAGACCAGTGCTTAATCCACTGAGCCACACCAGCCAGGCCTCCTAAATCTCTTATCTTTGAGTCTGTATTTACCTTGCTGACAGAGATCATTATCTTCAGAAAGTGTTCTATTGGTATTATTTCTTAAGTAGCTATTAATACCATTTTTATAAATGGATATAGTTAACTCATAAACTGGCAGCTTTTATTAAAGTTCCCTCCCTTTTCTCCTTTCTGACCTTATTCTGATCTCTGACTGTAACTTGTAAACATCTGTCTAGAACTGATGAAATGGCCCCGCTTGGGTCCCAGTCAGCTCAGCCACAGAGACTGTCATCCTTAGGGACTGAGTGTCACAGATGTAAAAATTAACAAACTGAAGTGTCGTAGAAGGAAAACCTCACAGGCTTATCCCTCCAAAAATTCCGTTTACACAAAGTTCAGACTTGAGGAGAGAAGTGTTAAAATAATTGCTATAATAATAACTTACACATGTGATTAAAACACTCAATGTGCTGAAGTAGGGAGCTTTGTTCGAGGTTTAGTTTGAAATACAATGTGCTAGAGGCGCCCCCTGTGTGTGTTTAAGCCTGCCTGCTCCCTCTGTGCCACCATAAAAGGGCAGAATTGGACTCAACATGTCACCTCACTCTCTGTACCTCTACAGAAGTCCTTTCATCCAGAGGTTTCCAAGTGTTTTTACACATGTGAATAAACCTGCCTCATCATCACTTCTCTCCCCAGAGATGGTTCATTTCAGTAGCACAGACATTTACCTGAACAGCTACTCAAGGTCCCCTGAAAGGTCCTTTGTGGAATCGGGAAATGGATATTCAAAGTGTAAATGTACTTTGCAGCCTCACTGCAGATCCAAACTCGCTGCATCTTTAGCAAGTACCGCTGGAGGGAGGGGCGAATCATCTTTATTAATCTTTACAGCAAGGCTCCTTCCAGTTAGCCTTTCCCAGGCTCACTGAGAGCCCACATACCTGGAAACTCCACACCTTCTGTGGTACCGTGTCCTATTATGGCCCCAGAAATTTTACTGTTCCAACCCTGTGATGGTCGGAAGGTTGATGTCTGGAGCCTGGGGGTCATCCTCTACAGCATGGTGATAGGGTGTTGGGGACCGCCCTGCCTGGTCTTAGGAAGCTGTAACCCCCCGTGACTTAGGCTGAGTGAAAGACCTCCAAACCAGGAGCCACTAAGGAGACAAAACTTATTTCCCTGTCATGAACGCTGCCTGTTCTAATGCCTTGCTTCCCTATTGCACAATCAGCAGTCAATGACAGGTAACAATTCTCTAGGAAAGAGAATGAACTTAAGACAGACGCGATCATGTGAGAATGCCCTAAGGGAAGAGATTCGGGGCTATGGAAATGATGGGGTGATCTGTTGGGAATAAGGAAATTAAGAACTAAATTTCCTCTAATAGACAAGAACCACATTGTAGCTAAAAGGAAATGATAAGGGAGACACAGGGCAGTTAAGCAAACATCCTGTGTCTAGCAGACGCTCTCCCCTAGGTAGGCTAGATAAGCAATGCTTTGTAGTTTTTAATGAGAAAATAGAAACCTAGCTAGCTAGAGCCAGGAGATTACTAGGTTAGTGAACAAACAGCCTGCCTTCCCACCTTATGCAAGAATGCTTGGTTTGAAATTCCCACGAGCAGTCTTTGTAAGCGAATTGTTATCTGCCACGTCTGCTTCTGTATAACGCTTGCTTGCCTGCCCCTATATGAGAACGTAGTTGTAAGCGCTCGGCGCGTCTCTCATATGCAGCTCCTTGTGGGCACTGTGTCGCTGGACATTTTGAGAGTTCGCCCCTGTGCAGGTTAAATAAAAAACTTGGCCAATAAAGTAACATCTTTGATACCCTGAAAGTCTCCAATATTGGTTCTCACATGTGCTGGATGCTACATGATCAACATCAACCCCTGCCCCCAGGCCTTTGCCAAAGCCTGAGTCCTTTGAGAAATCCAAGTCCCCCAGCTCAGACCTGCAGAAATAGCAGGGGCGGTACAGTCCAGACCAGAAATGGTGGACCCCTGGGGTAATCAGGCCTGAGACATAGAATATGAAAGACCCTGTGAGATCTGCTTGCTGGAGGATGCTCTTTAATTAAAATATGAAGGCACAGGGAGGAAACGAAACTAAGTTTTTGAGTCCTATAGTCTTTTTAAATGGCAAAACCCCAAAAACTCTGGCTTAGGTTCCCAGTGGGAGATCTGCCAGCGCCTTTCAAAGTTAACTACTTGTAATTTGCAAAGGGCATTGGTATTCAAGAATAAAAATCTGCTTGGAAAGGGATGCTGGGCGCCCTCCAGGAGAGAGGGTGGCCATGGTGCGCTCCCCACTAGAGAGGGTGGCCATTCCATTCCTACTTCCCCACAGGACCTGGTTGTCTCTGTGTATGTTTTTCTCGCGTGTTGATGAGCCATCCACAGCATTCCGAGCTCACTGTAGGCAGGTGAGCATGCTTCAATAGGGAAACTGTCATTTGAGAGGATGAACTTTGAGGAACAGAAGCAAAAGATATTGAGTGGGCATTTCCACATCCCAGACTTTATGTTTGTAGAAGGTAAAAAACTTTAAAAAATTACTGAGTATTGACCCTAGCTGAAGAACAACTCTGGAAGGTATGAATGCTACGAGGAGGCCCTGAGGCCATATTGCGAGCCACCCTGGGGTGACTGTGACCCTCAGGTGGTAGAAATAATGGAAAACCTGGGATTTAAGGAGGAAGAAATAGAGGAGTCTGTGTCACAAAGAAAATACAACAGTATCATGGGCACGTACATAATCCTACACAACAGACAAAATAAAATGAAGGGCTGCACCATCAAGTAAGGCCCTGCCCTGCCCCTGACTCCAAGTGCAGTCTTTCCACCACCAGGGGGCCCAAGCATTAGGGCAGAAATCGAAGAAGCCTGCCAGTCTCCCACCCTACATGGAAGCAAGGATGCCCAGTCCCCAGGTCAGCCTGGATACAAGGATGAGCATTCCCTCAACCACTCTGGACTGAAGGACCACCACTCCCCTACCCAGCCCAAGGGCCAGGAGTGCCACCCCCAGCCCAGCCCTCCAGTGTGGCCCTGGGGGCTCTCCCATCGCCAGCAGCAGCAGCAGCAGCAGCAGCAGCAGTTCCTGCCTACAAGCTGTAGAGCCAGATGGTGGGACCCCAGGCTCTCCCTCTGGACCCAGACATGACAGGGCAGGGGTGGCTAGGAGGGTCCTCAGGTTCTTCTTAAAATGCATTTGCTGTAGGCCGTCCACTAAAAAGCAACATCATAAAAAAACAAGAGTGAAACTAATAAAATTTTTAAAAATTGTGGGTGGCTGAGGCATATACATTTTAAGAAAAACCTGAGGATCCTGAGGCCCAACCAGGGCCCTGGCCAAGCATGTGCTCTGAGCAGGAATTGAACCAGGGACCCAGCAGCTTGTGGGATGACATCCAACCCACTGAGCCACACCAGCAGGGCTGTACTCCCTGCATTTTAAATGCTGAACCTGAAGGTGCTGAACTCCAGGGGGGACGGTTGCTGGTGTGGGAGATGAGCCAGAGGCAGCACACAGACAGCTGTGGGTGAGGCCGGTGCCAGAAACACACGGTAGGTATGTGTGTAGGTGAGAGCACTCGGTCCAGTAGACAGTGGATATTGGGCATCTCCGTGGCTTTCAGAAGCATCTTAAGCTGGGAGGATGGCCTGGAGCCCCCTAGGGGTCAGGAAGAGAGGCTGCCTCACTGCAAGTCCACCCCTCAGCCCCCACCTAATGAAACTTCAGAGACCAGACTGGTTTTCCCTGAGCCCTTCTCCTCTCCCCTGCTCGCCTTTGCGCTCATGTTTGTGGGTCTTCTTATCAAAGTTCTTGGTTTTTCCAAAATTTGTAATAAACTTGATGTTCCAGAAAGATGTACTGGATCCTCTGTGCACAGAATTGGGGCAGTCATCCTGTAGTTTGAGAAGCGTGCAGTAGTGCAGTACTTGGGCTTCATTAGGGGAACACCCAGCAGTTACGGATGTGGTTGCAGAGAAAAAGCCAGCGCCCAGCATGCTGAGCCTGTTCCAGACACCAGGGCACAGAAGGGGAGAAGCAGGGGTGAGAGTCGCTATTGTCATGCAGCCGATAGCCTGGCTGCTCTATGACATCAGCAGGACCCCCTCTCCTGACCTCTTGGCTTTGCTTACTGGCCTCTGGGCTGGTGTCAGTCTCAGGTGGGCTTCGCCATGACTGAGGTTCAAAGCTGGTATGTCTGAGGCCAATGCTTCAGTGTTTTTCTTTGGAAAACACTGTGTTTTCTGTGGAAAAGTTATACAACTTCAAAAAGGGCTTCATGTATGTACGAGAACAACTTCAATAGTGCAGATTCAGATTCCTTTTTTTAGAGTAAATATCTTTGTTTTTTATTATAGTTTACATGGAGAATTGTTTTCTATTATTTTCAGGTGTACAGCACAGTGGTCATGCAGTTGTACACTTCACTAAGTGCTCACCCTGATATTTCCTGTACCCACCTAAGACCACACACAGTTACTAAAATATTATTGACTATATTCTCTGTGCTGCGTTGTACATCCCCATGACTATTTTATAACTACCAATTTATGCCCTTTAATCCCTTCAACTTTTTCACCCAGTCTCTCAACCCCCCTTCTTTCTGTCAACCATCAGCCTGTTCTCTGTATCTATTAGTCTCATTTGATTTTGTTTACTTATTTATTTATTTAGTTCTTTAGATTCTACATGTAAGTGAAATCATATGGTATTTGTCTTTCTCTGACTGACTTATTTTGCTGAGCATAATACCCTTTAGGTCCATTGGTGCTGTTGCCAGTGGTAAGATTTCGTTCTTTTCATGGCCAAGTAGTATTCTATTGTGTAGATGTATCACACCTTTTTCATCCGCTCATCTGTTGATAGACATTTGAGTTGCTTTCATAGCTTGGCTATTGCAAATAATGCTACAATGTACATAGGGGTGACTATATTGTTTCAAATTAGGGTTTTGTATTTATTTGTATATATCCCCAGAAGTAAAATTGCTGGGTCTTGATGCAGTTCCATTTTAATTTTTTGAAGATCTTCCATACTGTTTTCCTTAATGTATCAATCTTCATTCTCATCAGCAATGGACTAGGGTTCCCTTTACACCACACCCTTGTCAGCACTTGTTGATTTGTTGATGATAGCCGTTCTAACAGGTGTGAGGTGAAATCTCACTGTGGTTTTAATTTTTATTTCTCTGATGATTAGTGATGTGAGCATCCTTTCGTGTCTGTTGGCCATCTGTGTGTCTTCTTTGAAGAAGCGTCTTCCCATTTTAGTTCTTTGTACAGTGTGGGCAATAACCTCTTACTGCATGCAAATGTCTTTTTCTTTTATTGATGCTTTCCTTTGCTATGCAAAACTTTTTAGTTTAATGTAGTCCTGTTTGTTTATTTTGTCTTTTGTTTCCCTTGCCTGCAGAGATATATCAGATAAAAATATTGCTACCAGAAATGTCAGGTATTTTATTGCTTATTTTTCTTCTAGGAGTTTTATGGTTTTGAGTCTTACATTTAAGTCATTAATCTCTTTTGTGTACAGTCTTGTATGTGGTGTAAGAAGGTGGTCAAACTTCATTTTTTTGGATGTATCTGTCATTGTTTTCAACACTATCACACCATTACATGTTCTTGCCTCCTTTGTCAAATATTATTAAAACTTTAGCCAAAATCACCAAGAACAAAAGAGTACAAATAAATAAAATCATAAGTGAAAGAGAAGTTACAATTGACGCCACAGAAATAAAAGGAATCATTAAAGAAAACTACAAATAATTACATGCCAACACATTTGACTATCTAGAAGAAATGAATACATTTCTAGAATGTAACTGAACCAGGAAGAAATAAAATACCTAGAGACCAATTACTAGAAATGAAATAGAAATAGCAAAAAAAAAGCTCCCAACAGCACTGACCAGTGTGGCTCAGTTGGTTGAGTGTTGTCCTGCAAAGCAATGGGGCACTGGTTTTGTTCCTGATTGGGGCACTTGCCTAGGTTGTGACCCAGGTCCCTAGTTGGGGCGATGTGGGGGGTGGCCAACTGATGTTTCTCTCCCTCCCTTTCTCTTTCCTTTCCCCTCTCCCTAAAAATACATAAATAAAATCTTTTTTATTTAAAGAAAAAGCTCCTAACAAGTAAAAGTCCAGAACAGATGGCTTCACAGGTGAGTTCTACCAAACATTCAAAGAATGAATACCTATCCTTCTTAAACTGTCCCAAAAAATTGAGGAGGAAAGAACATTTCCAAACTCATTCTACAAAGTCCGTAGAAGCACCTAATAAGTAAATGAAGGAAATAAAACAGAAATAGCCTCATAGGTGCAGAGAACAAAATGATGGTTGCCAAAGGGGAGGAGGTTGAGGGGATGATTGGAAAAAATTTAATGAAATAAAATCACATTAAAAATTTAAAAAAGGCATTGGGGGTTTCTGTGGGTGGGAATGTTAACCGTACTTATCAGGTGCATTAAGTAGTAAAACAAGAAGTTATTTTGATATATGTATTTTAAAATCCTCACCTGAGGATATGTCTATTAATGTTAGACAGAGAGGAAGAGCCGGGGAGAGAGACAGAGAGAAACATGGATGTGGGAGAGAAATATGGATTGGTTGCCTCCTGCACTCATCCCCACTGGGGATTGAACCTGCAGCCTAGGTGCCCTGACCAAGGATCAAACCTGCAACCATTTAGTGTAAGGGTTGATGTGCCAACCAATTAAGTCACCTGGCCAAGGCAAGAATGGTTGTTTTTAATTCTTCAAAGAATTTCATCTCATCCTCAATGATCACACCAAGGTCTCACCTGCTGAACCTACTACATCATCTTGAATATACTTATTTATATCAAGGAGAAGAATCTCAGATAAAATGGAAATGGGAAGGTTTCTATGTCTGGATTTAGAGCTGTGTCCCTTTGGAATGTGGAGTGTGGGATCCTTCCACAAATGTTTATGCATGTTTTCTTTCCCTTGCAGTACTTAGTTCCATTTCGGCCCAGTTAGTTTTATGATAAAAGTCCTTAAAATAGCTCCTATCAGGCCCTGAATATCAGCTTCCATCTGGGCCAAGTTCTGACCATTAGCGGGGTACCTGGCAAAGGGTCTGGCCATTTGTGATCTTGGTGAGGCTTTTCCCAGCGGTCTGTCTGAAACAGGGGTGTCTAACCTGTGGCTCACGGGCCACATGCAGCCCAGGATACCTGTGAATGCGGCCCAACACAAAGTTGTAAATTTACTTCAAACCTTTTTTTTGCTCATCAGTTTTCATTAGTGTTCGTGTATTTAATGTGCGGCCCAAGACAACTCTGCTTCTTCCAGTGTGGCCCACAGACACCAACATGTTGGACACCCCTGGCAGTGAAAGATTGTATGGCTACAGTGCAATATGGTTAGGTGAGTTCATAGTGTAAATAGATTTTAACTTTTGTTCTAAGCCTGACTTCTGTTCTTCAGTTTTATTAAGGGAGTGTTTCTTAGGCTAGCCATGATACTCTTTTGTCTTTCTTTTAATTTAATCCTCACATAGGTACCAATGGGCTGTTTGTTTTAGGGTGATAGCCCTTTAAAAAAACCCTTGTGTTATTGGCCAGGCACTGGCCAGGAGCAGCTCTGCCTCAGGCTGGCCTGTAATATGTGGGTTCTCAACTTCATGTAGGAAAGAGTTCACAGCATGAATCTGGGTGATTTTGAGAATACTTATATTAAGGTGGGGACAGTGAAACAAAGGAAGGACTTAGGGTAGAAGAAGTAACAGGAGAGAGGCTAGGCAGGGGCTGCTGTGGCTCCCTAGATAAGTTACAGGAGAGGAATGAGCCAAGGTGGGGCTGTTAGCTCAACGGAAGTCAGAGAAAAAGGGGCTCTGGAGACAGGATCAAGGGGTAAGCTTGGGTCAAGCTGCTGCTCCCCACTGCTCCCCTGGCTGCAAGTCTTCTCGGGACCCTTAAATTTTTTTTGTTTTTTAACTCAGAGTAGTTGAACTCCGGTGAACTCCTGTGCATAGAATCATCAAATATGTGCTTGGAAATGAACACATCATTGTTGGGACCCTTAGAATTTAGAAGGAAATGAAAAGTTCATGCCTGGGAGGGCCCCTGGAGTGGTTCAGGATGAGTGCAGGCTGAGTCTTTGTCCTGAGGCCTTTTATCTTTTTTCTGTGGGTGAAAATCTTAGGGGACAGTTTCAACAGAATATTCATTAGCTTTCCAGGTGCATTTTTAATATGCTGATATGTCAGAATGAGCACATAGGGGGATGTGAAAATATTCTTTGGTCCACTATGCTGTTTTACTTTTGAGTCTGTCTGGCTTTTAATGGGGTTTTTGTTATTTGTTCCTCTGACTTCCATCTGTCCTTGGGTTTAGCTGGCACAAATGACATTAATGGGGTCTCTTTTCTCTATCTCCCAGATAAGGGAGATTTAAGCTATGTATTCTTTGATTAGGGAAGAGAGGTGTGAACTATTTGCTCTCAAGTGTCCTTGGTCAGGGGAGATAAGGTCTTACGATTCACCGGCTGCTGGTAAATTACTCAAACTGTTTGGCCTTGTTTTATTTTCTTGTCTCAGTTTCTCCATTCCACGTGCCTAGGAATTTTCCTAGCTTCTTACTATCCTGCCTCACTTGCAAATACCTTCTTATCAAACACTAAGTTAAGACAACCTGTAAATTCTTAGTACTTAGTTCCGTTTGGGCCCAGTCAGTCTGAGAGAAGACCTTAAATCAGCTCCTCTCAGGGCCTGAATATCAGCCTCCAACTGTGCCAAGTTCTGACCATTAGCAGGGTACCTGGCAAAGGGCACCCCTTCTGACTGTATAGAAGACTTTGTTTTCTCCCAGAAGATTTTCAATTGTATACCCATTCCAAATGTGATTCAAAACCAACAAGCCTCTTTGTAGCTTAGCCACGGACAAAAGGTTTCCCTGAAGAGCGTGCAAAAGGTGCAGCGCCCATGGTCCAGTGAAAGACGTCAGCTTGAAACAACTCACCTGCAGCTCCTTCCTGGGCTTCCTGCTCTACACCTTGTTTCTCAGGGCCAGGCTCTCCTGCTAAGGGGCAGCGTTTAAGACCTCAAGTTCCCAGAACCAGGGAGGTCTCTCACAATTTCCTAATGGCAAGGCAGAAGAGATCCTTGAAAATGAAGCTTGTTGAGAAAAAGGGTTGAATGTCACTTTAAATTTACTGAAGAGCTTTAAAAATATATCTTCTGTGGTGAATCATTTCATTCCATGAAGAGCTATCCAAACTCAATTTATTTGTATTTTATGAATTAAATGTTTTGATTATTTAATTTGCTTAAAATTCAAGTACAATAGTATTCAAGGCACAACAACTTAAAATCGGTGTTTTCTATAAGGGAAATGCAATTCAAAACTACAGTGATGGAGATAGCCATACTTGAACAACAATTAAAAAGAAAAGAAAAGAAAGGAGACTTAAATGATACAGTAAAACAAAAAACAAAACATTTTTTTTTGCATCCTGATTTATATAAAACAATTATAAAGATTTATGAGACAATTGGAAAGATAGCATCAATAGCTGGATATTTGATGATATTTTAATAATTGTTAAATGTGGATGTATGGTAATGGTATTGTGATTATGATTATATTTTTTAAAGAGACCAACCCCCAACAAAAAAACACAAACAAAAACCCCCCTAAAAACAAAACCACAATGAGATATCACCTCACGTGACAGAATGGCTATCATCAATGAAACAAGTAACACTTGTTGGCAAGAATATGGAGAAAAGGGAATCATTGTGCACTGTTGATGGGATTGTGCATTAGTGCAGCCATCAAGAAAAACTAAAAGAAATAAATAAAATAAAAATAGAACTATTGTATGCTATGACCCAATAGTTCCATTTCTGCCCTGACTGGTATAGCTCAGTGGGTTGGGCATCGTACCACAGATGGAAAGGTTGCCAGTTCGATTCCTGGTCAGCGCACATGCCTGGGTTGTGGGTCAGGTCCCGGATTGGGGGCATGCAAAAGCAACCAATCAATGTATCTCTGGCACATTGATATTTCTTTCCATTTGTTTTTCCCTTCCTTCCCCTTTCTCTAAAAATAAATCTTAAGAAAACAACAGTTCCACTTCTGAGTATTTATCCAAATAAAATGAACACAATAATTAAAAAGACATGCACCCCAACATTCATTGCAGCATTGTGTACAATAGTCAAGATATGGAGGCAACCTAATGTCCATCAATAGATGAATGGATAAACAAGATGTGGTACCTATATCCAGTGGAATATTACTCAGCCTTAAACAGCGAACTCTTGCCATTTGTGACAACTTGAATGAACCTAGAGAGAATTATGTTAACTGAAATGAGTCAACAGAGAAAGACAAATACCATATGATTTCACTTACATATGGAATCTGAAAAACAAAATGAAACAGGAAAAACTCATAGATACGGAGAACAAACTCATGGTTGCCACAGGGGATAGGGATAGGAGGTTGGGTGGAAAGAGTGCAGGGATTAGGAAGTACAAACTTTCAGTCATAAAGTAAATCATTGGGGTGTAAAGTACAGCATAGGGAATACAGTCAGTAATCTAATAACTATGCTGGTAGATGGTTACAAGATTTATTGTATTGATCATTTTGTAAATTATATACATGTTGACTCACTATGTTGTATACCTGAAACTAATGTAATATTGTATGTTGTATGTCATCTATAATTTAACATAAATTTTAAAAATGAATTATGGCATAAAGCTACATAGAATCTGACAAAGTTTCTTATTGCAGCAAAACAACCGATCATCAAAGTATTTTGAATATAATAAATATATTCATATTTTCATATTAAAAGCTAGCTATTAAGAGATAAATTATCTTACTTTACTAATAAAATTATTTTTAAGACCAAAAATAAGTATTTTATTATTCTTTTGAAAATTCATTGTTTTTTAGTTTTACAAGTAATCTTGCTGGCTGTAATATACCTGTGGGAGTCATATAATTTCCTTTTATAGATTTCTTTTTTTTTAAGATTTTATTTATTTTTTTTTAGAGAGAGGAAAGGAGGGAGAAAGAGAGGGAGAGAAACATCAATGTGTGGTTGCCTCTCACATAGCCCCCACTGGGAACCTGGCCTGCAACCCAGGCATGTGCCCTAGACTGGGAATCGAACCGGCAACCCTTTGGTTCACAGCCCACATTCAATCCACTGAGCTACATCAGCCAACGCCTTCTATAGATTTCTCTATGTTCTTTCAAACCTAAATCTTTTTTTTTAATTCTTTATTCAATATTTTTTTTACTGTTGTGAAATTACAGTTGTCCACATTTCCCCTGACATTGCTTTCCCTGCCCTGCCCACCCCATACTCCTCCACCCTGTTGTCCTTGTCTATGGGTCCTTTATACATGTTCCTTGACTTGACCCTCCCCTTCTTTGGTCTCTTATCCCCCTCTCCCCTCCCCTCTGGTCACTGTCAGTTTGTTCTTTATTTCCAGGTCTCTGGTTCTCTTTTGCTCCCTTGATTTGGTTCCACTTATAGGTGAGTTCATGTGGTATTTGTTTTTTACCGCCTGGCTTATTTTACTTAGCGTAATGCTTTCTAGTTTCATTCATGCTGTTGCAAAGGGTAGGTGATCCTTCTTTCTTTCTGCCATGTAGTATTCCATTGTGTAAATGTACCACAATTTTTGGATCCACTCATTTACTGATGGGCACTTAGGCTATTTCCAGCACTTGACTATTGTAAATAATGCTGCTATGAACACTGAGGTGCAGAAGTTCTTCTGAATTGGTGTTTCAGGATTCTTAGGATATAATCCCAACAGTGGAATTGCTGGGTCAAAAGGCAGTTCCATTTTTAGTTTTCTGAGGAAATTCCATACTGTTTTGCACAGTGGCTGCACCAGTCTGCATTCCCACCAACAGTGCACTAGGGTTCCCTTTTCTCCACATCCTCATCAGTACTCATTATTTGTTGATTTGTTAATGAAGACCATTGTGACTAGTGTGAAGTGCTATCTCATTGTGGTTTTAATTTGCATCTCTCTGATACTAGTAATGCTGAGCATCCTTTCATACCCTTTATGTCCTCCTTGGAGAAGTATCCACCCAAGTCCTCTGTCCATCTTCCAGTTGGGTTGTTTGTCTTCCTGGTGTGGAGTTGTATGAGTTCTTTATATATTTTGGAGCTCAAACCTTTGTCTGAGGCATCATATATTCTCCCATATAGTTCATTCCCTTCTCACCTTGCTAATGCTTTCTTTAGCAGTCCAGAAGCTTTTCACCTTGATGCAGTCCCATTTGTTCGTTCTTTCCTTTATATCACCAGCTCCAGAGAACATATTGGTGAAAATATTGCTATGTGGGATATCTGAAACTTTCCCATCTATGCTCTCCTCTAGGACCACCAAGGTGTCACAACCTGTATCCAGGTCTTCCATCCATCCCGAGTTTGTTTTTGTGTATGGTGTAAGCTAGTGGTCTAGCATCATCACTTTGCAAAGCATACCTAAATCTATATGTATATATTTAAGGGGTTTCCTCTGAGAAAGGTACAAAAATGAGATAACACCTTAATATATTTCTCTATAATTTTCTTTCCTCTCCTAATCCCTTCCCCTGCCTTCCCTTTTTATGACCATAGACATTATGGATTATAGGTCCCTATAGGGCTGTAAAAAACAAACAAACAAACAAACAAACAAACAAACCCCCTTTAAAATGGAGCCAGAGCTGCCACACCAGAGGAACTACTTTGCATGTCTTATGTCTCAAACCTTTAGAAGGTGAAAACCTGGCAAAATACCTTTGGACTGAGACTCAAGTAACCTTGTGCCCAAAGAACTGTATGTAAAGATAACAAGAAAATAGATATAATGACTGCAGGACTGAAAATAAAACATTGTTTAGAATTAATATCACTATGTTAGTTTACGTGCCCCAATAATACCACCTTCCTTCTCTCGATGTAATTGTTTCCCTCCCATTTCTCATAAACACCCATTGTCTTTGTCTTCTAATCAGAACACTGTTTGGGCTTCTGCCTGAATCTGTGTGTCCCAAATTCTTTGATCTCAAATAAATGCTTGTTGCCTCTCCCTTTGAAAGACATTTATTTTTAGGTTAACAGGACACACAGGTATCTACTTCTGTCATAACAAACTACCACAAACTTAGCAGTTTGAAGTATACAGATGTATTACCTAACAGTTCCATATGTCAGAAGCATAGTGTGGTCTCACTGGGCTAAAATCAAAGGGTCTGCAGAGCTGTGTTTCATCCAGGGGGCTCTAGGGGAGAATCTGTTTCCTTACTTTTTCAGGTTGTTGGCAGAATTTAATTCCTTTCAGGTTCCATTTCCCTGATGGCTGGCAGCTGAGGGTCCTTTATGGCCTTTGAAAGCTGTCTGTATTCTTTGGCTTGTGGTCCCATGCCCCATCTTCAATGCCAGCAAGGACAGGTTAAGTGCCTCTCACACTTCAGATCTCTCCTGCCCCCTCTTGCATTGTTTCTTTTCTCTGGACCAGTCATCATGCTTTTCTCATCTATTTTTAAGGGCCTGTGTAATTACACTGGAACAACCTGGATAATCCAGGCTAGTCTCCCTATTTTTAGGTCATCAAAATTTCTTTTGCCATGAAGGAAATATATTCACAGCTTCCAGGGATTAGGGCATGGGCATCTTTTGGTTAGTTGGGTGAGTGGGTGGGGGTATTATTCTGCCTACCAGAGCTACGTTTATGATATATTACACCTTTATCTATTTTGGGTCTTGGGCTCACATCTCTGGGCTCTGTTCTCTTACACCGATTGGCCTATTCTGTGCCAATTCTATATTGCCTTGGCCATTGCAACTTTATAGAAAGTTTTATTATTTGGTAAGACAATCTCCCTTTGACTAATCTTCTTTTTCAAAATTGTCTAGGTTTTCCTTACCAAGCTTTCTTCCAGACTCTGAAAGTCAGCCACAGTGTAGTAATTCTGGAGTTGCTTTAGCAGGGAGTTGGGAGGATCAATCATTTTATAAACATTTCCTAAACATTTTATTGAAAATTCTTAAACACTTAAAAGTTTTTGTGCAAGTTGTCTCATCAACATAAACGTTGGAATTATTGCTGAGAATAATGATTTCAGTATTTGGGGCTAAGCATTTTATGAAGGACTAGCTGACTTCCTCAGGCAGCTTGGGTGAACTGGCTGTTGTAAATGAGCCTCTAACCCCTGGGACATGAGGATGCCCTGTGCAGAGTCGCACTGGGAGAAGCAGTTCTGTGGTGTATCAGCACTTGTGGTTGACTGCCCTTGTGACTTTGGACTGAAGGTTCATATTCGTAAACAATTTGTCTTCTCCATCCATGGCCACTTAATACTAAATGCTCACTCATCTTTCCTAATTGAGGTTTTAACAGCTTATTTGTACCTGGTTTCCACTGCTCTGTAAGATGTCTGACTATATTAGAGGGGCCTTCAAAGTGATGTTCATGAATAGTGAACTTCATGAAAGTGACTTCACACCTGCATGCCTGGAAAAGATTCATCTAGTTACTTTTGCTTGATTTGGTAATAGACAATTTTATTTACATTACTATGTAATTTTACTAATATCAGTTTTATCTACATCACATAATAATATTCATAACTGTTTTTTTACTTCAAAAGCAAAATCACAACTGCAGTAATAATTTTTTAAAATAAGTTTTACATTGTTATAAAACTTTAATTATGGCATCATGTTCAATAGAATTATTGAACTCCTGAACAATCACCATATGTCTCTGAGAAAATCAAGCAGTTATCATTCAAGCATTACAGGATTATATCTCTATACAAATTTCATTATGAAATGCTTTCTTTCTTGTTACCTCTTTGTCATGCTAGTGTGTGCCCCCCAAAACTTCTATAATCTGCAAAGTTTTAACTTTAAATCCACAAACTATTTTACCCTAATTTCATGTAAGATCACTAGTCTTCATGCTTTCTATCTCCATGTAACAGTAAGAAATCAGCTTGTAGCTCTTTCCCCTTGAAAAGTATGTCAATTATGTTTGCCTTCTGGAAGAGTACATTGTGAATCTTTTGGCATTGAAGTGGTTCATCAGACAGAAATGTGAATGTAGGAGACAGTTCCACTGCTCTGCAGTAAAAATGTCTCTTCTTTCTTTAATTCCTCAAACCATTTATCTCCATTCTCTGCCAACCGAAAATCTATAAAAATTCATCTAGGAATGAATTTCTGGTGAAACTCATGACTCTTCCCTGGGTGTCTGGAAGGGCCCTGAGCAATTCAACCACGTGTGCTCAGTGTTGTGAGGTTATTCCTGGGTAGAAGCTGGAATATCCAAGCTGATGAAGACATATGGCAGGATTGTACTTTTTGGTTAGAATTGTTGAGGCTATAAAGTTACACTTAGACTCTGACTAACATCATGGATATACATGACTGGAGATGAAAATCAATGGCTTTTGTCATTCCAGCTATTAAATGCTGTTAGTGGTGACCTGTGTATCCACAACCACCTCCATTGTGCAGTAGCAGAAAAATATTTTCAAATAATATCTTGAACTTCAATAATGTAAGAGTAGATACACAAAAAACTATACAGGCAGCAAGGAACCTCACTACCACCAAATCATAGGGACCTTATGATGTGGGATTGAGGGTAGGTAGCATGCAGGTTGAAATCATGTGTGGTTACTGCTTATGAGCACTACTGAATCTCTCCCCCTTCACAGCCCATGGGATATGATTTGTGTCTGACACCCTGGGGCAAATGTGAAGGGCTGGGTGCAGGCAGAGACAGACACTCTGAAGGCTGAGGGGATCTGTGCAGACCAGAAACCAAGCAGCAAACCGGCATGCATCAGTATGAAGGGTGGGAAGCTCTGGCTTTGATGAAAACTCTGCTCCAGCTTTAATGATAGATTTGAAAAAGCCACTAGCTAGTCAAATTTGTTATCACTCATCCTCATGCTGGATGGCATTGGCCCTCATTGAGATAGCATGCTTATTACTCCACAGACATTTATTCCCTATTTTCATGGTGGGATACACCCCAGTGGCAACTCTCCTGCTCTTGAGGAGTTTACAATCTAGCATGCCAGATAGCTATTTAAACAGCTATTTTACAATGTAGGCAAAAATCAAGGCCTATGAGAGAATTTGAGTTGTATGAGGTTCCATGGGCTGAAGCATGTAATTGTGTATGGTTACAAGGGGAGCTGCAGAGAAAAGCGCTAACAGAAAGGATTAATTCTGAAACGCCACCCTGACCAAATGTACAAAATACAGCTTGCATCGAGAAAACAAAACAAGCAGATCAATCCTTGAAATAATCCCGTGCAGCCCACAACCTAGGTATGTGTTCTGACCAAGAATTGAACCCAGAACCATTTGGTGTATGGGATGCTGCTCTGACCGAGCAACCCAGACAGGGCCCCTTAGATTTTCAAATAACAAAATGACACCAACCAACCCAACAGCCATCCACTGTGAATGAATCAAAAGTATACATTTTTTGGGGTCAGATTGACAAAAAAATTTTTTGTGTTGCAGAATTTATTTATAAATTAGTTCATGTGTGCCATGAGATGAAAAAAGGCTGAACACCACTGATAGAAACATATCTTATAGCTCAGAAGCATTACTCAGATGTGATCTACATCTGACATGCCTTGAAACTCCAGCTTTTGAGATGAGAAGAGCTTAAAGCAGTGTTAAAGTAACTGCTTGCTTCTCTTCCCCAACCGAAGATGCAGTTATTGAACGTTTTTAAAAACTATTGACTTTTGCCCTGAAACACTGCTTCAACTGTTTAATCTGGAAATAAATTACAGTGTAAACTTCATTGGTTAAAATAATTTCCAGGGGCTTCAACTTTGTATCATACAACTAAAATGGTAAGAGTGAGGGTCATCTTAAGGACTATACCAAAATAGTAGTTCAATTTCAACATTAACAGTGTGTTCCCATGTTATCAAACAAGAATATTTTTTTGGCACAAGAAAAAAATATTGACTTCATAATTTCAAAGATCTTTTAAAATAGGACATTTCTGGGAACTTGGATTAGCAGTAAATTCTGTTAGTAAATTAGCAGTAAATTCAGGACCTGTTCAAGTTAAGGACTCTTTCAGTTAAAAATTTGTCCACAAAATATACCTGTATGTTTGAGTGAAACCTAAATTTATATTCTAGAATCTCTCTTCTGAGGACGAGTAGATTTAAAAACACTTGCACATTTGTCCATTTAAGTGTTAATACTAAAATAAACTCAAATGCCTCTCAAATATCAGCTAAGATCTATTAGGTGTTTATCAGAACAGGCTCCATTTAAAGCATACTGTTCATACTGCCATAGTTAACCCTGCTAACCACTCTCCAACCCCACCAGGTAAGAGACAGAGGGGAAAAAAGGGAAAAAAGGGAAAAAAGCAAGCTGTGCAGAAACACAAGACACAGTTTAATAAAAATAAAGAGTGGTTTATTGATTTCATAATTTCAGCTATATTAACATATATTATAAACTTTAAGAATTAGAAATAAACTATTTTTTTTACCAAGAATAATCTAGGTTATGGCAGCATTTTTAATGAAAATTATTTAAGTCTTGCACAGCCATATCTGTTTTTCAGATAATCAGGAAGTCATCATCCCAGCTTTATATTAGGCCACGATAGAGTAACCCCTGTACACACATTGTTTTTTCACCAAATGCTCCCTTTTTGTTATATAGACATATCCTCCCCAATATTAAAATGTACAAAATTTAACTTTTTACCCACAAGAGCCGCCTCAAAAGACTTTCCCCTTGGAAAGCTACAAAGGCATGAAGACAGCAAAATGCTGCTCTGGACTTTGTATCTTGAATTTTTCATTTTTACCTATGACCCCAATTTATAAATAAAACTAAATTAACCCCACATTATAATACTTATTTAGCAACGTATTTTTATGTTTAACACAAATATGGAAAACATAAAATAGTCTGAGCAAGTATTTGGCAGACCACAGAAAGAAAACAGGACTTTGGGAAGTGAAAATGTTTTAGTGTTTCAAAGCTGAAGAGACTGATGAATGTCATTCAAATTTCTCATCTCCTTCTTCCACGTCTTTCAAATTGAGCACTTCCAAAGAACCTTTGCCCTTTGTCTCCTTTTTTATTAGCTCATCAATTTCTCTGAAGCAGCCTGGGTCAATTAGACACACCTGAAACATTTAAAACAGCTGTTTACCACATGAAGCGGAACAACACAATAGAATGAACACAGCTTCAACTTCCTCTAAGACAAACTCACAATACAGGGTCTGGCACAAATAACACCCCTGCACTGGCTTATGTGGCTCAGTGGATTGAGTGCTGGCCTGTGAACCAAAGGGTCACTGGTCTGATTCCCAGTCAGGACACAGGCCTGGGTTGTGGTCCAGGTCCCCAGTAGGGGGCGTGTGACAGGCAACCACATATTAATGTTTCTCTCCCTCTCCCTTCCCTAAAAATAAATACAATCTTAAAAAAAACACCCCTTTTTATTACAAAATCATAAGCATGTAATTCTGTAACATAACAATACCATGCTCAAGCACACCACATGGCATTTCAGGTGAAATGTTCAAATTAAAACTATAAATTATTACACTCATGTTATTACTCTACCAACCACACTCAGGCAGACATTAATTACTTCTGCAGGACCCTGTACTTTCCAGATAGCTCTACTACTACAGTTTTACAGTGTGACACAGAGGGTGATGCACAGGGCAGCAAGCGGCATTGTAGTTCAGCCTATCTGTGAGTCTGCATGGAAGTTCCTGTGACAAAGCATTAACTTTGCTGTTTAATGTTTAGACTTATCCAGATCTCTCAGCTTTCTGTAAGACAAAGCAGTTGGATTAGAAAACTATGGTACTTTTGATACCAAAACTCAGCATTAAATTTTATAGTTCAATAAAATCATCCCTTTTTATCCACACCTGAAGGAGAGAAGCTAGAAGGCCTAGAGAGAAACCACGTATGAAGTTTTGAAAGGATTGTAGAACTTCAGACTATCACATCTAAAGTGGAATGATCAACAATCCTCTAGAGCACATTTATTTCTAAAGCTGCTGCAAAGTCTAAGGACATAAATTTGCAGAAAGCTGAAAATACATTATGTCTGAAGCTATATGGTAAAGGCTCAAAGACATGGTAATTTTATTGCTTCTTTAAAATGTTCTATGGTGCCCAAGTCAGGAAGCTCAGTTGGTTAGAGCACCATCCCAACAGGCTAAGGTTGTGGGTTTGATCCCGGTCAGGGCACACTGGTCAAGAATCAAACAATGAATGCATAACTAAATAAGTAGAACAACAAATTGATGTTTCTCTCTCTCCCCCTTCCTCTCTGTAAAAAAATATGAGGCTGACCAGCATGTAGTCTTTTATTTCCTCATAATGTAAGACTCATTGTAAAATATACTCTTTCACCTAAAATCTGGGTAAGTCATTAAACATAGGGGTTAATGCCTTGTTACATGACCAACATGATTTTATCATAAATAATTTAACTAGAAAACAAAGGAACAAAAAATTTTAAGTGTTCTTAATTACAATTTAGCTCTACTTTGACCTTAACATTTTTACCTAATTCTAGGTAAAATGTTTCTGGAAATGTCTTACTGTTCTTATCTTCTAAATGTTTGTTACACATTTATGACTAGTGAATAAACTACTTTGGTAACACAGAAGCAAAGAAATAATAATACTTTAATCTTACAATTTCTAATTGCTGACCGTAGTCTTCACTTTCTATAACCTTGATCAGTGGCTTAAGCTTTTCTTTCAGCTTTTTCCCTTCATTCAATGGGAGAATGAACCGAAGTCTCATGTGAGCACGTTCTATCTTCATTTTCTCTTTTAACTGCTTTATTACTTCCAAAGCCTATCAAGACAAAATGGAAAATGTTTGCAATTTCTTTGCTGCTTCTGCTGCCTTATTTCATAAGGTATTCAAAGCAAAACCGTTTCCATCTAGCTGGATTCAGCAATGGTTTCTAGGACATGACATGAGCATAAGCAAACATTAAAAAAATAAGCAAATTGAACTTTAAGATGAAATACTTTTGTGGTTCAAAAAACTGTGAAGAAAAAAAGACAACCCACAGAATGGGGGAAAATAGTAGTAATCTAAATAGATAACTATTACTATCCAGACAATAGAAAAACTCTTACAATTCAATAATAAAGAGACAAATAACCAATTAAATAGTGGTCAAAAGATCTGAACACCAATTTCTCCAAGAGAGACAACAGGTCAATAAACACATGAAAATATGCTCAAATCATTAATCATGAGGAAAGTGCAAATGAAAACCAGAAGTTAACCCCAGGATGGCTATAATCAAAAAGGCAGGCAGTAACAAATATCATCAAAGATGTGGAGAAATTGGAATCCTCGTACATTGGTTGTGGAAATGTAAAATTATACAGCTGTTTTGGAATGACTGACAGTTCCTCCAAAGTTAAACATAAAGTTACCATATGACCTAGTAATTTCATTTCTGGGTATAGAGAAATGAAAATGTGTCCATAGAAAACCCATAATGAAATTTCATAGCATTATTCACAACAGCTGGAAAGTGGGCACAGGCCAAATGTCCATCAACTGGTGAATGAATAAATAAAATGTGGTATTTCTATACAACAGGATATTACTCAGCCATAAAATGTTAATAAATATTTGTCTACACAAACAATGTAAGTATCATAGCAAGAATGAAATACTGATACATGTTACAACATGGCTGAACCTTGAAAAGGTCACATGTTGTATGATTCCACTTGTATGAAATGTCCAGAATAGACAAATCCATAGAGATGGGGTTCCAAAGGCTTGTGAGAGGGGGTAACGAGAAGTGACTGCTAATGGGCATAGGTTTCTATTTGGGGTAATGAAAATGTTCTCAAATTAGGTAGTAGGAAAGGCTGCAAAACTGTAAATATACCAATGAATCATACACTTTCAAAGGATGACTTTTATGGTATGTGATTATGTTTCTTAAAAAATCAAAAAAGCAAACTTACAATGACTCTTTAAAAATCCAAGTTTTATCTTTAAAGGCTTGACTTTGGATAGAAAGATAAGAATCCTATGTATATTTGTGTTTAGTTAAAAAAAATTCCATTTCTCTTCTATAACGCATATCCTTTCCCTAGCCCCCCAAAATCTATCTGTCAGCTTTCAAGTAGTATCATTATTGCACACCAATTACTTTAATGATTTCTTCAGAGAAAAGTGATTTTCATGGATACTTTCTGATAACATTAAAAGCCACTAACCTGCTGTTTTGTACTCTTGTTGATTTTGACTGAATAGTGGATGTCCTTCATTGCTCTCTCGATAAGGATAACAGTGTATGGTCTCTTTGTTTCAGGGTTCACACATTTGTCAGCTACAATAGTTGCAATGTCCCTAAACATCTGCTCCAGCTGTGTCTGCCGTTCTTTATCTGATACTTGAACTTCTCCTTTAGTCAAAATCTAAAAAAAGTCCCAACATATTTAAGAAAGCAGTGTCTTTCTTACATACTATTGTTAACTGACAAGAATAAATAAGAAGAAAATTAAATTTCATCCTCCGTAGCTATTGAAATGTAGGTAATAATTTGAGCTTTGACTAAAGAATGGATTATCTTGTGCTACAGAATATCATTTATTTGGGATTAGAAGGGGAAAAGGCAATCTTATTGAAGGGTCTAAATGATGAACTACTTGAAAAGAAATTCTATTTTCAGGTATATTACTTTAAAAATACATAAGTTAACAAAGCAAGATGTAGTACAACATTGAATCTCTAGAATTTTGACAAAAAACATCTATGGTCTTTGTATGGTGACAATGGTTAATAGAGTTATTGTGATGATCACTTCATAAAAAGGTATATAAAAGTTTAATCACTGTATGTCTACTACACTTAAATTTAAAAAAATCCATGTCCTGAATTATTAAAAGTGATATTGTGCAGATCAAATTACTGCGTGTCACTGTTCACTACAAAAAACATTAATACTTAAGTTTAACACACCTCTAAGTACATACACTACAAATGGATACTAGGGTCAGTTATGCTGCAGCTGTTAAAACCCACCTGCTTACAGATTTCAGTCTGATCATCTGTTCCAAATGCACTGATGAGATCTTCCTTCTTTGCAACCTGGCCCTTAGAAACATTTACAAACACTGAGTGGGTCTGCAGAACTTCATCAAGGTCTTTTTCCCTATTGAGAACAGGAGACAAAGTTCTAAGTCAATACATGAAACTTGGAAATTCATTTATATTATTCATACAAATGACAACAACAAAGACTCCTAAAAGACCCTCGGTGCCGAGGTAACATTTTCAAAAACTCAGAACCCCAATTTGTATTCGCATTTATTCACTGGAGAAAAACGTCGTGAGGGGATATATGAAACAGTGGCGGGTGTGGGTGTGGGTCTGGCTGCTGCCACTGAATACCGATCCCTAGGTGGCAGTAGTGAAGACACTACGCACTTTGATGATACTGGGCTAAGATCTGTGATATTAGTTGCACTATAATATTTGTAAGACTAGTCTCTGTCTTTATCATTATTCTGGCAAAAGGACTATAATGATGGGGGTTTCTTGGCTGCAGCCTTTGTGGCAGTATCGAAGCAAAACAAAACCAAACTCCAAACCAACAACCCAAAACAAAACCAAACCAATTAAAAAAAAAAAACAAACCCGCTTGGTTTAGGCGCTACGCTCGGGAAAAAAGGTGATTTGTCATGCTTCCAGCTGAAAAAAGTTTTCTATTCCTTTCCCCGACGACCCCAGCTTAGCCCATTTATTCGACCACCAGAGGCCGGCCACCTGAGGTTACCAACTCCTGCCGAGGTCTGGAGAGAAAGGGTCACTCACACGCCGCTCCGCCAGCCGACGACTTTGTTTTTGTAGCAGGCGATTTCGAAACGCTTCCCAGCGCGCTTCATGCGAACCACGGCCACATTTGTTAGGCGGATCTGGTTGGTGGGAGTGAAGATGGACATTGTAGCTGCTCAGATTTTGTGTCCAACCAACAACGGCACACCTGCGCCACCGGCCTGAGAGCCACCTGCGCGTCACTGTAACGATCCGGCGCCACGCAGCACAGTCTCGGAGCAGACAGCTAAGTCGCGCGACTGACTCGGCCTAGCCGGCCGCCACCACACACTGGACTGACTTACTGCGCAGGCTTCAGGTTGTGCGAAAACCGAATCGGGAAGAGCCAGAAATAACGCCTGCGCAGTGTCGCTCTTACGACATCATTCCGTGCCGGAAAAGACAGACGCTTTTCTTTAGGTAAGGTAATTTCGTCATCGAGCTAACGAGCTCTGATTGGCTGTTGAAGCTGCTATCGGGAGACTGTCTCGAAACTCGGCGCGGGTCTCGTAGTTTCGTAGAGTTCAGGGCCACCTACATCCACCTTAACCTTTCATTACGAAAAATTTTTAACAGAGAAACAGAAGAAAAAGTGTAATGAACATTCATGTACCTATCAGCCCGTACCAATAACTATACATATTTTACTATTCTTGTTTCATTCTTTCTCCCTCATTTTTCTGTTGTAATTTAAAGCAAATCATCATAAGGTTTAGCTTTAAACACTTCGGTCTATCCTAAGGTACACCTAACACGATTGACTATAATTTCTTCATATCCTTTAAGAGCCAGTCCGTAATCAAATTTCCCCTACATAATGCCCTTTTACAGTGTGTCTCAACAGAGATACAAACGGGCTCACAGATTTCACTTGGCTGATGACGTCCTTAAACTCCTTTAACGTCATCTTCCCCCTCCCCACCCTTTTTTCCTAGGCCACTCCTGGTTTGACCCACCAGTCCCTTCCTCCTCTCCGACAACTACAGAGAGTCCGGAATCGCTCCAGCTGCCCCGCCACTAGATCTGGGCGGTGTGTGTCTTTGGGCACGCCCCCTTCCCCTCTGAGCCAATCCAAGCAGGACCAGCGAGCTCCGGCTTCCTTATCTCGAGTTCTAAGTGGTGCTCCCCTCTGAGCCAATCCCAGCGAGGCTGTGAGTGGCATGGCTGCCCCCAGTTCTGCGATCTCAGGTTGTACAGCTAATGCTGCGAGATAGTTTTGACTGCTGGTACTCAGATTAGCCGCCAGGTTTTTCAGGTCCGCGATTGTAGTCTCCTGTGGTGCCGAAGAGCCCTGGCTTTGAGGATCATGGGTAAGGGCCCCAGGCGGACAAAGTTCGTGAGGCAGGAGGGGAGAAACCGTGTTTTCTGAGACCCTCTCGGCGGAGTGGTGTTCTCGGGACCCTTCAGAGATTGTTGCACTTGTCAGCACGGGTATAGCCGAGGGCAAGGGAGGATTGATCTTTCCGTTTGACTTGGCTTTTGCTTTTTGCTTCTAACCTCAAGTAAAGGGCAGAGAAAACGGACACCCCGCTCCCCACTTTACCAATGTGTACTGAGGACCTTTCCAGGGTGGAGCATCCTCAAATGTGAACCCCACGTTTTAGGCTTCACCTTTTGAAATTGACCCCATGTTTAACATTTGAGGCCAGGTCCATCCATATCTCCCTTCAAAAAATGGAGCATGGGGACAGTTATTTAAGAACCTGTTACAAGTAGCCATGGGTCTTTAAAAATAAAATGAGAAAAAAGGGAATAGTTTTAGTGCTATTTAAAGCCTTTCTCATGGAGCAAGCATAACAGCGAAATGAAGTCATAGTTTTACACAAAGTGTTTGGACTCTGTGTTCCCTTCTCTTGCTTTCAAACGCTGCCAAATGAAGGATATATATATTCCCAACATAGAATTCCAGGTGATTGGTGTGTGTGTGTGTGTTTGAGTTAGCATTCTAATTTTATCATGTTGCCACATAATTTATTCTTAGTATTGACTTTTTGTATATTAGCCTTGTTGAGTATGCAGGTTAGGAGTTTTATTATTTTTTTATTTTTTTAAGATTTTATTTTATTTTATTTTTTTAGAGAGGGAAGGGAGGGAGAAAGAGAGAGAGAGAAACATCAATGTTGGGTTGCTGGGGGTCAGGGCCTGCAACCCAGGCATGTACCCTGGCTGGAATCGAACCTGCAACACTTTGGTTCGCAGCCGGAGCTCAATCCACTGAGCTACACCAGCCAGGGCTATTTTGTTTAATCCTTAAAGTAAGGGTGGACATCTTTGTATATGTAGCTTTAAATAAAATTACATGTATGTATCGTTTTAAATTTAGGTCCTTCTTTGGATTCATGGGACTTCTCACCTTTAATATCATTATGGATAAACAGATTTTACATATATTTGGGCTTTGCCTTTGCTATTAGCCTTTGGATTTGTTTCCAGATTGCCATCAGGAAGCAGGTAAGTGGAGTTATTTTTTTTATAGGAGAGTATTTAGGCATTAGATTTTATAGAGAGTTTAGAATGAAGATTGTCTCAGGCATTCAGAAAAATGCATAAAAGCTAAAAGGAACTTTAAATCACTTTTATATTTAGTCTCTCAACATTTTTTAATGCCTAAAAAACTTTATTCTCAGTTTTTAAAGGTTACGTTATATGGATTAAATTATTTTATTCTCACCTTTTCTTTGATGTGCTGTGGATGTCTCATTCTTAAGATGCAAGAAGATTTTGTAATGAAAAATTCAACTTTTGTAAAAAAACAAAACAACAAGTCTGTCTTACATTTTAAGGGGTAGTAGTCTCTTCCCATTGATTATGGATCAGAAAATAAGTTTCTGCTCTTACCCTACTAAAATACATTATGAATGAAATGTATAGTTTTACCTTTGAATAATACTTTTATTCATATAATACTGTAATGGGAATCATTTTGGTTTTAAGAAATGTGGGTTCTGCTTTTTTTTTTAAATTTTATTTTAATCATTGTTCAAGTACAGTTGGGTTCTGCTTTTTAAGGATCTAATTATACCAAAGGGTTAGTATTTGAGGAGTGCACCCAGAAAGATTAGGAGAGTAATAAAATGGGTCAGTATTTGTGCTATTTTTCATTCCTACTGAAGTTAGGAAAAGATTCAAACTTGATGGATTTGTGTAGTTGTTTATCTTCAAGGACAAGAACTCACAGAAGAAATCAGTTCCAAAAGCAACTCGGGATTTGATGACAAATGGTTATATCTCTCATCAAAAGAAGGAAGTTTTTGTGTCTGGAGTAAAGATTTTCTATGGTTCCCAGACTGGTACAGCCAAGGTAAGAACTTTTTTTTTTTTGACTCTTCCACCAAGGAGATATCTTCATTGATCTTAGAGAGGGAGGGAGGGAGGGAAAGAGAGAGAGAGAAAGAGAGAGGGAGAGGGGGAGAGGGAAAGAGAAAGAGAAACAATGATCTGCTGCCTCTTGTATGCCTTCCAACTGGTGATAGAACCCATAACCTAGAATGTACCCTCACTGGGAACCTCAAACCTGCAACCTTTTGGTTTATGGGACAATGCTCTAACCAACTGAGCCACACTGGCCAGCCAAGGTAAGAACTTTTTATGACACTTTTCACTGGATTTCTGATCTTTTAAGAAAATTCCTAAAAAGTGCCTTTTAGCAATGAACTAAATTGGTTCTCCCATCTTCTTTCATCTTCTTTCATCTTCTTTTTTTCCCTTTTCCAGCATCTGTTTTTCATTTCTGGGATGGTTGGTAGGTTTTATCTCTTGTGCTCAATTCCAGGTGATTTGTGGTGCCTGGTGGTCATTGTTGTGAGGTATTTTTGTTGTGAAGCTTGCTTCTGTCTAAGCAGAATGGAGAGAGTTGCAAGTCCATTATTGATGCCTGTTGCTATAGAAGTAGGGAATAGTGAAAAGTGAGTGGCAGTAGTAGTGTCCATTTTGGGGATGCTACTACTACCCATGTCTGGGTTGGAGCTTTTTTTAGCCATTGTGCTGGACTCTTGGACTCTAGTTTTGAAGAGTTTTTTGCATTAATTCTGCTAATATTTCTGCTAATAGTTCTGACAGGTAGTTCTGCCTTTCATTTTTTCTCCCTTCAGTTTTTGTGGTTCTAACTCCTGTTAGTTGGCTGTTAGAGGTTTTGGATGGTCTTCTGTGTCTCAGACCTTTTTTTTCATACTTTATGATAACTTTTTCTTTTCATTCGGTCTTCTTGGAGAAGACAGAATGCTTCTTCATTCTGTCTTCTTGTCTTCTTTAACATTAATTAATGTTAAAGCATTTTTCATGGTTGTATTTTTTAGCAACATCCATCTTTCCATTATTTGAAAAGAAAAATTTTTATTCTTTATGCTTTTATATTTCTTTGTTTAATAATTTCTAGATTGCAAATGAAAATAAATAAAAAATCATCTATTTTATTATATAATGTAATAAATGCAAATTTGCAATGTTTTTAATTTTTTTTGCATTTCAGCACATGCTAGTAATGAATGTATCTCTCAGAGACACATCCTACACTGTAATTTTTTATGACCTCCACAGGGTTAAAACACCCAAGGACTAACAATCCTGCCACCCTCTGCTAGACCACACCAGCTCAAGGAGTTACCTGGAATCCCCTCTCGCATTCCTAAAAGTACCATCCTTTGTGAAACACACATGTCAGCAGCATGATCACTCAGGCTGCTTAGCTGGTTCCTGGTTGCAGTTCAGCTCCAGATGACTCTCAACAGTCTGTGTGTGCTTGCCTGTGTGCTTGGTAGAGTCCCTCGCAGCATCGCCAGCCCTGCCTTTGCTTTGGGTGTGGGAGGGGTGCCTGGGTCCACTGGTCTCAGACACTTGGACGTGCTGCAGCTGACCAGTCTTGCCAGGGGAGGAGAAAGGCCAGGTTTCCTGGGGAGTTGAATTTTAAAGACTCAGCCCAGAAATCAGTGCATGACTGAGCACCTGGCTTTTCATCCGTGTGCACTAGTGCCCAACGTATTTGTCAGCTCTTTAGTCCTTTGACCCTTTTCTGGCCATCATTTTGTAGAAGGGGGCAGAAGTTTCCTAGCTGCACACAGGAACCCAGTGTCTATTTGCCCCAGGTGTGGGATCACCTCATTAGGCATGTGTTGTGCCTGTCTCCGCTCGCTCAGTCCTGTTGCTTTGATTATAGTTGCCCAAGGCATGTCGTGTGCAGCTGCTGTTTCGGTCTGCAGTCTTCCATGCTTCCAACAAGCCTGTCCCTTCTCTGGGGGAGTGTTGACTCTTGAGGGTTTCTGCCCTGCTCCCCAGTGATCTGGCCAGACCCCTCTGTTACAATATGGTCTTTGCTGCAGTTGCTTAACTCCACTGATGCAGTGTGGAAGTGGCCATAGACTAGAGGCATCAAACTCATTTTCACCAGGGGCCACATCAGCCTCACGGTTGCCTTCAAAAGGCCGAATATCATTTTAGTACTGTGTAAATGTAAGTACTCCTTAACAATTAAGCTAGAACTCGGCTGCCGCCAAGTAGAAAGAAGGTACTGGGTGGGATAAAACAAGGTGGGGGGCCGGATTTGGCTCATGGGCCTTGTATTTGCCACCTGTGCCATAGACAGTGTGTCACTAAATGGACATGACTATATTCCAGTGACCTTTACTTATACAAACAAATTGAGGACTGGATTTGGCCTGTGAGCCTTTGTTTGCCAACTCCTGTATTAGATGATGGGCTCTAAATTTATGTTTTTGATCTGAATCACTCCTCAACTCCAGAATCATATCCAATTGCCTGTCATAGATCTTCATGTGGATGTCTAATAGACACCTCAAAATTAATGTGCTCATAACTGAACTCTGATTTTCTGCTCAAACCCATTCCATTTATAATTGTTCTTATTTTAGTAAATGGCAACTTCATTCTTCCAGTTGCCTTGTATAAAAATATGCCTTTGACTTCTTTTCTTACTACCCACATCCAGTCTGTCAGCAAATACTCTTTTTTCTACATACAGAACAGACCCAGATTCCAGTCACTTCTCACCATACTCACTACTGCATCCTGGTCCAAGCCACCCTCCTATTTTGTCTGGATTACTACAGTCATCTCACCATTGGTCTTCATTCAGCACTGCCCTGCTCCTTCTGCAATTTCAGTGTATTCCCAACTCAGCAAAACCTCATACAGATTTCATTATGTAGGCACAATTGATTAAATTATTGGCCAATGATGCTTGAACCCACTGAGAGAAAGGATGCTCAAAGTTCTACACCTGTAATCACCTGGTTGGATTTCTGGCAACCAGCCCTATCCAGACCTAGGGCTCATCCCTCCTGGAGTCATTTCATTAGCATATCAAAGACAGTAAGTTCTGAGGGTTTAGGATTTTGAGAACTGGAGACAAAGGCCAAATATTTATTCTTTATTATACACTCCTGTCCTGGCCCTCTCTATGTAAAATAACAACTCTTCCTCATATCTTCAGTATTGTATTTTCCCCTTATCCTGATTTATTTTCTTCTATAGCACTATTTACCATCTGATATACTGTTTATTTTCTCATTTCTAGGTTATTTTCTCTTTGTCCATCAGAATATAAGCTCCTTGAGGGCAGGGACTTTGTTCTTGTACATTGTTGTGTATTAGTGCCCAGAGCTCAGACTGGCATAGGAGATGCCCAGTAAATGAATACATGCTTGGCAGGCTTTGCTAAACACGAAAGAGGAGGGCGTTTTCCTGGGGTGCCAACATCTGGGATGAAGTTGTATCCTTCCCCAGACATTTGGTCCATTTTGTCTGAGATCTAGAGGTGTGTCGCCTGGGAATAAAGGGTGAATGCTGCTCAAGCTCTGTGCACCCTTCTGTGCTTGTTGGCTCTTCTCTTCCCCTGGTTTCCTCCCATTTCTGTGGTAGTGAACTCTCCCCTAGGACTTTCTCCTATCTGTCATCTTGCCTGTTTGCTTTCTATCTTCCAGAAATGTGTTCACATTTCTCATATTTTCCATTCTCTTCTCTCTTCAGTATTTTTTGTATGCCTCTGTGTCTCTTCTGGTGGGGCAAAGCAGCTGGAATGTCTAAAAGCCAATTTAGATTTACTATATATACTTTGAGAAAAACGTTGAATGATTGATCTCTATAAAGATGCTTGAGAAAATGGTAAAAGTGCAAATAGTATTTGTGTGTATATGCTTTTAAGAAAGATTTTATTTATTTTTAGAGAGGAGAAGAGAGGGAGAAAGTAGGAGGGAAACATTGATTGGTTGCCTCTCGTACATGCCTTGACCAGGGATCGAACCTGCGCAACCTAGGCATGTGTCCTCACTGGGAATTGAACTGACGACCTGTTGCTTTGCGGGATGACTCTCAACCAACTAAACCATAGAGGTCTGGGCAGTATTTGTGTTTCTGATGACAAATGTCAGTCAGTGGAAAAATTTTTCATGAGAAATGCCTCATTCCCTTGCCAACAGGTATAAATGACAGTATTCTGCTTATTTGGCTTATTGAAGATTGATTTTCTTTTCTTATTAGAAATTTGCAGCAGTTCTTGCCGAAGCTGTTACTTCCCTAGATCTGCCTGTGGCAATTATTAATCTGAAAGACTATGATCCAGATGATAATCTAGTAGAAGAGGTTGGTAATTGTCTTATTTTCTCTTTAATCAAAATTCGTATTTAATTGACCGCTTGTGTTCTGGGATAAATAGAATCTTCAGAGTAAATTTCATTTTCATGCTCAGAGATTTCAGTTGGTTCAGTTTCCAGTGGCCATCAGAGGTGTGGAATGTGTGGTGTGGTACACTGATTATCAGTCGGTGTGGAGTCTGTCCCTTTGGTGTGTTAGACTCCTGGGGTGGGGGAGCCGAGTGGTTTGAAGTTCCCAACACCCTCCTGCCTTGAATCTCACAATCAAAGGAGGATTGTTATTGATGGCAGTGTGCTGTGTGTGTGAACCATGTGTAAGCCTACTGAAAGGTTGGGAGCCACTTGGGTAGCAGAAGTATGGGTTTTGGAGTTAGAGAAACCTCTTATTAGTTGTGTGACCTTCCTATATTAGTTAATATCTATGAGAGTTTAATTTCTTGATCTGAGAATTGCCCGTCCACTTCCTCTAGTTCTACCTATTTAGAGAAGTTTACTTTATAGTAGTTGTTCTCAAAGTGTGGCCCTTGAACAAGCAGTATCAGCATCTCCTGGGGACTTGTTAGAAATGCAGATTCTTAGGTCCTAGCCCAGCCCCGCTGACCCAGTGTGTGGATGGGTTTTAACAAGTGCCCCAGGTGATTCTGAGGCAGCTAGAGTTGGAGAAGCACTTAGAGTGTGAATGGACAAACCTTTTTTATAAAGAGCCAGATACTAAATATATTCAGCTTTGTGGGCCATGCAGCTACAGTTCTGCCTTTGAGGCAAAAAACAGCCATAGACAGTATGTAAACAAGTGAGTGTGGCTGTTCCAATAACACTTGATTGACAAAAACAGGTAGGAAGCTGGATTGGGCCTGTAGGCTGCAGGTTTGCTAGCCCCTTTTAGTGTATAAACTTCTAATTGTCCATCTTTTTCTCCCCCAAGAAAACACTAGTGCAAATGAGTCAGCTTGGATGTGCTCTAAATTATTTGTGAAAAATTATTAGTAAATTTTGATATTTAACAATTAGCAAGGGATTACTTACAACTTACCTCCTGACTTGGGACTGTTAAAAAATACATTCAGGCAGATGAAATACTATGACTAACAGACTGAAGATGTATTTTGTTTCCCCTGGTAGACGATAGTGCTAAGTTAAAACTTTATGTTTTAAAAGTTTTATTGCTTTAATTTTTTAGGTAATGTTTTAGAGACCTTTCTGTATTTTTTTCCTGACTAACTTGCATTTTGTTTCCAGTATGACAAATTGGAGATGATAGGAACTGGTGGTCTGAGAAACGGAATGGGGTAGATGGTGGAGGGCACTGGGAGGTGTACTGGCAAGGGACTGGGTTTTCTCCTCTGTGCAAGGGGTTCTTGCTGTGTTTTCTTTCACTTTTGAAAAAGATGAATGTTTATGAAAGCACTCTTTGTCCTTAGAAATTAGTATAATAGGAATGTCAACATTAAAACAAAGTTTTCCTTTTGAATATTTTTCTGAAATAATTGCTTTCTTGGTTAGGTTACTAGTAAAAGTGTTTGTGCCTTCCTGGTTGCTACATACACTGATGGTCGACCGACCGAGAGCACAGAGTGGTTCTGCAAATGGTTAGAGGAAGCAGCCAGTGATTTTCGGTTTGGCAAAACTTACCTGAAGGGTATGAAATATGCGGTGTTTGGCCTTGGAAATTCTGTCTATGTGGGCCACTTCAACAAGGTAAGTATAAGGTAGATGTATGTTGAATTATAGGGATAAATTATTATTTTTTTTTCTTAAGATTTTATTTATTTATTTTTAGAGAGGGAAGGGAGGGAGATAGAGAGAGAGAGAAACATCAGTGTGCGGTTGCTGGGGATCATGGCCTGCAACCCAGGCATGTACCCTGACTGGGAATCGAACCTGCGACACTTTGGTTCGCAGCCCGTGCTCAATCCATTGAGCTATGCCAGCCAGGGCTAGGGATAAATTATCTTAATAAAAACATTAACACATATACATAGACATATATATGTGTATGTGAAATAATCTATAACCTTTGGTACTTAATAATCAACTGACTGTGTTATTCTTTGTAGCTGGGAATTGCTACACATATATATCCAATCTCGGTGTATAGTATAGGCTGTCAGTAAATTTTTTGAATTAAATAAAATGCCTCCTCTTGTCTAGTGTCTTAGGGGCCTGATTTCATAGGCTTTGAGTTCAGCCTTCTGTCCCCAGGCAGGACCTTACGGATGGAAAATCGCTGATTCTTTGGACTTCTTCAGCTGCCTGGTCTGTTGCTGAATAATCTTTATCGCCCAAGCCAACTCTTAATACAGTTGAACCTGTTGTCTTTTAATCATTAATTTTTAAAGGGCAATAGAAGAAAAATAATCACTGCCATTTATGTAATAAAACATTTATGGTTTTCCTGGATTTTTTTTTCTAAATCAAATCAACTTCGCTACTTTTCTTTTGCATTCTATTCTCTATGCTTTAAAAAATAAAAAATTAGAGACTTCTCAGTTCCTTAGTGGTTCTAAAAAGTTACTAGAACTTTTGCATGTGTAACTTTCCCCAGATATGGGCCCAGCCTTTCTCACCTGTCTTTGGTAGAATGTGAGGAAAGATGAAAGTGGAGATCTTTTTTAAACTTGCTTTCATTCAATTGTTACATCAAAATGTATATTTTCCCCTATATTTTCAAAGGAATTAGACAAAGACTGGTAAAATTTTGATATGTAAATATTTTGCTTAATGCCTTGCCACTCAGGAAGTCTGTTAAGCTTTTTGACTCTTAACTGTGCTTCTGGAAAACCCCTGCTCCCCAGGTTCGTCAGTTCATATTGCAATAAAATAAATTTCTGAGTTTATGAAATTATGAGTCTTGCCAAGTGGACACCATGTTCATTTTGTAGTGAATGGGCTTTGGCCCTAGAGGCTTTGTTACATTTTGTTTTGATAATGAGTTATTTTATTCTGACATTATTTAGAATAGTGGTTTTCAAATTCTTTTCAAGGCATCTTATTTTTAGTTTAATAAAACAGCTTGCCTGTCTTTTTGTTGAAAAACCTTTTGCAGAATCTTATCATCATCTGTCCACTGCAGCCCTTGTGGGTTGTGGCTGGGACAGGAGGGGTGGAAGCCCTTTTGGCTAAGCAGGGGTCCCACAGGAACTTAAGGCTTTCGCAGAGCAGTCTACAAACCTGTGCTTTAGATTGTGTTTCTAGCTCATCTATCTCTTTCTCGCAGGTTGGCAAGAATGTTGATAAGTGGCTGTGGACGCTTGGTGCTCATCGTGTGATGACTCGAGGGGAAGGTGACTGCAATGTTGTTAACAGCAAACATGGCAGCATTGAGGCCGACTTCAGAGCTTGGAAGACCAAGTTTGTCTTTCAGCTTCAGGTGCTTCTTAAAGGAGAGAAGAAATCCTGTGATGGCAATTGCAAGAAAGGCAAATGTGAATCTCATCAGCATGGCTCAGAGGAGGTGGAGCCAGGGTCTCATACTCAGGACGGATTGCGTCAGAGAGACACTGAGGTGTGTAGCCTGTGTGCCCATGTCTCTCTGCTTTCTTCTTGTGTTTGGAGACGCTGTACCTTACCTCTGCCCTGAGAAACTATTTCATTGGCTTCTGGTTAGAAGGAAGATCTGAAACTCATGGAGGGGGGTGTTTTAGAGAGTGCAGCCTTAGGAGCTAAGCCATGTTGTACTGGATGCTCTCCTGTATCTCTTCTGTAATCATTGCATTGCTAGAGTCACATAGATTTCTACCACAGTTTCCAGGTTAGGAAACAGGCCTGGAGATGTTAAATTTGTCTCGGACTGAACTCATAATCTCTCTCTCTTTTTTTTAAATCACCAAACCATGTATTCCTCCTTGCCTTTCTTATTTAATGACTATTAATCACTCTAACTTAAAGGCTGCAAGGCATCCTAGATTCATTTCTTTCATCCTCATATTCTAAACATTTCTCTTCTTTCCCCAGATGCCCCAGAGTTCCTTTGAAGCTCTTATTACCAGGCTGTATCACAGCTGTGTGCCTTGGCCACCTGGTCCCTTGTCTCATTCAGGAACAGTTTGCATTCTACCCCTCCACCCTTATTCCTGTCGTTAGTCTTTTTGACTAAGTATCCATGTCAGTGGTTTATCTGACACCCTGGCCTGCCAGTTTCCTGGCCTCTAAACCTCCAGTAACCATTTTGTTCTCTGACTGTGGCCTCTCACTTCCATGGCCACCTCTGAAATTTCATGTTCTTGTGACCCAGACTCTGACCTCTTTCTGGTGCTTCTACTTTAAAATCCTTTTGATCCTACACCTTTCTCATTGGATAGTGAAAGCTGCTTATTTCACTTCTATCCTTATCTTACCTTGTTTAGATTTTATACTTATTCTTTTCTAAACATCTTTGATTGCCTTGCCTTCCACTCCATTTTACAACCCAATTGGCTGAACTCCAAGCCAGGTTGAAACCTGCCATCTGCCTTCTCCATTGCCAGCTGCTTGCTGTTTGACCGCAGATTCATGATCACAGATTCAAGTGTGAATTCAGAACTTCCCAACATTCTCTTGTAAGTTCCCTTTCTCACTCTCCAAGATGACTGTTTAATACTCTCTTTCTCCTTGCCTCTTTCTGCAGCTCTCATATGAAACCATATGGGAAGAATTCTCTTACAGCCCCTGCCCCATCTGCAAACCTTCGCATCTTTTTTGCCCCAGAAGGCCAGTGTCTGGTTCTGTCAAAGACCACTTTCTGTGCCTGCTCTGGAAACAAGGACTTTGGTTCCCTTGTTTACCACATCTCTCACTCCTGCCTTGTTAATCTTTCCTCCCTGCTAGATGGTTCCCAGGAATATATTAACATGCTCTGGAGTCACCTGTATTTAAACAACACAAAAAGCAAGTAAAAACCAAAGCTTTCCTTTGTTCTGTCTTTCAGCTGCTGTTTCATTTTTTATTCTCTTTTTCTAGCTAGTCTTTTTGCTTGCATTTGCTTATTTTTCTCTCCAATTTGCTTTTAATATTAAAAAACTTTTTAAAATACTGAGGTAAAATTCATGTAACAAAGTTAACATTTTAAAGTATATAGTCCAGGCTTATTTAAAACATTCACAATTTTGTGCAACCATTGCTTATGTTAAGTTCCAGTTCCTTTTCATCGTCTCAGGAGAGAACCATGAAGCAGTCACTCTCCCCCCTTTCCCCCGTCCCTGACAGCCTCCAGTTCGCTTCCCGTCTCTGTGGACGTACTCATTCGGCATATTTCACACAAGTGGAATTGTGCCTGTTTTTGTCTGGCTTCTTTAAGCACAAAGTTTTGGAGAAGTCATCCATGTTGTACATGTGTCGGTTCTTTATTCCTTTTTATGGCTGAATAATATTCCATGGTGTGGCTATATCACATTTTGTTGATCCATTTATATGTTGATGGACATTTTAGTTATTTCTACCTTTTTGGCTGTTGTGAATAGTGCTGCTGTGACAATCATGTACAAGTATTTGTTTGAATAACTTTTCAGTTCTTTTGTGTATATACCTAGGAGTGGAATTGCTGGGCCATGTGGTGGTTCTGTGTTTAGCTTTTTGAAGAGCCACCAGTTTTCTTCAGTGACTGCACCATTTTGCAATTCTAGCAGCAAAGTACAGGACTTTAAATTTCTTCACTTCCTTGTCAACACTTCTTATTTTCTGTTTTGTTTTGTTTTTATTATAGTCATCCTGGTGAGTGTGAAGTAGTGTCTCCTTGTGGTTTTTATTTGCATTTACGACATCAGTAGCCTCTAATGGGGGCCTCTAATGGGGGCCTCTAATGGCTACTGATGTCGAACATCTGTCTTTTTGTATGTTTATTGCCAGTTGTATTTCTTCTCTGGAGAAATGTGTATTCAAGTTCTTTGCCATTTTTAATTGGGTTCTTTGTCTCTTGGTTGTTAACTGCTAAGAGTTCTTTATTACATTTTAGATAGTAGACCTTTATCAGATATATAATTTTCCCCAATATAGGTTTTTTTTCACTTTTTTGTCATGTCCTTTGGCACACTAAAGTTTTAAATTTCTGTGAAGTCTAATTTATCTGTTTTCTTTTGTTGCTCATGTTGTTAGAGTAATGAAGATAAATTCATTGCTAAATGCAAGGTAATAAAAATTTAATCCTGTGTTTTCTTCTAAGAATTTTATAGATTTTGTTTGTATATTTAGGTCTTTGATCCATTTTAAGTTAGTTTTTGTGCATGGTGAAGGGTCCAATTTTATTCTTTGACATGTGTGTCCAGTTGTCCCAGCACTGTTTGTCGAAGAGACTGTTCTTTTCCCATTGAATGTACTCAGCACCATTGTCAAAAGTCCATTGTCCATAGATGTGTGGATTTCTGGATTCTAAATTCTCTTTCAGTGATCTATCAAGCCTGTCCTTGTGCCAGTACCACACTGCAGATTTGTAGTTAAGTTTTGAAATCAGGAGTTCTCCAACTTTGTTCTTTTCTGATATTGTTTTGGCTATTTGGAATCTCTTGCAATTCCATGTGAATTTGAGGAGTGGTTTTTCCATTTCTGCAAAACACATCATTGGGATTTTGATAGGGCTTGCAGAGTCTCTGAATGGCTTTGGATAATATTGTCATCTTAGCAATATAAAGTCTTCCAACCTGTGAACATGGGATGTCTCCTTTTATTTAGGTGTTCTTGAATTTCAGCAATATTTTGAGTTTTCAGTGTCCAAGTATTTCTCTTCGGTTAAATTTTTTCTTAGGTATTTTATTTCTTTACATGCTATTGAATTCTAATGTGGTCAGAGAATATACTTTGGATGATTTTTCTTTCAAAATTTGTTGAGACTTGGGGCCTAACATATAGCCTGTCCTGGAGAGTATTTCCTGAGCACTTGAGAAGAATGTATAATCTTTTTTTGGGTGAGATGTTCTGAATAAGTTAGATTTAATGGGATTATAGTGTTGTTGAAGTCCTGTGTTTCCTTATTGATCTATCCAATTGTTGTGTTTATTGAAAGTGGGATATTGAAGTTTCCAACTGTTAATGTAGAATTGTCTTTTTCTTTCTTTAGTTCTGTCATTTTTTTGCTTCATGTTTTCTTGGTCGTGTTAGGTGCATATATGTTTATAATTGTTAAATCTTCTTGATATGTTAATATCCTTTGTCTCGTAACAATTTTGACTTAAACTCTTATTTTATCTGATACTAGTATAGTTACACCTATTCTCTTTGGGTTACTATTTGCATGGAATAGCTTTTTCTCTTTTTTTCTTCTATTATGTCTCTTGTAGATAGCATAGAGTTGGTTTCTGTTTTTCTTTTTCTTTTTAAATTCATTTTACCTGTCTCTGCCTTTTTATTGAAGAGTTTAATCCATTTTCATTTACAATTACTGATAAGGATGTACTTTTGTTATTTTATTTTGCTTTTTATATATCGTACATCTTTTCCTCAATTTCTTTGTTACTGCCACCTTTTGTGTTTTATTGATTTTTTTCCTGGTATACCATTTTGATTCCTTTCTCATTTCTGTTTCTGTACATTTTAAAGTTACTTTTTAGAATAGTAATTTCTTGGTATCTGCAGGGGATTGGTTCCAGGACCTTCTTCAAAAACCAAAATCTGTGGGTGCTGAAGTCTTTTATATAAAATAGTGTAGTATTTGCATGTAACCTCTGCACATCCTCCTGCATACTTAAAATCTTCTCTAGATTACGTATAATACCTAATACAATATAAATTCTATGTAAATAGTTTACATATTGTTTAGGGAATAATGACAAAAAAAAGTTTGTATGTATTTAGTACAGATGAACCACTGTAGGCCTAACTACATGTCAGCAACAATGTAACATTTTTTTTCAAATATTTTTGATCCATGGATGTGGAACCTCTAGATGCAGAGGACTGTTGCTAGTCCAGGGATTGCCATTAAATACTCTATTTGAATTAGTACCTCCTTACTAAACAAAAACTGCTCCTATTCAGCTCTGACTCTTTCCCTCTATGTTGTTGTTACCAATTACAACTTTATACCTTGTGTGATCATTAGCATGGATTTATGGTGAATTGTCTTATGTACTTGGCTTTTAAGTCAAATAGATAAAAAAAGTTATAAACCCCAAATGCAATAATATTGGTTTTGTATTTACCTATGCAGCTACCTTTACCACTGTTTTTTCTTTTTGTAGCTTTGAGTCATTATCAGATGATTATTTCTCTCATGCAGGTCTTCTGTAAATGAACTCCTTCAGTTTCATTTATTTCCATTTCTCTTATAATTTTGAAGGATGGATTTACTGGATATAGAATCCTTGGTTTACAGGTTTCTTTTTTTTCTTTCACTGGTTTAAATATGCCTTTCCTTTGTCTTCTGGCCTCTTGAGGTTCCTGATGAGAAATTGGCTATTAACCCTATCTTTTCTGAGGACCCCCTTGTATGTCAAGAGTTGCTTCTCTCTTTATTATTGTCTTGACAGTTTATAATATGTCTCAGTTTGGTTCTCTGTGTTTATCTTACTTTAAGTTTCTTAAAATTCTTGAATGTGTTGATTCATATATTTTTATCAATTTGGAAAGTGTTTAGTCAGTGTTTCTTCAAATATTATTCCTGCTCTTTCTCTTCTGTCCTTCTGAGACTCTCCTTTTGTGATTGTTGGCACATTTGAAGGTGTCCTGTAAGTCTTTTAGGCTCTGTTCATTTTTTAGAATGGCTAATTTCAACTGATCTGTCCTCATGTTTGCTAATTTTTTTGCTGCTGCATTCTGCTATTGAAACCCTCTAGTGAAAATTTCAGTTTAGCGATTACACTTTTCAGCTCAAGAACTTGCGTTTCCTTTTTATAATTTTTATCTCCATGTTGATATTCCCTATTTGTTGAGACATTGTTTTCCTGGTTACCTTCAGCTCTTTGTCCATGGTTTTCTTTAGCTCTCTGAGCACATCTGAGACAGTCAACTCAAAGTCTTTACTAGTAAGTCCAGTGTGTGAGTTTCCTCAGGGACAGTTTCTGGTAACTTCTCCTGAGTAGGCCATCTGTTTTGTTTCTTTGCATGCTTCGTGATTTTTTTTTTCAAAACTGCACATTTTTAATCTTATAATGTATTAACTTTGAAAATCAGATTTCCCCCCCTTTTCAGAGTTCATTTTTGTAGTCTGCTGTGAGTTGTAATTGTTCGTTTAGTGACTTTTTAAAACTGTTTTTGTAGACTGTATCTGTTGTCATGTGTGTTTCTGAAGTCTGTTTCTTTAGCTTGTGTTCATTCAGCTAGAATTTTGACATGCCTTTTAAAAGTTTTCTTAAAAAGCTTTTTAAAAAAGCTTTTCTTTTTCCTAATTCATTGTTTACTTGGTTGTTGTAAACCTGTGACTAATTCCCAGAATTCTGACAAAGTTGAATTGGTTGTTTTTTCCTTAATTTTTAGGTGTTTCTGTGGGGGAATAGGCCCTTGGAGTTACATACTCTGCCATTTTTGCTGATACCACCATTATCCTTAACATTAAAAAAATTTAAGTTAAAACATTTTTAGAATTAAAAGTACATTTAAAACCACAAAAAGTACTTCTAGGCTTATAATTAAAAATTGCACTTCCTTGCCTCATTCTAATTCTTATTTCCCCGTCAACCAGTTTTAATTCTTTTAGCTTTTTCATAAGACATTTACCTCTATATTTCTAAATAATAGGTAGTTCCTGCTATTTCTTGATTTTTTTTTTTTTAATTTGAAAATCATACACACAGAGTATCACTTCCCTTTCATTTTCTTGCATAGTTGTATCACACTTTTTGGTTACACCATTAATCATTGTATCATCATTGTGATTGTGTATATATTCACATCTATCAATTATAATACTACATTTTCATTCTTATGCATTTATTTCCCTTAGTGCTGTATCTGCTTTGATTTTTCTATAATCATCAACTTCATTATAAAACTCTTAACACAATCGAAAATTGTTTTTAACATTGTGTAGTTTTTATTGATTCCTTGGAGGCTGTCCTGAGTCTCCTGCCCCACATTGGCATGTCTGCCCTCCAAGCCTCAGTGAAGCTGAAGTCTGTGTCTTCACCCACTGTGATGTACAGCATTACTGTCACCAGCTTCCTGGGTTGCATTCTGGAATCTGGGATTTCATATCTTCCTATTTCTTGATTGACTCTTGTTTTTTGGAGCACATTCTCTGAGAAAGGGTGTTTTGGATGTGAATTTTCAGATTCGTTATACCTGCATGTCTTTATCCTACCTTCACAGTTGCATAATGCTTCAGCTGAGTATAGAATTCTAGGTGGGAGTAACTTTCTTTCAGAAATTGAATGCATCGATCCATTGGCTTTTAGTTAAGTGTTGCTGTTTGGAGCCCCAGTTTACTTTGGTCTTGAATTTTTGTTATATAATTCTCCACTCCTCCCACAAACCTTCAAACTTCCAAATATAGTCCCTCTAACCATCCATATTTTGCTTACCTCCTTCCCCCCAATTTTTTGCCTATCTTTCTCACTTTCATCTTCTTGAACAGGATATTTATTTGTATTTTAGCTTCACACCAAGCTCGCAACCTTGTGGGATACCAGGTGTGGGTCGCTTCTGCTTTGACTCTTCTCTTCTGTGTTAGACTTTCCTCCTAGTGTCTTTGGTGTCCTCCCCTTGACTTTACCTGCTTTGCTCTCATCCGGTACAGCTGTCAGAATAGGTTCTTCAGAATTCAGCAGATACTCTTAGCTCCATTTCTGACTTACCTTTTAAGAATCTATTTGTAGTTTATACCTGTTCTCATTTGAATCCTTACATTTTTGCCAAACCAGTGATACATTTAAGACTATGCATTAAAAATATTACTGAATTTTATTTATTTTCTTCAAGAGAGTTGTTTAATGTAATCCACGCTATAGCTGTGAGCAGAAGTCCCAGTTAACTCTCACCCACTCAGTTTGGCTCTCTACTCCACTGATGCTGCCCTTTTATAGGTCTGAGGGACTTCACATTGTCAAGCCTCTCGGATATTTCTCTGTCTTTATATTACTTGACCTCTGAACAGCGTTGGGCATTGCTGACTTCTTTGTAGCACTCTCTTCACTTGACTTTCATGACATCATTCTTACGATTTTCTTTCGTTTTTACCTGGAATCTTTTTCCTTTATTAACCTTTATGTGTTGGAATCATTAAAGGTTCAGTGCTCAGTTCTGTTCTTTGTTGATATTTTCTTCCTGGATGATCTTGGATAGTTTTATGGCTTTACATACTCTCTAGATGCTAGTCATTCCTAGGTTTTTATTTTTAGGTCTAAGGTCTACCCTTAATTGTGTTCTTATATCCAGGGTCTGACACAGATAACTCCCCTTTTTTATTACAAAATCATAAGTGTGTAATTCTGTAACATAACAATATAGCACCATATGATATTTTAGGTAAAATGTTCAAATTAAAACTATAAATTATTACACCCATGTTATTACCCTACCAACCACACTCAAGCAGGCATTATTTCTGCTGGACCTTGTATATAAGTTTTTAATATCTTTAAGTGGATGTTGAATGCATCTCATATTTCACAAATGCAAGATGGAGCTCTTCATTTCCACTTTCCCAGTCTATTTCTCCCCAAGTCTTTCTCGTCTTAGTAAACACCACTACCAAGGAATGTAAGAGTCATACTTGATTTCTTTGTTTTCTTCATTCCTGCACTAATTTCTCACTCAGGCTCGTTGGTCCTTTGTCTAAAAGAGTGGTCAGGAAACTATTTCTCTAAAGGCCCAGCTTGTAAATATTTTCAGCTTTGTGGGGCATGTGGCTTCTGTTGCAACTATCAGTTCTGCCATTGTACCAAAAAAATGGCCATAGATAATATGTAAACGATGGGCGCCATCCGATTTGACCCCAGGCTGGTCAGATTTGGCCTGTGGGTGTATTTTGCTGATCTCTAGCCAAAATTATTTGATACCCACCCAGTGACCTCATAACTGGGGAGGGGGGATTAGATGGTTTCCTACTTTGAACATTGTGTTTCTAAAGTATTGATGTTCCAGGAGGAGGAGCCCTGTGAGAGTTCCAGTGGGGAGGAGTCTGGTACCGAGGACCACCAGAGTCTAACATCTGTTGTTGATGTGGAGGACCTTGGCAAAATTATGAGTCATGTGAAGAAAGAAAAGGTACTGTAATTTCAGGAAATAGTAAACTTGTATCCTGCAGTGGGCTGACATCTAGCACTCTTTATTGGTGTGTAGTCCATCTGAGCTCATAGTTAGACAGTTTTATTTATTTGCCTCCTGTCTTGAGAGTTTTATACGTTTTTGCTATTTTTATATGAGCATTGTGAAAGTCTTCCTTCTCAGCCCTGTGAAAATGAGCTTGTAGTAGGATAGGCAAATATTTTAGGACAAGAACTGAGGAAAGGCTAGATGGTAGGAGGGACTTAATTTGTTCTGTAGCTGAAGATGACAGCATGATAAGATCCATTTGTGTTAGATTTCAAGTGGAGCTTGTGTGTAACATTGCTGCCCTGTCTTCCAGACTGAGTGGTGTTGGGCTGAGGGACGATGGCAGCTAGGTGTGTAGATACTGAGCTCAGTGTGGGTGGAGACCCTAATAATCTAGGAGATGTTAGGCTGAGTCACCATTGTCTCAGTGACTAAATAAATGTGAGAGTGTACAGTGCGGTGGGATTTTTGTGCAGATTCCAGTGATCTAAAATTGAAATAACATAATATATACAATTATATAAGAAGGTAAAATCTCTATTTGTGTGTGAGTTTTGGGAAATAAAAATATTCTAAACTAAAAATATATCAAGTGCATAAATCTTAGGAACAAAATAAATACAACTATAGAAAAGTCCAAGAAAATCAATTATAAAATTAACACAAACTCAAATGAAAAGATTCAGTAAGGTTGCAGGATATTATACTGTAACAAGTCAAAAAGCTTTTGTATTTCCAAACAATAACCAGTTAGAAGCTGTCATGGAAGAAAAGATCTCATTTACAATAGTCACATAAAAAAGAAATAACTATATAGAAAGGCATTCAAAAAGCAATACCCTAAATCTGTGTGAAGAAAACTTTAAAATATTTTTGAAAGATATAACAGTGTCTTGGACAAATGGAAAGAAATCCTTGTTTTTAGATACAGGGACTCAGCATCGCAAACATGTCAGTTATTTTAAGTTAAAACATAAATTTGATGCATTCCAATAAAAAGTCCAGTGAGGTGTTCTCTGGTGTTAGACTGGTTGGTTCCTGTGAAAAAATAAACATGCAAGGATAGCTAGGAAGACCTTGTGGCAAAAGTAGTAACGAGAAAGACTGGCTCTATCAGATATTGAATCTTATTACAAGGCATCTGTAATTAAAACTGTATTGGCTTCTGATGAGACAGACAGGCCATTATAACAGAATGAAATCCTAGGAGTAGACCCAGCTGTATATGGGAATTTCACATATGATAAAGGTGGCATCTCTTTTCCCTAGTGTGAAAATACACTTTTTTTTTAAAGATTTTATTTATTTATTTTTAGAGAGGGAAGGGAGGGAGATAGAGATAGAGATAGAGAGACAGAGAGACAGAGAGAGAGAGAGAGAGAGAGATACATCAATGTGCAGTTGCTGGGGGTTATGACCTCCAACCCAGGCATGTACCCTGGCTGGGAATCGAACCTGGGACACTTTGGTTCCCAGCCCATGCTCAATCCACTGAGCTACGCCAGCCAGGGCTGAAAATACACTTTTAAGATAAATGGTATTGACAGCTGGATAGCTAGTTGTGAAAAGATAAAATTGGCTCCGTATTTCACACATACGTCAGAATAAACTCCAGTTGGGTCAGAGATCTACATGTTGAAAAAATATATAAATAATAGATTTAGATGAATTATTTTATAACTTAGAGAAAGGTTTTCTCTATGATTCAAAATCTAGAAGCAATAAAAGATTGAATTTATCCATGATTTTTTATAAAGATTTACATGTCTATAAGCAAAATCAAAAGACGAGTGATAAAGTAAGGAAAATATTTGCCCCTTATAAAGAAGGGGTTAAATTTTCTACTACACAGAGCACTCTTAAAAACTGAATAATGCAAAGAAAGACCTAGAACCTACTAGAAAAAATGGCAAAACATATGAATTGGTAAGTATCAGGAAAAGCTCTACAAGTAAACCAAACATATGGGAAAAGTGCTCAAATGAAAACTGCAGTTGACACATGTTTCTCACCTATCAAAACAACAAAAATTCGCAAATTGGGCAGCATGCATAATTGGTGCACCTCTGGGGAAACACTCACACCTTGCTGAGGGAGTCCAGAGTGGTATAACCTGTATGGGGGGCTCTTTGGTAGTCTTTAACAAATTTACATGCATCTGCCCATGATCCAGCAGGCCCAGTTATATGAATTTGCCTTGGAGATAAATCTTCACAAATACAAAATAACATCTGCACAAGATTATGCCTCACAGCATATATAGCAAGCAACTCTCAGGTATGGGTTGAAAAAACATATCCATAAAATAGAATATTGTGCAGCCATGAGAAATAATAAGGTGTACTCATATACATTAATGTGATTTCTAGGTAGTGTTGGATTTGATTTGGAGGCTGACATGAATTTAAGATACAAAAATGTATGTTTATTGTCATGTCATACTTACAAATTTGTAACTTAAGTATATGTGTATATAAATGATATTTTGTAGCTGTGTTCATGGAAAGGACCTTTCTTGCTCTGACACAAACTAACAACCAGTTCAGCTCCAGTGACCTGCAGTCCAGTTCAATTCTGACACTAACTACCGGGAGTTAGCATCAGACTCCACAGGTTCAGGGCATAGTTCTGCACAAGAATGCCCCCACTTCAAAATGCTGTAAGTCTTGGGGGCCACCTGCACTTCTGATCAACTGGTTATCAGTTTGGGAGCTCTTATGACCCCCTGAGGTTCGATGATTTGCTGGAATGACTCAGAATTCACTGAAAGCACTATACTTGTGATTATACTTTTATTATAAGGAATACAAATTAGAAACAACCAAATGGGAAAAAACTCTTAGGGCAAGTTTTGGGAGGGGAGGGGTAGGGAAGAGATCCAGAGTTTTTGTGCCCTTTCCTCGTGGAATCTGGGCCCTCTGGCCACATCAGTGTGCTCCCTACTATGAAACTGTACTGAATGCATCCAGAATTTTTATTCTGGGGTTTTATCACTTTGATAGGATTGAACACAATCTCCAACCAACCTCCCCTTCCTGGAGGTTCAGTGGGCCCAGAGTTGCATTTTGTGGTTGGTCTTTCCCAGTCCCCATCTTAAAGCTCTCTCAAGGGCCACCCACCAGGAGTCACCTCATTAGCATAACAGAGACACTTCTATCAGTTAGGAAATGCCAGCGTTTTTTGAAGCTCTTTGCCAGGACCTGGGGACAAAGATCAGATTGTTCTTTATTATGCCATAGACCTAGAAACAAAGTACTCAAATCTTGTTTTCTAAATATCATTTCCCACTGACAGGAACCAGGGCTCCTAGGAGAAATGGTTGGTTCAGGTTTGGGGATGGGAGATAGATGGGCCTGGAGCATCTTGTTGAACCAGTAGGTCCTCAGTGACTGATGGAGATATGTCAAAAGGACATAGGAACCAGCTGGAAGAGTTTCCCACAGGCCAAATTCGGGACATTTTGAGCATTAAAGATGAGTGTAATGATTATATAATGAACACAATGGATTGTGTTACATCAAGTTAAAAAAAAAATCAATCCTTGTGCTACACAAACAAAGGGGAAGCACGGGAGAAAGTCTTTGCAGAAAGTTTCCAGGTAATATACAAGCCATGACAGAATTGTCAAATCACCTATTTGCAATCCCCAGTGTAATAAACAAGGATTGGGTGAAATGTTGGGGAACAGTCATTTACATAGTCTTCATCCTTGAAACACCACCACTGAGACTTGCCAAAAAATAAATAGATAGTGGAAAAAAATAGCCCACAGATTATTTACAAATTACAAATGGAAACATGTACCTTTATAAGTGGAGTGATTAGGTGACTCCTATCTCTCCCAAAGAATAAATTTAGCATCATCATTTGCATTAAAACTTGACCTTAGGCACTTCCTGATATGATGTGTAGCAAGATGTATACAATATCGTCTATGTAGTGTTGAGTCAGAAATGTTTTAACCTGAATCATCTTATGGGGAAATAAGCAGACAAATCCAAAATGTGGGACAGCCCATGAGACAACTGGCCAGGCTCTTTAAAGAGTCAATATCATAAACAATAGCAACAACAATAAAATGGGGGTGGGACTGTTCTAGGATTTAAAAAAGACCAACCCAATACATTGTGTAAACTTTGATCTCGAATCAAAGAGAAAATGCCATTGTCTGGACATTTGAGGATATTTGAAATGAATTTTTATTAGATAATATTGGATTTAATTTTTTTTCTTCATTTTAATAATGGTATTATAGTTCTGTAGGATCATGTCTTTTTTAGATGAATAATGCAGTATCTTAAGGGTGAAGTGCCATGGTGTTTGCAATGTACTTTCAAATGCTTCAGCAAACTTTTATTTACACACATACACACAGGTGCATTATTTATGTATGTGTGCACTGATGGATGGATAGATGGGTAATAATCAAGCAAAAGTAGTGAATCCAGGTGAAGAGAATATGGGTCTTTATCGTACATTTCAACTTTTCATAGGGTTTGAAATAGAAGGTGTGAGGGGAACTACTTTCCCTAATGCCCCCCAAACAAAATAAAAACACCAATGTCAACTGAATTATGAACTTTTAAAGATACTGCCATTTGAGAATAACTTCTATTTTTTGATAGGACTAGTTGGTGAATGAACACTTTTGCATTATATAAGGTCTTAAGTATGTATTTCTTGCATATAATGTGAGGGCCCTCTGATTCTACTTGGGGTGGCCCCATACTATAACAAATGATAATTTAAGGGAATAAATTGAACATTTATTTAATGTTGCTTAGTTAATTTTTTTACTATAAATAAAGATACCTATAATAATGAAAATTTAGAAAAGAGGGAAAGGACAAAAACCTACCAGTAATTCCATCTCCCCAGAAAAATCACTGTCAGTATTTGAAATATTTACTTAAATTTTGTTTTATATGCATCTAAATTTCTATTTTATTATGAAAATGTTTATCATATTCTCATGTAGTCTTTATAACCTCATTTGAAAATCTCACAGAAAAGTCTTTTATTTTTTTAAAGATTTTATTTATCTATTATCAGACAGAGAAGAAGGGAGGGAGAGAGGGAGCGCAGTTGCCTCTCACACGCCCCCTACTGGGGACCTGTCCCACAACCCAGGCATGTGCCCTGACTGGGAATCCAACCCAGTTGGAAGTTCACAGGCTGGCACTCAATCCACTGAGCCACATCAGCAAAGGATCTCACAGAAAAAGATATATATATATATATATATATATATATATATATATATAATTTTTTTTAAAAAAAGACACACGTTTGATGAGTTTCTTTTCTTTCTCTCTCTCTTTTTTTAAAGATTTTATTTATTTATTTTTAGAGAGGGAAGGGAGGGAAATAGAGAGAGAGACATCAATGTGGGGTTGCTGGGGGTTGCTGGGGGTTATGGCCTGCAACCCAGGCATGTACCCTGGCTGGGAATCGAGCCTGCGACACTGAAAAATCTTGTAAAGGTAATGAATACTGAGATTATTTTTGGAAGTTACAAAAGCTGCTTTATTTTGACTTTTACTGTCCCTTCCAGCCTGCACAGGATGAAAACTGTAGCAGACTCCATGACTTTTCTGATTCTTTTTGGAAATAAAGTATTATGGGCACTTCAAAGTACTAAGTCTTAATTTGGCAGTAGAATGTATAGTCCTGTGTAATTCTAAGTAATACTAAATAAACTATAATTAAAGTTTCTAATTTAATTTATAAGTGAACTTTTCCCCTATTTATTGTCTATTCTCTGGCCTATCTGCTAGCTTCCATTTTGGATCACTTTAGGAGTTGGAGAGTGGATGGGAGGTGTGCAAGAGAGATAGAAATTGGAAAATTATTACTTGGCGCTGTCATAAGATGACTTTGTGCGCTCTCTCCTCACCAGGTGTTTAAAATGGACTCTTCCAGGCAGCTTTTCCATTGCTTCCCTGAAGACATTGTCCATGGCTGTCTCCCCATCTGACCCCTTGCAATGAGCAAGCGTACATCTTATGGTTGCTTACTCCTTCTCTGAGCCCCGTATCTCTGGATTCCCTTTTTTGAGGTCTGTTATCTGTTCTCTTCTCTAGTTGCCATTGGTCAGGATTGAAGGTCTCCCGTACCCCAACCCTGCTCCCGAAGGACCACTCCTGAGTTCTTTATTCAGGGAGGACAGACTGGTTCCTACCTAGCAGCAGTGTTTGCTGAAGCAACTAGTCAGTTAGTCCTCTGCTCTCTCGATTCCTGGGCAGGAGTCATTCACACTCAGTTGCCAGAGTAACAGCAGTTTCTTCAAGGGGCCTTTTTGGAACCTCTTCCCTGGGGCTTGAGGTAGGGTCAGGTACCCACCCCCACAGCCTCTCTCCAGTTGAGGCAGAGAGTGGAACTCAAAATACCTTACCAGCATTCTCCAAAGAAATCTTTAAAAATCCCTTCTTGTTATCTCCATACTCTCTACCCTTTTATATCCTGGATGTGAATGAGGCGTTTTTAAAGTTGTTAAACTGGTTTTTAGATGTTTTCTTTGAAAATTTATAACTTGATCTGACTTTTTCTTTAGAATTTAATTTAATGCCCTGCTTACATATGTTTCAAAAATTCAAAGAATGCAGTCTTCTGTCCCTATTTTCCTCAGTCTGCGTTTCACAGGTAATCACAGTTCACAGTTTGGCAGTAGTCTTCTGTGTACTTACTGACTTAAAACCACACCCATGTAGATAACTGTTTCTCTTTCTTTTCCTTTTTTTGGCTACACAGATGGTATCATTTTGTAGTCTTAAGTTTACAGACTGCCTTTTTTCATTTAACGTGACAATTCTGTCTTATAGCTCCACCTAATTCCTTTTAATATTTATGTAGCAATCCACAGTTATGTCCTATAATTAATTTGATTCTTGTTGATTAATGTTTAGGTATTTTCTAATTTCTATAATGAACATGCTTGTTCTTATGTATTTTGTGGCTGATATAAATTTGTAAAATTGAAATTTCTAGATCAAAGGAAATTTTATAGTTCGATAAATATTTCAAAAGTGTCCTGTAAAAAGTTGAAAACATTTTCATTTTCTTCTTACAGCATAGGAAAGAGTTGAGAATGCCTATTTACTTTGCCAACCCCATGGTATTACCAATCTTTTAAATCTTGACAACCTGAAAAATAATAATCTGATTTTAATTTACATTTAATTTTGCTTGAGATTCAATACTTTTTTCCTTTTCTTTTTTCTTCTGTCAGCCATCTCTCTCTGTCTGCCTGGAGTTAGACAAACTACAGAGTCTGATGGCACAGTCCCGAGACTGCTTTCACTTGTGACACTAATGTGGGGGATTTCTAAAAATTATCCTCAGGTTGAGGATTTGCTAGAAAAATTCACACAATTTACTGAAAGCTGTTGTCTTTCAGTAAGTTGTGTGAATGGTTGCAGTTTGCTGCTGGAGATGGATACAGAAGTTTAGCCAAAGGAAGAGACACGGAGCCGAGTCCGGAGAGCATTCATGTGTTATCCCGAGGACATGTTACCATGCCAGCATCGGTGTGTGACAACACACCTGGAGTATTGCCGATCCAGGAACTCATCTGAGCTTCGGTGTTTTTGCTGGGGTTTCACTGGGTCGGCAGGACCGACCGACTGACTGACTGTCTGTGTGGTTGCACTCAGTCTCCAGTCCTCCATCCCTGCTTTGGCCTGAGTCACCTTGTTAGTGTTCGCTGTCAAGTGCAAGTGCAGTCTGAGGGGCCCACCATGAACGCCGGAATAGGTACTTTTATGACTCAGGAAGTTACAAGGGTTGCAGGGGTGTCCAGCCTGCAGCCCATGGGCCGCATGTGGCTCAGGATGGCTGTGAATGTGGCCCAACACAAAATTGTAAGTTTACTTAAAACATTATGAGATTTTCTTATGATTACGTGTTGCAAGTATTTAACATGTGGCCCAAAACAACTCTTCTTCCAGTGTGGCCCAGGGACGCCAAAAGGTGGGACACCCCTGGTAGAGGTTACTTTCCAGGAGCTGGGGACAAAGGCTGGACTTCTCTTTGGGCAAGACCAGATTCTTTGCTACACACTGTCCTGTCTTCGTTTCTATGTTGAGTTGTTTGACTTCCATTGTAAAGCTCATAACCAGTAAATATTCTGATGAGCTATAATATCTAAAATTATTTTCTGAATTTAAAATTACCATCTATTCTCTTGTTGTAGCAGTTTTTTATTTGTCTCCTAATACTTCTATGTGTTGGTATTGTTTCTTGTCATTTTTAGTAGCTTTTATATTTTGAAACCATGGCAAAGGAGCTTTTAAAAATGACAAGTGTGTGGATATAGGTTCCAGGCCTGACCCAGCTGGTTTGTAATTTGTTAATCTTAATTTCCCTACCCTAATCCCCTCGCCTGAGAAATGTGGGCTGCAAACTCTGTGTTCCTTACAGAATTGACAGAGTTGTGTGAGTCAGATGAGACGTGTGCATGACAGTGCATTGTGTCTCTAAGAGCCTGACAGATGTCAAGATGAGAAGTTTGTTTGCTTAGACATTTTAAATTTGCCTGTACAGTTTTCTAGAGTTGATCATTTAGTCAGTTTCAGGTTTTCTGCTGTTATAATTAGCGCTGGTCTAGACCATTTTTACTTTTAAAAAAATGTATTTGTATTTTCTCAAATACCATGTGATTTCACTCATATGTGGATCTAATGAACAAATAGAACTGGCAAGGAAAATGGGGACAGACTCATAGATGGAGAGCAGGTGATAGACAGCTATTGGGGGTGGGTGGAGGGTCGGGGATGGAGGGATTGAGCAAAAAGGAAAAAGGCTTCACGGACATGGACAACGGTGTGGTGATTGCTGCTGGGAGGGGTATAAGGGGACTAAATGGTGATAGAAAAAAATACAGTACATATTAAATTAAAAATATATTAGTATCTTTAGGTTATATTTTCCCCAAGTTGATATACTAACTAGATCAAAACAAATGTATAATTTTATGCCCTTTAATTAAAAATCTGAGTAATTTTCAGTGGTAAAACAGGATAGATTTCAGTGCCTGAGATAACTGATTTAGATAGATTTCTGGATTTTTCCACCAAATTAAGATACTTAAAGCTTTATATGTAGTAGGTGAAGAGTTTGGAATGTTTCCCAACTCTGTTGAAGCTTGACTGATAGATACAGTCTAGGTTCTACAATGTGATTTTTGATAAGGTCATATATAATGTGATGATTTGATACATGTATGCATTGTGAAATGATTACCACAGGTTAACACATGCACCACCTCACATCGTTCCTGTTTTTGGTGTGTGTTTCTTGAGAACACTTAATATCTAACCTCAGCAAATTTCAAGTATACAATAAGAGTTTGGAATAATAGGTGGTTGCATTTTTTTCTTTGCTCTTTTATCTTATTTCCATTAGAGAGCACTTTTATCTTATGTCCATTAGAGGGCACTGGAGAAAAGCACTAATGAAAAAATTGGGCATCCATCTAAAGTATTATTTGAAATGAAATGATTTTGGACTTCATTAACTTTAAGAAGTTGGTTTATGATGTTTCAGGTTTCTAATAAAAAATCTCTCATAAACCATTCGATCTGGGAAAAAACATTTTTTCCAACTTCATTATGACATGAAAATAAAACACCAGATTTTGTTTTGCATTATTGTTTGGTTATGGTAGAGTTTCCAAATATGTCTTGTTTTCATTTTATATTGGATGTAATAATATACCAATATACTAATGTAATATACTAAACTCAGTGATGGATGTTGACTACTTGGCTCTTCTTTTTCAGATTTTTTTGGCATTTTCTTTGGGGTTCATTCACACGTAGTCCTGAGCCACTCTCTGCCTGAGCATTGTTATGCATCACACCTAGATTGCCTGAGTTGTTACTGTGGAGGAAACTCTAGTACTTAAGAGCATTGGCTCTAGAGTTGGGCCAAAACACTGCTATTATAAGACCTCTTTTTGAATAATACTGACTTTAATGGAGTCATGCTATCTCAGCTTGTGTGTTTGTTGGCAAGTAATTTCATTCTCTGTGCTTCAGTTTTCTCATCTGTAAGGTGGGGGATAATAACAGCAACTGCCTTCTGACGTTGTTAGGAAGATTGTCAACCGATGGTTGTCGGCACCAGTTCAACACTGACAGGAACCCCCAGTTTGGGGTGTGGTGAAGAAGGAAACTTTATTCAATGCAAATGGCTCAATTGTGATACTGCAAAGCTGTGGAACAGCTCAGCGGTGTTACAGCTCACTTATGAAACAGCATAGATGTGGACAGCACCACTGTGAGGCAACCCTTGGGGGAGACCCCTCTCTGGCTAGAAAGCTCTGCCTGCTCTGCTCTGCTCTGTGCCACTCTGGTCTGTTCTGCTCTGCCTTAGTCTGGCCCTCTCTGGTCCTGTGAGATGTATTTAGCATTGAGACTCCAGTGGGGAAATAATCTACTTTTGGGTGGAAAGGGAAAGTGTGCTCCTAGAACCAAAGGGGAGCTGACTTATATAGAGGAAAGGAGGGACTTCCCTGATTGCCCATAGTCCCTGATTGGTCTGTCCTCATGTAAATGAGGACTCCAAATACTCACAGTTTGGCCCAAAAAGCACTGGCCTTATTGCTTAGAATGGAGCCTCTGTCATTGGTTGGTGATGATGCCAACGGGGATATAGCTGTGTGGCCCTGATTACACAGGGAAAGTCTGTCTTATTGGTTGAAATATGGTTCTAGGAGCTCCTTTGTAAGGGCCGGCTCAGACTGCAGGGACACAGTGCAGGCAGGCAGGCAGCTCAGTGCAGGCTTTTCTGTGAAGTGCAGCTTGCCTGAGAGGCCCCTGTTTAGAAACTGCTTCTCAGCTCTGCATTTAACTTTGAGCCAGTTAGCCACCAGGAATCCTTGATAGGTATCTTCTTTCTCAGTGTACACAAGATTAAATAAATTCATCCATCTAAAGCCTTTACTTTCTTACCTGCCACAGAATATGTACTTGGTAACTATTAACTGTTATTGTATAAAAAGGTGTCTTCAAATGGGCTGCGTTTGGTTCAACTAGTATAGCACCACAGTGTCTACCTCCCTGCCTTGGTAGCAAGGTCTAAGACAGTAATTCTAAGGCCAAATAGAAATTGAAGGGTGGGAGCGATGTTCAAAAGCAAGAGAGCTAGAGTTTGAAACACTGGAAGGTTAGGAGGACAGATACAGAGGGGATGGTCTGCTAGGGAGCATAGCATGTTTTGGGAAACTCTATAAACAGTTTTGTGTGTGTAGAATTGAGAGGGGATGGGGATGTGTAGAGATGTGAAATAAAGAAGGCAAGGGCAGGATTTTGCACCTGATCTTAGCCCAAAGGCCGAGAAGTGATGGGGCAGGACCCTGGAGGCCTTTTCATGCTTTGTCACAGGCGTGAGCTTTATTCTAATGGCATTGGGAAACCAGGTGTTCACTTGATCGGATAGGATAACTGGGTGGGGCGTGGGGAGGGAGGATGTTCCAGCGTGCAGGTCCATAGTGTTAGCAGAAATCAGAGTGCACATGGGGTTATCCCACTCAGCACTCACGATGGCCCTGGTACCCATGCTGCTGTCATCTTCACATCCCACAGGGTAGGAAACGGGCTGAGAGAAGCATAGCGGTTTGCCCAAAGTCAGATGGCTGGAGAACCATGAGTCAGGAAGGGCCTGATGGTTTTAGTTTGCTTATTTTCTATTTCTCTCATGTTATGATGATTTGTAAATGTAAAGGGGATTGCTATTTTTTTTTCCTGCAGTAAGTAAATATTGCTAAGTACTCCCCACAGCATGTTCTGGTTAAGCAGACAAACAGTGATATCAGTATCATCAGTATTGGAAATAAATGGTGAATGCTTGGTAATTACTCACCGGAGAACTAGTTCCATTTATAAAAGGATTTCCGTGTGTCCATTTTCGATGATAAAGTTGCAGAGTACAGCAGTGGAATAAAATGAAGCTAGTTCTCCTTTCATAATTATTTTTAGGGCTTCCAGTGTTTTGACTTTTCACAGAAACAAAAGGTGACATCCCTTCAACTTCAAGACACTGCCTGTAAATCAGCCTGCTCACCGTGAACTCCTTAATAGTGAACTTAATAGTGAACTCCTTAAGTCAGGTTATACAAAATAGAATCACTGAGCCAGAGGAAACCATTTTAAAGCTCTTGACACACCCAGTCAAACTGCTTCAAAAAGTTCACAAAGCATCCTTAAAACCTAGTGCACACAAAAAGCTTTGAGTCCTGTTGAAAACTGGTCATTTAAAAACTGAGCTCTGATGAGTGAGTGGTATGTAGGGGATTCCTTTATTAGAGAGAGAGAGGAACTTGTAGACGTGGGGTTAAATTGCAGCAGGTAGAGTTTTAATTACATCTGCAGAAGACTCTGATGTTGAAAGTTGTGAGATCTAGACTGAGTTACTGAAAGAAGTGAGATCTGTTTTTTCTAGAGCTAGAAATAGCTGCCTGGTGGTTTTGAGTCATTTATTCATTTACTGGCCAACATTCACTCTGAATGCCCACCCTATTGTAGCATGGTTCCAGGCTTAGACAGACTGGCTGTACAGAAAAATGACCTGGAGATTTGGTATCCAACGTCTTCTGCGTGAATTGGTAAGGAAGGGTATTACCTGATGGTAAACGAGGATCAATAAAATAAACAGATTTAAATGAACAACCAAGAACACTTTTTTCCCCCGTAGAAGAAATGTATGCTTTGGTAATGAAAAGCTTGTTTGTTGCAAAGCACCTTTTTGGCATCGTCCAGCCAGATGGCATTTTACCTTAAGATCTTTAGCAAATGACCTTTTTGCCTTGTTTCTATCGTAGGCAGTTTTGGGGTAGTACTGTGGTTTCTGGGGTGACGGTGTGAAAATGAGTTAAGTGACATTGTGTAATGTCTTTAAAAAAATTAGTACTACTTTTTGGTCCCATTATTACATAAGATTCATATAGCCTATTTTGTTTATAAAGAACTTTTCACATATCTATATTCATTTTCTCAAGTGCCTAGGAAGTTACCTCATAATCAGGTTTTCTTTTGCATGTTGGGAAACAGCAACTTGGAGAGGGTAAGTGTTTCCTTTCCAGGCAAGTGCAGTGGGTTTGGGAGCTGGGGAAGGGGTATGAGTAGGGGTTGGACACAGGCAGACCATTTAGTTCGGCTGTTGCAGTTTTCCCTTAGAAGAAACCAGGGCTTTGGGCAAAAGCAGTGGCATTGCAGATGCGGAGGACAAGGTGCTGCTGGGAATGAGAACCTTGTTAAATTGGTGTGCAGGAGAGAGAGGAATAAAGAAAGGTTGACCAGTTCTGGGATCTTTATTTATTTCTGCTTAGGCTATGTAACAGCTATAAAAAAATAACAATTCATAGGTTCTAGTACTTGTTATATTGTTTTAGTGTTATGATCTAGGCAAACAGTGAACAGTGTCTGCAGATAGGAGATTGGGATTAGAATTTGAATGGTGCCCTGACTTCCTTTGGGAGTGTTATGAACCGTTGTATTTCTTTTCAGAAATGAAGTTGCTGCTGCATATGGAAGATAGGACTAAACTCCATATAGGCAAAGAATGATGAATGTTGTTTTTCCTGAATGCTCAAGACTTTTAATCACAGCCTCTGATCTCTTTCTCTATTAACTTTGTGTCTAAATTATTGATTCTGGAGTATCTACACTCACATTTTATAATAGATAATTCCTCTAGTGCTGGGACACAGACTGTGTTCCATTGCCATTCTTTTAAGAGTATATTAATTTCATAGAGGTCAGAAGGGTTTTTCTGTTATAAGATGGTGTCTATAGAATTCTGAGCACAGTGGCCAGAGGCCAGTGTCATGGGCTGGGTCCAGTTTTTGGTTTATGTGGTCTTTGTGATAAGCAAATCAGCTGATGATGTTTTGTGGTGACAGTGCCTTTCCAGAGTGAATGCTGCCACCTCCTTTCATTTCTTGCATCATTAATAGGGACTTACAGTAACTTGCTGTGGAATTATTTCAGAGACATTTAAATGCGGTCAAGGTCAAGGTTGGTTTCATTTTGCTTCACCACAAGACTTCCTTTTTGGTTCACTTCTTTGATTTTAGGTCTGAAATAGACTTCAAAAAAAAGCAAAGGATTCTTTTTTTAAAAAATATCTTAAAATAACAACTGGATCCTTCTAATTTATTAAAAATGTCCAGCATCAAACATTACTTTTATGATAGATAAGAACAAATGATTGATGTTTGTTTGTATGTTTTTTCAGTTCCATCTGAAAATGTGCAGTTGAGAACTCTACTAACAGAAGCTGAATTGTTTGTTAACTTTGCATTTTGATTATATTCAGTGGTTTAGAATGCTGACCTTTAGGACAAATCAGACTAACTTGGTTTGTTTCCCATTTGGTACATTTGACTCTTGAAAGTGCTTCTCTTTAATTTTTATTATATATTTTTCCATTACCATTTAGTTCCCTTATACCCTGTCCTTGCAGCAACCACCACACTAAAGTGCTTTTTTATGGATGCCCTATTTCAGAGCAAGTTGCTAAAATAACAGAGGTAGAGAAGTTAACTCTGAATTTAATCATTTTACCTTTCTTTGTTTAAAAAATGTTTAATCTGTTTTACATGTTATGTATAGAGAACACTGAACCTTCACGAAAGTAGACAGAATGATACAGTGAATCCCTATCACCTGTTGCCTAGCTTCAAACAGGAACTGTCCTCCCTTCTGTATTAGTTTGGTGTGGATCACAGACACATTGTCATCTGTGAGGTGTTTTCATTTTTAGGCAGAGAGGGTACTACTGTGAGTCTGTTCATGGGTTCCCTGGGGGCTGTACATTGGAAATGGGCAGGCACTGAGGGTGGTCTAGGGCTTGGTGATAGGGCTGCTGCCAACGTGAGTTGTTTTGAATTTCTGTAGCTCTTAGGTCTGATGAGTGATTTCTTTAAAGTGTAGTGCAGGCTTTGTGTGTTGTTTCAAAAATATCGATTAGTCCTCTACCATCTTCCAGCAAGACATTGTGATAATTTTTAAAAAGGTATATACATATAGCCCTGGCTGGCGTAGCTCAGTGGATTGAGCACAGGCTGTGAACCAAAGTGTCGCAGGTTCGATTCCCAGTCAGGGTACATGCCTGGGTTGCAGGCCATAACCCCCAGCAACCGCACATTGATGTTTCTCTCTCTCTCTCTCTACTCTCTCTCTCTGTCTTCCTCCCTTCCCTCTCTAAAAATAAATAAATAAAATTTAAAAAAAGGTATATACATATAATAAGATTCAGAAAGAGAGGGAGAAATCAGTGCAAAGGGTGGATGAGAGTCATTTTATAATCTGAAGCCATTTACAGAAACTACAAGAGACGCATGGTGCGAGACCTTATACAATGATCGGAGGTGTACTGTGGAATTTTCTAGTGGCCAGAGTCAGAAGGAAATGCAATCAGTTTTATCCTTCAGATTTTTTTGTCACTGAAGACAAATTTTCCTCATGGGATCTTCTAAAAGGAGCCAATGGGGCAGCCGGTGGAGGTGGCAGAATGACTTGGTTGCTGGGCATATGGTTGTTTGGGCAGCCCAGAGTACTCTTTTGACTTGCATTTGGGGTTGCAGAGACAATAACCTGTAATAGCTATAATTGACTGAACTCCATTAAGTGTCAGGCACTGTGCCAGGTGATTTCGTTTTATTTAATCTTCACTGCCTTCCTGCTGTATAGATACTACGTTCCCCATTTTTCAGGTGAGGAAATTGAAACTCAAGGAAATGAGTTGCTGAAGTTACACAGCGGTTTGCTTCAGTGTGCTAAAATATTTGACATATAGATACATGATTATTAATTTATGTTTTGTGGGTGTATGTATTTAAGTATGTAGTTACTTTTTTGAGGAAAAAAAAAGGACTGGCTTGTCTATAGATCACTGAGTGGAAACATGATCACTTTCGAGAGAACAGGGTTGTGGGCCATTGTTCACAATGAAGCTTTTTATCCATGCTTCCTGTTCGTGGTTGTTGTGCTGTTATTTTCATTGCACATTGCCATTTCTGGCTTTCATTCTTTTTATTTTAATACAGAGAGAAAAGGAGCAGCAGGAAGAGAAAACTGGTTTGTTCAGGAACACGGTGAAGAAGGAAGCCGGTGAAAGAAGAGCTATGATAACTCCTGCTCTCCGAGAAGCTCTTACTAAACAAGGTGAAAACCCTTGAGAATTGTTATAATACTACGTCCTTAAGCATTCTAATTTGATACCTAAAAGCAGAAGCATAAAATAAAGATTGCCAAGGGGAAAGTGGGTAATGGAGCCCTTCTGTCGCCCAGCATTTGTGTTACTGTATCAGTGTGGCCGTCTCAGGAGTCACTGTCCTGTATCTGTGACTCACTTGTGTGTTGGCCGGCTGGGCCAGCACATTCCTCTTGGCTTGATTTATTGGGACGTTAGCATCTTGTGTGGCTCAGGTAGGCAGACAGAAAATGCCATCACCGGCTTCTTTACTGATCATTGTTTATTAAGGGAAAATTATTAAATACAGAAAAAATATTGATTTTACTCTGCGTTAATTAGAAATGTTTTATCTAGAAGTATGTCTGGATTTTTATGGTCATTCCTTATTAAGGAGGCTGTAGTTGAATGTACAAATAATACTGGTTTTCTGTAGAAGAGAGAGGAGAATTGGGAGACAATAGATTGACTTCCCTCCCTCCCTCTTTCTGTTTTTATTGAGAACCTTTTATGTGTCAGTTATGGCAATGCAGAGAAACGTAGTGCAGTATTTCCTTTAAAGAACCATTGTTAGCCTGTTAGAGGAGACCGATAAGAATATACCAATTATATATATGTAATATATGTGTATAAATGTTATAAATATTGTGCATATAATATATATAAAGTCTGTCTTTTAATTTGGATATATAGACTATTTAAAGTAATTTTTTTTATAATTCTGTTTTATATTCTTTGTTAGATTATCAGGTGTTGCACTGCTTTGCTATTTAGTGGCTGCTTGAGGTTTATACCACATCTCTTTGTCATATCAAAGAATGTCTTTGTGTGGTGGTATGCCACTTCATGCATAGTGAGCAACCTTCAGTAGTATACTTTTTTCTCCTTCTCAACCTCTGTGCAATTGTTATCATACATTGTACTCCTTACATAAGTTATAAGTTATAAGTTAATCGCTATACTACATTGTTATTATTTGTTTTGGTTTAGTCAGTTATTTATTAAATATTTAAATAATTAGAAACAAATTATATATTTACTACTGCAGCTTTTCATTCCTTTGTGTAGCTCTGAGTTCTCTCTGATAACCTTTTTCTTCTTCCTGAAGAACTTATGTTAGCATTTCTTACAGTGTACATTTGCTGGTGATGAATTGTGTCAGCTTTTGTATATCTCTAAAAGGTTTTACTTTGCCTTCATTTTTGAAGGATATTTCAATGGACATAGAATTGCAGGTTGACGACTTTTATTGTCTTGTTGTCCTGCTGTTTGTTCACATTGCTTCTGATGAGAGCTCTGCAGTCATCTTTTGTTTGGACCTTTGAATGTAATTTTCTTCACTCCCTTGCTACTTGGAAGATTTTCTCCAAAGTACTGATTTTGAGCAGTCTCATAATGTGTCTCAAGGTAGTTTTCTTCATGTTTCTTTTACTTGGGATTTCTTGAACTTCTTGGTTCTGTGGATTTATAGACTTAGTCAGATTGGGACACATTTTGTCCATTATTTCTTCAAATATTTTTCTGTCACCTCTTTTCTCTCCTCTTCCTTGGGGATTCCAATTACATGTATCATAGGCCACTTGAAATTGACCTAGAACTCACTGATGCTCTTTAGGCCTTTTTTTTTTTTTTTTAAAGATTTTTATTTATTCATTTTATAGAGGGAAGGGGGGGGAGAGAGAGAGACAGACAGACAGACAGACAGACAGACATCAATGTGGGGTTGCTGGGGGTTATGGCCTGCAACCCAGGAATGTACCCTGGCTGGGAATCGAACCTGGGACACTTTGGTTCCCAGCCCGCGCTCAACCCACTGAGCTACGCCAGCCAGGGCTCTTTAGGCCTTTTAAAATTCTTTTTTTTTCTGTCCTACTTTCCATTTTTGGATAGTTCCCATTGCTGTGTTTCCAAATTTAATTTAGTAATCATTTCTTCCCTAATGTTTAATCTTCCATTAATTCTATCTAGTATATATTTTATAGTAGTTTTATAGTGTAGTTTTCATTTCTAGAAGGTCATTTTGGGTCTTTTTATATCTTTTATGTTTCTACTTAATTTTTCGAACCTAGGGAACACAGTCATAACTGTTTTAATGTTCTGATCTGTTGACAAGTGGGTCATTTCTGGGTCAGTTTTGGTTGCTGGGTTATTTTCCTCATTATTGGTCATGTTTTCCTATCTGTGTGCATGCTGGTAATCTTTGGATGTCAGATCTAATTTTACCTTATCGGGTGTTAGATATTTTTGAATTTCCGTATACATTCTTGAGTTTTGTTCTGGGAGTAAGACAAGTTACTTGGAAATAATTTTGAGCCTTTTGATCTTTTATGACTTGTTAGGTGAGAACAGATACAGCTTTGTACATAGCTACCGTAATTATTTCCCCTTATTGAGGCAAAATACTCCTGTGTACTCTGCCCAATGCCTTGCGAATCTTGAGGTTTCCTGTCTGGCTGGCAGGAACAGGCACAGCTCCCAGCTGACCGTGAGCAGCAGTCATACCTCTCATCCCGTCAGTACGGTTTGTTCCCACTCATGGGTAGTTTTCTTTCACATATGCACTAAGCAGTACACAAGTACAATACTTGTAGGGTTCCCCTGCAGACTCTTGACTTCAGTCTCTGGGTAGCTTTTGTCTCTCAGGTACTCCATCCTGCTCACTCTAGCCACGTGGGCTCTTCATACTCTCTCTCCCATGTCCTCAACTAAGGGAGAACACTGCGCTGGCAGTTGCCTCCCTGCCGCAGGGACTGGAAACTTTTAAGGTGGTAAGATTGGGTAATGGTAGGGTTTGCCTTGTTTGATTCCCATCTCTCTGAGATCACCATTCTTTGTTGCTTGATATGTCTTATCTTGAAAACTGTTGTTTTATATATTTTGTCCATTTTTTGGTATTTCTGGTGGGAGAGGGCACCATCTGTTATTCTATCTTGTTTAGAAGCAGAATACTGCACTATGATTTTCAACGACTGCGTAATGTTGGCTTATCTCCGTGTGGTCAGCCACAGGTTTCTCCATTCTGTACTGTGCAGGTTTTTTCATACCTATCTAAATGCAAAATTTTGTAGAACCCTCTGTATCTTGAGAGAGAATGATATAAAGAACTAATATCAATATAATATAATATAATAGTGTGGTTTCTAGAATAGTGATATGAATACCACATAATGTAGGAGTCCAAAAAAACTAGAATTTTGTCTGGGAATCTTTTAAATGTTTATTCTCTGTATGAGATTAGGTATTCAGTTGGACTCAGTTTCATCTTCAATTAGATAAATACTGCTTTGTTTATTTGTATTCAGGATGTTTACGTAAATGTGGAGGATAAAAGACAGAGCCCTGTAATGTTGCCACTAGAGACTTACAATCCAAAGTGACATTGTCCCATTAAACATCACACTGTGAGCATGGGTGTTTAACCAGACACTGATCCACTTGTGCCATCCTCCAGACTGTGTTTCTCCATTTGCCTTATTTGTCTGCAGGTCAAGAGTCTTTTTGTGCAAGAAACTCATGCTAGTTATGGCTTATTACTTGAAGCCTGATGGGAAGCTTTATTAAATGTTTCTGGAATCAGAATGTTCTACTTGTTTTCTCTATTAGTTTGTTATAAAAGGAAATATGATTACTTTGGAATGGTTTTTCCATGCTTTTCAAGTCTTACATGACTCAAAATTTTAAATGGTAGGTTATAGAGTGGTGCTGAGAATTTACATTAAGTTGTAGGTCCTAGAATTTGATTTTTCCACTTTTTGGGGGCAATATTTCTTCATTTTAACCTCCTATTGCCCCTCTGATTCATTTGAAATATATTGGCCCAGCATACAGCTTTTATTTAATAGCCCAGCATACAGTTAATTTTTATAAATGTTTCTTGCATCTTTGAAAAGCATTTCGATAGCTGTTGAGTGCAGTGCTATGTGCCCTTGACTTAGTTTACTGTGTAGATCTTGGAGCTCTACTGACTGTGGTCTGTGAGATCTGTTAGATACTGAGAGTTGTTAAAATCTCTCCCTGTGATTTTGGATTAGCCTATTGGCTCTGTGTATTTTAAGTGTATGTTATTAGGTGCATGTACATTTTAAATTGTTTTGTCATCCTAGTGAATTAAACTTTTAATGTTTTCTGCCACTGGGTTGTTGTCTATCATTATTTAAGCAAAGAAAAATGATTTTGCTTGTTTTATAATCACTGTTTGATATGAGGCTTTGAATCAATTCAATTTTGTGTTCCCTGTTTTTCCATTTAGGTTATCAGTTGATTGGGAGCCATTCTGGGGTGAAGCTTTGCAGGTGGACAAAGGTATTTGTTTTTTGTATTTCTTGTGTGACTATTATATACAGTCAATTAATTTTACCATTTTAAAGGTATAATTTACATTTAATAAAATGTAATGATTTTAAATGAATTTGTTAAATGAGTTCAGCAAATTTTTATGAATGTGACAAACTTGTATCTACCACTCCAATTAAGATATAGACTATTTTCCTCACTCCGTAAGTTTACTTGGTTTGCCAGTTAGAAATCACGTTCTTTCAGAGTCACAAGGAAAGCATTCCAGGGACCTATGTACGGGAGGTTGTGGCGTGGTAAGATTTATTTTGGGCAAAAATAGAAGGCTACATTCAGGTTCCCAGGATCTCATCTCCATCTGTCTCGCCGTTGAGAAAGTCCAACCTTGTCTTCATCAGGCTCAGAAATATGGCCAGTGTCCAGAGGTTCTGTGCCATGCCAAAGTTTAGTCCATTTCAAAGCTTAGTCCAGTTTCCAGCTGTTCTTTTGCTGTACCCAGTACCCAGGCTTGGCTTGGAGCCTGTTTGATGCCTGCGTGGCTACCACCACGTGCTGCTAGGGCCACATGGCTTCTGTGGAGCGAAAACACGTGAATAGGGTGAGTGCATGCTATTGGGGGGCAGAGAGAGTGCTTCTTTGTTTGGTTAACTGTATTATTTCAGGTTTGTGAGGAACCAGGCTTTTCTTTAAACCAACCAATCAACTTCCCAAACTTTTGTGGGCTTGCCTCCCTCTAACCAATCCGTTTGCTAGGTCTCCTGGGTTCTGTGCCCCTCATCCAGTCTGATCCTCTTCCCAGGCTGGACTGACCGGCCTTTATGGTCACCATTGTGTTCCTCCTGCGGCATGATGCACTAGCAGGACCACCCCGGGGCCCTCTTGACTTTTACTGGGTGTGTGCCCAGCAGAGGAATTTCTGCTGGTGTTTTTTATCCGTCCCTCAGTAATGACCAATTAACGATCCTTTCTGCCTGCTTAGGGGATTTAGAAGTCCCCAGGGGAGTGTGTGAAGCTGTTGTTTCCTACTGGATTGGGCTTCTTGATGTCTGATTCTCTTTTCCCCCTTCCTTTATTAATCTCTAGCTACCTACATGAACACTTGTGCCTATTTTTAGTCAGTTCTCCCCACCCCCTGCCAGGAAACAGTTGTTCCAGTTTCTCACTGTAATTTTGCCATTTCTAGAATTTCATATGAATGCAATTAAAATATATAATGTCTAGTTTTTTTCAAATGGCTTCTTAAACTCAATGTTTCTTAGATGTATTCATGTTAAAGTATGTATCAGTAGTTCATTTCTTTTTATTGCTGAGTAGTATTCAGTAGTATGAACATACCACAGGTTTTAATATGTTGATAGACATTTGGGGGAGTTATTGTTTTGTTATTAATGAGTAAAACTGCTATGAACACTCTTGTACAGTGAGGGGTGGTTTTTTTTTTGTGAGTGTATGTTTTAATTTCCTTGGGTACATATTAGGGATTGGAATTAGACTATATATATATTTAACTTTATAAGAAACTCCCAATCTGTTTTCAGTGTAGCTTTACTATTTTATATTTGTATCAATGGCTTATGAAAGTTCTAGTTGCTACATATTCTCACCATCAGGTGGTATTGGCAGTTCTTTTTAATTGTAGCCATTCTAGTGAGTGGCAGTGGTAGCATTGTGGTTTCAATTTACATTTTGCTGATGACTGTTGATGATGAGGAGCACATGTGCATGTTGGTCATTCATATTTGTTGTTAGGGTGGCTGTTGACATGGGCTGTGAAAGAATTCACAAAGAGAGGGAAATGCAGAGGGAAAAGTTTTGTTCACTTTCCAAGAGAGGAAAGGGGCGAGGCATGGAGAATTATTCTGGCCCTGAGGCATTGGGGTTTTGAGCTTTTATTGGGTATAAAGGGTTGAGGGGTGTGTTTCTATGTGGGTTACTGGGCTGTTATAGGCATTGCAATACAGGAGATTTTGTTTGGTTTTGTGTAAGCTGCAGTTTGCTCCAGTGTTATTTGCCTGTGGCTGTGGGGAGTGGTTAGTCACGTTTTGTTCTTGCTTGTCCATAATTTTCTGATCCTGGGGACATAAGTTCAGAAGAGTTAAATGGCAGTCATATTTAACAAGGTTATAGGCCTGCTCAGCAAATGACACCATGATAGCAGATGGCTCTGGCCTTGTCCTTTTATTTGTGAGGTGTCTGTTCATATCTTTTGCTCAGATTGAGTTGTTAGACTTTATATTATTGATTTGTAGGAGTTCTTTATATATTGTGGATATGAGCTTTTAGCCTGATGTACATCATGACTATTTTCTCCTAATTTATGGCTTCTTTTTTTATTTCCCTAATGGTGTCTTTTGATGTTTTAAATTTGAATGAAGTCCATTTAACACTTTCTTTTATGTTCAGTGCATTTTGTATATTGTTGACATAAGAAATTCAAAATTTTTGGAAAATTTTTATAAAAACCAAATTGAACCATGCTTGGAAGCAAGATCTCAACAGATTGAGAAAAATGCTTCCCAGAATGGCATTTTTCAGCTTCTTTGATGCATTTGGGATTAAAGAGGAAATTTAAAGAAATTTAAAGACATGAAAGTCAGAGAAACAAGGCAGGGGATTGGATTATAGGATAGTTAAGAAGATTGTGTGCTCTCTGGAGGGTGGTTCTGAAAACAGGCATTTCACAGGTGTGTTCACCTAGGTGCAGGGAAATAATGGACAGGGTTGACTTAAGGCAAAGATAGACCATTTTACTAAAGCAGTTATATGCCCGGGGTGTGAATACTCACCATGTCCTGCCCATTTAGGAATTCATGATGAGATCCCCCTGTGGGATTACTTTCTTTTCTTTTTTTTGATATTTTTTATAACTTTTTAATGACTTTGTTTAATACATTATTAGGTTTTTTAAAATTGTTATTCTGTTAAAGTTGTCCCAATTTTTCGCCTTTTTCCCTCCTCTTCCCAGGCTCTCTGTCGCTCCCACAGTCAGTCCTCATACTGTTGTCCATGTCCGTGGGTCATTTATGCATGTTTTTTGACTAGTCTCTTCCCCTTCTTTCCACCCTTATCCCCTCCCCCATCCTATCTGGCTGCTGTCAGTCTGTTCCGTGTTTACATGAATCTGCTTCTGTTTTGTTCATTAGTTTATTTTATTCATTAAATTCCTCTTATAAATGAGATCATATAGTATGTCTTTTACCAACTTGCTTGTTTCAATTAGCATAATATTCTCCAGTTCCATTCATGCTGTCACAAAAGGTAGGAGTTCCTTCTTTTTGCTGCATAGTATTCAGTTGTGTAACTGTGCCACAGTTTTTTGATCCACTTATCTCCTGAAGGGCACTTAGGCTGTTTCAAGCACTTAGATTGTTTCTAGCACTTGGCTATTGTCAATAGTGTTGCTATGAATGTAGGGGTGCATAAGTGCTTTTGAACTGGTGTTTTGGGATTCTTAGGATATAGTCCCAGCAGTGGAATCATTGGGTTAGGAGGCAGTTTGATTTGTAATTTTTTGAGCCTATTCCATACTGTTTTCCATAGTGGCTGCACCAGTCTGCCTTCTCACCAACAATGCACTAGGGTTCCCTTTACTCCACATCCTCGCCAGCACTTGTTGTTTGTTGATTTATTGATAGCCATTCTGACAGGTGTGAGGTGGTATCTCATTGTGGTTTTAATTTGCATCTCTCTGAAGGCTAGTGATGTTGAGCATCTTTTTGTATGTCTATGGGCCATCTGTATGTCCTCCTGGGAAGAGTGTCTATCAGGTCCTTTACCCATTTTTAAACTAGATTGTTTGTCTTCCTGGTGTTGAGCCCTATGAGTTCTTTATATATTTTGGAGATTAAACCCATGTCCAAAGTATCATTGGCAAATATAATATGTTCTCCCATATAGTCAGTTCCCTTTTCGTTTTGCTGATGGTTTCTTTAGCCATGCAGAAGCTTCTTAATTTGATGTAGTCCCATTTGTTTATTGTTTCCTTTATTTCCTTTGCTTAGGAGATATATCAGCAAAGATATTACTGCTTGGGATATCTGAAATTTTACTGCCTATGTTTTCTGTTAGGACTTTTATGGTATCAGGACTTATATTTAAGTCTTTTATCCATTTTGAGTTTATTCTGGTGTATGGTGCAAGCTGCTAATCTAGTTTCATTTTCTTACATGTACCAGTTTAGTTCTCCCAACACCATTTATTTATTTTTTTAAAAGATCTTATTTATTTATTTTTAGAGAGAGGAGAAGGGAGGGAGAAAGAGAGGGAGAGAAACATTAATGTGTGGTTGCTTCTTGCATGTTCCCTACCGGTGACCTGGCCTACAACCCAGGCATGTACCCTGACTGGGAGTCGAACTGGTGACCCTTTGGTTCACAGACTGGCACTCAATCCACTGAGCCATACCAGCCAGGGACCAGCACCATTTATTGAAGAAACTATTTTTACTCCATTGTATGCTTATACCCCCTTTGTCAAATACTAATTGACCATAGAGACATGGTTTATTTCTGTGCTCTCCCTTCTGTTCATTGATCTGTATGTCTCTTCTTATGCCAGTGCCAGACTGTTTTGATTACAGTAGTCTTATAGTATAGTTTGAAACCAGGTATTGTGCTCCTTCTAACTTTATTTTTCTTTCTCAAGATTGTTGAGACTATTTGGGTTTTTTTTCGTTCCATATACAATTTTGGAAGTATTTGTTCTAGTTCAGTGAAATATACTATTGATATTTTAATAGGAATTACATTGAATTTATAGATCGCTTTAGGTACTGTGGACATTTTAGTGATGTTAATTCTTAAAATGCATGAATATGGTATATACTTCCATTTATTTGTATCTTTCTCGTTGTCTTTTTTCAGCGTTCTATAGTTTTCTAAGTACAGGACTTTTACCCCCTTAGTTCAATTTATTCCTAGGTACTTTATTTTTCTTGTTGCTATAGTAAAGGGATTTTTTCTTAGTTTTTCTTTCTGATAGTTCATTGTTGGTGTACAAAAATGCCATCAATTTTTGTTATTGACTTTATACCCTGCTATTTTGCTGGATTTACTTATTAGGTTGAATAGTTTTTTGGTGGAGTCTGTAGGGTTTTCATTGTATACCATCATGTCGTCTGCAAGTGATGGCAGTTTTATTTCCTTCTTTCCAATTTGGATGCTTTTTATTTATTTATTTTCTTGTCTGATGCTATGGCTAGAACTTCCAGTACTACGTTGAATGAGTTGTGAAAGCAGATACCCATGTCTTCTTCCTGATTTTAAGGGAAAAGCTTTTAGTTTTTGCCCATTGGCTGTAGGTTCCTTGTGTGTGGCTTTTATTATGTTGAGGTATGCTCCTTCTGTTTCCACGTTGTTGAGTGTTTTTATCATAAATGGGTACTGGATTTTATCAAATACTTTTTCAGCATCTACTGATATGATCATGTAGTTTTTTCCTTCATTTTGTTTATGTGGTGTATTACATTTATTGATTTACCTGTATTGAACCATCTTTGCATCCCTGAGGTAAATCTCATTTGATCATGGTGTATGAGCTTTTTAATATATTGCTGGATCCAAATTGCCAATATTTTGTTGAAGATTTTGGCATCTATGTTTATCACAGATATTGGCCTATAATTTTCTTTCTTTGTTGTATCTTTACCTGGTTTTGGAATTAGGACAATACTGGCTGTGTAAAAAGAGTTTGGGAGTCTTCTTTCTTAAAGAATTTTTTGTGAAGGATAGGTACTAGTCCTTCTTTGAATGTTTAGTAAAATTCATCTGTGAAGCCATCCAGTCCTAGTCATATTTTGTGCCAAGAGTTTTCAGATTACTGCTTTGATTTCACTAGTTATCAGTCTATTTCTGCTTCTTATTGATTTAATTTTTGAAGATTGTGTGTTCCTAGGAATTTATCCACTTTGCCTAGGTTGTTCAATTTCTTTGCATGTAGTTATTCATAGTAATCTTTTACAACCCTTTGTTTTCTGTGCTTTTGGTTGTTATTTCTCTTCTGTTTGTAATTTTATTTATTTGGGTCCTTTCTTTTTCTTGATGAGCCTGGTTAAAGGTTTGTTAATTTTGCTTATCTTTTCCTGGATTCATTGATCCTTTGAATTGTTGTTTTAGACTCTATGTCATTTAATTCTGCTCTGATCTTGATTATTTCCTTTCTTCTTCTCACTCTGGCCTTTTTTTGTTGTTGTTTTGTTTTGTTCCTTTAGTTCTTTTAGATGTAGGGTTGGTTAGGTTGTTTATTTGAGATTTTTTTATCTTTTTTAGGTAGGCCTCTGTTGTGATAAACTTCCCTCTCAGGACTGCCTTTGCTGTGTCCAATAGGCTTTAGGCTGTTGTGTGTTCATTTTCATTTGTGTCCAGATACTTCTTGATTTCTCCCTTGATCTCACTGTTAACTCATTCATATTTAATAACATGTTATTCAGTCTCTATGTATTTGAATGTTTTTGAGTTTCACCCTTAAGGTTGGTTTTTAGTTTCTAGACATTGTGATCTGAGAAGATGCTTGATATGATTTCAGTTTTCTTGAATTTGTTGAGGCTTGCTTTGTGTTCTGCCATGTGGTCTGTCTTTGGAAATGATCCTTGTGTGTTTGTAAAGAATGCGTATTTTGCTTCTTTGGTGTGAAATGCTCTGTAAATATCAATTAAGTCCATTTGCTCTAGGGTGTCATTCATTGCCACAATATCCTTTGTTGATCTTTTTGTTGTTCTGTTGTTGACAGTTGGGTATTAAAATTTCCTATGATGTCTATATTGCTGTCATTTCCTTCTTAAAGTCTTCCAAGATTTTCCTTATATATTTAGGTATTCCTATGTTGGGTACATATATGTTTACAAGAGTTATATCCTCTTGCTGGATAAGTGCTTTAAATATTATGTAGTGACTTTCTTTGTCTCTATTACTTATGGACTTTATTTTGAAGTCAATTTTGTCTGATATACGTATTGCTACCCCAGCTTTTTTTTTATGTCCATTTGCTTGGAATATTTTTTTTATTCTTTCACTCTCAGCCTGTGTAGGTCTTTTGTTCTGAGGTGGGTCTCTTGTAGACAGCATATATGCAGTCATGTTTTCTTATCCATTCAGCTACCCTCTGCTTTTAATGGGAACATTTAATTCACTTACATTTAAGGTTATTGAAAGGTGTTTATTCGTTGTCATTTTTTCTCCCTTGCACCTGTGTTCTTCTCTTTCTCTCTCTTTTTCTTCATCTTCTTAAAGCAGTCATTTTTGCATCTCTTGCAGTGCTGGTTTGGGGGAAATGGACTATTTTAGCCTTTTTTTTGTCTGGAATGCTCCTTGTTTCACCTTGCATTTTAAATGAGAGGCTTGCTGGATAGAAAAGTCTTGGTTTCAGGCCTTTGCTTTTCATTTCTTGGAATATTTCTTGCCATTCCTTTCTGGCTTGTAGTGTTTCTGTTGAGTAATCAGCTGACAGACTTATCGCAGCTCTCTTGTGTGTTACTTTCTGTTTCCCTTGCTGCCTTTAAGATTCTTTGTTTGTCTTTGAATTTCGCCATTTTAACTATGATGTGTCTTGGCCTGGGCCCCTTTGGGTTCATCTTGATTGGGGCCCTCTGTGCTTCCTGAACTTGCATGAGTTTTTCCCTCAGCAGGTTAGGGAAGTTTTCTGTCATGTTTTTGAAACAGTTTTTCTATCTCTTGCTTCTTTTCTTCTCCTTCTGGTATCCCTATGATGTGAATATTGTTATGTTTCATGTTGCATGCAGCTCCCTTAAACTATCTTTATTCTTTTTGAGTCTTTTTTCATTTTGTGTGCTCTGACTGGTTATTTTTTTCTACTTGTCTTCCAACTTGCTGATTTGATCCTCTGCTTCATCTACCCTGCTTTTAATTCCTTCTTGTGTATTCCTTATTTCAGATATTGTATTCTTCATTTCTTCTTGTTTCTTATTCATAGTTTTGATGTCCTTTTTCATGCTGATGTAGTGCCTGCTAAGTTCCTTTTAGTTCTCACTGAGCTCCTTCAGCATTCTTATTATAACCAAGACTTTGAACTCCATGTCTGATAAATTGCTTGCCTCAATTTTCACTTCTCACTCTTTCTGGGGATTCTTTCTTTCCTTTTGATTTGGGATTGTTTCTTTGTTTCCCCATTTTAGGTGACTTTTTTTGTTTCTGTGTGTTAGACTTATCACCTGCTTTGACTCCCTGTCCTCATTGGGTGGCCTTCTGTGGTAGGAGACCTGTGGGACAGTCTCCTTGAACTCCCGAGCTGGATTCTCTAGGGGTGCCCTTTATGTAGTTTATGTGGGCTCTATTGTTGTAATTGGGTTCTGGTTGTTGGCTTGTTCCTTCCTGGGTTCTCCCCTCTGGGTGGCTGACTGAGAGTCTCAGCTACCAGCATGTACTGTATGCCGTTGTACAGGATCTGCCAGAACAAAACATAACAACCCAGCAAACAAAACTCACCAGTAAAAATACCTTCCAGCCACTACTGTGGTATCAAGTACAAATGAGCTAAGATTAATAAAGGTGGAAAGAGAGTAAGAATATTATACAAAAGGAAAAAAGAATATGAGGTGACTAATGGAAAGAAAAATGATTTTGAGAGGATAGAGGGAGGAGATATAATATGTAGTGAATAGAAACAAAGTGAGGAAAAGGAGAAAATAAAATTTACTATGTAGATAAAATAGGGAGGGAATAAGGCAAAATGGAGTAAGAAAAGGGAAGAGAACAATATGAGGTTCGAAAAAAAAATAGTGAAAAGATAGGAACCAAATTGAAGACAAACAACCACTGTAGCATTATCCACAACAAATGTGCAATGATGAATAAAGTTGGAAAGATAAGATTATTAAAGAAAGAAAAAAAGTTTGTGAGTTGTCTAAAGGAAAGAAAAATTATTTTGAGAGGGTAGAGGGAGGAGAAATAATAAGCGTAGGGGTTAGAGACCAGGCGAAGAAAGTGAGAAAATAAAATTTAAAATGAAAATAAGACAGGGCTGGAGGAAGATAAAATGGAGTAGGACAGGGGAATGGTAATAATGTGATTTAAAATAAAAACATAGTGAACACCTAGGAATAAAATTGAAGAAATGCAACAACGAGAACCGAACTAATGTTCAATAAGGTGGAACAAGAATAAGGATATTATAAGAAAGGGAAAAAGAATGTGAGGTGACTAGTGGAAACAAAGATGTTTTTGAGAGGATGGAGGGAGGGGAAATAGTAAGAGTGAGGAATAGAAACAAGGCATAGAAAGGGAAAAGATAAAATTTAAAACAAAAATAAGAAAGAAGGATGAAGGCAGAATGGAGGAGAAGGGAAGAATAAACTATGAGATGAAATAAAACTAAAATAAATATATAAAAAATAATGAAATAATAGGAACAAAATTGAAGACAAAGAAACAATGTTATCAAGTTATACAAAAAATAATGAGATAATGAAAAAGAACAAGGTGGGATTTGTCTCAGCAGAGTCTAGTGTTTGTCTACTGTTTTCTCCTTCTGGATCTGTCCCTGGTAATGTCAGCTCATGTACTAGTCTAGCTTTATGCAGCCTGTTCGAGGCTATAAGCAATCCACAGTCTGTGGCTGTCTCCTTCGGGCTTGGCTGGTCCTCACTGTTCTGCCCTGCTGGCTTTTTATCAGCTCAAGGTGCAGGGGTGAGTCATCTGAAGTCCGACAGCACTGCATGTACCAGTGTAGCAGTGTACCAGCTCCACCTGCCTCTAGAGGGGGTTTCTGGTGGGACTGGGAGGGTGTGGCCCCTGGTTCTCTCCTGGGAGGTGCTGTTCAGTCTCCAGGGTTGATGTTGGGTATATTCTTCCATCCCTGTGCCACACATCTTGGTCTGTCCCAGATTATTTCCAATAATGTGTGGTTTCTGATTAATTAGCTGTCAATTTCATGTGAGGAGCCAATCTGAGCAAAAGGGCTAGCCCTTTCCTGTTTGGCACTGATGGCATTCCTGTGGTACTGCCGATGCTGGGTGGGGCCCTGAATACCTCTTGCTGTGCCAATTTCTAATCTCTCTGCTCTGCTGTTTTCAGTGGAATAGGGCCTGAGGAGGAGCCAGGATAGTGTCTGACAAAAGTTCATGAAGGGCTTTTTTGGAGATTCTCTTTCTTTTCTCTGCATGCCCAGCAGGGTGGTTGTGCGCCTGGCCTTACCTTTCTGCGGAGTTTGCAGTCCTGCAGGTGGGAGTTGGGTATGCCTTCTTCTTCCCAGACCTTTGTACTCCGTGGTGTGAGTGGCCCTGTATGGCTGCAAAGAATCTCAGGCACTCAGCTGTTGCCCATCCAGCTCCTAGTCCACTGTTCTTGCAGGAGGCTCAGACCCAAACTCTTTGTTTACCCCACTTGTCAGCTGCACTGGGTGGGGCCCCACAATCCTGGCCAGCTGGACTCAATGGGCACACACCTCCCTTTCAGTCTGGCCTCTTTGTTATCAGGGCAGCTGCACGTGCATGTGGTATCCCTGCTCAGCCATGCCTTGTCTTCCCTCTAAAAAAAGTCCCTATGTGGCACATAACACTGTAGTGCCGAGCCACTGCCTGGCTCTCCTTGCACATCACCTCCCCAAAAGGCAAAAAATCTCTCTTGGTCAGGACTGGCTGCAACCTGCTGGTGCCTCTGACAGTTTTAGGAAATAGAATTTCTCTCTTGAACTGTCCCTGTTGGCACCGCAGCAGTGGGCATGCTGCTTGCTGTGTGTGTGCAGCCTGAGCCTCCCAGACTCTGGGTATTGTCCCAAGTCTCTCCTGATTAGAGTTGGGAGTTTCCAGTGTGGGATTGCCTCCCCCAACGGCCCCCCCGCCCTCACCCCTTGGGAGAGGTAGGAGCTACTAAGCTGCTTTTTCTGTCTGTTCTCTCCTCTGCTGCAGGCACTCTGTGCAGGGTATTTCCCCTTCAACTTACAAAATCTCTTACTGGACGGTGTAAAGCATCCTCTGTACTCTTTGGCTTCAAAACTTTATATCAACTAAGATTCCGTTGATTGTTCAGGTCACTTGTCAGAAGATCAGCTGAAAATCTGTGCTGGGGGCACAAGCAAGTGGGCTCAACTTCCACCTACTCAGCCACCATCCAGATTACTTTCTGTAGAACTCCTTTTTCTCTCCACAGTATTAAGAAACCTTTGCCAACTTCAAGGTATTCTTTTGGAGTATTACAGTTTTAACATTTATGTTTAAGCCTCTGATTCATCTTGAATTAATTGTTTTGAATGCTGTCAGGTAAAGGTCAAGATTTGTTTCTTCCTGACCGCCTGCCCTACATAGGGATATTCTGATGTTTAGTACCACTTGTTCTAAAAGACTTTCCTTTTACCATTGAATTACTTTTAGGCCTTTGTAGAAGACTCAGTCAACTATTTAGTGGTAGGCCTGTATTTGGATTTCTCTGTTATTCTGTCCTGTTGATGTATGTTGGTCTGTCCTAATGACAATACCACATTGTCTTGATTACTGTAGCTTTGTAGTAAGTCTGAAATCATGCAGTATAAGATCTCTGTCTTGTTTTTTTAAATATATTTTATTGATTATGCTATTACAGTTGTCCCATTTCCCCCCTTCACTCCCCTCCACCCTGTACACCCTTTCCCACCCACATTACCCCCTTTTAGTTCATGTCCATGTGTCATGAGTTCTTTAGCTTCTACATTTCCCATACTATTCTTACCCTCCTCCTGTCTTCTTTCTACCTACCATCTATGCTACTCATTTTCTGTACCTTTTCCTCCTCTCTCCTCCTCCCACTGCCCTGTTGCTAACCCTCCATATGATCTCCACTTTTGTGGTTCTGTTCCTGTTCTAGTTGTTTGCTTAGTTTTCTTTTTGTTTTTGTTTTAGGTGTAGTTGTTAATAATTGTGAGTTTGCTGTCATTGTACTGTACATGTTTTCTATCTTCTTCTTAGATAAGTCCCTTTAACATTTCATATAATAAGGGCTTGGTGATAATGAACTCCTTGAACTTGACCTTATCTGAGAAGCACGTTATCTGCCCTTCCATTCTAAATGATAGCTTTGCTGGATAGAGCAATCCTGGATGTAGGTCCTTGCCTTTCATGACTTGGAATGCTTCTTTCCAGCCCCTTCTTGCCTGCAAAGTCTCTTTTGAGAAATCAGCTGACAGCCTGATAGGAACTCCTTTGTAGGTTACTGCCTCCTTATCTCTTGCTGCTTCTAGGGTTCTCTCCTTCATTTTTACCTTGGCTAATGTAATTATGATGTGCCTTGGTGTGTTCCTTCTTGGGTCCAACTTCTTTGGGACTCTCTGAGCTTCCTGGAAGTCTATTTCCTTTGCCAGACTGGGGAAGTTCTCCTTTATTATTTGTTCTAATAAGTTTTCAATTTGTTGCTCTTCGTCTTCTTCTTCTGGTACCCCTATAATTTGGATGTTGGAATGTTTCAAGATGTTCTGGAGGTTCCTAAGCCTCTCCTCATTTTTTTGAATTCTTGTTTCTTCATTCTTTCCTGTTTGGTTGTTTCTTTCTTCCTTCTGGTCCACTCCATTGATTTGAGACCCAGTTTTCTTTCCATCACTATTGGTTCCCTGTGCATTTTTCTTCATTTCACTTAGTGTAGCCTTCATTTTTTTCATCTAATTTGTGACCAAAATCAACCAATTCTGTGAGTATCCTGATCACCAGTGCTTTGAACTGTGCATCTGATAGGTTGGCTGTCTCTTGGTCTCTTAAAAGTATTGGCTTTGGAGCTTTGATTTGTTCTTCCATTTGAGTCTTTTTTTCATCTGGTTTCACCTGTTACATAGTGAGGGGCGAAGAAGCCTTAGGTGTTCACCTGGGCCGGGCAACCTGCATTGCTGGGTTGTGATGCTGTATATGGGGGTGGGGTCAGAGAGGGAACAGTGGTGCTTGCTGCACTCTCTGTTGGATTTTAGTCCCCTCTGCTGCTTCCCACAAGCAAATTGGGCCCGTCTGGTGCTGGTTCCCGGGTGGGTGGCTTGTGTATGTTTTAGGACCCAGTAGGTCTCTCCAATGAACTCTCCTGTGAGGCTGGGAGTCTCTCCTGGCACCTCAACATCTACAACTGTTTTTAATCAGTGCTTTTAAGCTTTATTTCCCGGCGCTGGGGCCCTGGGTTGCACAGTCTGTCTTGCTGCCGGTTTTCACCTGGTTTATCTGCACGTGAATGTGTGACTGTGGACAGCCAGGTAGCTGCTTGCCTCACTGGGTCTGCTTATTGCCTCCCTGTGCCTGTGCCAGGAGGCGTCTGCCACTGGGGTCTGCCAGCCACCACTTTTTCCTGCTGCAACCCCTCTCTGCCGGCTGCCAACTCCGCCCCTCTTACTGGTCTGGATGAATGGTTGTCAGGACTTCCGTGTAGTTCAGTTTTCTTTCTGTTCTGTTTGTTTTTTTGTTTCTAAATTTTTGTTGTCCTTAATTTTGGTTGTGCGAGGAGGCACAGTGTGTCCACCTATGTCTCCATCTTGGTCGGAAGTCCCTTAAGATCAAACCTTTATGGGTGCTTTATTCAGATGCTGGTGATCTGAGAAGATGGCCAAATTATGTATCCTAAAAATATCATCTTGGTATTTAGTCTCAAGCCAACGTTTTTATAAGGAGAAGGAAAGGGTAGGTTAGGGGTTTGGGAAAAGGTTAATCAGATAAGAGTTGTGGCTTGGCAGCAATTTTCCTAGAATATCTTTATCTGTGACCAAGAGATTGTGATCAACTGTTCTTTACTTGTGTCCGGGACATTCCCTCCCTGGAACACAATGGCTAATTGCAGACCCCCTGGGGCACAAAGGCTGAATTGCTGGTGGACCTTCTGGAGTCAGTACTCCAGTTCTTGGATTAACAGCCTTCCACAGGCATTAATCAGTTAAGCCTATCAACTATAACTATAGCTAAAATCTCCAACTCTTGAGTTCCCCATCACTTTGATAAGTGAGAACCCTAAATTTCTTGTCTGTTAATTTAATATTGGGTTCCTACTGTACCAAAACATCTCACATCTCTTCTGTAATATATTTGTAGGAGATACCTTCAAATATGCAGATATGCAGGTATTTTATTAATGACTTAAATACTAGAAACTGTTTTCTGTGGTATTATTTTTCAGAATGGTGAATTTCTTGTAAAATTTTACATAAAAGACTGTTCTCTACCTTCAGTTTGTATAGTAGTAGCTGCATTCCTGAAAAAATTCAGTACATGGTAAAATTGTGCACAAAATATACTCCTTGTAAAATGAGGGAGGTATCTAGGCTCAAATAATTATAATCAAGTTTTTCACAGATATGGAGGTCTAGTGAGTTATTTGAAAGGAAGTAGACTACAGGACATTTTTTTTTTTTTCCTTATGACACTATCCTGAGCATTGCAAGAGATGTGAAAAGTTTGACCCTACCTGCTTATTGGCAGTAGTGCCTCCCAACCATTGTTATGACAAAAATATTTCCACAGATTTCCAAAATACCCTCAGGGTGTGGTGTTGGCCCCATGGAGAACCTCTGCTCAGGTCTGTTTTCATTGCCACCCTCAGGGTTCAGGTTGTCCTCACTGTAGTTAGTTTCACCCCCTCTACTTCTGGCTTCCAGTGAACCTCCCCACTCTGCCACTCCTGCCCAGTTTATCTGACATTAAGTCAGTTGATCTCTAAATTACAGTTTTCATCTAGCTACTCCCTTCTAAATGCCCATAGTGGCTTTATATTAATTGTAACTCAACATATCCATTTGGACATGTAATAAGCATCTTGAATTTAACATGTCAAAAACTGATTTCTGTTTCCTCTGCTAAATTTGTTCTCTTCAGTCTTCACTGTATCAGTTTATGTCAAGTACCCTTTCAGTTGCTCAGGCCAAAAACTTGGGATTCCATTTTATCCTCCCTCCCTCCCTTTCTTCCTTCCTTTTCTTTCCTTCCTCTCTCCCTCTCTCCCTCCCTCCTTCCCTTCCTTCCTCCCACATCTGTTCCATGAGCAAATCTTTTCCAAACATATCCAGTGAGCAGTTTTCACAATTATACTGCTTTACCTTTGTCCAAGTCACTGTAATATGTTGCTTTTATTATTTCGGTGATCACCTAACTGTTTTTCCAGGTCCCGCTCTTGTCATCATCCACTTGTCTGTTTTCTGCACAGAAGCCAGATGTATCAGGTCATGTCACTGTCATTCAGAATGAAAGCCTAAGTCCTCCAAGGCCTTGTGTGATCTGGTCTTCCTGCTTCAGTTCAACCACAGTAGCCTTCCTGCTACTCCATGGACACACCACCAAGCCCAAAGTCCTCCCTAACTTTCTAATTTCTGTCTACTCTCTCCCATCTCTGCTCAAGGAGCCTCTGTCAGAGAGGCTTTCCCTTACCACCTCATGTGAAATAACCTTCCCTCTTATTCCCTTAAACACTACTTGGGATTTCTACATTACACTTACTACAACTTAATAGATATATCTTTGTGTAGCATCCATCTCCTCTCAGACCCTACTTAGTATAGTTCTGACCCACTTGTTCAGCTCTGTTTTCCATTTTAACCTTCATACATTGTGTCCTGCTTCTCTTCTCCACTCTAATTTCCACTTGACCAAATCTGACCCATCTGTGTCTTTCAGGAAAACAGGAAACACCTTGGGTATTTTAGCAAGAACAGATTTAATAATGTAAGTCAACTAAATGCTTACCAAGATATTGAAAGACCTGGGATAGTGAAGGTCAAAGAACTGTTCCGGCTTTGAGAAAATCAGAAAGTGCTAGACTCACAGGACACTGCTTCAGGTGACCTGAGCTGCTGCAACACTGAAGGGAATGTTTCCCAGGAGCTTCCTTGGAAGCTCTGCAGACTGATGTTTGCTGCATGCCCTTGTATCTGCCAGCTGCTGCCAGAGATGAATAATAGTTTCTCCTTTTGCCTTCTAAATCTTTTTGCTTCTCATTGGTGGAGTCTAAGTTAGAACACTTCAGACAAGGGAATTTGAGAAATACGGTGTTAGGGTTACTAGCCCCTGCTTAGAAGGGCAGGCAGGGCTGAGTATTAACAATATAGGCTGCCGCTTTGGAGACTCACCCTCCAAGCCCTATCCCATCTGGCAACCTCAGTTTGTTCTCTGTATCTATGAGTCTGTTTCTGTTTTGTTTTTTTCCTTTTGTTCTTTAGATTTCACATATAAGTGAAATAATATATTTGTCTTTCTCTGTCTGACTTATTTCACTTAGTATAATACTTTCTAGGTTCATCCAATGTTGTTGCAAATGGTAAGATTTCATTCTTTTTTATGACCAAGTAACATTACATTGTATGTATCTTTTCTATCCAGTCATCTCTTGATGGGGATTTGGGTTGCTTCCGTATCTTGGCTGTTGTAAATAATGTTGCAGGGAACATAGGTGTGCTTTTTTTTTTGTTTTGAATTAGGGTTTTGTATTTCTTTGGATATATACCCAGAAGTGGAATTGCTGGGTCACAAGGTAGTTCTATTTTTGATTTTTTGAGGAACTTCCATACTGTTTCCATAGTGGCTGTGCCAATTTGCAATCCCACCAACAGCGCACGAGGGTTCTCTTTTCCCCACATCCTTGCCAACATTTATTGTTTGTTGATTTATTACGATAGCTCTTCTGATAGGTGTGAGGTGGTATCTCATTGTGATTTTAATATGCATTTCTCTGATGGCTAGTGATGTTGAGCATTTTTTCATATGGGAGACATTATCTTTATTATGCTGGTCAGGAAACAAATCTATACTCTGTGCTAGAGTTATACTCTATCTTCCAAGGCTGTTTGCTGTACAAACATCCTTGAGAAGATGGTCTGGTATTAAAGCTGATCTAAGAGGTGCTGATCCACCATGGAGAATTGTCCATTAACACAACTCCCCTGGAATGCAGTAGAAGCATTCTTCCCTTGGAAACCTGTAAACTGGAGTCAGTGTTCAGAGTATGGAAGGCAGCAATGGAAGGAGTGGTGTACTGGTGGTAATGCTGAGAGGAGGAGACATACCTATATCCGTCTCTGTAGCTGTGTCCAATAGAACTTTTTGCAGTGGTGGGAATGTTCTCTATCTGCGTTACACAGGGCAGTATACTAACTGTATACCTAACAGCTAACCCAATACCTAATGCTTGATACCTAACCACATACCTGCCTAACCATGTAACTCATACAACTATTAATCATGTGTGGCTATTTATATTTGAAATGTGGGTGGTGTGACAAAGGAATTGAATTTTAAATTTTATTTTAATACATTTAAAATTTTTTATTTATTTTTTATTTATTTTTTATTTTTTTATTTTTTTTTATTATTTTTAGTGAGGGAAGGGAGGGAGGGGGGAGAGAGAGAGACAGACAGACAGACAGGCATCAATGTGCGGTTGCTGGGGGTTATGGCCTGCAACCCAGGAATGTACCCTGGCTGGGAATCGAACCTGGGACACTCATTTAAATTTAAATTTAAATAGACACACGTGGCTAGTGGCTACCATAATGGATAGCAGGGTTCTATACCTTTTTACCATGCTTATAACTATTTAAAGCAGTTTTCCTTGTTTCCCATAACAGAAAATAGCTTATGACTATTTTTGATTCCAAAGCTCTTTTTCTGTATCTCTTGGGAAGCAGTTACCAGTCTTTCCCCCATTATACAAATGTTATGTATATGCCTTATTGGAATGCTCCATTGGAATATATATGTGTGTGTATACACACACACACACACACACGCGAAACCATCACCAAAATCTAGGTAACAAACAACCCCCAAATTTCCTTGTGTTTCTTTATAATCCACCTTTCTCTTTGTTCTTGTTCCCAGGAAGCTACTGACTTGCTTTCTGTCCCTGTATGTAAATTTATATTTTCTATAATTTAATATATTCATGCATTATGTTTTTTATCTTGCTCCCTTCATTTGTCATAATTATTTTGAGATTCATAGATGTTTTGTGTATATTAATACTTCGTTTCTTGCTAAATATATTCCATTGTATAGATATGCTTAAAATTTGTTTATTCATCTGTTCATAGACATTAAGATTGTTGCTTGTTTTTTACTGTTGTATATAAAGTCAATGCTGGGAATATTTATGTACAATTCTTTGAACATGACACTCATTTTTCTTGAGTATACACCTTGGAGTGGAATTGCTTAAGCATTTAGTTTTAGTAGATATTATATGAACAGTTTTCCAAAGTGATTTCAATTTTAACATAAGTTTTCAGTTAATTTCTTTGATTTTACAACTGTACTACTTTTTTCTCCTCAACAAAATTCTTGATTTGTAACATTGACTTAATTACTTATTGCTATTAACTTAGAAAAATTGTTCTTAAAGTGGGATCTGCATTCCCTTTGGAGTCCTGGAGGTCAAAACTATTTTTTAAATATTATTATAATGTTGAGTTTTTTTTTGTGTGTAGAGACATTTGAACTAATAGTGCAAAAGCAATAGTGCGTAAATACGCTGACCCTTTAGTATGAATTAAGGCAATGTACCATGCTGTACTAGCAGTAAAATTGCACGTGCTCCCTGGGTTTTAAAAAATGCCAGTTGCACTTAAGAATTACCTTGATGAATTAGCAACAATTATTAATTTTAAAAAATCTCTACCCTTTGAATATTTATATTCTTAATGTTCTATATGAAGAAACTGAATGTATGCATAGGCACTTTTACTGCATACCAAAATATAGTTGTCTTCTAGAAAAGTATTTGTGCACTAAGGTTGGAAGTAGCTGTTTTCATGGAATGTCATTTTTACATCAAAAAACAACTACGGTTATTTAGGCTTAGTTATTTGGCAGATATATTTTTAAAATTAATGTGAGCCTGCCACTTCAAGGGAACAACTGAAAGTATTTGTTGCCAGTAATAAAATCTGAGCTTTAAAATGAAAATTAGAATTTTGGAAAACTTGTATTAGTTGCCATAAGTTTGAAAGCCTCCCAATGATAATCAGATCAATTGCAATATTTAAAAATGTGATTTTTAAATTATTATGCAATGAAATGTATTAATATTTGAAAGGCCTGCATAACTTAATGAACCAGTATTTTTCAAATGATCAATGTGTGATGTTATAAAATCAAATTGAAAGTACAGGATAGGTAAGTAGATTTAATGTAACTAAATATGAAAAGTCCATTAATGTGGTGTCAGATTCTACAACGAAGCTAATCTTTATGAAACTACCACATGTCAAGTGTTGGTGTAATATCAAAGGAGAACATGTACGGTTTTCTGAAAAAGCTTTTTAAATACTCCTTTTTTCTTAGCTGTGTTTCTGTGTGAGGCCTGATTTTATTCATGTAGCTTCACCAAAACAATGTGTCATAATAGTTGGAATACAGAAACTTATATGAGAATTTAGCTGTTTTATTCTTTCTTTTTGTTTTTGAAACTATTTTTATAAAACCATGGTATTGTGTTAATATGTAATAGGCTTATAATTATAACTGAAATAGCATAAAAATATTTTAAACTTTACATGGTTCTAATACCTAATATGTACATATTGATTGATGTAAACCACATAAGTCAAAGTTCTTCGTGGTCTTGGTAATTTTTAAGAGGGAAACTGGTTCTTTGTAGCATTTTCTGTTTGTAGACTGCCCTTCATCAAGAGCATACATTCGAAATATGTTCTTAAAAGTTCTTTGGAATAAATGATATACCTGTGTTATTATGGTAGTAATTTGATACTTGGTTAATATAGTTCAGTTTTATTTCAGTGTAAAGAACTTTAAAAAATTATTTTAGCTTTTTGAATAGTTTGTTTTTGTTTTTCCAGGTAAAAAGTATAGGTTTATATAAAAAAAGGCATATACCGTGAAGTCAGAATCATTTTTTCTCTGGATCACTTAGCACAGAATATGGTAAATATATATTAAATATCTAAGATTAAGATATTTGCTTCTCTAGAGAACCACAATAGCCACCAAAAGTTAAAAGGATTTTGTTATGCCAAAAAATTGATCTAGAGGTATTAGCTGTTATGTTGAGTGTAAAAGCTCTTTGAAAACTAATAAATTATCACTAATGTGAGGATTTTTGCTTTAAGGCTTAGACATGAACATAATTATTATAAATGATGTAGGAGTCCATTAACTGGGTAGCCCTCCATGAACCATGACTCCCAGTATTCAAACACTTTGTTAATTCTCTAGGCTTGGCAATCAGTGTGCCCTGCTTTGGTCAGTGGCATATTAGCAAGCATGATGTAAGCAGAGGCTTGATAAGTGATTGCATATTGAAGCCTGTGCTCTTGGGCTGTTTCTTCTGGGAACTCAGCTATTGTGCTATAAAGAAGCTAATCTAGCAGTCTAGAGTACTGGAGTGAAGGAGGAGCAAGGTGTCCTACCTAGCTAGCATCAACTGTCAGAAATCTGAGTGTGGTCTTCTTTGATGTGCAGCCCCAGCCAAACTCCCTGTGAATACAGCTGCGTGTGTGACTTCAACATGTAACACAGGGAGTGGAAAAATCACCAAGCTAACCCACAGAATTAATAGAGGAAAATAGTACATGTGTCACATTAAGCCACTGAGTTTTGGGGTGTGCATTATGCAACCGTAGGTACATGAACCAGATAATATTGGCTACTTATAAGGAAGTGGTCATGACTTGCTGCTCTGTGTCAGGGAAAAGAGTCATAGTGAAGAATGACAAAACTTGAACTATTGGAAGCCCTGAGCTGAACCTAAGCAAGTCTCATGGTGTATAGATAGGAGTTTAGATGAGAACGCTGAGAAAAGTGCATTACAGGAAGTGTGATTTCTTTTTTGTTTTTTCAGTTGTATGTCAAGGAGTATTTGACAGAAAGATTAAGGGCCTGGCAAGCATTCTGCCAAGACTTTGTAGCTTTGCTATCTTTGTTTTCTAAACCAGGAGTGTAGGAGATTTTTTCAGCCAGAAAAACATAGCTTTAAGGATGTTGATGGAGGAGGACTCGCCTATTTGATGTTCACATACTTAATTTAATTGACAGTCTATTTTCCTCTCCTTACCATTGCAGTGTTCTAGTCTAGAAAATAAATATGACATATTTATCATAAGTATGTGTATATATGTATAGCTCATATATAGCATATGTAGTATATACATATGCATGGGTACAGCCCAAACAATGCCCCTTTTTTATTACAAAATCTTTTACAACAAAATGATAAGAATGTAATTCTGTAACATAACAGAAGCACACCATATGACATTTTAGGTGACACGTTCAAATTAAAACTATAAATTATTAAACCCATATTATTACCCTAACAACCACACTCAAGCAGGCGTTATTTCTGCTGGACCCTGTATATAGTGTATATTGTATATGATAAAGCACTTTTATCTTTCATTGTAGGAGGTAACAGGGATATGAGGGAGGCCTGTGTTAAGAGGGTCCCTGTCCTGTCTATAGTTTGTTTATCTTTTTCTCTTTCCCTCTCCCCAGCCCCAAATAAAACTCCAGTAAATCGAAACCCAGATTGGAAGTTGATTTGATAATAGTCATTTTATATCCTTCATGACTTTCTGTCTACTTGTTCCATCCATTTCTACAAAGAAGTGTTGAAGACTCCAACTCCTCAGGTTTCTTTATCTGGGAATGACATGATTTCTCCTTCACTTTTGAAGGGCACTTTTGCCAGGTACAGATTTCTTGGTTGAGAGTTTTTTTCTTTTAGCACTCAATATTTATCCATTATGTTCTGGCTTCCAAAGTTACTGATGAGAAATTGGTAGATAGTCTTATTGAAGAGCCCTTGTATGTGATGATTCATTTCTTTCTCACCATTTTCAAGATTTGAAAATTTGATTATAATGTGTTGTGGTGTGGGTCTTTTTGAGTTCATCTTATTGGAGTTTGTTGAGCCTCTTGGACACTTCATTGTCATGTCTCTTTTCAAATGTGGGAAGTTTTTAGTCATTATTTCTTCATATATTCTCTCTCCACCTTCTGACACTTACGATGCACATGTCGTTCCACTTGATGATGTCCCTCAGGTTGCATGGGCTTTCTACTTTTCTTCATCCTTTTTTCTTTCTTCCCCTTAGCCTCGGTAATTCCCATGATTTTATGTTCATGGTAACTGATTCTTGTGCAAATTCATATATGTCTTTGAATTCCTCTAATGAATTTTTTATTTAAATCATTATACTTTTGTACTCCAGAATTTCTTTTTGGTTTTTCTTAAGGCTTTTTATCTCTTTGTTGATGTTTCTGTTTTGTTCACACATCATTTTATTACCTTTCTTCATATCTTCCTTTAATTCATTGAACATCTTGAGGACACTTTTTTTTTTAAGTCTGCCTGAAATATCCGCCATGAAATATTTTTCAGGCACAGATTCTGTTGAATTATTTTGTTCCTTTGATGGGCCATACATATTTTTATGTGTCTTTGTATGCTTTGTGATTTTTTATTGTCATTGAATACTGGACATTTGAATCTAGTAATGTAACTCTTCCCCAGAGTATTTTTGTTTTGTTTTCTTGTTTTCTTATTTTGTTTTTGTGGGCTGTTTCTGTACTGAGGATCTGGCTGAGTTGTAAACCTAATGTCTTCTCAAATATGCAGTTGTTTTTTAATGTTCTAGTTTTTTTTTTATGTATGAGCCTCCTGAAAAGAAAAAAAAATGAAGGGCAGATAAAAATAGGGAGTGGCCCTTTAAGTCTTCTGGAAATCACTTCAGCCTGAGGGGGCGTGGCTTGCAAAGATGACAGGAGGTACAACAACAATGTCTGGTCATCGTCTCCTTGTCTGCCCTTCTGTGATTAGAAGCAGCAGTCAGAAATCAGTACACAGATTCCCAGTATTTGGAGGACAGGGTCATTTCTACCCACCCTAGTACTCCTAAGCTTTGCGCAAGCTGTGCTGGGAAGAGGTGCACAGCTGCCTACCTTGTGGCTGATGTTGGTGTATGGGTAGTTCTTGCTCTTTTAAGAGCTGTAATTGACAAAAATTAACCACCTAGGCCTTTCCCTGGAAATTGGAAGCCTTCATCAAACCTCACAGTTTCAAAAACAGCTACATCAGGCAGATTCTCCAGTGTAGTTGTCTAGGTGGGGAAAACAGATTTCTGGTGCTTCCTGCTCCTCCATCTTTCTCAAATCCTCCTTATGGGGCAGAGATGGGCAGCCCGGTGGATGGAGAGGACTCACTGCAAGGGGGCAGACTGCATAAGCAAGGAGGGCTGGCTAACCCCTGGAAACTAAAGACTCAAAACCTCTAGCTGTAAAACATTTTGGGGGTTGTGAAGGCAGGAGAAACTCCCAGCATCACAGGAGAGTTTGTTGGAAAGTGGGGCTAGAGTGGAGCCAATGAGCAGCATTGTTTCCTCTTTGACCCCTGCCCTGTTGTGACACACAATGCCACAATGCAGCAAAGAGGGTTGCCCTGCCCTGGCAAATACCTAAGGCTCCACCCCTTACAACTTAATAGGTGCGCTGAGTTGAAGAAATAAGGCCCAAATGAAAGAATAGGTCAAAACTTCAGAAAAAGAGCTAAGTGATGAGGAGATAGACAACTTATCTGATGCAGAGTTCACAACACTGGTAATCAGGATGCTCACAGAATTGATTGAGCTTGGTAGCAAAATGAAGGAAGAAATGAAAGCTACACAAAGTGAAATAAAGAAAAATGTATAGGGAACCACCAGTGAAGAGAAGGAAACTGGGACTCAAATCAACAGTTTGGAGCAGAAGGAAGAAATAAACATTCAACCAGAACAGAATGAGAAACAAGAATTCAAAAAAATGAAGAGAGGCTTAGGAACTTCTGGGACAACTTTAAACATTCCAACATCTGAATCATAGGGGTGCCAGAAGAAGAAGAGGAAGAACAAGAAATTGAAAACATGATGAAGAAGAACTTCCCCATTTTAGCAAAGGAAATAGACTTCCAGGGAGTCCAGGAAGCTCAGAGAATCCCAAGAAATTGGACCCAGGGAAGCCCACACCAAGGCACATCATAATTACATCACCCAGGATTAAAGAGAAGGAGAGCATGTTAAAAGCAGCAAGAGAAAAGGAGACAGTTACCTACAAAGGAGTGCCCATAAGTCTACCAGCTGATTTCTCAAAAGAAACCTTACAAGAAGAAGGGGCTGGAAAGAAGTATTCCAAGTCATGAAAGGCAAGGACCTACATCCAACATTACTCTATCCAGCAAAGCTGTCATTTAGAAGGGAAGGGCAGATAAAGTGCTTCTCAGATAAGGTCAAGTTAAAGGAGTTCATCATCACCAAGCCCTTATTATAGGAAATGTTAAAGGGACTTACCTAAGAAATAGAAGAAGATCAAAAACATGAACAGTCAAATGACAACAAACTCATAACTACCAACAACTGAACCTAAAAAACAAAAAACTAAAACTAAGCAAACAACTAGAACGGGAAGAGATTCACAGAAATGGAGATTACATGGAGGGTTATCAGTGGGTAAGGGGAAGGGGATAGGGATAATGGGGGAGAACTTACAGAGAATAAGAAATAAAATTGGTAGGTAGAAAATAGACAGGGGGATATTAAGAATAGTATAGGAAATGGAAAAGCCATTTAAAAACCTTATATGTACAACCCATGGGCATGAAGTAATGGGGGGAGTTCTGGAGGGTGGAAGCAGTGCGGGGTGGAAGGGGATAAAGGGGAGAAAAAAATTGGACAACTGTAATATCATAATCAATAAAATATACCTAAAAACCCTCCTTGTATTTGTATTATTTTTTAAGAGTTCGTGTAATCAGTTTGGAATTTATTTTGCTCTACTGTATGAAAAAAGTACCTAAGTTAGGGGTAAGCATACTTTTTCTTAAAGAGCCAGATAATGACTCTTTTAGGTTTGTGGGTCATGTGATCTGTGTTACAACTTCCCATCTCTGCCATTGTTGCACAAAAGCAGCCATAGACAATAAGTAAATAAATAAGGGTGACACTGCCCCAACAAAGCTTTACTTATAGTTACAAACAGTAGACTGGCTTTGGTGCATAGGCTGTATTGACCTGTGCACTGTGCTCTTCCTTCCTGTCAAAAATTGAAGAGTCTGAAATTTTGCACCACTTGCAAGCTAACAAGTTAGCCAGGCACAGTTTCATGGATGGTGGCAGGAGATAAGGCCAGCTTATTACTCATGATAATAGCAGTAACCAGAACATCATCATTTTTTCTGGATCCCAAGTCCCAGCTCCAATAAGGCAGCCCTGTGGGGACCAGATAACATCTGCACATACGTTATAGGAGAGGACCCCTACACTCAGGGAATATGAATCTTTTATAATTAGGAATAATTCTGCTTGACATTTGCCTTTGAGGGACACATCTTTTGTTAAATCTTCACCTGAGGATATGTTTATTGATGGGGGGGGGAGTGGGAGGGAGAGGCAAGGGGCAGGAGAGAGAGAGAAACATTGATGTGTGAGAGGAACATTCATCAGTTGCCTCCTGTTTGTGCCTTGACCAGGGATCGAACCCACAATCTAGATATGTGCCTTGACTGGGAATAGAACCTGCAACCTTTTGGTGCATGGGACGATGCTCCAACCAACTGAACCACCTGGCCAGGGCAGGACAATTTTTTATTATACTGGTTAATAAAGATAGCTATCATTTTGCTGCAGAAGGACACACTGTCTTCCAAGGCTATTGTCTATACAAACCTTTTTGGAAACATAGCCTAGATAAAGGCAGTCAGTGCCTCTTCTTGCAAGATGTTCAGAGAGACCCATCAAGAATTATATGCCTCCTTTCCTCCCCCATTCTCTGTTTTCAAATTGATATGTACAGATCCTGCCTAGTGATAGTGTCTTCTTTTCATTCATTGTGGCTCTAAGGGGCTACAGGTGTATTTTCTCAGGTTCTTACTTACTTCAAGGACAAGAATTCACAGATTATTGAATCCCAGGTTATGCATATTCCCCCCCCTAAATTCATAACATGAATTCTAAGCATGTGCTGCTCTCCAGTCTTCTCCCGTTCCACCTTGGTCATCCTCTAATTTTCAGATGCAGGTGCACATCATTTAGAAATGTAATATTTGAAGACCTCTGGTTTGGACAAGATGGCATAAACTGTCCCTGCTCATTCCTGCAGTGTGCATGACTCTAAGCCATGGAAAACACAAGAGGCAACCAAACAAGGTGGTAAGAATAAGCCTGGCTGGTTTGGGACCCAACAGGGGAGGAACAGCAGACCTGCAGATGTCTTACATTGCCCCCCACCTAAGGAAGAAGGCAACTCCGACCCTATGTTTCCTGACTCTTAATCTTGTAACAGATGGCTACCCACGAAGGCTCATTTCTCACAGTATAGAATGGGAATGCCTTCAACATGATTAGGTGAGCCCAGAGCCACTGGCAAAGGGGGTTGATTTGAAACCCCACTAACAATAAGCAGTTGAGCAAGTACTCTCCTTTCCTGCTAGGTCTGCAATTTCCCTCTCCTGCCAAAAGATATGAAGTTATCTGAGTGAAATGGAATGATGGAGTTCCTTCACTACCACCCCATCCCTCTAACAAGTGACCTGGCTGTGGAATGCTCTTCTCTCCTGCTGGAGCTGAGGCTTCCTTCCTTCACTGAGAGATACCATGTAATTGAGTGGCACTAGCAAGAGGGACCCCACCGCAAGAAGTGGCCCAGCCAGGGAAGCCCCTTTGTCTTTGTGGCCTGAGACTTCCATCTCCTACTCAGAGTTACTGAGGCTTCCAGGGACCATTGGCCAGAGTGACTGCCACGCAGATAGCCTGCTGTGGGAAGCCTGCTGGCCTGAGACTTACCTCCTCCACTGATAGGCACCCCCACCACTGCTGATAGCAGGGAACCCAAGCAGGGCAGTGGACCCTTGCCTTTTGGCTTATCTTGGAAAACCCCTTCTGCCCCAATGGCAGCAGCAGATACCAGTGGGGACCCAAGCAAAATCACACTGCAGACATTCTGAAAATTTAAACTGCCATTGGAACCGCAGCACTTAAAAATACCCTGGGACTGCACACTCAACCTAAACAAAATGACTGCATGCTAAAATAAAAAATAGAGTCTAGAGTCTTCTAATATAACAGGCATATGTCTGCGATGCAATAAAAAATCACCTGTCACATCAAGAACCAAGAAAATCACAACTTGAAGGGAAAACATGGTGAACTAACACCAACATCAGATGAATCAGATGGTGGAATAATCAGACAAGGATTTTAAAGCACCTGTCATAAAAATGCATCTGTTACAAATTTTCTTGAAACAAATGAAAAAATAAAACTCGGCAAAGAAATGGAAGTTATAAAAAGAACCAAGAGGGAATTATACAACTGAAAAATACAGTAATGAAACAAAACACTTACTGAAGGGGCGCAGCAGTAGACTAAAGATTGTTGGGAACTGCCCTGCCTGGTTTCAGGAGCTGTAACCTCACCCCCCCCCCCCCCCCCCCCCATGGCTAAGGCTGAGTGAGCGACCTTCAGACCATAAGCCACTAAGGAGACAAAGCTTATCTCCTTGGCAGGGGCACTGCCTCCGCTCCTTTTACTTCACCCTGCCTGGCTCCCAATGCTTAATTGGTTAGCCAATGATGGGTAAGATTCCTCAAGGGAGGAGCGATCTAAGACAGACATGATCACGGGGGCCCCCAGGAAAGGACATGAGGGGCTGTAGAAAAAGGGGGTGATGGACCCTCACCCCTTAGCTTTGACATAGCCTGAGTCTTCATTCTGTCTGCAAGAAGTCTCCTAATCTCTTGGCTGCCTTACTTCCCCTGCCTGACTTAACCCTGAAACAATGCTGGAGGTGGGTGCCGCACTGTGCTGGAAAGGGTGGGTTCCCTAGGGTGATCAGGCCTAAGAAAGAATGCATAAAATCCTATGAAACCTGCTTTGCTAGTACCCTCAGTTTAAATAATAAGGGTTCAAGCCTGAAATGAGTTTGTTTCCCCAGAGTTTTATGGCTCTTTAACTATCTGACCCTGACTCACGATAAGCCCTCAGAGTTCTTTGAATGTTATCTATTGTTTAATCATTTCTGCTGGACAATGATTGATGAGCTTTATTCCTGTGCAAATTGAACCCAATAAAAGCCTGTCAAGGCGAGGGTCAGTGTGCTGTCCTCTTGAGAGGGTGGCCGAGGTGCTTCGAGCTTTTTCTCCTCTTGAGAGAGAAGCTGTGCTGTCCCCTTTCATTTACAGGACTCGGTAGCCTGTGTGAATTTGCTTCGTGTCTCATCCACAGTGTGGAGGACTGCATGAGCCAGGATCTGCATCAAAAGATAAGAGAGGTCAGGGTCAATCACCTTAGCAGATTAGTAGAATGATATGTGAACCAGACAAGTCTAAAGAACATACCCAATCTAACTATGGAGAGCATACTCCAAACAGGATAAAAGCATAGAAATAGGCACCAACACACCTTAAAATTAATTACTTAAAAGCTAAAAAAATATCTTGAAAGATGCTAGAGATAAACAATATATTAACATCAGTTTGATATCACATTTCTTATCTGAAATCATGGATGCCAGAGGGAAGTGGCATACATATTTCAAGTGTTAAAAGAACTGTCAACCATGAATTCTATGGCAAAACTATCCTTTGAGAGTAAAAATAAAGACATTATCAAGTAAAAAATAAACAAAAATAATTTGTTGCTAGCAGATCTTTCCTTAAAGATTGGCTAAAGGAAATTCTTCAACCCTAATGAAATGATAAAAGAAAAAGTCTTGGAGTACCAGGAAGGAAGAAAGAATGATGGAAAGAGCATAAATACATGTACATATAGTAGATGATCATTTTCCTCGTGATTTTTATAAATCATATTTGATGATTGAAACAAAAATTGTAGTATCATGTGATACTCAACAATATATAATTTATTTTTAAAAATTTTTTAAAAAGATTTATTTATTTATTTTTAGAGAGGGAAGGGAGGGAGATAGATAGAAAAACATCAATGTGCAGTTGCTGGGGTCATGGCCGGCAACCCAGGCATGTACCCTGACTGGGAATCGAACCTGCGACACTTTGGTTCGCAGCCCGCGCTCAACAATATATAATTTAAAAGAGTGAAAGTTGATCGTAGGTAGCCACATTTTACCTCAAATGGCAAAATGTTGACATCAGTAAATTGTGGTAAGTCATGTATGCATATTGCAATACCCAGAGCAATCACTGCAAAAACTATCCAAAGAGTTAGTCAAAACACAATATGAATTAAAATGGAGTTCCAAAAATGTTTTAAGTAACCTGAAGGAAATCAAGAAAAGAAGAACAGGAATGACAGCCAGAGGAAACAAGAGGGGCATTTTATAATGATAAAAGGATCTATCTACACTGAGTATACACTAAACATCATAGACTCAAATAAAGCAAAAATAATCGTAGCTGAATGGAGAAATTAAAAATATCCACATTTATAGTTGGGGACTGCATGGTCTTCTCTCAGAAAACTACTAGAACTATTAGACTGCAAATCAGCAAGGAAATAGAAAATCTGAACAATACAACTTATAGGATCTAATTGATGTATATTTAACATATCACCCAACAACAGCAGAATATATATTTTTCAAGCACTTCTGGAACAGTTACCAAGATAAATTATAACCTTGGCCATAGAACAAACTTCAGTGGATTTACAAGAACTGAAATCATGTAGTGTGTTCTCCCACCATAATGGAATCAAATTTGAAATCAATAATAGAAACAAAAGGAAACTTGGTAAATTTGTGGAAATAAATTAACACATTCTTGAATAAGTCTTTCTTTGAGGAAGTCTCAAAGAAAATGAAAAAATACATAGAAATGAATGCTAATAAAAATAAACTATCTGTGGAATGCAGCTCAAGTAGTACTCAGAGGGAAATTTATAACAATAAATATATTAGAAATGAGGAAAGATCTCAAATCAGAAATTAATGAAATCTAAATAAATGTTCATGGATTAAAAGATTCACCATAGTAAAATGTCAGTTTCCCCAAGTTTGGTCGTAAGTTTCATGCAGATCCCATTAAAATCCCAGTAAAGTTTTTGTAGCGACAAATAAGCTTGTTCTAAAATTTATAAGAAAAGGAACCTAAAATATCTTAAACAGTGTTGACAGAATAATAAAATGGGAGGAGTTATCCACACTCATACTTTAGCTTATTCTCACTTCACTCATCAAAACTGTGTGGTGTTGGTGGACAGACATGTAGATCAATAGGACAGAATGGAGATTTCAGAAATAAACCCACAAATAAGTTTAACTGATTCTTTATAAAGTCAAAAGTAGTTCCTTAGAGGAAGGATAACCTTTCCAGCAAATGGTGCTGGGGCATTTAGATAGCCTTAGGCAAAACAAGCAAAAAAATTAACAACAACAATAAACTCTACACCAGAAGTATACATGCAAAAAAAAAGTCATCTTAACCTTCACACCTCTTGTAAAAATTAACTTAAAATGAATAGTGAGTTTAAATCTAAAGCATCAAAGTATAAAACTTAGATAAAAACCAGTTTTTTAAAGAAAAACATGCCATCCCTCTTCTTTTTTTAATTATATTTTATTGATTATGCTATTACAGTTGTCCCATTTCCCCCCTTCTCTCCCCTCCACCCTGTACCCCCTCTCCCACCCACGTTTCCCCCCTTTAGTTCATGTCCATGTGTCATACTTATGAGTTCTTTAGCTTCTACATTTCCTGTGCTATTCTTACCCTTCCCCTATCTATTTTCAACCTACAATCTATGCTACTTATTCTCTATACCTTTTCCCCCTCTCTCCTCTTCCCACCCCCCCTGTTGCTAACCCTCCATGTGCCCTCCATTTCTGTGGTTCTGTTCGTGTTCTAGTTGTTTACTTAGTTTCTTTTGGTTTTGCTTTAGGTGTGGTTGTTAATATTTGTGAGTTTGCTGTCCTTTTACTATACATGTCTTTTTATCTTCTTTTCTTAGATAAGTCCCTTTAGCATTTCATAAAATAAGGGCTTGGTGATGATGAACTCCTTGAACTTGACCTTATCTGAAAAGCACTTTATCTGCCCTTCCATTCTAAATGAGAGCTTTGCTGGATAGAGCAATCTGGGATGTAGGTCCTTGTCTTTCATGACTTGGAATATTTCTTTCCAGCCCCTTCTTGCCTGTAAGGTCTCTTTGGAGAAATCAGCTGACAGTCTGATGGGAACTCCTTTGTAGGTGACTGTCCCCTTATCTCTTGCTGCTTCTAGGATTCTCTCTTTCGTTTTTACCTTGGCTATTGTAATTATGATGTGCCTTGGTGTGTTCCTCCTTGGGTCCAACTTCTTTGGGGCTCTCTGAGCTTCCTGGATTTCCTGGCAGTCTATTTCCTTTGCCAGAATGGGGAAGTTCTCCTTTATTATTTGTTCAAATATGTGCTCAATTTGTTGCTTTTCCCCTTCCCATTCTGGTACCCCTATAATTCGGATGTTGGAACGTTTAAAGGTGTCCTGGATGCTCTTAAGCTTTTCCTCGATTTTTTGAATTCTTGTTTCATCGTGCTTTCCTGCTTGGTTGATTCTACCTTCCTTCTGGTCCACTGTATTGTTTTGAGACTCAGATTCCTTCCTTTCACTATTGGCTCTCCTCCGCGTATCTTCCTGCATCTCTTTTATGGTAACCTGTATCCTTTCATCTAAATTGCGCCCAAAATCAACCAACTCCATGAGCTTTCTGATCATCAGTGTTTTGAACTGTGCATCTGATAGATTGGCTATTTCTTGGTCGCTCAAAAGGATGAGTCCTGGGGGACTGATCTGTTCTGTTGGAAACATATCTCTCCCTGTCTCTCCTTTTTTTTTTTCCTGGTGTGGTCACTCTTGTTACGGTGGGGGGCGGAGCCTTAGGTGTTCACCGGGGCTGGGCACCCCAGTCGCTAGATTGTTATGTTATTTGTGGGGGTGGGGGCGGGAGCGGGGCGGGAGGGAATAATGGCAACAGTTCCGTTCTCCTGGGCTCAGACCCTTCTCTGGGATCCTGGCCTGCGAGCTCTGCCCTGGTCCACAATCGCTGCCCCACTGGGTCCGCCAGCCGCAGCTTGCGTACTCAGGGATCACTGCTGTGTTCTTGCACCCCGGATGGCTGTCGCGCCGATTTCGCACCAAATTTTCCCCGACCTCCGCGCACCGCTGACCCGCACCAGCCCCGCGCCCGCCCGGCTCGTCTTCTCTTACCAGTCTGGATGTATGGGTCTACTTCAACTTCTTGGCTGCCCAACTTCCATTCAGATAAATCCTCTGTCAGTTCTGGGTGTTATTCTATCTGTAAATTATTGTTGTTCTAATCTTGGTTGTGCGAGGAGGTATGGTGCGTCCACCTATTCCTCCATCTTGCCGGAAGTCTGCCATCCCTCTTCTTAATGTCTCCATCCCTTTATCCTTTTTAGCCCTTCATTACTCAGTTTGGACATCCCCTCTGGGAAGTTCTCATTGGTCCTGCAAATCGGGCTGGATTGGTCATCTGTCCCATGGGCGCAGTAACACCACAATGGAAAATTGTTGTTTCTTTGCTTGCTCAACATCTGAGTCTGTTCATGTGCAGGAAATTCCCTGTAAAATGGGCTTTGTTTGGAACCACCCTCCACTGCCTTCCTCAGAAACCGAGGAGGGCTGATACTGCTTCTTGCTACCACACCTTGACAACCTGGGTGTCATCTAGGATAGTTGTTCTCTTCAGCCCAAGACTTTGAGTTGGGAGTGAGCAGTGGGAAAGGCCTGCATCATGAAAGACGTATTCTTGTGCTCTTGGCAGCAGCTTCTCTTTTTGAGGGGTGGTGCTGGTGACTAACCAGAGAGTGGTGGTGTCTATAGTAGATGGATTTTGAGGGATTTGAGTGGTGATCCTGTGGTCAGTCTTCCTTCATTCCTTCCTTTCTAAAGATTGTATGAGCTATGAGATCCTTTCAACAAATTCCTTTTTTGACTAGCTAGAGTCAGTTGCTTTTGCTTGAAAACAAGTCTCGATAGATTCAATCATCCTATCATGGTATTAGCCTTTTGCCCACTTACTTGCCATTTTCTCACACGAGATCCTGAGTATGGGCTTTGTCTTACTCATCATGTACACAGCATACTTGGGTCTATTAAATTCTCAGTAAATAATGAAAATGTGCATGTCTTCCATTCTGTTTCTCCATTGGCACGATAGTGGAAATTACCCTGTGTTTAACATTTGGTGGGCTTTTAATTTTGCAGTGCTATTTATAAGGTTTGAATGTTTTCTTTACCTTCTTGAATATTTTATTGGAAATCCTGAAGAGTTTGTAAGCACCACTATCCTGAAAAATATTTTTCTTCCTTCACTCCTTTTTTCCCCCTTAATAGAAATACATTTGACCTTGAACAACATGGGGGTTAGGTGCCCTGACCCTGACAAGTGGAAGCCTGCGTATAACATTTGACTCCCCCAAACTTAACTGGACACCTTACCAGTTACACAAATAGCTGATTAACACATATTTTATGTTATTTGTATTATATACTATATGCTCACAATACAGTGAACTAGAGAAAAGAAAATGTTATTAAGAAAGCCATATAGAAGAGAAAATACATGGACAGTATTTATTGAAAAAAAGTCTTATCTGAGTGGACTTGCACATTTCAAACCTGTTTTGTTCAATGGTCAACTGTACTAAGTGATATGGATGGGGAACCTCTTTTATCAGGTCAAAAAGTAAGACTTTCTAATCATTTGATGTAATAATCAAGCTGGTTGATTTTATGTATAATTTTCTTTCATTGTGGACAGTGTTATAATATTAGTACACTGATGTGTAATGTACACACATACATGTATAGATATGTATAAAGGCTGCCTAATTGTGTCTACTTGTTTGTTGTTGCTGTTGTTAAATCCATCGTGTTTCAATTACTTGGGCTTCAAGTCTCACTTATCTTTCCCCTCTTGTGGGGAAGGCCAGTGTCTGCAAGTACCTTTTTAGTACCCTTTCCCTCTCCTCCATTGGTATTATGAGCCAAGTCTTGATGAATTCTCTTGCATGACTTCCTCACAAGTTTCCCTTTTACTGAAATGAAGCCAACCTTAACCAGAGCTTTTGGACACATGTTTCTTATTATACCTTATAAAGCTTGATGCTATCTTGTGACTCCACCCCTAATTATATGCAGTATTTTTTCGAACTACCTATTCTTCCTGTTGTAGTTTTACCACTCACATATTACATAATAGGGTTTTTTTTTTTAAAAATCTGCTTCTTATATCCATGTGGTTTATCTCTTCAACAGTCTCATTATGTCCAAATTCCACTGTTGACATGGAATGTACTTCAGGATGCATTCCCTGTTCACCCTTCCTCATTCAAACCAGGGATATTCTGTCATGTGACGGATACCCACATTTTCTGGAGACTGTGTGACCTATCCCTTGGCATTATGTGTTGTTATTATTTGAGACAATTGGATGGATTTCAAAATGAAAGTATCAGTGGTCCTTCCTGTAGAGCTTTCAGAGTTAATGAATTTTAGGTGTTTATTGGGTTTTAGAATCATTATCAAAACATTATATGGTGTGGGGGAACCCCAAAACCCCCAAATTTATTTATAAAAATTGTATATTTATTCTTACATGTTTGAATTTCAGTCACCTTCAAAGTCCTCTCCATGTGATGCAGTACACCTATCGAGACATTTTTCCACTGCTCAGAAGTTTTTGAACATGTTGATTTTGATGCCTTTTAGTGCTTTTGCCATTTTTTGTTTTACCTCTTCCACATTGGCAAAATGTTTCCTCTTTAGGACTTTTTTCTCCTGAGGAAACAAACAAACAAAAAGTCGTCTGTTGAAGTGAGATCGGGTGAATAGGGAAGGTGGCGCATAATGGGCATGGGGGGTCATGTTATTTTTGGTCAAAAAAAGACTGAACACTCAGTACGGTGTGGGCAGGTGCACTCATAAATCATCCATCATGAAATAGACAAATGCACTGAAAGGATTTCAAAGAACAATTCACTGAAGCCCCAAACAGCCTCTCAAAACAAGCCAGCTTGTGCGCTGATACAGATAAGTTCCTAGAATACCTCATCTTGTGGGGAAAGCTGTACTCCAAGGGGCTGGCCCTCCAGAGGATAATTGCAGTTTTTTGGGGGTCCCCCCTAAAATGCTATAGTGTTAATTTTCTACATCGTGCAGCTACCTGTAGGTGTATTTATGGTTATAAAACATGTTTGTTTTTTCTTTTTAAATAATGCCTTGGTGTTTTGTTTTTATGCTTTGAGGGTTTTATTTAAATTATCATTTGTTTTTTACTCAGTCAATGCTCCGAGGGAGAGGAGGTTGCTATAAACATACATTCTATGGCATCGAAAGCCATCGTTGCATGGAAACCACCCCGAGCTTAGCATGTGCAAATAAATGTGTCTTCTGTTGGCGGTGAGTAAAAATTAATGGCCATGGTGACCAAATATGTAATGATCTGTAATAATCAGTCTGCCTCTCACTGCACTGAAATATACCTAAGCTTTGATGTTTCTGTAATTATTTCCTTTCCTAATATTATGTATTTATGCATTTGGTTGTTTTCATGACCTGTTTTATCAGAGACTTGTCAAGAGTCAGTCTTTTTGAATCACTTGATTTTAGCTTTGTGAATCCTCTTCATTGTATTTCCTTGTTCACTATCTACTACTATTTTTGTTTCTCTGTTCTTTTTCTAACTTAAATTGGACCATTAACTCATTAATATTCAATCTTCTATGTCTTTAATTGTAAATTTCTAAGTATTTCTTTAGCTACATTCCATAAATTTTGATTAGTTAATTATTCAATTGTAAATATTTTCTAATTTCCATTATGACTTCTTTTTAACTCATGGGTTAAAGAAATATTTATTTAAAAAATTACAGCCGCCCTGGCTGGCATAGCTCAGTGGATTGAGCGCGGGTTGGGAACCAAAGTGTCCCAGGTTCGATTCCCAGCCAGGGTACATTCCTGGGTTGCAGGCCATAACCCCCAGCAACCGCACATTGATGATTCTCTCTCTCTCTCTCTCTCCCCCCTTCCCTCTCTAGAAATAAATACATAAAATCTTAAAAAAAAAAAAAAATTACAGCCTTGGCCAGTGTGGCTCAGTTGGTTGGAGCATTGTTCCATAACTGAAAGGTTATAGGTTTGAATCCTGGTCAGGGCATATAACTGGGGTTGTAGGTTCAACCTGGTCCCACTGTGCAGCCTCTGTCTGGGTGCATGCAGAGGCAACCAATCAATGCTTCTTTCTTGCATAGGTGTTTCTGTCCTCTCCTCTCTAAAAAAGCAAGTGTAAATAAATGTCTTCAGGTGAGGATTTAAAAAACAAATTACACCTAAGTTAGATTTTAGGGGTTATGTTTTGTTATTAACTTTCAACAAAATTGTATTATTGTTACACGGTTTGTACATGATTTCTAATCTAGATTATTTAACTTATAATTTTTTTAAAAATTATGTTTTGTTACATGCTGTTACAGCTATCCCAATTTTTCTCCCTTTGCCTCCCTCAACTCAGCACCCCCCACTCCCTCAGGCAATCTGCCCACCATTGTTCATGTCCATGGGTCATGCATGTAAGTTCTTTGGCCGCTCCATTTCCTGTAGTGTACTTTACATCCTCATGGCTATTTTGTAACTACACATTTGTACTTCTTAATCCCTCACCTCTTCACCCATTCCCCCACAACACCCTCCCATCTAAAAAGCATCAAAATGCTCTCCATGATGGAATTCTTAGGATGTATTACTGAAGTGGAATCACTGGCTTTTGACAGTTTCCGGTTTAACTTTTTTAGGAAATATATTACTGTGCTTTCTCCATGGACTTCATGAAAACGGGTCATTCAGTATGCATTTTAATGTCTGTTTTTTCCTCAATAAAATGTTTTTGAGGTTCATCTGTGTCTTTAGGTATATCACTAGTTTGTTCCTTTCTGTTATACGGCTTTACCACCATTTGCTTATCTATGCACTTCTAGTTAAATATTTGAGGGTTGTTTCCAGGTTTTAACTGTATTATGAATAAATTAGTATATAAATCTTCTGCAGACAAATATTTTAATTTCTCTTGGGTAAAAACCTGTGTATAGAATTGTTGGATTTTTAAAAGTCCATTTGGACAATCTGTCTTTTAACTGGTTTTGTTTTTCGTTTTTTTAAATATATTTTATTGATTATGCTATTACAGTTGTCCCATATCCCCCCGCCCTTATTCCCCTCTGCCCTGCACCACCCCTTCCACCCACATTCCCCCACTTTAGTTCATGTCCATGGGTCATACATATAAGTTTTTTGGCTTCCCCATTTCCCATACTCTTCTTAACCTCCCCCTGTCTATTTTGTACCTACTATTTATGCTTCTTATTCCCTGTATCTTTTCCCCCATTATCCTTCCTCCCTGTCTCCACTGATAACCCTCAATGTGATCTCCATTTCTGTGACTCTCTTCCTCTTCTAGTTGTTTGCTTAGTTTGTTTTTGTTTTTGATTTTTTTAGGTTCAGTTCTTGACAGTTGTGAGTTTGTTGTCATTTTACTGTTCAGAGTTTTGATCATCATTTTCTTAGATAAGTCCCTTTAACATTTCCTATAATAAGGGCTGGGTGATGATGAACTCCTTTAACTTGACCTTATCCGAGAAGCACTTTATCTGCCCTTCCATTCTAAAAGATAGCTTTGCTGGATAGAGTAATCTTGGATGTAGGTCCTTGTCTCCTTTCCTCTTGCTGCTTTTAACATTCTCTCCTTCTCTTTAATCCTGAGTAATGTAATTATGATGTGCCTTGGTGTGTGTTTCCTTGGGTCCAACTTCTTTGGGATTCTCTGAGCTTCCTGGACTCCCTGGAAGTCTATTTCCTTTGCCAGATTGGGGAAGTTATTCTTCATTATGTTTTTAAATAAGTTTTCAATTTCTTGTTCTTCCTCTTCTTCTTCTGGCACCCCTATGATTCAGATGTTGGAACGTTTAAAGTTGTGCCGGAGGTTCCTAAGCCTCTCCTCATTTTTTTGAATTCTTGTTTCTTCATTCTGTTTTGCTCGAATGTTTATTTCTTCCTTCTGGTCCAAACCATTGATTTGGGTTTTGGTTTACTTCCCTCACTGCTGGTTTCCTGTACATTTCTCTTCATTTCACTTTGCATAGCCTTCACTTTTACCCTTATTTTGTGACCTTACTCAACCAATTCTGTGAGCATCCTGATTACCAGTGTTTGGAACTCTGCATCTGGTAGCCTGACTATCTCTTCATCACTTAGTTCTGTTTTTAGAGCATTGATCTGTTCTTTCATTAGGGCCTTTTGTTTCTTTTTTTTTTTTTTGTCTTGAGGCAGGTGTTGTGATGTAAGGGGCAGAGCCTTAGTTATTTACCAGGGCGGGGCAACCCATTTCACCGTGTTGTGGTGCTGTATGTAGGGGAGGGGTCCAAAAGGAAACAATGCCACTTGCTCAGCTTTCATTCTGCTTTCATTCACTTCCCCCACTACCCAAAGCAAACTGGGCCCTTCTGGTGCTGATTCCTGGGTGGGTGGGTTTGTGTACATTTTAGGACCCTGTGGGTCTTTCCAGTGAACTCTCCTGTGAGGCTGAGAGTTTCTCCGGCTGTTGCAACCTCCACAGGTTTTTACCACTAGAGGTTTTGAGGGTTTAGTTTCCCGTGCTGGAACCCTGGGTTGTGTGGTCTGACTTGCTCCCCAGTTCTTCTTTCTGGCTTCTCTGCACGTGAACATGGGACCACCTGGTCCTCCAGCTGCTGCCTTGCTGAGCCTCCTCTCTGTCCCATCTGCCGGTCCCCACCCTCCTACTGGTTTGAATTAATGTTTCTTCTTTAACTCCTTCTTTGTTGGACTTCCATACAGTTCGATTTTCTGGCAGTTCTGGTTTGTTTTTAAATTGGTTGTTGTACTTCTTTTGGTTGTGGGAGGAGACAAAGTATGTCTAGCTATACCTCCATCATGGCTGGAAGTTCCTTAACTGCTTTTGTTTAGTTGGTCTTACTTACCGTGATTGTTGATATTGAAAAACTATTGATAAATGTTTTTTATTCTTGTATTTGTACCTTCTCTTTATTTGCTTTTCTACATTTTCGTCCCTTTTTAGCATTATTTTTTTAAATATATTTTATTGATTATGCTATTACAGTTGTCCCATTTCCCCCCCTTCACTCCCCTCCACCCTGTACACCCTCTCCCACCCATATCCCCCCCTTTAGTCATGTCCATGTGTCATACTTATGAGTTCTTTAGCTTCTACATTTCCCATACTATTCTTACCCTCCCCCTGTCTATTTTCAACCTACAATCTATGCTACTTATTCTCTGTACCTTTTCCCCCTCTCTCCTCCTCCCACTCCCCTGTTGCTAACCCTCCATGTGATCTCCGTTTCTGTGGTTGGTTCTGTTCCTGTTCTAGTTGTTTGCTTAGTTTCTTTTGGTTTTGCTTTAGGTGTGGTTGTTAATAATTGTGAGTTTGCTGTCCTTTTACTATACATGTATTTTCTTTATCTTCTTTTCTCAGGTAAGTCCCTTTAACATTTCATATAATAAGGGCTTGGTGATGATGAACTCCTTTAACTTGACCTTATCTGAAAAGCACTTTATCTACCCTTCCATTCTAAATGAAAGCTTTGCTGGATAGAGCAATCTGGGATGTAGGTCCTTGCCTTTCATGTCTTGGAATACTTCTTTCCAGCCCCTTCTTGCCTGTAAGGTCTCTTTGGAGAAATCAGCTGACAGTCTGATGGGAACTCCTTTGTAGGTGACTGTCCCCTTATCTCTTGCTACTTCTAGTATTCTCTCCTTCATTTTTACCTTGGCTATTGTAATTATGATGTGCCTTGGTGTGTTTCTTCTTGGTCCAACTTCTTTGGGGCTCTCTGAGCTTCCTGGATTTCCTGGCAGTCTATTTCCTTTGCCAGAATGGGGAAGTTCTCCTTTATTATTTGTTCAGATACGTGCTCAATTTGTTGCTTTTCCCCTTCCCATTCTGGTACCCCTATAATTCGGATGTTGGAACGTTTAAAGATGTCCTGGAGGTTCCTAAGCTTCTCCTCGTTTGTTTTAGTTCTTATTTCTCCATTCTTTCCTGTTTGGTTGTTTTTTTCTTCCTTCTGGTCCAGTCTATTGTTTTGAGTCCCAGTTTCCTTCCCATCACTATTGGTTCTCCGTGCATCTTCCTTCATCTCTTTTATGGTAACCTGCATTTTTTCATGTAATTTGTGCCCAGAATCAACCAATTCTGTGACCTTCCTGATCACCAGTGTTTTGAACTGTGCATCTGATAGATGGGCAATCTCTTGGTCGCTCAAAAGGATGAGTCCTGGGGCATTGATCTGTTCTTCTGTTTGAGACAAGTCTCTCTCTCTCTCTCTCTCTCTCTTTTTTTTTTGGTTTGATCGCTCCTGTTATGGTGAGGGGCGGAGCCTTAGGTGTTTACCGGGGCTGGGCACCCCAGTCGCTAGATTGTGACGTTGTATGTGGGGGCAGGGGTGTGAGGGAACAATGGCGGTAGCTGTGTTCTCCTGGGACCTCAGTCCTTTCTCTGGGATCGTGGGTTGCGAGCTCTGCCCTGGTCCACAATCGCTGCTTCACCGGGTCCGCCAGCTGCTGCTTGCGTACTCAGGGTCCGCCCGCTGCGACCTTGTGTGCCTGAGATGCCTTATGAGCCCAATTCTCCCTGTTCTCTGCGCCGCGCCCCCGCGCCCGGCTGCTTGTCTCCGCCCCTCCCACCAGTCTGGAGGAACGGGTCTACTTCAACTTCTTGGCTGTACGACTTCCATTCAGATAAATTCTCTATCAGTTCTGGGTGTTATTCTGCCTTTAAATTGTTGTTGTTCTAATCTTGGTTGTGCGTGGAGGTTCGGTGCGTCCACCTATGCCTCCATCTTGCCGGAAGTATCTTGGTATTAACTCTTTAGATGATTAGTGGACTTTAGTGAAAACTGTTCCTGGGCTTTTCTTTGCAGGGAGATTTTTTATTCCTGATTCAGTTAGTTTCTTGTTAGATGTTTGTTCAGATTTTCTGTTACTATGTGAGTTAGTGCTGGCACTTTGTGTGTTTCAAGGAATTTTTGTACATTTTATTTGATCTGTCTAGTTTGTTGTCATATAGTTGTTCATAGTATCCTCATAATCCTCTTTATTTCTGTAAGGTTGGTAGTAATATTTTCAGTTTGATTTCTGATTTTAGTAATTTTAGTCTTTTATTTCTTAATCCAGGTGAAGATGATTTGTGAGTTTGCTATCTTTGCAAGAACTACCTTTTGGTTTCATTGATTATTTTTTAAATTTATTGAAACTTGTTTTCTGACCGAACAGGGCCTGTTTCGAAAATGTTCTATGTGCACTTGGGAAAAAATGCATATTCTGATGTGTTTGGATGTATTATCTGTATATGTTGTAGGTGTTATAGATTTATAGTATTGTTCAGATGCTCCATTTCCTTTTCAGTCTTCTGCCTAGTTGTTCTGTCCACTATTTAAGATGTGGTTTTGAATTCTGTGATTACTAATGTAGAATTATATTTTTCTCTTCAGCTTATAATTTTTTGCTTCAGTTTATAACTGTTACATCTTCTTGAAGGACTGACCCATTTATCTATATGTAATGTTCTTTTTTTGACTCTTATAAAAATTTTTGACAAACTCTTGTGTGGTGCAAGTATAGCTATGTTGGCTCTCTTTTGGTTACTATTTGCACAAAATATCTTTCCCTTTTACCTTCAACCTGTTGAGTCTTTGCATCTAAAGTGAATTTCTTGTAGATAGCATATTGATGATCTATTTTTAAAAAATCCATTCTGTTAATCTGGCTTTTCATTAGAGAATTTAATTAATTTAATTTTGTTGTCTATATGTTTTACATCCTTTTTCTTGCTTTTTTATTACTGCCTTCTTTTGTGTTTGGCTTTTTGTTATGTACCACTTGATTCCATTCTGTTGGTTTTCTGTACACTTTTTATTTTCTTGGAGGTTATTACAAGGGGATTATAACTAGCCTATTAAACTTCTAACAACCCACAATTAGTTCTCTTTATTTATGGTAGTTATGTCTGTAAAGCTGAGTGAATGTTACATTGGCAAATACTAAACTATCACTTTTAGGGTACATAAAGGATTAAGTTTCTGTAATTTTCTTGTCTCAACATTTTAATCATTTTATTAATATATAACCTTGTTTCATATGTATGTCTGTTTAAAGACACCTTATTTAATGTGTTGTTGAGTTATTAACACTAAGTGTATGGCTAATGCAATATATATCTCATGCCTGCATGAAGCTCATTTAATATACATATTTTCCCCATAAAGGCACATTATAGCTTTCTTGCACTTAGGAACACTATACTGCACTTCATTACAGTGCTTGGGAACTACTTTCAATAGCAAAATCACCAATAAAAAGCATAAAAATGCAAAAAAACAGAACATAAATTGACTGCCTAAAGAAAACTTGTTTACATTATGAGAACTTAAATAAGAAGGCAGAAGAAGCATCGCCTTGTTTGACTTCATCTGGGCCTATATGTACCAGGTGACTCAAAATGTTGGCTTCTCTGTGCCTGGCCATGGATGATCACCACATGCCTCAACTATTGATTTTGGCAACAAATACATTTTAGCAAGTAGGTAATTTAGCTAATATGGAATCAGCAGACAATGAGGTTTGACTCTCTGTTGAACTGTTACCACCTTTGGTTCAATAGAATTCAGAATATTTCCTCATATAAAACTCCATTCATTCCCCTGTATGTTGTTGTCACAAATGACAATTTTATACATCGTGTGCCCACTCACATAGATTTATGATTGCTGTTTTATTCCTTTAAATTATGTAGGAATAAAAAAGAAGATTCAGAATCCAAAATGCAATAATACTGACTTGTATATATAACCTATATAATTGCCTATATATATATATATATTTTGAATTTCTTTGTATAGTTCAGATTTGTCTAGTGTCAATTAATTTCTGTCTTGAGTATTTCTTGTACACAGGTCTTCTGGTGATGAATTCCTTCAGCTTTTGTTTATCTGGGAATGTCTGAGTGTCTTCAATTTTGAAGAATAGTTTTGCTGAATATAGAATTTTTTGCTGACATATTTTCCTTTTACTGTTTTCAGTATGTCATTCCACTGCCTGCTGACCTCCCTGGTTTCTACTGAAAAATTGGGTCTTAATTTTATTGAGGATTCCTTGTGTATTTTGAGTGTCTACTCTTGCTTCTTTCAAGATTATTTCTCTTTCAACAGTTTGATTATAATGTGTCTTGCTGTGGATTTGTAAAAAATCATCACCTGAGGATGTGTTTTTATTGATTTTAGAGAAAGAAAGGGACAGAGAGAGAGATACCTTGATGTCAGAGAGAAATGTTAATTGGTTGCCTTCCATACGCACCCTGATCAGGGATTGAATCCACAGCCTGGGTATGTGCCTAGACTGGGAATTGAACCCTCAGCCTTTTGGTGTACAGGATGATGGTCCAACCAACTGAGCGGCTTGGCCAGGATGGTGTGGATCTGCTTGAATTTATCCTACTTGGAGTTTACTGAGATTCTTGGATATGTAAATACATGTCTTTTTTTCAAATAGGAAAGTTTTTAATTACTGTTTCTTCTAATATTTTTTCTGCCCTTTTCTCTCTTTCCTCTTGTTTTGGGACTTCCATTATGTATATATTGCTATTCTTGGTGGTGTTCTACATGTCTCTAAGGCTCTGTTCATTTTTCTGTACACTTTTCTGTTACTTAGGCTGGATAATTGATGTATCTTCAAGGTTATTGATTCCTTTTTCACAAAGCCTGCTCAAATATGATATTGAAGCCCTCTACTGAAATTTTCATTTCAGTTATTAGTTTTTTATAGCTAGTGTGGTTTTTGTGTTTTGTTTGTTTTTTGGGGTTCTCTTTTAGCATTTGTATCTCTTAATTGATACTCTGTATTTGTCGAGACATTGTTCTTCTGGTGTCCTTCAGCTTTTTGTTCATGGTTTCCTTTAACTCTGAGAATGTTTAAGAGAGTTGATTTCAAGTCTTTTTCTATTAAGTTTGAGGTTTGAGCTTCATCAGGGAAAGTTTTGTTAATTTCTCCTGGGAATGGGCTGTATTTTTATTGTTTCTTTGTATGCTTTGTAATGTTTTATTGAAAACATCACATTTTGAATATTATGTGTTAACCGTGTAAATCAGATTTTCTCCATTTTTCAGGGTTTGTTTTTGTTGATTACTCTGGGTTTTAGTTGTTTGTTTGCTTGGTTTTCCAACCAGTTTTTGTACAGATTCTATTCTTTGTTGTGTATAGTCTATGAAATCTGTCTCTTAGTGGCTAGCAAAGGCATTAATAGACATTTCCTTAACTGTATGGACCCAAAGAAAAAAAGAGTCTTTGTACTGTGCTTGGGGGGATTTCTTCCAAGTTTAGCTAGGCTGTTTACAACTCTGCCTTACCCCTCACTTCCTGCTTGTGCTGAGTCTAACAGTCAGTCGTAGGTGAAAGTTTTGGGTCTTCTCATGTCATTTCCTAGTATGCATCCTATTCTGAGCATGGTTAAGGCTTTCTAAACTCACCCATTTGTGTGAGCTCTTTTTAGTGCTCTGCTTCACCAAAGAATCTGTCATCTCACACTCCCAGGAGTTCATTCAGCTGTCTGTTGTTTCTCTGAGCTGTGCTCCTTTGATGCAGTCATCAGGTTGTTATTTGTCTACTAAGATCTAAGTTAGGTTTCTCTTATAAACTTTTATTATTAAGTTTTTTGAACATAACCAAGGTGAATAGTATAATGGATGATGTGCATTCTATGTGCATTTATTAACATATTAGCAATTGTGTTTCATTCACCTACCCTAGTCCTCACTACTTTGAGGTAAATCCCAGCCATTACATTGTTTTATTTTGTATATACTTTAATTGACAGATAATATAAAAATAAGGTCTTTTAAAACACAATATAACCATAATACCATTAGCCCACATTTAGTTCTTTACACTCATTCCCTTTTCTGGTTACCCAGGGATATAGTAAAAACAGTGAAAAGCATTTCTTTAGACATTTTCCTAAATGTCCAGATAGGGCAAAATTGCTATTTTTCTCCTGTGGGGAAGCGTGGGAAATTTTACAATGTCTGGACACATTGTTGATTTTTAAATCTGCAGGAGTTGCTACTGGTATCTAGTGGGTAGAGGCCGGAGATGCTCTCAAATATCCTATAGTACACAGGGCAACCTTCCACAACAAAGAATTTTCCAGTCCAAAATGTCAGTTGTGCTGTGTTTGAGAAATCCTGCATACAGTGGTTCAAAGGTGCTTTTTTACTAAAGGGGACTGCTGAAACATGGCAGAATTCAAATTAAACGATACATCAAATCTCTTTTTTGGTGGTAGGGTATGTGCTTAGAAAACTGTAAAAATATTGTAAGGTGAGAGCTTGCAAGCAATAGACATATGGTTATGTGGTTTGAAGTATTTGGGTCACATAATACTTAGCTTGTAGGAGAGATAATCAAAGTGCTTTGTGTACTAGTTCTCAATGTTTGACATTTTATAATCTCTTAAAATTTAAAAAAATCCAATTTTATAGTCTTTTCTTATGATTGTGGACAAAAGTAGTTATTTTTTTGAAGGTCAAGATTCAAAGGAAAGTCCTGGCTGGTGTGGCTCAGTGGATTTAATGCCGGCCTGCAAACCAAAGGGTCGCTGGTTCCATTCCCAGTCAGGGCACATGCCTGGGTTGCAGGCCTGCTCCCCAGCAGGGAGCGCTAGAGAAGCAACCACACAGGGATGTTTCTCTGTGTTTCTTCCTCCTTTCTCCTCTCTCTAAAAATAAATTAATTAATTAAAAAAAAGATTCCGCCCTGGCTGGGGTAGCTTAGTGGATTGAGCGTGGGCTGTGAACCAAAGCATCGCAGGTTCGATTCCCAGTCAGGGCACGCCATGGCCCCCAGCAACTGCACATTGATGTTTTTCTCTCTCTCTCTTTCTCTCTCCCTTCCCTCTCCAAAAATAGATAAATAAAATCTTAAAAAAAAAAGATTCCAAGAAAATATCAGGAGTTAGTAGGTATTACCCCTTACCTGTATTACTTGTTTATAGCCAATAATGCAGTCCTTCAGTTTCTCAAGCAACAAATTTACACAGTTTTAATAAAATACAAGCAATATGCTTAACAAATTTGTTAATGAGAGTTTAGAAAGATAAAAGTAAATGGGTTTTTTATTTACTATGACTTCCAGTAAAGAAGTACTAATACAATAACTTTTAAAATTAGAATTCATCATCTCTTTCAAAAATGAATAACGTAATAAGGATATCAGAAAAGGACTCATAAAAATCAGTATAAATGCTTGTATAAATATTTTTTCTTTATTTTAGCAGGTTCTTAAAATAGTTCCTGAGCCTCAGTTTCCTAGCTCTAAAACAGTAACACCTTCAACACAGGGTTGCTGTGGGGCTTAATTACTGAGTTTGTGCACATGAAAATGTTTTAAACTATAATATGTTGTACAAATGTGTTTTCCAAAATGAATTTCTTACTTCATTTTGATAATATGGGAAGTAGATTGTTATAGACAGATAAAATATTTCCTACTAATTCTCAGAAAGAGGTGTTGAGCGTTATGTGTCTAAATATTCCAAATTTACTATTGTATGTCTCCTATTTCTGTTTAAGTGAAAACTGTACTTGGAAGTTTCACAGTAAGAGTTTTATTTGTCTTTAATAAATAACCTGATTACAAAAGTGGGCAAAGTGTTAGAAATACATGAAAAATAGAAGCTGGAGGAACCGGGTGATCTGGTCCAAGTGCCTCTGTTTGATGATATGCTGAGAGGCAGGCTGAGTTGGGCAACTTCAGCACTGGGGTTGAAAGAGATGAACTGGCAGGACTGGGGTCTTTAAAAGAAAAAGTGCAGGGTCTGTTGTGAGGATAGGGGAGGAGTTGTTCTTCTGGGCATGTGTCTGGGGATTTCAGGATGTGAGCCAGGACAATGGGTTAGGTGAAGAGCAGGCTGTTTCCAGGTACCGGACGGTTAGTCTGACCACCCTCCATCGTGGCTTGTGCCAGGTGTCTGTTGTGCGCGGTGGGAGAGTTTCGATTAAGCTGCAGGCCACCAAGTGAGTCGGGAAAACTGAGTCATAGGAAGTCAGTCCAAAGGGTGAGAAACTAGCCTGACTGGGTCATTAGCAGTGTGGTGGGTTAGGAAACTGGACTCTTTCACAAAGGATCTGACTAGACAGTTCTCCAGAGATGATATAAAAATGCCTAATAAATGCACAAAGAGATACTAATAATATCCAAAAAGTGGAAATAAATATCCATTAACTGATGAATGAACAAAATGTGTGTGCATATAACCGATGTAATATTATTTGACAATAAAAGGGAATGAAGTACCGATACATGCTGCAACATGGGTGAACCTTGACGACATGATGCTAAGTGAAAGAAGCCAGACACAAAGACCACATACTGTTTGATGGCATTCTATTAAATGTCCAGAATACACAAAACTGTGGAAACAGAAAGTGGGTCAATGGTTGCCTAGAGCTGGGGTGGATGTGTGGATTGAAGAGTGACAGCTAAGGGGAGAAGGGCTTCTTTTTGGGATGATGAAAATGTTCTTTTGGGGATGGTGAAAATGTTCTAAAATTGATTGTGGTGATGCATGCACAACTTTGTGAATATACTAAAAGCCATACAATTGTACACTTTAAATGGAATTTTATGGTATGTGAATTATATTCAATAAAGCTCTTTGAAAAAGTTTTACTTGTCCTGAGTAGTAAGCATCAGTTTTTAAAGTATGCTTTAAATGTATTTTGAAAGGTCTCCCTTGCATACAGTGAAAAATTCAAAATATACAAACAATTATACCATGAAAATGGGCTTCCTTAACATTCTTGTTCTCTATCAGTTAGGTTTTCAGAGATTTTCTACACATACGCAAACCAATTTATGTGTGTGCATCCAAATGTGTGTATACACACACAAATGGCAGGATAATTTGCAATGTTCTGTGTCTTGCTTTTTTGCTCCTATTTTATAAAGATCCTTTTATATCAAAGTGCATAAAGATTCGGAACTAGATTTTTATCTGTTAAATTAAATTATTGTTTGGAAAGCAGGAGAAAAATATGTTTAAAGGGCCTTTTGTTTTTAAAGTGTTAAAGAAAGAGAGAACACTTCCCAACACGTTTTAAGATGCTAGTGTAACCTTCATAACTGTCCAGAGAACAGCCCGAAAAACAAAAATGCAGTGCACTTTCACTCATGAACGTGGGTGTAAAATCCTGAACAACTTACTGAAATATTGAGTCCAGCATTGGAAAACAACGGAAGGTCACAACCAAGATGGGTTTAACTTTTGCAGATGCTATTTTTAATTGCTGGTATACCTGGCTATATAATTAATACTTTGATATAGAAAGTGTTTTTTAATATTTTATTATATATATTATATACAGATCATATCAATTTATATACCAATATATAAATACAAATTCTTATTTCCTGTGTTTCTAACGTTTAGTGGTTTAAGGAAACAAAACTTTTTCTTATATGAGAAATTGCAAAGGTAGTATATATAGACTTCCAATATACCTTTCATCCATCTTCCCCTAATGTTAACCTTTTACATTACCATAGAACAATGATCAAAACCAAGAAATTAACATTGATACCATACTATTAATTAATGTGCAGACTCTTTAGATTTTGCCAGTTTTTCCATTACTCTGATTTTTCTGTTATGGGACCCAGTTCAGTGTCCCACATTGCATGTAATTTTTACGTCCTTAGTCTTTTGCTCTTTGTAACAGTGCCTTAGTTTTTCTTGTCTTTCACATCCTTGACACTTTTAAAAAATATTGGTCAAGTGTTTTGTAGACGGTTCCTCAGTTTGGTTTGTGAGGCACACTTTTATGAAATTGAGATTATGGATTTTGTGTGTGTGTGTGTGAAATATATGCTGTTCTCAGTACAACATATCAGAATGCTCATGCTGTCATTTTGTCTTATTCCTGATGATGTCCAAGGTATGAACAGGAAGAGTTATTTTTAGTTGTTGTTGTTTTATCCAATAGATATGCAGTTGTTCTGGCAACATTTATTGGAAGACTATTCTTTCTCCACTGAGTTGTCTTTGCACCTTTGTCAAAAATCAATTGACAGTTTATGTGTGAGTATGTTTCTGGCCTCTCATTCTGTTTCTGTTGATATATTTGTCTCTCCTTAGCCAGTATCACACTGTGTTTTTGAAAGTATACTTTATTGATTATGCTATTACAGTTGTCCCATTTTTTTCTTCCCTTTATTCCCCTCTGCTCTGCACCCACACTCTCACAGGCATTCCCCCACCCCCCTTAGTTCATGCCCATGGGTTGTATATATACATTCTTCGTCTTCTCCATTTCCCATACTATACTTAACCTCCCTGTCTATTTTGTACCTACTGTTTTTTATTCTTATTCCCTGTACCTTTTCCCCCATTATCCTTCCTCCCCAACCCCACTGATGACCCCCCATGTGATCTCCATTTCTGTGATTCTCTTCCTGTTCTAGTTGTTTCCTTAGTTTGTTTTTAGGTTCAGTTGTTGACAGTTGTGAGTTTGCTGTCATTTTACTGTTCATGTTTTTGATCTTCTTTTTCTCAGGTAAGTCCCTTTAACATTTCCTATAATAAGGGCTTGGTGATGATGAACTCCTTTAACTTGACCTTATCTGAGAAGCACTTAATCTGCCCTTCCATTCTAAATGACAGCTTTGCTGGATAAAGTGATGTTGGATATAGGTCCTTGCCTTTCATGACTTGGAATACTTCTTTCCAGCCCCTTCTTGTTTGTAAGGTTTCTTTTGAGAAATCAGCTGGTAGACTTATGGGCACTCCTTTGTAGGTAACTGTCTCCTTTTCTCTTGCTGCTTTTAACATGCTCTCCTTCTCTTTAATCCTGGGTGATGTAATTATGATGTGCCTTGGTGTGGGCTTCCCTGGGTCCAACTTCTTGGGATTCTCTGAGCTTCCTGGACTCCCTGGAAGTCTATTTCCTTTGCCAGGATGGGGAAGTTCTCCTTCATTATGTTTTCAGTTTCTTGTTCTTCCTCTTCTTCTTCTGGCACCCCTATGATTCAGATGTTGGAATGTTTAAAGTTGTCCCAGAAGTTCCTAAGCCTCTCTTCATTATTTTAAAAATTCTTGTTTCTTCATTCTGTTCTGGTTGAATGTTTATTTCTTCCTTCTGCTCCAAACTGTTGATTTGAGTCCCAGTTTCCTTCACTGGTGATTCTTTGTATATTTTTCTTTATTTCACTTTGCATAGCCTTCACTTTTCCCCTATTTTGCGACCTACTCAACCATTTCTGTGAGCATCCTGATTACCAGTGTTTTGAACTCTGCATCTGATAGGCTGGGTATCTCTTCCTCACTTAGTTCTGTTTTTGGAGCTTTGATCTGTTCTTTCATTAGGTCCATATTTCTTTGTCTCAGTGGGCCTGAGTTTTGTTAGATACTTCTTTTATTTGTATATCATATGGGTTTTTAAAAAATTTTATTCTGTTAATATGCTAAAATACAGTGATTGATTTTTGGATGTTGAGCCAGTCTTGTATTTCTGGGATAAGCTACTTGTTGTGATATATTATCCTCTTTATATGTTGTTGGATTCAATTTGCTAGTTTTTTTTCTGTTTTAGATTTCTGTGTCTGTGTTCATGGAAAGATATTGATCTGTATACTGGGGATATCTTTGTCTGCTTTTTTTTTTTTTATTTCAGTAATGCTAACCTGGGTCTTATGTTTTGAGTTCATTTGATAATCTCTGTCTTTTAATTGGTGGGTTTAAATCATTCGTATTGAAAGTGATTTTTGGTATGGTTTGATTACAGTCCTCTATCTTGCTGTTTTCTATTTGTTCTCAATGTTCATTGAAAAATTTTTTCGTCCTCATTTCATGTAAATTAAGCATTTTTAGTGATTTTATGTGCATTCTTGGCTTATTATGTGTATATCTTTAAAATTTTTTTAAAGGTTCCCCTCAGGTTTACAATATACATCTTTATTTATTCAGGTCTACCTTCAAATTACATTGTTTCATTTTATGTGTAGTATAAGGAATTTACAATAGTATATTCCCTGTTTCTCTCTACCATCCTTTGGCTATTGTTGGCATAAGTTTTACTTTTGCATGAGCCGTTAACATAACATATCAGCACTCTTTTAACACACAGTATCAATTAGTTTTAGGACAATGAAGAGCAAAAAGGTAAATTTTATTTTTCCTTAGTTTTCCTTTTCCCAATATGCATTATTTCCTTCTATAAATTTAAGTTTTTACTTAGTATCATGTTTGTTTTGCTTGAACAATTTCCTCGAACATATATTATAACGTAGCTTTGCTGACAAGGAAAATTACTCAGATTTTCTGCAGAAGTCTTTACTTCTCCCCTTTTGAAGGGTATTCTCACAGGGTATAGAATTCTGGCTTGACACATTTTGTTTGTCTGTTTCCTTTAAGCAGTTTTCTCAGGTGTCAGTATAGTCTTATCTGCCTTATTTGTTTCCTGATGAGATGTCAGATGTAATTATTATCCTTGTTCCTATGTAATGTGTCTTTTTTCTTCAGCTCAAAAGATTTTCCCAGTTTCTTTGTTTTCATCAGTTTGGCTTTGATACTTTAGTTTTTGTTTTTTTTAAATATCTTGTTGTTATTCCATGAGCTTCTTAGATTTCTGGTTGTTTCTCATTAACTTTGGGAAATTGTTGGCTATAATATTTCTACTATTTTGTTCTCTTTGTTCTCCTTCTGGGATTCCAATTATATGTATTTTGGACCTTTGATAGTGTCCCAGAGCTCTTGTCCTTTATTTCATTTTTTGGGGGGAGGTCTTTGTTTAATATTTAGCTTACTTATGTTGTTATCTTCAAGTTTTTTGACAATTTCCTGAGCTATTTTTAATCTGCTGTTGAACCTTTTGAAGGCTTGTTGTTGCATAGTTAGCATTTCTATTTGATTGTGGTTATAATTTTAATCTCTGCTGAATTTACTCATCTGATCCTGCATGTTGCTGACCTTTTTTTAAAGTATATTTTATTATTATGTTATTACAGTTGTCCCAATTTTAACCCCTTTGCCCCCTCCACCTGGTACCCCCCTCTCCTCCAGCAATCCCCCCCATTTAGTTCAGGTCCATGGGTCATGCATATAAGTTCTTTGGCTTCTGCATTGCCCATAGTGTTCTTAACATCCCCCTACCTATTTTGTACCTACCCAATTGTGCTTATAAATACATATACCTTTTCTCCCAGTCTCCCCCTTCCCCTTCCTAGCTGATAACCCTCCAAATGATCTCCATATCTGTGATTCTATTCCTGTTCTAGTTGTTTGTTGAGTTTGTTTTTGTTTCTTAGATTCAGTTGTTGATAGTTGTGAGTTTGTGTCTTTTTAAAGTTCATAGTTCTGATCTTTTTTTTTAGCTTTTTTAAAAGATTTTATTTATCTATTTTTAGATAGAGGGAAAGGGTGGGAGAAAAAAAGGGAGAGAAACATCAATGTGTGGTTGCCTCTCACATGTCCCCCACTGGGGACCTGGCCTGCAACCCAGGCATGTGCCCTGACTGGGAATTGAACCAGTGACCTTTGGTTCACAGGCTGGCACTCAATCCACTGAGCCACACCAGCCAGGGCAATTGACCTTCTTTTTCTTAACATTTCATATAATAGTGGTTTGGTGATGATGAACTCCTTTGGTTTTACCTTGTCTCATAAGCACTTTATCTGTCCTTCCATTTTAAATAATAGTTTTGCTGCACAGAGTAATCTAAGTTATAGGTCTTTGCTTTTCATCATTTTGTATACTACTTGCCAGTCCTTTCTTGCCTGCAAAGTTTCTTTTGAGCAATCAGCTGACAGTCTTATGGGAACTTTTTTGTAGGTACCTCTCTCCTTTTCTCTTGTTGCTTTTAAGATTCTCTCTTTTTCTTTAACCTTTGGCAGTTTAATTATGATATGTCTTGGTGTGGACCTCTTTGGGTTCATCTTGTTTGGGACTGTCTGTGCTTCCTGGACTTGTATGTCTATTTCCTTCACCAAATTAGGGAAGTTATCTTTCATAATTTTTTCAAATAAGTTTTTGGTTTCTTGCTATTCCTCTTCTCCTTCTGGCATCCCTATGATTTGGATGATGTCCCAGAGTCTTCTTATTTATCATCATTTTTTTGAATTTTTGTTTCTTCATTTTGTTCTGGTTGACTATTTATTTTACCCTTATGTTCCAAATTGTTGATTTGAATCCCAGCTTCCTTCCTTTCACTGTTGGTTTCCTGTGGATTTTTCTTCATTTTCTTGAGTATAACCTTCATTTCTTCCCTTATGCTTTTGCCATATTCAGTGAGATTTGTGAGCATCCTGACCACTAGTGATTTTGAGTTGTGTGTCTGATAGGTTGGCTATCTCGGCATTAGTTAATTCTTTTTCTGGGGTTCTGTTCTGTTCCTTCATTTGGACCATATTTCTTTGTTTGCTTATTTTGCAGCCTCCCTGTGTCTGTGTACTAGGTAGAGCCGCTTTTATTTCCTGTCTTAGGACACCTGTTAAGTTGTATGGGCAGAGCCTTGGGTATTCACCGGGGTGGGGGGTAGGCTACCTGCTTCACTGCTTTGTGACTCCATCTGTTAGGGAGGGGTTGATGAGGGGGATTGCTACTGCTGAATGACTCTTGGGGGCTTGCCTGGCATTTGCCCCCTTTCCAGTCACTTCACCCACTTCCCATATGTGACTGATTTCCCTCCAGCTGCTGTCCCAGTTGTAGTTCCCAGAGTGGGTGGACTTGCACACATTTTGGGCTCTCCTGAGAAACCAGCTGTTTCTTTTGCCACCCCAATCCTCACTGAATTTACAGTTAGAAGTTATGAGGCTTTATTTTTCCTGGTGGTGGAACTGTGGGCTGCACAGTCTGGCCTGAGTCTGGGATCGCTGGCTTACCAGGTGTCCGCCGGACTTTTATCCCCACACGTGACTGTGGTGGATTCCGCTGGCCCCGACTCACGGCCACCACACTGCGTCCTCTCCACCCCTCTCCCCGGTTCCACCCTTTCTACCCGTCTGGATGAATGTAGCTTCTTTAAATCCTTGGTTGTTGAACTTCCATACAATTCTGGATGACTTTTGGCAGTTCTGGGTGTTTTTTGTTTTTAAGTTAGTTGTGTTCCTTTTAATGGTTGTGCAATGAGGCAAAGTGTGTCTACCTATGCCTCCATCTTGACCGGAAGCCTGACCTTTTCTGTTAGGGCTTTTAACATATCGATCGTAGTTTAAAAAAATTTTCTGTCAGATAGTTCCAACGCATGTCAAAAGAGTTTTTTTTATTGCTTTCTATTGGAGGTGTGTTGTTTTTCTTGCTTTTTTGTATACCTTATAATTTTTTGTTTGAATTGGGACATTTATTTAGTACATAAAAGACTGAGGTAAGTTTTCTGCATTTTGAAACTGGCACACCTTTTCTTTCTGCGAGGCCTTTCTTGTTGGAGTTAATCTAGTCCAGAACTGGGCTTGAGTTAAGGTTTGTTGTTTTTGTGCATACCCTCAGTGTATCACTGGCTTAAAATTCCTTTAGGCTTACCTTGTATAGCATGGAGGCAGGTCTGCCAAAGGTTTTTGTTTTTTTGTTTGTTTGTTTGTTTCTCATTATCTGATACATCCTGAGCTTTAGGTCTTCCCACTGCACAGCCTCCTAGGGAGGGTCTATGACTATGATCTTGCAACTATTCTGGCAGAATTCTGCTGTTAGTTGTTATTAGATAGATGCTTGTTAGCCTAGTAGTGGGTGGCTAGGAGTGAGGGGTATACGTTTTGTATCATTAGGATTAAACCTCAGTCTCAGCCAAGCACTTCTCTGTTCCCTCCTCTCTGTGAGTTGTCATGACTTAAGTTTATTTCTGATTAAATAATAAAATACAGCTATAAACAGCTAAGATTTCAGGGGGAAATCAACTCTGGTTTTATGATTTCATTAAGTATTTCATAGTAGATGACTAGCTGTGATCTTGTTACAGAGAGTATTTTAGCATGTTTGCCTTTTTCCTAGGCACCACACCAACCCAGTGGGCACTGAGTGGCGGTGGAAGATGGACCAGCCTGAACTGATCTTAAAGGAAGCCATTGAAAACCATCAGAACATGATCAAGCAGTTTAAAGGTATTTACCTTTTTTCTATACAAAGAAACACTGATAACCTGAATTAAATTGGCAGAGGAATTACCTCTTTAGCAGGATTTTGTCCCCTTTGGCAAATTTTTTTATAGATATGTGTAAACTTTGTAGATATAGTACATATATTTGACCTTTTTAGTTTTTTTTTTTTTAATTGATTTTTAGAGAGAGAGGAAGAGGGGGAGAGAGAAACATTGATTTGTTCCACTTACTCGTGCATTCATTGGCTGATTCTTACATGTGCCCTGACCGGGATCAAACCGACAACTTTGGCACATTGGGATGATGCTCCACCCAACTGACCTACCCAGCCAGGGCCTGGTCTATTTTGTGTTTTACTTATAAGTTTTATGTCCCATATGATGGAAGAACTAAAAAACTTAATTTAAAGCTTACCAATTTATAGTATAGTGCTTCAATCTCTAAGTTCTGCCTGGGAATGTGTTATCATCCTCCCTAAAAACTTTTGTTTTGCTCTGTTTTCTTGAGCACAGAGCAGCCTATGAATGGACTAAAAATTTTAGATCATGGGGAAACTCTTAAGTAATGTCAGATAGTATTGGGAAAGTGTTTTAAAATAAATGCCTTAAAAAAGGAGGGCTAATATGATAAAAATTTCCTCCACATGATCTGTATGATGTAGTAAAATTCTGCCACTCAGTTTCCAGAATTTCCTGAATTAGTTGTGCCTCATTCTGAAAGGTATTTGACTTGACTGGAGGTTACTGGTCCTCAGGTTTTAATGTGCATCAGAATCATTGGGAGGGCTTGTTAAGACAGACTCCTGTTCTCCTTCCCCAGAGAATGATGCTGTAAGTATGAGGTGGGGACCAAGAATGTGCCTTTCTAACAGATTTCCAGGTGATGTTGATGTGGTTCAACTGGGGACCACACTTTGAGAACCTCTACTGTACCTAGATATGGGGGACTTATACGGTGGTGGCTTTATAAAAACAGCTGTAGACGATCAACTGAAATTTGTTTGGTTCTGATAGATCTCTGTGCTTCTGTCTCTACTTACCACTTTAAGTCCTTGTCTCTTACATTCTCCTTTTCATATGCAACAATAAAAAAATGAATTCCAACTAAGGTTGTTTTGATACAGGCACTCTTGGGGTGCTAACATCACATCTATAAACCCTAGTAATTAGTCTTTTGAAGATCAGGGGATTCTTCTATGCAAAGAAATTTGTTCTGTCAGGTCATTGCTTCTTGAGATTTTAATGTTTCTGATGTTTTATCTGATACCACTAAGCAGTTCTTCCAGTCTCAGCAGACACTGACTGGGTGCCCTACAAATTTAACTCAGTTCTGACACTATCTGGAAATAGCATTGCGCCCCACAGGTTAAGGGTTTAGTCCTACAAAACTGCCCCTACTTTAGAAAGTAGTTGCAAGTCCAGGCTGTTAACTTGTGCTTCTGTGTGACTGGCTGTAAATGTGAGGTTTCTACAACCTCCTTCTTAGATTTGATTAATTTGTTAGGCTCACAGAACATTTATGGTAAGTCCTCATTTAACGTAGTTGGTAGGTTCTTGGAAAGTGTTACTTAAAGTGAAACAATGTATAATGAAACTAGTTTTATCATAGACATTGAGATAAGGAAAAGTTAAGTTCCTACAGCATATTTCTGGTCACAAAAACATCACCAAACTTCTAAATAAAAATGCAGAACACTTCTATTACTAAACATTGAAATAAATGTGAGCTATACATATATTTGGAAAAGATTAATTAAAACAAGTAAGATAATTATTTCCCAACCTGCTTATTCCAATTCAGGGTCACAAGTGGCTGTATCCTCTCCTCGCAGCTCAGAGCACAAGGTGGGAACTCAGCCTGGACAGGACGCCTTTCCCCTCACTCCCACCCACACCCACTCAGGCTGAGCTGATGTAGGCATGCCAGTTCACCCACGTGCACATCTTTAGGTGTGGGAGGAAACTGGAGTCCCAGGAGGAAACCCAGACATGGGGAGCAGGTGTAAACTCCACACACACAGTATCCTCAGCAGGGAATCAGGTTTTCTTTTCTCATCAAGGTTATAATGAAATGAAATTATGTTATCCGAGGACCTGCTGTACTTATGTTTATTATAAGGGATTTTAGAGAAGATATGTGTGAACAGCTAGATGAAGAGGTTCATGGAGTGAGGTCTGAGAGGGCTCTTAGCCCAGGAGCTTCTGTCCCCATGGAACTGGGGTGCACCACAGTGTTCACAGGGGCTCCGTTCACTAACCTGAAATGAAAGCTCATCAAATCTTGTTCAAGAGTTTTTATAGAGCTTAATTTGTAGTACCCTCTTTCCCTTCCCATAGGTCTGAGGGTGTGCCTAAAATTTCAGCTCTGTAAGCATTAGTCTTTCTGGTAACTAGCCCTACTCCTAAGCTGTTTAGGCGTCCTTTCCTAAGTCGGCTCATTAGCATAAACTCAGGAATTCTCAGAGGGGCTCCCTATGAATTACAAAAGACTCTCCTGTGTCTCAGAAAATCCTAAAGGTTTTAAGAGCTTTCCAGGAACCCAAAACAAAAACCATATGTATTTCTTATTATACCATGGTACTTATTATTATTGTTCTTATTTCTTGTGAGAGATTGAGACAAGTAATGCAGATAATAATTCATGATCAGTAAAATGTATACTCAATAATTATTCCCTTATTTTATTCTTTATGAATTTTCTAGGGAAAGTTTACCTGTATATACTTGTGTGTGTCTATGTGATGTAATTTTGTACATTTGCAAAGATGCTAATTAATATTTTAATAGTTCCATCTTGACTTTTAGCCTCAAACACTTTTTTTTTTTAATAACTTACTTTCTCTTATTTGGATAAAGCAGTATCTCTTATAGGTCTTTTGGAAACTTACATGAAACTTTGGTAAAGAGCAAGTAAGTCTCCACATCTGGAATTTGATTAGCTTTTCTTAGACTATTGTTAACTTAGTTAATATTATTGATTGTTGACCTTCAAATAAACTGTATGCCTTTTAAATAAATTTAGGGCAAAGTCCTGTTTTTTTTTGGATAGTGTAAAAGAGTTCTCCAGAGAGACAGAGTCAACAGAATCTTCTGTTGGTTGGTGTGTGTGTAAAGAGAGAGAGAGGGATCGATAGAGAGACTGATTTAAGGAATTGGCTCATGTGATTGTGTAGGCTTGTTGAGTCCAGCAAAAAAAAAAAAAAAAAGGAAGAAAAAAGATGTGGTGGGGTAGACAAGCAAGTTGGAAAACGAGGGAAGAGTTGCAGTTGAGTCTAAAACTGTCTGCTGGCAGTCTTTCTTTTTTGCTGAGGGAAGGTTAGCCTTTGTTCTGTCAAGGTTTTTGACTAATTGGATAAGGTTTGTCTACATTCTGGAGGGCGATCTGCTTTACTGGTGAAGTCCACTGATTTCAATGTTAATCTCATCCAAAAGACACCTTCACAGAAACATCCAGAATAAAGTTGAATCAAATATCTGGGCGCTGTGGCCCAGTCAACTAGATTCTTAAAATTAACCACCACCGATAATACTATCAGAAGCAGGCAAATGCCAGTAATTTTATCTTTATAGTCTAGGAAGTGTATTTTGGTTTAGTGCTTATGAGGCAACATAATTAGATGTTATGAGCATTTTTGACAAGTGAGAAAAGGGAAACTGAGACAGACGGTTATGCAGCCTGAAAACTTGGGTTTCGTGCTGCCTGTCACTACCAGAACCAATGAGTACAGACAAGGATTGAATCTTTATGGGTGCTTTATTAAAATGCTGACAATCTGAGAAGATGGCAGTTTATGTACCCTAAAAACTGCCATAACATCTCATCTCTAGCCAACTTTTTTATAAGAGGAAGAAAAGCATAGGTAAGGAGTTTAGGAAAAGGTTAATCAGATAAGAGTTGTGGTCCACTTGGCAATTTTTCTAGTATTTCTTTATCTACTGATCAGCAATTCTTTATCTGCATCACTGGACAGTCCCTCACTGGATCTCAATGTTCCAGATAGCATCTGATGGCTTGCAGGACCCCTGGGGCACAAAGGTTGAATTGCTTGTTGACCTCCTAGAGTCATGTTAGGTCATGCATTCCAGATCCTGGAATAACAGCTTTCCACATGCACTAATCAATGAAGCCTATCAACTTTAACTAAAGCTAACATCTTTTAACTTTCAGTTTCCCTATCAGTTAGACAAATGGAGCCAAACGATTCAAGCAATTTACACTAGAGAGCACATAGTTTATACCTCTCTTTCCTAACCAGAGAGTAAATTGCTTAAATCACCCTGGTGGAGGAGATAGAAAACAGAAGCCCAATAGTGCCATTAGTGCCAGCCAAACCCAAAGACAGATGAAGTCAGGGAATAAATAATGAAAAACCCAATTAGAACCAAACAAATCCAAGATAGAGGCAAAGCTGACCAAAAAATGACCCTGGTTCCTCTGTGCACTCATTTTGGTTCATCGATGTATTTAAAAAGACACTTGGAAAACTGATGAATATTCTGCTGAAACCCTCCCCCTAGGATTCCCGCCTGTGGAAGAGAAATAAAAGCTCTCAATGTCAAGGATGCTGCATGGGGTCTTTCAGCACCACACCCATGCCTTTTTTCCAGCAGGGACTTTGTCCTTAACTGCAGGGGTCCTCATGAGACTTGTAACCAGTAGAGCAGTGGGCAGTGGTGGCAGCTCATCCTGGGCTAACCCCCTCAACCTGTCTCCAAGGCCCCCTTTTCTCTGACTTCCCAGTGAGCTAACAGCAGCCCCGCTTTGGCTCACTCCTGTCACTGACTTGTACATCTCAGTGACCTGACAGCAGCCCTGCTGTGGTTCACTGCTTTCCTATACTTTCCTGGGGAGCCAAAGCAGCTCTGCCTAAGCTCTCTCCTGTTGCTCTTCTATCCTAGGCCCTTCCTTTGTTTCCCTTTCACCTGCTTTAATAAACGTACTCTCAAAAACACCTGGTCTCATGTTGTGAAATCTTTCCTGCATGGAGTCAGGAGCACACGCACTATGGGCCAGAGTGAGGCAGACCTGGGCCAGGCCTGGTCCCTTTCCAGTCACACTTAGCAATAGGATGATGACTGAGGATGTATGTTTCCTGGACATCTGAGAATCTCCCTGAATGAATTGTGTCCCAGGCAGTTCACGTGGGGAGGAAGCAGCCCTGAGGAATAGACATTCATTTTTCCATTCTGAGATGTCCTTGGCTGAATGACAATCTGAGTTTTGATAGTAATTCTTCTGACCGGAACAATTTTTGCAAATGCACTTTAAATGGAAATAAGTAATGAATAAATCATTAGGCAGATTTATTCACATTAATAGCAGTTAATTATGTGTGCTAGGTTAGCTCATTGTGCGCATGTTCTTTGTTATGTTGACCCTGAGAAGGAATGTGCCTGTTAAGAAGGACTTCTGATGTCTGATTCGGCTTAAATTTATAAACAGAGTCTGAGAGCATTGCTGAACAGAGGCCTCTAATATGCTCTTTGCAATTATGGGGAAAACTTCTGGCTTCCTGCACTGTGTTCCTGACCCTTTTAAACAAGCTCCTAGGCTTGTAAATTAACCAATTACATCTTTACAAACCAATCAGAGTAGCTCCATTCCAACCAATCAAGACAGTGTGTTTGGAGCAATGAAACTGGATTTGGAGTTATTTGCATAATTCCAAATGGTCCAATGTGTGACCAGTGGTGGGCAGTCTTCTCTATAGGAGCCAGCTTCACCTCCGCCTCAATGAAGCTCACTTTGTTACTACTGAAGACTGTATTTCATCAAGCGAAGCGATAACACTGCATCTCGTGTTGTAACATAGAGCCCCTTGGACTGCTGTTTCATGCGTGAGCTTTCTCACAACCAAGCTGTTTCACAATTGAGCTATATTCCATTGAACTGTTTTATAGCTGGGTTCTTTTCACAGATAAGATCTCCCCCTTCACCCCATTCCAAATTGGGGCCTCCTGTTGACAATGAATTGGTGGTGAACACCTGTTGACAGTTGTCAGCCTAATTTGTTAGAGGGACTTGCCCTCTGCAGAAAGGTGTATCTCATTAGCAACCTTGTGCTTACTTTAATTAGTAGGCACCTCAAATGGTTTGTCTTCAAGTTCCCATGGCATAAGAAACACAGTTTTAACAAACACATTGTCTTCCAGGGGGGATGAATGATACAGGATTGCAGAGAGAAAGAATAGAGACTGTGGACATGTGAATTCTGAACAGAAGTTAGAGTGCCTAAGGGGGAAATTTCATAACTTCATTCAGTCTTTATCAGTGATTATGGTCTGGAGTTTTTTTTTTTTTTTCATCCTCACCTGAGGACATGCAATGCTTATTGACTTTAGGGAGAGAGAGATAGGCACCCCGACCAGAGCAAACCTGCAACCTAGGTATGGGCCCTATTGAGGAATCGAATCTAAAACCTGGTTTACATGACTTCACTTCAACCAACTGAGCCACACCAGCTAGGGCAAAAGTTTTCCTTTTTATGAACTCGAATTCCTCCTGCAGTCAGTGAAATCTCTATGCTCATCATTCATACCTAAGGCATAGGGTATAAATAAAACAGGTCACCCTCATTTCTGGATGGTCAGCCTCAGACTAAGGATGATAAGGCTAATGTAAGTCACTCCACCTCTTCTGAACCCACTATCTCTTTGGGTGCAGCTCTGACCTGGATCCTACTTTTGACTCTAAAGATGCTCAAGTGTTAACTCTAGATCGCATTTCAGCCCTGGTGGAGAGTCTGTTCTCTGTCTTCCTCAAATTTGAACTCCTCAATAGAGAGACTGGCCTGGAGAAGTGGCTTATCTCATGTGACATAGACTTACTCATAGATGCCCTGCAGGAAACTGTCATATTTTTCCCACTGTAAGACTCACTTTTCCCCCCAAATTTGGGAGGAAAGGGGGGGTGTGTCTTATAGTCCAAATGTAGCTTACCTGGCTTGCTGTGCGGGGGGACAGCGATGGAATGGGGTCACAGGTTATTAAATATTTTACCACATTTTTTGCTTCAAAAATTGTTTTGCTATTTTTCTCCCCTAAAACCTAGGTGTGTCTTATGGTCTGGTGTGTCTTATAGTCCTAAAAATATGATAGTTCCCTTTCTCTTCTTCTATACTCATGTTAGAGGTTCCCTATTAGATTCCCAGTGTTATCACCCTGTGTCCCCTTGTGGCTTAAAAAAAAAAAAGGAGCTTTGGCTGGTGTGGCTGAAGTTGGTTGGAGCATTGTCCCATAAATTGAAAGATCAAAAGATCAATTCTCTGTCAGGGCACATGCCTGGGTTTTGAGTTTAGTCCCCAGTTAGGGTGGGTAGGAGAGGCAACCGATCAGTGTTTCTCTCTCACATCAGTGTTTCTCACCCTCCCACCCTCCCTCTCCCCCTCCCTTCCCCTCTCTCTAAAATCAATAAGCATGTCCTTGGGTGATGATTTAAAAAAGAATAGAAAAATATTTCTGTTTTTCTTGGTTGAAACTTGGGATATATTTTCCTATAGGAAAAATATTTGAATTTGATTGGGTGATACTGAAATAGATCTATTATAATTCAAGTATATAGCAAATTTCATCTTGTGGTTTGAATGATTAACTTAATCTCCATTTTAATAATATTGTAGCTGTGGGAATATGAATTTTATGTTTAAACAAAGGCTTAGAACAGGATTTCTATAAATTAAAAATTACAGGTAATTTTCAAAAGTTTGAAGCTGTTTCCTTCTTGGTTGTATTTTCAGTATCTTCACTTGAGTCTCTCTTTAGAGGTCCACTGTTAACTCACTAATACTTTCCCTTACTTTGGCTTAGAGTCCTTTGTTTTAAAGGGTGTTTTCCTACCCCCATGAGGAACACTGCTCTCTCCCATGGGTCTGGTCCAGTCATTTTATGAGTTTATTTTGTGTAGGATGATACTTGTTAGGGGCATTGTCTCTGAGTTTCCAGCTTTAGCCGAGTGGCCAGCCTTGAACAGACTTTGAAGATATTTTGATGTTTTAAATGCTTTTCTTCTCAATTATGAGGGCAATCAGTCTTTTCAGTTATTTAATTGAATCATTAAACCGTCTTTCTTTTCATGACCTTTATTAGCTTTTCCTTTATCCACATGCAAAATTAACTTTCTATTGATTACAAGTGGGTCAGAATTTTGCTGCAACTCAGCATCTTTTTAGAGTGCCGCCTGCCCCCTCTACATACCACCATGGCAGGGAGAAGTAGCTCCCAGAGAAGGGGGCTGAGGTCTTGTTGGCTCTGTTTCCCATCAGTTCAGCAGACATCAAATGAGTGAACCCTTATTAGAATGGCCTCAGTGCTGAAGGTGAAAGATGAAAAGACGCCACCGATTACTAGATGTTTTTATCTATAGTTTAAGCAAGAAGTGAAGTAAGGCATAAAATACAGGGTCTCCAGCAGATGGTTTTCACAATGAGGTATGTAAAGTGCCCATCCAAAAGAAATGTCGTGGTGGCTGGTGTGGCTCAGTGGGTTGAGCATTGGCCTGTGAACTGAAAGGTCACTGGTTTGATTCCCCATCAGGGCACATGCCTGGGTTGCAGGTTGGGTCCCTCGTTGGGCACGTGCGAGAGGCAACTGATCTGTGTCTCTCTCACATCTGTGTTTCCCTCAATCTCTTTCTCCCTTCATTCCCCTCTGAAAAAATAAGTAAAATATTAAAAATAAACAAAAGAAATATAGAGGTAGGGGAGAGCACATCACCTTGCTAATTGTTTTCTGGAGCTTGTTTATGGAAAACCTCACAGTGGCAGTGGCTTTACTGAAGATATTATGCAGGGTGGGACAAAAGGAGGTTCACAGTTGTTTGTAGGAAAATAATACAATAATTAATAAATAATAATAGAAGAATAAACTCTTTTTGTGTACTCGCAACTGTAAGCCTACTTTTGCCCCACACTGTATGTGACATTCAGCCAGGAAGGGCTCTTAGGAGATCTTTGGTCAGGAACTGGATTGTTAGAAGAAAGGAGAGAATATTTTATTTCAAACTGGTCCAATCTTTAGAAATAGGAATATTAACATATGTGATTGTACCTCAATAAAAAAGACATAAGAAGTTTTTCAGGATAAAGATTTATTATTAACCAACTTGCCCCCTTCCTCCAAAAGAAATAGGAATATTCAATGCTTAGCAGTATATCATGTTTATTTCTGTGTATTCAGCTTATTACTCTAACATGAGAGTGAAACATCTCAGTTCTAAAGTCATTGCTGTGGAATTTTTCAGTGAGGTGAGGATGAAGTGAGCTTCATGGTTAATCTGATGGCCAGAGTGACTGTCCAGGGTCAGGCGGCTGTGCTCAGGACGAGAGGAAGCTCAGAACACTTGCTGCAGAGACAACAACAAAAATAAATCCTTATACGGAGTTATTAGAATATTATTGACTGCATTCTCTGTGTTCTGCTTCACATTTCCACGACTGTTCTATAACAACCAATTTGTACTGATGGTGTCAGATGGGTGTTCAGTTTATCAAGATGATCACTTAATAAGTTATATAATGCCTAATTGCTGGGATGTATACCTGAAACTAATATAATAATGTATGTCAACCGTAATTTTAAAATAAAAAATGATTTAAACAGTAAATGAGAAGTACAAAGCAGAGGTTAGTTGTGAAAGGGATACGGTTTAGGGAAACGAGAACAGATTGTGTGTGAAAGCATGAGATAATGAGAGGGAGAGACGGGGTGGGGGGTGCACAGAGGGAGAGAGGGGCAGGTGAATAGATTTCTTACCAAAATGTAATAATGTCTGCTGTTCCCTGGACTGTCTTCCTGCCCCAGGACTTCTTTCCATTAGGAATTTGGAGGGTGTCTTGCTTTCCGACACATTTCTTTGAGGGCCATGGAGGAAGGCATGAGATTGAGTCCCAGAGGGCCTTGTTTTTGAGAGGAACACTGTAATAGCCTCTGGCATGTAGCCCAAAATGAGCTGTGCTTTTTTGAATGAGAGAACCAAGGTTTTAAGTATTCTCAAGGCCTTACTTTTGAGAAAATTAGCTTCTTCCCCACTCTGTGCATAATAAAGCCTTTTCAGGAAAAAAAATTGTTAAATCCCAGATTCATCACTTTTAAAAGTTCAGCTGTAGGATTTTTTTTAGTGAAATTATATATGTTTTTATATAATCCATGTAACATGAATGTTTCATCAATTGGTTCTTTTTAAATTAAGTAGGGTGACATTGGTTAATAATATTATGTAAGTTTCAAGTGTACGGTTCTGTAATATATCATCTGTATATTGTTTGCACTACCTGAACTCTAGTGTCCCCTGTCATCATGTGTTTGACCCTTTTTACCCTCTTCAGTCTCCCACCACTCCACTCCCCCTCTGGTAACTGCAGTACTGTGGTGTATGACAGTGAATTTTCTTTGTTCTTCTGTTGCTTTCTGTTTTATGTGCCACATATGAGTGAAATCAGATGGTCCTTATCCTTTTCCACCTGATTTATTTCCCTTACCATGATACTCTGAAGATCCATCTATTGTTGTCTCAAATGGCAGTATTTCATCCTTTGTTATAACTGAGTCATATTCCATTGTATATATTTTTATCCAACCATCCATCAAAGGACACTTAGGATGTTTCCGTGCCTTAGCTACTGTGAGTAATGCTGCAATGAACATAGAGGTACATGTATGTGAACAAATACATGTTTTAAAATTTGTCATTTATATACCCAGAAGACATTTTGCTGGGTAATACGGTAGCTCTATTCTTAATTTTTTGAGGACCCTCCATACTCTTTTTCATAGTGGCTGAAACAATTTTCATTCCCACCAGCACTTGTTATTTCTTGTCTTATTGATAATAGCTATTCTGACAGGTGTGAGGTAATACCTTATTGTGGTTTTGATTTGCATTTTCCTTACAACTAGTGAAGTCGAGCATCTTTTAATATATCTGTTGGACATTTGTGTGTCTTCTTGGGAAAAGTGTGTCTTCAGGACCTCTGCTCATTTTTAAAATTGGATTGGGTTTTTGTCTTTGGGTTGTGTGAGTTCTTTATATAATTTGGATATTAGCTAGCTGTTAATAGGAGGTATTGGCAAATATTTTCTTCCATTCAGTTGGTTGCCTTTTTGTTTTGTTGGTTTCTTTTGCAGAAGCTTTTTAGTTTGAAATAGTTCCATTCATTTATTTCTGCTTTTACTTCCTTGCTTTTGGTATCAAATTTATACAATCCTCTGTGAGACCAAGATCTATAAATTTAACAGCTGTGTTTTCTTCTATGTATGTTATTGTTTCAGGTCTTATATTTAGGTGTTTGATTCATTTTGAGTTAATTTTTGTGTTTGAAGTCAAACAGCAATTTAGTTTCAATCTTTTGGATGTGGCTTTCTAATTTTCCCAGCACCATTTATTGAAGAGGCTTTCTTTTCTCCATTGTTTGTTTTTGGCACCTTTGACAAAAATTAGCTGCCCATAAATATGTGAGTTGATTTCTGAGCTCTCAGTTTTGTTCCACTGGTCTGTGTTTTTCTGCCAACATAATACTGTTCTGATTATTGTAACTTTGTAGTGTAATTTGAAGTCAGGGAGTCTGATGGCACCCCTCAGGATTAGTTTGGCTGTTGTGTGTTTTGTGGTTCCATACAGATTTGATGATATTTTTGTTCTATATCTTTGAAAAATACCATTGGGATTTTGATGAGGAATGCTTAAATCTGTAGATTGTAGGTAATAAGGCAATTTAAGCAATGTTAGCTCTTTCCAGTCCTTGACACAGAATATCTTCCCATTTCTTTGTGTCTTCTTTGATTTTTTCAATGTGTTGTAGTTTTTCAGTATATAGGTCCTTTACCATCTTTGTTTGGTTTATTCCTAGGCATTTTATTCTTTTGTTAAAGTACAAATGAGATTTTTTTTTTTGTTACAAGTGTAAGTGAGCCTCTTTGCATCCATTTTCTTTGGAACTCTGTGCTTCCTGGACTTACATGCCTATTCCCCTCACCAAATTAGGGAAGTTTTCTTACATTATTTCTTCAAATAGATTTACAATTTCTTGTTGTTTCTCTTTTCCTCTGGCACCCCAATGATGCAAATGTTGGACCTCTTGAAGTTGTCCCAGAGGCTGCTTATACTATCTATTTGGGGGGATTCTTTTTTCTTCTTATTGTTTTGATTAGTTGTTTTTTTCTTCCTTTTGTTCCAAATCATTGATTTAATTCTCAGCTTCATCCACTCTAATGTTGTTTCCCTGTAAATTGTTCTTTATTTTAATTAGTGTATTGTTCATTTCTGACTGGATCTTTTTTATGCTGTTGAGGTCCTCACTAAGTTCCTTGAGCATCCTTATAACCAGCGTTTTGAACTCTGCATATGATAGATTGCTTATCTCCATTTTGTTTAGTTCTTTTCCTGGAGTTTTGATCTGTTGTTTCATTTGGGCCATGTTTGTCTTCTCCTTTTGGCAGCCTCCCTGTGTTTGTTTCTATGCATCAGGTAGAGCTGCTTAGACTCTGTATCTTGGTAGCATGGCCTAAAGTGGTAGGTGTCCTATAGAGTCCAATTGCTCAGCCTCCCCATAACTCAAGCTGGGTACTCGAGGTACACTCTTCTTGTAGGCTGAGTATGCCCACCTCTTGTAGTTGAGCCTTGATGGCTGTTGGCAGATCAATGGGAGGGATTTACCCAGGCCACTCAGCTTGCAAGGATTGGCTATGACCACTTAACCACCAACCTCCACCCTCCATGGAGGATCAGCTGTGCAGGGGCAGGATGGTGGTGCTCTGGTATGGTCTGTAGTGTCCACTGGGAGGGCAGGCTCCTGGGGTTCCCTGGGTGGCGCAGGCCAAGGTCAGCCCTCACCTGTATTTTGCCCAGGACTGCCCTGCCTGACCTGTAAAGCAATCTGAGATGTGCTGGTCTTGGAGATTGCCAGGTGAAGCCGAACTGTTAATCTAGGCTGGCTGCTGCTAGTGCTAAGCCTGGGCTGAGGCCCCTCTGTTGCTTGTTTGAAAGGATTTAGGGAGTTGTGCAGTAGGAGCCAAAACCAGCCATTGATATGGAAAAGCAGTTTGAGTGGGCTGAGTCTCTGAGGATCTTTGAGACCTGTGACAGAGTGTTAGCCAGGTTGATGGAGTCTCAGATTTGGCACCAGCCTTCGCGGGGTTGGTCTTGGAAAAGGAACAATGGCCTTTGCTCACCCTGATGCCAGACACTGTAGCCTTTCTCAGTATGTCACTGGTGCCCTTCAAGCTGCTACCCTGGCGCTGGAGCTCAGAAAGAGTGAGTCTGAGTAGGTGCGTCTGTGTGTGGGTTCTTTAAGAGGAATTGCTTGGGGGCTCAGCAGTTTCTTCTACTGACTCAATCCCCGCTGTTTTTTGTAGCCAGCGGTTGAGGTGACTTATCTTTCTGACACTGGAACCCTGGGCGGGGGGGCCTGGTGTGGGGCTGGGACTTCTTGCTCCTGAATTTCATCCCTTCCTCCCAAATTTTTATCCACTACACATGGGTGTGGGACCAGCCCGTTCAGCGTCTATGCCTCTCCTACAGTCTGGATGGATGTGATTTCTCTAATTGTGTAGTTGACAGACTCCCATTCAACTCAATTTCTGATGGTTCTGAGTGATGGTTGTTCTATATTTTAGTTGTAATTTTGATGTGGTTGTGCGAAGAGGTGAGCAGTGTCTGCCTATGCCACTATCCTGACCAGAAGTCATTTTTTTTTTTTTTTTACTACAGCTCTCTTCTTCCACCTGAGTCATTGCTAGATTTCTATCTTTTATGTCATTGTCTTTCCTTCATCTGGTCTGCTGTGTTTCCTAAGCTTGCTAGTTCACTCTCCACCTCGTTCATTGAGTTCTTTACCTCCAGAATTTCTGTTCAGTTCTTTTTTTTGTAGTTTTAATCTTTTTGGTGAAGTCCTCCTTTTGTTTGTTGAATTTATTTCTGAGCTCATTGAATCTCATTGAGTTATTTCAGAACTGCAATCTTGAATTCTCTGTCATCAATCACAGTCCTTTGTGTTTTTCAATTTGTTTTCTGGAGATATATTTTTTTTCTGAAGTCCCTTGTTACATTTGTTATTAATTGTGCTTGAGGGATTATGTCTCTGCCTGGGCATCTGAGGGGATGCAAACTTGTTTTAAGACTATGACACCTTAGTGTTGAGCAGGTTGACAATGTAGAAGGCTTTTTTTTTGCTTTTCAGTAGGTGATGCTGAAGCACAAATTTTCATTTCCTTTCAACTGCACTGTTGGGAATTCTGGTATTTTAGTAGGGTGGTGTCACCTCAGTTGTGGAAAATGTACCGTATTCCCCAAGGAGGTGGGCTTCCACTTATGACCTGGTCACCTCTGTCTTCAGGCACCACTTAATGCGGATTGGAAGTGGTAGGCTATGGGTTTCTTGTGTGTTCCTGGTGTTGTCGTCCTGTAGCCAGAAGCTGCCAGGAGAGCTGCTGTGTCTGAGTTGACCCTGCTGCCTCCACCAGGTTTTGCCATGATGGGTTGTGGAGGTGTTGGCAGGGGGCTGTGGGCTCACACTTCTGCAGCTCTGTTCTCTCCAGTGGGTTTGGCATCAATGAATAAAGACCACTTGACTGGGATTTTTTTTTCTTTTTTCAGTTCTTTTGCAACTTGCCAGTTGAGGATTTTACTGCCAATAGGCCACAGGGGGATAGAGTGGGTGGTTTCCCAGGTCTGTAGATTCTTTGTTCAGTGCTAGTGGGCTGTGGAATGCTGTGACCCTTTGCACTGCTGCTCCTCCCGTGACCCTGGGCCCAGCATCAGTGTAGGCAAGCCACCCAGGCCCAGTTGCCCTCTCTAACCCTCTGGTTTGCCTAGTGGGGGTTGCTCCTCAGCCCTTCCCTAGTATAGTATCTTTGGGGCTGTGGAGAGTGCTCAACTGCAGGTGATTGCAGTCTGTCTCCTCCCTTCGCTGTTTGCTCAGACACACTTACCTTGGCTGTCTCAATGTCGGATGTTTCAGATGTTGTTTCTGTGCTGAGCAAAGAATCCTTTGTTGAATTATAGCTATTAAACTTGTTGCAACTTCAAAGGGGAGAGACCTTTATTCACTTGAGTTAAAGATCTTAGATTTCTCACACCTCCATGCTGCTGACGTCACTCCCTACAAGTGTTTTTTTAAAGTCCTGGATTTTGTTTCTTTTTAAGTTGTCTAAGTGTGCAGGTGTGATATTTTTAGTTGTAGCTTTCAGAAAATACAGAATTTTATTTGTTTGCTTTTACATTTCTTCCCTGGCTGCTCTTTGGCAGTGCTTTTTTGCTGACCCCTCTTCTTTTCTGTAGAAATATGAGTGTCCTAGGGTCTACACTTGCTGCTTTGATAAACTTATTTGGCCCAGGGATGGAAATACTATTCATTTGCCAAAATATTTATTGCCACCCAGTCAGTGTTTCCAGAGTCCAAACTTGAATGTTGGGCACATTCAGATATTTCACGGACAGAGCAAACTATACATGTCTAAAGTCGAACACATGATATTTACCACCAACCCCATTACCTCTTACCCCCAAGACCCACTAAATTTTAATTATGAGAATTAAATAAATAAATCAGTTTCTCAGTCACACTAGTCACATTTCAAGTGCTAAACGTAGCTAGTGGCTACCATGTTATGGGTGGTAGGTGAAATGATGAACAGTCTCAAAAAGGTACAAAGTCCCAATTATAAAATAAGTCTTGGGGATATAATATAAAGCATGGTTACTGTAGTAGCAATACCATATTGTATATTTAAAAGTTGTTAAGATAGAGTTTTTCTTTGAGAGGTGCAGCATCTTTAATACAGGTTGCCTTCACCCAGAGGTGAGAGAGCAGGAGGCAGGATTTGGCCCCCATTCCCATCCCTATGCCCCAAGGGTAAAAAAGAACCCCATCTTTCTCATTAATCCTGCTCAGTTCCCAGGGGCTATACCTCCCTCTGGTAAGGTCACAGACCCCAGGAGCCTGGCCCGTGACTGAGAAAATAACTACCTAATTTTTTCAGAGTGTAAGACATACCTAGGTTTTAGAGGAGGAAAATAGGGGAAAATTTTTTGAAGGAAAAATGTGCTAAAATATTTAATAAGATAAATAACATAGGCCACTGCCCACCCCCCAGCCAGGTAAGCTACAGTTGAACTATAAGATGCACCCCTTGTTTCCTCCCAAATTGGGCTGAAAGTGCATCTTAACTTATACTTGGTATATAGTCTGAAAAATATGATATTTTCTTTGGGGGAGTGGGCAGGTATCTCATCTTAGAATTTCTGGAATTGCTTCTTGGTGCCACCAGCCTTGGTGACTGTGAGCACGTTGAAGTGCACGGTCTTGCTCAGGGGCCGGCACTCGCCCACTCTGACAGTGTCACCGATCTGGACATCTCTGAAGTGGGGCAGGTGCACTGACATGTTCTCGTGGTGCTTCTCAAAGCAGTTTGACTTTCGGATGTAGTGGAGGTAGCCTCGGCGGATGACAGTAGCCCTCTGCATTTTCATCTTAGTCACCACCCCAGAGTAGATGCACCCTCAGATGAAGACATTACCAGTAAAGGGGCGTTTCTTGTCAGTATAGGTGACCTCGATGACCTCCCTGTGTGTCTTGAAACCCAGACTGGTGTTCTTGTAGTATTATAGTAGCTTCTCTGCCAGTTTCTCCAAGCAGGACCCTCTTCTTATTTTGAAAGGTGGTGGGCTGCTTAGACACGCACAGTCTGAATATCCACCATCTTCATGGCCTCTTGCAAAAAAGAAGCAAGAAAAGAGGTCTTAAAAGTTCTCATGACAAGAAAAGAAATTGGAACCATGTGATGATGGATGTTAATCAGGACTTATGTGGAGATCATTTCACAATATATACAAATGTCAAATCATGTTGCTCTCCTGAAACTGGTATAATGTTATATGTCAATTGTATCTTAATGTGTTTTTTAAAGATTTTGTTTGTTTATTTTAAGAGCTAGGGGAAGGGTAGGAGGAAGAGAGGGAGAGAAACATTGATGTGAGAAATATTGATTGGTTGCCTCTTGCATGTGCCCCATCTGGGGGCTGGGCCCACAACCCAGGCATGTGCCCTGACTGGGAATCAAACCAGTGACCTTTTTGCTTCATGGGACAATTCCCAACCATGTCACACTAGTCAGGGCAATTAAAAAAAAAGAATCTCTCTGCTATAGAATTTGCTGATTTATTGTTAATTTTTATTCTGTCACATGCAAGAATATTGACTTCAGAAAGGCAGAGGTGGTTTTTTTTTTCATTTTTATTTACTGATAGAAAACTTGCCTAGAACAGTGCTTGGCACATAGTAGGTGATCAATAAAGACATGGTAAATTGGACGGCATTACCATTGTATTTAAAATAATTGGGCAGCCCAAGTCAAGCTGACATGAGGTACAGAGGCCAGTCTCCTTGCTTCACGGAGCACCAACTCCATGGCACAACTCATGCCCCAGTGCTCAGGGGGATCAGCCTGACCCTGGTCTCCAGCCCAGACACATCCTTGTTTAGCGTGCCCCACTGCCTCCTCCTTTCCTCACTAGTTTTCCCTGAGAGCACTTCCCCAACATGTCACATGGACAGGGCTGTTTCTGGGGACCCCAACCTGGGACAGGCTTCTCTCGGGGGCAGCGGAGAAGTGGCCACAGCCCTGGTGTTCATGACACAACGTGTCTTGAGACCCTCCCTGCCCCAGCCAGCAGCCGAGGAAGCCAGAGGTCAGCTGAACTGCAACCAGAAAGTTGGTGGGATGCCCTGGCTGGTGTGGCTCAGCGGATTGAGTGCTGACCTGTGTACCCAAAGGTTGCCAGTTTGATTCCCAGTCAGGGCACATGGCTTGGTTGTAGGCTGGGTCTCCAGTTGGGAACGTGTGAGAGGCGACTGATTGTTGTCTCTCTCACACATTGATGTTTCTCTCCCTCTCTTTCTTCCTTACCTTCTCTCCAAAAATAAATAAATAAACAAATAAAATGATAAAATAATAGAATTTCTGTTTTAATTTACAAAATAAATTATTATTATAGTAAAAATATTTGCATCTAACATTGTTTCAGTGCTTAGACTCACACTACGGATTTCATGTATTTCATGTGGCTTACATCACTGAATTCTTATTATAGCTACATTTGTGTGTGTGTGTGTAATTCCCATCTCATAGATCAGGGGGTGGGAGTGGAGAAGGCTGAGCGGCCTGACCAAGGACATAAACCAGCTTAGTGGTAGAGCCAGATTTTGGACCTGGTGCATCTGACCATTAGAGCCTAGCAAGTTATTCTGCTTTCTGAGTTTTTGGTTAGCTTTGCATTTCAGGTTAAATCTGTCCTTCTGCTCACCTGCTCATGGGGGGGTTAAAGGTAATGATATTTTTTTTTTACAAAAAAAGAAATTTTATGCTTAATTCTTAGTTGTCTTGGCAAATATGGTGACATAAGGATCAAGTTTTATTTAAAACCTTTATTCATTTAAGTTTAGAGCTTAGATTTCAGTAACTTAAAAAATTATCCAAAAATACTGAATTGAAATACATTCTTAGAATTGCAGTTTGATAGTCGTAAAAGAAGAGACCACCTGCTACTTTTGGACTGTTCTCATTCTACCTTGTATTGTGTGGGTTTACTCTCTTGGGTGTTTACTTGCACTTGCAGTTTCTGAGTAGAGAGAGTGAGTGTGAAATAAAATTACTTTCTGGAAACTAAGGCACAAGTGAGCAACGAAAACTCATTTTATTTTCCCCAGGTTTGCTGTTGTTAAGGTGATAGTGTTGCCTAGGATTTAATTATTTTAAGAAGCCAGGATAGAGGTGATGATAATAACAAATCCTTAACAACTGTTTCTTGTGTGCCAGGCGCTCTGCTTAAACCTTTAGGTGCATTATTTCATTTACTCTTAAAAGAAATTTCTTGAGGTAGGTACTGTTTACAGTTAAAAACAAACAAAAAAACAATAAGTGCCTGAGAGGGAGTATGAACATGCCTGCCTACCCCTATCTCCATAAAGAACCTACAGATCATTGAATGATGTAGCTGAAATAAGAGATATTGATACATTTTTATTTGCCTTTTACACTCTTTCCAAGTCTTTTACATTATGTGTTAGATTGAGGGACTTTCATGAATGCCTTCTACATTAAGCCGAGAGCAGTGCTTTTTCAATCTACATTGTACTTTGGAATCACTTGGAAACTAACCAGGAAAATGAGGACAGACTCATAGATGGAGAGCAGGATGACAGCTAGTGGGGAGATTACGGGGTGGAGGGATTGAGGAAAAAGGACTCATGGACATGGACAACAGTGTGGGGATTGCCAGGGGGGGAATATAGGGTGATAAATGGTAATGGAAAAAAATGCAATATGATTAAATTACAAAAAAAGAAAGAAAGAAATATGATTGTCTGAGTCCTTCCTGGACATTAGGATTTTAAAAAGTTCTTTTGTAATTTCAGTCTAACGAGTTGGAAACCCGTGGTTTCCACACTTTCTTGCACGTCGGAATCTCCAAGGAGCTTAAAAAACCGATGCCTGTGCTCCTCCCCAGAAATGGTGATTTAATCCTTCTGCTCTGCAGCCTGGCGTCTGGAAGGTTTAAGATTCCCAGGTGATTCCAATATGCAGACAGGTTTGTGGACCTGTAGTTTATGCAGTGTTTTCAACCTTGGCTGCATGTTGGAATCACCTGAGGAAAATTTAAAGCTCTCATACCCCAGGTTTCACCCACTCCAATTAAACAGAATCTGGCCGTGTGCCTTGGTGGCAGGAGTTTTTGACACTCTCAAGGTGATTCCAGTATGAAACCAAAGGTGAGAGCTGCAGGTTTCTTCTTTTTCTCTCTTCTTTACATTTGGATCAAGTATGTTTAGTTTCTCAATTCAGAACACTGCTTTACAAATGAAGGGGGAAGTGAGTGAATGGTTTAGACAAGGCTTTTTATTATGTGGATACACAGGGTGTAGGTATGTAAATCCCCCCAACTGGGAATTATCTTCTGGAGGCAGCCCCCCTGTAGTACAGGCTTCCCCCACTAGGTGAGTGTTCTAGGAACCCATCTGTACCAGTGTACCAGCTGGCATTGTTGTGATAGACTGTGTTCAGCTACAGGGAATTTTTTTTTGAAGACTTGTTTAATGCTTTTGCCCATTTCATGATAGGTGATTTTTGAGCGCACCTGCCCATACCTCACTGAGTTTTCAGCAGTTTTTGACCAAAAATGGCACGACCCCTATGTCCCACCCTCCGTGTTCACCCAATATTGCCCCAGTCGACTTTCTTTTTGTTTCCCTGGATGAAAAAAGTTCTTAAAGGGAAATGTGTTGCTGATGTGAAAGAGGTGAAACAAAAAACAGCAGAAGCACTAAAAGGCATCAAACTTGACAAACTCAGAAACTGTTTTGAGCAGTGAAAAAATGTCTCAATAGGTGTATTGCATCAAGGGGAGAGTACTTTGAAGGTAACTGAAGTTTAAACATGTAAGAATAAATACACAATTTTTAAAATAAAGTCTGGGTTTTTTGGGGGTCTGCCCTCATATATTGAGTTTATTTACTTAGACCAACATGAAAGAATGCAGAGCTAAGCAAATTGTGTTTCAAATTATTAGCAAATAAAGTGAGTTTTGCCTGCTTGTATTGATGCAGTGTAATTAGTACTAAAAGCAAGAATGCTGACTGGTTTTTCTATTTGAGTAATTCTAGATTTGTTTTCCCCTCTGGCCCTCTGGCTGGTATCAAATATAAATGTGCCCTCTAAAATCAAGGAACCGTTAGAAGAATGTAAAAATTTTAATTAAGAAAAGTAAAAGGAGTTATCCTCTATCCATGCCTTATTGAGCTTGATTGTTTTCACTGTGTTTCCAGGAGTGCCAGGTGTCAAAGAAGAGCGCTTTAAAGAAGGAATGACAGTAAAGCACTGTGCATTGTCCCTTGTGGGAGAACCCATCATGTACCCAGAAATTAACAGGTTTTTGAAGCTACTCCACGAGTGCAAAATCTCCAGTTTCCTGGTTACGAACGCACAATTCCCTGTGGAAATCAGGTGAGTGGTCCAGTTTATGAAGATATGCTGCTTGAATCTGTGGACAGACACTTGGGTTGTTTCCATGTCTTGGCTGTTGTGACTAATGCTGCATTCTCTTGAAGATGCTGATTTCATTTCCTTCAGGTAAACACACCAGAAGTGGGATTGCTGTGTCATATGGTAGTTCTATTTTTAATTTTTTGAGGATTTTGTAGATTTTGGATTTGATTTGCAGGTAGTTTTTCCATTCTGTAGGTTTTCTTTTTGTTTTGTCAATCGTTTCTTTTGCTGTGCAGAGGTTTTTTAGTTTGATGTAGTCCCATTTGTTTTTTGCTTTTGTTGCATGTACTTTTTGTGTCATGTCCAAAAAATTGTGGCCAAGACCAAAATGTCGAGGAGCTTTTCCCTATGCTTTCTTCTAGGAGTTTTACAGTTTCAGGTCTTATATTTAAGTTTTTAATTCATTTTGAGTTAATTTTGGTGAGTGGTGTAATATAGGGGTCTGATTTCATTTTTTACATGTGAATATTCAGTTGTCCCAGCATCATTTATGGAAGAGACTGCTGTCCTTTCCACACTGAGAATTCTTCCCTCCCTTGTCAAATATGAGTTGACCATATATGTATGGGCTTATTTTTTGGACTGCTGATTTTGTTCCATTGACATATATAAATATTTTTAAAATGACAGTACCTTACTATTGTATTTTGAATACTATAACTTTGTACTATAGTTTGAAATCAGAAAGTATGATACATCCAGCTTTGTTCTTTCTCAGGATTGCTTTGGCTATTCAGCATCTTTTACAGTTCCATAAGAATTTTAAGATTCTTCTATTTCTCTAACAAGTGCCATTGGAATCTTGATAGGGATTGAATTGAATCTATGGATGATGACTTGGGGTATAATGGATATTTTAATAATTTTCCTGATCTATGAATATGGGATATCTTTCTGTTTGTGTCTTCGATTTCTTTCATCAATGTTGAAAAGTTCTTGAAACTAAAATAATGATACACTTTCCAAGGCCCCATCCTTGGAGGCTGATTGAGTCTTGAGAAAGGCCTAAGGACTTATATTTCCATTTGCTTTTCCTGCGGATAGTCCTGGCCACACTTAGAGGAATACTGATGTAAGGCTTGATGAAATACTGTTCTTGAGTTTCTGTGACAAGAGGCCCAGGTTGCACTGCCTGCAAACTGGCCACTTTGGTGGAGGCATTGCGTCACCAGGCTAGGAGAACAGGCTTTGGGGTCATTTCTTGGCTTGAATCTCATTGTTGAGATTATTAAGTATAAGATTGTTCATGTATGTCATTATGGATCCTTGAACAAGTTCCTTAACCTCTTTGAAGCTCGGTTTTATCATCTCTAAAAAGGGCATATGTAGCAACTACCTTGTTTTATTATGAGGATTCAGTGATCTGAACAAGAAAGGTGAAACATAGCGCAGCGCACTCAGTACATGACGCGCACTCAGTAAATGGTAAATAGTTTTCTCCTCCTCCTTCATTCTCCTTCACTTTTCCTCCTAAATTATTTGGCCTGTGTGACAGCCCCAGATTATCTCAGTTTCTGGTTCTAATTGTATTGGAAGTTTGGGCCACTTCGGTTATTTATTTATTTATTTAGTCCAATAGGATCTTCAGACTTACTATTTAATCTACTTGATTTCTTACAAACATAAATCCCTCTCCCCTTTTGCCTTTCAGTAGAGATTAGTAGGCCTATGTCCTTACAGAAAGGAAAAAAGTGAGAGGGATTTTATGTTCATTTGCAATGCATTTCCATATATAATCATTTTCAACTTGGATTTAAAATTAGCAGGATAAAGGGGCATCACAATAGTCATATCAGAGTTCTCTGGGCTTTTTCACTGGGTGTTTAGCTTAGATTGTTTACTCCTTCATGGCATAGTCCTTTTCATTTGTTCTCAGCCACAGTGAGAGGTTCTCAGGCACAGGAAGTGTTGTGATGCTTTGCAGGATAAAACATTGTCTTGCTTTGGGGGAACTGAAATGATGCTATCTCTGTACAGGATAGACAAATGACCAATGGGCCGCTAATTGCCTGTCCTGGGGAATAGAGGCCCATACCAGGAAGACATTAGATCCTTGAGCTCAGAAAATGTCTCCAAGGTTCTTTACTGCTGTTGAATGAGCCCTATAATTCCTTGGGGCGTTTCCCCTTCTCCATTCTTTTTCTGTTCCCTGCAAGAGATCAGTAGACTACTTAATTATAGCACCTCAGGCATTTAATATTGACAAAAATTTCTTATTGGCTTCCTTTTTTGCAAATGATGGAGGTTTGTAAAATGACCATGGCCTTTGGATTTACTGTTCATAATCTTAAGTAGTTACAGAGGCATAGTGAGAAGGTCAGGCCAGTTCCCATTTTCCATCCAGCAGCTTTATGACAAAGTCCTGTAAGTGTCCAATGGTGATAGCCAGTAGTATCCGTTAAGGCAATCTTTATTTTAATTTTTTGTGGAACATAAAGTCCTGTTAAGGTATCAAAGCTTATTTGTTGTTAAAGAAGCTCCCAGCACAATAGTGAAAAGGCAGAATGCTGCCATTACAGTCTGCTGTGGTTTTCCATTTTTAGGAATTGATGTCCTTTGCTCAGAGGTGACACATTGCTGAACTTCTAAGGGTTCCCTTTGTATCTCAGAGTCAGAGAGGGATTAAAGCAATGAAGAGTCTGACAGTATTTCATCATGTCTTTCTTAACTGTGGTCAGAGCTTCTGTACTTTTAATAACTTTGGTTTTAGACCCTTAGGATTTTTCCATATGTCACTAAGACAGATCATTACAATAATTTGTTTGCCCTACATGCCATTAAAAGTTCTGCCATCTAAAGTCAACGTTATCAACTAAAAAGTAGCTTTCAGTGTCTGCCTATATGACTGGATAAAAAGAATAAATGTGGTGCCTGTCCTTTAAGATCTTACACTCAAAGATTGATAAGACTGATACTGACAGACATAAAAATAAAAAGCCCATAAACCATTTTGATGGTGAATTTTTTGGCATGTGAGTTACATCTCAGTTTTTAAAAATACATAGACTTTGAAACAAAAAATATTCATAAATAAAATTCTAGGGGTAAATAAAAATAGTGAAATAGTTAAAGAAAATTAATAGTGGGAGGATTTGGTTAGAGGATATTAAGGGGGAATTTCCTTCTTTCTACATCTAAATGTATTGAAAAGAATGAATTATGAGACCCATTTGAAGGGAGAACAGAGAGGCTTTGGGAAAAGTACAATCTGGGCTTAAAACTGGCAAGAAATCTAGTAGATAAGAATGACATTATGAAATGAGTCAGTGAATTTGAGAGAAGTGGAAAATGAGTGGTGTTCTTCATGGAAACTGATTAAGAAGGCAAAGAAAAATAAGAAGCTGCAACATGCATTTTTCTTCTGGGTTGTGGTCCTTTGTAAGTGCTGGGTTGCTGCTGTTCAGCTCTGCATTGCCTAAAGCTTGTTGAATAGAGCATTGTTTGCCCACCAGGCTTGGCTTTGAGCCCACTCTGCTCTCAGAGGCATAGGTGAGGCACTGACTGGTGTGGCTTTGTGCCCTTCAAAGAAGGCTTGTGCTTTCTGGGTTGAAGTTGCCTTAGAAAATGTCCATCAGTGAATTGATGATGGGAGGTGGCCCATCAGCAGAGACCCCACCCGGTTGTGAAATTTCAGCTGTGTAAGTCTTGAGTGGCAGCATTTATGGGGAAACTTAGGTCTGAGACCTCCCCCCACCCCAGTTGTGCTGGACTGATGGTGCCAGACCTGAAGCTAGATCTTGTTTATTATTTTCCACTAACACCTAGTGTTTGTTTGAAGAGGGAGCAATTTTGAGTAATTATTAGGGATGGTGCTTGGTCGTTTTTTTAAAATAGTCAGCTGAGACCCCACTGTCACATCATTAAAATCACTGTGTCAGCCTTCTGGAAGAAGCAGAAGCCCCTAGACCCAGTGAAATGTTTAATCACCAACCTGTTACAGATTGTAAGTTTTATATCATGAAAAACCTGAAATGGGCATAATATTATTTTTTTATTATTGTGATTATTTTCAATTTTAAATCACCAAGGAATCTCACACCAGTCACCCAGCTATATGTCAGTGTGGACGCTAGCACCAGAGACAGCCTGAAGAAAATTGACCGCCCACTCTTCAAGGATTTCTGGCAAAGATTTCTCGACAGTTTAAAAGCCTTGGCAGCAAAGGTAAGAATTATGACGTCTTTAAAAGAAAATAACACGAAGCAGAAGGCCCCCCCTTTGTTTAAAAAAATAAGACTAAATAAAATCTTTAATTTTTATTGTTTAATAAATATTTGTTGAGTTCTTTTTAAATTTGTAGCTCTCTGCCACTGTGTATAGCCATTACAGTATGCTATTTTGCATTTTTAGTAATTGATGTCCTTTCCATGTATATATTCCTTCATGTATTTGGGGAGAGAGTAGCAGTTCATAACAACCCTAGAAGAGGTGTCAGTGTATAGTATATGTTTAAATAAGAAGTTAATTTTCCTGAATTTCTAGAACCAAATTTCCTACATGATAAGGAACTCAACCTCAGAAAGTCCAAATCTGATGTCTTTTCCTGCAGACATTTGGCTCATATGTGTTCTCTTATGGCATACTTACTTTCCTATTCTTTTAGACCGACAGTACCTTTGTGGTTCTTCTTTTCCGTTAACCTCACATCTCAGTAGTTGGTCTTTTGCTAGGTCTACGTCTCTTCTTTTGTAGCCATTCCCCCTTTTCTGTTCTCTTTGGTTCTGCCTTCCAGTTCTTCACCCTGTATCTAGATCTGACTGAAAATGAGAATCAGTACAGGAGCTTAAAGTATTATTTCCTATTTCTACAGGGATTTGAAAATCTGCATTTGAAACAGCCCAGGTGACTTGAGTGGCACTAGTTATGGAAGTCACTGAGCCAGCAAACCTGCCTTTCTCTGTTTTGCCGGGAATTAAGGCTGGCATTTCTTACCTCTGGCCCTAGTGCACATTTCCAGTCACTGCTCAGGATATTCCCTTCGAATGCTGGACTACCCTGCCTGTGTTGCCATTTCTGCAAATGTGCCCAGCACTTCTTCTGAGTCTTTTGTTACCTCTTCGGAGCCTAGAATGTCATTTCCTTCCATGTCTGCAACTTGTAGAAATTCTATGCAACCTTCCAGGCTCAGCTTCATTACTACCTCTACCTTGAAGCCTTTCCCAGTTGCAATTAGCTGCCCTTTTCTCTTTTGCTAAGTTTTATAATGGTAAAAAAGACTTTATTTCTTCTGTTTTATCCTAGCTTCTTTCCCCAGCCAGATTCCTTACTCATGTCTGAGTTCCACATGATGTCTAGAACAGCACATTTTATGGTATTTGATAAATGTTTTTTTTTTTTTTAAGTGAATGAATTTGTGGAAACTCACCAGAGCTGATGAAATTTTTAAAAAATTTTATCCTGGAGAACTTAAATCAATGCCACTTTTGGCCAGTTAGCACCAACATTATATAAGAATACAAAATAGGCATTACTTTGGTTTCTGATCTGTCTTAGGTTATATATAAAGCTGGTAGGTTCAGTGCTTCTTGGATTTCTAAAATCTCCTTGTTTCTGGACTTCACCTTCAGCCCTATTCCTTTCACTTGTTGCTGAGACAGCAAGTAGATACATGGTGTAAAATCAGAATGGATTTAGATGGGAATAAATAGTGGGAGCAGGAATATCAGAAATATCTGAGACTGTTACCTGACTGTACTCTGAGTCAGTATGGAAGGTGAGAAGTGTGCATTAGCAGAATGGCTTAATAGCTTGCCTTTTCTCTTTTGGCCAAATTTTCCACAAAGTGAATTATCTTGAGGTTACAAGGCTTTGCATGTTCATTTCTATTGTAAGTACTATGGGTTGACTCACTGATAGTAATGCAGAATTTAAAAGTTCTGTAGTAGTTTCTAACCTGTGAGCTTATTACACATGATATCATTATTGTGCCCATGTAACTTGGGCTATTTAAACCATCTGCCTGCAGCCTTGGCTGGTGTGGCTCAGTTGGTTGGAGCTTTGTCCCATACACCAAAAGGTTAGGGGTTCGATTCCTGGTCTGGGCACACATGTAGGCTGTGGGTTCAATCCCCAGTGCAGGCACATATGGGGGGAACCAACTGATGTTTCTTTCTCACATTGATGTTTCTCTCTTTTCCATCCTTTCTCTTTAAAATCAATAAACATTAAAAAAAAAAGCAAAAACCCTATCTGCCTACAGATTAGGGCAAGTGCTTTTTAAACATTTTGTAGCAATTAGAGTTTATGTTTCTCATTCTTTAAAATTTTTTAAAGATTTTATTTATTGATTTTTAGACTGAAGGGAAGGAAGAGAGGGAGAGAAACATCAACTGGTTGCTTCTTGCACACCCCCAACTGGGAAACTGGCCCTCAAACCAGGCATATGCCCCGACTGGGAATGGAACTGGCAATTTCTTGGTTTGCGGGATGATGCCCAAGCCACTGAGTCATGCCAGTCAGGCTTGCTTTCTTTTTTTTTTTTTTTTAAGATTTTGTTTATTATTTATTATTAGAGAGAGGGGAAGAGAGGGAGAAAGAGAGGGAGAGGTATGTTTCTCATTTGTGTACTGTTTATGTTGTCATTTAAGAATGACTTGTGGCAGCAAGTTGCTGTTTAAATAAAAAGTTTTCTTGAAATTAACTCAAGCTATGTTATTTCCTTTTGAATATTTGAATATTTGATATTGTTGGTATTTTTGAGTGTTTTTTAACATTCAAATGTATATGTTGTGTAACTATATTTGCTCTGATCAAACATGTTATTAATATAATCTGATATCATTTGAGTATTTAAATAAAAGCTTTAAAATAAAAGTGCTCTTTCAGATATTTAATTAGAACAGATATTTTAATTAGAACATCTATACTGTTTTGTTACTTGTTTAGTCTTTTAGTGTAGTTGAGCAAGAAAAGGCATTTGAGATAATTTCTTGAACTTTAGAAACAAAGAATTTTAATTTGTCTCAAGAGTTGCAGCTTATTTGTGAGCTAGTGCAACCCGAAGTAGGAAAAGGTAGCATATTTTGTTTTTTTACTCTTGGAAAATGATGTTTATTTTTCCAGATATTTATCCTTTGTCAAAACATTTCTTTTCAAATACGAGGCAAGAAATATATTGGTACTTGAGTATGTGGGGCTAAAAAGCAATTCCTTCTAGATAACAGCAAAAAATATGTGTTAGCTTCAGTTTCCATCTAGGATAGCTATTTGTCATACAGTTCTGTTTTTGAAAAAGAGAAATCCTTATTGTACAAGACAATACTACTGACCTTTGGCAGTAGACTTTCATCAGCAGTGTGACTAGGTGTGTGCTGTTGGCACAGTATTGGGCCAAACTCAAGATCTAGTAGGGAATTGAAGTAATTAATCCTTATCAATGTTTAAGCAATAACATTGATATTCTTGAAACTCCATTTTTGAAAATAAAAAGACATGAATAATTCCCTGCATTTTATATTCTTGGTTATCAAAACTGACCATGAGACCTCTTCCTACAGATGTGAGCATGCTCTGACCTGGCAGTTTTGGAGTAGTGTGCCATTCTTAAGAAGGGCTTATTGTACATTAATGAGACAGTTCTATTAAATAGACCAGTGTGTCCATATAGCCCCCAATTTTCATATTAAAAAACAAACATTGATTATTAGACCTTCTTATCTCTGATTATAAAAATATTACATGTTGATTATATAAACTTTGAGGAAGTAGATATATAAAGGACCAAGGAAAGAAATTACCTATAATTCAAGGACCTTGAGACATTTTGAAGTACTTAATCTTTTGGGGGGTGCTGAAGGGGTCTGCTTTTTTATATGATTCAATTTTATATGGTTTTTGTTCTTGTTAATGTTGGGTTGTAAGCATTTTTCCACGGTATTGAAATTTCTCCGTGACCTTCACAGTATGAACACTTAGTCTTTCCTCTTACTCAGTGTGAGATAGTACATGTGTTATGACCCTGGTTCCTGACACAGAGCAGCCAAGACCCTTACAAATTCCTAAGTGATAAGAGCACTAGGAGCATCTTTTGTCTCCGTGAGATAGCTGTGGGTGGGCTCCTGCATGTCTCTTGGATGGAGACTGGTCACCAGAAAGATCAACCCAAAATTAGAAGCCTGATGTTTCTCAGTCCCTCCCTCCCCTCCCCCCTTCTCTAGAGTGAATGTGGGGAGTGGCTGGAAATTAAGTTAATGGTCAATCATGCCTACATGGTGTAGCCTCTGTAAAACTCCCAAAGGTGTGGCGTTCAGGGAGCTTCTGGGTTGCTGAACATACAGAGGTGCTAGGAGAGTGGCAGCTTGGATTGGGCATGGAAGCTCTTCAATCCTTCTCACATACATTGCCCTACACATCTTGTCCATTTGCATGTTAATCTGTATCCTTTATCATCTTCTTACTCCAATAAACTCTAGACAGTAAGTAAACTGTTTTTCTGAGTTGTGAGCTGTTCTAGCAAATTAATTGAACCCAAGGTGGGGATTGTGGGAACCTCTGATTTATAGCTGATCAGCTTCTGCACGGGTGACAACCTGGACTTCTGATTGGCATCTAAAGTGAGGTGAGGGCAGTCTTGTGGACTCAGCTAAGTGGTAGGGTATCCATTGGTTGTCACATCATTGCTTGGTGTGGGAAAAGTTCCACATGTCTGGGTTCAGAGTGTTGTGAACGTGATAGCAGTGTGAGAGTAAAGGAGAAACACAGAAGACAACGTGAGTTTTTTCCTGCTTATTGGCTTCACAGAGTCATCAGGGACCTAGGTTCCTATCTTTCTCTGGACATCCAACTTAGGATTTCATTGTGAAGTTTACTTCCTAGTCCAATATGTTTGCTCTAGTTCCAGCCACTATGTGGTCATTCAGCTTTCATTTTGAGCAGGCAGTACAAGGATGGGTACAAGAGGACACATCTTCCTTTTAAGATGGCTTTCATAACTTTCCTTTTACTTCTTACTGGCCAGAACTTAATCACTTAGTCACATGCTGTGGAGGAAGGCTGGGAAATGTGATCTTTTTGCTGGGTATACTGTGGTCACTACAGATTTCATGCATTCTGCTTATAAAGAAGATGAGAAGAATGGGTATTGGAAGGTGACTAGCAATCTACCATCAGTGAACTAAGCATTACATTCAAACGCTAGATAGGTAACAGCAAAATAAGCCCATTAGGAAGAAGGAAAAAAGATAAAAGAAATCAATTAATTGGGAGTGGGAACCCAAATATTGTACATATAGAAGGTTATTGGTGCTTATTCCCAAAGTAACCTCAGTGGTTTGGTGGAGACAGAAGGCAGATTGCATGATGTTTATAAGAAGGACAAAGAACAAATGGTACCTTGGAAGGAAGACAAGACAGAAGCCTTTGTGGTTTGTTTGGGGGGTGTTGTTAGTTGCTTGATTTGATGTGGAGGAAGTCTCAACATGAACATGTAGGTAGAAAGGAAGATGTAAGAGAGATTTGATCTTTTTCTGTCTCAGAGGTATGTTTTATTTCCAATTTCTAGAGTCATGGTTTCATCATTGCCTGAGGATTCTTTAGTTATTCTGATATATGTGTTATTAAGATAAATAATATTCTTTAACTCATTTAACACAGTGCTTTTAGTAAGATGTAAAAAAAAATTAGTGATAGTCCTGGACACCAAGTTGGAACTACAATCACTTAACAAGGCTTATTTGAGAGGTGGGGCTGTTTTTCGCAGTGTGCATGTGCCATAGATTTTCATCTGGTAGTGGGTTGGGTAGAGACAGTCCAAGGAATCCAGGTGGTTTTCTTACATAACAGCTAGGGATAAGCAGCCAGAGGGGAAATAAAGGCAGAGCCCTCACCGGTACAATCTAATAAAGAATTTAATGTAGGAAGGAGGATGGAAGCAAAAGGGAGACAAGTCTCACCCATTGACCCAGCAGTCCTGAGACTGGTTTGATAAGACTGCCAGGCATTCTGAACAACACAAGCAAAACTATGATAGTGCAGGAGGAGGGGACAATCCCTGAGACTGAGCTTCTGTAACAACCTTTCTGAGATAGCCATGTGTCCTGAACATCCCAAGGCCTAGAAGGTGGGAGGGGAGTCCTTGAAATTCTGTCTACCGTTTTCACTACCTGGGAAAGAACCCCCCACACATACGTATGTTTGGGTAGTCATGTCCCCCTGGGAAAGCTGGCACCACCCTTACCCATCAGTCAATATGTAACTCCCTCACTCCTGTCCTGCCAACTACTTAAGTCCTCAGAACAAAGGACCTGGGGCCTCTGGCCACCCTTGCCCTTGCCTCTCGCTGCTCTTACCTTGCCCTGCCCTGTACCTGTGCTTTTCACCCCCACCTCAGCAAGGCCATTCTCCTCCATGAGAACATGTCACTATAAACCCTGCTTGCACACTGATAGGCTTGCTGATCCGTAATTCTTTTTCTGTGTTGGCAAGAAGAACTGAGTTTCTCCTGTAACAGTTTGAACAGACTTTTTTTAAAAAGGACCATTACTTTCAGTTTTAGTGCCATTTACTTTGAAATTTCAAATAGCATTAAATGAAAATTTTTGTTTATCAAAAGTGCTTTGGGGTTAAAAGTGATTGAGACCAACTGCCACAAATGGACACAAGAGAAGTCTTTGGTCTCCTGTCGCTAAAGCTTTCTGTCTGCTACCTCATAGATTTCATCCTCTTTAATTTCTTCCAAATGGGATCATTCAAGACCATTCATCTCAAGGCTTACTTTTAAATTTTTTAGTTTAGGTATTGCCATTCTGGAGATTAGAATTGAACCTTTTAATGAGAATCATTGTGTTTGATTTATGAAAGAGTTTGGAAGAAAAGGAAATTAAAAAGAATGGTCAGAAGCTAATTTCTTTTGCTTTTTGAGACCAGAAGAAGAGCACTTTCTCAAGTTGACATTTGAAGACCCTTTTTAGTGCATTAGGGGAATGAGATTGTGGAAACTATGAGTTCTGTTTGATTTATGGCAATGTGAAGTTAATATGCTCCTCCAACGTGGCCCATAGAAGTTAGTGTACATGGCAAACATTCATTTGCCACCTTCATAGGAATAAAAGAATTATGCCATTAGTTCATTCATAGTCTGACATACTGGATTGAAGTAAGTGCTATTTATACTCAGTCATTTGCACTTTTACATGATCCAGCCACGCAGTGGGTAAAAAGGTATTTAACCTTTGACAAGTTAGAGATGTTAAAAATCATATAAATAAAATTTGAGCAGCCTTTGAAGTTTATTAGTTTATCTCCACCAATTGTAGTTTGTTTGTTTTTTTCTGATGAGATGTCTTCTAGATTTGGAGGTTGTTAAAATAAAACAAACCACCCCCTCAAAAAACCTCTCTGCCTATATTAAAAATCTTAAGAGGATTTATTAGTCGCCTTCCTTCTAAGTCATGAAACACATCTCAAGATGTTGGGAGACCCTGAATTCAGTGCCCTGAAGGCCTTCATTTTATGTTATCATAAAGAACATTTTTAATTTTTCCTATTCCTGGCTCATGAGGGAAAACTATCATGTGTCGATTTGATGTACTTTGAGCATATCTGGGAGACACTGGAGACACTGGAGAATCCTTTGGTTGTATATTTGGAGCCCATTTCAAGTGCCTCTTCCCCTTTTTCCCAGGGGAAAGGCTGCGGTTATTTTTAGACTCCTGGTTGCCAGTATCTAGGGCTGGTGCTTGGCAGGGCTGAGGACAGGTGGGAGGAAGCCTGAAGACCACATCGTTTTCCAGAACTGAACTCCTTCTAATCTCTACAACAGAAGTAGAGAAGTGCAGTCCACAAAACTACCTCCTTCTCATCTTTTTAGATGGTCCATTTAGTGGAGTTGCATTTTGAATACAGTGGTTTCTTTGCCAGAAATAAAGCTCATACTCTAAAAATCTATGTAATAGGAAGAGTCAAGTTTGAAGAACTTAGCAGCAAAAGGAAAATTTAGACTGAAGTTAAGAATTATGGTGAATCAGTGAAAGCCCTTCTAAATAAAAGGACACAGAAAATCATGTAGAGGACAGAGAATATTAAGAACCTCTTACAAATCTTTAATTAGTAATGGGTACTGTTCCTTACTTGCAGTATCATTTTCAGACTCCCCTACAGTAATCACAGGATAATTGCAAATCCATTTTGTTCTGCGTTTGTGCAGTCAATAAAGCCTTTTTTGTTTTTTTTCCTGTCTGACCCATGACTAAATTGCTGACTTTCAGGTTCTGCCATGGTTCAAGAAACTCAGAGAAACTGATGCTTGAAATTAAAATTCTGCAGCTACATTTTCCTATAGTTATCATGTTTTAAAATGTGCTCTGTCACACAAAGTCAGCTACCTGTAGTGCCCGCCTTGGAAACTTTACACCAGACCATACCAGAAGTTAGAGAAATTAGTATTTCCTGCATTTTTAAGTCCTGGGTTTGTTTTATCCTTTTAATTCTTACTCATGACTATAATCCCAAAACCTTCACTGCTCTTTATTTTCTATCCCTTTTTTTTCTCTCTTACTAATACCCAGGCCTCTTTTTTCCCTAACATCTCCAATGGTAGTGATTCAAAATCCCTGCACATTCACAGTTAAGGAAAATATATACAAGTGGTAGAATTTTACAGATGAGAGCTGGTGATTAAGGAGTGGTTTTTGTGTCCAGTGGCAGAATCTGAAAGCAGTTATTTCCCAGGAGGAATAGTAGAGACTGCCGTGGGGCTGGGAAACTGCAGCCCTTGGCTCAAGTCTGGCTTGCACCTGTTCCTAAAAATAAAGTTTTATTGGAACACTGCCATGCTTCCTTTACATATTGTCTGTGTCTGCTTTCCTGCTATTCTGGCAGAGTGGAGTAGTTGCCACAGAGACCATTTAGCTCTCCAAGTCTAAAGCATTTACGATCTAGTTCTTTACAGAAAAAGTTTGCAAACACTGGATTAGATTCATCATTAGGATATTTGGAAACTGCTGGGGCTCTGCTTGTTAACTGCCCCATCTACAACTACTTCCTACTTGATCCTCCCGGTCGCAGTACTGCTTAATCTCACTTACCACCACTTTCTCCTCGGTTTCTTAGAACGTTTCACTCTTCTAATTTTCATTCTTGTTTCTTGTTGCCCTCTCCTCCTTTAAGCTTTTCTTCCACCCTCTCAACAGAGGTGTTTCCCAAGCTTTAGACCTCAGGTTTCCGTATTGGTCTTATGATACTGCTTGAGCACATTCTTCTCCCCGCCCCGCCCCCCACTTTGCCCCCAGCCTTGCCCTTTTTCCCAACTAAATGTGCCTCCCAGACACACTTGCCAGTTGTTTTACAAGCACCTTGGAGTCTAAATGAGTAACACTTGTTACAGAGCAAGGGCTTGCTGCCCAACGTGCACAGGAGCCAAACTGTGGCCTCAGTTTTTGAGAAAAGGAAAAGCTTTTATTGCGAAGTCCACAGGCTCAGAGACAGGAGGCAAGAGCAGATCTGTCTACCCCACAGTGAGGAGTACATTTAAAGAAAAAAGTGGGAAGTTACGCATATTGTATAGAGTTACATTATTTCAGCACAATTGTCATAGGTGGGCACAGGTAACCAGGTTCTTAGTGATCGGGACAAAGAATTGAACTGAACACCCAGAGTTCATAGAAGAGAACATGGGAGCAGGCAACTCCAGGCAGAGATTGACTTCATGGGTTGGAGAGACTCTGTTCATATAGGGCGGATCCTTCCTGGCTAGTTTTGGTGGGCTTTACTATGCATGTATGAGTAGTTATATTACTTTAAAGCTACTGCACATGTGGTCTCCCATGATTTTCCCTGATTGGCTGCCAGGGAAGAGGGTCTCCCAATGTTACCGAATTGACCCCCATTTCTCCTGGGGTCCCCCTGTACTAGGTTCACCTTTCCCTTTGCCAGAGAATTATAGCTCTCCATGTTAGAGATTGGTGAAAAAGAACGAAGTTATTTATTCAAGTTATACAGACTAAAAGTAATGACTTAATGTCTTCATCAAAATCCCCAAGTCCCCTAAAACACCCACAAACACACACAGTCTTTCCTTCCCCCCTTTGCCCAGTCTGAGGTACCATATCTCAGGGAAAGAAATAGAAGTCCATGGCTCAGGCAGCTCCTGGTTCTTCCCAGTAATCCATGCTCGGCTGGTGGGCCTCCCTAGGCTGGTGGGCCTCCCTAGGCTGGTGGGCCTCCCTAGGCTGGTAGGCCTACCTTGAGATCTCCAGCTAAAGCCTCATGGTGATTCTTCTCATGGCTGTGGGGTGGGGGGTGTCCCCCTGTGCCAAAAGTGTGTGGTTTTCCTTACATGGCTACAGCCGCGTGGCTCCCTTTCCTTACATAGCTAGAGGAGTCTCTACTCAGCCAAAATGGCATGGTTCTATCTTCAATGGCCGCCAAGTCTGGGTTTAAATATCCTTCCAGCTTTATGGGGCTCTATCATGAATCTGTGCAGGGGTGGCCCCATGTCGTGGAGCCAATCATCTCCAAGCTCTCATGCAGGAGCTGTAATTAGGGGGAGTTGCCTCTCAGTTACATCTTGGGGGGAAGTTCCTTCCATTTTCCTGGTTCAGCATGGCCACAGCTATTTAACATATCTATGCAACCAGTTAAAGGTTATAGATATGTTAAATGACCATGCCAGAGGTTAACTGCAAAGGTTAGTTGCAATGCAAAACAGCTCTCAGTGGCCCTGTTCCATGTGTCCCTTCCCCCAACTCACACCTGTGGTGGAGGGTGAGGACATCCTATGTATCTTTCTAATATTTCCTGGACACCTTGAGTTCTGGACCCCATTACAAATCCTTTTGGGGGTCCTCTGGCTGCACCCTCCTACACAATGAGAGCTTAGTGCACAGGCACTCAGTGAGCATGGTATTTCCTGTGTCTCTCCTTTGAATTTGGGCTGGGGGTGGTGTGCAGTTTGTAGTTCTGGGTGGATTTCCACCCGGTGACGTTGAAATGTTATTCTAGGATGAATTCTTTCCCTAGTACACGTCTGACTGTCTGACTGCCTGATTGCAGCCTTGTTCTGTTATCCCCGAAAAACAACTAGTGTCTCCTTGAGGACAAGGTCAGTTGAGACTGGTTCTGAGTCCCACTAAACTGTCTTCTCAAGCTTGCTTCCCACGCATCCCTGCTTCTGTTAGCGCTGGGATTCTCCAGACACTCTTCATCAGGAAGAATTCTTTTTTACGTTCAATTCACACTTTCCATAGTTGCTAGATGATATTTGTCTTCTGTTTCTTGGGTTCTTCCCTGATTATCAAAGCAATACACCCTGAGTGTATGTCCTTTTAATCTTATGTATATGTATGTATGTATTTATGTATATATATGCTTACAGATATCATACTGTATAGGTTGTTTTCTAATCTGTGATTTTAAGACAAGAATTACTTTGTCAAATTTACTCTCATGTAAAGCACAGAAGTACAGAAACCAAAACTGCCCTGTTTGATACCCTGCCCCTTCTCTTCTTAAATGTCACTTCCCAAAAGGATGGATCTCTGTTTACATTAGGGATTATCTTCATTGACATGTTTAGTTTATGTAAATTACACTTAAATTTTTAAAAATACAAATTAGATCTGCTTTACACTTGGAGTAGGCAAAAGTAGGTTCACAGTTATTTGTATGAAAATAATACAATAATTAGTAAATAATATAAGAAGAAACTTTCACAGACTCGACTGTTAACCTACTTTTGCCTACCCATGTACTGTACAGGTTGCTGTTTTTTCAAGTCAGTATATTGTGTTCCTCTCTCTGTGTGAATACAAATAATTTTATCTCATTCTTTGAAATAGCTGCACCTTGTTTTATGGATAATTCATCACTTATTTAACCATTTCCTGATTGATTCTTATTTCCATTTGTTTATTATAAACAGTTTAGCATGTTTTTAATTTTTTTAAGTTAACTTTTTAAAAAAATTTTATTTTAATCATTGTTCAAGTACAGTTTTCTCCCTTTTACTCCCAGTCCAGCCCCCCTCCCAACCCTCCCCACTTCCCTCCCCACTTACCACCCTCCCCCTAGTTTTTGCCCATGTGTCCTTTAAGTTTGTTCCCGTGAACCCTTCCCAATGTCCCCTGAAATTCCCTCTTCTCTCTCCTGTGGTCACTGTCAGCCTGTCCTCTATTTCAGTGTCTTTGGTTATATTTTGCTTGTTTCTTTGTTTTGTTGTTTAGGTTCCTGTTAAAGGTGAGATCATATGGTATTTGTCTTTCACTGCCTGGCTTGTTTCGCTTAGCATAATGTTTTCCAGCTCCATCCAAGCTGTTGCGAAGGGTAGGAGCTCCTTTCTTTCTGCTGCATAGAATTCCATTGTGTAAATGTACCACAGTTTTTTGATCCATTCATTTACTGATGGGCATCTTGGTTGCTTCCAGCATCTAGCTATTGTAAATTGTGCTGCTATGAACATTGGGATGCATAGGTTCTTTTGGATTGGTGTTTTAGTATTCTTAGGATAGAGTCCCAGCAGTGGAATTGCAGGGTCAAAAGGCAGATCCATTTTTAGTTTTCTGAGGAAGTTCCATACTGCTTTCCATAGTGGTTGTACCAGTCTGCAGTCCCACCAACAGTGCACTAGGGACCCCTTATCTCCACAACCTCTCCAACACTTGTTGTTTGTTGCTTTGTTTATGATGGCCATTCTGACTGGTGTGAAGTGGTATCTCATTGTGGTTTTAACTTGCATCTCTCTGATAGCTAGCGATATTGAACATCGTTTCATGTGTCTTTGGATTTTCTGTATGTCCTCCTTGGAGAAGTGTCTGTTCAACTCCTTTGCCCATTTTTTAATTGGATTCCTTGTCTTCTTAGAGTGCAGTCGTGTGAGTTCTTTATATATTTTGGAGATTAAATCCTTGTCTGAGGTATCATTGGCAAATATGTTTTCCCATAGAGTTGGTTCTCTTTTAATTTTGATAGTTTTCTTTAGCTGTGCAGAAGCTTTTAATTTTGATGAGGTCCCATTTGTTTATTCTTTCCTTTATGTCCCTTGCTCTAGGGGACAAGTCAATAAAAACGTTTCTTCGTGAAATATCTGAGATTTTCCTACCTACCTTCTCCTCTAGGACTTTAATGGTGTCATGTTTTATATTTAAGTCTTTTATCCACCTTGACTTTATTTTTGTATATGGTGTAAGTTGGTGCTCAAGTTTCATTTTTTTGCACGTGGCTGTCCAGTTCTCCCAACACCATTTGTTGAAGAGGCTATTTTTACTCCATTTTATGTTGCTGCCTCCTTTGTCAAATATTAATTGACCAGAGAGACTTGGGTTTATTTCTGGGTTCTCTGTTCTGTTCCATTGGTCTATGTGCCTGTTTTTATGCCAGTAACAGGCTGTTTTGATTACAGTGGCCTTGTAGTATAGTTTAGTGCCAGGTATTGTGATCCCTCCTACTTTACTCTTCTTTCTCAGAATTGCAGCAGCTATTCAGGGTTAAGTTAACTTGTTTCTTTGGAACAGTTTTATATTTACAGAAAAACTGCCAAGACAGTACAGAGAGTTCACATGCAAGCGAACTCTTGCCCACCCATTTTCTCTATTGTTAACATACTACATTTCCATGGTATAGTTGTTACAATTAATACAGCAATATCGATACATGAAATTCATACTTAATTCAAGTTTCCTTTTCTGTTCCAAGATTCCTTCCAGGGCCCACATTACTTTTAGTAGTCTTATTTCAGTAGGCTTCTTTTGACAGTTCTTTTCCCCAGTTCTCCTGGTTTTTGATGCTGTGACAGTTTTTGAGGAATATTGGTCAGGTATTTAGTAGAATATCCCTCAGCTGGGATTTATGTGATGTTTTTTCATGATTTCACTGTGATTAAGGGTTTTGGGAAGACCACAGAGCTCAAGTTTGTATACATCAAGGTTCTCATGTGCTTTAACATTCTCTGATTTTGATTAATGCATAACGTTTTGTATCTACTCTTATAATACCATATAAAACAGTTTCACTGCCCTAAAAAAAATCTCCTGTGCATCACCTGTTCAAGTCCCCACATCTCCCCCCAAATCCCTGGCACCACTGATCTTTTTCTCTTTACAGTTTTTGCATTTTCCAGTATGTCATATCATTGGAATCATATAGTATGTAGCCTTTTCAGTCTGTTTTTTTTTTTCATTTACATATGTGAGAGGGGGACCAAAAAAATAATCCACTATAATTATCTTGTGGAGGGCAGGCCCCTTGTTGTCCAGGCTTCCCCTGCTAGGTGAGTGTTCTAAGAACCCATTTATATCAGTGTTCCAGCTGGTGTTGAAGTGAGAGGCTGCATTCTGCTTCACTGAATTTTTTTTAATTCTCTTTCAACACATTTGCCCATTTCATGATGGGCGATTTACGAGCGCATCTTCCCTCATTGTGCTGAGTGTTCAGTCTTTCTTTTACCAAAAACAGCATGACCCCGTGTGCCCCACCCTCCCTATTCACCTGGCCTTGCCTCCAGCGACTTTGTTTTTTGTTTCCCTGGATGAAAATCCTCAAAGGGAAATGTTTTGCTGATGTGGAAGAGCTGCGACAAAAAAACCTGGCAGAAGCACTAAGAGGCATCAATCTTGACAAGTTCAAAAACTGTTTTGAGCAGTGGAAAAGTCTCAATAGAGGCATTGCATCTAATGGAGAGTACTTTGGAGGTGACTGAAGTTTAAACATGTAAGAATAAATACACAATTTCTTATAAATAAACTCCAGTTTTTTGGGGGTCCCCCCTCATATGCATTTAAGGTTTCATGTCTTTTGATGGCTTGGTAGCTCATTTCTATTTATCATATTGTTTGTATGGGTAGAACACAGATTATCTCTTCGCCTGTTGAAGGACATCTTGGATGCTTTCAGTTCCGGGTGATTATCTTCCGGAGACAGGCTTCTCTCTCTTCGCCCTGTGATGGTGGCCTCAGACTTCCCTGTGGAGACCTTCTCCCATGTGGCAAGTGGAGAGCGACCCTATGACTTTGTAGTCACCTCTCTTTTCCTCTGGAAACCTTACCATTTATTATTTTCCATGTAACATTTTTCTTTATCTCTTTACATCCTGTGTCCTTTACTGATTACTTTTTTAAAAAGCTATTCTTATTTCTTTCCTTGTCCTTTCATTCCCGTGTTGTAAATTTCTGTGTTCTGCTGTCCCATTCAATATGGCTCTGATGCCAGTGGAGCCACCTCTTCCACCCTCTCAGCCTCCAGAGATGGAGAAGCACTGCTCTGCGGTACTCCTTTGCTTTTTTCAAGTGTAAGTACTGTTGCTTTTTTAATCCTCTGGTGGGAATTTTTTTTTTCTGTTGTGGAATGTTTACTCACAATCTCTACTTCCCCTGTTGGCTGCCAGTGCTCCTAGCCTGTTTTGTCTGTGTGTTTGCACTTCGCTGCTCAGCTTTCTCTTCTTGTGGTTTCTCAAGAGATGACTTACAGTATCCCTTTGACCATATGTCCATTAGTTACATTATAATAATACAGATGTGTGTATATTTATTTATGTATGTATTTATATTTGTATAAAATATGTGTGTGGCTTCACCCTCCACCTGCTCCTTCACACAAGCAACATCTTCCTGCCTGTTGACCACGTTCCCAGGGGGGATGTCAAGCCCCTTTCTTTTTGCTGTTGGAAGCACGTTATGGAGGTAACACGACTCTTCACCCCTGGCCAAACCATCTAATGTTCTTGCTGATACACATGGTCTTTTGAGGCTCTGCTGGACATAAGGAAATATTTTTCCAATCCCATTACCAAATATCTGGTCTTCGAGCAGGAGGATTTTAAGGCCTCTGCTATAATGAATAGTTGAGATCGGGCACGTGAAGTGCTTGTTAAACTGATCCAATCTCAAGAGTCAGTACAATGTAAAAATTGTGTGTGCCCGTGTGTGTACATGTTTCCTGATCCCACAGTATTTACTGTATTTCCTTACAAGCCTTTTTTTCTGTGTATATATATTTATGTCAGTAATACTGTGGTGCATATACTATTTCGTTTTTGATGTTTTAAAACTTTAACACTATTACGTAAAAAGTGTCCCTAATCCATTTAACATTCTTCTAAAATAGTTATTGTCCTTAGAAACAAGAAAACAACAACAAAAAAACCCCATTCCACTTCCCCTCCCCACCACCCTTTTCTGAGAATCACATCTCCGTTGAGCTCTTGTTAGGAGTGTGTGTCCCTACTGTGTTAGGATGTACAGCCACTGTCTGGAAAGGTCATCTTCACTGTTAGTTCAGTGGTTATATCGTAAGTCATGCAGCCATTTCTCGGGGTTGAACATCTTGAGAGCTTATGATAATTCATTATTATAAATAAAGCTGGAGTGAATATTGTTATTCATCAGTATTTGTTCACAATTTTAATCATTTCCAAAGGCTAAATTTTTAGAAATGTAATTTTTAGGGCAACAGATTTGAATATTTTTTAGATTCTTTAATCACGTTGCCATGTTATTTTCCAAAATGTTTGTACTGAATTATGTTTTCACCATCAGTGAATTGGTGTGTCTGTCTTGCTAAACTCTAGGCTGCATTGCATATTGCTGTTACAAAAAAAAAAATCTGTGCCAACTTCATAAGCCAAAGCCTCATTACTGCTTCAATTTGCATCTTTCTGATTACTAGTAACTCAGTACCATATTTTAGGAGACCATTTTATCTTGTTTTGATGTACCCTCAACTCAAGTTCATCTTCAGTTGCAGCTGTCAAGATAAATCAACAAAAGTAAGAGCTGTAGTGTGGGGATATACTAATGTCATTCAGAATATGTAGCACTGAAAGCTATCTCAAGAGAAGCAACAGATTTCTAACTTGTGACTGTGTATTTTTTTACCTTTTTATTATGGGTTTTTGAAATGCCCAAGAAAAGAAATAATAATATGAACTGTTGGGTAACCACGGTCTTTTGCTTGGACAACTGTCAGCATTCTGCATTTCTTGTTTCGTTAATTTTTTTAACTTTTTTTGGTGAGGGAAGACGTTGGAATATTTCAAGTTAAATAACAAATAATATCATTTTATCCATGAATACATGTGAATATATTACAGAAAGATTTTTAAAATTTGATTACCATTCCCAGCACTTTGTATGTAGTTTTTTAAATTTTTAATAGGATTTATTATTGGAGTATATCACATATACAGAAAAGTGCACAGAACTTAAATGAACAGCTTGGTGAATTATTACAAGATGAATACACCTCTGTATCCAGCAACAAATTCAAGAAATAAAATATTAAGAGCAATCACATCATCCCTCTCCTGTACCACTCCTGTCTCCTCTTGGTTATTAGCCCCATTCCTGTCTAAAAATAATCACTGTTTTCACTTCTAACATCATAAGGTAGTTTTCCCTGTTTTTGAACTTTATAGATGTGGAATCATACAGTATATATTCTTTTGTGAATATATATATTTTGATTTATATCTGTTTTTAGATTCATCCATGATGTTTTGTACAGCTCTAGTCCGTTTATTTTCATTGCACTATTTCATTAAATGAATATGCCACAATTTATTTATTTTACTATTGAAGGATATTCATATATTTCCAGTTTGGGGCTAATGAATAATCCTACTAATAATATTCCTGTATATGTTTTTTGGTGTCCATATGTGCTTGTGTATGTTGGCTGTATATCTAGGAATGGAATTGCTGGATCATTTGGTATACATTCATTCACCTAGGGTAGATAATGTCAAACAATTTCTAAAGCAGTATATGAATTTACACTCCTAACAGCCCAGCCATGTGTTCCAATTGTTTTGCATCCTTGCCTCCAAGTGGTTTTTGACAGTCTTTGTGGTGGTGGTGAGGTAATATTTTCTTAGGTATTTAGTTTGCATTCTGTTTATTGGTCATTTGGATGCCCTGTTACTAGAGGGGTAATTGCTTCAGAGTTAGTGTTCTCCATCATCAAATCATAACCATTCTTACTCCAGGCCATATAAGAACATTCATTGCTTCTGTCAATTTTTATTTTGCATTATCTTTTTCTTATTGGTTTATAGAAGTTCTTCATATATTCTAGATGTGAGTCAATGTCTTTTTTTACTCTGTGGCTTGTTTCTTTATTCTCTCATGTCTTTTGATAAAGACAGGCTGCTAATTTTAATGTAGTCCGTTTATCATTCTTCCTACTATGTTGACTATATTTTAAACTGGTTAAGGAAGTCTTGAAGAGATTCTATTATTTTATAGACATTTTGTTTTACTTTCACACTCAATTCTACAATACATTATTTTAAAAATTTGAAGTGTGAATGTTTCTCCCCCACACATGTGTAATCATTTGACCTAGCACTGTTTATTTAAATAACATTTTTTCTGTCTTATTCTACAGTGTCAACTTTGTCATAAATCAGGGATCCATACATGGTTGGGACTGTTTTTAAACTCTATTTTGCTCCACTGCTCTACTTACAACACTGCCAGTACCACTCTGTCTTAATTATTGTAGCTTTACTAAGTCTTAATATCTAGTAGTCCAAGTCCTTTAACTTTGTTCTCCCTTATGATTGATTTGGCTGTTCTTGGCCCTTAGCATTTCCATTTAGATTTTGGCATCATCTTGTCGATTGAAAATTTAAAAACCCTACACTTTACATTGAATTGCATTGAATGTGTATTCAATTTGGGGAGAGAGTAAATCTTTTTTAAATATATTTTATTGGTTATGCTATTAAGTTGTCCTAATTTTTTCCCTCATGTCCCCATCTACCCAATACCCTCCCGCCCCTGTCATTCCAGCCTGGAATCCCCCAACCTTAGTTCATGATCATGGTTCATGCATATAAGTTCTTTGGCTTCTCCGTTTCCTATAATGTTCTTAATATCCTCCTGTCTATTTTGTACCTGTGAATTTGTATTTTTTAATCCCTGTACGTTTCCCCTCATTCTCCCCCTTCCACCTCCATCTTATAATCCTCCAAGTGATCTCCATATCTATGATGCTGTTTCTGTTCTGCTTGTTTGCTTAGTTAACTTTTTAGATTCAATTGTTGATAGTTGTGAATTTATTGCCATTTTAATGTTCATAGTTTTGATCTTCTTTTTCTTAGATGAGTCCCTTTAACCTTTCATGTAATAATGGCTTGGTGATGATGAACTCCTTTAGCTTCACCTTGTCTGGGAAGCACTTTATCTGCCTTTCCATTCTAAATGATAGTTTTGCTGGATAGAGTAATCTAGGTAATAGGTCCCTGCTTTTCATCACTTTGAATATTCATCGCCAGTCTCTTTAAGCCTGCAAAGTTTCTCTTGAGAAATCAGCTGATAGTCTTATGGGAACTCCTTTGTAGGTAACTGTCTCTTTTTCTCTTGCTGCTTTTAAGATACTGTCTTTATCTTTAACTTTTGGCCTTTTAATTATGATATGTGTGGTCCTTTTTGGGTCCAACTTGTTTGAGACTCTCTGTACTTCCTAGCTTGTATGTCTATTTACTTTGCCAAATTAGGGAAGTTTTCTTTCATTATTTTTTCAGATAAGATTTCAATTTCTTCATCTTTTTTTTCTCCTGCTGGCATCCCTGATATTCAAATGTTGGTAGGTTTGAAGATGTCCCAGAGGCTCCTTAGCCTGTCTCGTCTTTTTTGGAATTTTTTTCTTCTTGCTGTTCTCATTGAATGTTTTTTTTCTTCCTTATGTTCCAAGTTATTGATTTGATTTTTGGCTTCATCACCTCCACTGTTTGTTCCCTGTTAATTATTCTTTATTTCACTTACTGTAACTTTCATTTCTTCCTAGGTCTTACGTTGTTGAAGTACCCAATGAGTCCTTGAGCATCTAATAACCAGTGTTTCGAACTCTGCGTCTGATGGATTGCTTATCTCCATTTTGTTTAGTTTTTTTTTTTTTTCTGGAAGTTTGTTCTGTTCTTTCATTTGGACCATGTTTCTTTTTTTGCAAAATTTAGTTTTTAAGTATATTTTATTGATTTTGCTATGACAGTTGTCTCATTTTTTCCCCCTTTATCCACTTCTGCTCTGCACGCCCCTCCCTCCAGCATTCCTACTCTTTAATTCATATCCATGGGTCATAGATATAAGTTCTTTGGCTTCTCCATTTCCTACACTATTCTTAACCTCCCCTTGTCTATTTTGTATCTACCATTTATGCTTCTTATTCCCTGTACCTTTTCCTCCATTCTCTTTCCTCCCTGTCCCCACTGATAACCCACCATGTGATCTCCATTTCTGTAATTCTGTTCTGTTCTACTTGTTTGCTTAGTTTGTTTTTGTTTTTTAGTTTCAGTTGTTGATAGTTGTGAGTTTGTTGTCACTTTACTGTTCACAGTTTTGACCTTCTTCCTTTTCTTAGATGAGTTCCTTTGACATTTACTATAAGGGCTTGGTGACGATGAACTCCTTTAACTTGACCTTATCTGGGAAGTGCTTTATCTGCCTTTCCATTCTAAATGATAGCTTTGCTGGATAGAGTAATCTTGGATGTTGGTCCTTGGCTTTCATGACTTTGAATACTCCTTTCTAGCTCCTTCTTGCCTATAAGGTTTCTTTTGAGAAATGAGCTGATAGTCTTATGGGAACTCCATTGTAGGTTACTGTCTCCTTTCCTCTTGTTGCTTTTAAGTTTCTCTCCTTCTCTTTAATCTTGGGTAACTTCCTTGGGTTCAACTTTTTTGGGACTCTCTGGGCTTCCTGAACTTCCTGGAAGTCTATTTCCTTTGCCAGATTGGGAAAGTTTTCCTCTGTCCTTTGTTCAAATAACTTTTTAATTTCTTGCTCTTCCTCTTTTTCTTCTGGCACCCCTATGATTGAGATGCTGGAATGTGTAAAGTCCTAGAGGTTCCTAAGCCTCTCCTCATTTTTTTGATTTCTTGTTTTTTTCATTCTGTTCCAGTTGAATGTTTATTTCTTCCTTTTGTTCCAAATGATTGCTTTGAGTCCTGGTTTACTTCCCTTCATTGTTGATTCCCTGTATATTTCTCCTTATTTCACTTTGTATAGCCTTTACTTCTTCCTTTATTTTTCAATATCTGCTAAAGTTGAATGTGTATATATTCTATGCTGCATATATTCAAGGAAAAATATGGGCCATATGTATGCATCAAGACTATACAACATTGAATAACAGGAGATGTAAAAGAATATATAGTTTCATTTATATAAATTTCAAACATAGATAAAAATCTGAACTATAATGTTAAAGTCGGAGTATTAATATAAGGAGGGACCTCCCCCCAAATTGGAATTATCCTTTGGGTGGCTGTCCCTTGTAGTAGTTTTCCCCCACTAGGTGAGTGTTCTAAAAACTCATCTGTATCAGTGTACCAGCTGGCTCGTTATGAGAGGCTGCATTCAGCCTCAGTGAAGTTTGTTTGAAGACTCTTTCAATGCCTTTGCACATTTTATGATGGGTGATTTACCAGCACACCTGCCCACACTTTATTGAGTGTTCAGCAGTTTCTGACCCAAAACAGGATGATCCCCGTAACCCACCCTCCCTATTCACCCAATCTTGCCCTGAGTGTCTTTTTTTGTTATTATTGCCTTGGATGAAAAAAGTCCTGAAAGTGGACCATTTTGCCGATGTGGAAGAGCTGAAACAAAAAACAGCAGAAGCACTAAAAGGCATCAAAATCTAAGAGTTCAAAAATTGTTTTGAGCAGTGGAAAAAATGTCTTGTTAGGTGTATTGCATGAAATGGAGGGTAGCCCAGGAGGGTACTTTGAAAGTGACTGAAGTTTAAATGTAAGAATAAATACACAATTTTTATAAATAAATGCTGATGTTTTTTGTTCTCCCCCCCACCCCAGTATATTAGTTGCAAATGGAGTACATAGTGACTGAGCCATGGGCATTTTCTTTGTGGTAATTTTTTGAGCTGTACATTCGTGTTTTAAGTACATTTCTCTTTGTATGTTTTATTTCACTATGTAAGATATTTAGCAAACTAAGAGTCTGCCCTGGATTCATATCACTTGATGTTTCATATCTCAGCTTTGTTGCTTTCCAGCTGGGTAAATTGGGAAATATATTTAACAGCTCTAAGCCTGAAGTTCATATATATAATTTCAACATAATAAACATGTTTTGTAAGAATTATTGTGAAGATGAGATAACTATTGGAATTTTTGCTAAGATATTAAGCACTGAAAACAACAGCTGGCACATAGCAAGTCTGACTCATTGCTAACTCCTGCTGTTGTTATTATTGTTGATGTCCTTGCCAGTTTATTTGATCAAAGGAATTTTAAGGTTCTCTTGGAATTACATTATATTATAAATCCATTGTGGCTTTCCATGTAGGTGAGTTTTTCTTAGGGTCTCAGAAAAATTTATTTTATTTACTGTCCATATTACTTCATAAATTAATCATTTTATAGGTATTTATATACATATTTTACAGTTGTATGTAGAATTTTCTTTGCTTTGTATTTTTTAATTGTACATGTAGTATGTATGTTGCCTATAATGGCAAATAGAAGCTGACACTTGGTAGGACTAACTGCTGCCAGGCATGGTTCTAAGTGCTACATGGATTAACACTTTGAATCCTGTGTAAAACCCTCATTTTCCAAAGGTAGGAACTGAGAACAGGGATTAAAGATAGCCAGCTCGTGGTTGGGGGCTCAGTTTGGCCCCAGAGTCCACATTTGCCCCACTACTGTATGCCAGAAAAGCTGCTGTTTTTTTTTTTTTAATTTGGTAACTGGCTACTTTTGCTTAATCTAATTTTTATTTATCTATTTTTAGTTTTTAAAGATTTTATTTATATTTAGAGGGGGGAAGTGAGGGAGAGAGGGAGAGAAACATCAATGTGTAGTTGCTTTCATGCCCCCTACTGGGGACCTGGCCTGTAACACAGGCATGTGCCCTGACTGGAAATTGAACCAGTGACCCTTCGGTTCCCAGGCTAGCACTCAGTCCACTGAGCCACACCAGCCAGAGCTCTTTACTCTAATTTTTAGTTAATTTTCCTACATTTCCAGAAAGCCAGTTATATCATTTACAAGTAATTACTTTTTGTATACTATTCAGTAATTCTTGTTCTTGTTTTGATTTTAACTTTCAGAGAAGTGTTTATAAAAATAATAGCGTGGACATTGTTCTTTTAATCTAAATGGAAATGCCTCTATTTTTCAAACCACTAAGAAACATTGACTCTTGACTGGAGAGTATTTTCTTTATGTTAAGGATGTGCTTTTTAATTATTGAGTTTACCAAGTGGATTTTGATATATTTATTCTGTTTAGTTTTCAAAATTAAAAAACATCCCTAACATAAATTAGGGATGGCTTTTAAACTGTATCAAATGTCTTTGTGTATCTATGCAGGTGGTCACATGGCTTTTCTGTGTTGAACTATTAATGTAATGAGTTGTATTAATATATAGCCTAATACTGAATCATCTTTGCATTCCTAGAGTTTTTAACATGTTGAATTTTATTTGCTAAAATTTCTATGAGATTTTGGTATATATAAGTACAAGTGAGACTGGTCTGTAGCTCTCTGCTGTTTTTGTCAGGTTTTGGCATTGGGTGAATTCTAGCTACGTAAGGGAATCTGGATGGTTTGTGTTTTGTCACGCATGTATATGACTATTTAAAAATAAGTTTTGAGTACATTTTCTGGTATGCCTGCTTAATACTATTCATTGAATATCTCTTGTGTTTTTTTTCATTAACAGTGTCAAGTTGTTTTTTTTTTTTTTACTAATTATGGAAATCTTCAAACATAAACAAAAGTAGGGAGTCGGTATCACTTTGTCCCTCTTTTACCTTACTTTGTTTTTCTCTAGGGTGTTTTGAGCCTTGCTACTTAAAACATGGTTTGAGGTTTAGCAGCAGGGGTGTTGCCGGGCGCTTTGCTGCAGATGAATGGATGTAATCATGGACACATAACCATGTGCATCTCATCACCTTTGCCATGTTCTATTCGTTATAGGCAAATCACATGTTCTGGCCCCACCGTTGCTTTAGATTTTAAACTATCTTTAGTAATGTTGTTCTGAGATGTTTAAAAACTGTATTCTGTCCTGTATGATACACATTTTTTTCACCCAAATTTTTGAGAGTAAAATAAGGATGCACATTATACATGGGTAGTACCAATTCCATATATATATAAATGTTTTAAATTCTTTTATTTATGCTTAAAAGTGTCAAAAGTGTAACTCTAGAAAGCAATTACAATATCTGTATGCAAAATAATACCCTGGAATATGATCATCAGTTTTGTTTGTAAATATAAATAAAAATTGAATTAAAAAATTAAAATGAAAAATTTCTTCCTGAAAGTTTGGGCCAAAAATGTGGCTGTGCATTATACATGGCAAAATATGGTAAATTTCTGAACTTTTAATTTGTCTTGAGTTCTGGAAAGGAGCTACAAAGTCAAGGGATATAAACTTTTAAAAGACTTTGATGACTGTTGTCTAATTGCTTTTCAGAAAACCAGCACCTCTCTGGGTTTTGTGGTAGCAAATGGCAACACTGGCAGTTCATGAATGTGCCTGTTCCGCCAACAAGAGATCATTAAATAATGAGAACATAGGAAAGAAGTCAAGAATAATTATAAATTCTTATCAGAAATAATGAGTGATTAGTAACTGAAAGCCTGAAGGTTATTTAAAGTAATTTTTAAAAATTTTATTTATTTTCAGAGGGGGGGGAGGGAGGGAGGAGAGAGGGACATCAATGTGTGCTTGCCTCTCGAGCACCCCCAGTGTGGGGGCCTAGCCTGCAACCCAGGCATGAGCCCTAGACTGGGAATTGAGCCAGCGACCCTTTGGTTGCCAGTCTGGCACTTAAGCCACTGAACCACACCAGCCAGGGCAATTTGAATTAATTTTTGACAGTCTAAAACTATTTGGTCAACTTAACCATTTTTTACTAAATCTTACTCAATGTGTATTTGGCAAGGAACTTTTGGGTACCTAATAGTGTTAGTTATTGTGAGCGAAAGAAAAGAAATATGCCATTTTCTTTGTTTTTAAAAGGCTTATGAGATTCTTATTACTTTGTTTACAGTTCTTTCATATTTCTACAAAATATAACTTGAATTTGTAGAGGTTCATGCTGTCTTTCACATTACCTGGGTTCTCTGTGGGTTGAAGAAATGTGAAAGTCTTCCTGGGTGTAACTTCTACCAAGATGAAAACAACGTTGACTTTTCCTTTGTTTTAGCAACAGCGTACTGTCTACAGGCTGACTCTCGTTAAAGCCTGGAATGTGGACGAGCTCCAAGCCTATGCCGAGCTGGTGTCTCTAGGGAGTCCTGACTTCATCGAAGTGAAGGTAAGTCCCTGCTGGCCACTGCTGTGCACTTCCCTGTGATGCTTTGTTGACCATTCTAGAGTTAAAAAATCTTTAAACTTCTACAGGAGATCCCAGATGTTTTATTTATTCATTCAGAAATGTTAATCAAGAACCTGGGACTCTCGTAGCCATTGGGAATAGTAGCGGTAAAGGCCAAGCATTTGTTCTTACAAAGCTAATGATATTTCAGTGAGAGGTAGACAGTCAACACAAACTGAATGATCCAAAACTATGTACAGTTGACTCTTGAACGATGGGGAGTTAAGAGCACACTTGAAATTTTGTGTATAACTTTTGATTCCCCAAAAGCTTAACTACTAATAGCCTACTATGACCAGGGCCTTCCCAATAACATAATCAGTTAATTAACATATGTTTTGAGTGTTATATGTATCATATACTGTACTCTTACAATAAAGGAGGCCGAAGGAAAGAAAATTTTATTATAAGAAAGAGAAAATCACTTACAGTATTTGTTGGAAAAAAATTGCCTGTAAGTGGACCTTTACTATTTAAGCATTAACTGTAGTAATATTAATATGCTAAAAAGTAAAAATGTTATGGTGAGTAATTGGTTTTTAAATTTTTATTATGGAAAACTTCAAATATATAAGAAATGGAGATACTGCCTAATGGACCTCATTCATCCATCACCTAGCTTCAAAAATTACCAACTCATGTTTCAGCTATAGCTCTACCTATTTTCTTGCTTTTACCATTTTGAAGTAAAACCCCAAAATGTATTATTTTGAAGCAAACCCCTAAATTATATCATTGATCCATAACTGTTTAAATATATAACTATTAGAGATATACAATTAAAGATATACACTCATTTTAAAACACTTATTTAGAATTCTATTCTCATAACTAAACAATTTGAACAGTAATTTTTAAGTATTGGAACATACAAGGTTTCAAACTGGCCCAGCTATTTCAACAGTATTTTTGAATCTGGATCTAAATAAGAGCCATTCATTGTAATTAGATTATTTTTCTCTTAAATTTTTAAAAAATCTAATTCCTCTTCCATGTTTCTGCCTCCTTGTAATTTATTTTGTTGAAGAAAATGATTATTTATCCTGGCTAGTTCCTCATATTTATATTTTAGATTCTGCTGATTGCGTTTTGCTCTGCTTTCTATATTCCCTGTGGATTGGTACTTAAATCAAGAGAAGATTAATCAGATTTATTTGTGTGTCTGCGTGTTTGCATTTCAAGATTATTCCATTGGTGGTATTGTATATTTCCAGCAAAAGGCTCATAATGTCTGGTTGTCTGTGTCGTGTTTTTGCCAGTGTTTCTTTGGGATGGATTCCTGTAAGTGGATTGATGTATCAAGGGTAAATGCATGTATTGTTTTGCTAGATATTATGTTTGGCTCTTCTGAATTTCATAAGCTAGAAGGCTTTTCTGAGAAGATAACTTTCTCAGCACTGATACCGAAATACTAAGAAGATAATATGCAAAGGCTCGGGGTCAGAGCATTCTGGCAGATGGCACAGATAGTGCACAGAGTTGGCAGTGAGAGAAGATAAAACAGAGAGGTGGGCTGGTGCCAGCTTTTGTTAGGCCTTCCAAGCAAGGATAAGAGAATTGGATTTTATACTGACTTCCATGGTAAGCTTTTCTGTATACCAAGTATACTTCTGAAGGTTTTAAGCTGGAGAGTGATGTGGTCTGATGTATGATTTTAAAACATCACCTTGCTGCTGGCATGAGTAGACTATAGCGGGCAATAGTAGAAGTAGGCAGACCAGTTACAAAGCCGTTGCTTAATCCAAGCAAGAGAGGTGATGGTTTAGGGAAGGTCATTGGTAATATGGTTGGAGAAGAGTGCTGCATTTGGGATAAGTTTTGGAAATAGAGCCAGCAGAACTTATTGCTAGATGATATGCAGGGAGTGACAGAACAAAGGGAATCAAGAATGGCACCAGATACTTGGCTTAAACAGTTGTTGGATATGAAACAGTTTACTGAGATGGCACGATCAGCGTGGGAGAGAGGTTATGTCTGGGAAGTAATTTCACACATTCTATGTTGACCTCATTAAATTTGAGGTATTTTTTAAATATCCAGATATAGGATCAAACAGGCAATGACTATGTAAGTGTGGAGGTCAGCAATAAGACAGTTGGCAATAATGATTTGGGAGTCATCAGCATGAGATGGTAGTTAAAGCTGTGGAGTGGCAGGAGGCATATGGCTTTCTTGGGCAACTAAGAATCCACCAGATGAGAGAAAGTGACCAGGAAATTCACCCCATCTCTGAAAGCTCCACTTTTCAGTTAATATTTATGAAGTTGAATGTACTCTGTATTGAATCGGAGGATATTTCAGAGTTTTACAGCTCTCTTTTAGTAAGTTCAGCTTTCTCTCTTCCTGTGCTCTGAAGGGTTGGGAAGTGGGAACAGGTAGAAGAAATACCACTGTCTGAGTGTGTGGCATTTTATCTGTAGTCAGGTCAAAGGCACTCTTTTCTTGGAAATTGCTCTTTAATGAAGCAAAGATACAAACTACATCTGAAATATATATGTTGGCTTAAGCGAACCTTTCCAGCATAGGAGATTAATGGTGTTTTAATTTATGATTTAGCTATTAAAGAATGCTGTCTCAAATTATATTGCAGTAAAACCTGTTATAAAGCAGTTTGGCTGGATAACATGGCCATCTATTTTCATTTTCCTTCTTTTATTTTCTTTCATGTATTCTATAATGAACAAGATATTTTATAATCTGAAAAGGATCAACCAATTTATTTCTTAAAGAAAGATGGCTACTGTGTAAACAGTGTAATTCTTTAAAAAAAAAAAAAAGATTTTAGCCCTGGCTGGTGTGGCTCAGTAGGCTGAATGCCTGCCCGCTAATGAGAGGTCACTGGTTCGATTCCTGGTAAGGACACATGCCTGGGTTGTGGGCCAGGTCCCTGGTTGGAGGCACGTGAGAGGCAGACAATTGATGTTTCTCTCACACGTCAGTGTTTCTCTCCCTTTTTTTCTCTCTACCTTTCCCTCACTGTAAAAATAAATAAAATCTCAAAAGATTTTACAGTCATACCTTGGCACACATTGGCTTCAGAACTCATCAAACCCTGTATACATCACATTTTGACGAGAAAAAAATGTTTCAGCACTCTGTGCTTGCTCAGGACTTGCCACACCTGTTAGAACTTTTATGAGTCATGACGTGCCCTGCAGGAGAAAATGCTTCATCGTTCGGTACTTGTCCATTTTGGCACTCGTCATGAGTTCTGGACTGAATTAATGATGAGTACTGAGGTACCGCTGTATTTATTTGTTTTTAGAGAAACGGGAAGGGAGGGGGAGAGAGAGGGAGAGAAATATCAATGCCAGAAAAAAACGTCAGTTGACTGCCTCTTGTATGCACCCCAACTGGGGACTGTACCTGCAACCCAGGCGTGTGCCCTGACTCGGAATCAAATCAAGGAGCTTTCATTTCACCCTGCTGGATGACGCCCAACCAACCGAGCCACATCAGTCAGGGCAACAGTGTAATTCTTTGATGATTATTTTTTCGTTGGGCAAATTATGAACATAACTAGGAAATATATAAAACCTTCTGTCTGTGCCTGAGACATTATAATAACATAGTTTCTTTCAAACAGTATTTCTATTTTGCTATTTTATCCCTGCATTCAACAAATATTCTGAGCTTGCTCCATGTGCCAGGCCTCGTCAAAGCAAGCAGATGAAAATTTAATATAGACATACCATTTGGCAAATGGATGTCTTATGGAACAAGGCAAAGTCTACAAAAGTAAGAGAGCTACACTGAGAGATTTCATTTGAAAATTCTTGGAGAAATGTATAATCTAATGATAATTGTAAAATGTCTTATTTAAATGATAGAATATTAGTAGATAACAATTTGTGTTGTACCAGGGAAAACATGGTGACGATCAGCGTGTCTCATGCAGGGGACGTGCTGGGGCCGCTGCACATTGGGTCGCACTGTGAAATCCAGCTCTCATTTGTCTGACGGGTTAACGGACATCTTCCTTTCAAACTGAAGTAGGAAAAGGGATGTTCACCGAATATAGTATGCTATTCAGGTCAAGTTACAAAATAATATTTATTATTTGATTATACTTTTTGTATGTTGAGATCTATTTATATAAGAGAAGTATGGAAGGACATATACTAGACTGTTAACAGTGTTCTATTTGATCCAAGAGGAAGGAAAGGCTTAATTTTTATACCCCTGTGTTGTGATATTTTAGTGAGCATATATTGCTTTCATAGTTCAGGTGACTGAAATGAAATCAGTAAATGGAGAAGACATACTTTCCTGTTCAGTAAGGTTAAACTATTTAATGTCTGAAAAGGCAAGCTATTGTTTTATTAGTTAAAGTTAAAATTTTCTAGAACAGAGTTTTAACACCCCCCGCCCCCCCGAAAACATTTGTAAAGCCTAGCAATATGGCAGGCTAAGATGACCTCAAAGTCCTCCAAAACCAAACACAGAAGTAAATATATTATGAGAAACACACTTCAGAGAACATAGCCCATCTGAGAACGCAGTCAGGTCTCTAAGGGGATTCCTTAGGGGTAGAAGAAGATACCTCCTTGGTGGTACTCCATAGCTCCGGCAGAGACAGGACTGAGGTTTAAAGGACAAAAGACGACTCCCTTTTAACTTCAGCGAAAGGCTGAATTAAGACAGAATTTACCCACTGACACAGAATGGCACTTGGAGAATTATCCCTTACCTATACTGTTGGTGGAAAGAAAAAGTCTTCCAGGACCTGTCCCTCAAAAGGGTTGGCATTAAAATTTAATAGTACCTCACGGTCACATAAAGGTTCTGAAGATGTGAAATTGATAGTACTATCAGACCCCAGGCCACCCCAGTATTGGTACGCCTGGGGCTCTCTGCAGAAGCATACACAGCATCGTGCCTATCCTTTCTCTGTATTTCCTGGACGTGTGAGTGTGTCGGGGTGCAGGAGTCTCTCACAATCTGCATACACTGGTTTCTCAAATGGGGAAGGTGGAAGAACACAGCTTTGATACATTTGTGAAGGGTCTGGAAGGAGCTGGGGGGACTAGTTGCTATCTTCCTCCGATGTAAACTTCCTCAAGATGAAAATTAGAATAATAGAAATTTCATAGCTTTGTTTTGAGAAATCAGTGGAGATATGGGTATGTCTGGATTCTGTAAATGTTTAACTCACTTTCCATTAAGCACATTTATTTAAATCAATAGAAGCTATTTATTATATTGATTTCCTCTTTTCTTTCCTTGCTAATCTTGTAAAATATTTTTTTCTGTTATATTCCCTGTAAATTAACTTATATTTTAGCTTCATTAGGCTTAAATAGGCCTTTATTTGCTAACCTGAGAATTTTAACTATCATTATTGGCTTGCTTGTTTGTGAAAATGTGTTTCATGTCACAAGCATCTGTCTCATTGAAAAACTTTCACAATACAGTCTACTTATAAATGAAACACTGCCTTTATATTCTCTGCTAGCATTGCACCTTGAGAATTGTAAGTGCTCTGTAATTATTTGTTGTCCAGTGATTTATGATTTAAAACTCTCTTACCCGTAGCACTGCAACTGTCTGCAGAGCTCAGTCCTTGCAGGATGCATCTTGCAAAACAATTTTTAGCACAGTCTCACTCCTTCTGCACACAAAGATAAGGAATAGAGCCCGCTGTTCATGTATGTAGCAGTACCTACTAGTGTTGGTCAGTTGGCTCATGATTGTTAAGGACTAGAAAAATTTTGAGTCATGTGGATGAAATTTTACATTAGATCAAAAAGAATTCTGGGGTTTATTATCATTTAGAAGAATCTTTCCCTTGATCTTTAGGTCATTTGGCATAGATTGTTTGGGGATACAGAGAGGAATAGGCTCAGAATTTAGACTTGATATTCCAGTATTCTGGTAAAGGATATGCACAAGGTGTGATGATGTTGAGGTCACATGTGGTTGGGGTTCCTGACTGGAGATTGAAGAGATGATGGGGAATTTGGCCAGGTAAAGACTGGGTGTGGAGAGGGACGGTCCAATAAGACCTTGAAGCCGCGTTGAGAAGCTTGGGCTGTAGTCTGTCGGGGGAGCTGTTGAAGCATATTCAGGATATACGAATGACATGTGTGATGTGTATTGCTGCAAAATATCATAAGGACATTTCTTTTCTCCTCAGACTGTAGTGTGGAAGAAAAGGGGCCACATACTAAACCTGAGAAACTCAGGGGGAGGCCTGTGTGGTGGCCTTGCAAACTCAGAGACCTGAAGTAACCATGGGATGGTTTGAAATGGAAACTTTCTAACTAAAAGCAGATCATGGTAGTTGGTTATGTCCTAGGCTGGTATTTTTCCCTAACAAAGGTCAGTCTTTACCTTAACTGAGCCTGTCTGTTGTCTTTTTCCATCTATGAGAACACACCTTTAGAATAGAATATCCACTTTCCTTTTTCCTCCAGACCCTTCAAAGCACAGGCCCTGCACCAGAGGTTTCCACAGAGCCCTCATTGTTATTGTTATCATGTTAATTGTTGACTATGAACTATCCTGTACTCACCAATGTAAAAGTTAGTGTCTGTTTTACTTTTTATCCAATCCCAGAGGTTTCCCTGCTTTGCTTCCTCACACCTCCCTAATCTATTGCCAGTGGATTTTATGTAACCCTCTTATGCCTCCACTTTTGATTGTAATGTATAAAATAAGGTGCTAAACTGCTATTCTCCAGAGCATTTTCTCAACTTGTTGAGGTTTTGCTTCCTGGCAATTGCCAACTCAGTTTGGCTGAAACAAACTCACAGAAATTCTCTACATTTGAGTGTTTCTTATGTTGACAATAGGGAATAGAAACAGTATCAGGAATCTTTAGACACCCGGTCAGTTTAATTAGAATAGCAAGCTGCCAAAAGACCCACAGATCTTGACTCCCCGGGTAAACTTCCCAGCAGCCAGTAAAAACAGACCGTATGCGTATGGCCCCATCTCCTACAGCAGAGAGATCCAGCAGAAAGGCACAGTGTAACGGCGTGGGTTATGCTATTCACTCCAAACCCCAAGTTGAGTAAGTGGTCCCGTTCTGTAGGAGCTTTCTTTGGGTCTACTTGTTACTCCTCAGCCTACAGATTCTGGAGTCTGTGACTGCTATTCAGTTGCCACATTATGCCCATCTATTTTCTCGAGGTGGTTCTTTTTTCAGAGTTGTGAGGGAAGAACTTGATGCTGGTGATAAATGGAGAGGGTGTGTGGGGTGCTGGTGGGATGAGCAGGTGGTAGACAGCCATGCCGTGAGAGAAAATGAAGTGTTTTTAGACAATTCAAGGTTAAGTGTGACCAGGAATAAAGTCAGGACAAGTCATTGGGAGACTAGAGTATTGGAAGAAGTAAAGCAGTCAAAGCAAAGGAGAGAGCACCACAGAGCAAGGGCATTAGGAACCAAACTGTAATTAGGGCTCAGAGGTTTCCGGAAGTGGCTCCACAAATGAATTCACTGAGGCCGGTTTCTGCCTGAAGCATTTCTGTCATGGTGAAGGCTCAGGTTCTGTGGGCGGCTCAGCCAGTTACCCCGTACTGCCTGCCTCAAAAGACTTTGTTTGGCTAGAGTGAGAACTTTTACGTGAAAGTGCTTTGGAAAGTGTTATAAAGCATCGTGCGAGCCCTGGCCACTGTGGCTCAGTTGGTGGGGCGCTATCCTGCAAACTGAAGGGTCACCAGTTTGATTCCTGGTCAGGGCACATGCTGGAGTTGTGGGTCTGGTACCTCCTTGGGGTGTGTGCAGGAGGTAATTGATGTTTCTACATCAGTCTCTCTTTTTTCCCCCCCTTTCCCCTCTGTCTAGAATCAAAAGAAAAAATGTTGAAAATAATTAAAATACAAATTTTTTAAAAAGCATCATGTGACTGTATGGAAAAGTACAGTGAACTGTGGCATTCATTCTTTAATTTCATTTCCAAGCCCAGTCTCTCCTTAATGTTTCATGATTTATTGTTGCCGAATAAGAAATATTAAAATACTTTCCAAACCCATTGTCATGAATATAAGATGTTATCTAAAACCTCTGCCTCAATGAACTAACTTTTTAAATATTAAAAATCAATTCCTTAGAATTAACTGCTTCGTACATGGTTGTTCATATAATTTATACATCACGAACAGTATTAAAATCGAAGTCAAGTTCATTTTTATGACCGACTTGATCTGTCAATAAGTCACTTTTTTTAATACATATGGATATGTGTAGCAGTTTTTCAGCCATGCTTTCTTAAAAGATTTTTTAAACTATTATTTGCTTTTTTAATTAATCAAAAACTCAGACTCTCTGTGTAATGAATTCAATAAATTATTGGACTAACAGAGAAGATTCTCTTGTTTATCATAACTAAGCTGGGTCACTTAAGGTTGTTGTTCAGCAAAGGTCATCTCGGTTTGGTATCCCAGCCCTCTTTTCGAATAGCCATCTGGAATAGAGTGTTTTGCAGAGCTCATCTGAGTTTTTGGCCATTTCCCAGCTCTGCCATCTGTAGGGTCAAGGTCACTCTGCAGTGTTCATTTGTGGGTTTTTCACTTAATGTCATTCTTCCCCCTGCAGTATGTGGTGTGTCTGTGTGGGTCTGTGTGTGAAAGAGAGAATGAACGAGACAGACAGATAGACAGTGTATGTGAGTAGTGTACATTTTTCATTTCAGTATTCCTTACTTACTAGTAGCATATCTAGAGTATTCTAACCATTTGTTGGGAAAGTTAGAATAACTTGATTCTGGGGTATCTGAAGAGCCTACAAAATGAAGATACCCATTATTATTAGAACATTAATTATTTATCATTATATAATTGACCAAGTAGAGAACTTAGTTATAAAACTTGGGTTTTATGTGCCTGGGCTGTCAAGTACAGTTCAAAACAGAACCAAAGTTAACTCACAGCATAGGGATTTCTGTGAAGTTGAGAAGCATGTATGCATATGTAGGTGTGCTTAAGTGTCTGTATGGGTATCCACAGAAGTATTTCCTGTTTGGCATGATTCTCTGTTTATGTGTGCATAGATCCATATACAAAATACATTACAAAGTCATATCCTTACCGAATAAATAATAATAATGGGATCCATATCCAGCATTTTATAGAAATTTCACAAACCTCAAATCTAAGCTATACCAGAGAATGGTAACTGAATTTATTTTCCCAGTGAGTAGATTGTTCAGTGAATTTTTATGGGTGTCAACTATGCCTGAATTATTATAGTAAGGGGACTGTACTTCCCCGAGAGTTAATCCATTACAGTGTCAAAATGAATCTAAACAGAAAGATATGTCACTGGTTCAAACACATCCTGTGACTAGGCAGCAGAGACTGTGACACGACACAAGCACAGGTGCCCACGCAGCGGCGTTGTCACAGGGTGAAAAGAACATCGGCCGGGGAGCCCCAGTGCTGTCTTTGTCACTATCGACTTGCATTAGCTCCCAAGAAAATGTTATCATCTCTGTGGCACTTTCTTCACTTTAAAATACAGATGGGATTGGACTGGATGACCTCCAAAAGGCTTTTTGGCTCAGAAACTTTCTCTATGACATTTAAGTAATTGTCTCTAACTGTTGTGATGTTTCCACAGGGTGTTACCTACTGCGGAGAGAGTTCGGCAAGCAGTCTCACCATGGCCAACGTGCCCTGGCATGAGGAAGTGGTGCGCTTTGTCCGTGAATTGGTGGCTCTGATCCCTGACTATGAAATTGCTTGTGAGCATGAACATTCCAATTGCCTCCTGATTGCTCACAAAAAGGTAAGATAATTCAAATATGCATTCTTCTCCCATTCTTCTGTCCTTACCCTTACTACTTTCTTCTTCTCTTCCCTCTTTATTTTCCCTTCACCTTATAATAGTGAATATCTGCTTTTTGGCTACCTTTGCTAAAACAAACATTTAAAAAACTGTACATTCTGTCTGTTGGGTTTATAAACTTTCTTTTTTGTGTGAAATTACATTGTATTTAGTCCTCATGTAGGCACTTCAAGTGCTTTCTGGATTGTAATTGGTGCATGCTGAAAACAAAAGCAAAACACCCTTGTAATAACCTCTAGTCCTTTCCTGGAATGACAAAGGAAAACTAAAAAGTAAACAACCTCCATATGAGTGTTTCTGACTGTCAGGGGAAATGAAATACTGAAGTATTTATCAGATTTTAAATCACTTGGAACCTTGGCCTCTAGAGAAAGTTTTCTGAGATTTTGGTTCATGGTTCTATTTCCATTTTTCTTCTTCAGTAGTTTTATTAGGCAGAACAGTTATGCGAATCCGGTGTATCTCTTAAGTCAGTCATGCCTAGCAAAGGAGAATTCAGTTCTTCATAGAGGTAGGCCGTTAAAATCAGAAGGCAAACACAAATCGGGGGCTAGTGTTAGAGTAGCTAGGATGATATGTCCTTATGGAAATATTTATACAGAAACAATGTAGCAGCTGGAATTCAATTCGAAATAAAAAAAGGTGGAGTACATGGTGTGTGGATGGGTTGAGCATTGTAGAGGCTAGATGATGGATCCATAGAGGTTCATGCTCCTCTGCCTAGTTTTTTATTCAGTTTCTTCATTAAAAATAGTTTTTTAAAAAAGTGGACACAGATGAACTTTGAAAACACGGTACCAGGTGAAAACCAGGCACAGAAGGCCACCTATTGTATGATCCATTTATATAAAATGTCCAGAACAGGTAAATCCGTAGAGATAGGAGATATATTGGTGGTTGCCAGGGTCTAGGGGAAGAACAGACTGGGAAGTGACTGCTAATAGCTATGGGATTTCTTTTTGGGGTGATGAAACGTTCTTGAGTTATATGGTGGTGTTGGTTGTGCATATATGTGATTATACCACTGGAAAAATAGCACATTTTAAAAGGCTGAATTTTATAGTGTATGAATTATATCACCATAAGGTAGATTAATACCAAAAAGTTAGTAAAGGTCAGGGGTGGGCTACTGTCATTCTGGTGTGGTGGCGAACTCCTTTAGTGTCCTCTTGTCTGGGAAGCTTTTAATCTATCTTGTTCTAAGTGAGAGCCTTGCTGGGTGGAGTAACCTTGATTGTAGGCCCTTGTTTTTCATGATTTGGAATTTTTCATGCCATTCTCTTCTGGCCTGAAGGATTTCTGTTGAGGAATCAGCTTGACAGTGTGTGGGAGCACCTTTGTACATAATTAACTGTTTTACTTTTAAGAGTCTCTCTTGTCCTTTAACCTTTGGCATTTTAATTATGATATCTTGGTGTGGGCCTCTTTGGGTTTCTCTTGTTTGGGATGCTCTGTGCTTCCTGGACTTGTGTGTCTATATTTCCTTCTCCTGATTAGGGAAGTTTTCCATCAGTATTTCTACAATTAGGTTTTCAATCCCTTGCTCTCTCTCTTCTCCTTCGCATACCCCTATGATGTGAATGTTGTTGCCAGCGGCCCCTTACACTGCACTCAATTTTTAAATTCCTTTTTGTTTTTGCTGTTTTGATTGGGTGTGCTCTGCTTCCTTGTCTGCCAGGTCTCTGGTTCGGTCCTCGGCTTCATCTAATCCACACTGATGCCCTCTGATGAATTATTCATTTCAGTTATTGCATCCTTCAGTTCTGACTGTTTTTTTAAAAATATATTCTATCTCCATTTTTGTTTTCTATCTTTTTGTTGAAGTTCTCATTGAGTTCATTAATTCTTCTAAGTTCATTGAGCATTTTTATAACCGGTGTTTTGAACTCTGCATTTGGTAGATTGCTTGTCTCCATTTTGTTTAGTTCAGTTTCTAGTGTTGTATGCTGTTCTTTGATTTGGGACATATTTCTTTGTTTCCTCATTTTGGTTGCCTCCCTGTGTTTGTTTCTGTGTATTAGGTAGATCTGCTACATCTCCAAGTCTAGGCCGAGAGGTCTTATATAGTAGGTGACCTGTGGGGCCCAGCGGCACAGTCTCTTTGGTCACCTTAGCTGGGTGCTCCAGAGGTGTCCCTTGTGTGGGTTGTGTGAGCCCTCCTGTTGCAGTGGAGCCAGAATTGCATTTGGCACATCATCAGGTGGTGTGTTGACCCTCAAACTGATTTGCAGTGAGGAATGGCAGTGACTACAGTGGAGGAGCTGTTGTGTGGGGGCTGACCCCACAGAATGGTACTCACTTCAGTGGGGCTCTGGTGCCCACCAAGTCTGCCCTTTGTGTGTGTTGTTTGTGGAGCTGGTTGGGCGGTGCTCCAGTGTGGCCTGAAGTCGGCCACCAGGTATATTGGTTCTGGGGCCTTTTGGGAGGGTCTCTGGAGCAGGTCAAGGTCAGCTGCTGCCTATACCCTGGCCCAGAGCCAGTGGTAGGAGTACAAAGTGATTTGCAGATGATTGCCATGTGTGCTGGTCTTGGGGGCACCTGGCAGAGGCTAAGCTATGAAGCAAGACAGGTAGCTACTAGTGCTGGGCTTGGGGCTGTTTAGCAAGAGGTACAGGGCACATTGAAGCCAGTTGCTGCTTGTTTGGAGTTTGTGGACCTTTGAGATATTTTCAGAATGTTTCTAGCATGAGCCAAGACAGCTCATGTGCATGGAAAACCATTGGTAGATTTTCGGGCCAGGTATTCGTGTTGTGTAGGGCAGGGTCTCTGGGAATACCAGAGTGGGCCAACAATGTTAGCAAGGTTGTTGGAGACTCAGACTGGGTGCCCGGCTGTGCATGCCAGCTTTCTGGGGAGGGGGTTCAACAAAGGGGTAATGGTATCTGCCAGCACTTATGTTCCAGGTGTGAGCTGCTTGGAAGCTAGCCAATTCAGTTCCTCCCCGTGTGCCCCTGGCACTTTTCAAGCTGCTGGCCCAGCACTGGAGCTCAAGTGGGCCCATCAGTGAGTCAAGTCCATGCGCAGGCTCTTTAAGACTTGCTGTGTCTAAGTCTCCAGCAGCCCTCTGTCTCACTCAGTCGCAACATCCACAGTTTTTCACAGCCAGAGGTTATCAGGAACTCTCTTCCCGTCACTGGACCCTGGGCTTGGGAACTCTGGGGTTAGGACTCCTCGCTCCCCAGGGGCGCCGTTGCATCCTTGACATCCCTCTTGTTTCTTAACCACCACACGTGGGTGTGAGACCTGCCTGTTCCACATCTCTGCCCCTCCTACCAGTCTTGATGTGGCTTCTTCATATTTATATCCTAAGATATAAGACTTCTGTTCATCTAGTCTTCTAGTAGTTCTCAGTGATGCTTGTTCTATAATTTAGTTATAAGTTTGATGTAGTTATGGGAGGAAGCAAGCAGTTTTTAGCTATTCCACCCTCTTGACTTGGAGTTTGTATGTTTTTTAAGATTTTATTTATTTATTTTTAGAGAGAGAAGTGGGGAGAGAGAGAGAGACAGAAAGAGAGAGAGAGAAACAAACATCAGTGTGCGGTTGCTGGGGGCTGTGGCCTGCAACCCAGGCATGTGCCCTGAATGGGAGTTGAGCCTGCGATGCTTTGGTTCGCAGCCCACGCTCAATCCACCGACCTACGCCAGCCAGGGCGACTTGGAGTTTCTTTAATACTTTTTTTTAAACATTTAAAATAATAAAGAACCTATTTGTCATAATTCTGTTTAATAAAATTTTCCCTATGTGAAAGATAAAAAAATAGTGAGAACAAGATCCTTGGTGAAGAAGCTTTGCTGTTCTGGGCTGTGGGAGTCCATACAACCGTCTCATCCAGCCAGCAGGGCCACTGGTCCTTAGCATGCTGCCTTCATTTAGCCCAGGCCATGCCTGACCGCCTGTGCTGTGTTTTTGAGATCCTCTATGACCTTTTGAGTTTGTTGTAATATTGCATAGGTTTGCCTCTTCCCTTATTGTTAGGTTTGAGGAATTGTTGAAGCAAGGTGACTTGAATCATACTTAACCTCATGTTTTGTGATTCAGGGTTCTTCTGCATTAATGTCTTGTAGCATTATTTTTGTGCCAATAAAACTAAAATTTTCCCTTTTAGCTTTTTCCTTTTGCATGAAAGAGTCTTTCTGAGCTACTTAATACAATTATTCTCAGATTGTCTTGAGAGGGAGTGTATTTAGTTTTGCTTTTGTCTTAGGGTTGTGACAGCTAATATAAGTGTAGCCTACTGTTATAGATGGAATGTTTATATCTCTTCAAATTCATATGTTGAAGTACTAACCCTTTTGTTTGGCTGTATTTGAGATGGGGCCTCCAAGAAAGTAATTAAGGCTAAAGGAGTTCATCAGGGTGGAATGCTGATCTTGTAGGACTGTTGTCCTTATACAAAGAGACACCAGAGTGTGCCCTCTCCCCACAGCTGCCCTGTGCACACACTAAGGCCATGTGGAGCCGTAGTGAGAAGATGCCTGTGTGCTGGAACCTTTATCTTAGAATTCTAGCATCTAGAACTGTGAGAAAAAATAATAGTTGTTTGTAAGACCACTAGTCAGTGTTTTTTTGTCATGGCAGCCCTGGCAGACTATTTTTCATTACATTCACTTGGTGTTCTGGTGTGTGTTCTTGGTGTTCTGGTGTGTAGACATTGACAGAGTTGCCAGTTTTCAGATATTAGCTTATAGTTGTATCTGAGCAACTAATTTCTTCCATTTTAAGCCAGGTTAGAGTTCTGTAGTCAGAATAGACCAGATGTTCTTCAGGGTGCATTAGAGTTAGAAAATCAATTTAGTGTGTTGTAGCCAGTCATTTTTTAAATGAACTAGATTGCCTATACTTTTGTGGAAGTTGTGTTTCTAGAATATGTGTGTGTTAGTGCATGTGTGTGTGGTAGGTTAAGATATAAGATATTATTTTTTTACTGTAGTTGTAGCAAAAAAAAGGAAAAGATTTTAAATTTATTGCTGTAGTCCAAGCTAATCTTTTAGTTTCTCTCAGAGTGTTTATGGCAAGTGATTATTGATCAAGTTTGAGGGAAAAGGAAGACCAAGACTGTTATGGACCCTGAGGGGAGGAGGGAAGACATGGGGAAGAGGAAAATGTTATTATATGTTGGGAACTGCCCTGCTGGGTTTCAGGAGCTATAACCCCTCTGTGGCTAAGGCTGAGTGGGAGACCTCCGGACCAGGAGACACTAAGGAGACAAGCTTATCTCCCTGGCAGGAGCACTGCCTGTTCCTTGCCTGGCCCCCATTGCTTGGTCAGTTAGCCAATGACTGGTAAGATTCCTCAGAGGAGGATGGACTTAAGACAGGCATGATTATGTGGGAAGGCCCTCAGGGAAAAACTCAGGGGCTTGTGGAAAAGAGGGGGTGATCGACCCCTGCCCCTTGGCTTTGACAAAGCCTGAGTCCTCATTCTGCCTGTGAAACATCCAGATCTCCTGGCTGCCTTTGTCTCCTCTGCCCAACTCAAGCCTGTGACAATAAACAAGGAGTGGTGCAATCCAAAACTGAGGACAGCAGACTTCCCAAGATGATTAGGCCTGATAAAAAGATATGTAAAATCCTGTGAAGCCTGCTTTGCTGAGGATGCTCTTAATTAGATTATGAAGGCCCGGGAAGAAAATGAACTTAGCCTCTTAGGTTCTGTAGTCTTTTAGGTGATAAGACCCCAACTCAGTGAGAGCCCTTTTTAGCCCTTTGAACGTTATCTGTCTGTTTGATCCTCACTGCTAGACATTGGTTAATAAGCTGTATCCGTGTTCCTACCCAATACTACCTAATAAAAGCCTACTCAGGCTGTGGCTTGGGGTGCTCTCCTTGGAGAGAGTGGCCAGGCCACTCGGAGGCCCCCTCCCCTTGAGAGGGTAGCCGTGCCGTCCCTATTCCTCCACAGGACTTGGTAGTCCATGTGTATTTCTCTCGAGTCTTGAGCATTCGCAGTGGCCATGGATCCTGCTAGCCGGTATCTGCCACAATTATATGCTTTGCTTAACCAACCAAGCAGGGAGCCCCTGAAAGAGCTCTTCTAGCAGGCCGGAGCTGGGAGTGGGATGGGGTGATTTGTCACATCCAAGTTTGCACTCCCAAAGTGCCTTGTGTATAACCTCACTCACTGCACTAAATGTCTGTGACTGAGCCAAGTTTGTGTTGGTACTCCATAAATGTTTATAATAGGAATAAAAGGTAGACATCATTATCAGCGTTATTTTCTCGTCATACATATTAAGGACATGTTTACTCCTGCATTAGCTGGGAAATCATCCACTTCCAGTCATTCATGCCTTCTGTTGTGAATACACTGTGAAAACAGTCTACACTATTCTGTAGTAGAACCAAGAGCAGCAAAATTTCATCCAGTCTCTCCAGATGTCAGTAGAGCAGGTGGAAATTTTTTTCGTCATGTAGTCGTACAGCTTGTTTAAGAGGTAAGGTAGAAGAGGCTAGGCCTCTGTATGTCCTCAGTGATAGCATAAAATATAAGTCAGTTGTATTCACAAAACTCACAGTCTTGGCAGGGTTAAGTAGGATGGGGAGGCAACTATAGAAGCAATTATAATGTGTTCTTGTTGGGCAAGTTCAAGGTACAGTGAAGCCCTGTGGCAGAGGAATGGTCATGGTCTCAAATGATTTGAGTGTCAAGTGATTCAGAAAAATTCCCAGAGAAGAGGACATTTATAAGGAGACCTGAGGCTTAGGTAGGTGTTAATGAGAGAGAGCGAACAGCATGGAAGTCATATGATGGAGCTAGTTCACGAGGTGCCTCCAGATGGAGACTGGACCATTAGACTGTAGGTCCTAGATAATGGGGCTGTATTTGACTGTTGGCACAGTCATCTCAGGCAGTCTGTGGAATTTGGAAACAGCAAACACCGGAATCAGAAGGTCAGTCAGAAGGAAGACGTGCTGAGTCCTGAAAGTGAGGGCCTGTGTTCGAGTGGTGTCAGGGCATGGTGATAGGAATGCCACTAAGGAAGAATCGATGGGGCCTGGCTATTTTTTGGATGTGAGGGGCCAGGGAAGGGAGGGGCGCCTTGGACTCTGGTGGAGGTTCAGCACCCGGGATGACAGTGATTGCTTTCACAGTACTAGAGAACATTCAAGAACAGTCAGTCTTGGGAGGGAAAATGACAGGAGATATGGATTTTACATTTTGAATTATAGAGTTCAAAGAGCCCTTGGGGCACCATTTCAAAAAAATGGTCTTATTAGAAGAAATTTTCTCATGATTCATAGGTAAAGTTTTCCATTTGCTTGGCATTTTTCCCCCTAGAAAGCTCTTAGCTGTTAGGTAAAAAATTACGTGTCATTACAGCACAGTGAATATAGTCAATAATATTGTAATAAGTTCGCACAGTGACAGATGGTTACTACACTTATCATAGTGGTCACATCATAAGGTACATAAATGTTGAATTACTATGTTATGTAACTGAAAGTAATATAATATCGTGTGCCAACTATACTTTAATAAAAAAATTTAAAAATCAGATGTCATTTAAATTCAGCATATTTTAATATCCTAAATCTAGGAACCTGTACATTTTAAATATTTTCCTTACCTAGAACATGAAATTATTACTTGGTTTATAATAAGAGGTTTTGTTTTTTTTTTAAAGACAGTGGCATAACAGATCGAGTATCAGCGTGTTATACATTTGCATGAGTGAATGCCAAGTAGATACTTTGAATTAAAAGCTTCCACAGTTCAATTAGTATTTCCTTCAGAGTCTCCATAAATTTGTTTTCTTCATTTCTGGTCATTATTCTACAGTTACTTTTGAGAAGCAGTTTTCTTAAGGGAGTACAAATTGGATAATTTCCCTTTACTGAATTGAAATTCTTAACAAAGCTTTCCATTAATGAGATATTGTATCCACGTTAGGCTGAAAGTGTTTGAGTCATTAAGTTACCATTACAGAATTAGAGTCATTGATTAAAGCTTCGCTAATAATGCATGCACACTTCAGTAATAAAAAGGATCCCGCTAGGTACTGCTAACACAGCCATGAAAATTCATACCAGGTAAAAGTGACAACAAGAAGGAGGGGTCCCAGGTGGCAGAGCAGGTGGAAGTTGTACTCACCTCCTCCCAGGACCACATCAAAATTACAGACTAATCTACCTAGATAACCATCTGAAGACTGGCCAAACAGAAGTGTTATAACTAAGGATTTACAGAAGACGCATAGAGACTGGTAGGAGGAGCGGTGACACAGAAAGGGCTGCTCCCACACCCACATGAGGTGGTTGAGAGTCTGGAGGATCAAGGGGTCTCCACCCCATACCAGGCTCTCTGGCTCAGAGCACCAGTGCCAGGACGAGGAGCCCACATAATATCTGACTGTGAAAAATCAGCAAGGATTATATCTGCCTGGGTGAGTTAGGAGATAGCTGGAAACCCAGGTGTCCATTAAAAGGGAAGCACACAAATTCTTACAGGCACTCATTTTGGGCTTTGGCAGAGACACACAGATTGGAGGGTGCCAGAGTCATACAGGGAGAGACTGAGTTGTGTGGCTTCAGGGAGAGGGCTGGAGGGATAGCTGCCAGTGTCCCTGATTGAGTTCTTCTCCCACACTGCCTGTGGGCACTATTGTTCCTGGGTGGAACAGTTCCCTCATAAGATATTAGCTTGGGGAGCTATACTACCCTCACCCTGATGATACCCTGAGCCCCCACCCTGCCAAACTCACACATGGTTGTGGGCTTTGCAGGAGGCAGCCAGCCTTTCTTGAAAAATACTTGGGGAATTTTGGGTGGGCTCGAGGTGCTAGAGAGACACAGGGAGAGGCTGAGTTTCGTGGCTTTAAGGCGAGGACTATCTTCCTGCACTCTGTTCCTGTGCAGAGCCCTCCCTCATGGCTAAATCTTAATCTGCTTTAGCCTGGTGAACTCTAATGGCTCCACCCTGGAGATTCTGTGAGATCTTGCACCACTGTGAATGTCTGTAGGTCACAGGCAGGTGATGGCTGGCTTTGGTGTACCCTGGGACTTTTGCTGAGTGGCCTCAGGCCCAGCACTGGTGCTGAGTTTGAGTCTGTATTAACCTGGTAAACACCACTCACTCCTACCTGGTGACTCCAGAAGAACCTGTTTCATGCGTCTCATGTACCACCCGAGGCTCTTTCTGTGTCTGAGCCTAATGGGCAGCTGGCAGGCAGCAGTGGGTCTCGGGGTACCTTGGGACATTTGCTTGATCTTCCCCAGGCCTGGTACTGGTGGCAGCAGTCCTTGGTATACAACTTGGCTACTCCCACATGCACTCAGGTCAAAACAGGCAGCTACCAACCATGCTTCAATTTGTGGATCCTAACAGGTAGCCCAAAGTTGGTCAAAGACAGCGTCTGACATTGACCTGCACCAGACTATCCCCCAAGAGGCCCCAGAATCAACACACCTGATGGCTGGCTTCAGACCACAACAAAACAAGACCCAATTAGCTACACAAGCAGCACACACAAAGGGAGGTCTCAGCAGGCACCAGATTCATACTAGCATGAATTCTTCTGTGTGGGGTCAGCCCTCTCACAGCAGCTCATACACTGTGGTTGGGCCAATCCTCATAGCCAGCCATCCTAAGGGTCAGCCCCAATAACGGACAGGCCAAGAGCAATTAAGACTCAACTACTCAGTCAAGGCTCACATAATGCACACAATGGACACTCCTGGAGCACCTGGCTTGGGTGATCATGGAGACTGCACCACTGAGCTCCACAAGACAGCTGGTACATAGGGCCACTCAACCACAACTAGGAGACATAACAGATCTACTTAATACATAAAAACACAGGGAGGCAGTCAAAATAGGGAGACAAAGAAACATGACTGAAATGAAATAATAAGATAAATCTCCAGTAAAAGAACTAAGTGAAGTGGAGGACAGCAATCTATTGGACACAGAGTTCGAAAACAATAGTTATAAGGATGCTCAAGGAGCTTAGGGGAATAATAGATGAACTCAGTGAGAACTTGAACAAAGAAACAGTAAGCATAATAAAGGACATAAAAACTATAAAAAGAACCAGTCAGAAATGAAGAATACAGTAACTGAAATGAGTACTCTTTCTATGAAAACAGAAGGAGTCAAGAGTACATTAAATGGAGCAGAGGACTGAATCGGGGATTTGGAAGACAGGTAGCAGAAAACACTCAATCAGATCAGCAAAGAGAAAAGAGAATTTAAAAAATGAGGATAGTTTAAAGGGCCTCTGGGACAATATCAAATATAACAACATCTACATCATAGGGGTACCAGAAGGAGAGGAGAGGGGAGGGGAGGGAAGGGGAGAGGGAAAGGGATTGAGAACTTATCTGAAGAAATAATGATTGAAAACTTCCCTAATCAATGAAAGAAATCAACAAATAAGTCTAAGAAGTGGAGAGAGTTTCAAACAACATAAATCCAGAAATGCCCACACCAAGACACATGATAATTAAAATGGAAAAGGTTAAAGACAAAGAATCATAAAGGTAGCAAGAGAAAGGGTTACATAACAAGAGAGCTCCCATAAGACTGTCAGCTGATTTTTCAACAGAAACTTTTCAAGCCACAAGGAATTGGCATGAAATGCTCAAAGTGATGAAAATCAGGGACCTGCACGAAGACTACCTAGCAAGGCAATCTTACAAAATCAAAGGAGAAATAAAGAGCTTTCCAGACAAAGAGAAGTTAAAGGAGTTTATCACCACTAAACCAGTATTATAAGAAATGTTAAAAGGACTTCTTTTAGAAGAAGAAAGGGTAAAAAGGGGAACATATGAATAATAAAATGGCAAACCAGATACCTATCAATAATCACTTTAAATGTAAATAGATTAAATGCTGCAGTCAAAAGACAGTATAGCTGAATGGAAAAGAAAACAATGTACATGTTGTCTACAAGAGACGCACTTTAGATCAAAAGACACACACAGGCTGAAGTAAATGGTAGGGGAAATACATATCATGAAAATGGAAACAAAAAGCTAGGATAGCAATACTTACATCAGAAAAAATAGACTTTAGGTACTTCGGTCAAGATGGTGACATAGGCAGTCATGGCTCGCCTCTTTGTACAACCACATCAAAATTACAATAAAATATAGAACAACCATCACTTCAGAACCATCAGAATTTGAGTTGAATGAAAGCCTGACAACTACAAAATTAAAGAAACCACATGCATCCAGACTGGTAGGAGGGGCATAGATGCAGAATGGGCTGGTCCCTCTTCCACGTGTGGGGGATAAAACTTTGGGAGGGATATCTCAGGAGCGAGGAGTCCTGGTTCCACACCAGGTCTCCAGTTCACAGTTCCAGTGCTAGGAACATGAGCTCCCACAATTTCAGGCTGCAAAAATGGTGAGGATTGACTTGGTGGAAAAACCTGCTGAAGCCCCAAGCAGTTTCTCAAAGAACCCACACACAGACTTAATCAGTCTCACTCACTCTGAGCTCCAGCACCAGGGTAAAATCTCGAAAGGTACCAGTGGTATATAGGGAGGAACTCAAGTGTCTGACATCAAGGTGAGCAGAGGCCATTGTCCCTTTTCTAAACCCTCCCCTGACAGAGGGAGCAAGCTGGTGCTGTGCCTGAGACTCCCATCAACCTGACTAATGCTGTTCGACCCCTCCATGGAGATCCCCAAAGATTCTGCCCCACCTAGCCTATAGCCCCACCCTACCTGCTTTTCCATATGAATAACTACTTTTGGTCTATGCTTCACAACTTCCTAAATCCTCTCAAACAAGCAACAGCAGGCCTCTGTGAGCCCCAGGCTTAGCACTAGCAGCAGCCAGCCTAGATTCACAGCTTGGCTTCGCCTGACAATCTCCAAGACCAGCACAAGTAGCAGCCATCTCAGATTCCTTTATAGCTCAGGCACAGTGGCCCCAGAAAAAACAGGTGGGTACTGACCTTGGTCTGTACCACCTGGGAAACCCCTAGGGCCAGTGCACCCAGTGGATAGTTATAGACCACGTTGGAGCACCACCACCTTGCACCCTGGGTGACCTTGCACAACTGATCCTTTGTGGAGGGAGGAGGTTGGTGGTAAGTGGTTACAGCCAATCCTTGAAGCTGATTAGCCCAGATAATCCCTTCCATTGCTCTGCCAACTGCAACCAAGGCTCAACTATAAGAGGATGTACTCAGTCTACATGAAGGGCGCACCTCAAGTACCCAGCTTGGGTGATGGGGAGGCTGTGCCACTGGAGGCTGTGCTACAGGACGCCTACTACATTAGGCCACACTACCAAGGCACATAGTCAAAGTAGCTGTGCCCAATACATAGAAACAAACACAGGGAGGCTGCCAAAATGAAGAGACAAAGAAACATGGCTGAAATGAAAGAACAGATCAAAACTCCAGAAAAAGAGCTAAACAGAAGGGAGATAAGCAATCTATTAGATGCAGAGTTCAAAACACTGGTTATAAGGATGCTCAAGGAACTTAGTGAGGACCTCAACAGCGTAAAAAAGATCCAGTCAGAAACAAAGGAGACACTAATTGAAACAAAGAACAATTTACAGAAAACAACAGTAGAGTGGATGAAGCTGAGAATCAAATCAATGATTTGGGACATAAGGAACAAAAAGCCAATGAGAACAACAAGAAGAAAAAGGAATCCCCCAGAATGAGGGTAGTATAAGCAGCCTCTGGGACAACTTTAAGTAGTCCAACATTTGCATCATAGGCATGCTAGAAGGAGAAGAGAATGAGCAAGAAATTGGAAATCAATTTGAAAAAATAATGGAAGAAAACTTCCCTAATTTGGTGAAGAAAATAGACACAAAAGTCCAGGAAGCACAGAAAGTCCTGGATAAGATGGATGCAAAGAGGCCTACTCCAAGACACATTAGAATTAAAATTCCAAAGGTTAAAGTAAAGAGAGAATCTTAAAAGTAGCAAGAGAAAAGCAGTTAGCCACCTACAAAGGAGTTCCCATAAAGCTGTCAGCTGATTTCTCAAAAAACTTTGCAGGCTAGAAGGGATTGGCAAGAAATATTCAAAGTCATGAAAAGCAGGACCTACAGCCAGCAAAGATATCATATAGAATTGAAGGGCAAATAAAGAACTTCTCAGAGAAGAAAAAAAACTAAAGTTCACCATCACCAAACCATTATTATATGAAATGTTAAAGGGACTTAAGAAAAAGATCAAGATTATGAACAGTAAAATGGCAAAAATACATATCTATCAACAGTCAAATATAAAACAAACTAAGCAAACAAATAGGACAGAGACAGAAGTATGGATTCAGAATGTTTTGATGGTTGACAGATGGGGGAGTGTGGGGGAATGAGTGAAAAGGTGAGGGGATTAAGAAATACAAAATAGTTACAGAATAGCAATGGAAATCTAAACTACAGTTTAGGAAATGGAGTAGCCAAAGGACTTACCACCTGTGACCCGAGGACATGAACAATGGTGGGAATTGCCTGAGGATTTAGGGGGTGCTAGGTGGAGGGGGCAAAGGTGGAAAATCAGGACAACTGTAATAGCATAATCAATAAAATATAATTTAAAAATTTAAAGAAAAATATAAAACTAAAAAAGAAAAATATACTTTAAAACAAGGGCTATGATAAGAGACAAAGGACGACACTATGTAATGATAAAGCAGTTAATCTAACAAGATGCATAACCCTTGTAAACATTTATCCACATAAATATATAAAGCATTTCTTGATAGACATAAAGGAGAGATCAGCAGTAGTATAGCCACAATAAGGAATTTAACATACCATTGACATCAATGGATAGCTCTTCCAGAAAGAAAACTTACAAGGAAACATCAGGGACACATTAGACCAGGTGGATTAAATTGATATTTTCATACATTTAACCCCAAAGCAACAAAATACACATTTTTTCATGTGCACGTGGACCATTCTCCAGGATAGACCACATGTTAGGACACAGAACAAATCTCAGTAGATTTAGAAGAATTGAAATCATATTAGGCATCTTCTTCGACTACAATGTTTTGAAACTAGAAATCAATTACAAGAAAACAACTGAAAACACAAACACATGGAGACTAATATAACATGGTACTTAAACAATGAATGAGTTAACATGATATCAAGGAAGAAATAAAAAGATACCTTGAGAAAAATGAAAATGAAAACACAACAATCAAATCTATAGGACAGAGCTAAAGCAGTCCATAGGGATATTCATAGCAATACAGGCCTCCCTTAAGAAACAAGAAAATTATCAAACCAACAGTGTAACTACACACCTAAAGAAACTAGAAAGAGAAAAACAAACTAAGCCCAAAGTGACTAGAAGAAAGAAAATAATAAAGGTTAAGAGTGGAAATAACTGAAATAGAGTCTAAAATACAATACGAAAGGTCAATGAACTGGATGACTTCACATGTGAATTTGACCAAACATTCAAAAAAGAACTAACATCTATGCTCAAACTTCCCCAGAAACTCAAGAGGGAAGGCTCCCAAGCTCATTTTATGATGCCAACATTGGCCTATTCCAAAACCAGATAAAAACAGTACAAAAAAAGAAAATCACCGTATTTTTTGGACTATAAGATGCACTCCTTCCCACCGCCGGCCCCCCCCAAATTTTGGAGGAATAATGGTTGTTAGTGCTGCTGTTGAGTTCTGTTTACATTTACAGTGGTGAAATATTATGTTATTTATGTTATTAAATATTTTACCACATTTTTTGCTTCAAAACTTTTTTTCCTATTTTCCTCCCCTAAAACTTAGGTATATCTTATTGTCCAAAAAATATGGTATAGACCAATGTCCCTGATGAACATAGGTGCAAAAACCCTCAACAAAATATTAGCAAACTGAATTCAGCATTATTAAAAAGATCATACACCTTGATCAAGTGAGATTTACTCTGTGATGCAGGGTTCAATATCTACAAATCAATTAATGTGATATACCACATAAACCAAATGTAAGAGACACTCAAATAGAGGACAGGCTGACAGTGACCAGAGGGGAGAGGGGAGGGAATTTCAGGGGAGAATGGGAAGGGTTTACAGGAACAAATATAAAGGACACATGGACAAAAACTAGTGGGGGTGGAAATGGGAGGGGGCTGGGGAGGGGTGGGTGGGTGGGCTGGGATGGGAGTAAACTGTACTTGACAGAAAACTGTACTTGAACAATGATTAAAATAAAATTTAAAAAAGAGAAAGATACAAATCATGTGATCATATCAGTAGATGCAGAAAAAGCATGTGACAAAATCCACCATTTATGATAAAATCTCAACGAAGTAGGAATAGAGGGAACATAGCTCAACATAACAAAGGCCATGTATGACAAACCCACATCCAACATCATACACAACAGGGCAAAACTAAAAGGTTTTTTCTTAAGATCAGGAGCAAGACAGGATGTCTACTTTTACCAGTCATATTCAGTGTAATACTGGAAGTCCTAGCCACAACAGTCAAATAAAGAAGGAAAAAATAAAAGGCATCCCAGTTGGAAAGGAAGAAGTAAAACTTATTTACAAATGAATAGATAATATGTAGAGACAACCCTAAAGATTCCACCAAAAAACTGATAGCACTACTAAATGAATTTACTAAAGTAACAGGATATGAAATAAATATTCAGAAATAGGTTGCATTTTTATACACCAATAATAAACTATCAGAAAGAGAAACTGAGAAAATCCCATTTACAATTGTATCCAAAAAATGCCTGTGTTGAATAGACATATGAAAAGATGCTCAATATCACTGATCATCAGAGAAATGCAAATTAAAACCACAATGAAATATCACTTCACATTTGTTAGAATGACTATCATCAATAAATCAACAAACAGCAAGTGTTGACAAGGGTGTGGAGAAAAGGGAATGGTTGTGCACTGTTGGTGGAATGCAGACTGGTACAGGCACTATGGAAAACAGGGTGGAGTTTCCTCAAAAAGTTAAAAATGGAATTGCCTATGACCCAGCCATTCTAATTCTGGGTCTATATTTGAAGAAACCCAAAACACTAATTCAAAAGGACAGATGCACCGCCACCTTTGTTGCAGCATTATTTATAATAGCCAAAATATGGAAGCAACCTAAATTCCCATCAATAGAAGAGTGGATGTAAATATACTTACAATTAATGGAATATTACTTGGCCGGAAAAATGAATGGCATTTTATCCTTTGGGACAGCATGGGTGGACCTAGAGGGTATTATGCTAAGTGAAATGTGTCAGGCAGAGAAAAGAAATGCCATATGATTTCACTTATATGTGGAATCTAAAAAACAGAATAAATGAACAAACAAAACAAAGAGACTTGTAGATGCAGAGAATGGACCTATGACTGCCAGAAGCCAGGCAGGTTGGGGGTTGGGTGAAAAAGGTGAAGGGCTCTGGAAGTACAAATTGGCAGTTACAAAATCGTCACAGGATGTAAAGTACAGTACAGGTAGTATAGTTAATAACATTGCAATAACGATGTACAGGATTGGGGGGTACTTGAAATGTCTGTGGAAATCACTTTGTAAAGTATATGATTGTCTAAACACTTTGCTGTACACCTGAAACTAATGGAAAATAATATTGAATGCAAACTCTAATCAAAAGTGAAGTTTTAATAAAATAAGTAAAAGTGACAAGAAAAATTAGAATTAGCTTGGTTGTTAACATATGATAATGCAAAAACACTTAATTAACCCTCTTTAATGATTGATCAAGGTAATCTTGACTTTCAGTTCCAGGGTGCATTCTTTGTTCAGCAGTTTGGTCTTCCAGGTTCCGTTTGGCTGGCGTCCTGAGGCAAAAGAAACTCTCCTTTGACTCTTTTGCTTTGATATGGAACCATATCTGGAGCATGAAAAAATTTTCTTTACCCTGATATGGATAAAAGATGAGGCTCATTTTTATTTTTGGTGTTTATTTGATTTTTTTTTTAATAGCTGTTGTTACTTCTGACCTGATTACTTTTTTTCTTCCTAGTTTAAGATTGAGAGAGAATGGTGGACGTGGATTGATTACAACCGCTTCCAGGAGCTTATTCAGGAATATGAAGACAGTGGTGGATCGAAAACTTTCGGCGCAGAGGATTATATGGCCAAAACTCCTCCCTGGGCCTTATTTGGTGCCAATGAAAGAGGCTTTGATCCCAAGGACAGAAGATATCAGAGAAAGAACAAATCAAAGGATATTTCAGGATGTTGAGATTATCTGAATTTAGGGTAGTAAAGGACAAAAACTAATGGCCCCAGAGGGTTCTCAGGCTCCACTGTGACCTTTTCAAGGACAGATTTCACAGGTTACATTTCATACACAGGAGACTGTGAGGCAGAACATGGGGATACAAGGCACACCCTGGGGGTGAGGAGACCACACCCCCACTTTGATTTCCACAGCCTCACCATTTCTTTCCAGAACTCAGTCCTTTCCCTGATTTTATTTATGAGAAGATTATTATTTGGGGAGGTGGGGAGAGCATACATAGTTGTTGTTAGAATTTAACTGACAGTTTATGAATTATAATTAGTAAGACTCCCTAGAAGGCTGTTTGTGAGAGGGCTACACAGAATGTCTCCCTCTTCCCCCTGTGGGCACTGGCCTTTGTGGGTTGTGCTACCCTGAGGTAAGTGTATCTGCTCCCTCCTAGGTCTCTACCCTCTTCTTGTATCTCAAAGTAACTTATGTTGTCATGATTCTCAGTTATTTTTAAGTACTGCATAGATTGCTACAAATTCTTACTTAATGCCAACCCTCTAGAAATTAAATTTTCTTTAAAAGTGGACTAGATCTCATTCCATTCCCATACAAATTGCTATAGAAGGTAATCTATGGGCTGGATTAGAGTAAAAGCTCTTCTCTATAGAGAGGACTTACCTTCCGATGTCGTTGAATAATTAGTCTCACAAACAGACTCTGAAACGGTGAGTGCAGCTGGCGGCTTGTTCAGCCAGCCAGTGCGCGGGACCTGATGAGCACCCCTGCAGCTCGTCGGCCCACCTGCTTCCGTTCCTGTGGCCCGAGGTGCTTCCCTCCGTCTGTTCTTTAAGGTTCAGGTTTTTTCTCATTGTAAACATCATTCAATACTCAATAGTTTTTAAAAGTGTCGTAGTTATTTTTTAAATTCCTGTATTCTAAAAATTTAATTAATAAAAAATCTCTTGTGGACACTTAGAACACAGATTTTCTTTTGAGTGTTTGTTTTAAAGATGCGCCTAATGCTGTGATTCTAAGCCCTATCAGGCCTACTTCCTTCTTATGTATCAGCTCTGTCATAAGACCCTCTATTCACTGCTGGAGGAAAATTTGTGCAGAATATAACCCTACTCACTTAGCTCAAAACTAACCACTCTATTTCTAAGTCATAGAGTCAAAACACTTTTCTCTGTTGCAACATAAGATGGGACAGGGACGAAGTATCCCAGGAATCACATGTTCTTTCTTGAACCTGCCAGTCCTTCAAGCTTATGTTCGGTGTCCTGTTTGCTGATTGTGGGAGATGAACGGGGAGTGGTCGAGGTCAGCAAGGCAGGATCTCACTGGAGCCTGGATGTGTTAGTGGTCACTAATTAGAGACGGAGAAACACCTTTGTCACAGGTGGGCACAGGTAACCAGGTGATCAGGACAAAGAATTGAACCGAACACCCAGAGTTTAGAGCAGAGAACATGGGAGCAGGCCAACTCCAAGCAGAGATTGACCTCATGGGCTGGAGGGACTCTATTCTTACAGGGCGGATCCTTCCTGGCTAGTTTTAGTGGGCTTTTACTGAGTATATACAAGTAGTTGTATTACTTTAAAGCTACCACTCCTTGTCCTGGGGTCTCCCTGTACTAGATTTACCTTTCCCTTCGCCAGAGAATTATAGCTCTCCATGTTAGAGATTGGTGAAAAAGAAAGGATTTATTTATTCAAGTTATACAGACTTAAGAGTAATGACTTAATGTTTTTGTCAAAATCCCAAAGTCCCTTAAAACACCCACAAACACACACAGTCCTTCCTTTTCCCCTTTGCCCAGCCCGGGGTACCGTATCTCAGGGAAAGAAATGTCCGTGGCTCAGGCAGCTCCCAGTTCTTCCCAGTAATCCATGCTCGGCTGATAGGCCTCCCTCAGTTCTCAGCACCATTAGCTGTGTTGCCGCCTGGTGGTTCTCTGCTGAAGCTTGCATGGTGATTCTTCTCATGGCTACGGCGGGGGGTGGGGGGTACCCCCACTCTGGCCAAAGCATGTGGTTCTCCTCACTGCCACAGCTGCATGGTCCCTCTCCTACATGACTGCAGGAGTCTCCACTCAGCCAAAACCACATGGTTCTCTCTCCCAATGGCTGTCACATCTGGGTTTTAAATCCCCGCACCAGTCTTCCTCTGCAGCCCCATTTCCGACTCCTCCCACACTCGGCCTCACATGCCAGAACTTATATCCTTCCAGCTTTACTGGGCTGCCATTGTGGGTCCGGGCAGGTGCGGCCCCATGTCATGGAGCCAATCTTCTCCAAGCTCCCATGCAGGCGCTGTAACTCGGGGGACCTGCCCCCAGTTACATCTTGGTGGGGAAGTTACTTCCATTCCCCTGGCTCAGAGCTTGGTCACAGCTATTTAATATATCTATGTAACCAGCCAAAGGCCATAGATATGTTAAATGACCACACCAGAGGGTAGATGCAAGGCTGTTGCTATGGGAAACAGCTCTCAATGGCCCTGCTCCATTTGTCCCTTCCCCCAACCCACACCTGGGGGCTGGTGAGGACATCCTAAAATCTGGACACCTTGAGTTCTGGACCCCATTACAAATCCTTCTTTTGGGGACCCTCTGGCTGTACCCTCCTACACCTTGAGGTAGAATGAAATGTTTTTAAAAAGCAAGAGGTTGTACTAAGGAGCTCACAGGGGAGCTCCTATTTGTGACAGGTCCTGAGCAGCCAGGAAAATGCCTCAAGCACTGCAGTGGGGAGTGAGGCAGAAGCGGCGGCGCCTGCAGGGCTTGGGACCGTCCCTCAATCGCTTTTTCAGCCAAGCAACTGTTTTTATTTTTTCTGTGCGTTACAGAACAGACCCAAGGGTGGGTGTACAATATACTCTTACTGAAAGAAGCTCCCCTTTTTCTTCAGGGCTCCCCCACTAAGTTCACTTTCCCCACCACCAGAGGAAAGACATCTCTCAATGCCAGAGATTGGTGAAAAGGAAAGGAATTATTTATTTAAAAGTTATACAGACTTAGAGTAGTGACTTAATGTCTTCATTAAAATACTAAAGTCCTTTAGAATACCCACAAATGCACAGTCCTTCCTTCTCCGTCCTCAGTCTGGGGTACCATATCTCAGGAAAAAAGTAGAAGTCCATTATTTGGGCCATCAGCTGTGTCACTGCCAGGATCTCTAGTTAATCCAAAGCCATGTGGATTTGCAGCCCCATTCTTCCTCTGCAGCCTCTTGGCCCACCAGCAGGAGTCCTTTCACCCCTTTTCTTCCAGGCAAAGTCTCTTCTGCTTCCTAAGCCACGTGGCAAAAGGGAGTACCCCAAAGCCATGGGATCCCCGAAAAGATGCAAATGGCTGCCGCACCTGGGTTTAAATCCCAGCGCCAATCTTCCTCTGCAGCCTCATTTCTGGCTCCTCCCACAATTGGTTACAACTGCCGGCATTCCAGTTTTCTTCCAGCTTTTCTGGGCTGCCATAGTAAGTCTGGGCAGGTGTAGCCCCATGGCGTGGAGCCAGTCATCTCCAAGCTCTCACGCAGGCACTGTAAACAGAGGGAGTTGTCTCTCAGTTACATCTTGGGTGGAAGTCACTCCCATCCCCCTGACTCAAAGCATGGCCACAGCTATTTAACATATCTATGCAACCAGTTAAAGGTTATAGATATGTTAAATGACCATGCCAGAGGTTAGCTGCAAAGCTGTTGCTATTCAAAACAGCCCTCAATGGCCCTGCTCCATGTGTCCCATCCCCCAGCTCAGACTTGTGGGGGTGAGGACATCCTATATATATCTTTCCAATATTTCCTGGACACCTTGAGTCCTGGACCCCATTCCAATCCCTATTTGGGCCCCGCCCCTGGCTGCACCCTGTTACATGAAGACAAAGACACTCTGCTGCTTCAAAGAAAAACAAACCTCTCTGTTCCAGAATGAGCCCTCCTGACTTCATTGACCTTAGGTACATAAGTGAGTAGTTTATTTCCCCCAAACATTTTATTATAAAATGTTTGATTTATATTTAAAAAAAATAATAATATGGCACATTAATCACAGTTCATAGTCACAGCAAAAAAATTTAAATGCCAAAGAAAAATACAGTGGAACTTGCTTGAATTCTCATCAGAAAACATGGAGGCCAGAAGATAGTGGGCTGATAACCTTCCAAGTGCTGAAAGACTTTCAACCAAAAATTCTGTAGCTAAATCCTTCAAAAACATAGGAGAAATTAAGACATTAAACTGTAAACAAAAATAAGAGAATCGATTAAATAAGAGAAACAGACCTGTCCTACCAGAACTACTAAAGGGGCCCTTCAGGCTTTAGTGGAAGTACACTAGAAACTAACTCGAAGCCACATGAGGAAATAGCATTGGTAAAAGTAACCACTTTTATATGTTTTATAAAAGTATAAACTTATTTTTGTTTGTAACTCCTATCAGTTTTAAAACAGCCACTTAAAGCAGTAATTATAAAACTGTGTTAATGGACTTACAGTGTATAAAGATGTAATTTGTACGGCAACAGTAGCACAAGGGTGTGGAGGAAACATAACTAATGTTGGAGCAACTGTTGACTACCCACTACTGAAATTAAGTTAGTATGAACCCAAGGTAGATTAAGATGCTAATTTTGTTTTCAAGGGCAGCACTAAGAGAATAAATAAAAATAATATAGTAAAAAGAATGTTGATTCTGCTCCCAGTTTTGATGTGTGCTTTTTTCCTCCCAGCAAGCAAATCTCCAACACTTGCTGGGTATCCTACAAGTCCATTAAATTCAGACACTATGTACATGGAGATAGGGTGATACCACAGGTGAAGGGCTACCCCCAACCTCACTCCACTTCAGATTCCAGTCAGCGGTCCAGGTTGCCACCTGTGCTTCTGGCTGACCGGCTGTAGATTGGAGGTTCCAGTGACCTGCCTCCTTGGGTTCAACTGATTTGCTAGAGTGGTTCTTGGAACTCAGAGCAACATTTTGAACACTGGTTTATTATAAAAGGATATAACTGAGGAACATCCAAGTGGAAGATATGCATAGGTTAGTGATGCAGACACCGGCCCGCAGTGTCCGCATCATTATGGATGAAATGAGACATTCACACGGACTACCGAGTCAGGTGGAGGAAAAGGGACAGTATGGCTTTTCTCTCAAGGGGAGCAAAAGTCTCGACCTCCGTCATGACAGGCCTTTTATCTCCCTGCACATTACATTATGGTCCTCATTTACTATGCACAGGTTCACTTTAGGTGGTTACCTTTTACAGAAAACAGGAGCCAATGCTAATCACATCACAGAAGAAGGATATTTGCAAATGAAAAGGCAAAAGTGGTCGAACCGGTTACACTCATCCTTGGAAGGTTTAGCATGGTTTTTAGGAAGTTACTTTGCAGTAAATGTTTGCCACTGGGGGCTGGGACCAGGCCATGCAGGATGGTCTACTACAGGTTAGGTTATGGGGAAAGGGCTCAAAGCTCCCAGGTCCACCAAGAGCTCCACTCTCCCAGTACCCCCATATATTCCTCAACTCAGAAACTCCGAACCCGTCCTCTGAGGTTTTACATAGGCCCCATTGTTAGCTGGACTCAGTATCCAGCCCCTCTCACCTCCTTAGAGGCCCCACCCTCTGGTCACATGGTGGGTTCCCTTGGCAGGCAGCCCCGTCCATAGGCTACCTAGGGGCTTTCCAAAAGTCAATTCATTAGCATAAAAAAGACACCTTTCACTTTCATCACTTAGGAAAGTTTAAGAGTTTTAGGAGCTCTGGGCCAGGAATGGGAATGAAGACCAAATATGTATTATTATAAACACAATATCAAAAAGGAACAATAAGGGAATTAAAAAGATACACTAAAAAATATTTAACACAAAATAAGGAATAGAACACAGATATAAGATATTCAAAAACAAATAGCAGCTCTGGCTGGTGTGGCTCAGTGGACTGAGTGCTAGCCTGAGAACCAAAGGATTGCCGGTTCGATTCCCACTCAGGGCACATGCCTGGGTTGCAGGCCAGGTCTCCAGTTGGGGGGCACTCAAGAGGCAACCACACATTGATGTTTCCCTCCCTCCCTTCCCCTCTCTAAAAATAAATAAAATCTTAAAAAAATAAATACCAAAAATGTCAGGCATAAGTCCTACCTTATAGGTAACTATGTTATGTAAATAGATAAAATCCCAATCAAAAGATTGCAGAATGGATTTAAAAAAAATATGCTGTCTATAAGAGACTCGTTTTAGATTCTAAGACTAAAAAGATGGGAAAAGGTATACTATGGAAGCAGTAATCAAAAGGGAACGGGAGTAGCTTTACTAATATCAAAAAAGCAGACAAAAATTGTTTCTAGGGACTCAAAAGAGGACATTTTATAATGAAATTATAATTATAAGTAAATTATTCTTGTAATTGTGTCTTTCTAGAAAGATGTAATGACTGTGAACATATATGCATCTAGCAACAGAGTCCTAAACAAGAGGAGCAAACCCTGACAGGACTGGGGAGGGAGACAACTCAGTAATAATTTGAGGCATACGTAGCCCACTTTCGATAATGGCTAGCCAGCCAGCAAGGAAGGGAGAGATGTGAGCGGCACTGGGAACCCGCTGCACTTCACTTTCAGCAAAGAAATTTCATTTAAATATTTTTTCATTAAATTAATTGCTGTATCATATTAAGGTAGAATACAAGCATTCCAAAAGCAGTTTGGCAATGTGTAACAAGAGCCTTGATTTTTAACAGATGACTGAATGATTTAGAGAAAAAAGTAGTGTAGTGTTTAAAGATATTTGTCATAGCATATTATAATAGCAAACACCAGGAAGCCTGAATGTAAAATGTAGTAGGCTTTTAATATTTTTTGAAAGAATGGCTAAGTTATATTATACATATTTTCTAGGTAGTTCACTACTTCAACAAAATGTTCATTGAGCACTAATTGTGTTCTCATTGCTGAGGATTCATCAGTAAGAAAAAGAGGGAAACGTAATTCTTACGAGTCTTATGAGTCTGACAGGCATTCACCGGAGACGGAGATTTACACCATGAGTGTAACTAATCAAACACACTGTGGCCCCAACTGCTCCAGAGAGGGACAGTCTCCATGTGACTGTGGACTCGAGACTGTGCACTTGGAGAGGTTTCCTTGTCGGAGGTGGTGTGCACCGACTGTGCTGGGGCCCCCAGGAAGAGTCCTGGATCCAGGGGTGGGGAGGGGAAGAAGAATGTTGCAGGTAAAGGCTACGAAGGGAGGGGAGGGGAGGGGCACATTTGAGTGGCTGCAGGAAGGCTGTGGTGGCTGAAGGATGCCGGAGAAGATGTGGGAAAGGACCAGGATGTTCAGGGAAACCAGGGCACATAAAGGGCGATGACTCCGGGAAATGTAGGCCAACCCAGGCTCTAAGAGCAATTATGCAAAAGAACAGCATGATTAGATTTACATTTTAATAGGGTTGAAAAATGGCTTGGAGACGTCTAAGGGGTAGTGGAGTTGCTAAGTATTCTTGCAGAATAGGTGAGAGGCCCAAGTGGTGGCATTTGTGCAGTGCATGCCCTCCATGCTGACCCCGGTGGCCGAGGTGGGGAGCAGTGGATGGATGAGAAAGGGACCTTAGAAGGTGCCATGTAGAGATTGGCCACAAATTGGTTAGATTGGGGAGGAGGAATGAAACGTCCAGGATGACCCCTGGCTTGAGAACAGGGTAGAGACATGCCGTTCTCCAAGCTGGCTGGTACTGAAAGAGGGCCAGAACTGGGGGAGATCCTGAGTTCATCTGGGGACATGTAAGTGTTGACTTCTGAGGGGAAGGTCAAGACCGTTGTCAGGCATACAGGTCTGGGGTGGAAGGTGAAATGTGTGCATCATTATCGCAAGTTAATAATTAAAGCCTCAAGGAGGCCTGAGATCACCCAAGGAGACAGAATAAAATGAGGAGAGGCCGCGTCTCCAGGAACCCCAGCAGGTAGTAGGGGGCAGGGTGGGCAGAGAGAGAGCAGGGTGAATAGACTGGGGAGATGCACAGGAGGGAAAGCAGCCCTGTAAGTCACAGACACGCAGGGAGGAGGGCGGATCAGGGGAAGGTGAGCGACCAGTGCCAGAAGCCAGGGAGAGCTGGGCTGGGGAGGAAGGCAGGAGGCGGTCCTTTGGAGGGGAGCCAATGACGATGACAACCCAACCAACACTTTTTAGTGGAGTGCTGGTACCAGTGAAAGTTCTCGAAGCATTTTAGTAACCGAAGTTTGTTATACAATGCTAGGTCCAAAATATAGACTACAAATCACAGTTATCTCAATTATGTAAAAATCACATGTTTAGAATCGATGACTGAATATGTATTATTTTAATGACAATAATACAATAAATGGTATAAGGACGTGTATTCTGTACTTCTTTGTGGAGCAAGCCTCTCACCTTTTCCCTCAATAAGATCCTGAAATTGGAACTCAGCCTATAGTTGGAGTTAAATATATGCAAGACAGCATATTTTGTCGGCTGAAAGATTATTTAATCTTCTTTGTTCTTCCAGTGTGCTGGGTTGTTTTTCTCACTTTTTATTTGAATACAAATTGATGAACTCTTTCTGGGGCCCTACTGGCTTAATGCAAGTTGGCAGTGATTAATCTTGTTGGCTATTAGCCTGCTTAGTGCTTTTGTCCTTTACCAGTTTCTTTTCATTTAATATAATAAATCATGTTACTTTCATGACTAGGTTTTGAAGATGTTTGGTGCAGTGTTGTAAATTCATTACATTTTCTAGAGAAAAAAGACCCTTGTGTAGGAGGAACCCAGGTGCACTTAGGTTTATATTGATCGATTTTGGGAGTTCTGGTGTCGATGTTAGAGAAAGAGGGACTGGGAGTGGCCACAGACCTTATCACAAGGCAGATACATCGCAGCTGACTTGAGGGGAAGCACTCACTTCTGGGTGGGAAGCGAGGGCACGTGTTGTAGAAAACCTGAATAGGCGGCGTTTAGCAGCTCCTTTCCTGGTTTTTGCAAGTTCTTATCAAGACAGTGTGAAGCCCCAATAATGCCCTCACCTTCCTCCTTATTGAGAAGAAGACAGCTGCATAGCTAACTAACTGGCTCCCAGCGTGACCTACTAGAAATTCATACTCTGCTTATTGGCTAAGGAGAAGTTGAATAGCATAACTTGGGTTGTTGTAAAATCGCAATGTTCTTTTTGCAAATGGATCCTCACCTCCTGTCTCCTGCAAGGAGGAGTTCCTTGATCTGCCTGTCACTCTGGCAGTTAGATGGCCTGCATGTCCCCCGATATGGGCACCCCAGTCCTCCCCTTTGGAGGAGGGCTAAGTGAGGGCAGAGAGAGAAGGGCCCAGGAGAATCGCTGTTTCACGCCAGGGCAGCGAGGCAGGGTCAGCTGTGTGAGTGCATGACGACAGGATGGGCTTGGACCATTAGAACAGTGGTCTGAGCTCTGGGTTGAGGGCGTTCAGCACGAGTGTTGTGGTCAGGCTGTGATGTCTGCAGGGGCAAAGGGCGGTCCTCTTGTCTTTTGCTTGCTGCACACAGAATTCCTGGAGAAAGGCCCAGAGGCACCTGGGACATTGGGACTAGGGTCCCCCTGACTTGTCCCAGGCCTGTACCCTTCTTCTCAGGGAACCCAGTCAGTGCTTCCTCTGCCACAGTCAGCTTGTGATCCCGTGTCAGCGCTGGGAGCTGGGCTTCGGGATGGAGAGCAAGGCCCTCAGTGAGTCTGGTAGGATGTGGAGGTGTGAGTCAGGGAAGGTGCACCTGGTGGGGAAGGCGCCCCTGAAAGGCCCTTGGTTGCCGGTTATCGACACATGTTCGCCGCATCTTGGGGTTGGGGTGTTAGGTGTCGCTGAAAGAAGACTAGCAGCAGCCGCAGCCCTCTGGCTGATGTTCCATCAGCCTGCAGAGGGTGCTGGTGGACTCATAATCTCAGAAATATTAACACTGACCATTCATTGAGCTCTGCCTGCATACCAGAATGGGGTGCCTGACCTCTGCCCTCCAGACTCAGGGTTTAAATGGCAGGCACTAGTCAGAACTGTGACTCTATGCCTCACCCCAAACTCCATGTGCCTCCTCCTGTCCAGCTTCCAGCTTCACAGGCTGCACAGTGAGGGTTCTAGGGTGCACATCTGACCATGGCCTATCTACCCAAACCCTCCCATGTCTCCTTCTATCCTGCAGGTGAGTGCAACCCCTCAGCCTGACACAGAGGCTGTCCTCGGCTGTCAGACGTACCTTACTCCCCAGTCCTGCAGAGCAGCTCACTGCTCTGGGAACTGGGGGCTGCTCCCTCTGTAACCTCCGTCCTCGCCACCATCCCCAAACAGCTCTCCCTTGGTTTCTATACTTGGGCTTCTGGGTTTGTGATTTATGACTAATGTTAGATTATTTCACTGGCCTGGTGGTTAAAGTACACATATGCCTTGATTTTTGCCTTCCACCAATGGCAACTTAGCACAGAACTTTTCAACATATTTGCATAATTCATAGCATTTGTCTATGTTATCGAGGGAGATATGGCCCTGGTGGCAGAGCGGCCTTGTTTGTGTTGTCCTGTCCTCAGGACCACGTGGTGAGGACAGGGGAGGAGCCAGACTCACGTGATCAGGCAGCTGACCCGGGCCCTTTGGGTCATGCTCAAGCCACAGAACATTCTTATAAAATTGTTTATATTACTATACCATCATTACTGTAAGACTAGGTCCTGGCCCTGTCCAGAAGAAAAGCAGTACCCACGAGCCAGAGATAAACATCCAGTGAGGTGAATGCAAAAACTCTTGGAACCTGGGGACAAGAGTTTGGACTTAACTTGAAATAATTGGTAGTTGGAAACAAAACATGAACAATATTTTAATAATTGTCAATTTTGAGGTGTTTTTGTCTTCTCACTTTTCTAAACTGGTGCTAGATGGGAAAGCATGTTGTTTATACTGTCGAGGACCTCACTGTCATCATGTATCAGCCTGTTTCCTGATGCCAGTAACAGAATTACCCACTAAAAGTGGTTTTAAATACTACATGTTTTTCTTGTCTCATATGAACAATGTAGAAGTTGGTGGTTCCCAGGTTGGATCTAAGGGTGAATAACCAAAGATCAGGCATGATCTAGTTTTCCCACTGTGTCATTTTGAACGTGTTGACTGTTGGCCTCTTGGTCTCAAGATGGTTGCCACAGCTCCCGGCATCACATCCTCATAGTTGTGTTCAAAGACAGGAAGGAAGAGGACAAGGAAGAGAGCTCTCCTCTCTTGAGTTATGTTATTTATTGAGAAGCGGGGGAAAGCTCCTTGGAGACTTCTCTTTAAGTTTTATTAATCATACATGGGTCACTTGGCAACCCCCAGTTACAAGAGAGGCTGAGAGCACATTTTTAGCCTCCATTGTGGGGAAGTGGGTTCTGTTAGGAGAGAAGAAGGTAGACAACAACTCCATCTGCCACAGGAAATATACTCTTGCCTGCACAGTTCATCTACTTACCAAACAGGTATGGGGCACCTGTGCTGAGTGTCAGGGCCTTGTGCTGGGTGCTAGAAGGGGAGCTTTACACTGTAAGACTCGGTCTCTGTCCTGCCCAAGGACAGAAGCGGTACTCATGAGCCAGGGATGAAAATTCAGTGAGGTAAATGCAAAATACTCTTGGAGACAGGGAGCAGGGCTGAGAAACGACCTTGGTCTTGGAGCACTGAATGCTTCACCGAGCAGGTGACATTTGAGCTGTGTCTTGAAGGATGGACAGGAGGTTACCAGATGAAGAAATCAAGAAAAGGCCATTTTGGGCCAGGGGGTGGCCAGGGCAGACTCAGAACTCTGCAAAAGCTGCTTTTGGTTTTTTGGACCACCACATCTCCTCCTTAGTTACCCAGCACCCTCCTCCCACCCAGCTCTGAAGGAGCTCCACCCTGTCTCAGAGCTGAGCTTCACTGTCCATTCTGGCTGCTGGGCAGCAGAGGTGTTTCGCGCCTCTCCCCTCAGGTGCCCTTTGTTTGCAGGGACATCAGGTCCCTCAGAACAGCAGTGGGTGGTATGGGCTGCCGTGTGGGCCTTTATTCTTTGTCAGCCCGCGATGACATCCCCACTTTTGGGGGATGCCCTGGCTCTCTCCCACTGCATAGAGGTTGGGGTGGGCGGGGTCTGGTGATCACTGCCTTTGTCCTGACCCTGAGATTGGCCACATAACCGGGAGTCAGCCGCTGTACCGCTGCCTGGGTATGGTGATGAGTCCAGATGTGAGCAGGACTCGGGCTGAGTCCTGGATTTATTCAAATCAGCTGAAAGGCCTTCTTTCCCTCTGTGGGCACAGCCATAAGGATGAAAGATCAGAGCCCCTTCCTCGTCCCTGGCAGCGTGCAGAGGCTGCTCTCAGGGACCCAGGGCTATCCTGACTGTGGTCGATCCCGTATCCCAGCGTCCCTCAGCCCACCTTCCCCACACAGCCCCGTTGTTTTACTTGGATCCACTGGAGCTGGTTCTGTCACTTGACTAATGTAACAGTCCATCCTCAGCAAAAGCCCACTGTCCTGCTGTCACCTCTGCTGGTGGTGTCCCTGTCCCTGCAATGCCTTCTCTTTTGTTCTGCTGAGTCTGCTGGAGGAAGAAAAGTGCCTGCGAGGCCTTCCTCGGCCTCTCTCTCCTCCCATCTCTCCAGGACCTTCCTCCTCTGGATCCTTTTCGCTTCTGTCAAAGGGCTCCTGTGGGCCCAGCAGCCGGGGGTGGACCTGTGGGCAGCCAGGGACCTGCCCACAGCTGCATGGGGTACCAGGTCACCCATAAGTTTACCAGGAGCAGCTGGAGCCTGTTGCAGATGGCAAAACTCCCTCCACCTCTTCGCGCCCTTAGGAAGGAGTGTTCACACCCCTCACAGTAAAGGTGGGGGGTGGGCAGGGTTTGCCTGCTGGAGCCCATGAGCGCAGAGGTGCAGGCCCAGGCAGCAACGCGTCGCCACCCCATTGGATCTCAGTGTTCCCTTCCCCAGATCGCCCGCCCACCCACCCCTGCTGGGCTTCCTCTGGGCCTTCACCCACAAGCTCACCTGGCTTCCTGGTGCCCCTACTCCACCCAAACCTCCTGGGGAGAGGAGCGCTCCCTGTGCTGTGCATACAGGGGGATTTCGAGCTCACGGAGACAAGAAAGGGCACTGCCGAACACAGGAGAAGTCGCTGTCAGTGCTGACATTTCAGACATCTGAGGGGACATCTGAGGGGAGGGGCGGGCTTCTAACACCCTTCAAATGCCGGCATATGTCAGCCGTGCTTCAGATGCAGACGCAGACCCGGCGGCCACTGTTCCTTCTACAGTATTCCTTCGCCTGTGCCTGGCTGGGGGGCTCCCTTGTGGGAACCAGGCTGGCTCTGTAAAGAAAGCCCCCAATCCGCCCCTGTCTGAGCCAGCTGCTGTTTCTCCCTCGCCGCCGCGAGGACTCGGGAAACTCACTGGGACCTGGGGCCAGGGTGTCTAGCAGGCCTCCAGGGCAGCCTCCAACTAATCTTCTGTTTGGAATCCAAGTAAGTGTTCAGCTGCGGCCGTTGCCCACAGGCTCCTCTGTCTTGGTCGTGAGGCAGGGTCACCCCAGATTCTGTTCTGAGTCCTGCAGCCTGCCACCACCTGCTCTTAGGGCTGGCTGACCTGGGAGGCACGGGAGAACCACCAGGCTGGGGCCCCAGGAGCGTGTGAATGGGAGGTGGGCAAGTGCAGCCATCGCTGAGGGGTGGTCGTGCGCGGAGGAGACCGCAAGGGTCTGTCAGCGTGCGGTTGGTGGTGAGTGGCAATCCCACGTCAGTAGTGGCTAAAGCCACTAAAAGACATTCAATCATGCCATACAGCGGGTGTTCCGCATTTGCTTCAGTGGCTCAGCAATGCGAGCAAGACCCAGATTCTTTCTCTCCTTCCATTTTACTGTCCTCGCAATACGGTCACTGTCGCTCCAGCGTGACATCCACGTGCCAGGGCGGGCAGGCCGGGAGAGCGGCAGATCTCATGCTCGCTTGGCTCTCACCCCTTTCAGGGAACGGCGCCTTTCCCAGAAGCCTCTGAGCACACCTCCCCACGTGTCTCCCTGGCCAGAGCCGTCTTTGCTTATGCCCGCTGTTAGGCCTGGAACCAAGACAGCCTTTCTGCCAGACAAAGCAACTGTGCCTGGTACCTGAGCAAAGTCACAGGTGTGTTACCAGCAAGACAGGAGGTGCGGCCTTGGCAGCCACCACCCTAGATGGCTACTGGGAAGGGGCACCCAAGGATTCCCTGCCAAGCCATGCCCTAGAGAAGGTGCACTGGAGGAGTGAGATACACAGAGCAGGACTGGGAGGGGATGCAGCTCAATGTTGGGGCTCTGTGCGCTCCTCAGTGCCCTGGGGGGAGGAGGCTGGGCTGATGGGGGGCCAAGAGGAGTTGGGCCAAAAATCGGGGAACCCACTGAAAGTCCTTTGAAAGCCAGAATGGGGAGCTATCCACAGGGCCTATAAAAAGACCCCAGTTGTTGGGTGAAGCCTTATACACTGGCCTAAAAGAGGGAAGGTTTGGCACCCCCCACCCAGCCCACCCTTCCCAAGTACAAGATGCCGATCTTGTGCTGCGCTGGGCAGGCCAGCATCCGGCTGATGGAGAAGGCTGATGTTGCTCACCTGCGAGGATGTCACCACATCTAGTCATCTGGTTTCCGGAGCAGACTGTGCCCCTTCCTTCCCCTAGCCAGTCTCCGTCACTGCCAGGCCCACTCCTCCCCCACCCAGACCTCCTCTCAGCAGGGCCCTTCTGTCACAGAGAGGGTGATCTGGAGTCCTAGTGGGTGTTGGCCCTTGAGGGATCTACTGTGTAATTGCAAAATTATGCTTCCCCAGGAGGTCGTCCTGATCCCCTACCCTTGCTGGCAGGATTCCTGGGATACCTTTCTTAGCCTGTTCCAGTGAGCAGTGAGGCTGGTCTTCTTGGGTTCCTTCTAGTTCCTTTGTGGGGGGTGGGGGGATTCTGCTGGAGGTAAGTAGAGCCCTACCTGGCTCTTGTTCTAAAAGCTCATCATGTTAATTCCCAAAGCTTTTACAGGGGACAGGCAGCAAACACAGCGGCAGTAACGTACCCTGTCTGCTTTCTAATTATGACAATTTATGACTCAGAACCTCAAATTGGTCATTTTTTTGGCCACTGCACCACTCTTCCCAGCATGCCCTCCATAAGAGTCAGCCCCCACCCTTCCAGAAGGAGGGGACGCTGATGTAATTCATCATATTACACATCGTGCTGTGGAGGTGGAATATCGATGCTGTTTGCAGCAGGGTGACAGGAAAGACTAAAACTTATTTCATTAAAAAGCAAGGGAAATCACACTCGTTTCAGTTTGTTCTGTTTGCTAATGCTAATGTGTGTTTATTTAATTTCACTGGAAAATAATAAAATGCCCCCAAAATTGCTGTTTCACACAGTCACCCCCTAAAAGGAAAAAAAATGAATGTTTATGATGCTTGTGGACTTTACTGCATTGAGAGACCACCTCCCGGGCCTGGTGTGACCCTGACTCCCACCCACCGGGGAGCAGAGGCAGGCATGGTGTCAGGACACAGAGCTTCGGGTGGGGGCAAGTGCCCTGCTCCTTGGGGTGTCGAGTTCCCCCCAACCCCGCCACCCTCCCTCTACTGTGAAAAGGCTTTCATGCACATTCTCTCCATTTATGAGCCCTGACCCCATCCCTGTTTCAGGTTTCCTCCAAACAACTGGAAACTCCCCTCTAAACTGCAGCTTTGTTTTTCCCATTCTGATGAATGAAAAAGCAGGCGACAGGAAGAAACCTCCTTTCTTATCTCCAGCGGGTCCCCCTGTCGAGTCTGCTCCCACCTGGCTTCACTCCCAGTCCCACCACTGGGTCTGCCTCAGCCAGTGCCCAGGGATGCCCCAGCCTCAAGTCCAACAGACCCTTCCCCTTCATCCCCTCTGCTTCTCCCATCATTTGACACCAGCGTGGCTTCACTCTTACCTCCCCTCCCTGGGACCCCGAGCCCCCTGCCTGCTCCCCTGGCCTGCTGAGGCCTTTCCTCACTCTGTCTCTCACTGGTCTCTTTCTCTACCCCCTGCCCCCCGGCGATCTCAGCTTCCTTCCCTGTGCCCCTCGGAGCTGGACCACTCTCTGATGGACGGGCACAATCTCTCTTCTGAACCCTGAGCCTGTTTGTCGCACTGCCTCAGACACCTATCAGCTCTGCACACTCGGCTCACCTGCCCTCACAGCCATCCTGAATGGCACCCCAGCCAGTCACAGTCAGGGCCCAGCAACGGAGAACGGCAGGACTTCCCCTGGAGCTGCACACACCTGCCGGCTGCCATGGCCTCCTTACCTCCTGCTGGGCCCATGTAGGTCTCCCCACTGTCTGCCCTGCCTCTCAGCCAGGAGCCTCTGCACCTTCAGTGACCATGCACCCCCATAGGAGAACAATCCTAGCAGGCATTCCTGGGCATGCCTGCGAATTCATACATCACACTCGTAGATCTTTCACTCATATAAACAGTAATATAAATGGGGCCGGGGCTGCCATGCCAGGGAACTGCCTGTGCAGGTTTTATGCCTGGAGTCTTTGGAATGTTAAAAGGGGGCAGAACAAACTTTGCCTTGAACCTGAGTAATATTGTTCCCCAGGGAAATGTTTGCAAAGATAACACAAGGAAAAGAATTCCAAAATAATCAGGGAGGGCTGGAATTCTAAGACAGGGCTCAGCCAGTCTCCCCATTGTGAAGCAGGAAACTGGTGGGCCCCGATGGCCCCGGCTGGTATCTAGCATTGGGTCCAGCCCTGGGGGCAGCACTTGGTGGCCTTCTGTGGATCCCTTCGTAGTCACCACAAGAAAGCAGTTATTATCAGTCATTATGTCTACTGGACTGAAAATAAAAACATGGTTTAGAACTAATGAGACTATTTTATGTTATCTGCACCAATGGAAATGCCTTCCTTCTATTGATGTTCCCTTTCCCTTTCCAATTAATACCCCGTGTCTTTGTTTCCCAATCAACATTATTTGGGCTTCTGCCTGAATTAATGTTCGCAGAATAGCTATTCTTACTGATCTCAAATAAATGCTTATTTGCCTCTCAGTTTGAAAGGCCCTTTATTTTTAAGTGAACACTAACATACTATAAAATATTCACCAAAATAGGTGTTTAAAAAGATGCAATGCAAAATAGATAAAAATGCAAGCTCTAGTATTTTCTCTGGCAGCTCCAGGGTTCTCACACTACCTGGAGTCTTGTGGTCAAGGTTCTGGTACCCCTGAGACCTGCCCTCAGTGACCTGTCCTCTGTGACATGTCCTCTGTGACCTGCCTTCAGTGACCTACCTTCTGTGACATGTCCTCTGTGACCTACCCTCTGTGACCTGCCCTCTGTGATCTGTCCTCTGTGACATGTCCTCTGTGACCTGCCTTCTATGACCTGCCCTCTGTCCTCTGTGACCTGCCCTCTATGACCTGTCCTCTGTGACCTGCCCTCTTTGACCTGTCCTGTCTGACATGTTCTATGGTCATGGCAACTAATTGCCACAGATTCCGTGGCTTAAAGCAACACGAACTTATTCTCCTATAGTTCTGAAGGTCCGAGTCTGCAATGGTTTCGGGGCCCAAACCACGGTGGCAGCAGAGCCACGCTCCTTCTGCAGGCTTGAAGGGAGGGTTCCTTCCTCACCTTGTCCAGTTTCTAGAGCTGCATTCCTTGGCTCATGTCCCCTCCCTCCACCTTCAAAGCCAGACATGTAGCATCTTCAAACCCTTCCCTGCTCCCATCGTCTCATCACCTTCTTCCTCTTCTGTAGTCTAAGCTCCCTCTCCTTCTCTTCTAAGGGCCCCTGTGACTGCTTTGGGCCCTCCCAGGTGACCCACTCATCTTTTTAACCACAGCTCCTCCTACTGTTTCCCTGCCCAACACACAGGGCCCTGCCACCCTTGACTACACTCCATGCTCTAGTCATACTAAATGCTCAGAGTCCTGCCGGTGAGGCTGTGCATGGCCAGATGATCCGACTGTGAACTGAGCAAGGAAGCCACAGGTAAGTGGGTTCTCAGCAAGGACGTGTACTAATTTTTCCGAGAGCACAGAGGCCGTCCCATTGAAACTGCCCTCCCATATAAACCCTCACAGACACACACTTAGGAGAGCACACAATAAAATTCCTAACTGACTTCTAATACCATATAAAGATGGCATCTTTTCTAATCCCTATAATGTACACTGCACGCATAGAGGCAGCCCTGCTCCATGTGCACTGAGCAGTCCAGACCTGCTTGCCCCTGCACCTGCTGTCCCCCTCACCTTCTGTGTCCTCCCAGCTGTCCCCTTTGCTTGCTTGCTTGTCCACCTTCAATGCCCAGGCAAGATATCATGGCCCTTCCGAGACCTCCCATGCCCGCACGGAGGGAAACTGCCCCTTTCATTGTATGTACTTCTAAAATCATCCATTGCACATTGGGGTTGCAGTTTATTGGTTTAACTAGTTGCCTTCTCTTCCCCACCCAGACCTGAGCCCCTGAGCTGCAGACTGTGCCTAAATCACCCCCCTCAGCAGTGCCCACATCTGTGCAGGGCCCGTGCAAAGCCACTCTAAGTATCTGCAAGGAATGAATGTAGGCATAATTTCTTTTGGCAAGCTCACAAAATTTGTTTTCTTAAATTTTAAAATTTATTTATTGATTTTAAAGAGAGAGAGAAAGAGAAACATTGATTTGTTGTTTCACCCGTCCCTGCAATCACTGATTAATTCCTGTATGTGCCCTGACCGGGGACTGAACCCATAACCTTGTCTTGTTGGGATGAACTACAGGGCCAAGACTAACAGATTTCTAACTGCCCTAATTATCTTCCCTTCCCTCCTACTCAACCACTTCTCAGAGCCCTAACATCTCATGAATACTTTCTAATGCATGCATTTATAAAATTATTCTTTTCTTTAATAAGTCAGGGGTAACTCATCATGTATATTACTAATGGCTGCTTTCAAAATGTCTTGGTACCTCTTTTGGTTTTGAAATATCCTAATGGTTTCTCAGTTTCAGCAGGACCAATTTATCTTATACCAATCTATAATAAGAACATTTCTGAATGAGTCATAATTCTATATTATAGCTTTCTTGCAGTGGATTCAAATATTTTAATACCTTTGATACTTTGATCCTGATATGTCAGCAGACCAGGGCCCCCTTTCACATGGCCATGGCTCCCTGGGCTCTGCAGTAGTATATTGTTTGTCACACATACTCACTGCCCCTCTCTGGGCCCATCACTTCTGGACCCTCCCTGGGACCTCCCCCATGGGAGGGCAGACTTCTCTCCTATCCCATTGGCTTCATGCTTGGCTATTCAACTTATTTTGGCCAATGACATGTGAGAAGATATGACATAAATCATATCCCAGCAGAAGTTTTAAGAATCAATGAGTGTTGCCCTGGCCAGGGGGTTCAGTTGTTTGGAGTGTTATCCCGTACACCAAAAAGGTTGTGCCTTTGATATCTGGTCAGGGCACATACCTATGTTGCAGATTTTGCCCTGGTCAGGGCAGGTACAAGAGGCAACCAATTGATATTTCTCTTTCACACAGATGCCTCTCTTTCTCTCTCTCTCTACCATGTTCTCTCTCTAAAGTCAATAAACATATTCTCGGCTGAGGATTAAAATTTAAAAGAAAAAAGAATCAATAAGTGTTGCCAACACATAGATCATTGGAACAGAATAGAGAGCCCAGAAATAAACTCACACCTATATGGTCAATTACTCTATGACCAAGGAGGCAAAAACATACAATGGGATACACAGAATCTCTTCAATAAATGGTGGTGGAAGAACTGGAAAGATATATGCAAAAGAATGAAACTGGGTCACTTGCTTATACCATATACAAGAATGAACTCAACATGGATTAAAGACTTAAACATAAGACCACAGGCCATAAAACTCCTGGAAGAAAACATAGGCAGCAAATTCTTTGACATAGCACTTTATAGTATTTTTGGGGGCCATATCTCCTCAGGCAAGAGAAATAAAAGAGAAAAGTAAACAAATAGGACTACATCAAACTAAAAGTCTTTGCACAGCAAAGGAACTCATCAACAAAATGAAAAGACAACTTACTGATTGGGGGATAGTAACCAATGATACATCCAATAGGGCTCAATATGCAAAATTTATAAAGAACTCATACAACTTACCACAAAATACCCCAAAACCAGTTAAATATTGGGCAGAGAACCTGAATAGACATTTCTCCAAAGAGAACATACAGATACATATGAAAGGATACTCATGTCATTAATCATCAGAGAAATGTAAATGATCACTTCACACCTATCAGAATGGCTATCATCAATAAATCAACAAACAACACCTGTTGGTGAGGATGTGGAGAAACGGGGAACCCTCATGCACTGTTGGTGGGGCTGCAGTGCAGCCACTATGGAAAACAGTATGGAGTTCTTCAAAAAATTAAAAATAGAACTATCTTACAACATAGTAATTCCACTCCTGGGTTTTCATCTGAATAAATTCAAAACACTAATTCGAAAAGATATATGCATCCCTATGTTTGTTGCAGCATTATTTACAACAGACAAGATATGGAAACAACCTGTGCTTATTGGTAGATGAACGGATAAAGAAGGTGCAATACATACACAATGGAATATTTCTTAGCTGTAAAAAAGAATGACATCTTACCATCTGTGACGATGTGGATGGACCTAGAGGGTGTTATGGTAAATGAAACAAATCAGACAGAGAATGACATATATAATTTTACTTATATGTGGACTCTAACAAAAGAACAAACAGAAACAAATTCATTGACACAGAGAACACATGGATGGTTGTCAGATGGGGAGGCAGAGTTGGGGGACCGGGTAACAAAGGTGAAGGGATTAAGAAGAACAAATTGGCAGTTATGAAGCAGTCATGGGGATGTAGTCAATCATTTTGTAATAAATATATGTGGTGCCAGGTGGGCACTAGACTTATCAGGGGGACCACTTTGTAAGCCGTATAGATGTTTAAGCACTGTGCTGGGCATCTGAAACAAATATAATATGGAATGTCAACTCTAATTGAAAGAAAACCAATGAGTGTTTCCACCCACTCTCTTCTTTGCCCCCTTTGCCAAGAAGTAGACTGTCCCAGGTTGGAACTGCGCGTTCAGTTTGTCCCCCTAGAATGATAAAAACACTTGGATCAGGGCCACTGCGAAGTCAGTTTGTAACATGAGCAAGCAACAAAACTTTGTGGCTATACTTGTAGTAAGCTCCTGGGGTTTTTAGAGGTGTTCGTTGCTGCAGCTCAACGTGGCAGAAGCTGACTGATGCAGGTGCTTATGGTCACACAAAGAAGACAGAGGTTTATGTTTTGAAAACTCTAAGAAGATTTTCTTACTAACCCATTGGATCATAGGACACCTGCTAGCTTGCTAAAGGGGGTACATTTCAAAGAAGACTCATTATACCCCCAAAACCCCATTTCCCATTGCAGCGTGTCACAGTCTCCCAGTTTTAGCATCCATTCTTCCCATCACCATGGCAACACATATTCTGGGACAGGGGCAGGAATATCCTCAAAAGCCATGGGGAAGCAATTTTCACTTCTTCCTCTGACCTCTGAAACCTCATCTTACCTTCCAGAGCTTTATTATCTATAGTAAAGATGAAGGTAAACTGACCTCAGACAAAGGCAAAGGTAGACCAGGGGATCTGAATGGATGAGGAAATATTACCCCTGTAGCTGCTGCTGGAAGAGAAAGGGAGGGAAGATTACTCAGAGCAAATGGGACTGCAAGGGAATCACATATCTCTGGGACTCCAGAAGATGTTCCCCAAATCCAATGGAGCCACATTCTGCAGTAGTAGCTCTCAGGTGACTTGATACGGTGACTAGCCCATAGGTTACTAGGATCAACCACATCTCGCAACCACCATCTTTGGATGTTCTGATGAAATGTGCATATTATGAAATTGTTGAGTCTAAACCAGTACAAACAGCTTATATCTGTTAGGATCTGGCAAGTGCATCCTTTCCTTCTTGCATGGAAGTCTTGGTTTTGGTTTTGATTGGCTTCATATCCAGTCATGTAATATGAAAAATAGAGACATTTATTGAAGAAGATACAAGACACAAGAAACATTGTTCATAGGACAATGATGCCTCAGTCCCCTTCAAAGTAGGCATCATGGGACCTCACACAGATTTTTGTTGATTGCAGCCTGTATATATTCAACATTCTCAGGTGTTCTGCTTGTTGCAGGCCTTCCAGAATGTGGATCACTTTCAACAGATTCTAGGCCATCTTTGAAGTGTTTGTGCCACACTTCTATTTGTGCTGCACTCATTGCATCATCCCATAAGCCTTCTGAATCATCTGAGTAGTTTCCACAGAGGAATGTTCAAGCTTAATGCAAAATTTGATGCAGATCCATTGCTCTACTCACTCATTTTGAAGGAGATAGCCACATAGTGCACATGTTCACTAAACAGCATCTACCACCCCCACTGACTAGTACAGTGAAGTTGTCGTTGTTCACACATGTGCACTCCAGTCCACTGTCCTTGGCTGCCAGGTTACATCGATGTTGATGCAAACCATTCTTGTTATATTAACAGTGGCTGGAATTTTTCTGGACAGACCTCATACACCTGGATTTTTTTAAAAGAGAAGAATCAATATTGGGCTTAGGAAATAAATGTCCTGGTAACTTTCCATGCTCTCACCTGACTCAGAACAAAACGGGGCAGATGGGAGCAACATGCCTGTGCCATGCGTATGCATGTCATTCTGGAGAGCTTGGCTCTGAGGCACGACGGGAGGGGGTCGGCAACATGGGACTGCTGGGCCTGTCAATAGGGTTCAAGAGTAAGAGAACCAAAAGGAGATTTTATGTAGTGATTGAGAGGGACTGGCTCATGCAGTTTTGGGGGCTGAAGCGTTTGATGGCCTAGCATCTGCAAGTGGAGGCTCAGGAAAGCCCGTGGTGTAATCCAGTCTGGAGGCTTAGGGCCCAGGGGAGCCCAGTGTACACATTCCAGCCTGAGGGCAGAAGAAGGTGAGGTGAGATGTACCAGCTCAAGAACTGAGGCAGGAAAAAAGGAAGGCGAATTTTTCCTTCCTCCAAATTTCGTTCTATCCAGGCCCTCAATGCATTGCAGGATGCCCACCCACACTGGGGAGGGCTGTCTACTGTGTCTGCTGATTCAGATGCTGATCTCATCTGGAAATGCCCTCAAGACACACCCAGAAATAATGTTTAATCTGGGCACTGTGGGGCCGGCCAAGCTGACAAAGTTAACCTTCACCGGAGAGAAGCTGGAAGCAGACCCAAGGCTGGCCCAGAGCAGTGAGCAGGTGAGGTAGTGCCGGAAGTCTGGAAGGACTGGGAAGCCAGGCTCCCATCTGAGGAGGCCTGATGAAGCAGGATGGACACAGCCCCGGACAGGGTTACAGAGGCCTCAATAGTGGGGTCTCCGGGTCATCCATGGTCATCTGGACTCTCTCTAGCAGCTGGAGCAGGGTGGGAGGGTTGGAAAAAGAACCCAGGGGAAGGCGGGTGGCAGGAGGCCAGCAGGTGGGAGGGCCCCTTTGGAGCAGGCAGGGCTGAACTTTCTGTAGAGCCTGCCTGGGGTGCTCTGAGAGAAACCAAGGCAGACTTCACAAGACCAGATTTCACTGGATGAGCACACCTAGGAGGTCTGGAGAGGTCTGGAGCAGGACCCTGTGACTTGTGAACTTCGGGACCCCCAAAGTTGCCCCCAGAGTGGGGACACAGAGGTTCTGGTGGTACAATTCATTCCAGCCTCCCCCATGGTGAGCCTGCTCGCTGCACTGGCCCTCACCAGGTCTTTGCGGATTGTGTGGGGGGTGGAGCCCACAGACCCCCCCCCCCCAACCCCCCCCCCCCCCCCCCCCACCGCCATCCTCGACTCAGGACTCAGTCGGCTGGTCATCCCTTTAATCCCCGCAACTGCGCCTGACAGTTTCAATCTCCGGGGCTGTTAAGATGTCCATTTCCTTTCAGGTACAAATGGAAATTAGACGGAATAAAATGCCCTAGGATTGTTTGATGCTTTTCTAATTTGATTTCCAGCCGCCCTCTGAATCCGATCATCTATCTCATCATTGCCGCAGAACAAACTGTGAGGACACTGATGGGGAACTTGGCCTGCGTCTCTCCTGATACCGCGAAAACCATGTGCCCCCTGAGAGAAGAGAGCTGTTCCCATTTTGTCACAGATAGATAGATTCCATAAATTAATTGAAAGGCACTGAGTTGGGTTTTTTTTTTTTTTTTTTCTGAAGAAATACTGAGAGCGTTGTGTTCCTGTTTATGATTAATTCCTGTTTCCTCTTGCCTGTTTTCCTGGGCGGGAGGTGCGGGCAGGAAGGCGGCATTCAGGGGTCACAGTAACCGTGGAGCCTTGAACCCTGAGATGGGCAATGTGCTTCCATTTCATGAGTCTCAGTGAATGTTTCTGTCTCCTTCCATGTGGTATGGGGGCCTGGGCTGGGCGTGGGGATGCGGGTTTACTGGGCTCCACTACAGCTTTGCAAAGAGCTCCCGCTGTACCTCTGCCTGGGGTTGGGGGAAGAACTCCCTCCATCAGCTCCTCCAGCTCGCGCCTCTGGCGGAGAGGCCGGCACATCTCTGCCAGGATAACTTGCCGAATTTCTAATGAAAGGCAGAATGATACGGGTTAATAATGTTCCAGTTTTCCAAAATGGGTTGGAAATGAGCTACAACAAATTGAAGACTTGAAGTTGAAGCTTTTTAATGTTGTGCGTGTGTATGTTAAGTCTCTCCTATGAAATCTTCCCAATATAAATGCAGTATTAACCTGCCTAGTAACTACAGCACACAAGATGCAAAGAGACCTTCAAAGACCTTGAACCCGACTCCCAGCAGGTGTTTTGACTATTTTTACAGACTTCTGACCCGAGCTGTCCAGCACACTTTTACAGGGATGAACTCAGTACTGATAGATTCCTCAGGGCGACATGCAGCAAATCTTTCCCAGTCGTTTTCATGCCCTGGTCCTGGTTCTCACCTGTGGGACGGACAGAGCCGGTTGGAACTGCTCCCTGAGGTTCCCTTCTCCGCTCTTCTCAAGACCAACACTCCAGTGTCTCCCGCCATTGCCCATATGGCAAGGGCTAGAAACCCCTGGGATTTCTGGCATATTCTGTTCATCAGTCTCTGGTTTCCTGAGCAGGGAGGCCACTCCCCCTACATTGAGAACCTGAGGAGCAGATGCAGGGCACTGTGCTTTCCAGCTGACACACTTCCAGCTGATTTCCAGCTGACATATGCACCAGCCCTCCCCACCCTCTCAATGCAGATGTGTGCAAACAAGGACTAGAGGCTAGGTGGTACACTCCATGCCTGCTGAGGCCTTCAGGCCTTCAGACCCCAGGAGTGGGACCCTGGACCTGGAGAACTGAAGGCTTTTTATTTATTTATTTAAAGATTTTATTTATTTATTTTTAGAGAGGGGAAGGGAAAGAGAAGAGAGGGAGAGAAATATCGATGTGTGGTTGCCTCTGGCATGCCCCCTACTAGGGACCTGGTCTGCAACCCAGGCATGTGCCCTGAATGGTAAACGAAGGACCCTTTGATTCGCAGGCCAGCACTCAATCCACTCAGCCACAGCAGCTGGAGAAAACTGAGGACTTTTTAAGCATTGTTGTTAATGAATTGATTGAGGTATAAATGACCTACAGTAAGTTGCACATATTTAAAGTGTGAAATTTGGTAAATAGACAGGGATACATCCATGACACTCTCATCTCAATCAGGATAGTAGATTAACAGGCAACTGCTGTTCTGCTTACTATCATTAAAGATTAGTGTGCACTTTATAGACTTTTATATAAATCGAGTCATGGTACATATGATTTGTCTGGCTTCTTTTACTCAGTGTATTTATTTTGAGATCCATCCGTGTTGTATACATTAATAGTCACTCCTCTTGATTGTTGAATAGTGTTCCCTTGTGCAGATAAACCTCAGTTTGTTTTCCCTTTCACTTGTTAAGGATATTTGGGTTATATCCAGTGTGAGATTGTTACAAACAAAGGTGTTATGTCCATTGATGTATAAATCTTTGTATGAACACAGGCTATCTTCTTTCATCTAAATATACAGAAGTAGAATGGTGATCATAAGGAAGGTATACATTAACTTTCAAGGGAAATGCCAAATTCTAAAGATTTTTTTTATCATTTTACATATCTACCACTAGAATATGAGAGTTCCAGTTCCTCCACATCCATATCAATATATGGTATGTTTTAGGCGTTTTAATAAGTACATAGTGGTATCTCACTGTAGTTTTAATCTGAATGTCCATAATGACTAATGATATTAAGCATCTCTTCCTCTGCTCATTTGCTACCCACATATCTTCATTAATGAAGTTCAAATCTTTCACCCGTTTTTAAAAATTGGGTATTTTATTTGCTTATCATTGTCTTTTGGGAGTTATTTATAAATTCTGGATACAGTTTTTAAAATAAGATATATGGTCTGTGATATGTTCTTTTAATCTGTGGAATATTTTTCCTTTTATTCTCTTAGTAGTGTATTTGTAGAGCAGAAGTTTTTAATTGATAGTATAATGTATCATTTTGTTCTTTTATAAATCATACTTTTGGTGTTGTATTTAAGAAATATTTACCTAATGCAAGGCAACAAGATTTTTTTCTGTTTTATCTTAGACATTTTATAGTTTTAAGTTTAGTTCTCTGATCCATTTTGCATTAATTTTTTCATATGGGGCAAGGTATGGATCAACACACTCTCTCTCTCTCTCTTCTCTCTCCCTCCCTCCCTTAGCATCTAGATACCTAGTTTTTCCAGGACCATTTGTTGAAAGGACTCTTTTTCTTCTCTGAATTGCCCTTGCATCTTTATGAAAAATTAGATGTTCCTATATATGTGGGTCTGTTTCTGGACTCTTTTTCGTTCCATTGATCTATTTGTCTATTTTTACTTCAATATCACAATGTTTTGATCACTGTATCTTTATAGTAAGTTTTGAAATTGAGGTATGTTCCATGTTCCATACCTCAATTGGAGAACAAAAGTCCTCCAACTTTGTTCTTATTTTACAGTATTGTTTTGGTTATTCATGGACAGTTGCAATTCCATATAAATTTGAAAATGGGCTTTTACACTTCTGCAAAAGTGACTACTGGAATTTTGGTAGGAATTATATTGAATCTATAGATCAATTTGGGGAGAGCTGACATATTCACCGCAGTGAGTCTTTTGACTCATGAACAGGTATATTTCTTTCCATTTATTAGGTCTTTAATTTCTTTCAGCAATATTTTGTAGCTTTCAGGGGAAAAATCTATCATATACTTGGTCAGATTTTTCCCTTAGGTCATAAAGTCTTATCTATCTATCTATCTATCTATCATCTATCATCTACCTATATACTTATTTGAGATATACTTGACATGTAACATTAGTTTCAGGCGTACAACAGAATGATTTGATATTTGTATATATTGTAAAATGATCACCACAGCAGGTCTACTTAACATTAATCACAATATATAGTTACAAAAGTTTTTCTTGTGATGATAACTTTTAAGATCTACTCTCTTAGCAACTTTCAAATATGCAATACAGTATTGTTAATTACAGACACCATACTGTATATTACATCCCATGACTTGTTTATTTTGTAATGGAAAGTTTGTGCCCTTTGACTCATTTTGTTGTTTCCCCCTGCCCCTCCCTCTGGCAACCACCAATCTGTTCTCTGTATCTATTAGCTCAGTTCCTTGGCTTTAAATTTTTTTTTAGATTTTACATGTAAGTTAGATCATGCAATATTTTCTTTCTCAGTCTGCCTTATTTCACTTAGTATAATGCCTTCAAGGTCCATTCATGGTGTCACAAATGGCAAGGTTTCCTTCTTTGTTTAATATTTCATTGCATATACACCACATTTTCTTTATCCATTCATCCATTGATAGACACTTAGGTTTTCCCATACCTTTGCTATTATAAATAATGCTGCAATAAACATGAGGGTGTATATACCTTTTCACAGTAGTGTTTTTGTTTTCTTCAGATAAATACCCAGAAGTGGAATTGCTGGGTCATATTGCAGCTCTGTTTTCATTTTTTCAAGAAGCCCCCATGTCGTTCTCCACAGTGGCTGCTTCAGTTTACAATCCCACAGACAGTGCACAAGGGCTCTCTTTTCTCCACGTTCTCGCCAACACTCGTTATCTCTGGTCTTGTTGATAACAGCCACTCTAACAGGCGTAAGGTGATGTTTCGTTGTGATTTTGGTTTGCGTTTTCCTTGGTGATGCTGAGACTCTTTCCATGTACCTGTTGGCCCATCTCTATGTCTTCTTTGGGAAAATGCTTATTCAGAACCTCTGTCCATTTTTAATGAAATTACTAGTTCCCTTAGTTCATAGTTTTAATGCCATATGTATGTTATTATAATTTATTTGAGTTTTCAGTTGTTTATTGCTAGTTATAGAAACACAGGTTTTTTGTATATTAATCTTGTATTCTGCGATGTGGCTAAACTCATTTATTCCGGTAGCTCTTTTGAAGATTTTACTAATCATGTCATCTGTAAATATAGTTTTACCTATTCCTTTCTAACTTGAAAAACTTTTGTTTCTTTTTCTTCTGTGTGTACATGTGCCTTATTTCACTGTTAGAATCTTCTAGTACAATGCCATTTAGAAGTGGTAAGAGCAGAAATGACTGTATCTTCTTCACTGTATGGGGAAACGGTTCAGTCATAAGTAAGTATGATGTTAGCTATCAGTATTTTGTACATGGACTTTTTCAGGGTTGAGGAAATTCCCTTCTATTCCTAGTTTGGTGTGAGTTTTTATTAGAAATGGGTGTTCAGTTAAGTCAAATGCTTTTCTGCATCTATGGAGGCAATTGTGCTGTCTCTCTTTCTTCTTTAGTCTGTTAATAGGGTGAACTACACTGATTGGTTTTTGAATATTAAACCAACTGCCTTCTTGTGTTAAACCTCACTTGGTCATGGCCTGTGGTTTTTTTTATCATTCGATCCAATTTTCTAAAGTTTTGTTAAAACCTTTGCATCTATATTCATAAGAGATATTGGACTGCAGTTTTATTTTCTTGTACCATCCTTTGTCTAGTTTTAAAGTAATGCTGGGCTCAGAATGATTTGAGAAGTATTCCCTCTCAGTCAACTTTCTGGTGGAGATCAAGTAGAATTAGTTTTATTTCTTTGTTAAATGGTAGAATCCAACAATGAAGCTATCTGGGTCTAGCAGTTTCTTTGTGTGAAGTTTTAAAGCTACAAATTCAATTTCTTTGACATAAGCTTTTCAGGTTATTTATTCTTCAGTGAGTTTTGTGATTGTCAATGAAATTTGTTCATTTCATCTAAGTGATTGAATTTGTAAGTATAACATTGCTAATAATATTTCCTTATACTCCTTGTAATATCCATTGAAACTGTAGTGATATCATCTCTCTCATTCTGAGTATCTCCTCTTTTTGTATGACCTGTCCCTTCTAAATTCATTGTGATGTGCTTTATGATCTAGAATATGGTCTCTCTGAATACATGTCCTCTGTGTGCCTGAAGATAATGTGTAGCCTGCTGTTGTGGAAGGAAGTGGTCTACAAATGTCAGTCAGATCAAGAAATATTGTCCAAATCTACTGTAAACTTACTGATTCTCTCTACTTGTTCAGTAAGTTATTGAGAGAGGAGGTATTGAAATATCTAACCATAATTATGGATTTTTATATTTCCCCTTGAGGTCTGTTTTTGTTTCATTTGTTTTAAAGCATTGTTACTCACATTTAGAATTGTTATACCTTCTTGATTAATTGACCCCATTACTATAATGAAGGTAATATTCTTTGCTCTGATATGAATATATCCACTCCAGTTTTCTTTGACAACTGTTAAACAAACTTTTTCAATATATTTACTTTTTGTTTATTTGCATTTGTTTATACTTAAGTGCAATTTAAGGGCAGCGTATAATTATGTTTTGCTCTTCTTTTTTTTTTTTTTTTACCCAATTCGACTATTTATGTAGGATGTTTAGAGCAATTTAGATTTAGCGTGATTATTAATTTAGTTAGACTTAGATCTTATCAGCTTGGTATTTGTCTCAACTATTCTCTGTCCTTTTCCCTATTCTTTCTACCTTCCTTTGGTTGAATGAGTGTTTTTTTATGATCTCATTTTATCTCCGTTGTTGGCTCATTAACTCGTATACTTTTAAAGCATTTTACTGGCTGCTTCAGGGTTTATTGAACACATCAAATGATATTATACAACTTCATACAGATGATAAGAACCTTTCAAGAGCATACTTCCATTCCTCTCCCACAACTTTTATGATATTGCAGCCCTGTGTTTTACTTTTACATGTGCTATAAACTCGACAATACATTGTTTTCATTTTTGTATACTCTATCAGTTATCTTTTAGAGAGATGCATACAGCAGCAGAATTTTTTATTTACCATTTCTGGCATTCTTCAATCCTTTGTGCAAATCCATACTTTCCTTTGGTATAATTTTCATTATGCCTGAGGGAAATTCTAACATTTTTGTACTGTGACTTTGCTAATAATTAATTTAGGTGTTCTATGTTTGAAGACTTCTTTCTTTTACCTTCTTTTTTTGAAAGATATTTTCACTGAGTACAGAATTTTATGTTTTCAGCTCTTTTCTTTCATCACTTTAAAGATGTCACTCTTTTTTTTCCTTTTCATTTTATTATCTTTTTAAATCTGCTGTCATTTTTATCTTTGTTCCTGTGTATATGACATGTCTTTTTTTCAGCTGGCTGCTGCTTTTAAAATTTTCTTTTTTATTACTGGTTTTGAGCAACTTGTTGCTGACATGTTTGGGTATATTGTTTTCATGCTTCTTGTTTAGAGTTTATATCACAGTTGAACATTTTTCAGCTATTATTTCTTTAAACATTTTTTTCTGTCCCCCTTCCCCCTTTTTGGGGTCTAGAATTAAATATACATTAGTCACTCAAAGTTGCCACAGCTCACTTAGGCTCTTTTCAATTTTAAAAATTATTTTGTTCTCTGTGTGTTTTATTTTGGATAATTTACCCTGCTGAATATTTTTTAAAATATATATATTTTATTGATTATGCTATTATAGTTGTCCCATTTTTTTCTCTCCTTTATTCCCCCCTGCCCTCCCTCCATCATCCCTCCCACCATCATTCCCCCACCTTAGTTCACATCCATGGGTCATACATATAACTTCTATGGCTTCTCCATTTCCCATACTATTCTTAACCACTGCTGTCTATTTTGTACCTACCAATTATGCTTCTTATTCCCTGTATCTATACCCCCATTCTCCCCTGTTGCCATCCCCAATGATAACCCTCCATGTGATCTCTATTTCTGTGAGTCTGTTGCTGTTCTAGTTGCTTGCTTAGTTCATTTTTGTTTTTGTTTTTTTTAGGTTTAGTTGTCGATATTTGTGAATTTGTTGTCATTTTACTGTTCATAGTTCTGATCATCTTTTTCTTAGATGAGTGTCTTTAATATTTACTGTAATAAGGGCTTGGTGATGATGAACTCCTTTAACTTGACCTTATTTGGGAAGCACTTTATCTACCCTTACATTCTAAATGATAGCTTTGCTGGATAGAGTCATCTTGGATGTACTCCTTGCCTTCAATGACTTGGAATACCTCTTTCCAGCCCCTTCTTGCCTGCAAGGTTTTTTGTTTTTTTTTTTTTTGAGAAATCAGCTGATAGTCTTATGGGAACTCCTTTGTAGGCAACTGTCTCCTTTCCTCTTGTTGCTTTTAAGATTCTCTCCTTATCTTTCATCTTGGGTAATGTAATTATGATGTGCCTTGGTGTGTGTTTCCTTGGCTCCAACTTTTTGGGGACTCTGAGCTTCCTGGACTTCCTGGAAGTGTATTTCTTTTGCCAGATTGGGGAAATTCTTCAGTATTTTTTCAAATAACTTTTTAATTTCCTGCTCTTCCTCTTCTCCTTCTGGCAGCCCAGTTTTCTTCCCTTCACTGTTGGTTCCCTATACATTTTCCTTTTCATAGCCTTCACTTTTTCCTCTATTTTGTGACCATAGTCAACCAATTCTGTGAGCATCCTGATTACCAGTGTTTTGAACTGTGCATCTGATAGATTGGCTATCTCTTCATCGCTTAGTTGTATTTTTTTCTGGAGTTTTGATTTGTTCTTTCATTTCAGCCATTTTGTTTTTTGTCTCAGCATACCTGTTAAATAGTAAGGGGTGGAGCCTTAGGTATTTGACAGGGCAGGTCAACCATGTCACTGGGTTGTGGCGCTGTATGTGGGAAAGGGTCACAGAGGGAACAATGCGCCTTGCTCAACTCTCTGTGAGCTTTCAGTCACCTCTGCTGCTACCCACAAGCAAACTGGGCCTTTCTGGTCGTGATTCCTGTGTGGGTATATTTGTGTATATTCTAGGACCCAGTGTGTCTCTCCAACAAGCTCTACTGTGAGGCTAGGAGTTTCTCCTGCCACTTCAACCCTCACAGGTTTTTTCAGTCAGAGGTTTTGAGGCTTGATTTCTCTGCACTGGAACCCTGGGTTGCATGGTCTGTCTGTGAGTCCTCTCCGCCTGGCTGCACATCTCCAGCCCTCCTATAGCTCTGGATGAATGTTTCTTCTTTAACTCCTTGATTGTCAGACTTCCATACAGTTCAACTTACTGGCAGTTCTGGTTGTTTCTTGTTTTTGTTGTCCTGTTTTGGTTGTGTGAGGAGGCACACTGTGTCTACCTACACCGCCATCTTTCCAGAAGTCTCCTTCTCTTGCTAAATATTTGAGTGTTCTCTTCTTTGGCTAAGTCCAATCAACCATTAATACTATCCATCTTTGGCATTGTTTTCATCTCTAGAATCTTCTGTTAAACAGCTCCCATGTCTCTACTTTACAGAATACATTTACAATGACTGTTTTAGTGCTCCTTTTTAATAGTTCCAATGTCTTTGTCAGTTCTGGGTCATTTTCAATTGATTGCCTTTCCTCCTTCTGATGGGCCCTGTTTTCCAACTTTTCTGCATGCTTTATAACCTTCGATTGGGTGTGAGACATTATTCATTTTTCGTTACTGGGTGCTGAATATTTTTGTATTCCTGTATTCTTGACTTTTTTTCTGGAATGCAGTTAGGTAGTTTGGAAACAGTTTGATTCTTTAGAGTCTCACTTTTAAAGAATTGTTGGGTAGAACTAGAACAGTGTTTAGTCTGTGGTAATGATTTCCCACTATTGAGGAAAGACCTCCTGAACACTCTACACAGTGCCCTATGAACTATGGATTTTTACCCATCTGACTAGTGGGAACAGGTATTATCCCTGTGCTTATGTGAGCACTGGGCTTTGCTCACTCTAATCCTTTGAGTTGTTGAATGGGACTAGCTTCCTTAAGCACTGAGCTGTAGTTTCTGTGTAACTTTGCAGGAGGGTTGAGTCCTATTCTGTAAGGATATCCTGCATGGAATTATTCTGGGAAATATTAGCTTTCAAATTTTGAATTAAATTTAAAATTTAAATAAAAAAATTACACAGCAAAATAAAATCAAATCTGTGCAAAATACATGCCAGGGTGTAGTGGATTTGAAGTAGCACATATGAAAATATGCTAAGAGTATTAGTTGACATCATTTGAGTCAGAATTGATATGGCTGACTGACCACCCCCCACCCCCCAAAGTAACATGACTTTAGGTTGCATTCAAAGAAACATGATACCTAGGGCAAAGAAGGTGACATTAGCTCCATTCTGGTAGCCTGCTACGGAGGCAAGAGCCTTGATGATACTGTTGCCCTGCTCACCAAAACCAGAATTATTTCCTTCTATACTTTTTGACTTAATAGATAATTAAGTATCTATAATTTAAAGCTTCTTTTGGTTGGATATTTGATTACTTGCAGCTGAATACATCTTTACTAATGCAACCTCCTCAAGGGAAATTAATTGATCCCCACTATGAATGCTTATGTCCTTCACTGCTTAACTATGATCTTATGGGACTAGACTCATTAGCCATCACATAATATATTAAATATAATATAATACAATATAATATAGTGAAATATAATATATGTTGAATGGTACATTGGAAAATGGAACCCTGTACACATCTGACAGTGTTGCCCACTTTCCTCCATTGATGATTAATGACAGAATACAGAAAAATGATTCTCAGAGTCCGGTGTGTTCCAAACTTGTTGGTGTGTATTAAACTCTAGATTTCAGATTTCACTGCGCAGAGATTTACCTCAGTAGATGTGGGGTGGGGATCTGGAGTCAGCCTTTTGCATCAGCACACAAGAAGGCTCTAATGTTGAGAGTCTGTAAGCTACTTTGACAAACACTGACATAGAGAACCAAGAGTTGGTACACACATGAGGATTTCCCCATATTTAGAGGGTAAATTTTACTTACATTCACCACCCAAATTATCTTTAAAAGGTCTTTATGTGTCTATAAGTCTTTTCTGAATGTGTCTTTAAGTGCAATAGGTCAAAATCTCTTTCCCAGGATGTCATAAAGGTCCAGTTCAGCCTAGCCCAGACCCAATCCCAGGACAGTGGATTTCCTCGGATAGTCCCCTGAAGTCTTGCTCATGCTTACTGTTATCATGGCTCAGAAATTTCTCCCTACCATTTCCTAGGTCTTCTTGACACTATGTATTCTCTTTCCCAACAAACAGGTTCATCTGCTAAGCTTGGAGTGTATTTTTGTTACAAGTCTAGAACAGAGAAGAGAAGGAGAGAGGGAGAAAGGAAAGGAAAAAAAAAACATTAAACACAGATGGTCTATTAAGTCTTTTCTTTTCTTCTTTTTTCTTTTCTTTTGGAGAGTTAATTCAATTCCTCTGGTTGATCTTTTAAGAACATTTGAAAACATTTCCTTTTAATTCAGAAGAAAAATCTATGTGCTTCATCATTTGCACAGCAAAAAGACTCCCTACACAAAAGAGCATTGGAATCAACAACATGATTTTGAAACAAGAGAAACATATTTTCAGTTCTGTTAGCCACATACAAGTTATGCAGAAATTAGAACTTTTTAAAAAGTATATTTTATTGATTATATTATTACAGTTGTCCCAATTTTTCATCCTTATCCCCCTCTGCCCGGTATCCTTTTCCCTCCAGAAATTCCCCCTTAGTTCATGTTCATGGGTCATGCATACATATTCTTTGGCTTCTCCATTTTCTACACTATTGTTAAGCTCCTTCTGTCTATTTTGTACCTACCAATTATGCTTTTTAATCCTTGCACCTTTCCCCCATTCCTCCCTCCCAGTTGATAATCCTCTAAATGATTTCCATACCTATGATTCTGTTCCTTTTCTGGTTGTTTGCTAGTTTGTTTGTTGATTTTTTTTTTAGATTCAGTTTTTGATAGTTGTAAATTGGTTGCCTTTTTACTGTTCATAGTTTTGATCTCCTTCTTTTTCTTAAATAAGTCCCTTTAACATTTCATGTAATAATGGTTTGGTGATGATGAACCCCTGTTGCTTTACCTTGTCTGGGAAGCACTTTATCTGTCCTTCCATTCTAATGATAGCTTTTCTGGATAGAATAATATGCATTGTAGGGCCTTGCTTTTCATCACTTTGAATACTTCTTACCATCCCTTCTTGCCTGCAATGTTTCTTTTCAGAAATCAGCTGACAGTTTTATGGGGATATCCTTTAGGTAACTGCTTTTCTCTTGCTGCTTTTAAGATTCTCCCTTTATCTTTAACCTTTGTCATTGTACGTATGATGTGTCTTGGTGTGGTCCTCTTTGGGTCCAACTTGTTTGGGACTCTCTGAGCTTCCTGGACTTGTATGTCTATTTCCTTTGCTAAATTATGGAAATTTTCTTTCATTATTTTTCAAATAAGTTTTCCACTTTTTGCTCTTCTATTTCTCCTTCTGGCATCTCTTATGATTCAGATGTTGGCATGTTTGGAGATGTTCCAGAGTCTTTATATACCATGTTCATTTTTTCGAAATCTTGTTTCTTCATTCAGTTCTGGTTGCATGTTTATTTCTTCTTTATGTTCCAAATCATTGATTTGAATCTCAGTTTTCTTCCCTTTACTATTGGTTCCCTGTAAATTTTCCTTTATTTCACTTAGCGTAACCTTTATTCCTTCCTTTATGTTGTCATTGTACTCAATGAATTCTTTGAGCATCATAATCAACAGTGTTTTGAACTCTGCATCTGATAGGTCGACTATCTCCATTTTGTTTAATTCTTTTTTCTGGGCTTTTGTTCTGTTCTTAACATTTGGGCCATATTTTGTTGTCTCCTCAATTTGGCAGCCTTTCTTGTGTTTGTTTCTGTATATCAGATAGAGGTGCTTTGACTCCCTGTAAAAGGCACCTGTCTAGATGAATGTGACTCATTTAAATCCTTGGTTGTTGGACTTCCATGCAGTTCAATTTTCTGACAGTTCTGAGTGTTATTTGTTTGAGATTTAGATGTAATTCTTTTTGCTGTTGTGTGAGGAGGCAAAGCATGTCTACCTATGCCTTCATCTAGACCAGGAGTCAGAAATTAAAACTTTTTAAAGGAAATGTTCACTGTTATTTTTGGTCAGATTCATTGTAGAATATTTAGTTAATATGTAAAACTACAAAGAATACCATACATATCATTACTTACAGCTCAATAACCCAGATATAACCATGGTAAAAGTACTATGTTTACAAAAACAGGTATTTTAACTCTCAAAAAATTGGAACAATAATGTTTAACCTAAAACCTATGTCTTCTACCTAAATTATTTATGAACATGTTTATGCAATCAAATATTCTTAAAAAACATTTTTAGTGACTGCATCATATATATATCATAATAGATATAAACTAATATCTGCCTAATATTGCTGGATATGTGCCTAATATTGCTGGATATCTAGATTATTTCTCATTTTTCTCCATTAAATGTAAATGCTAGTCTGTATTTTGCCCTTTCTCTTTCCTTCTCATACTCTCTTTCCTTCTCTTCTCCTTCCCACCTTACTTTGCCTCCTAGTGTGAGGATGTCATTCAGAATCCAGGGAAGCAGGCTGACTGGAGGGAGTGAGGCTATGCAGAGGCCCTTGTGGGTGTTCCCAAGCACCACTGAAGCAGGCAAAGGAGTTGGCGTGCCAGGTGGGTGAGTGGGCAGTGTCCCCAGCAAAGTTTGCCTACATTTCTAGTTAATTCCTAGATATGGATTTAATGGGTCTCAGAGGCTGCATTTTTGAGGATTTCCAGGAGAGTCAGTGATATCATATTCTCCATATCAGTGTGCGGGGACCTGTCTAATGACATCTGACTAGTATTATTCCTTAAGCCATTGCCAGTGTGATAGGTTATATATATGTGATTGATTCCTGATGAATTTCAAAGTTCTTTATCTTTATTTTCTTATTTTTTGAATTGTTTGTTCATGTTCTTTCCCTATTTTTAAAATTGATGGGTTAATATTTTACATATAGATTTTTTTAAACTAATTATTTTAAAGGCTATTAGTCCTTTGTTTCCTTGGAAGTGTTTTTGTCATTTTGCAAATTTCCTTTTTTTGAATTTTTAAGTAAGTAACTGAATGATTTTTACATAGTGAAAATATAAGTCCTCTAAAAGCAATGTGTCTTGGATTGGATACAGTATATCCTGAATAGGAAAGAAGGCATTAGTAAAAAAAACTGGTGAAATTAGAATAAAGTGTTGAATTTAGTTAATAGAAATGTACCAATGTCAGTTTCTCAATTTTGAAAAAAGTAGTCAATACCATGGTAATGTAAGATAGCATTGGGGAAAATGGGTGAGGGGTGTATGGGAACTCTTTATACCCTCTTTACAGCCTTTCTGCAAATTTGGAACTATTCCAAAGTGAAAGTTTATGAAAAACAAACGGAAAAACCAGTCTTTTCATTTTTACTTCTACTTTCATTATTCTAGATTTGAAAAAATTTTGCCCATATAGAGATCACAGATATATAAATCCACATTTTCCTCTAATGTTTTCATGTTTTTTTCAAAGTATATTTTGTTGATTATGCTATTACAGTTGTCCCATTTTTTCCCCTTTATTCCCCTCTACTCTGCAACCCCTCTATCTCTAGCATTTTTCCTCTTAGATCATATCCATGGGTCATACATATAAGTTCTTTGGCTTCTCCATTTCCTATACTACTCTCAACCTCCCCTTGTCTATTTTGTACCTACCATTTATGCTTCTTATTCCCTCTACCTTTTCTCCCATTCTCCCCTTGCCCCTCCCTGCTGATAACCCCTCAATGTGATCTCCATTTCTGTGATTCTGTTCCTGTTCTAGTTGTTTGCTTAGTAATGTTTTCATGTGTTAAGGTTTTGTATTTTACTGTTTTGTCTAATTGTGGCTTATTTTGGCGTATGGCACAAAATCAAGAACTAATTTTGTATGTGTCTTCCAGACTTCCAGACTTTTGCTACTGATCAAGAGGGAATAACAGGTATGGGATTTACCCACTAGCCTGAAACAACCAAATATTGGGCAAAATGTAAGACAAAGCATGTGAAATAATGACTCCTGTGAGAGTGGCTGCCAGAAAGTGAAGAATGGCGATCCCTGAAAGACAGGAAACAATGAGATGAGTCCCATGCTTGTCTAAGAGTGTAGCCTAAGGTCAGTTTTCAGGCATGGGTACACGGACGGGAAACCAAGACAAAGCCAATGATCTCTCTGATGTGAGGATACAGGGCTCAGAGTCCAGGGAGAGCAAGCTGTGTAGAGTTTTCAGGAACAAGTACTGGGAGAGAAGAAAGCTGCATAGAGAGAGAATGCCAGAGGTCGGCAGGGCGTACCCAGTCTTTGGCTGAGTTCTGAACAAGGTGTTCATGTAAAGAACTACCTGGCATTGGAAAAGAACCCTCTGCAAAGGTTAGCAGAAATGATCCTCAGAGTGCAGACAGGACCAGGAACAGTTTCTGTCTCTCCCAGCCATAATAGCCTTGGACAGAGCGCTAAGAAGGGTTTTACCACAGTGGTGAGGAAAACAGAACAAAGAACATGTGAGGTAAAGAGAAACACGTAGCAAATGGTAGAATTAAACTCTACCATATCATTAATCACATTAACTAAATAGTATAAACACCTGTTAAATTAAATGACATATAGAGGCATCTTTTTAGTTAAAAGGCACAGATGATCAGATTGGATAAAATAATAAGACTAATTATATGCTGTCTTTAAGAAAATCACTTTAACTCTAAAACACAAATGGCTTAAAATTAAAAATGAATGAAAGAAATATACCATGTCAACTCCAATTTTAAAAATGCTGGAGTAGCTATATTGATATCAAACAAAGTAGATTTCAAGCAAAGAATATTACCGGACATAAAAAGTCATTTCACAATGATCAAGAGTTCAATAAATGAGGGAGGACACAACAATCCTAAACATTTATGCATCCAAAAAGAGAGCTTGAAATATATGAAGCAAAAACGCAGAAATGGCTATAACCATAATTATAGTTGAATATTTCAACAGTCCTCTAAATAACTGACAAAACAAGTAGACAGAAAATCAGTAAGGATGTAGAAGAGCTTAAATGACCCTCTCAATCAACTTAACTTAATCGATATTTATAACAATCCAACAACGGTGTAGGGAAGGGAAAACTTCCACTCTCCTAGGTTCTAGGGCTGGCCTAAGAACTAAACAGACATGTAAGAAAGACTAACAGGAGAAAAGCATACAGATTCATTTTATATTTTTACATGTAGGTAGGAATTTTCAGAAGAAAAATTAAGACCCGAAAAAGTTGTTAGGCCCCAAAGCTTATATACATTTTTACACAAATTATAAATTGTGGGAGTGTGACAAGGGCTGCAGTCAGTGAGTTGAGGGATAGTGATCAGGAAATATATGGGAGATGCTAAAGAAGACAAGGGTTATTTTAGGCAGCTTGGTCGTACAGATGAACTGTGTCATTGACTCTCAGTCTCTACTAATAAGAGTACTCTTCCTGGTGGAGTAAGAAAAGAGGAGTACTCTTCTTTTCCTTTTCTCTTCTTAATCTGCTTTTAGGTAGAAAGAGGGAGGTCAGAGAGCCCTTGTCATCTGCTGTTCTTCAAGTGCCTTCAACTCAAAACAATCTATGTACGAAAGTGGCATGTTTTGGAATGGCATATTCTGAGCCTCTGCAACCGCAAAGTACACTTCTTTTCAGGATAGACCATATTCTGGGCCAGAAGTCTTAATAAGTTTTAAAAATGCAAGTTATACAGAGTATAGTCTCTGATTACAATGGAATGAAATTAGATATTAATTATAGAAAGATATCTGGAAAACACCAAATATTTGGAAACTAAGTGACACATTTTATTTATTTATTTATTTTTCAATTACAGTTGACATACAGTTGACAAATATCAGTTTTAGGTGCACAACATAGTGATTGGACATTTATATAACTTACAAAGTGATCACCCTGATGAATCTATTACCCATCTGATACCATATATAGTTATTACAATATTATTGACTACATTTCCTGTGCTGTACTTTACATCTCTGTGACTGTTTTTATAACTAGCAATTTGTACTTCTTAATACCTTCCTTACTCCCCAATCCCCATCCCATCTGGTAACCATCAAAATGTCTGTATTTGTAAATTTGTTTCAATTTTGTTTATTTTGTTTCGTGGATTCCACAATGTAAGTGAAATATTGTATTTGTTTTCCTTTGACTCACTTATTTCACTTAGCATAATACCCTCTAGGTCCATCCATGTTGTCTCAGACAGCAAGATTTCATTCTTTGTTTATTGCTAAGTAATATTTCATTGTATGTATGTACTACATCTTCTATATGCATTCATTTATCAGTAGACACCTAGGTTGCTTCTGAATCTTGGCTACAGTAAGTAATGCTGCAATTAACATAAGGATGCATATGTCTTTTTGAATTACTGTTTTTGTTTTCTTTGATAATACCCAAAAGTAGAATTGCTGGGTCATATGGTAGTTCTAAATTTAATTTTTTGAGGAAGTTCCATATTCTTTTACATAGTGGCTGCACTAATTTACAATCCCACCAACAGTGCATGAAGGTTCCATTTTCTCCACATCCTTGCCAACACTTATTGTTTGTTGATGTATTGATATAAGCCATTCTGACAAATGTGAGGTGATATCTCATTGTGGTTTTAATATATCTGTCTAATATATCTTTTCATATGTCTATTTGGCATGTGTATGTACTTTGTAGAGAAATGTCTTTTCAGATCTTTTACCCATTTTTAAGTTGGGTTATTTGTTGTTGCTTTTTTTTTGGTGTAAAGAATGCATTTCTGAATAACTCATGAGTCAAAGAAGAAATTAGAAGAGAAATTAGAAAAGTTTTGAACTGAATTAAAATGAAAATAAAATACATCAATATTGGATATTCTAAGCAAAGCTTAGCAGGATATTTATAGCAATAAATGCTTATATAAGAAACAGAAAAGGTATAAAACCAGTGATCTAAACTTGTATATTAAAAAAGTAGAAAAAAGATAAAATCAAATCCAAATCAAACAGAAAGAAATAATAAAGATAAGAACAGAAATAAAATTATAAGCAAACAGCAGAGAAAATCAATGAAACTAAAACTTGTTCACTGGAATTTTATTAAAATCAATAAGCTTCTAATAAGGTTGACAAAAATAAAGAAAGAAGTGACAAGTGACTAATATCAGGAATGGAATAAGTGATATCACTACACATACCACACAAAATTCAAAAATAAAAAGGAAATGCCACAAATATCTTTATACCCATAAATTTGATAACTTAGATGAATGAACCAATTCCTTAAAAAAACTACAAACCAGTAAAACTTACTCAAGATGAAATAGATACTCTGAATTGTCCTATAACTATTACAGACATTAAATTTGTAGTTAGAAACCTTCCAAAAAATAAATCCCCAGCTGCATTAATTTGCTAGGGCTGCCATAATGAAGTTCCATAGACTAGGTGGCTTAAACAACAGAAATTTATTTTTGCATAATTTTAGACGATTGAAGTCAAGAAATTAGGAAGATTGTTGTTTTGAGGCCTCTCTCCTTGGCTTGCAGATGGCTGTTTTCTTCCTGTGTCTTCACATGGTTTTCCCTCTGTGTGTCTCTGTGTCCTAATCTCTGCAAAAGAGTATCAGTCAGATTAGGGTCCACTGTAATGACCTCATTTTAACTAACTCTTTAAACATCCTACTGTCCCAAAATGAAGTCATCTTATGAAGTACTGGGTGGTAGGCATTCAACATTTGAATTTTTGGAGGATACAATGAAGCCCATAACAACAGTCTAGATAATTTCAGTTGTGAATTTTACCAAATATTTAAAGACGAAATAACAGCAAGTCTATATAACCTCATTCAGAAAATAGAGAGGAAACACTTCCCAACTAATTTTATAAGACTGACATTATTCTAGTATCAAAACCAGAGAGAGTACAAAAAAGAAAACCACAGAGCAATATCCCTAAAAAATTGGTATAAACATACTAAATAAAATACTAGTAGATTAATTTCAGCCATATATGAAAAGAATGGTGAAATGCAAGGGTGACTTAGCATTCAAAAACCAATCAAGATAATTCATCATTAACACTCATGGAAGAAAGTCCTCATGTGGTTCTATCAATTGGTGTAGAAAAAGCATTAAACTAAATAAAAAAATTATTAAAAATCTTAGCTACTAGAAATAGAAGAGAATCAACTCCCTCAATTTGATAAAGAACATCTACAAAATACCCAAGGGTAACATCATAATTACATTAAAAATTAAATGATTTTCCCCTAGCATTAAGTACCACATTGAAATTACAACTAAATTACAGAACAAACACCCGTGAGAACCACTTGAAGACTAGCTGAACAGAACTTCTATAACTAAGGATATAAAGGAGAAGCCACCTAGGGACTAATAGGAGGGATGAAGACACAGAACAAGCAGGTCCTTCACCCACAGCATAGAGGCTAAGAAATGAGAGACATATCTTGGCTGTAGAAGCTCCCTCTGAGGAGTGAGAGGTCTGAGCCCAACACCAACATCCCAGCCCAATACTAAGCTCTCAGCCCCGGACTCCAGTCCTGGGAAGAGAAGTCTCTATAACTTCTGGCTGTGAAAACAAGTGGGGATTGCGGCTGAGTGAGATGGAGGGCTTCTAGACCTAGGTATTTCAGGTCTTAAAGGGCCTAGACTTACTCATTGATGGATTCACTTGCTCTGAGATCCAGTGCTGGGGTAGCAGGTTGAATAGCGTCAGGATCATTTGAAGAGAAGCTGAATTGACTAGCTTTAAGGCGAGGGCTAGAAGGGGCTGGAGTCAGGGCCGCTCATATCTGGGACAAAAGTGCTAGCAGACACCATTGCTCCTTTGTTTAACCCCCTTCCCTCCCTACAGACAGCAGATGCAAGAGGCTACCACATCCACCCAAGTATCCATCTACCTGGTTAACAGTATTCCCCCTGCCCCAGTGATTCTTAGAGATATTGCCCAACTTAACTGGAATGTCCAGCCCAAACCACTTCTAGCAGCTTTTCATACAAATGTCCTGTCTTGGCTCATGCTGCAGACTTTCCAAAAATATCTTCTTGGTCCACAAAACCTAGATAAGAGCAAGGGACTTCAGAGTACTTTGCACATCTTGCTAAGTGGTCCCAAGCCTGGCACTAGTGTCAGCCCACTTGGCTTTGCAGTCTGGCCTCTCCCAGGTGCCTATGAGCCCAGCACAGGGGACAACCATCTGCAGCTCAGTATGTACTTGTTACTACCAGGTAGTTCCCAGCAGTGGCTAAATTTGGCCTGCACCAGAGCCCCTACCAAGATGTCCCAGAACTAACACACCTGGTGGCCGACTTCAGGCCACACTGGAGCACCGCCCAACCAGCTCCACAAACAACACACACAAAGGGCAGACTTGGCGGGCACCAGAGCCCCACTGAAGTGAGTACCATTCTGTGGGGTCAGCCCCCACACAACAGCTCCTCCACTGTAGTCACTGCCGTTCCTCACTGCAAATCAGTTTGAGGGTCAACACACCACCTAATGATGTGCCAAATGCAATTCTGGGTCCACTGCAACAGGAGGGTTCACACAACCCACAAAAGGGACATCTCTGGAGCACCCAGCTAAGGTGGCCAAAGAGACTGTGCCACTGGGCCCCACAGGACACCTACTATACAAGACCTCTCGACCCAGACTGGGAGATGTAGCAGATCTACCTAATACATGGGAACAAACATAGGGAACTAGACAAAATGAGGAGATAAAGAAGCATGTCCCAAATGAAAGAACAGCAAAAGAAAACTCCAGAAAAAGAACTAAACAAAGTGGAGAAAAACAAGCTACCAAAAGCTGAGTTTAAAACATGGATTATAAGAATGTTCAATGAATCTAGGAGAAAAATTAATGAACTCAGTGAGAACTTCAACAAAGACACAGTAAGCATAAGAAAGGACATAGAAACCATAAAAAGGAGCCAGTCAGAAATGAATAATACAATGACTGAAATGAAGGATACATTAGAGGGAAACAATACATTAGATGAAGCAAGAGTTTGAATCAGTGATCTGAAAATCAGGGTAGCTGAAAACAACTAATTGGAACAGCAAAAAGAAAAAAGGAGTACAAAAATAAGGATAGTAAAAGAGAACTCTGGGAGAACATCTAGCATGCCAACATTTGTATCATAGAGACCAGAAGGAGAAAAGAGAAATCAAGGGATTAAAAATCTTTTTGTAGAAATAATAATGGAAAACTTCCCTAACCTGGCAAAGAAATTGGACATAGTAGTCCAGGAAATACAGAGTCCCAAACAAGATGAACCCAAAGAGGCCCACCCTAAGACACATCATAACTAAAATGCTGAAAGTTAAAGACAAAGAGAAAAATCTAAAATGTAGCAAGCAAAAAGCAATTAGTTACATAGGGGGAACTCCTATAAGACTGTTGGCTGACTTGTCTGCAAAAACTTTGCAGGCCATAGGGATTGGCATAAAATATTCAAAGTGATGACATGAAAGGATCTACAACCAAGATAGCTGCAAAGCTGTCATTTCTAATCAGCGGTGAGATAGTTTTCCAGATGTGAAAAAACTGGAGTTCATGATTATCAAACCAGTATTACAAGAAATGTTCAAGGGACTTCCTTAAGAGGAAAAGAATAGATCAAAAATATGATTAAGGAAATATAGGAAATAAAAAATTCTAACTGACAAAGACAAATACAAAATAAAAAGCAGTAGGTCAACAAACTATAAAGCTAGCACAAGGGATAAAAGGCAAAAGTAGGGAGAGCAACAATGTACAATTACAACAATAAATTAAGGGATAACACCCATAAAAAAGTGAAAAATAACAAAAAAATAAGTGTGCAGGGAATGTGTAAAAATAGTGATTTTACAATATGTTGGAACTTAAGTGACCACCAATTTAAAATAGATTGCTTGAAGATAGCTTGGTATATAGAAAGCACATGATAACCATGAACTAAAAATCTGCAAGAGATATGTAAGAAATTAAGAGAAAATAATCTCAACGCAAAACTGTACAAAGGCATCAACATTGAAGGGAAGCAAGCAAGAAAATAAGAAAGAAACCAAGAAAAACTATAAATCAGTCAGAAAACAATAAAATTACAGTAACTCCATACCTATCAACAATTACTTTGAATGTAAATTGTCTAAATGCTCTAATCAAAAGAAAAAGGGTGACTGAATGGATAAAAAAAACAAGAAGCATACATATGTTGCCTCCAAGAGCCTCCCTTCAGATCAATAGACACATACAGACTGAAGTAAAAGGGTGGAAAAAATATTTTGTGCAAATGAAAAAGAAAGAAAAACTGGAATAGAAGTAATTATATCTGACAAAATGGACTTTAAAACAAGGGCTGTAATAGAGGTGACAAGGGCATCTTGCAGTGACAAAGGGATCAACCTGACAACAGGACAACAGTCTCATAACACCTATGTAAACAGCATGGGACCACTCAAACATACAAAGCCAGCACTGATGGACATACAGTGATAGTAGGAGACTTTAACACTCCACTGACACATCAATGGATGGATTGTTCATACAGAATTTAAACAAGGAAACAGTGGCCTTAAAATGACACATTAGCCCAGATGGACTTAATTAATACTTTTAGGACATTTTACCCCAAAGCAGCAGAATACACATTCTTTTCAGGTGCACAGGGAACATTTTCCAGGATAGAACACATGTTAGGGCACAAAACATATCTCAATACACTTGAGATTGAATTCATACCAAGCATCTTCTCTGACCACAGTGCTATGAAACTAGAAATCAATTATAAAAAAACTGAAAAATACACAAACCCATGGTGGCTAAGTAACATGCTACTAAACAATGAATGGGTTAAAAACAAGTTCAAGGAAGAAATCAAAAATACATTGAGGCAAATGAAAATGAAAACACAAGGACCCAAAGCCATAGTACAGTGCCAAAGAAGTTATAATAGGGAGATTTAGGACTTCCGGCAAGATGGAGGAATAGGTGGTCGCACCGTACCTCCTCATACAACCAAGATTAGAAAACCAATAATTTACAACAATAATTTACTATCAGAATAACACCCAGATCTGGCAGAGGATTTATCTGAATGGAAGTCGGGCAGCCAAGAAGTTGAAGTAGACGCGTTCATCCGGACTGGTAGGAGAAGACAAGACGGCGGGCGCGGGGCTGGCTCGGGTCGGCGGCGCGCAGAGGTCGGGGGAAGGTTTGGCACGAAATCGGTGCAAAAGCCATCCGGCGCGCAAGAAGGCAGCGGTGATCCCTGAGTACGCAAGCTGTGGCTGGCAGACCCAGAGGGGCAGCGATTGTGGACCAGGGCAGAACTCGCGGCCCGGAAGCCCAGAAAAGGGTCTGAGTCCAGGGGAATGGAACTACCGCCATTGTTTGCTCCCGCCCCGCTCCTGCCCCGCCCCCACATATAACGCCACTATCTAGCGACCAGGGTGCCTAGCCGCGGTGAGCACCTAAGGCTCCGCCCCCCCACTGTAACAAGAGCAACCAGACCGGAAAAAAAAAAAAAAAAAAAGGAGAGACAGGGGGAAAAAAAAAACCCCCATGTTTTCAACAGAGCAAATCAGTCCCCCAGGACTCATCCTTTTGAGCGACCAAGAATTAGCCAATCTATCAGATGCGCAGTTCAAAACACTGGTGATCAGAAAGCTCACGGAACTGGTGGATTTTGGACGAAATTTAGATGAAAGAATACAGAGTACCATAAAACAGATGCAGGAAGACTCGCGGAGGAGAGCCAATAGTGAAAGGAAGGAATATGAGTCTCAAAACAATACAGTGGACCAGAAGGAAGATAGAATCAACCAAGCAGGAAAGCATGATGAAATAAGAATTCAAAAAATTGAGGAAAAGATTAAGAGCATCCAAGACACCTTTAAACGTTCCAATATCCGAATTATAGGGGTACCAGAATCGGAAGGGGAAAAGCAACAGATTGAGCACGTATTTGAACAAATAATAAAGGAGAACTTCCCCAATCTGGCAAAGGGAACAGTCTTCCAAGAAATCCAAGAAGCTCAGAGAGCCCCAAAGAAGTTGGACCCAAGAAGAAACACACCAAGGCACATCATAATTACATTAGCCAAGGTAAAAACAAAGGAGAGAATCCTAGAAGCAGCAAGAGGTAAGGGGACAGTCACCTACAAAGGAGTTCCCATCAGACTGTCAGCTGATTTCTCCAAAGAGACCTCACAGGCAAGAAGGGGCTGGAAAGGAATATTCCAAGTCATGAAAGACAAGGACCTACATCCCAGATTGCTCTATCCAGCAAAGCTCTCATTTAGAATGGAAGGGCAGATAAAGTGCTTCTCAGATAAGGTCAAGTTAAAGGAGTTCATCATCACCAAGCCCTTATTTTATGAAATGCTAAAGGGACTTATCTAAGAAAAGAAGATAAAGAAAAGACATGTATAGTAAAAGGACAGCAAACTCACAAATATCAACAACCACACCTAAAGCAAAACCAAAAGAAACTAAGTAAACAATTAGAACAGGAACAGAACCACAGAAATGGAGGGCACATGGAGGGTTAGCAGCAGGAGGGTGGGAGGAGGAGAGAGGGGGAAAAGGTATAGAGAATAAGTAGCATAGAATGTAGGTTGAAAATAGATAGAGGGAGGGCAAGAATAGTACTGGAAATATAGAAACTAAAGAACTCATAAATATGACAAATGGACATGAACTAAAGGGGGAAATGTGGGTGGGAGGGAGGGTACAGTGTGGAGGGGAGAGAAGGGGGGAAATGGGACAACTGTAATAGCATAATCAATAAAATATATTTAAAAATTAAAAAAAAAGAAGTTATAATAGGGAGATTTAGAGTAATACAAGCCTACCTCAGGTAAAGAAGAAAAATTTGAAATAAAAAATCTAAACTTAACCTTAAAAGAACTAGGAAAAGATGAACAAATAAAACCCAAAGTGAGAAGGAACTATATAATAAAATGTGGAGAAAGCGAATTCTTGTGCACTGTTGGTGGGACTGCAAACTGGTGTAGCCACTATGTGAAACAATATGGAGGTTCCTCAAAAAAATAAAAAATAGAACTAGCTCTTAACTCAGCAACGGCACTCCCAGCTATTTATCTGAAGAAATCCAAGACACTAATTCAAAAAGACACATGCACTCCTATGTTTACTGCAGCCTAATTCACAATAGCCGAGATATGAAGGCAACCTAAGGGTCTATTGATAGATGAATGGATAAATAAGATGTACAACTATAAAATGGAATATTACTCTTGCCAAATGTGATAACATAGGTTGACCTAGAGGATATTATGCTAAATGAAATGAGTCAGATTGAGAAAAACAAATACCATATGACTTTACTTATATGTGGAATCTAAAAACAATAAATGAAAAACAAACAGAAACAAACTCATGCATACAGAAAACATTTTGAAAGTTGCTCAATAAGAGGGGGTTTGGGAGAGTGGGTGTAAGAGGGAGAGTGATTAAGATAAGATGTACAAATTGCCAATTACAAAAACAGTCACTGGGATGTTAAATACAGCATAGGGACTATAGTCAATAATACAGTGACTTTGTATGGTGTCAGGTGGGTACTAGAATTATCTGGGTAATCACTTTGTAAGTTTTATAAATGCCTAATCACTATGTTGTGCACCTGAGGCTAATAGAATATTATATGTCATTAATTTAAAAAAGCAAAGTAGACAAATAAGTGAAGTGACACACCGTGTTCATGGATTGGAGGAGTCAACGTGGTCAAGATGTTGATTGTCCCTGAGTTGATTCAAAATATATGTAATAAGAAATTGGGTAGTTCAATGGATTGAGTGTGGGCCTGTGAGCCAAAGTGTCGCCAGTTTGATTCTCAGTTGGGGCACATGGCTGGGTTGCAGGCTAAGTTCCTGGTGGGGGATGTGCAAGAGACAACTACACGTTGGTGTTTCCCTCCTCCTCTTTCTCCATCCCTTCCCCTCTGTCTAAAAATTAAAAAGGATAAGAAAATAAAAAGAATGTTTAAAGAAAAGAAATTGGGCCTTACCCAAAGAGAGGTGTGGCCATTGTCTCTGGCTCACTCATAAACCTTTGACATGTCCCAAGTGTCTTTGTTATTCCTGGTGAGCCCTTTAGGCCAAACATAATAGTTTATGGTAATAAGCTTCTCCATGTTTGAATCCTTGGACCATGTAATATGAGCTCAGTATGCGAGAAATAGAGTATGGGGGCTGGGGATTGAGTTAAACCACTTGGCCAATGAATTAATTAGTCATGCCTACGTAATGAAACCACAATAAAAATCTCTGGGCACAAAGCTTGAATAGATTCTGTGGTTGGCAATTGTTTTTGTGTAACATGAGACATCATGGCTCAGAGGATATAACACTATCCGTGGCTTCATGGGGAGAAGAGTGACCCATCCCAGACTCTGCCCTATGTGTTCCTTGCTTTGGCCAGTTCTAATTTGTATCTTTTCCTTGTGAAAAAATTTGACCATAAACAATAGTTTTCAATGAGTATTAGGACTTATCCTAGCTGATTACTGAACCTCTGGGTGGTTTTGGGAAACCCCCAAACTTATAGTTGGCTTCAGAAGTCTTGAGCAGACTTGGCAGTCTGAAGGATTTTGCTCTCAAACTTTGTAGTCTGGCTAACTCCTGATAAGTATTACTGCAGATTCTATCAAAATCCCAGGAGGAATTTCTTTTGTAAGTAAGTTGGTTCTAAAACATATGGAAAGCTAAAAGGATCTAGAATAGCTAAAACATTTTTGAAAAAATTTGAGGGCTTACACTATCCATTTATAAGAATTACTAGAGAGCTGCAATAATCAAGACCATATGGTATTGTCAAGGGGATAGAAAACATATCAATAGAATAAACCCACACAAACACAGCTGACTGAATTGTGAACGAGATGTAGAAGCAATTCAATGGAGAAAGGATCATCTTTTTAACAAATGCTGTTGAGATTATTGGATATGCATTAACAACAACAACAACAACAACAGGAAACAAACCTCAACCTCACACCCTTTGCAAAATATGCCCTCAAAACTGATCATAGACCTAAACAGGAAAAGTTAAACTTTTGGATGAAAACATAGGAGAAAGTCTTGGAAACGTGAGGCTATTTGAATTTCTTAGACATTTTACAAAAAGCACAGTTAATAAAAGATAAAAAATGATAAATTGGACTTTATCAAAATTAAAAATTTTGCTCTGTGAAAATAATATTAAAAGGATGGAAAGAGAGCTGTGGACTACAAAACTATTTGCATTCATATATCCAACAGACTTGTATTTTGAATATATAAAGAACTCTCTAGCTCTGGATGGTGTAGCTCAGTGGATTGAGTGTGGGTTGCAAACCGAAGGGTTGCCAGTTCAATTCCCAGTCAGGGCACATGCCTGGGTTGTGGGCCAGGTCCCCAGTAGAGGGCACATGAAAGGCAACCACACATTGATGTTTCTCTCTCTGTCTTTCTCCCTCCCTTCCCTTCTTTCTAAAAATAAATAAATGAAATCTTAAAAAAAGAACTCTCTAAACTCAAGAGTAAGAAAACAACCCAGTTTAAAAATGAACAAAATATTAGAAGACATAGTTCAGCAAAGAGGATATAAGGATAAACAATAAGCACATGAAAAACATTTAATATCATTAGCCATTGAGGAAAAGCAAATTAAAGCCTTGATGAGTTACTGCTGTATATCTATTAGAAATAGCTAAAATTAAATATACTACAAGCTTCAGTGAGGATCAACTGATAGAGGAGTTGGAGCTCTTCTATATTGCTGGTGGGAATGCAAAATGACATAGCTACTCAGGGGAACAGCTTGTCAGTTTCCTTGCAATATATATTTACTACATGACCCAGAAATCACTCCCAAGAGAAATGAAACTTACATTCACACAGAAACCTGCACAGGAATATTTATAGAAGCTTTCTTTTTCATGGCCCAAACCTGTATGCAACTCCAGTGTCCTTTGATGGCTGAATGTTTAAGAGATGTGGCATCACACATCCATGTGATGGAATACTACTTAGCAACAGTATGGGAGGAACTGCTGACACATGCAACAGACTGGATGGATTTCAAGGACATTACATGTGGTGAGAGAAGTCAAACTCAAGAGGTTATGCACCATATGATTCCATTATATAATACTGTAAAATGACAAAATCATAGTGCCAGAGAACAGAGCAGTGTTTGCCTTGGTTAGGAGATGATGAGATCTTAGAGGGGCAGCATGAGGGAGTTTTTGAGGTAATGGAACTTTTCTGTATTGTGGTGGCTACACAAATACACATCACAAAATTCACAGAACCAGAGATGAAAAACCCACCTGAGTGCAGATAAACTTCATAAAATCCAAACGAGGACTGTATGTTAGTTGATAGGGTTGCATCAATGCCTGTATCCTGCTTTTGATCATTGTACTAGAGTCGTGTGAGACTTTAACATCAGGGGAAGATGAATGAAGCATATTCAAGAATGCTAGACACTTAGCAACTTTTATAGAAGTCTAAAAATATTTCAGAGAAGTAAGCGGAAAAAAAAAAAGGCAATTGGATCCTCGGCTCCTTACCTGGCTGTGCGGCCTGCACCTCCTCCACCCTGGCCCAGATCAGAGGTTTCTCATCTAAGAAGCAGCTGTGGGTTGTGGTGGATGGGGGATGTGAGGCCAGATGAAGGCAGGTGAACTGTACTAAGTAAAATGAACATTTATATTCCAAATTCGGAGACCCACCCCCAGCCCTCTTCCCTTGCTTAAGTCCCAATATGGCAAACAAGTTTTTGAAGATGATTCCAGCCAGCCCAGGAAAAAGACGTAAAGATCTTGACACAAAGTTCTCTCCAAGGAAATGGTGCAGTCAGACGACCTGCCATGCTGGGCCATGGCCTGAGGGCTCACAGGTTTCAGCCAGGTCTTTAGCCCTGGACTCCTAAGCATGAGTAGAGCTCCAAGGAATATCAGACGTCCGAGGAAATGATCTAACGTAAGAAAGTGTGATGTAGACAAACAACAGGCACCTAGGGGGGAACAGACAATTCAGGGAAAAGAAAACTTTAAAAAGAACTTTAATCAGTAATCTCAGAGAAGTAAGAACGCTTAATACGCTCATTAAACAAGAACATAATAGGACGCTACGTGCACGCGCACACACGGAACGTCCAGAACAATGAGTGCCTAGAAATTAAAAATGAGAAGGCATGACAAATTCAATATAGAATATTTGGAAGATAAAATTAAGAAGTATCCTATAAATCAGAGCAAAAGGATATGCAAATAGGAGAGAAAAGATTAAAAAATTCAGGCACTACTCAAAATATCCAACACCCAAATACTGCAAGTTGTAGTGACAGCACACAGAGAAAAAGAAGGGTACCCAGAACGAACGACACAGTTCCAGAGCTCCTCCTCAAGTAGTTGATACAAATGAAAACAGACCCACTCGGGACGTCCATTCGTTTCTCTGTCAGTAGATGCTTACTGTGGCCTCACAGGGCCTTTTCTGTGAACGCGCAAAGAGAGACATCCAGAGTCCCTTCCTGTTCTTTAAGGACACCAGTCCTACCATATTAGGGCCCCACCATTATATGACCTCATTTAATCTTAATTACTTCCTTAAAGGCCCTATCTCCAATATGGTCACATTGGGGGGTGGGGGGTGAGGAGTGGTGGTGGTTAGGGCTTCTTCAACCTATGAGTTTCAGGGAAACACAATTCAGTGTATAACAACTCCTGACATCAAATTTCATAACAAGATTTATTTTTGACACCTTTGCACTTTTTGGATATATAATATGTGCTGCTATTTATTTTATTTGTCACCATTATACATTTGAGTTCATGTTAAGTCTTTTTGCATCAGTCAGAACTTCCACACACTATAAAATAGTAATCATGCTTTTCACAAGCAATCAATTAAAGGGAAGGGAGAATAAAGATATTTCAGCTGTGCAAGGTTCTCAAAATATAATCTCTTTGCCCATGTATCTTCTTTCATAGTGTTACCAGAGAATGCACTCCAACAAAATAAGTCAGATGGAAAAAGTTAAGAATCATATGACTGCCCTAGCCAGTGTGTCTCAGTTGGTTGGACATCATCCGGCAAAGCAAAAGGTCACCAGTTCGACTCCCGGTCAGGGCACAGCCTGAGTTTTGGGTTCAGTCCCAATCAAGGGGTATATGAGAGTCAGCTGATTGGCAGGATTGATGTTTCTCTCCTTTTGCTTCTCCCTCCCTTTCTCTCTCTAAAAATAAATAAATAAATAAATAAATAAAATCTTTTAAAAAAGAATCATATGACTTCACTCAGTTGTGAGATATCAAACTGAATGCAAACAGCCTTGGCCATGTGGATAAGTTGGTTGGAGTGTCATTCTGTGCACCGGCTCCATTCCCTGTCAGGGCACATACCTAGGTTGTAGGTTCAATTCCTGCTCAGGGCATGTATGGGAGGCAACCAATCAATGTTTTTCTCTTTCATTGATGTTTCTCTCTCTAAAATCAATGGGAATCTATTTTTGGGTGAGGATTAAAAAATAAAACTGAAAGCAAAAAATGAACAAACAAGAAAAACAAACAAAAACTCACAGATAGCAGTATGGTGGTTACCAGAGGAAGGGGTTAGGGATAGAAGAGTGTAAAAGGGGCAAATATCCGGTGACAGAAGATTTGACTTTGGGTGGTGGGCACACAATGCAACATCCAGATGATGTATCATAGAAATGTACACTTGAAACCTGTATAATTTTATTAACTAATGTCATCCCAATAAATTTAATTAAAAAAATAAAAAAGAAATGAAAATGAGGGAGAAAACCAAGAAATAAGAAAACCAGGGACTCAGGAAATAGGGATCCCACACTGGTGCCTGTCCCCAGGGCCAGGGGGCAATAGGGTCCTAGGGAGCAGGTCAGGAGACACCCAGAGAGAGTTTTTCAAGAATATGAAATTGACAAATATCTGTTGCATTGTAATATGAGGAGGGGAGTTGCAGACAATGGAAAGAGCATTTAGTTGTGAATTAAAGGTAGCTATGTGGCCAGGTGCAATGAGACAGCAGAAAGATCAGTGGTTGCCAGGGGTCCTGGAGGAGGGACGGAGAGTTGGGGGAGGAGCAGCACAGGGGATTTTCAGGGCATTGAACGTATTCTGCATGGCACTGAAACGGTGGATACATGTCATTATACATTTGTCAACATGCACCGAATGTATAGCACAAGGAACGGACTCTCTATAAACTGGAACATTTAGCTAGAACTAAAGTACCAATATCGGCTCATTGATTGTGACAAATATGCCACAGTAATGTAAGATGTTAAAATACGGGAAACTGTGTGTGTAGGCAGAGAGGAGGTACATGAGAACTCCCTGTACTTTCCACTCAATTTTTCTATGACCCCAAAATTTCTCTAAGAAATAAAGTCTATTAATTTTTTAAACGTGCAATGAAAAACTCAAGAACTGTATTAACTGCAGGGAAAACAGAAGTTGTGTCTAACAGGAACAGGATTCACAATCTAGCCAGGGAGTACTGTGTAAACAGCATGATATTAGCGCACTGGGAACATGGGGATGGGCTGTTCCATGGGAGTTGTGGGAACAGGGCATGAAGACGGTAAATCCTCATTTTCCACAATGGAAATAACATAAAAATACGGGAAACCAAAAAGTCAAGAACTAGTCTTATGTCAGGGAATTGGGTGGGGGAGCGTCTTCTAGAACAATTTGACTTTTTAAAGTGTGCACAACACTTGTTAGTTAAAATAAAACCTTTAAAGATAATTCTATGTCAAAAATATATTCAATCTTAATGCTATTAAAAAATCAGAGAAATTTCTTGTTAAGTTTATTTTAGATATTTTCATGTTGTTTTTTAAAATAGATTCTCTCCCCAGTTTCTACTTTTTTCTAAGTGGAAAGCATTAATTTTAAAAGTTCTTCCTTCTTTATTGAATTTTCTTGTTAATTTTCAGAGTTTGATTTTGACACATTTGGATTTCTTAGGTATTTGATAATATGTGCTAATATTTACTCATTTGTGTCTGTTTCAAATCTTTTTGTATATCTGAACCTCTATAACCCTGTAAAGTTGTAATCATGCTGGCTGACATATTTTTTGTTTTTGTTTTTAATCCTCACCTGAGGATATGTTTATTGATTTTAGAGAGAAAAGAAGAGAAGAGGAAGAGAGACAGAGAGATGAGAGAGCGAGAGAGTGAGTGAGCTAAAGAGAGAGAGAGAGAGAGAGAGAGAGAGAGGAGGAAACATCAGTGTGACAGAGAAACATGGATTGGTTGCCTGTTGTTTGTGCCCTGGCCAAGGATTGAACCTGCAGCCTGGGTGTGTGCCCTGACTGGTAATTGAACCCACAACCTTTTGGTGTATGGGATGATGTTTCAACCATCTGAGCCACCCGAACAGGGCTAGCTGTCATCTTTATATTAGTTTTCATTTTATGGAAATACTGTTTCCAGCCAAAAGTATTCTATACTGTAAATGATACTGTTGGCTATTGAATTAAGATATAAAATCTTTATCAAGATAAAGAAGAATCCTTTCAGTTTTAGTTAATTGTGTTTCATCAAGAATGAGCATTAAATAGCATAGGTCTTTTGAGGCTTCTTTGAAATTTGTTGTTATTTTCCTTACTGGTCCTAGTTTTGGTGACTTTTTATAATATTAGACATCTTAATATTCACCATATTCAACATCTTAATGTTGCATTCTTAAGATAAACTCCAGGTTGCCATGACTCTTAATGTATCATTAGGTTTTGTTTGCCATCATTTTTTATTCTACATTTATAAATGAAGTTTCAGTAGAATTTTCTTTCATTTTGCCCTCCACCCCCTCCCTGCCTCAGATTTTGACATCAGAAGTCTTATTTTCTTTTTCGTTTCTGTATAGCATTAAAACCATTTATTCCTAAAAAGTATACGGTGTTCTTCTTTAAGATGTCAGACTCAACCCACCTTTGCCTTTCCTACCTCCTAAATTTGCTTTCAAATGAGAGTATGAAGAAGTACAAGAAGACATGTACATTGGGAGGGGAATTAAGGGTGGGGAGAAACGTAAGTAGACCGGAGATGTTGAGAAACTTCTGGGAGGATTTTGCAGCTTTGGTCTGAGAGCTGCTATGATGGGGGAGCTCTACGCTCAGTGGGGTCCCGGAGGAGTCTCAAGCCCACAGCGAAGGATGACGAGCAAAGGGGAAGAGGGCAGAAATTCAGGTGTAACCTAAAGTTTAGCCAGGGAAGTAGCCTTGTGCTGTCCCTCCTGTGTGCCAACTCCATCAGCCTTGTTTTTTTCTACCCTGTCTTCCAAACCATTGATTCGATCCTCTGCTTCATCTAACCTACTGTTTGTTCCTCCCAGTGTATTATTTATTTCAGGTATTGCATTCTTTATTTCTGATTGGTCCTTTTTTATGGTTTTTATGCCTTTTTTCATGCTGTTGAGTATTCTTTTAATCATTACTCTAAATTATTTGATAAATTGCTTGCCTCCACTTTATCTAGTTCTTCCTCTAGAGAATTCTCCTGTTCTTTCATTTGGGGTCTGTTTTTTTGTCTTCACATTTTGGCTGCTTCTTAGTCTCTTCCACCTTAGTTGTTAAACTAATGGTGATACAGCCTCAAGATATAATCAGCAGCTTAAGCACTACAGGGTGGGTGAGAGTAAATTGTGTGGGCAGGGCTATTGCTTCCCCTCTAGCCCATGCTACTTGGAGAGGAGTGTTGTGCCTGTAAACAATGAGAATGACACAGCACAGGAATTCTGGTGGACTGTTTGTTCAATTCTTTCCCTTGAGCCACTAACCCCAGACACTTCTCAAGTGTCTCTTGTCCACCCTGCCTTACCTCTGCCAGGGCCCAGGGTAAGTGCCTGCAAATGAAATTTTGAGCTTTGGCCCTTTAAGAGGCTCTCCGCATCTCTAGCTGTCTCTTTCTGGCAGATGTAAACCCAGCTGCTTTTCGCAGCTGAGTGTTATCTGGATTCTTTTCTGGCTCTGGTATTGCAGGCTGGGGAGTCCAGCTTGGGGTTTAGACCCCATACTTCTCAGGGGGAACCCCTGTACCCTAAATTATCCCTCTAGAACTTCAGCTGCCTCCTGTGGGAGCCCAGCCAGCCCTGTCGTGCCTCCTCGGGACTCCCTACTAGTCTCATTCTGGTGAAGTGGTGTGTTCTGTCCTTGGTTGTGAGGCTTCTCTCTAGCTAGTAGTCGATTGGCTAATCAGTATCTTTCTCCATAATTTAGCTGTAATTCCAGATTGGTCCTGGGAGGATGTTAGTGCAGCTTCTACTTACTCCTCTGCCATTGTGGATCTCCCTCCTCAGAGTTTTAGAATTTTAGCTCTTACATTTGGATCTTTGAATCATTTGTGGGTTTTTAAAAATATAGTATTGTGTAGGAGTACAAATTAATAATTTTTCATGTGATACACAGTTTTCCCAGCACCATTTGTTGAAAAGACTATTCTTTTATCATTGAATTTTCTTGGCATCTTTAAAAAAACTCTATTGACTGTAAATGTAGAGATTTACTGTGGAGTGTCTCAGTTCTCTTCCTTTGATCTATCTGTCTATCCATATGCCAGTACCACTTACTGGCATTTTGAAGTCAAGAGATGTAAGTTCTCCAAATTTGTTCTTTTTAAAGATTGTTTTGTCTGTTCTGGATCCTTTTGAATTTTCATGTGAATTTGAATATCAGTTTTTTTTCCTGCAAAAAAAGCCAGCTGAGCCAGCTCTCTTTTTTTAAAAAAAATTTAACTTACTTTTTTATTGTATTTTTTTCATTACTGTTTATCCCTCTTATACTCCCCACCCCCACTGCCAATCACCACACAGTTGCTCACTTTTATTTCTGCTTGGAAATGTTGTTAAATACCTCCGATTCATTCCATCCTCTCTCCTTGTTCCTTTGTTTTCTATGACTGTGTTGTCAAGTGGCTCTCATGAGCTGTTGACAATTGTTCTGGAAGTTTTGCTGAAGGTAGTTTTAATCGTTCAGGGCAGGACAGTGAGGCCCTCTGTGCCCTGGGACTAATGTGATCCAGAGCCCCCCAGTGTTGACATACACTGATTGCAGAAGAGTTAAAGTGTGACAAGAATGTGTGTGTTAGAACTGGTAAACTATGATACCTGATTTCTTTTTTCCATCCTTGCCCCAAAGTATACTTTTGTATACAGAGCAATGTGTGAGCTTTTAAAAAGTAAGTCGAACCATATCACTTGTTGGCTGAAGACCCTCTGACGACTAATCATGTCAATCATCGTAAAATCCAAACACATACCATCGTATTCAAGACTTTACAGCATGTGATTCCCACCAAAAAAAAAAAAAGTCAGCCTCTTAGGTGGCATCTCCTATAGCTCTCCGATGGCTCGTTCTAGTCATCCTGGCCTCCTGGCAACTCCTCAAACACACCAGGCACATTCCTAGTTCAGGCCTTTTGCACTTGATGCTCTCTCTGCCTGGAATGTTCTTCCTAGATACCCTCACAGCTTACTTCCTCACTTCATTTAGATTTCTGCTCAAATGTCACCTCTCAGAAAGGCCTCTCTCTTTGCACAGCTGATTAGTAGAGCCTCTCTTCCTAACACTGTCTCCTTTCTCTGTTATTTTTCATGTTACCACCATCACCTTCCTCCTCACCTAGAGCATAATCTCTGTGAGAGTAGGGAATTTGTCTGGTTATTACCCTGTGTTTGGAATGACCAGTGTGTATTAGGTTCTCACTCAGTATTTGCTGAATAAATGAATAGATGTATAAAGCACATGGAAACTGTTTACCCCTTGCTAATACTGGGTGAACCAAGTTTTGGAGTAGGAGCAGAAAATTCAAACATGTGAACAGGTCTAAGACAGTAGAGAGTGGTGGGGGTTGTGGAAAAGTGTTAATTTTTTCCTAAAGCATGTCTGTGGCTTAATCTGGCTCTGTGTGTGTGTGTGTGTGTGTGTGTGTGTGTGTGTGTGTTGGGGGAAGTATGGAGGGAAAAGAAGCAGATTCTGGTAGAAGGTAAAATGAAATTGAATGAGTAGCTTGAGAATGGTGGGGTTTCTTTCTTTGTTTTTTTAAAAAAGATTTTATTTACTTATTTTTAGAGAGGGAAGGGAGGGACATAGAGAGAGAGAGAAACATCAAAGTGCGGTTGCTGGGGGTCATGGCCTGCAACCCAGACATGTACCCTGACTGGGAATCGAACCTGAGACACTTTGGTTCGCAGCTTGCGTGCAATCCACTGAGCTACGCCAACCAGGGTGAGAATGGTGGGGTTTCTAATGAGGGTCTTCTCATCTTAGAGTAGTGGTCTCCAAAGAGACCGTTCATCAGGTAGAGTTCAAGGTAATCCACCAGCCTATGAGAAGGCAATATTAGGACTTTTATTTATATTTATTTTTATGAAAATAAAAAATTAAACTTTCCTGGAATTTACCATATGGACAACCCTGGCCTCCTCACTTTCTGTCTGTGTTGATAGTCATGGTCATGGGCACCACACAAGGGGTCCTTAGGGAAGAATGGGAGTAAGGATTTCAGAGGTCCTCAGTGCCTTACCCCAGGTATTCACTGTCAGAACATTGTGGTGTATTGCAGTTTGCATACTGGATGGTTGAGTAGATACTTGGATTGTACTGTCTAGTTTAAACTGACATAACCCTCACAAGATGGACAAATGTCTTTGAAATTGTCTGCGGAGAAACTGTAGATGAAAGGTAATACTAATCAAAAGAGGAATATCACCACGGCAAAATAGCAGAGTGCAGCACTAACCACCAAGTAAGAGCAGTAACAATCACTTCAAATTTGTACATTCACTTCCTTTGCTGTGATCACTAGTCACAGGTAGCAAAGAAATGTATTTTTACACCGTTAAATTTGCTAAACTAAAAATAAAGGGCCTTTCAAAGTGAGAGACAACAAGCATTTATTTGAGATCAATAAGAATAGCTATTTGGGACACACTGATTCAGGCAGAAGTCCAAATAGTGTTCAGATTGGGAGACAAAAACAATGAGTATTTATGAGAAAGGGAAGGAGAACAAGTCCATCAATAGAGGTAAGGCACTTCCGTTGGTGCAGATAACATAACATAGTGATGCTAATTCAAAACAATATTTTAAAATTTTCAGTCTGGTGGTCACCAGTCCAGTAGTCATAATGACTGCTTTCTTGTTATCTTTGCAAATAGTTTTTTAGGGTACAAGGTTGCTTTAGTCCCGGTCCAAAGGTACTTTGCCCTGTTTTCATCTTCCAAAGGTTTGAGGCATAAGACATGTGAAGCAGTTCCTCTGATGTGGCAGCTCCAGCTCCATTTTAAAGAGGCTCTGTTTATTTTATTTTTTGACATATATAAATTCTTTTACTGTTATTTATTTATTTATTTATTGATTTTTTGAAAATTCTTTTACAACTTCTATTTGTGTATTTTTCATAATAAACTGGTATAGTTGTACATGCAATTTGTAACTGACTGTACGTGTGTTGAGGTTGTGTGCACATTTTAAAGTTTTACTTTAAAACTTTACTGATGAGGCTGTATTGTTGGCCCCTGGGAGGGCTTAGCAGGCCTGGCTGAGCCAGACCCAAAAGCTCAAAATGAAGGGTGCTGATTATTCTGTTGTTCACCCTTTCAGAGTCACAGGGGAAAGGTTGGCCAGAATAATAAATGAATTAATGTCAGGAGAAGTAAGATCAGCTTTCCCTATTAAGTAGCCTAGTCCTTTTTTCATAAATGTAGCTGACAATTCAGGATCTCCACATATTTTAAGAAAGTCAACAGCATATAAGACAAGGATCAAGATGAATAAACAGAACAAGAAAATTCAGAAGAAACAGTTGACTTGGTAAAAACAGAAATTACATAATTCTAATTAATATCATCAGAAAGACTAGAGGAGATCTTGTACAGAATAAGAACCTAAAACTAGAATAGACTGCTAAAAGTGAGTAATGAGACAATAAACAATATCAGGTACATTTCAGATATAAGGAGGCAATCTAACAAGTTGAATATACCTCTATTTAGTATTCCAAAAAGAAAAAAGAGAAATCTATATTTATCTTTTTTCACTTTTTCTAATTACTTGTATGAAGCAAATATAACACTGATGCCACAACTTGCTAAAAACAGTACAATTAGAGCCTTGACCTGTGTGACTCAGTTGACTGTCATCCTGCAAAGTGAAGGGTCATCAGTTTGACTCCCAGTCAGGGCCCTCGCCTGGGTTTCTGTTCTGTCCCTGGTTGGGGCGGCTGTGAGGGGCGGCGGTCACTGCTTCTCTCTCACATTCTCCCCTTCTCTTCCTCCCTCCCTCCCCTCTCTCTAAAAAACAAACAAACAAACACATAAATAAATTAAAAAATTAAGGACCTAAATCACTTACGGATATTTATTTAAATGCTTTCTATAAAAGAATTCAACACCACATTACTAAAATGACGACGCATCATGACAAAGTGGGATTTACTTTAGGAAATCAAGGTTGGTTCAGTGTTTGAAAAGCCATTCTGTAATACACTGTGTTAAGAAATGTAGGTAAAAATATATGAGTATCTCCATATGTGCTGAAAAATTCTACAACATTCAATAACCTTTCCTGATAAACACACTCAAAAAAAAAAATTGATAATGATATATAAAAATTATATATACAATTTTATACAATTATAATAAATATAAAACTACATAATTATATATACTCACAAATATATGTTATATAAAAATTACATGTTATATAACTTAGGGATATTATATATTTGCATATATGTTTACATATATTTACATTTAAACATATTTCTACATATACATCATATATAAATTATATAATTATAAAATGTGTAATTATATAATATACAGTGGTACCTTGGTACTCATTAGCTTCATAACTCATGAAACCTGGTGCTCATCCCATTTTGATAAGAAAAAATGCTTCAGCACTCGGCACTTGCTCACCACTCGTCATACTTGCTAGTATCTGTATGAATCACGATGCCACTCTGCAAGAAATAATGCTTCATCTCTCATTGCTTGCTTGCCACTTGTTGGAATGAATTGACAATGAGTACTGAGGTACTACTGTATTATATATACTAGATATATTCCTAAATGAATTTATAAATCCAGTGTAATCTCAATAAAAATACTAACAAACTTTTTTAATGGAACTAGACAGGTGAAAACTAATTCCCCAATGCACTGGAATCTATTTTTATATGTGGTATGAAGTATGGACCTATTTTAACTTTTCCCAGTTGTCCTAGCATAATTTATTCAAAAAGTCCATTTTGCCCAACTGGTTTGAGATGCCACCTTCGTTATACACTGAAATTCCACAAGTACTTGCATCTATTTCTGGATGTTTTGTTCTAGCCACTGGCCCATATTCTGTTCAGATACCAGCACTACACTATTTTATTTTAATTATTAAACTTCATAGTACATTTCGATAGGGCTAGTTGCCTCTCTTAGTTTTTATTTTATAGTGGTTTCCTGGCTATTATTGAATGTTTATTTTTTCATATGAAGTTTATTTTTTACTGATATTTTCTTTATTACCTAATATATGATCAGTTCTTGTGAGTATTCCATGAGTACTCAAGAAGATGGATTTTCTGTTACTAGGGGTAAAGTTTAATACGTATTCATAAGGTCTATATATATTTTTTATTATGGTGGTAATTTATTTTACATTCTTACTTATTTTTGTATGCTTATTTAATGCCATTGAGCAGGCGAGATTTATCCAAAGGATACTTCAGTCCTGATGACTTTGAGGTTTAAACTTTTGTCCCATCAGTGAGAGATTTTCATTGGTTCATGCTGTGCTTCATAGAACTTCACCTGGATATGCTGTTTATGCTTGCCTTGCAGTTCTCTGTAGATTAACAGTAGGACGCTTGGCTTCTCTTTCCTTCCACACTCCCATCAATCACTTGTAAGCTTATTTTTCTGGCAAAAAATTTATGGTGGTCTTGAGTAAAGGTTTAATATCATTTTTACCATTTTCTGGTGTATACCTAAATCTGGGAAAGAATATTTTGGGTTATGGTACTGAGGCTCTGTCTGGGACAGAGGTGAGCTAAGGTTTCTGAATATGGACATAGGAAGAGAGTCGGGGAGTTTCTCAGAGGCTTTGGGTATTTGGTACCCTGGAAATGTTGGACAAAGTCTGGAGGAGCTTGTCAGGAGAGAAATTAACTTCATGCCAGCCTCTTTCTGTTTCTCCAGGTTTGCCTTCAGCACATCTGACTCTCAGCAAAACCTCTAGAAGGCATGCCTGGATGGGAGGGACGTCCAGCATGGCAATTTGAGTGGATTTTCATCCCCTCTAGACCCCCTAGGATGTCTCCATTCAGCAGTCAGCAGAGACTGGCAACTGGTGGTAAAGAAGGTGGACTTTTCTTAACATCCCAGAAAACCAAAGAGCTGGGGGCACTGGCTCTTCTTCTCATTCTGTTAGCCCTCTATAACCCATTGTCTTCCCCAAGGCGTCTTCTGTAAACTTTTTACCTGAATTGCCATATTGGGGTGGCCTTGGGTGACTGGCCTTACCCCCTCTTTCCTATGGCCTCAAAGCTATGGGGCCAGCCTCTGCACACTCCATGTGTGCATGTGTGTGTGCATGTGTTGTGCATGCACACATGCACAGGGAGAGGGAGAGACAAAGGGGAGTGCTGAGGGCTGTTCTGGAAGGAAGCAGGGAATTCATTTTCAGGCAGAGGCAAAGTAATCTGAATTTCCAAGTGATAACCTATATTATAAAAGAAAATTATGCTGCCAACCTTGAAATGGGGAACCCAGATGACATTCATTTTTACAAAGCCTGTGTTTCAATTCATTTAATGTACTCATTGGAGTTAGTTTTGTAAGTTTCATAATCCATCAGCCAGCTGGCCTTGTAGAATGATATTTCATCATGAAAATAGTCATCAGGGAGGGGCAAGAAGAATCAGAGACACTTGAGATTTATGACACACCAATCACAGATAGTAATCAGGTTTCTGTCAGAATCTTAATCTGTATATTACAGGAGTCTCAGTCCGAGCCTCAGCTGTGGCCAGCCACGGAGTTCACCCCCATGTGGTGTCTACCAACTCAGGAAATGGACACCTTACTGGAGAGTCATGACATAGCAGAAAAACAGGCCATTTGTTTCTCTCTCCTCCTCTCCCTCTTTATCCCCTCTATGTGTGACTAGATTTGTTTCTAGACTCTTGGAAATAAGAGTAGTTATAAAATATTTGTTTTTGTGAAATTCTTTGTGAGCATTTCCACCCTGACTAATAAACCTAGGCATTTCCACCCTGACTGATAGCCCAGGTGAAGCATTAGCATATGCAGCACATCCCCAGCCCTGGCCATAAGCCCTCAGAGATCTTCACAGCAAACGGGATGAGATGATATGTGTGGACCAAGGATGCTGCAGGATTCGTGTCCAGGTGCTGCTGAGAAAAGCACGACAGTTTCATTTAATAGATTGGGAAACAGACTCAGAGAAGGATTGTGGTACTGGGTAAATTGGTTTTCAAAAAAAGCCATAATAGAAATAAAGTTTGGGAAGATAGAAATAAGAAGAATGCATGAAAAGGAGAAAACAGAAACTCAAGTTAGCAAATTGCAGAAAACAGAAACTCAAGATTGCAGAGGGGAAGGCTAAATGCAACACGGAGTTGCATGTCTGAACCTTAGAAGGCTGCAGACCTCTTTGAATGTGGGGATATAGCTTGGGTTCAAATAGAGGAATGGTGGAAAGTCTATAACAAGAAAATGGATCTTCATAACCCTTCCCCGACCCTACAACTTTGGTGACTCTGCCCACCTTAACAGAACATTATAGTATTCCTCTTATGAGAGCTTGATCTAAATGAATCTGGACTCAGGCATATGGGACCAGGCACCACAATGACAACAGGGGGTTTAAGTACAAAGGAACACATTGAAGGGTTCCGGCATCCTGGCTCTTGCCCCTCATTTGCCACCTAGAATAACTCATAGCTAGGATTACACATTTGTACAAAACTACTGATAAGGGTAGAAAAAAAGCAAATGAAAATATGAGACAATCAGTCCTGGCTGGGTAGCTCAGTTGGTTAGAGTGTTGGCCTGATATGCCAAGATTTTGGGTTCAATTCCCAGTCAGGGCACATACAAGAATCAACCAATTAATGTATAAGTGAGTAGAACAACAAATTATTATTTATTTCTCTCTTTCTCTCTCCCCCTTCCTGTCTCTCTCTAAAATCAATAAATTAAAAAAATATGAAACCGTCATTATTAACCTAAAGTAAATGATTATAAGAGAGAAATTGTTTTTATAATATAACCCTCAGTCATGAATAATATTTATGTAAGCACTGTGTGGTGCTTTAACCAAAAATCACACTGGAACAACATTGGAAGAATGAGGAGAAATTTATGAGAAATTTAAATCTTCATCTAACATATTAGGAAGTCAGTAGTTAATACTGAAAACTGAGAAATCAAGAAATAGTAGGCTAAATATGCAATTCTATAATGTAAAGATAAGCACATACACACACATGGCTACAAAATTATGGACATATTTACTCTGTGCAGCAGGAATGGTGGAATTTATTTTAAAGTTTTGAATATATGTAATAGTAGTAAACAGAGACATAAGGTGTTTGAATTATAATTATATATAGTGTATATTATATGTAATACATATATATATACACACATAATATGGAGTAGGTAGAGAGGATGTCACAATTTGAAAGATAGGTCAAAGTGCTCAGATGTTTATGGATTGACACCTCCGATTTCAGACTTCAATCATAAAATGTTCTGAAGACTCCAAAGTCAAACATTTACCATCATGGTATTTAAATGAAATAATTCCCCTTAAGCAATTAGACAATGAAAACATAATATTCAGACCTCCCATCTCCCAAGGTCATAAAGTTTCTTCCAATAATAAGCACAGCAGGAAAATAAGTGTCAATAATTTATGAACATGTAACTCAGGGGTGTCAAACTCATTTTCACTGGGGGCCACATCAGCCTCATGGTTGCCTTCAAAGGGCCGAATACAATTTTAGGACTGTGTGAATGTAAATACACCACACAACCCAGGGTTCCAGTGTCAGGAAATTAAACCATCAAAACCTCTGGCTGAAACACCTGTGGGGGTTGTGGTGGCAGGAGAAACTCCCAGTCTCACAGGAGAGTTCGTTGGAGAGACCCAGTAGGCTCTAGAATATACACAAATACACCCACCCAAGAATCAGCACCAGAAGGGCCCAATTTGCTTGTGGGTAGCAGGGAAAGTAATTGGAAACTGGCTAGAGCCGAGCAAGCAGCATTGTTCCCTCTGTGAGCCTCCCCGACATACAGTGCCACAATGCAGTGAAGTGGGTTGTCCCACCCTGGCAAATACCTAAGGCTCTGCCCCTTACAACATAATAGGTGTGCTGAGACAAAGAAATATGTCCCAAATGAAAGAACAGATCAAAACTCCAGAAACAGAACTAAGTGATGACAAGATAGACAACCTATCAGATGCAGACTTCAAAACACTGGTAATCAGGATGCTCACAGAAATGATTGAGTATGGACATGAAATAGAGGGAGAAGTGAAGGCTATGAAAAGTAAAATAAAAATATACAGGGAACCAATAGTGATGGGAAGGAAACTGGGACTCCAACCAATGATTTGGAGCAGAAGGAAGAAATAAACATCCAATAGGAACAGAATGAAGAAACAAGAATTCCAAAAACTGAGGGGAGGCTTAGGAACCTCTGGGGAAACTTTAAATATTCCAACATCCAAATCATAGGGGTGTCAGAAGAAGAAGAGGAACAGCAAGGAATTGAAAACATATTTGAACAAATAATGAAGGAAGATTTTCCCAATCTGGTGAAGGAAATAGACTTCCAGGAAGTCAAGGAAGCTCAGAGTCCCAAAGAAATTGGATCCCAGGAAGAACATACCAAGATACATCATAATTACATTACCCAAGATTAAAGAAAGGGAGAGAATCTTAAAAGCAGCAAGAGAAAAGGAGACAGTTACCCACAAAGGAGTTCCCATAAGACTATCAGCTGATTTCCCAAAAGAAACCTCACAGGCAAAAAGGGTCTGGAAAGAAGTACTCAAAGTCATGAAAGGCAGGACCTACATTCAAGATTACTCTCTCCAGCAAAGCTATCATTTAGAAGGGAAGATAAAGTGCTTCTTAGATAAGGTCAAGTTAAAGGAGTTCATCATCACCAAGACCTTATTATATGAAATGTTAAAGAGACTTATCTAAGAATAAAACTATGAACAGTAAAATGACAACAAACTCGCAACTAACAACTGAGCCTAAAAAACAAAAACAAACTAAACAAACAACTACAACAGGAACAGAACCACAGAAATGGAGATCAGTGGGGAGGGAGAGGTAGAAAATGGGGGAAAAGGTGCAAGGAATAAGAAACATAATTGGTAGGTATGAAATAGGAGGAGGTTAAGAATAGCATAAGAAATGGAGAAGCCAAAGAACTTATATGTACAGCCCATGGACATGAACTAAAGGGGTGGGGAATGCTGGGGGGGTGAAGGGATACAGGGCAGAGAGGGATAAAGGGGAGAAAAAAATGGGACAACTGTAATAGCATAATCAGTAAAATATACTTAAAATGCAACTGAATTCTAAATATAAATTTTGTGTCTTGCTACTTTACTGAATTCATTTATGAGTTCTAATAGTTTTTTGGTGGAGTCTTTAGGACTTTCTATATGCAGTACCAGGTCATCTGCAAGTAAATGAGACTTTTACTTCTTTCTTTCTAATTTGGATACATTTTATTTCTTCTTTTTGTCTGATTGCTGTGACTAGGACTTCCAGTAGTGGGTTAAATAAAAGTGGTGAAGATGGTCATCCTCACCTTTTTTCTGATTGTTAAAAAAAAAGCTTTTAGCTTTTAAATATTGAATATGAGGTTAGCTGTGAGTTTGTCATATATGGCCTTCATTATGTTGAAGTATGTCTTTTCTGTTCCCCACTTTGATGGGAGATTTTATAAAAAATGGATGTTGGGCTTTTGTCAAATGCTTTTCTGCATCTATTGATATGATCATATGATTTTTATCCTTTATTTTGTTCATGTGGTATATAATGTTAATTAATTTGTGTATACTGTTATGTTGAACCTGCCTTGAGTGTCAGGAATAAATCCCACTTAATCATAGTGTGTGATCTTTTTAATGTTTTGCTGAATTTGATTTGCTAATAATTTGTAATGTGTTGTTCATATTGTTAAGAATAGTTGCATCTATGTTCATCAGGAATATTGGCCTATAATTTTTATTCTTTAGTAGTGTATTTGCCTGGTTTGAGATCAGGGTAATGCTGGCCTTCTAAAATGAGTTTGGGAGGGTTTCCTTGTCTTCAATTTTTGGAACAGTTTGAGAAGAATAGGTATTAATTCTTTAAATGTTTGGTAACATTCACTCATGAAGCCATCTGGTCCAGGGCTTTTGTTTCTTGGGAGGTTTTCTGAATAGTAATTTGATTTCATTGGCAGTTATATGTCGATTCCGATTTTCTCTCTCTTCTTGATTCAGCCTTGAAAGATTGTTTGTTTCTAGGAATATATTAATTTCTTCCAGATTGCCCAGTTTGTTGGCATATATTTGTTCATAGTATTTCCTTATATCTTTGTATATCTGGGGTGTTTGTTGTCACTTCTCTTTCATTTCTGATTTTTTGATTTGGTATATATTTTTTTCTTGATGACTCTGTCTAAAGATTTATCAATTTTGTTTATCTTTTTAAAGAATCAGCTCTTTTGAAATTGATCTTTTGCATTGATTTTTAGACTCTGTTTTATGTATTTTCACTTTGATCTTAATTGCTTCCTTTTATTCATTTTGGGCTTTGTTTATTCTTTTATTGCTAGCTCATTTATGGTTAAAGTTAGCTTGTGTATTTGAGATTTTTCTTCTTTCTTGAGGTAGGTCTATACTGCTGTAAATTTCCTCCTTAGAACTGCTTGGGTGATGTCTCCAGATTTGGGGTCATTGTGGTTTTATTTTCACTTGTCTCAAAGTATCTTTAGATTTTTTCCTTGATCTCCTTGCTAACCCATTTATTGTTTAGTAGCATGTCACTTAGCCTCCATGTGTTTGTATGTTTTTCAGTTTTCTCCTTTAATTGATTTCTATTTTCACACCATTGTGGTCAGAGGAGATGCTTGATATGATTTAAATGTTTTAAAATTTGTTGAGACTTGTTTTGTGTCCTAACAGGTAGTCTGTCCTGGCAAATGTTCAATGTGCTCCTGAAAAGAATGCAGATTCTGCTGCTTTGTGATGAAATATCCTAAAAATATCAATTAAGTCTATCTGGTCTAATGTGTCATTTAAGGCCATTGTTTCCTTGTTGATTTTCTCTCAGATGATTTATCTATTGGTGACAAAAGAGTGTTAAAGTCCCCTACTATATGATTGTACCTCTGTCAGTTTCTCCTTTTATGTCCAACAGTATTTGCTTTATATATTTTGGTGGTCCTATATTGGGTGCATAGATGTTATGAGAGTATATTCATTTGTTGGATTTATTCTTTTATTGTTATGAAATGTCCTTTGAGAGATTTTAGGGAATTCTGCCTCTTGAGCTGAGATGGGCCATTTGTGTAGAACAGCTGCTGGAGGAAGTTTGGGCCTGGCTTGGGAGTATAAGTTAGGTGGGGCAGGGTCTCAAGGAATCACTTGGGTGGGGTGAATGATGTTAGCCAAATTATGGGGAGCTCAGATGAGATGCCCACCTGTACCTGCCAGCTGTGTGTGTAGAGGGCTCAAGAAAGGAAAAATGTCACTTGCTCACCCTTCCATCCCTGCAGAGAACTTCCCTGACCCTTACCCTTCATGCCCTTGCCCTGAAGCTAGTTAATTCATTTCCTCTCTGAAAGTCCCTGGTACTTTTCAAGTTGTTGCTGCACTGAAGCTCAGAGCTAGGGAGTTTGTGAGCAGGCGAGTCTGTGTGCAGGTCCCTTAAGAGGAACGCTCGGGACTCGAGAAGCCCTTTGTTTCACTCAGTCACAGCCCCTGCTGGTTTTCACAGCGAGAAGTATGGGGACTTCTTTTCCTGTCACTGGAGCCCTGGGCTGGGGAGTCCAGTGTGGGGCTGGGACCCTTTACTTCCCAGGGGAGACCTCTAAATCCAAGTTATAGCGTTCATTTCTTAACAGCCACATGTGGGTGTGGGACCAGCCCGTTCTATGTCTGCGCCCATCCTACCAGTCTCAAAGTGGTTTCTCCTGCATACCTTTAGTTATAGAACTTCTGTTCAGCTAGTCTTCAGGTGGTTCTCAAGAATGGTTTCTCTGTAATTTTTCTGTAATTTTCATATGGTCATGGGAAGAGGTAGGCACAGTGTTTACCTACTCCACCATCTTGACTGGAAATCTTCTTCCAATTTTTTAAAAATTCCCTTTTGCTCCCCTTTTCCTGAAACTCCAATTACACATGTACTAGGATGTTTGATATTATGACTTTATCTGGTATTATTTTATGTTGCAGTTCTGTTCATATCTTTTTTTAAACACAGACTCTGATTAATTTTGACCAATTCTATTATTTGTCTTTAAATCAATAATCTTTCTCTTTCCCATCAGATCTTCTGTTAATGGAAGCTTACTTCCATTCTTCCAAAGCTTGTGTACCCCTAGTTTCTTACTGCTTTTGGTTCTAGGGTTTCTCCTTGGTACTTTTTAGTTTCCATATATTTTTTGAGATATATATATTCATTCTATCTATATTCATTCCATATATATTCTTTCTATCTCCATTCATTATACCCATTTTTTCTGTAAAATACCTTAACATATTTATTACTTATTTTAAAGTCCTTTACTTCTAAATCTTAAAAGTGGATTTTCTTTACTGACTGTTTTTTTAAATCTTGACTTGGCATCACATTTTAAAAAAATTTTTCACATGTATTGCGATTTTTTTATGGTAAACTAACACACCGAAGAGAATCTGGATGCTGTTACCTTTCTCTTAAGAATGTTAAGTTTTGCCCTGGCTGGTGTGGGTCAGTGGATTGAGCACCGGCCTGCAAACCAAAGGGTTGCAGGTTTGATTCCCAATCAGGGCATATGCCTGGGTTGCCGGCCAGGTCCCCAAGCAAGGGACATGCAAAAGGCAACCACACATTGATGTTTCTCTCTCTCTCTCCCTTCTCTCCCCTCTGTCTAAAAATAAATAAATACTTTTTAAAAAATGTTGAGTTTTGTTTTAGCTATTTAGCAGGAAGTCACCTGGATTTTGCATAGGCTTGGCTCTAGTTTTGTTAGGGTAAGTCAGATTTACTTTTGCCCTTAGTCCTGAGATGTGCTTCCTAATGCTAGGACATGGATATTTTAGAGTTTTATTAAAAAGCCTGATGTGTTGCCAAAACTCTTCTAAAGTGGGGAGACTTGAACTCTGAAGTCTGTCTCTACTGAAATTTCTGTTCAGTATTTTCTACCTTCCAGCTATTCTTTTCCTCTGGGCTCACTGGAGTCTTTCCCTGTGCATATGCATTTTCAAAGTCAGAAAGTATGTGAGGAGGTGTTTATATATAAATATAATGACCCCCTTATTTTTCATATTTTCCCAACATCTCAATTGCAAACTTCTCTGGTAGCCCTAAACTCTCATCTGATTCTTCAGGTTAATAAGACTATAGCTTTTTTTTTTGAACTTTAGTGCCCATTCTCTAGGCAAATTGGGAAGTACCTTTAAGAGAAAAGCTTGTTCACATTTGTGAATCTCACAGAGTTTGCTTATGTCTTTCCAAGACATCTATAACTCTAATTTCTTATTGCTTTTGGTTAACCCCTAAGGACTTATAACGTTGTTTTAATATTTTATCTATAATCTGTATTTGTCTTCAGCAGGTAGGTTTTATCTGATACAAGCTACCCTGCCATTACTAGAGATGGAAGAAAAAAAGAATTAAGAAATAAAAAAGAATTGAGAAATAAAGTAGTCTACTCCCATTACTTCTATTCCACATTATACCTGTGGTCTTAACAAGTGCAATAAAATAAGAAAAAAGAAAACATATATGAATTGGAAAGGAAGAAACAGAACTTGAATTATTTGCATATGAAATGAAAATTCAAAATAATCTATAAAAAATTTAATTATAAAAAAAGTTAAGGAAGGAAGCTAGATATTGGAACAATATTTAAAAATCTGTTGCTTTCTATACATCAGATTCAAGTTCCCTAGATTATATTCTAAGAACAATAAATATTTGTTTCAGATTCAGGTCAACCTTATCATCCCAATTCTCGTTCACATTTATCTGGTTTCTTGAAGCAAGTTGACTTTTGTTCTCTGTTATTTGCTACCAGAAGAGCTTTGGCTAAAAGAAAAGCAATTTCTCTGAGGTCAGATATGGAGAAGGTGGATAAGGGGTCCCTTGCTCAGGTGGTGTGGCATGGGCCTGCTGGGATGGGGTGAGGAAGCTAAACCAAATGAGCCTTTGGAGGCACAGACTGTATCTTATTTTTGCTGTATCCCCAGCAGCTAGCACACTGGGCCTGGTGCAGAGCAAGTCTCGATCAATGTTTTTTGGAGAAACATGGTTGCTGTTTTTAAGTATTTAAAGGTCTCACAAGGAGGAGGAACTGACTCAACCTGCAAAGGAGCTCTAAAAGGGTCAGAGCTGTCTGAGGACAGTGGTCAGAGTTGGGACCTTGAACTCCTGGCTGCAAAGATTCAAGTAGAGGTTAGAGGAATACCTGTCAGAGGTTTAAAGAAGGGATTCAAACAATAGCTAAGAGTTTGGATTTTGACATTCAGGATACCAAATGGAAGAAAAGCTGAATAGTAGTGTGGTAGCCATACTCCAAGAGGGCCCTTAATGATTTTTGCCTCCTAGTAGTCATGTCCTTGTATAGGCTTCTTCTGCATTGGATTGGGGCTAGCTGTGTGACCAAGACAGCATGGTAGATGTCATGGTAGGTGGTGGCCAAGACCAGGTCATAAAAGGCATTGTAGCTTACAGCCGGATTCCAACAGTCCTGTGGGAGGCCTATGTGGAGAGGGACAGTTTTGTCAGCATCAACTTACTAACTTACGTAAGTGGGGCATTTGGGAAGCAGATTACCCAGCCCCAATTAAGCTTTCAGATAATTCCAGCCCCAGCTGACATCTGACTACAACTTTACAAGAGACCCTGAGCCAGAACCACCCCACTGAGCCACTCCTGAATTCCTGACCCATGGAAACTATGAGAGATAATAAATTACTATTATTGTTTTAAGTTACTTGGCTTTAGGGTGATCTGTTACCCATAACCTTTGAGTTTCGGTGCTGTGGAATTTCATTCCAATTCTCATTAGCTCTGACAGTCTATGCTGTTTTTACATTTTATCACCTCCCTTTAGGTTGCCTTTGACATGGCACCAGAGATGAGTGTTCTGGGAAGTGTCCAGTTTCAGCAAATTCATGAGATTAGGGAGGTTGTGTTGAGCAGGAGTCCCAGCATGTGGCTGGAAGAACTCCTCCAATTGAGGAGTTCCTGGAGGACAAGAATCACCCCCAATGTTTGTATTACTACCAGCACAGTGCCTGACACAGTGTAGGTGCCCTTTAAGGGTTCTTTGAATAGTGAACACATAAAGGTGAGTTTGTCAGAAACCAGTCCTCTGGCGTCTCTTCACAGTCTTCTGATTTTCAGTTTTCCTGGCCGACTACACAGCAGAGGGCAGTGTAGTGCATGCTGAGATGCAGGAAAATTCATCTGTTGAAATAGACTTTTTCCCATTTCAAGGCTCTGTCATTTTGGGGATAATTTCTTCTTACAATAAACCTTAGATTTATGTATGACTAGAATGCTATACCCATAGAATACAGCTAAACATTCCTGAAGCCAAGGTATCCAGTGACTGTTGATATACAGAGTGACTATTGATAAACAAATTGATTTAACCCATCTTGGGAATAATACATGCCACCTACATTAGCTCACTAAAAGCTTCAATAAGTTGAACTTATTTTCATTCTGACTTACAATAGTAAGGAAAATGTTTGAGGATGGCCCAGAAGGCACAGTAGAATCTAGAAAAGATGCTGTAAGAACTATGAAAATAAGAATTCCTCTACAGCAGTGACTTTCAGCCAATGTGCTGTGGCACACTGGTATGGTGCAAGAATTTTTAAAACACGCAATACCTACTTAGTCAGGAGCACTGACCTCTTTTCCCTCAGATTGTCAAATAAAAAAAATGTCAACAGCCAACAGAACAATAGCCATCAACGTGAAGGAATCAAAATTATACCTATTTCTTGTTAGATCAACAAAAAATATATTTTTTGGTGTGCTGCAGAATTTTAATAATTAGTTTATGTGTGCCATGAGATGGAAAAGGTTGAAAATTGCTGATCTATAGCACAGATGAACCTTGAAAACGTTATGCTAACTGAAAGAGGCCAATCACAAATGACCACATATCTCATGTGATTCTGTTTCTATGAAATGTGCAAAATAGGCAAATCTATAGATATAGAAAGTAAATTAGTGACCTAGGGCTGGGGGGAGGAGGGATGACAGCCAAGGGGTGAGGAGTTTCTTTCTGGGGTGATTAAAAATGCTCTAAAATTAAATTGAAGTGATTGTTGCAAAGTTTTGTGAATATACTAAAATTTTGAATTGTATACTTTAAAGGTAAAATGATATACTTTGAATTGTATAGTGTGTCCATTATCTCTCAAAGCTCTGAAAAAAGAATTTCTAAAGTTCAGCCAAGCATTTACATTTATCTTGTTATCCCCCTGGTTTAGTCTCTGAAAATGGGTTAGTCATCTGTGATGCATATGATGAATTTCCAAGGACCAAACGTATCACTGCCCACACATCCAGGATCGCACATGCTAGCAGGGGTCCATGTAGAAACATGACTCTTGATGCTGGGCAGCCAGTCTGCATTCTAGTCGTTGGTGTTGTGAGGGGCTCATCTGTTGTGTCCACTCACAGGTATAATGCCCAGGCCAGGATGAGAGTCAGTGTTCTCACTCCACTCAGCAGCCCCACTACTGGAGCCATGGGGGCTGACCTGGAGGTTGGCACGTGCTCTCCAGCCCTGCTGGCATTAACTAGGAGCCTGAAAGAACCTGTGGCTGTGAGGAACAGCAGCCTCAGAATACACGCAGGTGGCAAGGCTTTGCTTACAGTTCTCACTCAGCTTGCATCTGAGATCTGCCTTCTCCAATTTGCATGGCAACTCCTATAGTGAGCACTTTCAAGAAGATGGCACTCTCTGAATCGCTAATCTCAGCAGTTTTGGGCAAAGTGAAATCCATCTTTAGAGGAAGCATTCCTGGCTGGGAATTAGGAGGCTTGGCTTCTGGTCCTTGCTGTGATAGTTGAATTGACCAAGATCACTCCCTGAGTTCTCTCTGACCTTGAGTATGTCAGTAAATCAAACTTCCTCTGGGGAATCAAGGCTAAGAACTGTAAGGTCATTCCCAGTTCTAAATTTCATGAGCTAGAACAGATTCACACTCCTGAGGACAAATGTAATTCAAGTGTTGAAAGCCAACAGAAAAGGTGGCAAAACTCTAAATTTCTCTTTCTTGTCTGCTCTCTCTCTTGCTTGCAATAGTCATAGTTTGAGAGGCTGTGGTTACTATGTCTACTGCCCATCTTAGGTGACTGACCCTTTGTGCCTGGCTGGGGTGCTGTGACTGGGAGCCTGGCAGGGTGCTGGAGAAGCTGCTTTTGACAGCTTGAGTCTCTTGTTTGGTCTCCATGGTTTGACCCATATCTGAGTTAAAGGGAAATTCTCCCCATTATGTGACATTTGCAGGAGGTGAATGGAACCAAAGCACCTTCAATGTCCTATAGCCTGAAACAGCATCTCAGCATTTTCTACTTGCAGAAAATATGATCCTTAATGTTCTTTGGGTCTTTGGCCACTTAGTGACAGGAAAACAATGCAAATGTGTGTGATGGCCTTCCTTGCTACTCCTGTGGTTACCGTTACCTGCCCCGCCCCCTGCCCCCACTGCAGCTGACTGCACAGAGCAGAGGCTCCTCTAGCAGAAGCAAGCCCTGTTTGCACACAGCAGTCCTGAACACCCTTGTAAGGAGCCTCATTGAATGCACCTAGGTAGAAAAACTCTTGTTGGGCTGCCGAGCCTGATGTGGAGTGTGCAATGTATGTTCATTGTACAAACTGTGGACAATACCGAACAATAGAAGGAGAAAGTTACGCCCGGTCTCACCACTCATGAGCCACAATAGTCAGTAGCTTCCGATTTTTGAGCATTATTTTAAGTACTAGGTACTCTGCTGTGAAATTGCAAACATTATATAACGTAATTTCCACGACAACTCTACGAGGTATCATTTCTACGCTATTATTTCCTTCTGTAGAGAAGGAAATTGAGGTTCGGAGAAGTTAGACAACATGCCCACGGCAGCATAGCTATGCGCCAGAGCTGAGACTGAAATCCAAATCTGGCTGACTCCGGTGTCACTGCAGTGTGTAACCAACCTTCCCTCCTAACATTGTGTAGTACTTTCTGCCAGTCTTTTTGTCTGCACAGGTTTTGTTTGTTCTTTCCTTGCATAATTGTGGTCGTATGGTATTCTCTAGAGGTGTTTGACCTGCCAGACTCCCAGGTTCTTAGGGGCTCTTGGGTGTTAGCTGTATGCAGAAACCCACACTATAGATGAAACCACTTCTGGAGGATTCTAGTGTACTCTGTTTGGCAGGGAGAACTCCTGGTCCCTTTTTCAATCTTTCTTCAGTCCCTAATCTCTTGAAGCTTTAGTTGCAATTCCTTTGCCTAAAGAAGCAAAGACCCAAAAGAGAGTTGTCTATTTCTGGGATGATCTCCACTGGGCTGTCCAGGGAGTCCCAGCTGGGAGCCAGGAGGCTTGGCCTCTTGTGAGGGCCCAGGCATGTGTGAGCAACTTGATTCCTGAGATGTACAATGAACACATTGAGGTACATGCCCCAGCAGCCTTGGAAATGAGGGAGTGCTGAGAAAGGGTCTCTGTGGGGCCCCACAGGGAATGCAGCCAGACTATTACAAGGGAACCAGCACGTATACCCAGTTGGGGGGCTCCAAGTTGGGGTTGCATCCTGGATGTGAGCCTCAAGCAGGAGCCTGCCCATTGAGCTAAGCCTTTCCCACCCATCCTCATGCAAATGATTGACTCCCGTAGCACACTTGATTGCCCCACCCCCTCTCCCCTTTCTCATTGCTCCTTCCAGTTTTCAGGAGTATGAAATAAAGGCTCTTTCAAGAGGCTCCCTTGAGGCAAACAGCCAAGAAGCAACATTTAGTGCTGCATTTCCTGCAGGTGAGCCAGCTTGATGGGATTCATCCACTTTAATAGAGAGACTCCTCCTGGAGATTTGACTGTGCTGGGCCTGATCTCTCATACTTCACAGGATACCAGGGTTACCCCGAGAGAAACATCTTATAAAGAAAACGTGAGTAAAAAATAAAAAGCTTCTGTTAAGAATATTTACAGATAAGATTGTGTCAGATATTGAAGCCCCAGAAGGGCCAGGGACAAGGATACTAAACAAGTGTGTCTTAAAGTTAGAGAAGCTGGGATGATTCTTTTTGGTAAAAGGGGGATGATTGTTCTTTTCTCCTGTGTTTTCAGAGAGGAGTCACCCTCTGGTCTGTGCCCTGGAGGAGGAGTGTTGGAGTGAAAGCTTCCACACCAGTTCCTGCCTGGGTGGGGAGTGGTGGATGTACTCACAGAACCCAGCTGTCACTGATCCATGTCATCAGGGGTTGAGCCACTGTGCTTCAGAAGCAAAACATATTCCACTACCACATCTCTTTAGATTGTCTGCCTCCTGGGTGGGTGAGAGAATCTATGGGCTCCCCTCAGCTCTGGATCCTGTGAGCCAGGACAGGGGCCAGGTTGGAGAAGTAACTGGGTATGTGAGGCAGGCCTGTGGTTCCCCCCCCCCCCCTGCCAAGCAGGCAGGGTAAGAGGAGATCCTCCAGGAATCTGGCCCACAGCAAAGCTCTAACAGTTCAGCAGAGAGCCCTGTTCTTTAGGAGCCACTGGTACTATGTGGCCCATTAATAAGGCTGATTCTCTGGTATCCGCGTGTCCACACACAGCATGTTCTCTTATCAGCTGGAAACCTGGAGAAACGGGGGAGTGAGCCTTAGTGTGCTTCTAAGCACCAGCAGTTTCCAGGGTAAGTACTCATCCTTGAACTTAGACTCAAACTGCTCCCCAGGCTGCTTTCTACTTTCTCATCCCCCAGTGGGAGGGCATTCTTTTCTTGTCTCAAAATGCAGAAGAAGCTTCTCTCCCAGTCTTTTTATATGAGTTGAGCCTCATAACCTCCTCTTTTGGTTCTCCTCTGGTACCTATTCATCTTTTCTTTTTTTTCATACTATTCTCCCAAATGGTCTACCCCTGTAACCTTTGTACATCAATGACCCACATCAAAGAGCAAGTAGAGACACATTACATCTGTGATAATTATATGTAAGTGTGATAATGTGTGATGCATAGCATGCGCCTGTGCACCATACTCCCTTGAATATTGTTGGACTTAGAACCCTTTAACATTTTTTTATAGATGCAAAATAAATGGTCCCCCAGATGCATTTTATAACTTTGTAATTAAAGGAGCCATTAAAATAATTTAATTTGGTGTTATATAAGTAAATCTACTAGCATAATACATAGTAGGTTGTGTGATCTTTATACGATTATCTTTGGTCAACTTTTCTGAAAGGTTTACTTTAAATGAGGAAAGATCAATAAGTGAATTAGAACAGAGACTGGCATTTGTTAAAAGCTAGGAGTTGGTAGTGTTGCCAGGGTGACACTTTTTATACTGAACTGGGCAGGTTTGATTCCTCTTGATTCCCCTGGCTTGAGAAAGTCAAGGAAGGATTTCTGGAATAAGTACCCTTCAGGCATATTATGAAGTTAGCACAAAAGAAGTCCAGGTGAGCAGGTGGAGCAAGAGTCTTTCAGGTTCAGGAAATAATGAGGCTGGGGGAAAGTCAAGGATGAAAGAGACCAGTGTGTTTGGGGGTGTGCTTGGACTGGGGCTCTGGGGACATGTACAGAAGTACCTAGAGAAGGGCTGGTGAAGGGCTTGGGGCCTGCAAGGCTCTGTGTGTCCTGCCCAGGAGTTGACAATGACCACAAATTCCTGTCGGATTTTAAACCCTGCAGGTCCATGTTTGAAGACATTTTCCTAAGAGCATAGCTTTCCTAGGCCTTCGGGAGACCTCCACAACCCATCCATTGAATCGAGAAAAACATCAACATCTTGGAAATAAGGCAAAGGAAAGAAAATATATTCTTTCAGTATCACACAGTGGCATTGTTACCCTCCAAGCAATGGTTAATGATAAGGGAATATACACTTGCTTGACTCATTAGTCATCATTGATTAAAAGCCCAGACATTGTGGGGTTACATGTTAACTTGATTTTTTTTTCTGGTGGAGATGCAATTGCAGATGCAATTGATTTCTGTCTGGTAGAAAGGATAAGTCCAAATGTTATTGTTTTATTGCTCTAACCTTACAACTTTATTCTAACATTTTCTTTAAAAAATCTGTGAATATCCCATTCCTAAAGTGCTTTTGAATCAGCTTTACCCAACCCTCCAATTCTCTCATTAAGAAGTTGAATAAATCTTTGATGTGTGTTCCTTTTACATTTGTATGACAACCATATTATTAACTTTTTGAAAGTCGTATTTTGACACTGGTGTTTCAGCCAGAAATCCCTGTGAAAAAGTAAGTAATGGAACTGGAAAACCTGGAAATAATTTTTCAGTCTGAGTCTTAAGATGCCCAGCTGAGAGGGCATCAGTGAGCTCCTGAGATAGTTGGAAATGTTACTTTGAGCATTAGGAGGAGGTGTCTTGACTTCAGTGGGCACCCTGGGACTTCAGCGGCTTTGACTGAGGGGCAGAGGAGCTTATTCAGCTAAGTGTGCATGCATGGGGTTTGGTTGGGGTCAACAGATGGGACAGGCAGGATTTCCTGCAGCAGGTAATACCAGAGTCAGACCAGTAGTAGCACCCCTCCCTGTATGCAAATCTGTTGAAGGCAGGTCTTGAACCAACATCTGGCCAACAGCCAGGGATACACGCATGCAGCAGGTTCAGCCCCTGTGGGAAGGGTAGCAAAAGTGTTCAGGCTGCAGAAACTCACATTTCAATGGATAAGTGAAAACAAGACAAAAGCTCCATCTTTCAGACCTGGCCAATGGGTTGGGGGCAGGTAAGAGTAAGAAGACTACAGCTTAAAAACATGTGAGGTCCTGGGGCTCAATCCCAAATATGTCAGGTATTCTGTCTGAGGTGAATAAGATCTGCCTACATTGCCTCATTTGTTCATTCATTCACTCAACAAGGGTGAATTGCCTAGCAGAGCCAGGCTCAGATGGCAGGTGGGAAGGTTTCCGTGACTATGGTTGATTGGGCCAGGACATGTGGTACCGTCATATCCTGTCTTTCTATTTTCCCTTTACCCTTGCCTTCACTGGAATGAGACTGGGAGGAGAAGAGCATTATTCTGTTTACCAAGACTAAATAGCACCTCATTATGACACCCCAGCGGTAGGCAGCTGTCATTCTTGTTAACACTTAGCTCCTTTGACTGCCCAGCCTGTGTTGGGAGAATTCCCTGCTTGATGTGGCAGCACCTCCCCAGTGTAAAGCTCATGAATAAACTTCCCAAGCTACCCCTGCAGCTGGAGGCAGGCATGTGCCTCAGGGTCTACCAGTCAAATGCTCCCTGGACAAACTTCAGTTTGGAAGCAATGACCCAGAGGTGGAGGCCACAGGGGCTCTACTTTGGTGAAGGTGGGGCAGAGGAGACACAGCCTCCAGAAGCAGAGCAGGTCCGGCCTGTGCCCAGCGATGGAGTGGGCATGTGTCCTCAGGGAGTCTCAGGGATAAACACCCACCAGTTGTTGGTAGTCCTTCTGCAGCATGTGGCTCAAGCTGGTTGCCCTGAAGCCCTGACGGTTTCCAGGCCCTTAATGGGGTACTTCTTCTAGGAGATCCAACTCATCTGTTTCCATTTAAGGATTCACTTAAACATCTAGAGATGTTTCACACAAAAGAAATTCTGGGAAACAGAAAACCCTATAAGCTCTGTCTTGCCTGTTTCTTTAATAGAAGTATGGGATGATGAATGATATTGCATCCCTTCCATCAAGGAGGGAGCAGTGAATGTATATAACTGAAATAGATATGCTATGCAAACATTCTGATGTTTGCCTTCCCTTCTCACCAAGCTTTTGACAACAATAATTTGTGTGGACTTGCAGGAACCCTTACTCCCTATTATGGTATCCCATATAGCACTTAAGAAATGAATTAATTAATCAAGAAGCCCATCTATAGCACAGGAAGTAAGAACATATAAAAGACTAATGATGTCTCTTCTGCCTGGCCTGACTCAGGGTATGCCTGAGTCAAAAGATCTACCCTCAGTGAACACCCTTCTAGAATAGGTACATCAGTTCTCAGAGTAGTCAGCACATGACAGGTCTCCGTGGTCATTTCCCGATTCCATTTTTGGGCTATTTATTGAGCAGAAACCCTGGGCTGGATCCTTTATATACCTTATTGCACATATGCCGTTCTTACATCAGTCCATTTTTCACATGACAAAACTGAGGGCCAGAGAGAATAAGTTGCCCAAGACTACAATAGCTACTAGGCTTCAGAATTGGGCATGAACCTCATCTGAGGACATGCTTATTGATTCTAGAGATATGGGAAGGGAGGGAGACGGGGGAAAGAAACATCAATGTGAGAAAGAAACATTGACCAGTGCCTCTTGTATATTCCCAGATTGGGGACTGAACCCATAGCCTAGGCATGTGCCCTGACTGGGAATCAAACCCACAGCCTTTTGGTTTACTGGACAGTGCTCCAATCAACTGAGCCACACTGGCCAGGACTGGCCAGTGGACTTTTGTCAAAGATGTTAAGACCAATCAATGGGAAAAGAATATTCTCTTCAACAAATGGTACTGGAACAATTGAGGATTTACATAAAAAGAATGAAGTTGGACTCCTACCTCACACCACATATAAAAATATAAACTCAAAATGGATCAAAGACCTAAGTATAAGAACTAAAACCATAAGACTCTTAGAAAAAACATAGGGGTCAATATTCATGACCTTGGATTTGGTAATGGAATCTTAGATATGACACAGAAAGCATAAGCAACAAAATAAGAAAAATGTGAATGAATTGGACTTTATCAAATCAAAACCTTTTGTGTGTCAGAAAACATTGAGTAAATGAAACGGCAACTTACAGAGTGTGAGGAAAATTTACAAATTGTATGCCTAATAAGCATCTATGATCCAGAATATATAAAGAAGTCTTACAACTCAACTACAAAAAGATAACCCAATTTAAAAATAGGCAAAGGATTTAAATAGGCATTTCTCTGATAAAAGATATACAAATGATCAACAAAGCACATGAAAAGATGCTCAACATTATTAGTCATTAAAGAAATGCAAATCAAAACCCCAGTGAGACAGCACTTCACAATTACAATGATGGCTATTAAGAATAATAAAAAAAAGGAGAAATGCTAGCATTGACTTCTGGTCCAGATGGAGGCATCAGTAAACATGGATCATCTCCTCATAAAACTAAATTATAGACCAATGATCACTCAGAACTATGAGAAATTGAGTTGAATGGAAGTCTTGACAACTACAGAACTAAAGAAACCACATCCATCCAGAAGGGTAGGAGTTGAGGAAATGCAGAATAGGTGGGTCCCCACACCCACACCCACACCCACACCCACATGTGGTGGATAAAAGTTTGGAATATCTTGGGTGTAAGGGGTCCCAGCCTCATGCCAGCCGCCCCCCCCAGTACCCTGAGATCATGGTACCAGTGCCAGGAAGATAAGTCCCTATACCTTCTGACTAAAAAACCAGTGGGATTTGAGTTGGTGAAAAAAACTATTGGAGTCCCTGGCAGTTCCTCTTAAAGGGTCCATGCCAGGCTTACTCAGATGTACTCCCTCTGAGCTCCAGAACCACTAGGGTAGTAGCTTGAAAGGCACCAGTGGCTTACAGGGAGGAATTGAAGTGTCTGGCATCAGGGTGAGTTGGGGACAGCTTTTTCCCCCACACAGAAAGGTGGGCAGAGGCCATTGTGCCTTTTCTGAGCCCTCCCCCAACAGAGCCACAGAATAGGTAGGTAGAAGCCATATCTGAGACTCCATTAACCTGGCTTACACTGTTTACCTTGCCCTGATGTTTACCTGAGGCTCTACCACACCCAGCTTATGGCCTGTCCCCAGACTTTCAGACCTCTGGCTAAGCAACCCCAGGCCCAGCACTAGCAGCAGCCAGCTTTGGATCACAATTTGGCTCTGCCTGGGAACCTCCAAGCCCAGCACAAATATCAGCCATCTGCATATTGCTTTGTAGTTCACACTGTCTGGCCCTGGAAAGAACACAGGTGGTGGCTGACTGTTACCTGCACCACCGGGGAGCACCCAGTGGACAGCTACAGACCACATCAGAGCACCACCACCTTTCCCCTGCACAGCTGATTCTCCACAGAGGGAGAAGGTTGATGGTCAGTGGTCACAGCCAGTCATTGCAGCTGATCAGCCTCAGTAAATCCCTCCCATAGACCTTCCAACAGCAATCAAGGCTCAGCTACAAGAGGAAGGTGTACTCAGCCCACATGGAGGGTGTACCTTGAGTCCCTCATTTGGGTGGTAGGGCAGGCTGTGTCACTGGACCCTATATACAGGCCATACTACTAAGACAAAGAGTCATAGTGACTCTACTTAATACACAGAAACAAACATGGTGGGGGAGCTGCCCAAAATGAGGAGGCACAGAAACAGGGCCTAAATGAAAGAACAGATAAAAACTCCAGAAAGAAAACTAAACAAAATGGAGATGAGCAATCTATCAGATGTAAAATTCAAAATATTGGTTATAAGGATACTCAAGGAACTCAGTGAGTACTTCAACAGTATAAAAAAGAGCCAGGCAGAAATGAGGGATATACTAATGGAAATGGACAATTTACAGGGAATCAACAGTAGAGTGGATGAAGCTGAGAATCAAATCAATGATATGGGACATAAAGAAACAAAAAACAACCAATCAGAGCAACAAGAAGAAAGAATCCGAAAAACCAAGGATAGTGTAAAGAGCCTTTGTGGCAACTACAAGCACACCAACATTTGCATCATAGGGGTGCCAGAAGGAGAAGAGAAAGACCAAGAAATTGGAAATCTATTTGAAAAAATAATGGAAGGAAACTGCCCTAATTTGGTGAAGGAATTAGACATGCAAGTCCAGGAAGCACAGAGAGTCCCAAACAAGATGGATGAAGAGAGTCCCACTCCAAGACACATCATAATGAAAATGCCAAAGGTTAAAGTAAGGAAAGAATCTTAAAAGCAGCAAGAGAAAGACAGTTATCTACAGGGGAGTTCTCATAAAGCTGTCAGTCAGTTTTTCAAAAGAAACTTTGCATGCTTGAAGGGGTTGGCAATAAATATTTAAAGTCATGAAAAGCAGGGCTCTACAGCCAAGATTGCTCTACCCAGCAAAGCTATCATTTAGAATGGAAGAACAGATAAAGAGTTTCCCAGGAAAAGAAAAAATAAAGGAGTTTGTTGGCTACAAATTATTATTATATGAAATGTTAAAGGGACTTATTTAAGAAAAAGAAGATCAAAACTATGAATAATAAAATGGCAATAAACACATACTATCAACAACTGAATCTAAAAAACAAACTAAGCAAACAAGAACAGAGACAGAATCATGTTGATGGTTACTTGATGGCAGGGGTGCTTGGGGGAATGGGTGAAGAGGTAAGGGGATTAAGAAGTACAAATAAGTAGTTACAGAATAGCCATGGGGATGTAAAATACAGTATAGGAAATAGAGTAGCCAAAGAACTTATATGCATGACCTATGGATGTGAACAAAGGTGGGGGGACTGCCTGGGGGGTATAGGGGGTGTTTGGTGGGAGGGGAAAGGGGGAAAAATTGGGACAGCTGTAATAACACAATCAGTAAAATATTTTTAAAAAAGAAAAAAAGTCAGTGAGAATGTGGAGAAACTCAACTTTTATATGTTGCTGGTAGGAATGTAAAATGGTTCGGCCACTATGGAAATACTTCAGCGATTCTTCAAACAGTTAAACATAGAGTTACCATATGATCCAGTAATTTTCCTCTTAGATTAATAACCCAAAGAATTGAAAGCAAGCACTCGAACAAATAGTTGTACCCCAATGTTTATAGCAACACTGTTTATAATAACCAAAAGGTAGAAATACCCTCAAAGGTCCATCAATGGATGAATGAATAAATAAATTGTGGTGTATACCTACAACGGAATATTATTTGGTCATGGAATGAAATATTGACATATGCGACAGTGTGGATGAATCTTGAAGATGTTATGCTAAGTGAAAGAGACCAGACACACACACACACACAAAAATCACATATTGTATGATTCCATTTATAGGAAATATCCAGAATTGGGAAATTCATAGACACAGAACCCTAATTGTGGTTGTCAGGACCAGGAGGTTGGGTGAATGTGGAATAACTGCTTAGTAGGTATAGGGTTTCTTTTTGTGTCTATAAAATAAGATAGAGGTGGTGGTGACTGCATTGTTCATTTTATGTTGAGTTTTACTTCAATAAAAAAAGATAAAAGTGAGACAACGGCCTGTTTCATAACAGAGGACTCCATCCAGAATGTGTTGCTGGTGGGGGTCCAGCTCAGATTTAAGCAGCAAATTGAAGACAACCAGAAGCATGTCCAGAGGAATGGAGTAAAGGAGATGCAGCCCCGCCAGCCTGGGTGGGGCTCTGAAGTGGGCTTAGAGGTTGCCGTCAGCCTGCTGGTTCTACAGCTTCTCAGGAGTTAATCTGATCCTCTGGAGGTTTTACAACGCTCTCTCTCCAGCTCCTCCTCCACCTGGCTGTCTGGCCAGAGAGGCCTGGCTGGACTCCAGGATGCTCACAGCTCACTTCTCCCTCTTGCAGTTTGAGAAGGCAGCCTAGCCAGGGTCTGGCACAACTTCAGTGGGCTCCAAGGGGCTGAACTGGGGGCAGCTCTGGAGTCGGGCTCCCCAGTGTGCAGGCACCAAAAAATCTATCTTCTCAGCCCAGCTAGCAGGATTGGGACCACTCTGGCAGATCCAGGGAAAGGTTTGGAACTTCCTCCAGGAACACAGGTAAGTGAAAAGGGCCTCATAAGGGGAATTAACAGGCAGTAACACATCTGAGTGTGTGTGACTCCACACTGGTTTCCTTATCTTAGACCTGCAGGAGGGTCTGTAGCCATTCTCCAAGGGAGGGGGATACTTCAGGGACATACTTTTGGTTAAATTTCCACTTGCTCTTTAGAGCTCAACCCAGACATCACTTTCTCCAAGACGCCTTCCTAAGCCCTAAAGTGCCCTTTCTCCGCATCCTCAAAGCATCCTGCATGTCGACATAACATTTTCTAAAAGCCTAATGACCCCTTGGTTCCCCACACATACTAGATGTGGACCACCTCATGGCCTGGTGCCCTCCTCCAGGCGTCCCCTTACTTTCAAGTCAGTGACCTTGTAAGTGTCTTGGGTTCTTGCTATTAACCTGGGGAAGGAGGGCTAGATCCTTTTCTTACTTTGACAGACAAGTGCCTGTTTACATGTGTGTACACACACACACACACACACATACACACACACACTCACGACCTCAAGGAAAGTTCAGTCTGTTCTTCAATCCAAGTCTCTGTGATAGAATTTAAAGAACTGGGTGGCAATGGTCCAAGTTGTGGATATTGTGGCCTCAAACTAATGAGCTCAAATCCTTGCATAATACCAATCATGGTATTTAGGGTGTTGGCCCCCATGTGAATGTCCTCTTGGTTGACAAGATCTCCTACTGGGACCTGTTTTTCATCCCCATTCTGCTCTGTTTTGCTTTCCTCTTTTCCCAGGCTGGGGCTATTCCCTTGGTTGGAGTGTCCCAGCTCAGCTCCTTATCAGTAGTAGAGTCTCCATTCATTTTACTGCTGCTCAGAGTGAGGGGGAGGCTTGGAACCTAGAGTCAGATTAGAGAAGGGAGAGGACCCTTGACCTGTGGGTGGAAGCTTGCTTTCTCTTTCTATTCCTTGATGATCGTCCCAAACTACTTTCAACAACAGATCACTTACACTGAAAGTGTTAATCTCATGCCCACACACAGACAGACTTCAATGATCTATGTACAAAATTCACATCTTTCTGTTAGCATAATTTTTGGACTTTATTATGCTGAAAGAGTGTCTGTCTCTTCCCCAACCTTGACTGTGACATTACAAAACCCTCTTCTGTCAGTTTGGCCTTGGAGAGCTCTGCTTTCAATTCCCATTTCTCATTTTCCCTGGCTGCCGCCATTAGGGGTGGGGGTACAAATAGGCACAGGGCATGTCTTAAAACTCAGACTGGGGCTGGGGGCACCCAGTCCACTGGCAGGTGCAGAAGGTCACTGCTATAACCTCCCACAAAGGCCAGTAAGACCAACCCCCTGGGGCTCAAAGCACACAGTCTAGCTTGTGTTTGGAAACAGAGAGGTGGCCAGGAATTTACAATATGATGTGATAGGTATAGATAAGAAGTACAGAGAACAGGAGCCTCACCTTGTGAATGATGGAAGACTTTCTGAATGAGGTGATGTCTGCATTGAGCCATGAAGAACAAATAAAAGTTATCCAGGAAATGTTCATCTGTACTCGGATCCCAAAATTCTCACTTTCCCTCAAGCTCTGAAGAGACCAGAGAGAGACACTTGAGATACCCTGCTGTGCTTTGTCCAGGATATTTGGGTTGGTAGCCTGGACTCTGCAGCATTAGTTGAGCTGAGAGTGCCTGTGGATATTCCTAGGGGACCATGGGCAGATATGGAGACGTGAAGAGGGACTGGGAGGTTCTCGGAAGCTTTGGGGGCTGATGGATGGTGTGGTACCACTGCTGGTTTCTGTCTGGGAGATTCTCAGACATGGGTTAAGTCTGTTTGGGACATAGGACCTTGGTGGTTTCTGCCTTCAGTACCTTTGCTAAGTGTTGGCATCTATCCCAAGGACTAAAATTTGGGAATCCAAGTAGAACCCATAAGGCATCCTAGCAGTGCCTTATCCTCCTGTGGCTGAGGAAGGGGACTGGTGATGTGGCTCTAACTTTACTTGAGTAGTGGAGTTATTTAGGTTATACTATTACCTGGGCCAGCTGCAACTGGAGAGTCTACAGTGGGCCTTGTTCTTCTAGGCTTAATGATCAATCTCACATGGGCTGAGGATCATCAAGCTGAAGGACTTGGTAGGACCGTGGCCACAAGGAACAGAGGGCTAAAGGAAAAAGCCAGAAATATGTGGGGTTAGCATGAAAGAATGGGCTAGTAGTGGGATGCCCTTGGGGTGGATGTGCCTAACATTGCTATTCGGCCATCACCATAATATGAATTTAAGCAAAGGACCTCCTCTTTCTCCCATTCTTCTCCTTCCTTCTCCTCTTCCTTCTTTTATTATTATTACTACTGAGGGGGCTATGGTGGGCTGGGAAATGATAATATACAAAATAAGAATGATTTTTTTTTATTTTGGAAGGAAACATTAATCCTACTTTGCCCTAGCTTTTAGTGGTATCCCTGAGTCCAACTGCATACAGGACCCAATAAAGAGACAGCTGTTTATTCATGACAGCTACGCAGGATCCAATAGAGCTTATATTACTGGTTTTCTGTACTTTGGATTGAAGCTGTATAAAGATCCATGGTGGGAGTGGGAGCTTTTCCCAGGGTCTCAATGACAGTGAATAAAATAAACTTCAATGGCAGTGACCCTGAATGGAGGCATTTGGGGAGACTACCTTTCTGCACTTTCTAACTTTCAATGATGAATGCACATTAGTTGTGCAGCAGTTGTATAGAATTAAAAAGGACTCTGTCCAGGGAAAACATAAATCCAGTCCAACCTCAGAATGGACCATGACAAGTGGCTAGGCTGAAGTGAACCACATGGGGGTCTTTTGGTTTGGGGAGGGGAGTGGGCGCTTTGAGCATCCTGGCAGCCCCCATCCCTTTTCCCACTCCAGCCTCCCTGCGTGGCTCCCACCAGCTGGCCAGAAAGGACCGTGGTTATAGGGCTGGCTGGTGGTTGTTCATACACCTGAGAGGCCTGACCTGTGCTGAAAACCTCATAGCTTGACTGTACCTCTCTCCACAGTGCGTTTTCTGTGTTTGGACCCAGGATACTGAGGCTGTACACATGGCTCTCTTTTGCTTCTTCTGGTCTCAGCTTGTGTCTGTACACACAGGCTTGTCTGACTGATCTGCTTTCTCAGAAATCGATGGTTTTATTGTTGGGTTTGGCAGCTCTTCTGGCAGTGAGGTTGGAGAAAAAGCTGGGCCTTTGAGCTCTGGTAGATGGCCTTGGCAAGTGACAGCAGCATGATTTAGGGAAGGGACACTGCCACTCACAATGAACATTATCCAGAGTGCCCTCCTGGGCCTGCTGTACTCTAAGAGACTTGGATGGCCTAGCCAGTGGTGCTGGTGGCCAAGGTCAGGTAGATGGAGCAAGGCTACTCATCAAACTGTTTGTGAGCTGCTCATCACCTCCAGGGGCCTTTCTGGGGACGCCTCCCTGCCTCCTTGCCTCTGGGGTCTGCAGTGTTAGTCAGCAAGCAGCTTGGGAAAGCCAATGTCAGCCTAGGCTGCACCTCTGTGTCTGGACTTAGAGAGGGCTCCCAAGGCTCAGAGGTCCCCAGTGCTCTGGGAACTGATTTTGCTAATGGCCCTTTTATTCTTCACCTGTTCTGTTCATGCTTTGAATTTGCCATGCTCTCTCATTAGATATTCTGTGGCACAGGAGTGCCACTCTCTCAACCAAGGGAGTGGGATAGAGAGAAGGAAGGGTGAAGGAGAGGGCAACTGGAGAGAGAGGAATCTGGGATGGTTGGACAGAGAAAAACAGGGTGTCATTTCTGCTATTTGCAAATCCGCTAGGCCCTTGATCTTCAGGGTCTTAGAGCAGAACACAGATTCACAGGTGATTCAAGAAGACAGAGGCCTGTGCCCTGCTGTGGGGTATGTGGATGTCAGGGAGACAATACCTATATCAAATCCACATCTACCAGGTAACTGTGGCCATGGAGCCTGACCCACGATAGGTCAGAGAATGGGGCCTAAGAGCTGATCAAGAAATTAGACCTGGGACTCAAGAGGAGACTTTGACCAAGAACTTACATTTATACAATTGAGCCCATGTGTTCATGAAAATCTCATGGGATGGGAAGTGTGGAGATTCTCATCTCTACTTTATCACTTGCAGAATGAGGTAGATGTCTTTCTACCTTTGTGGGGGCAGGCTGTAAGTTGGCTTTGAATTTGGTGCTATTGTTAGCTGATAGCTCCACATCCCATGCACCTGCATTTCATGCACATGGAAGCCAGGCTGTGTTGGACTGCTTATTCTCTAAATTGGGATCGTATGCATTTGTTTGGATTTAGCAATCATGGGCAAGACAAGAGGAGCAGTTGCCTCCAAGAGGCCTTCCGTTCTGGCATTTGTGTCCATCTACTTCTGTGGGTAGGAACATAGTGAAACAACAACTCTAGAAAATTTGACTAATGAGAGGAAAATTAAAAAATTAAGAAATTATGGCTTATATATTATTCTAACAAATAAGACAACTATTTACTTATACTTATTTACTTGAACAGACTTTCCCTTGATTACAGACCATTAGTATCTCTAGATTGTTGACATTTTATTAGAACTTTATGGGTATGAGTTTTACAAATTTTTCATTTTACACCAGAGAGCTAAGCTCACTTAGCTTATTAATGTGGAAATATATTCTTCAGTTCATTTTAACCAGAACTTGCTGTGGGATCACCCTATGCCAGGCACTAAGAATAGGAAAGCAGAGGACACCTGCCAGTGGCCTTACAGAGTGGGAGACAGTCATGGGGAAAGAAAAATGGATGTACTGTGTGGTGATTGCTGTAGGAGAGGTACGGACCTCTTTCTGCCTGGGAGAAAGAGGTGGCGGGGGAAAGCTGGTTCTTGGTGGAAGGTTTCCCAGAGAACGTGATAATCTGAGTAGAGCTTTGATGGATAAGTAGGATTTCACTAGGGTAGCAAAGAAAGACATCCCAAGCTGGATGAATGGCACGTGTTAAGCCCAGAGATGTGCAAGACTGGCCTCTCATGGGAGCTGCAAGTAGTTTCACGTGGCTGTAGCTGGTGTGGATTAGAGAGGATCTGGAAGGAGAAGAGAGGTAATCAAAGGCAGATTGGGTCAGTAGTTTATTAAAAGGCCTGTTAGGTAGATTAAGGAGTTTGGTTTTATCCCAGATACCTTCGGTAGCAAATATTTTGTATTTTAGAAAGATTGATCCAATTGTAAACTCTTGTTCAAGTTTCCTGCACTGTTTACTTGGATTGTACAACAGATTCTTTAGAAATCCCATACAGATGAAGGACCTTTTGTAGAGCTGCCTCTTGCATTATGCCATGATCCAACTTGGCCCAGTAGCAGCTCCCTTTCTCCCTTACCATGAAGTCTGCAAACCTCTCGAGTGCCCTCTGCTCACCTCTCCATCTGACCATGGCCTAGTCTCTCCCCCATCAGTGCTGGCTTTCTGCCATTCTCCATCCTTGCTTTGTGCAATTAGAGCCCATTCTGTCTGTCCAGAGCAATCCCTGCCCCCTCACAATGTCAACATGCACTTATCTTCCAGATCCCAGCTTTACCACCCTCTCAGGAGCCTTTCCTGATTCCCTGAGTCAGCCAGTCCTCTGATGAGAATCGGTGGTGGCACTCTGAATTTCCTGTTTTTTGTCCTCATCTTCTTTGCAATTGTTTGACATTTGTCTTTCTGCAAGCTCCTGACCGCCGCCCCCCCCCCCCCCCCCCCCCCCCCCCCGCACCCCGCAGGGCTGGACTTCATCTCCTCAGTTTGCCACTGTATCTCTGACACCTAGCAGGATACTAGGAACTATTTGTGAATGGATGGAGGTAGGGGATTAATTTAGGAATGTTTTGGAGGAAACTAGACGAGAGATAAAAGGGCTTGAGTGAAGCCAGCAGCAGTGGGAATGGAGAGGAGGGGCCTTGCATGGACCAGATCTCTGGGGTAGCACACAGTGGATTGTACTGGATGTAGCATCCTGGAAGAGTGGAAAGAGGCAAAGAAGATGATGTGAAGGACTGCAAACACATTTTGTCCGCTCTCCCCACCTTCTTACCCATGCTTGTGGAAGAGGGGACAGTTTTGCTCTATGTGAGTTTTGCCTTTCTGCAGCCCCTCTCTACCATGGCCTCCTAAGAGGAAGAGGCCTTCCTAATCACCAGGCAGAGGCTGGACCTGGATCAGCAGGGTCTGGTCCCTGTGTTCAGAAAGTTCACCACCATACACAGTTGCTGTGTTGCTCTTCCTGTCTTTATGCAGATAGCCTACCTGGACAGGGCATTGCTCAGAGCAGGCCTTGCCTTGCTGCCCTTGCTCTATGTGCATCTGGGTGATGTCAGACCAAGGCTTGCTCTCAGGTCTCATCACCAGGTGTCCAGTATGGAAAAGAAGACAATAGGGTCCTTCCTCGCATCTTCTGGCCGGCAGAACCTTGTCCAGGCTCTGCCCAGAGGCCTTTCATTCTTGGTGGGCCCTTCTCAGGACATAGATCCCTGAGGGAATGAAATAAGACATGAGTTAAGGCTCTCTAATTGCCTAATGTCTTGCACTGTCTGAGTTCCAAAGTATTAATGAAACGTACTAACATTTACCTAACACACCTAACACAGCTAAGTAATAAGCAGAGCAACAACATGTGCATTGGCCAGAGTTGTTCCCTGTGGGGCTGGCCTTCAGTTCAGTTCAGTTCTCTCGAGGCTGACTTCCTAAATTGCATCATGAATTTTTTGTTGTATTTTTTCCATTGCATTTTTTTCCATTATCATTTTATCCCCCTTATACTGCCACCCCTCCCGCAATCACCACGCAGTTGTCCATGAATTCAGTAGATCTAAAATTAGTCTGGGAGCATTTCTTTCTTCTTGATATGTGCAAATGTGGTACAACAATTCACAAATATGGGATATAAGGCTGTGCTTGCCAATGGGCTCTGACCTGCAGAATGATCTCAGAACTTTACTCTCTCTTGTAATTTCTTTTAATTTGTTAACATTTATATTAAAAATATGTACTATGTGCCAAAATGTTCAGATTATGCCTCGATGATGACTCTTAGAGCACTCCAATTTGAGATCTCCAAGGAAAATTCTTGTCCAGTCACAAACAAAACCACACTACATGTTTCAAACAGATGGCATTAAATACAGAGAATTAGTTACTCTGGACTTGCAAAGCTGAAATGATCCAAGAACTAATAATTGTAAGAATAGCTACTATCCCTAAGGCTGGGGAAACAAGAAGGAAAGAGGACCCTAGGAGGCTGGTGCTCAGAGCCCCAAGGAGGCATCAGGCCAGCAGGGCTGCCATGCAAAGGGGCAGGGTGTGTGGGTGGAGTGTGGCATGGCAGGTGGTCTGACTGCCGGGGGTCATGGCCCAGCTACTGCTGGCATCTCTATAGGTGAGCAGAGCTGGGGCTGGACATTTGAAAGGGGTGCAGTGAGGCTGGTCTTGGCAGTAGTAAAGTGTCCCTCTGCAGCTCTCTCCCTCCTGGCCTGTTCTTTTGTCTTTGAGTCCTCCTTTGGCTGAAGCAACAGGAAGCCTGTGGGTAGGATGCCTGGGAAGAGTGGTCTGGGAAGCCCAGCCTCAGCACTGCACAGTGTGAGGGTGGCCAGATTGAGGGGCCACAGAGAATAACCAGAGTCACAGAAGCAGATTTGAGGACAGGTTAATTTCAAGGCTCTGCACACTCACTCCTACCTTATATGGAGATTAGGCCTCCTGCGCTATATTCTGATAAGCTCATCTGGTACAAGTCCAGTAAAGTTAAGCTCCCTCGGATAGGAATGAAGAGGTGGATTTTTGTGTGTGTCAATCACCAGAGAAGAGGCAAGCCATTCTTTGGACAAAAGGGTGCAAATGGTGGGTCTTAGACTGGAGTGGAGGGAATACCTGCTGCTCTCCGGGCTGTTGGCTCTTCAGTCTGAACTCTGCAAGATGCTTTCAAAGGCACTTCTTGATGGTGGCCGAGGCAGAGCAGAGTGAGCCATTGCCTCTGCATAGAGCGCCCTGCTTTCTGTTGTTCTCTGGCTTCCTAGCCCTTTGTTCTGAGGAACCACAGAGAGAGTTGAGGAAAGGCTTATAGGGCATGGAGGCCTATGGAGGGACCTAGGACCAGCCCCCTAGGGGCCCCCGGGGGCCATCATGCTATAGTGATGTGGGGAGAGTTCTCCAGGTATACCCTAAGCAAAAAGGCGACAAGGTCATTGTTCTTCCTCATATGAGCATTCTCTTAGTGGTCAGTCTCAGAATTATGAGACCTAATTTTATTAATAAAACTGGGATTAATAAAATAGATCCCAAGGATTTGGGGACCAGGTAGTAGAGATAGAGCTTGGAATTTCCCTCCAGATGTTTCCTTATCAAGTGGTTCTTGAGCATCTCTCTGCCATGCCAACCTCTACCGATTCCAGAGTCCACCTTCCTCAGAGATTCCTGTGAAGTGGCACAGGGCTCTGGGTTGTAAGTCCGGGAACACTCTTCGTGCCAGGCACGCATCTCCCACCTCCACCCCAGCCCTGTTCTCACCATTTTCCTTGCTCACTTTCTCTAAAGGCGAGAAAGAGTGCCATATGCAAGTCTCCCTGGAAGGAGACAGGAAATTACATTGAACTGCTGTCTAAGTGGGTGATGGCAGACTCTTTGCCTGTCGGTGTGAGGGCTCAGGCATCTGAGGGTAGGAGGAGGATGCCAGGCAGGGGTAAAGTAGGGACAAAGAGGGATTTGCTGGAAAGGTGGGGAGAGACAGTATTGCTCAGTGATTTTGCCCAAGGTCAGCCCGGAAGTGCCCTCTCTTTCTGACCTTGGTCAGTCTGAGTTGGTTGTGTGCATGCCCCATCTCTCAGAGCAGAGTTTGTGGTTGGGGTGAGTGTATCCACCCCACTCCATCCTTCACTGACTCTGAAGCTGTTGGAGATGATTTTGCAAAGAGTTTCTAAAGATTTTTTAGCACATGCCTTCTGCTGTGTCTGTCCCCATCAGCCAAGATTTGGTTAAGCATAGAACATGCTTTCTAAAGTCCCCATGTTTTAACTTTTGCTTCCTCTCTCTGTTAAGAGCATTGCAGTTTAGTTTAAAACTGCCATTTCGCAAATGAGGAAATCCAGGCTCAGCAGGGGAAGGGCCACACACGTGGGCTTCTTCCTGGCCATGCTCTGTGTCACAACTATATCTCTTGGTGATCTACCTGTAATATATGGGTATATGGAGTGGTCATCTGGCTGGCTCCAGGCCATGGGCCTTTTCGTCTGCTTGGAAGGTGGACATGTGCAGATATGTGTATACATGGGCATATGTATGTGCACATGGGCAGATGTATGTGTAGTGCTAGGCATGTGTGTGTATAGGCAAGTATGTGTACCTGGGTAGGCACGTGTATGCATGGGCAGGCATGTGTACCCATGGGCACGCATGTGTGTGCAAGGGCAGATGTGTGTGTACATAGGCAAGCTTATGTGTACATGGGAAGATGTGTATGTGGGAAGGCATGTGTATGTACATGGGCAAGTATTGTATGTACAGGGGTAGATAGATGTGCATGTGCAAGGGCAGACATTTTTATGTGGATAGACTTGTGTATTCATGGGCATGTATGTGTTGTGCATGGGCAGATATATGTGTACATAGGCATATTGTTCACGGGCAGGCATGTGTGTCTGCACCTTACATGTGACTGTCACCCAGCAGCACTCTCAGGAGAGGAGCACACAGCAAAGACAAATCAAGTCCTGGGGCACTGTCCATCCAGCTCCACATTTGCAGAGGGTGCCCCTGATACTGCTTGCACCAAAGGGTCCCAGCTTTTCTCCCTGGTCTGGCATGTGGACCATTGATGCCCTGATTCAAACCATGCAGCCTGCGACCTTCCCAGCTGCACTTTTCCACCTCCACAGCTCTGTCTCCTTGCAGAAGTAAGAGGTCTGCAGGACGCTGTTCCAGCAGCAGCCACGGCAGCAGCAGGAGCAGCACCGGCACCCTCCAAATTGGGACTCTAGCCCTTTAAATCTGCTCAGTTACCAAAAAAGAAGAGGCATCAGACCCTGTTAATTAAAGCTCGCCCTGGTCCATCATTCTGAGGAGCTGCAGTGCTCTGCTCCTTCCTGATGGCTTAGAGATTCTCCTTAACTCCCAGCCATGGATCTTGGAGAATTTCCCCCGAGATCAGCAGGAGGTATGATCCTTATCGATGGCACTCTGGGGCTTATGTGGCTCTAAATCAATAATAAAACTGACTGCATGGATGCTGCCTGGCCCCTCTTCCTTTCCCTCTTCCCCTCTGCCTCCTCTCCAATTTCCCAGCTTGTGTTTAGTTGAGACAAATCAAGTTTTCGTGGGTTTCAGAGGAAGGGGAGGGGTTGGGGGTCTGCAGGTAGCTCCCATTGCATTTGCTTTGGTCCTGGCTTCACCCAGCTGCCAAAGGGGCTTGGAGGGGATGGGGAACATGTTTCTTCCAGCTCAGGATCATGCAAAACCATTTCCTCCTGACTGGGTGCCTTCCTTCAGGTTAGCATTAAAAGGGCATAACCCTGACTTGACTTGCTCCTTAAATCAATGAGCTGCCACTTGATTAGTCTGAAGATGGTTGCGCGGCTGTTCCTGTTATTAGAAAACTCGTTGCATACAACTTTCTCTACGAGCATTGTCCCGGCAGGAGCACCTGTCCTCCAGTCTGCCCTCCCCTTTACTTTGAATGCTGCTAGACTAAAATGCTTGCTGTAAGATTTCAGGAATTCATAACCCTTTCCCTGTGCCTTTTGAGGAAACTCACTTCCAGACGAGTCTAAGGTTCTGTTGCAAAGAGTTGTTTTTATTCAGGAATCTGCTCTAGCCTGGCAGAGAGAGGGAGATTTATCTTCTTTTACATTGCATTTTGTAAATTGTACTGGAGCCCAGGGAACATCTATCTGCAAATCCTTCATTGATTTGTTTTTGCCCCCACAGCTTCCTTCTGGGTGAAATGTTCTCTCGAGTCATACCCGAAGGAAAGGTTTCCTTTCAATCAGCTTGACATGACTTCACAGATGTCCCTGAAAGCCAGGCCCTGGCAGAGGGAGCCATTTTCATCGTCCTGAGGAACAGTTCCCAGGAACCCAGAACCAGGACCCATGTGCCTTGAGAGGGGGCGTCCAAGCTATACTCCCCTGTCCCCTCCCCCACCCCAGGGGAGTAGCTTAGGAGGGAAAGCACTTTTACAGATTTTTTCCAGGGGCTTTAAAACACTGTGGATGATTAACACTGCTTCTCAAGTCTTGAGAGGGAGCTGAGCCAAAACACAGCTCACAGGAGTGGGAATTTCCCCCCAAAGTTATTGCCTGCCGAGTTCAAAGCTGTTTACACAAACAGTAGTTATGATGTGTGCAGCTAAATCCTCTCCAATCCCCCAGTGAAGGATGGAACTTTCTCTGGGTAAAAGTCAGGGAAGTCAGCATATCTGCCTCCCAGTCCTGTGCATGCAATCTGATTCGTATTCTCAGAAGAATAAAACTCTCAGCCATGGCAGAAAACAGTCCAGTTAGGAGAGACGGTTCAAAGTCTGCAAATGAAGCACTTGGTGGAATTCCTAATCACTGTGCCCATCGGTGGACTGAGGCTCTGAGGGAGGCAGAAGGGAGAGATATTTCCTGGAAACAAAAAGCCACCAGGGAGGTATGATGAGGGAAGCCCCCAGCAGAATGGGGAGAGGAGACCTGTGGGAGGCAGCATTCTGGGTCTGGTGCTCTCTTCCAGGCTTTGCTTTCCAGCTGGTCTGTGAATGGCTCCGCTGAGGGTTGGGCTTGCGCCTGGAGCTGGGGATGTAAGGAGGACTGTGGCCCTAGTAAGCAGGGTGACTTTCTGAGCTCACAGACAGAGGGTCCAACCTGGGAGGTCCTCTCCTAGTTCTTCTTTCCTGACCCCCTTGGGGGCTAAACGTCCTGGGTCCTCTGCCTCTCTGGGACTATTGCTCCAGAGTCAATACTGTTTTTCCACCAAAAGAACCTGGGCATCACAAAACCCTTGCTAGGGCAGGGAGAGGCCGGGACAGACGTCACTACTGTGTAATCATGGCTTTGGACTGGCGGGACCTATGAACAATGCGAAAATGAGTAGACTGTTCCTTTGTGTAAGTTTTCTTTTCAGCTTAATGATGTGTAAATGTGTTTTGTTTTTTAATTTACTGGATGGCTGCTGGCTTTCAAGGAGCTGTAAATAGATCCTAATGGGGTGTGTTTAGACCTGGCAACTTTGCAGTTCTGTGGTCCATGGGTGTGCTTTTTGTGGCTTTAGTGGGTGTTCCCATTACCACGGTGCTGGAGCAGAAAGGGCACAGCCTTGGGGAAATGACAGATCTTCACTGGCATCTCAGTTCCACTGGCTTGTGTGTGGCCTAGGCCAACTAGGTAGTCTCCCGAGGCTCAGTTTCTTCATCTGTAATATGGCGACGTTGTCAGGGTTAAATGAAATAATTTAGCTACAGTCTGGGCACACAGCAGGTACAAAAGAAGCTTTCTCCTTTCCTTCCAATGAAGGCACCTGCCTTCTGTTAAGGAAACCTTAACATGAAGGATGGAACCACTTAAATAGGACCCTGCCTTCTCTAGGGCAGGGGCAACCTCTTCCTGTAATGAGGGGCAACCTCATTACATCTACCCCCGCCCAATGGCTAGTGCAGGACCTGATGTGGGGTAGAAACTACATAAAAATTTATGCCTGAAGGTCTGTGGACATTTAACCTTCAACATAGGTGATTTTTAATGACTAAGCGAAACCACTTCTCACTCACTTACGAAATACAGCTGAGCCAGACAGATCAAAGAGTCCCGTGACCATAATAAATCTGGCCTAAAGTATATTCTTTTGTGAATTGTAATAAAAAGACTATCCCACACTAGGACCTGCAGCAGGCACCTATGGATTCCTGGAGTGTGCCGGGAGCCATTCGGGTTGCTGAGGGGTGTCCAGGTGACTTCTGCCTTCGCTCATGAGTGCTACTTTCTCTTTTTCATGGTCCAAAGAAGAGACTCTGAAAAGGAAAAACAGCTCTGGTTGGAAAGAGGCACTTTACCCTGTCATTCTGGTGTGTAGGACAAGTCAATGAATTAATCAATAAGCCAGTCTGTGTATAGCCACTACTTATTGGGCAGATTCATTGATTTCATAAATATATATCAAAATAATGATAATGGTAGCAACTCATACCACCACTACAGCCTATTATTCACTGAGGGTCTCCCTGGCTTCAGGCTGGGTACCAACCTGAGAGTAACAGCTCCACTGCTCTGAAGTAGGGGACAGAGTAGTGAACAGTGTGGCCCTGGCAGACGGGTACAGGCTATGACAAACAGGAGTTGAGTCCACTCTGGGGACCCAGGAGAGATGTTTTAATATGGTTCTTCTAACTACTGTGCTGGAAGAAAGATTATAGGTGGCAAGGACAGATGCAGGAAGATCAGCTAGGAGGTGAATAAAAAAATCCCAGTGAGAGGTGATGGTGGCTGGATGAGGGGGAACAGAAAAGGATTGAAAGGTGCTAGGAATCTGGATTTTTGGAATTTTTTCCCTTCCTTCCTTCCTTCCTTCCTTCCTTTTCCTTTTCCTTTTCCTTTTTTTGGTGGAGGCAATGGGATTTGCTGATGGATTGGAGAGTTGTGTGAGAGAAAAGGATGAGTCAAGGATGACTCAAACTTCTTTGGCCTCCAATGGGGATGACTGGGGGTGGAGCATGTTTGGGAGAAAATCAGGAGTTCAGTGTTTCTCCTGTTAACTTCAAGATGCCTGTTGAGCATTCTGGCAAAGATGTTGAGTGGGCAGTCATGAGTTCATAGCCGAGGTCTAGCTGGATACAGAGCTTTAGGAGCCACCAGGGCACAGATGGTATTTAAAGCTGTATCAGATGAGATCATCAGCAGATGGATTAGGGATGGAGAGGACTAAGGGCTGAATTCTGAGTCATTAGGACTATTTACAGGTTCAAGAGAGGAAGTGAAGCCAATCGAGGAGACTGAAGAAAAGTGTCTCTTCCATTTAAGACAACTTACCCCATTCCTGTGTTCTCCCCCCTCTCCTGGGATCAAGATTCATAGACCATCCTCTTCATTTTCAAATCATTCCCTTTCCCCTGGGTTCTCCCCATTTCTTTAGAGACCTGCTCCGGTGACTCTAAAAAACCCCTTCCTTGACTCCTAAGTTCTCCACTAGCTTTTGCCCTGTTTTCTCTCTTCCTTTACAAATAAACTTCTTTATTTCAACATTAATTAAATACATAGTATATACTAGCTGTGAGGATGTAGAGACAAAAAGTAGACTTTAACCTACTTGAAAGAGTATCTATTTATTTCTACCTTTCCTACTTCCATAAACCATTTTGGATAGCATTTTGGATGTATATATATAATGGAATATAACATATATAATTAATTATAAACTAAACATAAAAATTTCATACTAAGGAAAATACAATTTAGAATACAAGAGTGAGCTAAGAAAAAAAATACAATGCACAAATAAAGGTCAAAAGATTCTGTAAGAATATAATTGAGCCACCAATCTGATCAGAATTTCTGGTTAGAAAAAGGAAAATGGAAATGTCTTTTAAAAATTTACTGATATATAGCCCCCTGGCTGGCATAGCTCAATGGATTGAGCGTGGGCTGCGAACCAAAGCATCACAAGTTTTATTCCTGGGTTGCAGACATGTGCCCTGCAACCACACATTGATGTTTCTCTGTCTTTCTCTTTCTCCCTTCCTTCTCTCTCTAAAAATAAATAAATAAAATCTTAAAAAAAAGAAGGCTACTGCCAACAACTGAGAAACCGAGACAAATTTCCCTAAAAAAGTTTTACTGACATACAAAACACATCCAAAAATTTCTAATGTAATTACATGGATCTATACCTTTTTATAAACTGAACACCCTATTTAACCAGCACCTGGATCAAGAAATAGGACATTATTCATACCTCAGGCTCTCCCTTTGTAGATATTTCTGTCTTCAGAGGGACTGACATTGAATTTTCCCATATCAAACTTTCTGGGAATTACTTTTTGAGTTTCATTGTTCATGAGATGATATGCTAGTACCTCAAGGAAAATGAGTTTTCTGGAATTTAATTCTAAAAAAATATTTTATTCTGGAATTTAACTTAAGAGACACTGAAAAATTTGGATAGACTATACCTTGTCTGTTTCTGTAACATTTTAGATGGCATATGCATAGATGTGTTTATATAATGAAAGATAAAATATAAAATTAGAAACTAAAGATTATAAAGGGCAAGAGTGGCAGCTCTTTAGCATCATTTGAAGCCTGACAAGGGACAGGCAGAAGGTAGAACATGGAGAGGATAGTGTGATAGATGCCAGAGAAATCAAGCAAGACAGGGGCTGAGAGTGCCCCTTGGATTTGCAAAGTAGGAGGCAGCTGGCCCAGTTTCCTGGAGTGATGGAGGCAGAAGCCACATTGAGGGAGGACAAGAATAGAATTGGAGCTTTGAAGTGATGGCTCTGAGTGGAGACCTCTATTTCTAGAAGGTCCATTCTCATGGAAAGGAGAGAAAGGGTGGTAGGCAGAGAAAGTTGCAAAACCTCTAGGTTTTGTTTATTTCTCAATAAAATGGGAGAGGCTTAATTGTGTTCTTGGTGAAATAGGCAGTCAAGAGGGAGACGAGATTGATAAAGGGGAGAGAAACAAAAAAGAAGCAAGGACCTAGATAAATCATCATACTGCGTATACACACACACACACACACACACACACACACACAAGTTCTCTCTCTCTCACATAAACACACACCCACTAAGTTGGTTTCTCCCTCTCTAACTTGTTCTGGTTATGGGCCCCTCTCCTTGCCATTGTTCTTTGTTTTGAAGCCAAGATGGCCCTCAGCAATGGCATACTCAGCAGGGGGCTCTAGGATGGGATCCAATCGGCTTTCTCCCTGAAGGGAGGGGCACTGTGGGGTATCTGCTGGACTTTACTTCGGCCATCTGTCCCAGAAGGTCAGGGCTGCAGGGGACCTTAGATAGTGTACAGTCTGTGTCCTTATTTTCCAAATGAGGACACCGAGGCCCATGCTTCCCTGTCAACGTAGAGCTGACAGCAGCAGAGCTGAACCCCAGACCTCTGGGCTGCTTGTTCATAGCTTTCGTTGGCCTTTCCAGAGCTCACCCCTAACCCCCTTCTGTCAACCTAGAGTTTCTCAAATTTCAGCATGTATCCAAATTGCCTGGAGGGTTTGTTAAGACCCAAATTCCCTGGGTCCCACCCCAGAATTTCAGATTCAGTAGGACTGAGATGGGGCCAAGAATTTGCATCTCTAATAGCTTCCCAGGTGATACAGAGACCTCTGGTCTGGGGGTCATACTCTGAGGACACCTCTGAGAAGGTGCTGGGGTCAGCAGTGACACAGAACATGACAGGGAGGGAGGAAAGCTAAACCTGGCTCCTGGGAGCTTTTCCTTCGGGCTGCTCTCATTTCTCTCAGGTGAGGCCTGAATGAGGTGGAGGTGGAGGTGGCCAGCAGCCAGCCCTGAGAAGATGAGCCATTCCACCTTCTAGCCACCAAAGATCCAAGGAATGCAGTGGGGCAGGCTGTACTCTGAGACTAATCCCGGCAGAGTCAGGCTGTTGTTAAACACAGTGCAGTCTAGCCTATTGCGTTCCTTCCCCATCCCTGGGGAGAGTCACAGGGAAACCCACTGTTTGGACCCCGGCTGACGTTCAGATATTACACTCCACTTCCAGCAACTCTGAGAGCTGCTCCCCCCGCCCCTGACCCAAGGGACGGGGGCTTGCCTTGCTGGGTGCGACCCAAGGTTTTTCTTCTGCATATTCCATTAACTTGGTGCTCAGAGCATATGTCAAGTGAATTCTGTCTCTGGCAGTTTTTTACGCACTGAATTAGTGTGGTGAAATAAAAGCTATAATAAAGCTGTACCAGACTCTTAAATTGTTAAAATTTATTATAAAATGTGCATACTTATTAACTGATATTCGCTTGTGTGCATTTGCCTGAGCCTGAAGGCAAAGAAGATGAAAAGTGACTCTGTCAAAGGGAGGCCGGGAGTTGGCTCCTGGAATCCTCCAGAGTCCCAATGGGGCCGCAAATTCACAAATTCATGGAGAGCACGCTGGCCTCGCCCCAGTGCCGATGCCCACAGCTTTCCACATCATGGTCCCAGGGGAGGGAAGCCTACCCTTCCACTTCACGGAAACCTCCGGGGCCAGCCAAGGGCAGCGTGCATAAATGGGACCTTGCTAGAGTGTTTACACTCAGAGGCTCAGTTACTCACGCTCTCTAATCCTGGGACCGAATGTTCGAGCCCTGGAGAGTTGCTGCAGACGGGCTTCCCCCTGCATTCACTTCTGCCATATCCTCAGGCCTGTTTCCTACTCTGCCTTTTGAAAACCATACAGAGGTGCCAAATTTCCTCCACTCAGCTAAGGCTGTTTCCTGATTGGCCCATCACCGAGGAGCTGGCCACTGGGCTGTCCATGCCTCCCAGGCATTCTCCAGAAGTGAGGTTGGTGTGTTTTCCCTGCCATTCCCCTGTGGGAAGCTGAAGGATGATGTTTTTCTCTGTTCGGGAGAGAAATGCTCTGTAGTGACCTTGGGATGGAGCTGGGCTTCTTGCACATTTTGAATCAGGTCCCGGATTGCTGAGTTGACCCTGGTTCCAACCTGCTTTGTGCTTTTGAGTGACATCCTCATTGTTTCTTTTAAAAGATTTTATGTATTTATTTATTTTTTAGACATAGGGGAAGGGAGGGAGAGAGGGGGAGAGAAACATCATTGTGTGGTTGCCTCTCACTCGCCTCCTACTGGGGACCTGGCCCACAACCCAGGCATGTGCCCTGACTGGGAATCGAACCAGCGACCCTTTGGTCCGCAGGCTGGCACTCAATCCACTGAGCCACACCAGCCAGGGCCTCACTGTTTTTCTGTTTTTGTTTTTTTTTTTAGCCATGGCTCCATATTGCCACCCTGAGACCAGCTAGACTGTAAATTCACTTGAAGTTGGAGACACCTGTACCCAAGAAAAAGTGGGAAAGAAAAGCTCAGAATGTTTCCCAAACGCCAAGGCTGGAAGTGTTCTTATGTCTCTGCCACTGTACCTTGGAGTTGCCCTTGGTGCACTGTGGGTTTCTACCCAGAGCTTCCTGGAACCACAGGCACCCTGGTTCTTGAGGTACTGGGGTCCTTGGGCCCTGATCTTGTGGGGCTCTCAGCCTCGTCATGATCACCTGTGTGGTCTGTATGAACTGAAAACCCCAAAGCCAGCTTGGGACGTCTCCTTGGTCTACTGTCCCACTGGCAGATATTCTCCTCCAGTCTTTTTTTAAAATTCTCACCCAAGGACACGCTTATTGATTTTAGAGAGAGGGGAAGTGAAGGAGAGAGAGAGGAAGAGAGACATCTATGTGAGAGAGAAACAATTGGTTGCCTCTCCTATACTACCTGACCAAGGAACAAACCCTCAACCCAGGCATGTGACCTGACTAGGAATTGAACCTATGGCATTTCACTTTACGGGATGATGCTCCAACCAATTGAGCCACACCAGTCAGGGCCAGCCTGTTTCTATTTGGCCCCTGTGTATAAGGCACTGCTGATGCCTGAGCCTGAGTTCACCATCCCACTAAGTGGGGGAGTACTTCAGAGTTGAGGTTCTGCTTTCCTGTGGATGTACTGCTTTTGCTGATACCTGTCCATCCATTTTCTGACCCTGGGATAATAGACTACCACTTGAGTGGGGTGTGGAGAGGCAGATGACATATATTTTAAAGACTATTGGATGGTACAGATTGCTTTCTGCCTTCCAGTCACTAATTGGAGAAAATAAAATTTACCAGCAGAAATTTAAGATACATAAGGTGCAATGACTACTCAAAGCCCCAAATTCTCCTTTTTTCCCCCTTGACCTCATCAAAGCCTAGAGATACTCCACAGGGAGTGAAGGGAGAGTAATAAATGTTTGGATTCAAACAGAGTGATGAGTTTGTTCCCTTTCCACCTCCCCTTGGCGTGGTTGTGTGGTATACACAGAACATAACAGGATTACATCAATATGCAACAAAGTGAAATCTAGTTAGTTCATCAGTGTCATCTCTCTGGCCTAGCAAAGTGATTTCCTGGTTTTCAAAGGCAGTGAAATTGCCGATGTGAGAGCTGGTGCCTGCTGAAGTCGATCATAAAGTGGGATGCTTAAGAGAGCCATGGTGCACTGCAGAAGCCCCACAGCTAGGATCCATTTATATGTGTTCCGCATTGTCCCTGAAAAGATGCAAGGTGGTTTGCACAGATACATATCCCACAGCAAGATGTAATTAAATGAAAATTAAATGGACAAAGAAAATAAGACAAAGGGAAAACAAGACAGAGAGAGCAAGAATGGATCTAGGAATAAGGTTAGAACACAAATTCATGGCATCAGACCCTGCATATTTGCTAGAGGTGGGACTCTGGGGCAGTCCTCAGCTGTCTCTCGCCAACAGAGGGAAAGAAACAGCTCTTTGCAGACACATCATCTGTGCAATAAAGGCAAAGCCACTGCTCAGAAAAGGCATAGCCATCCCTGTTACTGGAGGCAGGGAGAAATACTCCCCTTGGTCCTCACAGGGAGGACATGTATACTGCAACAAAGAGTGTCCCAAGGGGCCTTAGAGTCCACATGGCGAGAGTTTAATAGGCTACCTCTTGGAACTTTCCTCAAGGTAGGGGAGGTGGTGAAGGGGATAGATCTGCCCCAGAACACTCTCTGAAGGCCTGACTCAATCTTTTTTCTTTAAACCTTCACCTGAGGGTATGTTTATTGATTTTTAGAGAGAGAGGAAAGGACAGAGGGGGAGAGAGGGAGAGAGAAACATTGATGTGAGAGAGAAACATTGGTTGGTTGCCTTCTGTATGCACCCTGATTGGGGATTGAATCCACTACCTAGGTATGTTCCCTACCTGGTGATCAAACCTGCAACATTTTGTTGTATGGGGTGACTCTCCAAACAAATGGGCCATCTGGTAGGGCTGACTCAATCTCAATCAGAAATTAAGTTATCTATGATAGGCTGCCTTTCTTTAAAGCCAATTTCATGAGTGATTCTATGTTGTGTCAGAGGCTGCTGCAGTGTGTGTGTGTGTGTTTAGGGGATGGTGAAGGACAGGGGTCCACTGAAGGTTTATATATCCCAAGCCCTTTGTTCCTGTAATTTTTCATGTTGGGGTTCCTCATAAGACTTACTTGAAGAAGTAAAGGGTTCCCACTATGAATAATAGCTTAAAATCATGACTTAGGAAAATAGATGGATGTAATTCAATGGGTGATTGTTTTCCAAACAGTGTGAGAATTGGGCAATGAATTTTGAGCTGATTCTCCTTGACAAGTACTTGGAAGGCAGCATCCCTGGGCTTCTGGTTAGGTATAGCCCCATATGCTTTAACAGTTGGTAGAGCTGGAGGTGGCCCCCAAATCCTCCCATGAAAACCAAGGAGATGACCAGAACACTGTCCTGAACAGAACATTATTCAGGACCTAGCTACTGACATATCAGTTCCTTAGAGCATGTCTCTGTTCTGACAGGTTGGTGTTTGCCCAGCACCCATTCTGACAGGTCAGTGCCTGCACCCTAACAGTTGTTACACATTCAGAACATCAGTCTGCCGGGGAGCAGGACTTTGAAGCTCCTCAGGGAGCATTAGGGGTCTCCTGCGAAGTCCAGACCAAGGGTCTAAGAACTCCCCAAACTCTGGCCATGGCAGAAAAACTTTTAATCTAGAAAAAATTTGAACAATTACCTCAGACATTAACCACTTCATAAAAACCCATTCTGTTTAACTTTAGACACCATAATTTCCTCTGATAATAACTGGCCACAAATGAAATGCCTAGGTCCTGGAATGAGCTAACTTCATACACGTATTTTATACTCTAGTACAGTTCAGTGATGAAGAGTGTTTTTTGAAAAATGATGACATTGGGTTTCAAAATAGCTGATCTACATGTTTTCTTCCTGGCAATAACTTGAGATCAAAGCCACTTGTCTAGAACAGCCACTACTCATTCATGAGCATGAAACCTTGCCTTCTGTTCAAAAAAGAATGGTGATTATTTTGGTTATTCTGTTCTCTGTCAGCGTTCAGTTCACCTAGGAGGGGCCTCAAGTTATGAGGTAGCAAACAAGGAGGAAAAAATACAATTCTGCTTTATACCACATTCACATTTTGGGGTGTGTTCAGTGCACCATCTGCTATTCTGGATGCTGGAGAGAGAGCAAAGCACAGAACTGGTAAGGTTCCTGCTCTTTCAAAGCTCACATTCTAGTGGTGAAAGACAGACAATAAAAATTTAGAAAATATGTCTTTTATTCCAAAGTCTGAGGTTGGTGTCCATCAGTTTACCTTTCTCTTGAGTATGGATCATATTTTCCTGTTTGTTTGTACATCCAGTAATTCTGAAAAGTGCCCTGGACTTTGCAAATGATATGTTGTAGAGACTTGGGTTCTGTTATGTTCATCTGCAGAGTATTGATTTGCTTGTTGGTGTGTTTGTTTCAGCAGGAAATTAACTCAGCTGGACAATACTGAAGGGTCCATTCTGAGGTTTAGCTGAGCTGCTTGAGTCTTGCCTTGGGAGTCATTTAGAAGTTTGGCAGAATTTCGATATTTGAGTCTCCCCCTCCGTGATTCTCTTTGTTTCAATATGTCCCTCATACTTTCTAGCTGCTGGTGATGCTCTGAATTTTGACTTCTGATTCCACAACAGTAAGACTTCAATATTTCTAGCCTCACAGGGCACTGACAGGGGTTGGGGTTGGGGTGGGAAGGGGCTGCTTTCAGGTGAAAACCATAAGAAATGGGAACTCACCTGATGCCTTTCTAATGTTCAAATATCAACTGCCTGTCAGTTTCTTCCTGCTTTGGGTCACTCTCCAGTGCTTTTTGGGCATTGTGTTTTATATATTGCCCAGAATTTATGATTGCTACCTGTAGCAGAGTTGGTCTAATAGGAGCTACTCTGTGATTATTACAAGCAGAACTCCCAAACTTAGCAAACAAATAAATAAATCAGGTCATTCATCTTAGGTGGTGAGAAATGCTATGATGGAAAAAAAATAGCATAGACAAGTGGAGTGTGCATGTGGAGGGGGTATTTCACCTGAGTGACTAGGAAGAGCCTCTCCTAGGAGGTGACATTGAGCTGAGACCTGAATGATAAGGAGAAGCCAGATATTAATGGATTTGGGCTCCAGCACCCCAGAGAGAGCATCAGGTCTACACATGCCAAGGCAGGAAGGAGAGGGTGTGCTGGAGAGGCAGGGGTTAGGCAGCAGGGTTAAGGGAGCAGGTCATCAGAGAGGTGGGTGACAACCAGAGCATACAGGGCCTCATAGACCATAATGAAGCATTGGTGTTTTATTCAACATATGATGAGAAATCACAGGAGGACTTTTAAGCAAGGCATCATGGGGTCTATTTTATGCTTTCAAAAGATTGCTGTGGCTCTGCAGAAAACAGGCAAGAGTAGGAGCAGGCTGCTGCTGTCATCTAGGTGGGGGAAGACAGAGGCTTGGGCAAGAGTGGAGCCCAGCAACAGGCCCCACCCACTGTGGGTGATGGGCCCCAGCAGCGTAGAGTCTGGATGAGAAGTGAACACCAGGGGTCAGTGCTGACCATCTCTGACCAAGACCTAGATGTGGTGGACAGAGTGGTTCCTAAGACACTGCTCACAACTGAACAGCCCTGTCCAGCCCTGTCTCTCTGGAGCCTGGCCTGGGAAGTCTAGGCTCATGACTTTTCACGTACGGATCTAGCAGGCATTAGATGGGCCAAGAGCCTTGTCAGGATGGGCTGGGCTGGGCCCATACCTTCTGGTCCTTAGCCAGGTGGGGCTCTTTTGGTCAGTCCTGGGGTAAGTGGACTCAAGTCTTGACCTCATATCCTGCCCCATTTCCTTCAGTTTCTCGAAGACAATGGCAGAAAACCCCCTTGGCTTCCTGGCCTGAGCTGGGCGGCCAGCACAGCCCAGCAGAGAAACCCCGACCGGGACAGTAGCTCACCTTTGGTCTGAGGCATTTTGCTCCTTTTCAGCTGGGGTTCTTGACATGTTTGGCTCCTTTGAAGAGCACCTTGGAAAGGAAGGATGATCATTACAGTTATTGGAACCTCTTTCCCAAAGCCAACAGGGGCCATTTCCTGGGCTGAGAGAGGCAGTGAGCAGCTCATGCTTCAAACTCTGTGTACAGACAGGCGTGGGTTCAAATGTGGCTCTGCCACTTTCTGCAACCTGTTTTTTTAAAATCCCCACTGGAGATATGTTTATTGATTCTAGAGAGAGAGGAAGTGGATGGGGGGAGAGAGAGAGACATTGATGTGAGAGAAAAACATTGACTTGTTGCCTCTTGCACGTGCCCTAACTGGGGATCGAACCCACAACCTATGTATGTGCCCTGCCCAGGAATTGAACCCACAATCTTTTAGTGTACAGGATGATGCTCCAACCCACTGACCCACCTGGCCTGGGCTCTGCAACCTTTTTAAGCCCCATTTCCTCATCTGTCAGTGGAATAGGAACACCTCCTCCTTCTTGGGGTTGCTGTGCCGATCAGAGGAGGTACTGACAATGGCCTGCAAAGTGCTCAGCAGGACTTGGCAATAGGAAGCACTCAGTCAATATCAGCGGCAATAATAATAATACATATTACTTTCCCTAATTAAGGCTGGCTGGTAACCAAAATGAGAATGTCTTCACAGATCATACAGATTAGAGGTACCTGGAGCTACGCTAGAGTCATGACTGATGAAGAGTGCCACCATGGGCACCTGTGGCTTGATAGTCACAGTCCCTGGGAGAAACCAAACAGGAGGAGCTCCCCCAACCCCGGTAAGCCCAGTACCCATCTGACACCACACATAGTTATTAGCATATCACTGACTATATGCCCTGTGCTGTATATAATACATCCTGTGACATTTTTATAACTGGACATTTATACTTGAGAAGCACCTTCTTAAAATCCCTCAGAACAAGGGGCCTCAATCTGGAATTCATCACACGATAGAGGCTGGTGCTGGTGTCTCTCTGCCGTCTTTCCTGTGCAGGTGTGACAGACACTGTGGCAAGGCATGGCAGCCAGCTTTTTCTCTCAAGGTCCTGCAGCAATGTAGGTGCTAATGGAGGGGCCGTGCCAGTGAGCCTGGGAGCCTGAGGGTTGATTAAATCATTGTGTAGCATTCTTATTCCCAGGAGAGAACCCTCAGAGATGGGCCCAGCCTCAGCCCCACCCGAATCCTGAGAATTATGTAGTTCATCTAGCATGAGCTTCAGTAATAAATGTAGAAAACAAGAAGGATAGAATGAAATAATTGTTCATTCCATCACATTTTTATTTTTGTGGGGCCCATGGTTTTGAGGCGAGGTGGTCCTGAAATACTGGGTGGTGTTAACTTGTCCAAAATTCACCCTCACAATTTACAAGTGCCATCAGGTCAGGGCACTGAAAGTTTTGGTCCCCAGTTCTAGGAATTTTAGACCTTGAATATGTTAGAGCCCCAGAAGTGAGCACTGCACTGAAGCTGGGCCTCTGCTCCAGCAGTCTGCTAGAGCTAACGAGTCGGCGTCTCACATACTTGAGTACAGAGGCAGAAACATCTTTCTTTTTAAATTACAGTTGACATACAATATGGCATTGATTTCAGGTGTAGAACATAGTGATTATACATTTATATAACTTAGAGGGTGATACCCCTCCCCCATACATCTAGTACCTAACAGATACCATGCATAGTTATTAGAGTTTTGTATCCTGTGACATTTTTATAACTGGACACTTGTATGTCAGAGGTCTCTTAAAATCTCTCAGAGCAAGGTGTCTCAATCTGGAATTCATCGCATGACAGAGGCTGGTGCTGGTGTCTCTCTGCCATCTTTTCTGGGACTTGACCAGTCTTGGAGGCTCCTGTTCAGGGTCAGGAAGCCCGGCCCTGCACCCCATCTGGCAAGAGGGCACAAATGTGGATGCATGTATTTTCCAGAGAGAGAGAGAAGCTGGGCTATAGCAGGTATGGCCCCCTTCTTGAGTGCCTAGGAGGTGTGGGGCATCAGGATGCCAGGCCCTTTCTGCACAGTGGGTGTGTCTCCTGTAGGGAGGTGCCACCCTGTGTTTCTTGGGCCTCCTGAAGGTGAGGCTATCTGGAGAGCCAGCCAGATGGAAGGACTGGAAAGAAGGAAGAATGTCTCCTCTCTCACCTGTGTGAGGCCTGGCTCTCCCTGCCTTGGGGCTCAGCTTTCTGCTGGTGCCCCAGAAAAATAAAAAAGCATAGAGCAGATGAAAGGAAATAAGGGGAGCATATGTGTACAGTGATGCAGGACTGGTAGGAAGTAGAAAAACTGCGATTTGAGATTGAAGGAAAAATAAGAGGGAGTGAAGAGAAAAGGGAATTAAATAGAAATACAAATTCTGAATAATCAAACACATAAAAATAAAGGTGAGGTGATAAAAATAAGATGAAATTAATGATACCGGTGTCAAAGATAAAGCCAACAAGACAAGTTAAAAACAGGAAAATTTAAAAAAAGAGAAAGAGGATGAAAAAATGAAAAAAAAATTTACACAAAGGATTAAAATTAGGATGCAAAACAGTCATGGCAGCTCTGGGGGATGGACTACATCAGCCTCTGGACTCAGGTGACCCAAGGCTGCCTGCTGCTCTGAAGGCCAGTGCTTGAGAGGCAGGTGCTGATGTAAAGGAAAGTGGTTTATTCAGATGCCGGCCACTGGGAAGATGGGGGACTCATGTCTCAAAGCCCATCTCCCCATCTCAGTGGTAATAGAGGTTTTTATAAGGCAGGAGAGGGAAACAGAACAAAGATCAAGGTGGGGGACTGAAAAGTCATCCATGTGCAGATGAGCACGGTCCATTCCAATAAGGCAAGCAATGGCCCGGTGTGCGTCATCCTGCTTTAATCATCCCAGATTCACGTCATCCTGACTGCAAGGATGAAGGTCAGTGAATCTCCCAGAGCTGGATGCCTGAAGGTCGGAGTCTGTATCTTTTGAAGTTAGTTCCTAGGATTCTTATGCAAACATGCTGTCCATCTACAAGCTACATATTTAGTCAGAGTCAGCACTTACAGAAACAACGTCAGAAGGATGGTGGGCTGGGTTACAATTCCCCACTGTTATAATGTCCCTTTGCAAAGGTGCTGGGTGGAAGGGAAAGCGCAGTGCGGGCCCGCCCAGGTTTCTATGCCCAGGGGCCCCAGCAAATAGATGAGCCCAAGCAGGCCTCCTGAGACCCAAACTCAGTTGCCTTTGCTGGGTGAGTTTAAGAGGGAAGTTCCTTCTCCTACAGGGTAGGTGCTCAGGTGAGTGTGGATTCTCCCCTTCTCTGCACCCTGACACCTCCACCCTTGGGCATTTAGGGGTAAAGGAGCCCTGAAATTCACATCTCCATCTGAAGTGAGTGCAGCCTCTCAGGCAGCACCTACCTAGCAAGAAGCAAACACAGGCCTGTTTGGGGGTGTAGCCTCCTGTGGGGTGGAGGGCAAGATCAGGTCATTATTTCACCCTGGGTTAGAGCAAAGTTGTGCAGAGTGTTGGTTGTATCTGAAGCTTACTCGTCTGGCTACCTCTTGCCTTCTTTTCCCAAGCTGCTTTCTGGTTTTTCTGGTTTTGTCTTCAAATAACTTTAGGGTCAGGGAATGGTTAGCAGCACGAGGAGCACCTGATCTGCATACCCACCCTGGGAATGCTGGGAGAAAGGCAGGTCCCTAGGATGACTCAAAGCTGGGGAAATGGTGGGGTCTCTAGGACACCAGTGTTCTGCCGTTGGAACTAGGAGAGGCAACGGCACTCCCCGAATGCAGCCTCCAAGGACTGCCTGAGAAGGACCCTCAGACAGGATTGTCCCAGACAGGACCCCAGAGTTGAGATGATGAGCAAATGCTCTGTCCTGGTGCACCACAGGGCACATCAAAGGAAAGCTAGGTATTGCTGGGGTTTTATTCTCTTCGTTTTTAGGCTTTTAAGTGGGTGGGGTTCTGTCCAGCTGTCCAGGAGAGTTATCATTAGATTATGTAAAGAGCTTGAACCTGTGGAGACCTATCCAGAAAGAGTCAGCCAAGAGGTATTTTCCATGTGGGAAGCTCTCTGTAAGCTGGAGGAGCCCTAGGTGAGTTGGGAGCAGAGCTGAGAGGGATGGCTGCCTAGAAGCGGTAAGTACATAGCTCTAGGGAGCCCTGTGCTGGTGTTGGGGACAATGTGAGGAGAATGTTGCCTGTACTCTGGGAGGGAAGGCAGAGTCTTCTTCCTATGATGAGGGGTGGGCATGTCCTCAGCCAGTGTGGAGAGCTCCAGGTGGAACTTGGGCATTGCGTACTCCAGACCCATTGATGAGCACCCACCCCCAACCATGACCGAGAAATACGAAAAAAGCAAAGGACTCCTCTCCATTCTCAGAACTTCTGCCAACACTGCCACCAAGAATAATAAGCATGTAGAAACTAATTATACATCTGGACAAATCTGTTTCAGTTTACTGGATTGAACATAATCATATTAAAATATAATGAATACAATCAAACACACAATGTGTGATGGAATAACCACTTAGGAACCGGCACTGGCAGAGGACGCTGGCAGCTGGCTGAGAGTGGGGTGACTGACTGAGAGTGGAGTGGGGTGACGGGAGCCTAGGTCTGCGGTACAGTGGGAGTGAAGCCCCCCACAGGTCTGTGGCTGATTTCCTTGTCAGTTTTGGTGTGGGTCCTAACCTGCTGCCTTCCACCCTGATGCAGGCTCGCCCACACAAACCAGTGGTGGTTCTGCAGCCTGAATTTGTTGTCTGGTGTTTAATCTTTGTCTCATTTGGTGTGCAGGGGTACAGAAAGGGTTGTAGAATGTTTATGGTGAGGGCATACTGGTGACCATAGCCCTCGACCCTCTGGGCAGCCAAAGTCCACTGAACAGGTGGCCTTGCCAATCCTGTTGTGTGGGAGGTCTCGCCCATATCCTCCCAAGAAAGGGACCAAATAGCTCTGGTTCTTCCCCAACCCCCGGCCTCCAGATGCCAGCCTGGACCTCCCTCAACTGTACTTCCTGAGCACATGTTCTGGTCTCCAGTGTGGGTGAGACCCAGGCCTCTCCTGGGAATCCCAGAGAAGATGCAGCTCCTTGGCAGCTGACCTGGCACCTGAAGCAGGTTTTGGCTAAGCACACCCTAGACTGAGGCTTCAATTCAGCTCCCCATGGCTTCTCCCTGCTGCCCTGCCTTTCTCTGCCTCCTGGCCCCACCTGGCCCAGCCCGGCACAGTCCTCGGCTGAGTGTGATGTCGTAGGTGGCACTGGGAAGTGCCAAGGGCAGAGTGAGGGGCTTGTTGAAGCACCAGTGGTCAGTTCCCAGAAGAACAGCACTGCAGTGGGAAGCAAATTGAGTCTGGCCGACACCATCTGTTTTTGTGCTACCTCTAGACAGGGGTGCGGACTCCTGGACCCCAGGAGTACATCTGTGAGGGGCACCTGGGAGACTGCAGGTGAGGGGAGTCGCAGGTGAGAGAACCTGACTGTGCTCCCAACCGGGTCCCCACAGCTCTGCACGGTCAGGTCTGCTCCACACCCCACAGACACTCCTGCCCTGACAGGCCCCTGCTCATGACCTGGGTTCCACCATGTTAATCGCTGCTCAGGCCTTGGGTGCCTCACAGGCAGCGCCGGCCCACTGTCTTGCTGCTGCTGTTATTGTGTATGTGTTGTTGTCATTTGCTCACAAAGAGCTTTAAAACTTTGAAGTAGTTGCCGGCATTGAAAAATTAGCTGGTTAACTATTTACCTAAAAATCAGCTGATTTCTTTTTTAACAGTCCGATTTCCAGCTTCTCTTTAAACATTACCCCCGGCCATGCTGGGCCACACTCCCTACAGCAACAGCCAGTCTGTGACAAGCTGTGGCTGCCCCTTGGGACAAGGTGCACCATTGCACCATGGTCTCCTGCCACCTCTGGGATTGACATTTGGTTGCTTTGCCCCTTTCCATGACCAGGCAGTGCTGTGGACATCTAGGTCACCACACCCTGCTCTACATTAAGAAGGGGGCAGTGCTGGTGTGTGAGCAGTGGATCACACACTGGTGTGACTTAGACTCTAGTGCTCTGGCTGAGAGAAGCCTGTCAACCTTCTCTCAGTCAGCTGGGGCTGCAGGACAAAATCCCACTAACTGGGGGAGGGGCTTATACCCCAAACTTTTATTTTCTTACAGTTCTGGAGGCTGGACCTCTGAGATCAGGGTACCAACTTGGTTGGGTGCTGACGAGGCCTCTCTGGCTACTTCTCACTATGTCCTCACATGGCAAGCAGGAAGGGAGAGAGAGGGAGAGAGAGGGATTGACAGTATTTCCTTTTCTGATAAGGCCACACACAGCCCTCTGAGCTTAGGGCCCTACTTTTATGATCTCATTTACCCTGAGTTACTGCTTTAAAGGCCCTGTCTCCAAATGCAGTCACGTTGGGCTTTAGTGCTGCAACCTGTGAATTTGTGGGGGTGGGGGACACGGTGCAGCCCAGCACATACCTGGAACTCAGGGTGTGCCTATGGAGACAAGAAGACAGCCGTGGGGAAGGGAACATAAATGACCACTAGGAGTCTCAAGCCATCCAGTCATGTCGTGAAAATGGAAAACACACACACAAACGCTCGTGGCAGGGGTGGACTCAGCAACCGGAAGGCTGGGGCTCAGAGCACAGGTTCTTCAAGTCCACAGCTCCTGCCTCTCAGCAGCCCCAGGAGAGATACAACTTATGGAAAATTTTGGATATACTCCCTCAAACATTTGTTTGGACCATCCTTCTTGGCAGTTTATACTGGACATTTCTAAACTCTGCTACTCAGTCATATCTCTAGAGAGTCCTGTGTTTCCTTTCTGGAGTGACGGTGAGAGCAGTGTGGGACCGGGATGAGTGGCATGAGGATCCTTCCACTGCCTACCACGGGCGCCCCTGGTGTCTTGCATCAGGAAGGCTGCTGGCCTGTGAGAGAAGCTGTGTGACCTTTGGAAATATCTCAGCCTCTCTGAGTTTCAGACTTCTCAACTGTGAACTGAGAAGTGACTGGGTTGGTCTCCTTCACAGGTTGCCTTTCTGATTTCAGCATATAATTTTAATCCCTGGTTAGGGACCCATCCCTCAACAGGGCCCAGTCCCTGTCCCACCACAGACTGTCCAGGCCTCCCGTTAAACTCTCTGAATCTGGATCCTTCCACAGTCTGATTACGATTCCATAATGTGATTCAGCCTTCTCCTCCACTGCTCCCACCCAGTGAGGTTGATGAGAAGATATGGTATTAGCTGATAATTAAGTTATTAGCTGCCAAAGCTTAATTGCTCTTGGGAGTATTTTAATTTTAACAGGGGACTCTTAAGAACAGAAAGCCTTGGAGACAGCAGAAGGAAGGGGAACTGTGTGCGTGCGTGTATGAAGCAGAACCAACTTCAGCAGCCCCTTCCAGGATGCCCAGCAGTGGAAAAGCAGGTGTTGACATCTCCTTGTGCATGAGGTGGCCCCCAGGTGGGTTCCATGTGCCAACCTGCATGGCCTTCAAGGAACATTCTCAAGAATAGGACTAGCAGTGGGCCAGAGGCAGGTGGATGGACATTGTCTGGCCTGGAAATCAGGCCTGGGCTGTGGCCTCCATGATGTGGGAGCTTCTGTTTAGGGGGTAGAGGGATCTTACAGAGACTACTGGGGGCACTGGGGATTTCTCTGTCCTTTGCATGGCTGGTTTTAGAAACTGTTCCTAGGGCTGGGGACAAAGGGCTTTAACCAAGGCCTGCAGCTTGACTTGGAATGTGGCATATTTTTGATGTGCCAATTTGGTTTTCTCAAACCAGGTTCAGTGGGGTGGGGTGGGGTGGGGTCGGGGGACAGGGGCAAGGGGTCAATTCATTTAGTGGCTGGCCCTGGATGGCATAGGAACCTAGGGCACGCAGGCTCATCTATGCTGCAGATGACTACCAGGACCTGGCTGGGCCAGGGTAGGGTTCAGGCAGCAGTCCACATTCTGAGCCCACATTTGGGAGCCATTGGGATACTTTTCGTGGTCTGGGGAAGAGCTCCAGTGTGGCCAATCTTAGCTCGGGAGCCTGGGCCCTTGGGGACAGTTCCCTAGTGGGGGAAACACAGTGGATGAGGCAGGGGACAGGGCCCAGACAGGGTTCATGACAGGATACTGAGTGCCCGAAAGCAAAGACAGTACTCCTGGTCCTCAGTTTCTGACATGCATGCCAAAGGCAGTAGAGAACCGTGTTTGCTACCCATGTTCATGACATGACACATGTGGCTAGGGACAACATCGCACAGTGTGCTAAGTGAAGAGAGAGGCTGCTGCTGGCTAGAAAGGCCCTGCCAGGGTACTCCCGTGAACCCAGGGGCTGGAGGGAGGGATGCTAGCCAGGCGTCCCTGTGGCCTGTCCACAGAAGCTCCAAGGGCCCTGATAAGGAGATCGGATGAGCCACATTCGGGAGCGTAGCCTGCAAGTTCCTGATTCTGCCTCTCACCAGCTCTGCGCCTTGCCTCAGTTTCTTCATGTCTGAAATATTAACATCAGTCCCTGCCTCCTGGAGTTATTATGAGGATTAAGTGAATAAATTCATGGAAAGTACCTAGAAGTATGCCTTACATGAAGGGCTTAATTTGTGTTATTATGACTAGATATTTCACCCAACTCAGGACATCAATGAGTACAAAGGGCTCCCTGATTTCAGAGATGTTAAAACATGAAAATAATGAGTTTTGGAGCTCATTAAATAGGATATTATTTTGTGTTCATTATGAGTGAATCAGAACAAAGGGGTCTTGCATAAAGGGAAGCCAGATTCTGCGACCCATGGTGACACAGCAAGTAGGACATGATTCTACTTTGAGTCCCATTGCCCTGGGGTCAGAGGGTGGACCTGGGGCCAAGATGGCAGAGACTGGGTGAGATTAAGGTAGTTGGGAGCAGTCTGGGTCCCAGCAGAGCTATCTGGGGCTCAGAGGCCAGGCCTGGGGGAATTACTGACCACCGAGTCCTGCTTGGCCTGCCAGCCACACTAGCACCTGAAGCAAGGTTGAACCTATCAATGCCTTTCAAGGCCAGGGCAAGGCAACAGACACCCCTTCTTTCTCACTATTCCATGCAAGATTCTCTGGTTCTGTTACTATCCTTGTACTATGAAGTAAGACTAATGATACACTTCTCTGTCTTTTAATTGAATTTATTGGGGCGACATTGATTAATAAAACCATACAGAATTCAAATGTTCAGCTCTATAACACATCCTGTGCATACCACATCGTGCACTCACCTCCCAAAGTCAACTTGCTTTCCATCACCATTTATTCCCTGTTTGTCCCCTTTTGCTGCCCCTCACTCTTCTTTCCCTCTGGCTATCACCATACTCTTGTCTATGTCTGTTTATTTCCTTCTTCATCCCACTTTTCCAGCCAGTCCTCAAACCCTGCCTCCCCTCTGACAACTGCAGTCTGTTCTCTGTATCTATGAGTCTGTTTCTATTTTGTTTGTTAGTTAATTTTGTTTATCAGATTCCACATGTAAGTGAAATCATATGGTATTTGTCTTTCTGTGACTGGCTCATTTCAGTTAACATACTACTCTCATGGTCCATCCATGCTGTCACAAAAGGTAAGGTTTCCTTTTTTTTACAGCCAAGTAGTATTTCATTGTGTACATGTACCACAGCCTTGTTTATCCACTATACTGACTTGGCCGTTTCCAAGCCTTGACTATTGTAAATAACACTGCAATGAAGATAGGGGGTGCATATATTCTTTATTTTTATTAAATACTTCTGAATTTTATTATTGTTCAAGTAAAGTTTTCTGCCTTCCCCCCACCCCTCCCCACCATCCAAGTCATTCCCATCTCCCTCCCCTGTTTCCACCCCCCTTGTTTTTGTCCATATGTCCTTTTTTTAATAAAGATTTTATTTATTTATTTTTAGAGAGGGAAGGGGGGGAGAAAGAGAGAGAGAGAGAGAGAGAGAGAGAGAGAGAGAAACATCAATGTGAGGTTGCTGGGGGCCATGGCCTGCAACCCATGCATGTACCCTGAATGGGAATCGAACCTGTGATGCTTTGGTTCGAAGCCCACGCTCAATCCACTGAGCTATGCCAGCCAGGGCTCATGTGTCCTTTATACTTGTTCCTGCAAACTCTTCACCCTCCCCCCCTCCATTAACCCTTCCACTTTCTCCTCTGGTTACTGTCAGTTTGTTCTTAATCTCAATGTCTTTGGTTATATTTTGCTTGCTTGTTCGTTTTGTTGATTAGGTTCCAGTTAAAGGTAAGATCATTTTGCATTTGTCTTTCACCACTTGGCTTATTTCACTTACCATAATGCTCTCCAGTTCCATCCATGCTGTCACAAAGGGTAGGAGCTTTTTCTTTCTTTCTGCTGCGTAGAATTCTATTGTGTAAATATACCACAGTTTTTTGATCCATTTGTTTACTAATGGGCACTTAGGTTGCTTCCAGCTTTTGGCTATTGTAAATTATGCTGCTATGAACTGTGGAGTGCATAGGTTCTTTTGGATTGGTGTTTCTAGGTTTTTAGGATATAATCCTAGCAGAGGAATTGCTGGGTCAAAAGGCAGATCCATTTTTGTTTTCTGAGGAAATTTCATACTGTTTTCCATAGTGGTTGCACCAGCCTACATTCCCACCAACAGAGCACTAAGGTTCCCTTTTCTCCACAGTCTCTCCGACACTTGTTGTTTGTTGCTTTGTTTATGATGGCCATTTGTTGCTTTGTTTATGATGGCCATTCTCACTGGTGTGAAGTGGTGTCTCATTGTGGTTTTAATTTACATCTCTCCTATGGCTAGCAATAGTGAACATCTTTTCACATGTCTCTGGGCCCTTTGCATGTCCTCCTTGGAGGGGTGTCTGTTCAAGTCCTTTGCCCACATTTTAATTGGGTTAATTTGTTTTCTTAGAGTGGAGCCATGTGAGTTCTTTATATATTTTGGAGATCAAACCCTTGTCTGAGGTACCATTGGCAAATATGTTTTCCCATATGGTTGGTTCCCTTTTCATTTTAATGCTGTTTTCTTTAGCCATGCAGAAGCTTTTTATTTTGATGAGGTCCCATTTATTTATTCTTTCCTTTATGTCCCTTGCTTTAGGGGACATATCAGTAAAAGTATTGTTGCATGGAATATCTGAGATTTTCCTGCCTATGCTCTCCTGAGGGACTTTTATGGTGTCATGACTTATATTTAAGTTTTTTATCCACCTTGAATTTATTTTTGAGTATGGTGTAAGTTGGTAGTCAAGTTTCATTTTTATGCATGTAGCTGTCTAGCTCTCCCAACACCATTTGTTGAAGAGGCTATTTTTGCTCCATTTTATGTTGCTGCCCCCTTTGTCAAATATTAATTGACTGTAGAGACTTGGGTTTATTTCTGGGCTCTCTGTTCTGTTCCATTGGTCCATGTGTCTGTTCTTAATCCAGGACCAGGCTGTTTTGATTACAGTGACTTATAATACAGTTTGATATCAAGTATTGCGATCCCTCCTGCTTTATTCTTCTTTCTCAGAATTGCTGTAGCTATTCGGGGTTGTTTATGGTTCCATATAAATTTCTGAAGTGTTTGTTCTATATCTGTGAAATATGCCATTGGTACTTTAATAGGTGTTGCATAGAATCTGTAAATTGCTTCGGGTAGGATGAACATTTTGATTTTAATTCTTCCAATCCATGACTATGGTATATGTTTCCATTTATTTGTGTCTTTCTTAATTTCTTTCTTCAGTGTTTTGTAGTTTTCTGAGTACAGGTCTTTTACCTCCTTGGTTAGGTTTATTACTAGGTATTTTATTTTTCTTGTTATTATAGTAAATGGGATTTTTTCCCTGATTTCTGTTTCTGATATTTCATTGTTGGTATACAAAAATGCCTTTGATTTCTGAATATTGACATTTTTTCCAAATTCATTCATTAGGTCAAGCAGTTTTTTCGGTGGAGTCTGTTGGATTTTCTATTGCATATATTCTTTCAAATTAGTGTTTTGAATGTCTTCAGACATATGAGAATTCCCAAAAGTGGAATTGCTGGGTCATAAGGCAGTTCCACTTTTAATTTTTGGAGGAAAATCCACACTGTTTTCCACAATGGCTGCACCAATCTGCATTCTTACCAGGTTCAACAGTACATGAGGGTTCTCTTTTTTCCACATCTTCACCAACATTTGTGTGTGTTGATAGTCATTCTAACAGGTGTGAAGTGATAGCTTGTTGTGGTTTTAATTTGCATTTCTCTGATGGTTAATGATGTTGAGCATATTTTCATATGTGTATTGGCCATCTATATGTCCTCTTTTGAGAAGTGTCTATTTAGGTCTTTTGCCCATTTTTAACTAGATTGTTTGCTTTTTTGGTGCTGAGTTGTAAAGCTCTTTATAAATTTTGGATACTAATCCTTATCAGATGTATCATTGGTGAATATGTTCTCTCATTCAGTGGTTGTCTTTTCATTTTGTTGATGGTTTCCTGTGCTGTGCAAAACCTTTTTAGTTTGATGTAGTACCGTTTATTTTTTTTCTTTTGTTTCCCTTGCCCAAGGAGATATATCAGGAAAAAAAACATTGTTATGAGAAATGTCTGAGATTTACTGCATACACTTTCTTCTAGGATTTTTATGGTTTTGTGACTTACATTTAAGTCTTTAATTCATTTTGAGTTTATTCTTATGTATGGTGTAAGAAGGTGGTCTAGTTTTATTTTTTGCACTTACCTGTTCAATTTTCCCAACATTATTTATTGAATAGACCCCATCTTTACCCCATTGTATGTTTTTGCCTCTTTTGTCAAATATTAATTGACCACAAGAGCATGGGTTTTTTTCTGGGCTCTTTGTTCTGTTTCATTGATCTATATGCCTGTTCTTATGCCAGTACCATGCTGTTTTGATTATTATGACCTTGCAGTATAGTTTGATATAAGGTAGCATGATACCTCCAACTTTGTTATTCTTCCTCAAGATTCCTGTGGTTATTTGGGGTCTTTTGTAGTTCCATTAAATTTTTGGAATATTTGTTCTAGATCTGTGAGATACGCTATTGGTATTTTAATAGAAATTGCCTTGACTCTACAGATTGCTTTGTGTAGTATAGACATTTTAATGATGTTAATTCTTCTTCCTATCCATGAACACAACATATGCTTCCACTTATTTGTATCTTTCTCAGTTTCTTTCTTTGGTGTCCTATAATTTTCCAAGTATAGGTCTTTTATCTCCTTGGTTAAATTTATTCCTAGGTACCTCGTTTTTTTTTTGTTGTTGTTGCAACTATAAATGGAATTGTTTTCTTCATTTCTGTTTTTGATAGTTCATCATTGGTGTATAAAAATGCCACTGGTGCCCTGGTTGGCATAGCTCAGTGGATTGAGCATGGGCTGCAAACCAAAGCATCGCAGGTTTGATTCCCAGTCAGGGCACATGCCTGGGTTGCAGGCCACAGCCCCCAGCAACCACACATGGATGTTTCTCTCTCTCTTTCTCCCTCCCTTCCCTCTCTAAAAATAAATAAATAAATAAATAAATAAATAAATAAAATCTTAAAAAAAATGCCACTGATTTCTGAATATTGATTCTGTATCCTGCTACTTGACTGAATTCATTCATTAATTCTAGTAGTTTTTTGGTGGAGTCTTTAGGGTTTTCTATATACAGTAATAATATACTTCTCTTAAATTGCTTTACTATTACTAGTAACAACCTACTTGTCACTTACCTTATAACCAGTTATGGCTCACCACTGCATAGAGACACTACGTTTGAGAACAATTGTATTAATAACAATGCCATGGGCCAATGGAGTGTCTATAATTGTGGAAATTGCAGCTATTTTGATTAGCTTGTGTGAAAGGGATAATTTTGAGTGGAGGCAGATTGTTTGGAATGGATCACAGCACTTCCTGTAGATAGTTGACTTAATAACATCTGACACTCATTCAACAAACATTTGCTAGGTGTCTACTAATGCCAATCCCTGAGCATATTTGTAGGGACAAGCCTAGCTGCCAGGTCAGCGATCACAGCAACGGTGGCAGAAACCCACCTATCCATCTTACTTAGCCCTGGAAAGCTAAGAAAAGACTCTTGTCCTGTGCTCTAGTTTCTAACCTGGTTTCCCCACCTCCAACACTGCTTATTTTAGTCAATGGTGTTGAGTGTCAGCCCCCCTTGAATGCAATACTGACCATATAGGTCTAAAGCATATTTCTTTTCCCTTAATTTACACATGATGACCTTGCCAAGATTCATACTCACCAGGTTCTGTTTCTAACCATTAAACAAAACCATTATTGTGGAAATTTACAAATACACACAAAAGTAGAAAGACTACTATAATGAAACTACATGTATCCAAACACAAACTTCAGTAACTAATGATATTCTTCCAATCTTGTTTTATATTTCTTATATAACATATAATTCCACATGTGAATACTTCACTATGTATCTCTAACAGATAAGGTTGCTTTTAATATAACTAAAATACCATTATCACTCACAACAGAATTAACAATGATTCCTCAATGATAATCTCCATGTTCTATTTTCCCTGTTGTCTCCATTATGTAGTTTATTCAAATTAGGATTCAACTAAGGTCCATAGCTAACAATGAATAGTTCTGTTAAGTACTGTTTAATCCATAACAGTGCCCTTCTTTTCTTCCCATGCTATTTATTTGTAACAGAAATATAATTAGTCCTGTAGGATTTCCCACATTCTGGTTTTGGCTTACTCAGTTCTCTTGTGTTATTTAACATATTTCTTTTTGCTTGTATGACCCTATATTTAAATCTGGGGACTTAATTATATTTGTATTCTGTTCTTTATATAAAGGACACTTTTAGGTTGTGCTGTGTGCTTCCTATTACCTCATATGACAAGGCATTTACTATTTGGTCATCCCACTTCATTCATATTAAGGCTGAGGTTCTGTCTGCCTGATTTGTCCATGAGCAAGTTGTCTATCAACCTTACACCTAATGATTTTAGTAGGCATTGATGATCATTACCTAGATCTATTATTTCATCAGAGATAGCAAAATGGTGATGTTCTTTCTTTCTTCTTAATTGATTAAGTGTGATTCCTCTGTAAAGAAGAACTTGTCTTATCAACTATTTGGACTATTTGGTTACCTTATAATATAATCTGCATAGAAAATCTGTGTTATAAAATAGTCATGAAGATGTAAAGTACAGCATAGGGAATATAGTCAATAATATTGTAATAACTATGCATGGAGCCAGGTGGGTACTAGACTTACTGGAGGATCACTTCATAAATTATATAAATGTATAATAACCACTATGCTATACATATGAAACTAATGCAATATTGAGTATCAACTATAATTGAAAAATAAAAATTAAAAAATGAAAATTCGGGGTAATTACTTAATACTTTCTTTCATTTATCATTTACAAATAATAATTAGTTGCCACCTTAGCAGTTATATTCATCTCAGTTTTCAGAATAGTGAATTGTCCCATATCTGGCCATTGGACATGTCTTCACATTGCTCCTTCTGTCACTTGACATCACTGGGAGCTTACCTGTGTTTGAACCTGACAAGAAATGCCAGACTGATTTTCACAATTTCTCCCCTGGAGCTGATTATTTCCAGCTGGAAATGGTATTTAGAGATCACAAGTTGAGTGCTAATGGTGTTCATTGCTACTGAGTTTTATTACTTTGAAGCCTTTTCAGTGACAGGCATGCCTATCTGTCTGGCATGACTGGCATGCATATTCTTGAAAGAAAAAAAATTCTGAGTTCATTCTGATGTTCTTATTCAAATTAGATTTCAGGGTTTTTCTTTCATGTTAAAATTTTATATTTATATCTCTTTTCTCTAGTATAGAACACCTTGTTTTCTAATGATATTAATTTACTTATGATTATTCTGTGGTTCTTTTTGTCCTTAGATCTGTCGCACTTAGGATGTCAAGTCAAAATATTATGTTTTAAAATAATTTGAAAACATTCTTCTCTCTTCAATTAAGCCATCAACCTGAAATATAGTTGTATCTGCATGTTTTAATTTATTTTCTATTTTTAGAAATTGCTTTACTTTTTCTTTTGATATACCTTTTAAATATATAAAACTTCTAATTTATTTAATTATTTTTGCCATTGTAAATAGATTTTGCTCATAGATTACTTTTCTTGAGGTTGTTTTCATACATGAAATCTAATAAGTTGCTCTTAACTCCTGCAAATGTACTGAATTCTCTTATTATTTGTGATAGTTTTTTTCAAGAATTCTTTTGGGTTTTCCAGATACATAATCACATTATTTTTAAGGAGAGATAGTTTTATCTTGGTTTTTCTTTTCCAATCTTATGTCTCTAACTCACTTATCTGATCGTATTGATTAATGTCTACAATACAGTATTAGTAGTGGAGACAGTGAGCAACGCAGTGAATAGTTGTGGTGACAGTGACTTTTTACTGATTTTAGCAATTGAATCTCTGGCGTGGCTAGACTTTGTTGCTCATTAGCACTTCGAGCAGAGTGTTTATTTCTCTGACAACCTCTCTCATGTAGAAGGAGCATCAGTACTCACATGTCCAGTGAATGCAGGGCTCAGCTTTGGGGTCAGCTAAACCTCACACTAAATTGCTGATTTTAGCAATTGAATCTCTGGCGTTACTTGCTCAGTAAGAGGCTAGATGCTGGCTTATGGATTAATGTGGATTTATGTATTTATGTTAAGAAAATAGCCATTATTTCCTATTTTCTTATAATTTTCCACTTCAACTGCTCTGAACCACTTACAGTCTTGGCTTTCATTTTGAGGAACCAAGGTCAAGGATGTTTCCTGGTGTGGATCTGAGCCGGGACATGGAGGGGATGTTCAGGCTCCTGAGCAGCAGTCCGTGTAGAGCTGTAATGCAGGTGTTTCTAAGGAATCGGTCCTAGTTTTCAGACTTAGAATTTGGGCTTTGCCTGGGTACACATTTTATCTTCATGATATCCAATTGGTTTTGGACAGAAATAGAAAATGAAATTTAAAAAATTAAATTTGTTGGGGTGACATTGGTGAATAACATTATGTAAGTTTCAAGTGTACAATTCTATAACATACCACCTGTATATTGCACTGTGCTCACCACCCAAGTCTAATCACCTTCTGTCACCATATAGTTGACCCCCTTTGTCCTCTTCTTCCCCCACTCTGTTCCTCCCTGGTAACCACTCTTCTGTGGTCTGTGTCTGTTGAATGTGGTATTTTTGTTCATTTGTTGATTTCTGTGTTATACCCCACATGTGAGGGAAATTATATAGTTCTTGTCCTTTTCCATCTGATCTATTATGTTTGGCATGATACTCTCAGATCCATTTGTTTTTACATGATATGTAAGGGATCATTAGCATGTACTTCTGTGTTTTCAAGAGCTCAACAAATATTTTCTACATGCTAGACCAGCAGTTTATTTTTATCTTTTATATGTGCTTTGAATACTCCTTAGTAATAAACCATTTAATACGAAAAACAGTCGTTTTTACAAGATGACAGTGTCTCAGATTCAGTAAATACAGGCACCGTGGCTAGACTTTGTTGCTCATTAGCACTTTGAGCAGAGTGTTTACTTCTTTGACAACTTCTCTCATGCAGAAGGAGCATCAGTGTTCACATGTACAGTTAATGCAGGGCTCAGCTTTGGGGCCAGCTAAACCTCACACTATGCCTCTGACTTCAGGTTCTCAGCAAATTGTACTCCACTGAACATCATGTGGCATGACTCACTTCACTCCACATTTTGTCCAAGAGATACCTTCAAACCAGAATTATATTAAAGGGAACACTATGCACTATTAGTAAGAATATAAATTGCTACAACCACTATGGAAAATGGTATGGAGTTTCCTCCAAAAATTAAAAATAGAACTACTGTAAGATCCAGCAATCCCACTTCTGGGTATATATCCAAAGGAAATGAAATCACTATCTCAAAGAGATATGTGCACCCTCATGTTCTTTACAACATTATTCACAGTAGCCAAGAAATGAAAACAACTTAAGGGTCCACTAATAGACAAATGGATAAATAACATGTTGCACATATATAAAATGGAATATTAACCTTGCCAAAAGAAGAATAAGAGAAGAAGGAGGAGGAGGAGAAGAAGGAGGAGGAGAAGGAGGAGGAGGAAGAAATCCTGCCATTTGTTTCACTATGAATGAACCTGCAGGGCAGTACACTAAGTAAAATAAGGCAGACACAGAAGACAAATACTGCACGATCTCATTTATATGTGGAATCTAAAAAAAGAAAAAGTAAAAATCACAGTAACAGAGAATGTAGTAGTCTTTACCGGGGGCTAGAGTGTGGGGGAAAGGGCAGAGATATTGGCCAGAGGGCACAAACTTTCAGTTATAAGATGAATGAGTTCTGGTGAGCTGATGTACAGCATGATGACTGGTTAATAACAATGTACTATGTACTTAAATATGCTAAAAATAAGTTAAAAGTGATGAACAGAAAACTAGAATTATATTCAGTTGTAACAAAAATAAATTTTACTCGTGGGTCAAATTTGATGGCATGTGTGGAAGGTTTAGAGAGAAAAGATCCAGGTGCAAAACCCTTGTCAAACATTACAGAGGATACAATGATGGTTATACATGGCCACCAACAACTGTAAAGTGTGGCAGTGGCCACAGGCACAGAGACTCTAACCTGATGATGTGGTCAGAATGGAGGAAGTTTTTTTGGTGAATGTTTGAACTGAACCTTGGAGTATCAGTCTGGGAATCGCTGTTCCCTGGGGTTCCCAGAAACTAAAACCATCTACCCCATATTTATGAATTATTCATGCCAATAAAAGTTCATGCTTATACACTTTGTTCATAAACATTAGGTTTTCAGCATCTCCTGCTCCCACAGTGACTGTAATTTTAGACACTCCCAAAAGGACCAAAATCCATGAAGGACTGAGTTTGCCTGTGGCCCATACATCCAGCTGAATGCTCATAGCTACATATGCTGGAGTGACAAAGTTGGCCAGTTCACCCAGACTGTATCCCTATGTCTCTCTTCCTCAGGAGCAGGAACAGGGATTCATTTAAGAACACACTTTGTGGGATTGTAAGGGAGAATCAAAACCTCTTCTATCTGATACTATTAAGGACAAACTGACTCTTTGAACTGAAGGAATAGGAACAGACTCCTTCTTTGGTCTGTGTGTTTGTGTCTGTGTCCCTAGCTTCGTTCTCAGCTCGGTGGGACTGTACATGTTGTGGATTCACTCTGTACCTGCCTCCCCCTTATTCTACTATGGATTTAGCCCAACACCCATCTGAGCAGAGTAGGTGCTTAGATGAATAATGATAACTAGCATATGTAGTACTTACTTTGTGACAAACACTTTACAATAATCCTAAAAAGTAGGTGTCGTTATTACCAATCCATTTTGCAGATGAGGGAACTGAAGTGGAGAGAGGTTAAGTAACTTACCCAAGATCACATAGCTTATAAGTGGCAGAGCCAGGACTTGAACTGCATGGTCTGATTCAATTAGCCATGTTCTTAACTACATCACCACCCAATCTCTGCATTAATGGGTTGGTAAAAGTGATTGAGCTGATGGAACACCTTGAGGGCAGAACCAACATAGTGTCCCTTTTTGGATAGCCTAGAGTGCCTCACACTGGGTGGCCAGTTCTTGAGGAACATTTCAGGTGTTGAGGGAAGTTGGTAGGTCATTTGCCGAAACAAAAGCTAAAGACGTCAGTCCAGGAATTAGCACAAAACTCTACCATCAGGACTTGGGCTCATAAACCAGCTCCTGGCCAACCTTTTGGACGACGACAATAAGGGCAAATGGACTTAGAGGGGAAACTCTGGAAATTAATTGCCTCTAGGAATCTCATCAGGAAATGAGGCAACCAGTTAATTTGGAGACCAAGAGTCATTTCTCAGTAGGTATTTACTGTGGGTCCCAAAGTGCATAGACCACTGAGATCTTTGGAGGTGCATGCATTATGGCTCCTGTCATTGAGAAGCTCCTAGTGAGATGGGGAGCTGCATGATCATCTTCTCTGCAGGTGCCACCTCAGGCTGATGCATTAGTTGGCTGTGGTTGGCCTGTCCCAGCCTGTGGAGGGCAGCTTGGCTCCCTGCACTGTGTGTCAGGCCAGCCCTGACCTGCAGAGGAGCATCCCAGTGAGATGGCTTCTGGCTGGAGGTGCCAACTCCCATTCTGGCTGAGAGCCAGCCCCTTGGCTTTGTGATTTTCTGACAGAGAGTAAGTGCTGCAGTAAAGGGCATCAGAGGCCAGCTGAGCAGCAGGAGCAATTGTTCCTTATGGAGAAGTGCCACCTCCAGTGTCATGTTCCTATTGAGCTATGAGCAAGTTCCAAGTAATTAAGTGGATTGGGTTCTCAATCCCTGGTGACCATCAGCTTGGACATCCTTGCTGAGAGCTCCTGGCAGGTCCCATAGCTGGTGTGGCAGCTGGAATAGTGTTATGGTGTGGCCCTGCCCTGGTGTCCACTTTGCCTGGAGAGGACTGGTGAGGGGGAACACTTAGTGTGTTTGGAAGGTCTTGTATGTGGGGAGCTAATTATTCTTTTTAAATCTGCATTTGCCACCAATCACAGCTTTCATGGTTCTGGGACTGTCATGGCAACTAAAGACATATCTGAAAATAAAATGTCACTTTCTTTTTTCATTTCTACTGTAATGGCATGGGAAAATTGCTTTCCTTTTTAACTTAACACGATAACTAGAGATGAGTAAAAATATAGATGTGTGTATAGCTTGTGTGGATAAGCAGGTGCTGTGGTATATATGAACACATGAGGGGTGTATGTGTGTGTGTGAAGGTATGTATTGCTGTTCATGCTAATGGGGATGGTGTGTGCAGCTGTGTGAAGCTGCGTGGCTGTGGAGTGAGCCCTCCTTGTGAGTATGTCTAAGGATGGGGCTGAATGTAGGTCTGAGATCACACATGGGCTGTAAGTGTTTGAAGACTGGTCTGAGAGCATGTGTATGTATGTGTACTGTCCTGGTATGTGTGTGTGTACCTGAACACAAGTGGTGTTGGGTACATGTGTCTGAAGACAAGTGCTATTGCATGGATATATTATACCTGCATTGTTTGGTAAGAAAAGGCTTCAACCTTTCTTTCCACAAGGTGTCCCTGTGGGAGTGTCCACCCAGTCACAGGAGATAGAGCCCCTTTTTGCAGGGAGGACCCAGCTCCTTGCCATAACCAGAGCTCTTACAGGAGCACCGAGACACCATCTGGCTCAGTCCTGACCTAGATGATGAGGATGTATGGTCAAGGTGGAAGTTACAAAGCATAGTCAATTTTGTGTGTCTGTTATTCACCCATTCCAGTAACTGACATGTAACACATAGCACTGTGCTTATCTCCTTTGTCTGAGGTGGGACTGCCAGATTTACAAACACAATTCACAACAGTAATGACATTTGCACACACCTCTGCAAGGCTTCATGCTTTCTACAGTCCTCTTCTGAGTCCCATCTCCTATGGTCTGGCTTCTATAGGAGAACACTTCCCAGGTGTGGAAATACCCCTCTGGTTAGAATCAAGAGGCTGAAAGCTGAGCAGGGAGCTCCTTCCCAGGATGTGATATGCAGGGGCTGAGCAGTGAGGGTGGGGACTACTTGTTGCTGGGAGGAGCCTCTGCCCACTGTGGTGTGTAGCCATCCTCCACCCCACTTTGACTTTCTCAGGCAAGGACTCCATCCATGATGACCAAGGTTCATTCTGTTCATAACCAAAATTCTTCCAGTTAAATTCTGTACTTTACATCTCTTGAGATTCTTTGTTTTGTTATTAATTTTTCAACTTTAATAAAGGGAACCAACATTGATTAACTGTGAGTTTAAAAAGTGTTTATTGAGTACCAGTTATTGTAAGGTTGTCCCTGCCTGGGCCCAGATAATACAGCATGCATTTGAATTACTCTCTGCCTGGAGCTTTGCTCGGCGCAGTGTTGGGGAGAGAGAGGAACAGAAATCACATTCAATAACAGAAGCAGGCACAGAGGAGGGGTGCCTTGACCCAGTGGGGTGCCTTAACCTGAGTGGATTCATAAAGCACAGGTTAACCAGGGGTTAACCAGATACCCAGGAGAGATGGTGACATCCAAGGGACCCAGAGACTGACTCCCTACATGTGGGAAGCAAGTCCAGACAGGAGACTGGTAAAGGGGCTCTAGTCCTGGATACTCTTTGCTTTGTCTAAGGAAGTCAGGATGACATTGCTTCAGGATCATGATGGCATCACAAGCTT